>NC_069691.1:30595067-31807567 GCF_023699985.2 Odocoileus virginianus
CTGTGAAATTGAACAGGCACTGCTCATTTGTTTGAGTTTTTTGGTAAACATTTTGCTGGTTTTTTTTTGTTTTGTTTTGTTTGTTTCTTTCTCGTTTTGCATCAACTTTTTTTCAGTCCATGCAACTTCAATGCCCTCGATGAAGAATGCATAATAAGCCATACTTCTTGAAAAAAAAAAAAAAAAAAGACTTCCTTCTGCATAAAGAGATATATTTGCCACATCAGTCCCTGTAGCACAGTTTTCAAAACCATTCTGTCAAAAATACAGTAATACAAGACCGGCTTGAGTGTCACCAGCTCACACTGTCTTCTGTGTACATAGGCCACCATTTATTACCGGTACTGATCATGCAATAAAAGTTATCAGAGGCTGGGGCTGGCGTGCTGGTAGGCTAGTGCCACTGAAGCCTTTTCACAATCTCAACATACATTTGAATTGCAACACACAGATATTTCTAAAGAGTCTTAACTAGTGAACCCTTTTATTATTTAAAAAAAAAAAAACTACTTACAACCATTGAAGAAAGAATTGCAACAACAACAACAAAAAAAAAGTAAAAATTGACCGTCTCCAACTTGTCCCCTTTGACTATATGAACAATGTCACCAACAGATCTGTGGCACGGACACAGTACAAAGAGTTGTCATGGCAATGAGTTTGGCTGATGCAAAGGTCATTGTGCAGGGTCAAAGGGCAAAAATCAGTGGTCCATGTTACCCCCCAACTGCAGTGCTCCACCCCACCCACACAATTTCATAAAGAATCAGAAAAAAACAGGGGAACTACCAGAAAGTGCAAAAAATGAAGAAGGCAGCTTTCAGCTCCTTCAGCATGGAGTAGAACATTCAACTTTAAGCTTTTACTATTGAACTTGAATAGCCTGCACATTAAAAAAAAAAAAAAAGTTTTCTATAGAAACCCAATTTTTAAAGTCCAGGAAGCATGCAGCTGGTTAATGTTAACCAAAGACCTTGACAGGAACATGTAAACTCTATTGAATGTCATGCTTGGGGCCTATCTGCCAGCAATATTGTAGTTGTTTCATTAAAAATGAATACTGTACACTGAATATGGGATAACTTTCTGCAGCCTTCATCGTTTCACACGATACATAGAGTTTGAATCTAGGTAAAGAACATATATCCTGGTGTCACACTGCTGAAATGTCCCTGTGCAATCTCTTTTGTTGAGTCCTTATGAAGCTACAAGTCACAAATCCAAGATTCTGCTCCCTGAGGACACGTTATGTGAGACATAGCACTGTTTTGTCATTTTCTGCCTATCCTGAATGCTCTGTGAAACAACCTTAAATACCATCACGTAACAATCACAAAAACTTTTGCTAAAGGCCGTTTATACTAATAAAAAGACAGTGGTGCTTCCGACATTCTGAAATGCTCTGAAAACCAACTTTTCCAATACTAAATACAACAAAATAACCTTCATAAAATATAACTTTTCTCCATTTACACTTTTTTAAAGGATTAGTATCCTATGCTTTTCAAGCACAGGAATCTGTGAAATAACTCCTAACATGGACAGATTTTTTTTCTTTTTTAATACATAACTTAAGAGCCTGGAGAGTTTTAACTCAAGTCCAGTCTCCAAACAAGGAATATTCTTGTTTACTTTAAAAATGGAAACAACATATAGTTCCATTATAATTGTTAAAAAGTTAGCTTTACAAACATGGGAATTTTAATTTAAAAAAAAATTCTTAACAAAACTATACAGTGTACAAATTACTGTCTATAAGGTAGGCGGTTTGTGAAGAAGACCTTTCGCTCTTCTTGCTACTCGCAGCTTCACAGATTCATTCACATATTTTTTTTTTTAAATGGAGCTGCCCACCCGAACATTACCCCATAACTATATTGCTATAATTACGATTTTTGCCATGTCTTTATGTACAGTCTCCTTCACTGCCTTATTCTTTTCTTCTCCTTAGACAAGCCCTCAAACGCTCATGTTACTCCAGAGGAAACACTTCAGAGGCACTGGGAGGGGTGGGCTGCAAAGCAACGCAAGGAAAGTTGAACAGTGCCGTGGAGCCAGGGGCTGGAGACGCCACCCCCTACTGATGCCCTTGGGTGACCTTCACCGTCCTGAAGCTCTGCAGTTCTGGGGAGGGGAGGGGCGTGCAAGACCTGCAAGAGGGGGGCCCTTAGTCACAGATACTTCCTGGTAAAAAGAGGAGGAGGCCGAAATGGATTTGAGATTACATAGAGAGGGGGATCTTTTTTAAGAGTTTCACCTCAAAGGGAAGGGAGAAAAAAAATGATTTTAAAAAAAGCAACACTTGAACTAGGCTTTTGTATTCAAGAGGCAGGCAGGAATACCCACAGTGTGTAACTTATGGAGCTAGAGCTGCTCATTCACTGGCAAAATTTCTGAAAAAGAGAGCAAGTCTGCTCTTAAAAAAATACTGTGTGTCCTGTGAGGTGGATTTGTTCACCTATTAGGCTGAGAGACCTGAAGAGCTCGGCTGAGATGATGTTTTCTACCAGGGCAGGTCATCACAGAAATGACTGAGCTTACTTTTGAACTTGCACCGCAGTGATCCCGCTGTGCTTTTCAGCACTGGGGCTATCAAACTGAACGGGCTAATCAAATACAATTGTCAGGCCCGTAAGCATTGTTCTAAAGTCTTCATTATTAAATGATATGCTGTGAGAACAATAGACAGTTTATTTTATTAGGCCATGGCCTGGGGGAAGGGGGTCAGAGGGCTCCTCAGGGCAGCCCACCATGTGTCACTAATTCTAAAAGAGTTTCCTTCTAATAATGAATTCCCTCAATGGAACTGGGGGGCAGTGGGGAGAAGTAAAGTAGAACCAGCCTCCATTCACCTTCTAGCCCTCCAGGAAAATTAAATCCAATATATATTTGAGGTACCATCCCTTAAAAAAAAAAAAATCCCATCAGCCTCTAATGGGCTTAATTCATCCACAGGAAAATTCATTTCTTAAAAGTCTCTATTTCCTTTCTGCTTGGGTTCTCAGTTTAAAAGGGCAGGTAAAATGAAAACTTAACAAGATTTATTTATTTATTTTTGTTGTTCTTTAAAAACTGAACTTTGATTTTAATCTAGAAGTCTGAATACATTTAATAATAGCGACCCTCTGTTCAATCTTCTGGATATTTAAATAACATATCTTTTTTTTTTCCAAGTGCACTACCATCCACTTGAAGTAGTGAGACACAGGTAAATCACAGACTACCATTCACAAAATGAAGAAATGGGGAAGAGACGTGGTGGGGAAAGAATATGGGAGCACCCCCTCCAGCAGGATGGCAGATTTTAGAGGAGAAAGTATACTCAGGTGTTAAACCCCCAAAGTCGAAACATCTGCTAGATGTACTTTTCAACAACTATCTTTGCCAAATATGAGACAGGCTCATTCGCCACTGTGGATCCGAAACTTTCGAGAAAAACGACCACCCCCAACAACAGAAAGATAAGACCATTTGTTTTAAGCCAAGTCTGCCTCCAGGAGAACTGGTTGTGTTCACTTGTTCTTACTGTTTGTTGTTATGAAAACCAGAAATGAGTTCAGCTTGCACCCCAGGTGGGGAGTTCGAGAGGGGGAAGCCTGTGTTTAAGCTGAAGTTTGTCACAGTAGGCAGAACAGTCGCTTTGCAGCTCAGGCCCATCTCAGGGTGTACTGCTTCACAGCTACACTGGAAAGTGTTAAAAATCCTCCCACCCACCCCAGAATATATATATATGTATATTAAAAAAAATCCCCTGTCCATCTCTCAGTACACAAAAGGACCTCATCACACTGCAAAAATAGCAGTACCCACTTTGGTCAATTAAAACAAACAAACAAACAAAAAAAGCATACATTATTTTTTTTTTAAATCTGTGTACTTACCTATAATAACCAATACAGCTAAAAGCACTACCTACATAGGCAAAACTTGGTATTGCATAATTCGTATAAATTTGAAACCCCTCCCCCCCAAATATTAATTGGAAGATGAAAAACATGAAAGGTTAATAGAAAAAACACCAAAATACTGAAAATATTGCTGGTCGATTACAATTTTTAAGCGGCAACTATACACAGCCATGATATGCTTTATAAATGTGAGATAAAGGTATAACTGTCTAAAAAATCCATGATGTCACACATTTTTCTTCGTCTGGAGTACAAAATATTTTGTCATAAAAATGGTAAAGATTTAAAATGATAATAAATGCAGCAAAACAAGTGTAGTGATGTCACTTTTTTGTTTTTTTTGTAGTTTTTTTTTTTTGTTTTTTAGATTTCAAGGCAAGGCACGTAATGTGGACATTATATCTTCGTGCAAATTAGGATTACTGGAAAGAGTATTTTTAATTAAAATTTTAAGAGACATAGAGGCAAAAATGTGTCTGCCCATGCACACTACAGATCTGTCAATACAAGAAGTTTGTTGAACAAGGCTAATGTCTGAAAGCACCATGCAAGTATTCAGCACCCTGATTACATCTGTTTTCTCAAGAGTGCGTTTTTACATCCTACACCCTGGCATTCCCAGTTTGTAAACTGTAAGCTTTACCCTTGTGACATGGATTTGCCTGCCTCTTTGTCTCTAGAATGCAGATTTTATAGAACCTTTTGTACACCCTATGGGTTCTTGATGCAACCAGTAATTTTAAATAAATAAATTCTACCTCCAAGGAGGCTGCAGCTAAACCAACATAAGTGCTGTGTTTTCATTAATTTTTTTTTTCCTCAAGCACATGATTTGTCTTGATTTAATGCCTTTTTACTGCCCTCAAAAACTGAGGGGAAAATAAATTCGTTCAAAATTCTCTTAAATTCTTTTTAATCCCCTCAATTTAGAGTCCAAGGGCTGAAGGACTTATAATCATGATTCCCCTTTAGATATAAATTTATAAATTGCACTTGCCTCTGTTAAGTGTTTCTTTTGTGGGGAAAATATTATATTAATTTTTACTGTTGCATGCAGAGATAACACTTCACCTACAAAGAGGCATTTCTTCCATAGAGCCTTTTGTGTTCAAACTGTTTTTTTTTTCCTTTTTTCTTTTTTTCCTTTTTTTTTTCTTTTTTTTCCTCTTTTTTTCTTTTTTTTTTTTTTTTAAGATTTCAAACTGGGTTACACACTGGAAAAGGCTGGGTTAAGGGCCAAAATTTAATAAATCTGTACTGATAACTAAAGGCTACAGAGATTTCATATATATTTCTTTTAACTTTTAGAAATCAGAGTGCTTATAAAATGGCTGGCTCATGGCTCTGTCACGCCCAGCACCTCTGATGCCGCCTCCTAGCCTTCGTTGGTGAGATAACCAGGAATAGTGATTCCATGCGTAAACAACAAGATACTAAACCAATAAAACTAGCTTATCATGCAAATATTAAGGCATCTAGAAAGTCAGTTAAAATATATTGTCATAGAGACAGAACATCTATTTCCCAGCGGACTTCATGTAACAAAGGCTACTTTGCAGGGGCTGCGAACTACCATCAGTGAAATATCATCGACCCTTTTTATGTCATTACAGTTTCAACCTTAAGGGAATTAGTGATTGTAAGTGCTGCGATTGCTGGTCTATTATCTTCTTTCTTCAGTTTCCTTCCTTTCTCCCTTTTTGTTTTGTTTGTTTTGTCCAGTCTTCCTCTTTTCCTTTTTTTAAAAAAAATTTCTTAAACTAGTGTTGTATTTCATTTTTTCCCCTCAGTTGCTTGTTTCTGCTTGAAGGAAAGGTTCTCCGATTATGTTCAAACCGTAATTTTGGACATTTGCCGGTAGGATGGGTGTCCTATTTGATACTTGGAAAGGAACCAAGCTAGCCCAGGTACCAGGACTGTCGGCAGGAAGGGGGCAGGAGAGAGGCAGGAGGGAAGGAAGAGAAAAAGAAAAAAATACGTTAAAATCTATAACAATATTAGAGACATAAATTCCATAGGCATCAAATTACTACTATGACTTTTCCAAATTAGAGTCTAATATGAGATACATGTGCTTATTATAAATTACACATATTATGCATATATAAACTACACGGTCTATTTCTGTCACAGATGGTAAGACTATTGTGAGGCAGAAAATATCTCAAGTAAGACTCATCCACAGGTAAACTCTGAGGGAGGATATTCTTCCTAAAATATCTGGTCCATTTTGATGTAAATATAGTATGATTTTCTGTCAAGAAGAAAAGAGCATATCTACAACAGTATCGATATACTTTGCAAGTTATATTCTGATCTTGTTTTAATTAACAACAGTTGTGATGTATTTAAGTTTTTTTTATTTGCCTATTGGTTGAACAAAATTGAAAGCCATAATGAAAATGATTCCTTTTCCCTCACAATAAGAGAAAGTATATTTTCCAGGAAGGCCAGTGCATAATACTTAGCTTGAAGCTGACACCAGAAACCTTCTCCTCCCTGTCAGTTATGTTTCCACATCCCAGCTGCTCTGAGTTTGGGAGTTGGGAGAGGGGTGTGGGTGGAGCTCCGCAGGGAGTAGGCAGAGGAGAGTCTCGCCCGTCTTCAACTGACTCTAATTTCACCTATGCTGTATTTGGGACTATTTAAAACAAAAAATTTTGAAAAGCAGTTGTCTAATTGCTACTGGCATCAGTTCAGCTCAGTTCAGTTGCTCAGTTGTGTCTGACTCTTTGCAACCCCATGACTGTAACACACCAGGCTTCCCTGTCCATCACCAATTCCAGGAGTTTGCTACTGGCATAATCCCTCATTAAACAAATATCACATAGAGGAAAATGACACAAGTCCTACATATCATAGACAACCCCATACCACGCATTTTGAGTACACCTAACCAGACACATTGTTAGTTTCAATATTAAACTTGGAATGAACTTCAGTTAAGTAACAGCTGCAGGAATAATCATGAACCAAGAAAACATCCAACTGACAATTCCATACCCAGTTTTGTCATGGTCTGGCATGGAAACACAACTTCAGTGTCTTAAATTTAATTGATCCTCTAAATTTAATTTACATTCTTTTCTTTATTTTTGGAACCATGAAGTGAGATGGAGTCTACTACTGTAGCTATCAAGCTAGACATCCTCATTTTTTTCATATTTGAATTCCAAAGGTACAAAAACCTTTATGGAATATTCACGTGAAGAAACAATTTCCCTACCCACCCACCCCCCAAAAGAAAAAGCTTGGATCAAAAAAAAAAAAAGAACTTGGTATGTAACTTTTTTAAATCTCATGATACTTTTAAAGAAATAATTAGGCTTATTACTATGTGTCTAGGTACATACTTCTGAGTTAGTATTTTAATAGGAAAAACTTCACAGTAACCTTTTATGCTCAAAGGATTTTGTGATTAGACTATGAGCTCCATAAAAACAAAGTCCATTCCTCTTTTTGTTCTCCATCTAATACAGTACTTAGTACATTGCAGGTACCCAATAATTTTTGGATAAACAAGCAAATCAATTAAATATTCCAAATCACACCCAACTATTTATTTCCTAAAAGTGTTGCTCATAATCACATAGTTTCATGAGTACATTGCAATTTGGCCCCCTATGATAAGAAAACTGGCATCTCTGGACTTAAAATGAGAGATGTTCCATATTAACAAAAATTAACTATGCAGGAGTAACCAAATAATACTTGAAATCAAAAACTGAAACTAAAAAGATACGTCATCATCAGATGAAAAATCATAATTCTACAGAATAAAAAGTTGTTATTGAAACCTTTTCTAAGAGACTTAATTGTTTTCACATATTTCTTTCTTCCTACACACATCTTCAACAACTATTTCTGCACTTTGCATCACTGACTGGGAAGAGTGTTACATGACACATTAGTAAATATTTTCCCTCTACTGTGCTTTCACTGCACTTAGTTATATAGCACTACAATAGCACTACCTCATATCATAATTATCTGTACCTATGATTATCTTACTGACTGAAAGGTAAGATCTGTAAAGAAAATGACCTTATCAATCCTTATTACTCGCCATAGCTGATGCTAATCATTTCTCAACAAATAAATGACAAAAATGGATCTCCCTTATTTTTTAACCTAAAGCAGGAAGCACGTATGAAAAACAAAAAGACTAGCTCAAATGGATAATCCTTGACAGTAAAAGACAATGTTAACAACAAGTGAATCACGTTGCAAAATTAATGAGTCCCAAATTAAATGGGCTCTTGGAAGTCATTTTAGAAACTACATACTTTAGGAAAATAAAGTGTATTTTAATGCTTGAAAATAGATGTGGCTCCTAAATGGAGAAGTTTACCAATTAATGGCAGAAAAGACAAAAATTCAGGGTTTAATTTGCAACAGCTTTCTTACTCAGTTCTTTAGAAAAGACATGTATTGTTAGCCTTTGGAAAATCCTCAATAAAAATAAATAGATGCTAGTGACTAAAAGGACTCTTACTGCAGAATATCTAACAAATTCAATTTAGATGTTTATTTAAACCTTTGGAACCTCCCATCCTACATTATGACCATGTCAAAATTGCGGTGTGTGATATATTTGTCAATACTGTTTATGAGCCTTTGGGGAGAAATAAATCTCAGACATTAACACTGTGCAGACCCTATATATGAGTTTATAAGCCTCTTATTGCCAATTTGAAGGTTAAACTCAGAATTATAAGGCACAGATATTTTTAGAACTTTTTGGTAGTACCATTGAAAAAAAATCTGGTAAAACTAATTCAAAGATTATAATAAAGAAAAATGTTTAATCAAACAAAATAACCTAGATCATTTAATTTCAAAAAACAATGCCTCAAACTGTACAGTTTCTTAGGTAAAAAGGTAACAGTGCTTTTCAAATATCAACTCTCTCTACATAAGTCAATGGCAATAATCACCAGAATGGATAATATAAACACATTTTCATATTTATGTACATATACCAACTAGCTATATGTAAAATGCTTACTGATTTTAATTCCTAACAGAATGAAAATTATGTGGAATCTAATTTTCAATCCAATAATCTGTGTTTCTATTAAGAGATAAGAATATAATTGAAAGATTTCAAAATATTCAAAGTCAAATTAAGCTTTTCAGCAGTATATCTTCAAGCACGCATATACTTGGTCTTCATTAAATTTTCCATTGCCTAATCACCTTTTTTTTTAAAAGGCAAACAGAAGATGAGCATAACTGAAAGCACATCTTTAAAATATATATATATATAACTGCCATATTAATAAAAGAAAAAAAAAAAAGAACACAAGCACTTTGTGGAAAAATCAGGCACCAAAAAAAGAGCCCCAAAGATTCTGACAATACCATAACACATAGCAGAATTCATGCTAGTGACTCCTACTCTATATATGCTCTCAGTATGTATTGAGATATTTTGTTAAAAATGAATAAAAGTTAAATAAAAATTCTAAAAAAAATTCAATACATCTGACCTCACAGATAATATTTTCATATGATTCTGGTCAAATACATAATGTGGTTTTTCCCCAGAGGGAAGAAGCAAACAAATTACATTAATGGTAGGTGATGGTATGGCTTCATTTTATCCTGATCAGACTATCTTGGAAGCATTGTGTTTCTTCCCTGTATCACTCTTCAAGAGAAACAAACTGTATGGCATTACTTCGGTGAAGAAATACACCAAATTACGTCATTTGAAAACAGGTAAAGGGAGACAGGGAAGACATGATAGTTGAGTTGAAAAGAAATATAGACATCTTCCATGTGGTTCCAGTAGACAGAATTAGCATAGAGGGAGAAACCTTCAGAAGATGCTGATGGCCTTCTATAAATAAGATATCATCTTGGGTATTTCACACATCCTATGTCACTTAATCTTCTCAGTGAATTACTGACATTGCCATCATTATCCCCTTTTCACAGATGAGAAAGTTGAGGCTTAAACTCACCCAAAGTTACCCACCAGCATCTCAGATGTGAATTATTTCTATCTGATTCCCATAGCCATTTAACTATTACATTGCTTCCCTGGGAAGTTAGGCATTAACCAAACACTCAAGAGAACTTTTGAACACAGTTTTCTAAAGGCAAAACGTATTCGCTTCAAGAGACAATGAATTTCCCATGCCCCCACACTGCTGGATTATAACCTGGCTAGTATTGCAGCAGACTTATGCACAGAACATGTGGTTGGTCTAGGTGATCAAACAGCTCTGATATTTGATATATCTATCTCTTTTGAAAATAAATCTAGTTGAAGTTCTATTAGAGTGACCTTATGGTGAGGATGAAGGAGGAAGAAGATACCCACTTCTTTTTAAAAATGATACACTTTTTATATATTTAAAATCCAGGACAAACTGGATAAAACTGTTCGTCTTTGCATCCAGAAGGAGTAAAGAGACTCAAAGAATGAAAATGAGAAAACTCCTTTGGGCAAGTCAAAAGTCGACGGTTGTGCTTTTTAAAAGTTATGCATTCTGTGACTGTGTATTCTAGGCCAAAAAGGATTAGGTTCTTAGCTTTTAACTTGGTAACAACCCAAGAACCACGGGGTACAAAAAAAAAAAACATATATGGAATCATAAGTTGAGTAAAGAACCAAAGACACAGGCTTCCTTCAATTATTCAAATTGAAGAATAGCAAATTTCAATGTGCATCTGATAAAGGGCTAGGCAACCCACTTGTCAAACATGTTATAAAATGTCAAAAGTATTCAGTGTTCTAATACTTTTGAGGGGACTAATCATATCACCTATTCAGATTTTGCATACTGATTTAAATCATAAGACTACCACATCTGCTTTAGAGATAGTACTCTTTCAAGAAGCTTAAAAAATATATTACAGGAATGAAGCACCAAGAACTGTATATACTCATACATACCTCGACTGTACCAGTAGCCACATTACTTATAGACAGAAATAAAAATAAGCAATGGCCCAGAAAGCAAGAGATAATAAGTAAAATAAATACTTTCATTTAAAAGCAAGATTCACCCTTAGTTCCATTGTTCCTGTTTCAAATACCCCCAAGAAGGAAAGTTTATTATTTACTTGGCTAAACGTTCCTAATTTTGTTTTCACAATATTAACACACAAGTATTAGTATCTCTCCCCAAATGCACAATAAATGCTTTCCCTACTAACAGCTTAAATCTGCTGGAAAAACCAATCAAGAACAGTATAATTAAGTATCAAATCAGAAACCAGGCTGTCCTGGATGTGTGCATTTGGACTGGCAGCTTATTTAGATATAATACAAATGCTACAGACTATGTCTTGTGAAAAAAATGCCCACTTAGGCCAGAGGAAGGAATATAGGAGTGATATTTAAGTACCCATACATTTATGAATTATTAAATTATTACATAAAAATAATATCGAAGAATTCATTAATGTATTAGAGCAAAGAAAACGGTATTTACTAAATATACCAGTTACTAGCATTTACAGAGTATGTCCTATTTGCCAGGCACTGATCTACATGCTAGACCTAATTTAAAGTTTTCAAATCTCATTATACACCTATAAGAAAACTACGATTATTATTCTAATTTTACAGATGAGGAAACTGAAGCTGGAAAATTGTGTCTTGCCCAACTCCTGCTGTTAGGTTGTAGAAGCCAGAATTTGAAATCTAGCAGTGTGGTTCTAAAGCCTACATTGTAACCCACTACACTTCACCTCATCTCCCTCTTTTGTGAAACACATTATTTATATTACTAAGCAAGAATTCATATTATCCCTGAATTATACAAGAGATTTCTATGAATTAAGGTCCGTATCATTTAGGCACAATGGAATTCCCTAAAAAGTATAACTTCTGAGTCCAAATTTCAACACACAAAACTGTATTTTATTTGTCTAATTCAAGATTCTTTTCAACTGAGGACAATATTTGCATTTTTTGATGTATATACAGATGTTGCTGCATGTCTATAAATTTCCTGCTTGCATTCCACTTCTGATGCAGCTAAAACCAGAAGTGAAACATACAAAGTGCTTTACTCAGGTCTTGGGTTTCTTCGATTTATTTCCCCATTTTTTAAGGATCATTATTACCATTGGAATGATCCTATTTGCATGCAAGATGATTTCTAATGATTGTTACTATTTGTAATAATCTGTATTGGAAAGCTCCCTGGCTGGCTCTTACCTGAACTGCAAAGTACTCTTGTGGGCTCTCTGGGAAACACCAAATATCATAAACTGCAGGTGGCTCATGGAATTATTCTAACTGCAAGCAATAGCACTTCATAGTAATGAAAGAGAAATGTATTTGTTCTTAACTAAGTAGGTAAATAGCTTGCTTTATTGCTACTCTTTGGGGACCAACGATTTTGAAAATAACATATCAAATTGGTAGGCCATCAAAGCTCATTAATTTATATTCAGTTGTTTCAGATGTGTTTTGTTATCACGGCATGCTGGATGGCATGTTAAATTTACCATGTGTGAGTACTAGCATTTTCTAAGTGAAATAATGGTATATGCCAGTGAAATATGTTATTTAATGAACAGCACAGGGCAAGAAGAGCCCTTATGTATGCGGCCACTGCAGCTAAAGGTCTAATGTGCTCATTCTAATGTCTGTACCGTTAGTAAACAGCTCTTACAAAATCCTAGACCTTTCAACAAGGCAATCAATATACTTGAGAGTAATAAAAACTTATTTCCTTAAAATGTTTAGCCATAAGTAAGAAAAACAGTCTTCCCCTAAACTGGCCAAATTTAAAAAACAAAACTATGTTAGATACTTGTCGTGTTTTAGAACTGAAAATGGTAGAGAATCATTATTGTAAATAAATTACAGTATACAGACGCATATGTATATAACAATTTATGTAGCTGTGGGAGGTTTCAGCCAATTAAAAATATAGAATTATCAGGCTCAAAGCAGTGATTTGATCTCCTCCCATAGAGAATCCTGCGTGTGGATTTCCCTCCTCCTTCTCTAGTCTGTATTCCTCTCTGTCCCCGGCTCCTTTTCAGGGCTATTGTTACAAGTGCTACGGCCCCCTTATTAGCATATGTGAGTCTTCAACAGCAGACAAAATTCTCTACAAAAATAGTGCTTCCAAATAGTGTCTTTCACTAGAGAAAATCACCCTAGGCATACTAAATTAAATAGAAATGTTAAGTTTTACACAAAAGCAAAGTGTGATCCTTTCCCAAATGATTTTCCTTTAAAAGCAAAAATCAGTGTTATTTGCACCATTTCACCTCTAAAAGAGAGAATCATTTTTTTTTTTTATCAGAATTCTGAAGCATAAAATCACAAATGATTAAGGAATTAAACATGTTTTTATGTTATGCCTGCTACTCTGTTCACATGTACAAAAAAACCTTCCTTCTGTCATAAAACAAAAATTAACAAAGGAGAGAATAACTGTAAATTTCTACAATTTCTGAATATTCAAAATTTGTCTTCTTTAATGTCTTGAATTTTTGCCTTTTTCTCCTTTTGTAGTTTCTTATTACATTTATTATCCTGTTTACTCAATTGATACACTCTGTCATCTAAGTAAATATGGCTAAAAAACGCACTGTATACTTCCTAACAGCACTAGCAAACATGAGAATGAAAAAAGGAAGTTATTAAAGGGTGCGCTGGCCAGTGACAGAGCTAAATTTCTTAGGGAATTAATACATATGTAAATACGGCACTTTCCATTAAACATCTCCAAATAAAGTAGGTGTTTAACGTACTTCTTTCATCGCAAAGGGTTAATCAGCAAGGTTGACATTTGGGAATTTTCTGCATCATGCTCCTCCCTCTCCCCTAGTGCAGCCAAAAATCATCTGACAGGAAACGTAAGATTAAGTTTGTCCTACCTAAGCGAACAAAGAGTGCTCTGAACAGGCCACTCGTTTATTGCAGAGCGGGAACTTTTCTAATCCTGCTGGAATCTGCAGTGCTGCTCAGAAAATATCATGGAAAAAGTTGTTTTCTTTCCTCTGACATCTTGTCTCTGGTCATCCCATTTCAGTCACACTGCAGACCCTGCTGCTTCTCCCATGAAGGTTAACGTAAAGCTCCAAACATAATCATGTGGAAAATGGACATTATTGATTCCTACGGTCCATTGTTCCCCTATCCTAAGTCCCTGAAGTTCAAGTTCAATCTGGAATTACATCATGTCTGGTTTCTCCTGGTTACCAGACGGCTTGAGACGTGACCACAGCTACAGAAAAAACAAACAGCCTTCTTCACGCTTCGGCTCCCCTATCGATTCAAACGTAAACTTTTTTTCTTTCTCTCAAGTATGCTTCAAGTATGGAGCATGGTTAATTTAGAGATTAAGTTCCAAATTAGATTATCTAATGGCATCTTAATGGATTGCTGACCCATTTCCTGTGGGATGGCAGCATGCAAGTCTGGCTGGAATACAATTAATTTCTTAGGAAGTCTTCTGAAGAGTTTCCTAGATAAAAAGGAAACGTTGTGTTGTGCAAATCTTTCTTTACAAATGGAGAAAGTTAGGCAAAACTGCAACAAATCCCCAAAGCATTTTTCAACAGCCAGATTACAGATAACTGTGTGTGTATAAACACCAGATCAAGACTATTTTTAAGAATGCTCACACTTTAATTTTTGGGTTCATAGCAGGTGCAAATAATATTCATGAAAACGGAGTAGTAATTCTTTTAAATAGAACATCCAAATACAAAGAGCAACACTAGTTAGCAGCTCGAGTTCCCAAACAATGGTCATGTGCAATTTTGGCTTTTGCAAATTCCCCTCCTTGAACCGGATTCTCCCATTCAGCCACCTCCTTATCAGCATTTCTATCACAGTCCCAGAGTGGCGCTAGGGACCCAGAATGATGTGTAAAAAGTCGAACGTTTTGAATACACGTTAGAGCTGACAGCTGAAAAGGAAATTCAGCACTCTGAGAATAAAGCTCCCCCCAGGAACTCCAGGAACAACCCAGCTGTTATACTGTAGTTATGTGTCAAGATAACAAACTGAAAGCAGGAAATGCTAAGCTGGTGAATTTGTAGGGATGGTCTCCGTCTAATGTGGAAATACAAGTTAACTCTTAACATTACCTAAAGCCAGGACAGGGGTTTGGGGGAGAATGGATACATGTATACCTATTGTTAAGTCCCTTCACTGTACCTGAAACTGCTCACAATATTGTTAATCAGCTACATCCCAATACACCAAAATGTTTTTGGTGTTAAAGCCAGTACACCCATCACCCGCATCATACACATGCCATATGTTTGTACATGCCACATGTATACACACATACATGCATGCACATACCCATGCATACATGTGTATGTACATACACACCATATATGCATACATGTTATACACATATGTATATTTTCCATACAAACATAATTTGCAACACAATAGTGAAAATTATTTTGTTTAAATATTCATTCTTAGGTCATTGAGGACATATTTTACAAAGAAAAGTTTAAAGGATGAAGCAATGAAAATGGTACAAGTCTGAGGAGAGGGTTTTGCAAATAGACTTAAATGTATGAAATGAATGCTATTATTCCTTCCTTTTTGCCCTCCTCCTTCTGACCAATCAGATCCAAATAATCTTTACTGGCTGCTAAATTTCTCCTGGGAAATCAAGCAACTCTCTAGAATTGCAGTAATAAACGACAATTTCTTACAAAAACATGTGTAAAGTCACTACAGAATGAAGTATTCAACTCATAGAAAGGAACTGCTAACACGTGTAACATGGAAAATAGCTGATAAAAGTCTCTTCGGTGCCATTCAATTATGGCATCAGCAGAAACACAAAAATCCCTCCAATTATTTCAGTAAAATCTTCATTTATTCATTATTTCAGAGGCTGAGCAAATGGTTTGTGTAAACATATCCTTCAGTAACACGCACATGTTTATTTTAGCCATCTGAAGGCTGCTGCTATGTTTATAGAAGCCATCAGACACATACAGCCACTCACTTGTGGCTTTGCCTTTTCTTGAAAGAGGTGAAGGGGGAAAAGAGGGACTGAAACAATAAATCCAGTTTCTCTTTTGCATAAAGCACTCCTTCCAATGTTTTAAAATAACTTCTGTTTATATTATTCTTGGATTGTCCTGTGGCTTTCTTGTTCATTCAAATATATTGCTCTTTCATATTTGATAGTACAAGCTATGTTCTGGCTATAGCTTCAAGAAAGCAAGCCAGTTAGGGAGTTAACTGCTGTATTTGTTTATACCCACATAACTCACAGATGTAACAGTGTAATTTGTCCACATCAGAGGACAAAGCACAGACACAACAGTACTCTCATGAACAGCATAAGCAACTCATCACCTATTACCCTGCTAAGAGCTGAGCCCCTCCGGACTCACGCAGAAGTGAGCACTCCGCCAAGGCATTTCACTCTGGGTTAACTGCAGTACCTGACCTTTGGGTTAGGAAAAAAAAGTCACATTTTCAAGATGCAAGCAACACACACACACACATACACAGACACACACAGCTCTCAAAATCCTAAGGTCAAAACAACAAAACACCGTCAGGGTTGCAACTTAATAAGTCTGTGCAAACTTTCCAAAGGAGTCAGCTTCAGTTCTGAAGGGAATGTTTATACACTGGGACTGGGGGATGCGTGGAGACAGAAGAGGATGGAGGAAGTCTTCCAGCTTTGACATATACTCGCATAGCTCCCTGGGCACTGCCATTTTCAGTCCCGAGGAAGAAACTGCCTTTGACATGGAAACGCCTCTACAGAAGGACGGGCACAAAGGCGACCATGGACAGTGATTTTACCAAGAAGGCAATGGCAGCGAACAGCAATCAAAGTAAAACCAAACACTTTCTTTGCCTTGTCCTCTGCTACTGCAAAGTCTCCAGGGGGCCGCCACAAAAACAACCTGATATTCTCTTTATTCCATTAGGACAGAGGCAAATGATTTAATTTATTCAGATCCCTCGAAAGTTGTAGCAATGGCCTGAAGATTTCAGATGTCGGTTATTAACTTTAAAAGTAATAGCGTTACAGACATTTCTGATTTCTTTTTTGATACTTTTTTCAGAAAAAAAACTATTATGTTTCATAAATAACTGCAATAAATCATGCATAAATTATGCATATGTTGTGCCACAGACATGGCCTATTGTATGATCAAATGCAGACTCTACTTGCTCTTATTTTGGATAAATATAACAAAGCAAAGCAAGCTGCTGTCTCCTTTGAGTCCATTTATTATGAACTGTAGGATACTTTTATTTTAAGAATGGTGAGGGTGTGTATTAGTCATGCAGTGTCTGGGACTGCCCACCACAGTTTCAATAAATACCTGTTGAATGTATGAACATTTCACCTGCTGTTATCAATTATGTGCCCCCTGAATCATGATAAAAAGGGAAGAAAGCCAACTACCTTTTGTCAAGCTTTTTGAAGCATTAAGGCCATTCTACATATCATTATCTACCAATCCCCAAAAATTATTTTGGAGAGAAAAAATAAAATTTTCACTTAAATGAATTGATTTTTTCCTTAAGTGATTATGACCTGAAGCTGATGACCATACCAACTTTTCACCAAGAAGGTGATGTGTAAGATGAACAAAGTTCTCTTAAGTAATGAGTTTAGTCATCACACTAATTCACCTCAGTCCCTGTGTTCTGGGATGATTCATCGTCCACTCACCTTTTCTTTTTGGGAACATCAATTTTTGAGTTGAAACATTACTAGGAACTAGGTGCAGTTACATTTTGTCTCCAGCAATTTATACCCTCATTTCACTTTAATGCACTTTAGCAATACTACCCTGTTTTAGATAAGTAAATGTCAGTCAGTAACCCACAGATTTGGAAATTCACACAGCTACATCCACATTAAAAAACACAAGCACTTGCCATCTAACTTGCAATTTTTTTCTAAATACAGTAAGGATTATATGTAGAAACGGGCCATGTAGCCAACCAACAGAACATGGAATGTAAGGATAAATAAAATTATATCCAAACACTGTGTTACCAAGTCAAATCAACTTTTAAAATACTTACTAACAAAGACTTTTTAAATAAATAAATAGTTTATCTTCTTTCACTGAGTTTATCTTTTCTAAGTATACATTGTATTTTTTCCAAACGGTTGAATAATATAAGCTTCATGGAAAAAATCAAAAAGGTAAAAATTTATACATTTTAAAGTGGATGCTATACTAGTCTTTAAAAAGAGGAAAAGTCATATGGCATTCATTTCAGACAATGAATTTTAAAAAGTCAACAAGCTTTTAAAACAGAATCTAACGAATTTTCTTAAATTTTACCTGAGTTAAAAGTGGAAATTTTATTAATTTCATACTTTGAAACTCTATTCTTTTTTCGTTATCATGCATATGAAGATGAGCAGGCCTTTTACAATCAATACTAGAGCACATACTTTTAACATAGGGATGCTCAGTAAAGAGAAGATGACAATCAGAGAGGAGATGGAAAATCATGTTGGCTCTACTTCTGTTAAACTCCTTATGGGATTATCTCAGTCTTCTGTAAATTTTTATCTCATTACATATGATTATATCATGAATTTTAATCATTTAATTTGTCAGTTTGACACAATTTATTCTTTACTGAAATAATTCATAAGAAGTTGAATTAGCACTACCTACTTTCTAAAACCAATAAGTGAGACACTATCAAAACTACTTTCAAAAATGAAATTTTAGAGTGATCTTCTCAGCCAACCAAATCAATTCTCAGTGATTCACATCAAGGCTTTACAAACAGAAGTTAAATTTTTTTTAAAACAAAATTCCTTCTCTAGCTGTTGATTCCAACAACCCCCCACCCCACCCCACACACACACTGAAATTCATGAGTGTTGCTAATAAACAGTTAAATTGACTAATCTGAACATTTTATTTTATCTTTCCTCCTTTGAGAAAGAAGTAAATGAGTCTAAAATGACTTAAAGTTAACAGTAAAGAAAAAGAGCTGAAATGAGAAAAGTCTATAATGGGAAAAGCCAATATTTTACCCTCAGATAGCTGAAAAGTCTTCCCTAAAACTACGATTTCCATTTTCAGGTCCTAAATCTAAGTGTCAAATAACCTCCTCACCCTCCCCGCCCCACCCTCACCAATATTATAAACTGTTGACAACATCTGACAGCACTTGGAAATTCCAATCATTAATTACTATTTGCTCTAGTCTCCTATTAATTTGAAGTTATATCTCAATAAGAAATAAGGAAGAAGAGGGTAGGGAAAGAGGAATGGTATAGCTAAAACAACTAAAATTTTAACATATACTTTCCGTAAGGCTAGTTAGAAACAAACACTGTAGCTCATGTAATTTTTAGGTGTAAGTGTAGGGTTGGAAATAATTAAAATGTTACCTTTGCCAAGTAATTCCCAATGTATCCTCACTGGTACTGGGGTATAAATGCCTGCCGTTTTGATTCATGGTCCAGTCACAAATCCTCAGCTGTCAATTGAAACCTAGCAGTCAGATATGGATCGAGCAGTACTACAGTTTTTAGTATTTAAATGAACACATGCAAACTAGTACTGTACATGGCATTAACCTTATTTTCCCAAGAGGCAACTTATAAAAAAAAAAAAGCAAAGAAAACCTTACTCTGAAAAGCAAAATTCCTAGAATATATTTCAGAAAAAGCTATTGCAATATGCTTCTCTATTAATTAAAGCATACAAGAGAAATGAGTGCTTAGAACATAACAATTAGACATTAATTAGATTACAAAATGAGCTGAAATAAAAGCAAACGTTAATGTTCAATAGAGAGAGATATATCTTAGAAAAAAATTTTTAAGCTTTTAAAAATACATAACATACCAAATCATCTGCACTGAGTAAAATAATCAATAACTTTAAGCATGCAGTTTGCAAAACACAGAAAGACATGCAGTTGAGAGGAGAAAGGCCCCACTTTATAAACATTTCCCCTAAGTTATGTTTAGAAGCATCAAGGGATTCAGTTTTAGATATTTACTAATTTTACTCAAACTGGTGTTTTTTTTCCATAAAGAATTGATACTTTATTTAGTTTTACTTTATTTTAAACTCAAGAGTAATGGCATTGGAAATCCTTTACCACATTTGAATAGAGTGAGGAATGCACTGAATACTAGCTGAAACAAATTCTTCCCAGCTCTCCAAATCATCAGCTCTGCCCTTCAGAGGTTGTTCCAGTAACCCTATCCAACTCTGTTTGGTTAACAGCTGCCCTACAGCGCTAGCAGATTTATTGAAAAGATATATTGCTTATTTTTATGCTTAAGAAAGTAAACTTATCTGGCTTGGGGGGGAACAAAAACACTGGAAAATCATGGTTTTTAATCTGTAGATAGCTATGCTGTAAATTAACTGAATCTCGCACTGAAAAGAGGACTTATTCGCAGGAATCCACTAAACCTGGCATGCTGCTTTTCTGTAAGAATTTCTAGAAGATGATGATTGGAGCCAAAGTCCCTTTAAACTTATGATAAGTTACTTTAATCCTTTCTGATAACAGGATGGCTTAAAAAAAAAATGGCTATTAAGAACCTTTCTCTTTAAGACTAGTTTCTACATACTATCAGTGATTCTGCAGTTTGAGAATATTTGGTTTTGCTTATTTTTCTACAGCTCCCTGAGGCTCAAAAATACCATCTAAAATTCCCCAAACATGCATTTTAATTATACTGAGACTTCAGGTAAAAGTAATTATATACATTAAAGAACTTTAATTAATCAACTAAATAATTAATTAGTTAAAAAGCTGAAATAGTTTACTTAATGTAGACAGTTAAAAGATATGTAAAATTTGCTTAGCATACATTGCATAAATAAGCCATAAATCAGTAAAGAAATTAAATTATAATGAAAAATATTCTTAAAATGGATCTTAATGCCTGCATAAAGGAGAAAATGTATACTTGATTCATTTAAAATCAAACAGAACAAAATTTTATGACAAGATGTTTTAAAAGTTCTCAACATGGAGCATTTAATCAGAAATGCAATGTAATCAGGCAATTTGAAAAAAAAATTTTTTTCAGTAAGAGTCAGTTGCCTCCTTCAAAGTGCATTCTTCTCAAGCAATACTAGGAAAACTAAAACAGTTGAAGGCCTTTGGCTTTGTATAACAATTATCTTAAGGACCACTCATAGATTCTGCTCTAGTCCTAATTTTGAGTCGGTTAGATATTCTGAAGAAGGGAGGGGTATATTTAGAATTACATAATTCTGCTAATAATTAATTTCAGGTTGGTTTCTATGAGCCTCTCAGATTACACTGGAAAAAATTTCAGAAAGAGAAGCTAGCTTCACAGAGCCAAGTGAACCTAAGTATCCCTCACTGGTTGGCTTGTTCTCAGACAACCGGGAACACTACTGTCTCCTTGGAAGAATGCATATGTAAATCAGTTTTTTTGTTGTTCATGTTGCTAGTTTTTTGCTTGCTTCTGTTTATTATTCCTGCAAAATGTCCAGTAGGCTATCTTTGGCCACCTGTTGAACACTTAAAATCAACATAGTCTTAGATGTTTCTTTCCCAGCAGTAGTCTCAAAGGGATTAAACCTCACTACAGCTCTTCATTTTCAACCATATTTAAGGTACATGAGATCAAAATATCTTCTTCCAAACAGACAATTATGCATAAATAAACAAAAAACAATCACTGAACATATTTAATAATAACCTAAATGCCAAAGAAATGGGCAGGATATTAATTAGTATTGATTTCCCTTCAGGTACTGAAAATATAAAATATAATTTAAATTTATTTAGCTATTTAGATTGTGGGCTGGCATTATCAACATTTCCAAAAATTTCTGAGGAGAAATATTTATACCTGCTTATATGTTATAACCTACTTAAGCCAGGTAACTTAATGAAGAGCCTGTCTCTTCATTTTTTTTTCTTAACTTCCTTTTGCAGATAGCATCTTTCAATTAATATTTAATAAACCTCATGATTGAGCAAAATAATTAAAATAGAAACTGCATATTCATTGAAAATTTCCATGACACTAATTCCTAATAAAATCAGTTTCTAAGAATCTTGTTTGAATAAGATAGTTCTGACTCAGTAAATTTTGAACATATCCTCAGGTGATGAAAAGTTAATATTAAGTGTATTTAAGCTTCTTTTTGGAAGAAGTTAAATATTCTTGGTGCTAGTATGATTCAGAATTCCTAACCAAAATGGATTTTATATTAGGCTTTAAATGTTTAAAATGATAGGAAATAATCCTATTTGAATTTAGGGTGGTGAGTCCTCAATTTCTGTTCTGTGAGAGAGTTGGTGTTATGTAATTTAGCTATCAATTACTTTTTAATTAAATTAAAAATTTTAAGTGGTACATAAATATATGCCTTTCATTAACATACATTTTTTTCTGCAAAGCTTCAATAATACCCTAGTGATTTTTCCAAGAATTTTTCCTCAAAAAATAGGAAGATACTTGAAATTTAGTTGAAGTTGTATGTTTGTAGCAACTCTTACATTTGTAACAATATAGGCCCTTTGACAGATTTGATTGCATGCATATTTATACATAAATACACAGATAAAATTCAAATTCTTTAATTTATATATACCCACAAACATGAAATTGTTTAGAAAATTAAGAAAAATTTTATATTAACACAATTATGCCCAGATTTCCAAAAGAAAACAGAAGGTGAGGTAAAGAAGTTAATATTCTCCTTTAAAAAAGCTATGACTGAAGGGATGGGGCTGAAAAAGTCCAAACAACTTAAAAAGAAGGCAAGGTAAAGTTCACTGCAGATGTTCTTAGGATGAAGTTCCCTGGAATGAGAACCTATTCTAAGTCTAACTCAAATGAGTTTCAGAAAAACAAGGATGGGGATCATCTAGCTTCCTTCAAAAAAAATCCACCTAAGGGGAAACACCTAAGATCTGGATCTTGTCCTAGCCTACAGAGCACTCAAATATTCATGTAGGTAGAATCAACATTGCCTGTGATTTCAGAATAAGAGTCTGTTTACTCACAAGAAGGCGCTCCATTGTTATTAACAGGGGCTTTTGTAAATGCCTCGCAATTAGCTTTGGGAACAAAAGAAAGAAGGTAAGAAAACGTTCTACTTTGCTGGACTCAGCAAATAGGCCCATGTACTAACAGTCCCTTATGATGACAACAGCTCTCAGTTGAACCAGTAAACCATTAAACTGTAAACAGAATAATCAACACAGGCAAATTTATCTTTTTGCTTTTTATTTTCCAGCCTTACAGGGACCCTCAAGGGAGTAACTTGAAAGGTGTGTTTTATGTTCTTTTAGGTTTCTTCATCTTTCCGGATAGCCCCAGAAAAAGAAAAAGAAATAGACTTTTGGTGAGTGGAGGTGCTTTTGGAGTGGAGTGCTTAAAAATATTAATCCTTGAGGATTCATACTTTCCACTTTCCATACTTTCAAAACTCTTACATTGATTTTTATTTTATATATTATCTCCCAGAGAGTAGATAAAATGACTCTGAAGAAAAAGGATATAGCCTTAGTGAGCAAGCAAAATGGTCAAGATAAAATTGTGATATAGGTGGAACTTATAAACATATAAAAATGAAAAAAGATATTCCGGGTCATCCTGGTACCTTAAAGTCACTTCTAATATTACTTTCTGAAGCCTGTGCTTCTTGAATATTTAATAAATACAGTAGAATTAAGTTAAATGTGTATGCTTAATTCATGAGCTAAATAAACACTACTGATAATAAATTGTAAGAACTAGAAAATGAAAAGTTCTTTTATTTTAAATGGAGGCTACTTTCACCTGTAAAATTTAAGGTTTCAAGGGAACTTGGAGATCCCATAGTTCAACCTCTTCATTTTCTCTTTCCAAGATAAGAACACAGGACAGAGGTTCAAGGCTTGTCCAAGGCTAGACATGTCCTGTCATGTCAACACTAAAACCACAACTCCTGACTCCTAATCCCTTTCTCACCCACCATACCGGTTTGCTTGTCATTGTTCTTTTCCTACACTGTTTTTCATGTACAGCTCAAAAATGTTTAAGGCTAAAATGTCTATAATTATAAAGCTTTATAATTTCCTTTTTTTCCTGATTCTACTTAAAAAGTTACAATTTTCAGAAAAGACAATTTTCCCTTTGTGATTGTGTTGATTGAAATTTAAGATTACAGTAAACATAATTTTATTTTTATGCTATCTAGAATAATTTATTTGGATATTAACATTTCATAACCAGTAAGTGAATGAATCAATGAATTATAAAAACAGACCTTGGAAGGTTTCTTTTTTTTTAATTTAAGAACTAGCCAAAAAGCTAAACATTTGCATAGTCATTATTGTGAGTGAAACTTCCTCTAAATGTGTTTCCTTTCCAGCTAGCATATGTGAAAAGTGACCTCTTATCCATTTACATACCTACCCAGAAGTCATGTGATAGGGTTTTACGTCAAGCTGTCAATTATGATAACAGACACAATAAGAACAGCCCAAGTGTTGATAGCCTGCTTCCTGACTTTATTGAAAAGTTTGTTGATAGTCCACTTGTGGCCTTTCAATTGCTTGCCTTTAATGAAAGACTACATTGCCAGTGGTTTTCATGTACCTAGCTTTGGCTATGCCATTTGTCAGGACAAATATTATAAAGAGATTTCAATGAATATCTTAGATAAATAAAAAAAAATCCTACAGAGGCAATGTCTTAAAAAGGCCATTAGACAGAATAGAAATTTTCAGTGTAACAAGAAGTCCTTTCAAATTCTAGTTTCACAATTAGATCAAGAAAAGTGTTGAAAATATCTTGATAGAAAGTAGTCCAGTGATTGAAACTGAAATAAGAGCATCATATAGCCATGCAAGAGATGTAACATGCGGAAGCCAGGGCACCAATAAAATCCATGCAACTAAGAAGTAATGCAAGGACTTGAGCTGATTAGGCCACTGATTCATTAATAAGTAACATTATTAATAAGTTCTAATAGTAAGTAGCATATATAGTGAGGAGATCATAGTTTTGAGATATGAAAATAAGCCTTGTATCTTATAAACTAGAGCTCACTTGAATTTGCTGTTTCAGGGAAGGTAAAAGTGACCTTCCATTTGTTCCATCTCAAATCTATATCAAAGGTTATTTTGTACTCCTAGTAGCTGGTTCCAATAGTAATCTTTTATTTCCAAACAAGAAGCTTCTTAGCTAAAACTTTTATTTCCAACCTGCAATAAGGGTTTTTTAAATATGTTGTATTGATGTATAATAGTAAGGATTTAAACTTTTATAATGACCTCACACTCAAGTATAACAATGACCACCAAATTAACTGATTCTTTTACATTACCAAACTTTCTAGGATAACAAAGAAAAAAGACCTGCAATATAGCAAGTTCATTATGAGGCTGATCAGATTAGGAAGTGGTGCTAATTCAAGGAAGCAGTCTCATACTTACTGTTTATAC
Source organism: Odocoileus virginianus (assembly GCF_023699985.2). NCBI lineage: Eukaryota > Metazoa > Chordata > Mammalia > Artiodactyla > Cervidae > Odocoileus > Odocoileus virginianus. The sequence goes on from NC_069691.1 coordinate 30,620,382, forward strand.
TAAAACTGCTAGACTAGATTTATACAATAATACAATAATTTCTGTATTTTCTAAGCAATATCCAACACTCTGCTATGTAATTCCCATTTTCCTAGGGAGATGAAGCTTGGGAAATGTAGTTTCTTCATTGCCTATAATGAATGTGCACAGTGCATTCAGGAAGTATAAGGCAGAAAGGAAACACTACATTTTACTAAACTTCTATGAAATTAAGCCAGAGAAGAGGCCCCTGACACTTCTGAAAAAGTAAAAAGATATTTTTCAGCAAAGACTAAAGAGTTCAGTTTACCAGAGAACCATGAGTTCTTCAAGCCATGACACCATCTTCCAATAGAAAATTAAAGAAAAATGAAGTTCCAGTTGAAGTTCTGATTTTAAGATTTCCCCCATGCCAATAGTGAATGCATTAAATAAGTCAATCATCCCAAAGAGAGTCTGGTTCCAGACCTTGAACAACACTCAAGATTGAGTTAAGAGATAGAGGAAAATTTCAAAGTTCTGATCAGCTGGCATGAGCTGATGATTAAAACTAACCAGAGGGCTGTTTTTAATTGCAAATACTCAGCTGGTTTAAAGAAATATTTTTGAAGTATTCTTTATGACTGTGTGATTTTATTTTTCAGATTCAAATGAGATAACACATTTATAATAGCAGTGAAATTCCTATGTCAGAAGAAACTACTATTTCAAAGCAGTTAGCAACCAGTATTGATCAGTAATAATCATTATAAAAAGGAGCATAGAGATGTATAATTACTAATAACAATTGCATGTTTACCAAGTTAATGGTTATAAAAGCATATGCTTTTAGTATTCAGATCTGCCAAAATGAACATATTACTCTTACCAGTGGAGTACAGGGTTAATTTTAATATTTTCATTCAATTTAAGAAGCCAGTGTCCTTGTAGGTTAGGAATAACTACACTGAAAGCTCTACTTTAGTGTCATTGTGTGGAAAGATTATTTATAAGATAGTCAAAATTATTCAACAATTTTAAATTTATTGCTAACTCTAATTTATATAGGCTATATTAAAGTTCTTTTCTAAGAAAAAAATAGCACTTGACAATGCACATCAATACTTTTCATAACCTAACAGGATAAATCTTTATAAAACAGTCGCCAATAAACTGAAGAATGTACCTGGTGACAATATTTATTCTTAAGGGGTCATGTATATTAAAAGCTAAGGGGTATGTTTAAAAGAACTCTCTCAGACTAAAACCATTGCCTTTCTAATTTTGAATTTCTCCTAGCTAATATAAAATGATTGATTACCTTTATTTCATGTACCCCTTGATTTTTCTTTTCATTCATCACTGAGTACTTTAAACCAAATGCATTTAAAACCTGCTGCTAGAAGAGTGGTCTCTTTTAAATCTTTGGAAAGTAATGAAAGGACACAGTAAATCAATCTCATTTCTGCTGTAGGAAAGAATAACCTTTACTCTACTGAAGTCATTTAAACCATTTCTGTCCCTCTGTTCCTGGACAGTAAACATAAAATTTCATCTCTAGGATCCTTTTAAAATTTGGAAGGATTAAACTAAATGAAATCTTTTAACTAGAGCCTTAGTTTAGTAATATACATGTACAGTAAGATATGCATATATATTCACTTTCTGCTTGTCTCAAATTGTAGCTTATTATGAATTAGCATATCACGCTCTTTCAGTTAAAAAAAGTAGCACCAATTCTTTCATTATACAAAGGACAAATCATCTGTTTGTATGGTATTTAAAATTGAACACTGTATTTTTCATTATGAAACATATAATTTTTCTTTTAAAGATCAATACACATTACATATTCTATAAATATATATTGCATTTGACCAATCAAATCATATTTATATTGTAAGAGGTCTTCACTTGACATTGTCAACTTAAATAACAATTGGTGGCCTTTGATGAAAAAAGCCTGTAGTTCTGGAACTCATATATATTTCAGTTTATGTGCTCAGAACTCTATCTACATTGACTAACATTCTCCTGATGCTTGTAAAATTTTCTTGATTTATCCTTGGACATGTGGAAAGAGAAGTAACTTTTATACAATCAACTATTGTGATCATAATTACATGAGGCTCTAATGATAGTTACAAGTGGTACATTAAAAAATTAAAGCTGCCTTAAGCTAGGACAAGAGGATGGGACGATTTCTTCTAAATACATGAAAGTGGTTATCATGTTCTAAATGTGTCTGGGGCTAAAGGTTTAAGTAACAGAGGCATGATTCTATGAATTAAAAGTTAACTGAAAACTAGAGATGTGTCATAAAGAATGCAAATCCCATGATAAGAATATCTCTGATAATATGTGGAATGATTTGTAAGAGAATAAGTTTCTAAACCTATAAATACTGCATAGTTTTTTTAAAAAACACAAGGAACATACACATTTTTCAAACAGAACCATATTCCAGCAATTATAGCACATTTCATATTATAGCAATTTTAGAGGTGAAAAAAAGCAATATTTCAGAAAATTATGTTGAAAAGCCGATAGCTGGCAAAACCACTAATTATTATTTGGTATTTTCAAAACTGTGTACAGATGTTTTTAGTTAGTTCTCACTCTTTTGTTTTGTTTTGCTTTTTTTAAACCTGGCAAAACGTCAAGTATCTTGAATAAGCTATCATCTTTATGATTTTCTCTGAACTCTGCATGTGGTGACCTTTAATATAAGCAGTTTGCCACCTTCGCCTGCAACTGGGCAGGATTTGAAAATTCCATGCGAGGGACAGATACGCATGATTAAGCATAAACTAGGTGGACAGGTCTAGAACAAAAGAAGCTGACATGAGTACCTGTACAGGCTTGTTACATCTGTAAAAATTCAGATGCACATACAATGCATATTATAAATTAAGAGTAAGCTCATTAATACCAACTCTTTCTGATTCACTATAGACTATTTTTCCCTAAGTAATATTTTGCACAGTTAATTTCAAACTGCTCTGCTATCAAAATTTGAGAGCAGCAAAACATATGCATCATAAAATACATTTAAATTCGGAAGTGTTTAGAATTATTTCTGTCATCCTGTAACTGGAATCATGGGATATTTTTATTTGTATGGTCCATGCTTTTGACTATGGCTAATTTGTTTATAAGCTACCATTAATCCTGACTGTATATTTTCACAGTTTGGATAAACACTTCATTTGCATTAAATTTACAGCATTAATGAGATGTGAAATTTAAAATGCTACTTGAAACATAAATGATGTACGAAAGCAGAACCAAAAAAAAGTGTTTTATCACATCTGAAATCAGTAAACCAATTTAAACCTATTAAAATAGGAAGGATGCGTCGCCTGAGATTTCAGCTTCATAATTCATCTTCTTGAACCAAAAAAACAAAATGAGGAGTAAAACAACTAGAAACATGAAAGTGTTCAAAAACAGAAAAAGAAAACACAAGTTGTGAATTGTGTTGTGTTTCTACTCTAATGGCCTTTTAAATACTTGGCAATTTTCATCTTGGAAAGTTATAGGCTGCTGGTAAGTTCTCAATAGCCAATAAGACTGAGAAAAATATTCTAGCTGAAACACTGTTTTCATGGATGTTATGGATATATGCTACAGAGAGGGAAAAGGTCTTGAGCCAATTTGAGAAACCCTGCTTAAAGAGACAAGAAACAAAAGATAAATGAGAAAATAGTTTGGAAAATGAAATGATCAGTTTCTTTCTCAGAAGTCCCGTGAGCCCCATTCTGAGTCCAGATCTGAGAGACAGCATGGAGAAAAGCACCAATGCAAAAGCGTGGCTACACCATCACACCTGGGTGAAGCTTGCCCACCTGTTGCTGATGTAGGAAGGATGGGTCTCTTGGGCTTAGTCCCACATATCGATTGGCTTGAGATGTGCCTGAGGCTGTGTAGGCTGATTAAGGAAGAACAAAAACAAAGATAAAAATTGTGAACTATCAAATGAATACCTTGTCCACGTAAAAGAAACCCAGAGAAGTGGGACTTAAAACCAAAAAAAAAAAGTGTATCTCTATTCCTCTTCTCTTTTGTGTGAGTGAATACCAAGTGATAGAAATGATAGTTGACCTCAAGTCAACTGGTTTATCCTTATCTTCCAAATCTATCCAGGAACCATATCCTATCCTTTGATGTGGTCATCTCATACAAGCTCTAGTTACAGTCTTGCAGGAGTACCAAAGATTGGCTAAGTAGTAGAGTCTTTTTCCTAGATGTAACTTTTTACTAGATATTGGGTGTCTAGCAACAGAATCAATGATGGTCTGTGATTCTAAATGTAAAATCAGACTGAAAGTCTGTCAGGAAAAATTGAAAGCTTTAAATGATGGAATTTAAGCAGATGTACTTGATGATGCAGGATGAAAAATGTCTTACTGAAAAGTCTTACTAAAAAGAAAAGTTAATACTATTAACATGAAGGAGAATTTTTATTATATTTGAGAGAACATGTTTCTGAAAAAAATGGTTTCTTTTCCAGAAGTACAAAAAGTCAATCTTTTGTGATTGATCCAAGAATGGAGCTGACAGCCCCTTTTAACTACTTCGCCACCAGGTAGTAAGTGCGTAAGGTGAATACTCCTTAAATTATTATGGTCTCACCTTGCAAGTACTTTTCATTTAGGTACTTTTTGGTGCAGAGTGAATTTCCCAAAGAAAATGTCTCCCTAGTCCTAAAGACTTTTGCTTCTTTTCACAAGGAAAGGACTGATGCATCTTCCAAGCACGAAGCAACCCCATTGTTCCATGTCAGAATAAACAGGAAAACTAAATTGTTATCATTTATGTTACAATTCTAGGTCTGAAGAAAGCTAAAGTACATGGTTCAAAACCTCCAGATTGATGAGGAATCCAGACAATAATTTTCAAAAGGCTTTTTAAAAACCAGTACATTAATTCTGCCATGTTGATTTGATCCAGTGAAGCTTTTTTAAGTCAGCTTTTTAAAACAGTGAAGATGCTCACAATTCATCTTTTATTTATTCCTGAATGAACTACTCACGCAATGGCAGCCATAAACAGCCAGTGGCCGCCATTCAATCTCCAGATCTCTGGAATTCAATGCACAGCACTGAAGAGCCTCACCCTTACAGAGTGGGCACCAAGTGTGTCTTATTCTTTTTTTTCAACTGTAAAAAAGAGGTTTCCTTGGCCTCTGTATTTTCTTTAATTTTATTGACTTATGAATTCAATGGCCAATTTTTCATTATCAGTGGTGCCTGCAGATTTGCAGCTACAATTTTGTTTATAGGAAAGAAAAACAGCTCACTATATCACTTTTATGCAGGATGGAAAATGGACTGATGAAGCTATCTTTATATAACCAAGATACTCCTTTTGACTATTTTATGATTTTATAAATCAAATCAGATCCCTTTTTGATCAACCTGTGAGTAAAAGAAACAGTTCATTAACAAACAGGCTGAGAGTATTCCCAGAAGTGAGCTGTGATCATTTCAGTTTGATTTTTCCTTGAATCTTGTCTATTAATGACAATAAAAGAGTAGGTACCAGAAGCTTCTGGAAATTTTAGCTACTTAAGAAAAAAATCTTTGTTTTCTATTTGCTTTTATTAAACTTCTGACTTTGTTTGCTTAAAGATACCAAGGCATCCACTTTTGAAATTTGGATGTAGTATTTTAGCAACTGTAATGTACATGGCTAACCTGTAGCACTAACGGATCCTTAATCTTCCTTGACTGAGTCTCATCCATTTCTGTGCATTCAGGGAAGTATTCACTAGTGTAGGTCCCTCTATCAACAAATCAATTACTAAGGATTAATGATTATTAATGGGAATTACAAGCTTATCTGGTTTTTATTAGTCTATGGGGCCTCATGAATTTTGCGAAAGAAATGCTGAATTCACTGTACACACTAAGTATTGCCCACTTTTCTTGTAAGGTCCTTTCCAAGTCTTTCAGGGGCCACACACACAAAAAAGAGCATCTTTCCAATGGCCAATAAAGAAAGAGCCAGTGGCTCTGAATCTCTATAATTTCACACAGAATTTTCACAACATCGGGATTTTCCTGCTCTAACAATGCAAATAGAAGCTCTGGATTTAAGAAATAAGAATAATTGAAGAGAAGCAAGCTAATTCCTCCTAACTAGAACTTTATCCATTCCGCTTTATTACCAGTCTGTGCACATCAACTCCAGTTTTAGAAAGCTGGCAGCTTGGATGATGAAGCCAATTAAAAAGCTTTGCGATAATTTCTTGTGTACTTCTGAGCACTCTGTACAAAGAAGCAAAGGAATCGCTTGGGTTACTGGTATGAGCGATTGCCAATTCCCAGGCTACATCTCTGAGATTTCAGATGTTCTGGCCATGCTAAAAAGCATAATACCCGATGCACCATGATAAGAGGAAATAATCAAAAAAAAAAAAAAAGTTGCAGACAATGAAAGTGCAGGTAGTTGACATGTGCCTAAAACTAAGCTTTGAAATGCTTTCTACACTGAACACTGTGTGACTGTTTCTCACAATGACATAACCTACAGTGATGTAAACATGCAATTATCTTACAGAGGTACTGATTCAGTCTGCCTTGTGAAGGGGTTTGACTTCTACAGGAACGCTCCAATAACTAACATTTCTCAAATCTCTCTGTGGGTGATATAAAAAACCTTGTACACTGTTATGTCATTTAGTGCATTTTCAATGTATACCTTGAACAAGCAGGCATGACTTACTATTTTTGTTACAGCTATTTACTCAAACAAATAAGCTTCTCCCTTTTCAAATACTGAGTGAAATTTGATAAGAGAGAGCATATGAGAGCCAGGCCACATCATGCCTGCTGGTTCCACATAAATGAGAAATCTCCATCTGGTTGTGTAGCTGGAAAAGTTGCCGTGTTTTCCACCTTGGATCAGATATCCAGTGGTGCCTTCGATGGACATTTCTCATTTCCTACAGAAATACTTACTGGTTGCTGTAGGTGAAGCTGCCTCACCTTCAGTGGATGTAGTGATGGGTTTAGTATCTGTCATGGTCAGAGTCACAGGTCGCACTGCACTGGGATGGGGAGAGGGTGCCAAGACAGGAGTGAAATGGCCAGGCACTTTCCCTACCACTTGAGCACTGCTGTTAGGCTACAAAACAAAAACAGAACGCCCGGTGAAACAACCCAAAAGGCAGTCATCTCGCCCAACAACTCCGCTCAGCACACTCGACTGAGTGGGCCCTGCATGCTGTGTGTAACCTCCACACAAGTCCTCTCACCTCTGAGTTGAGAGGCTCATCAATGGTTGGTAGTCCTAAGAAGCAGCAGTAGCATTTAAAAGAAAGTCTTCAGCTACGAGGCACCTTATATAGGTTTGCTCATTTCTACAACACCCTGAGAACCAGGCAGAACTGAGCCTTCCGTAGTGTAGGACAGAAAAGTCAAGTGGAGACTTCGATGCTGAGCCTGAGGCTAAAACAGAAGTCCTTAGCGATTTCCTGGAGGAGGAAATGCAACCCACTTCAGTATTCTTGGCTGGAAAATCCCACTGACAGAGCAATCTGTCGGGATACAGTCCGTGGGGTCTCAAGAGTCAGACATGACTCGTGGCTACACCACCAAGCTAGTAAGCTAGCTTGGGCTTACCACTGAGCTAGTGAGAATTAGGAGCAGTGATTCCTTCCTTCCTGCTCTTCATGTGCTACAATGAGTCAATTTTGGCTCTCAGAACACAATGTTTACCTGCATAATGCTATCATTGAGACAACAAAGACAAGAATTTCTAGGAGACCAAACACACTGAACTTAACGATTGTCATCATTTATAGTCAAGGCCCATTCTTCAGCACACAAAAATTTTAGCCCTTGCTTACACACAGGTGCACTCATACACACACATCAAGCAATTTTGATTCTAGGGACTCCACTCAACTTGGGATGGTTTACTTATATAAATAGGTAGAAAGATATTTAAAACCTTTAAAATTTCAGGGTCTATAGAATGATACAAAGAGCTGAACTAGGTCTGACCATACACATATAAATAAAAGATTTCCAATGTAAATTAAAATGTGCTGAAGTGAAGCAGAGGGCAATCAAATATACTCTGATCTTTGAATTCTTACTCTTCCACTGCCAGACTTAGAGCATTACATAAAACATTGATCATTGACATTTGTGAGAATTAACTGGGAAAATCCCTGGGCAATGATAGAAAAGATATTATTATCTGAGTTTTAGCCCCAGTACAAAAATAGTGTCCATTCTAAGGGCACACTGTTTAAAAGAAATACTGGAATGTATTTTTCTAGACAGAATGCTATTCTTAATTACATTCATGTTGGAATTCTCCTCTACATAATGTACCTAACAACTTGCTATGAGGTATTCTCCACAAATATTTAGTCTTCATAATCTGTACCACTTTTAGAGGCAAAGAAAGCAATATAGCAGAATATTTATCTAAATGCCTGCATATAAATTACAAGTCAATGCTCCTTTAAAGAAAAAGATGAACAGCTGAGAACACTTAACTATCAGAACTTAGAGACATGAACTAAATCTCGGTTGGGTGCCTCAGAGGCCACATGACTTACTCTATAAAGAATGAACTTTTGAATATCCTGACTATTCCTCATGAATAAATTAAGTATTTAACTGAAGTCAGGAAAACTGACCAGATTTTCCCCTCTGTGAAAACCTAGGAAAGAGTTATATATTTAGACTAATTTTATTTAAAATATTCCATTAAATAGCATGGCTGTCTCACTCTACCCAGTGCAGCAGCAATGCAATTAATCTCCAAATTGCCGTGGGGAGGACAAGGCTTCTGAGTTGCTTGACTTAACAAGCAAAATCAGGACAGCCTTGGAGGATACTGGGAAGGAACAGTCAACAGTCAACTTGTTGACAAGTCAACAAGTACTCGTTTCCTGCTTGCCCCCCATTTTTAGAGCCAAAAGGGTGAATATCAAGAGTCCTATTTGGAAGTAAGTGCAAATGAACTGGTTTTGAGTTGGAGTTAAACATCAAAGCAGGTATAATGTTGCTGCAAAAACAACTCCACCATTTATAATAAAGGCCTACTTATTTCCTTTCAAAGTGAAAAAGCAATTTGTTTCTAGAGCAGGTCATCAACTTCTGGTTATGTGATCACTGCCAAAGACTTGCTTTGTATATCTCCTCCAAGAAAGAAGAGTGATCTTGTTTTATCATTGGTGGTACATTCGATGGTAAAAAGCCTTTCTCTGTATTGTCTTCACCAAAACAGTTTGACAGTACCTACCTGAGAGCACAGAACAGAAAAATGACAAAAATTGCCAAGAAAATGCTGCCACCAAATATGATATTACTTTTCCCACCCTGCATGCTTCGTCTACTGGAATTGAACTGACACAAACCAACAAACAGATGTTTCTTTCATTTGAAAAAAAAAAAATAAAGTGACAAAGGAAGAATTCCCAAGCCAAAGCAGACAACTTTTCTGAAACTCAGGGTCAGAAGAATAGAAGGGTTATTTCTTTTTCAGTTTTCTACTGGTTCAAACAGATGAAGCCACATTATAAAACTTCTCTTTTAAGGTTGTTAATAGATGAACTTTCATATTGTAGATATGAAAAGAGAGACATTTTATCGACAGATGAACAGCATTAGGAAAGGATTATCCTACTTAGTACATTGCTCCTATTATACAAAATCCTGAGAGGGATTTTTTTTTTAATTGAGATGAGAGTAAGATGCTTCTCAGAAGCTGGGTCTTTACCTTGAAAATATGAAGAAAAACTGAGAACAATATAGGCCGATTATCACCTAATATGCCCCCTTAACTTATAAAGAAAGTGAAATATACGTAAAACAAGCAATGAATAATTAAAGAAAAGCAGAACACTAAAGGCCTGATTTTAATTTGCATAATTTTTCCCCTAACAGTGCCTAATTAAGACATCAGTTAAAAAAAAATCCAATGGAACTCTAAGATTTTCCACACTGAATTAACGTTAAGGACTTTTAATGGATGTCTTAATTAGACTTTGTTATTCATGGAAATTCTACACAAATTAAAATCAGACCCTGTGTGCACTGTTCCCAGCTGATTCTAGCAAAATGCTCTATGGAACTGAGACTTCTGCATCTATGTTCTGACAGCAAATTTTATTTCTAAATTGATATACCAAAATCCTGTTTTACTTAATAATTATTATTATAGCCATTCAAAGTGCTATACCATTTGAACATTTTCTTCTGAAACACAAATTATTTAACTTTAAATTCAAAATTCAGGAATGGTATACTTAATATTACTAGTCGATGGAGGTCCAAGTACAAGTAATTTAATTTTAACTAACTAAAACAGTGCTGAATATGCTATTAAAAAAAATTCAGAAGGGACCATTTTGCTCCATTTTAACAATTAACACCAAAGGGATTTTTTTTTTCAGATCTTTCTTTTTTAAGTCTCAATTAATATGCACATACTATTTGCTGGCATTTTAGTAAATGAAAAGCATTAATGACAGAACACTTATGAAAATCCCTCAGAGCATTAAAAATGGTGGTTGGAAGTAGACAGGCATCTTGGAGGTAAAACAGCAAAGCCAAATACCAAACCCTAAGATTGAAATTACATTACAGATTTTCAATATTATGATGACTGATAGGCCAGGTTTGGTACACTGTCTACTTGATAACGAAAAATCCTCTTGTACCAAATCCCCAATGCGACCTCTCCATAGAAGAAATCATATATTAAGGAAGTGAAGAAGGCACAGAGCTATGCCATTTATACAAAGAATCCTTAAAGCTACTGCACACTGTTTACCATTAAAAAAAAAAAAAAAAGACTTCTGGTAACGTCACTCATTATGAAACACAGTCATGTCTGAGCAAAGAATATTCAGGTAGTCATCAAACATTGAAAATGTTTACATTACCAAAGCTTATTTTAATACCTAATAGTTGGTCTATAAATACAACTGTAAGGTCTTCTGCCTGTGTTTATTTTAGCTCATACTTCGCTCCTGCCTGAAATGAGCACTTTGTGTCAAACCAGGTATTTCAGAGGTGTGAACTCCAGCTCAGGACATTTTTGTCAATGGACTTTCTGCCTTAATTTTCCCTTTATCCAATGGAAATCCTAAAACATCAACCCAAGGACATCTTCACAAAAGTGCCCCTTTGGGGTAACAAACTTCCTACCTGTCACTCAGCCACCTTTCAATAAAAACTTAGTGAGTCACCAAGAAACTTTCTGAAGATGGATTTCAAAAGCGTGCTGTCCTGCCAGACACACAGGCTCAGGGTGAGACCTGTGCCATCACCCTTAGGCTCTACTCATATGTTCTCTCTCATTTTTACCTGGCTGGTTTGCGGACTGGATGGATCGTAAGAAGGTACATAGTTCTTCAGAGTATCCTGAGGATTCAGGTGGGGAGGATATCTGATTGTTGGATGAGAGAAGTAGCTTGATGGGGCTGGAGGAAGAATAGCTTGTGTTGGAAATGGCAACGGTGAGGGTGGAGGTGGAGTCCGAGTTGAGATGACTGTAAGAGACAGAAAAGGTAAGATTAACTCATCAGCTGCTGTCCTTACAGCTCCAACTCGACCCTGCAGAATCCCAGGAAACTGAACAATCCACGGCTCCTCAGTTTTTTCTGATTTGACCGAACTCTCTTAAAATGAGCTAGTCTTTTATGCGTATTCTCCACACCTGGACTGCTAAGTACGCACAGACATAGCGTCCAGTCTAGGAAATGATCAATCTCATTTTCTAGATCCATGAATGGTTTTTAAAAAAGAAGTTTCTCTTTTATGAAAGTGAAAGTGTTAGTCGCTCAGTCCTGTCTGACTCTTTCAGACCCCACTGACTGTAGCCTGCCAGGCTCCTCTGTCCATGGAATTCTCCAGGCAAGATTCTCTTTTATAGGTTAAACTAATACTTCATAAAACGTTTCTCCAAGCAAAGTTATCTCCCACCAGAACACATTTTTTGATTAAAAAGTCTTTGTGTCCTAAGTCGAGATCAAGTCATAGCAGTAATGAGAGGTCACAAGACCCACATGTTTTCTACCAAAATTTAAAGCAGAAGTGTGCTTTAATTTTAAGTAAATATTTTCCAGTATTTAGAAAGGAAGCCAATAATTAGTAAATAATAATATCCCAAAGAGTTACCTTATCATTGTATAAATGCTTATGAATATTTGAATGGAAACCTGGGAACTCTTTTTTTTAATGAAAAAGTTCCTTTTAAAACCAAAAGAGTTCTATTTTCTTACTCTCAGAAATGCAAACTTTCATATAGGCATATTAACTTACCCATAAATCACATTTTATAAAGATAAATAAAGTACAAAACATATGTAATGTGGATAATGTTTAATATTACTGTAATTTTTCAACATTAGATCATAATTTATTATTCAGTTTTTGAAATATAATTAAGTTTAAAAATGGGTAAAGAATGTAATTGCATAATCATTATCTCCACAATGTTGAATTTGTACTTTATATAAGTACAATTGAAGAGTATCAATCAGTATATGCATAAGTAAAGATTAAAGATTTCATATATTCCATTACAGTATACTAACACATATATATGGAATTTAGAAAGATGGTAACAATAACCCTATATGCAAAACAGAAAAAGAGACTCAGATGTATAGAACAGACTTGTGGACTCTGTGAGAAGGCGAGGGTGGGATGTTTCAAGAGAACATCATTGAAACATGTATATTATCTAAGGTGAAACAGATCACCAGCCCAGGTTGGGTGCATGAGACAAGTGCTCGGTCCTGGTGCACTGGGAAGACCCAGAGGGATCGGGTGGAGAGGGAGGTGGGAGGGGGGACCGGGATGGGGAATACATGTAAATCCATGGCTAATTCATTTCAATGTATGACAAAAACTACTGCAATGATGTAAAGTAATTAGCCTCCAACTAATAAAAATAAATGGAAAAAAAAAAGATTTCATATATCCAAGTTATAGAACATTATATATGATAAATGTTTAGTGTTTTATAACACAATGTAACAATACGAAAAAAAAGTTCCTTCCATGACCTATAAGTGAAGATCATATGGAATGACTTATCTAAACTCTGTAATTATATACAAAACAAAGTTACTTTTAAGGATATTGCTTATCTTCCCCAAAGAAAACTTTTTCAGAAGATACAAGAGATTTTAAGTGTATATCATAGAAGAATCGTAAATTCAGTTTTATGGTCACAAGTTTGCTCCCTGAACAATTTTGCTCTCAAGGAACAAAGTTTTAGAAAGCATGTGAAATATTCTGAGTTGCTGCTATAATACAGATTCCTAGGCCTAACCACAGACCTACTAGATGAAAGTGTCCCATGTAATCTTTGCACACACTGAAGTCTGAACATCCTCCAAAGGGACGCAATTCAGAGAACAATTACATATTTCCTAAAACAAAATTCCTTTTTCAAATACTACTTTAAGAGACATACTTGAGGGTATAGTTTAAGAAAATGCAAACATATAAATTAAATTGCACATCTTCTGACTTAGTGTCAAAGTGCTCTTAATTTCAGCTCAATTTAACCATGGTTTTTACTTACATCTGTACCCAAACCCTTGGAAGATATACAAATAGCTCCATTGGGTCTTCTGGGCTTTAAGATCATTTGGTATCAACAGTTTTGGAAGAGATCTCTTTTGATTTGAACTGACACATAGCAAATCAGAGCTCAAAACTCTGGGCTCCCAAGAACTTGTACTCAAATAAGCTCTAGCTGGCCTGACACAAACTAGGTAGAATGCAGAATTTCCATGAAAGTTAAAATTGCTACCTTATTAATAAAAGTCATTCTAGTCTTTTAAAGACAGAAAAGCCAACTACAAAGAGAAAATATTTCCCTTCATTATGAAAGAATCCATCCATACCTACAAGTACATATATGTATTCTTTGCCTAGATATTGCAAAGTCTTCCTAATTGCCTTCTTTTCTCCAGTCTTGCTCCTTCCTAATCCTGTATAGTCTCAAATGAATAATTTTTTAAAAATCATTTAAATCATGGAACTTCTCTGCTAAATCTTTCAATTGCTCCCTATTGCTTCAATAATAAAATTCCAACAACTTCATGTTTGTATGGTCCTTAAGCGCTTTAAGTAGAGAAGGAAATGGCAACCCACTCCAGTTTTCTTGCCTAGAGAATCCTGTGGATGGAGGAGCCTGGTGGGCTATGTCCATAGGGTCGCACAGAGTTGGACATGACTGAAGCAACTTAGCATGCATGCATGCATTAGAGATGGAAATGGCCACCCACTCCAGTATTCTTGCCTGGAGAATCCCAGGGACAGAGGAGCCTGGTGGGCTGCCGTCTGTGGGGTTGCAAGAGCCAGACACGACTGGAGTGACTTAGTGGCGGCAGCGGCAAGTGCTTTAAGACCCAGTCTGGTCCCACTTCCTTGGGCCTCATCTCTAGCCATTCTCCCCCTGCGCAGGGCACATTTTGGTATTGTGGATTCCTCAATATACAGCAGTTCCTTGCTGCAATGCCTCCACTGTATAGATACACGCTGTCTGCTCTGCCTGAAATGTCTGTCTCCCTGGCTTGTTCCCTTTTGTTCTGAACCTACCTCTTCCAGACATCTATCCTCCTCCATGTATTCAATCCTGTTTGTATTCAGTGCCTAGCTGATGTTGTGGTCTCCCTCTCTCCCCACTATGCCATCACTCATTAAGGAGAGGAAATGTTTCTCCTGGCAAGCGTGCTACAGGTCCTAATACACTACCCACTGAACATACCATACATATGGTAAAAGACAAACGTGGAGGCTTGTCTGGATCTTCAAGGGTTCATTATGTAAAAACGTACTGTTGGATTTTTTCCAAATGTTAGAAATATAAATACTTTAATCAAACATCATAAGGGGTGATCTGACTTCGAAGTTCACTTTGCCCACACACTCAACATTACAAATGTATGAAAGAGTTATTGATTTTTTTTCACTTATCTTAGCAGTCCAATAAGTAAATGTAAAAAAAAATTATATACCAATTTGACTTGTATATTCTTCTCTTAATTTTATAATTGTCTTAATGATAGCATTGAAGGCTATGCATTTTTTAAGTACAGTGACAATACCTAACAATATATTATTTATAGACCAAACTTAAGAATTTTATTGTAAACAGTTCTTATATCCCTTGAATAAAGGTTTAAAACCTAGATTCATTTTTTGGAAGAATAAGGAGTTGCCTCACCATATATTTAAAGCAATAAGAGTATCACTATAAACATATTATTGTTTATATAAAAAGTTTTCTTCACCTTAAAGTCCGCCTACTCCTCTCTAGGGCTTAAGAGCAATAGGAAGAAAGTATGCAATATTGCTTATGAATTATATCTCATTTTTAATTTTGAAAGAGCATCTGATATGAATCATTCTTCCAAGTATAAATGTGAAATATTGGATTCTTTTTCCTATTTAAATTATGATATTAAACATAATATCAAGTGTACTAGCCCACAGGAAGGATTTATATATATAAAATAGTTGTCAAAATGTCTCTTAATTTTCTGATTAATTTTGCTCCCAAACAAGTAGTTAAAATATTGATTTCTATAGAGAAGATAACATCTATGGAAATAGAATCTATACATCAATGCTGCTAGAAATATTTTGGACTCAGCAGTATACTTGAAATTCCATCTTTCTCTTAGTAAAATATATAGAATTAGGACCAATACGGAAGCTACTGTTAAGATAACTATATATTTGCTTATTTCTTGTGATTATAGTCTTGATCCATCCCCAAGACTTTGGACTCTGCAAACAAGAGGGAGGTTTCTCCTCTATGCTTGAAACTCCTCACCACTGTGTGCAACTCCAGGTATTCCGGGATGGTGGTGCTGGGGGAAAGTGCTCAATCTTGGGGAGGAATCTTGCGGAGATGTAGAGCTGAACAATGGCTTTTCGGGCTTCTTCATAGTAGTCGGAGAAGACATATCTGCAGAGAAAGAGAGGAAAGTCCAAGCTTTATGACATTCTCAAGCTACAAGTTTCACACCAACCTAGTAAGAGATCTCAGTTGCCAATGTCCTGTGATTTTTGTATGTCTGGCTCTTTTACAAAATACACTCTGAGTCGAAGACCCAGCTATGTTGGAGTTTTGAAATATCTGTCAGAAACAATCTCCACTGAAGCTAACACAAAGCTTCATTAAAAGTATCATCAGAATTATTCCAACTACTAAATGAATCTGGGACTTAACATCCATTGGTCCTTTGGTTCACATCTAGGTCTTTTCTAACCTCAGCATTTCATTCATAAGTGTATTCAATTCAGGGGTTTGTCTTTTGATGGACTGACTATGTATGGAAGAAAATAGAAGAAAACCTGGTGCAAAAGTGAAAAATAACCTTTGAGTATGCTGGTAAGTGTATCATTAATTTAACACTTTTTTATGAAAAACTAAATCAACCCTGAATATTCACTGGAAGGACTGATGCTGAAGCTGAAGCTCCAATCCTTTGGCCCCCCGATGGGAAGAACCGACTAACTGATGGTAAGAGAAGGGGGTGACAGAAGATGAGATGGTTAGATGGCATCAATGACTCAGTGGACATGAGTTTGAGCAAACTCAGGTAGGTCATGAGGGGCAGGGAGCTTGGCATGCTGCAGTCAGGAGGTCGCAAAGAGCTGAACACGACTTAGCAACGGAAGAACAATAACATTATTTCTTTAGCAAAAAGGACATTCCCTAATTTGCTCATTCTGGAGATATTTATAGAGTTCTTCTATTTGCTAGCTGAAGGGAGGATGTTACAAAAAATTAAAAAGCAATGGCTGCTGTAGGGATATTTACTCTTAGTGAAGAGAAAAACGATAAGAAGAAAACGCTTGCCAACATGCTTCGGCATGGATCACCTCAGCTTCCCCAGGTTAAGGAAGTGATGCCATGTGTAAAACCTGGATGGGGGTGACATTTCCAGAAGAGGAAATGTTCTGAAGATGGGAGGCATAAAATATGTAAGTAGTATATGTAGTCTGTACTTCAACAAGTACAAAGATGAGGGAGGAAGTGAACAGCCTGCAGGACCTGCACAATGAGTGGTCACGGACTTCGTGTATAAATGTCTAAATATTTACTCTGATAAGAAAACACTCCTGAGATGAGCAAAATAGGATCGCATTTGCTGTGTAGAGCAATTCCCCCAGAAACTACAGGGAAGATGAATTAGTTGAAATAAAGACAGCCATCCTGGGTATTACTTAAGAAGATTAATTAATATAGTCATTCCATAGATATTTACTGAAGGTCTAATATAAGCCAAAACTGTGCTAGTTGCTGGGGACATGATGTGACCTAGATTTGCTTAGGCCTCTGTAAAACTTGATATCTAGAGAGGCGATATAGACAAGTTAAGAAGGAATCATAAAACAATGTAAAAAGTGCTGTGACAGAAGAAGTATTCAGGGCTTTATTCATTCATTCATCCCACAAATATTTTATACTGCCGAAATATTGAGACTTGGAAGAAGAGTACAGATAGAGCTAATGTAATAATAGATACTTCAACAGAACTGACCCAATTCAACGAATAACTAGTTTAGAAAGTCATTGTCTTGGGTGACTGTGAGGTTGTACCATGCAGGTAGTTCGAGTGGGGGGATTCAGGAGGAAAGCCCAGATGGCAAGGAGATGTACCCCTTTTCTCAACATCTTAAATAATGTTGATTTTTATAGAGGCTTATGAATGTAAAGTAAAATGTTCCAAAAATCATGAGGTATTAAGTTGAGATTTCCATTATCAAAAACTTTAAATATACACTAGGTAGACAGAATAGTAATTCTTCTCCGGCACTCATCACCCAACTTCTTCAACTATTCAATTATCTCATCTTTATCCCATCTATACTCCCTCCCCTTGTCTTACTTTGAAGCAAATCTCAGGAATCATATAATTCCACCTATAAATATTTCAGTTTGTATCTCTAAAAAGAGAGAAAATTTTATTTAAAAAAACCCCAAGACTTTATCATACATAAAATATATTTACAAGTTGCATTTTTAATTGATAAATTAAAATTCATGGTGCTATTGATACAAGAAACTAGTTGTCATTGTTTTACCATTTAAAAAATTACCTAAATTCTGGGAAAGACATCTGACAAAATTAAATATATGCTTTCAGTTCACTGGCATGTAAAGAATAGATACACTACTGTAACCATAGCAGACGTCACAGTCTATGAAAAAATGACAGGAGTATTTGTAGTCTTAAGCTACAATTTGTGACTAACTGGTTGTCACTAACGTATGAGAACTTTGATGAGTCAGTGTACCATTTCCTTACACTATCTCTCTCAAAAAGGAAAGACACATTTTACTAATGAAACCACAAAATTAATACTGCTACCAAAAAGAGACATTTTAAAACTATTTAAAAAATAGACAAAGGAAGTTCATTTCAGCAAAGTTACCTTGAAAAATGCCAACAATAATAGTTGATTTCACTTAAGAGCTATGTGATTTTGAAAGGCAACACCACAAATATACGTTTTGGCCTGCTGTAAGTTAATCACAAACATACATATTGTTAGAGGTGGAAAGAACTGCTTTTTCCATCCCTCACTTGATAGGTGATGTAATAAGTTTCCATTCCAAATTTTTAATTTAAAATTAACTCTTAGCAAAAGAAACGTAAGTTTCTATTGACAGTTTACATTATGCTTCAATATAAATTTTGAATAAAATTAACCTAAGTAAATGAGTTTCTAAAGACACCATACTATAAGCAATAAACCATGTACTGTACATCTTTAAAAGCAGTTAAATATGACCATAGTTTGGGAAGCAGAATAGTTTGGGAAGTTAAATATGACCATAGTTTGGGAAGCAGAATGACATTCTGGTTATGTCATTTCTGGAGATGATCAACAAAGGCTATTGCAACTACTATAACTATTTCAGGATTTTCATTAAACCCATGTGAATTTATGTGAGCCTCTTTTCATAAAAGGCCCATAAATCAGAGGTGTTTGTACAGAGAAGTCCAACAATATAGGTGATTATGTAATTTTTGAGAAATGAAGCCTTTGCAATTTCTTAGTCAAAATGATACACTTGGCTTTACTGCGTAATTATTATAGATCCATTTACTTTTCTAGTTTTCTTTAGGCATATACTGAGTAATGATACTTCATGTTCAAAACACAGAGAGGAATTATAGAGGCCAGCACTACAGAAATAGTAAAATTCACTCTTCAAATTGTAAAAGGGACCACAAACTGCCTTCTTTTTTAAACAACAAAATTACCTTAAAACAAGTAAAAATAAGAATGTGAAGGTCCACAGTCTCTACTGAAACAATTTTTTTTTAGAAACAGATAAAGACTGGTAGTATTACAAAGTAGCCTTAACTGCCTTTGTTTTGCCACGATGAAATCAATTGGGCTCATTAATCAATAAAAATATATTGGTGTACAGCATGTAGAATACACTATACTTAAGGTGACACATAATGAGCCCCCTCCTCTTTCATGAAGGAGAAAAAAACCTCTCTGGCCCAAAGAGAGAATAAAAATAAAGGTCAATTATCTGGGAGAAGTAAAGATAGAGTCACTAGCTATTACATTTTAAGCATGAATCAAACTCAGATTACTTTAATTTTATTTTAATGTCTGCAGTCCAACAGACCTCATGCCAAACTGAAAAATGATATCATTTCTATGTTTAGTGTTCTCATACTCTACAGAAAAAAAAAATGTTTGAGGAATGGATACATAGGAAAGATGGTCTTAAGTGACCTTTCTGTGGAGAAAAACAAATGTCAAGCTTTTCACAATCTAGTGTCCCCCAAGCAGGAAGAATCATACATAAAAAGATTATGTTGAAAATAAGCTGAATAATAATAAAACTGAATAATATATAAATATGTAATAAGTTGAATAATAATACATACATATTAATGCATACATTGAATAATACATGAAATAAAGAAGTTGAAGAGAGAGCAAGAGGATAAAAAAGGTTTATCTGGTTTTTCTTCTGGTGGGAATGAGGCAGGAGCTGCTGGTGGCAGATGCAAGGGAAGTAAAGGACTCAGAGGGCTTGAAACCAGACAAAGAAATTTACATGTGATCTGGAAAGCAGCAATATACAAATAAATTTATTTCAGAAGGGAAAACTTTCCAAAACTCTATTTTTTTCTCTTCCACAACTTGGCCCATTTGACTTGTACTGAGTTAAACAAGAATTTCCTTTTTATACTCCTTCTTAAATATTCCTCATTGTGGTTCATCATAAAAAGAGTAGTTGGAATCATCTTCTTCAAATAGTATCTTCTTCATTTTAAGATCTAGCATGGTACCACATTTTTACATAAATATTTCCTTATCATTCTATTAAACTTTAGCTAGGCTAATTTGTTTATGGTATCTTGGAAGTGAAGAAGGCCACGGGGGATGCATTTCTAACTCAGCGCCTTTCCTTGCATATGATAGTCCCTTAGGCTAGAAAATTAGGTCGTTCTGTCTTCTTATTCCATTTACTGAACGACGTTTTATCCACTGAACCAACTTGACTTATTTTCTTTTTAAGTAATCCCTCCTAAAGAACTTTGGAGGGCTAGATTTCCTTAATGATCTTTTGACTGTGTTTATTACTTGATCATTATTTCATTATTATTTTGTTATTGTTATTATGTTATTATTTTGTACTTGTTACATCCATAGCATGCATCTGTATGCATCTATGTGTATTATATATACACACACACACACGTACATTTTGTAAAAAGTTGACTAATGTCTTACTACCTATAGTAAGGTAGTAAGATTTTATCAAGGACACAAAAAATGTGGAGGATAGAAGATTATGCTACTCATGAAAAGAATTTTTTAAATCTAGAATTAAAAGAAGGAAGAAGAGGTAGAGCAGACGTTGTGTCTAGGCAGTTTATTTTAGAATCTCTTGCATGTGAAAGAAGCTATCTGGTCGAATGATAACCAGTTGTGTAGGATGAGTGAAATAACCATGGTCAGTCTAAAAATGTATCATGAGTGGATAGACACCACCAGATGAGAAAAAACTGAGTGGAAAGTGAAAAGAAAGAAGCAAAGCAGCCACTGAATTTCTACGAAGTGTAAGAAAAGTGCAAGGCATAAAGTTCAAGACGTCAAACAAGACACTTGTTCCTTGCGCTGGTGACACAGTTCAGCACAGAAGACATACATCAACCATAAAAATCTATTAAATAATTGCAAGTGTGATAATATTGGGTTATAGAAAGGATTCTTCTAAATGGCAAAAAGCTAGGAGTCTGTTGCTTTTTAAAGGAGGTTCACATTGACAGTGTTCATCTTCAGTGTCCACACCCACATTTACACTTATAATTGGACAATTAGCTATGGCTTTAGAAACCAGTTGTGTAGTTAAATACATAATGAAAGATTACCATGTAAGAAAAGGTTCACCTAAAATACCTATATAAGTTGGTTCATTTAGACTTAGGCATACCTTTAAATACATATTTTGCAAAAGCATGTTATCACATAAATTTTACTAGCCATACTATAATATTGTTGGCACTCTGACATACATACATCCTAAGCCCTGATGGGTCATTCATTTCACAGTTATCACTTCAAAGAGATAATGGTATAAGCAAATAAAGCGGCTAGATCAACTCATCTCCCAACAAGGTAATTCCATCTACACAGGAAGACCGTTGCTGTGAAACACAGCGTGTGTACTTGAGTCGTCGGCAGCTTGCACAAATGGCGCCCCAGATGTATATCTGTTCAAGTCAGCCCAAGGCAACAATTTTGATCAATTCTAATGTGATAAAATGCTGCAGGGAAAGTGTGCAGAAACGTGTTTACGTCAGCCCTTAATTAAACTGTTGTTCACTTCCAAAGAACCTTAGGAAACACTAATGAGACATGAGTTTTGGCAATTTCTTCATCAAAGCAAAGACCCCTTCCTCAGTCTGTAGCAGCCTGTCATCCAAGTCGCTCCCGGGATAAATGTCACACGGCACTCCAATCAGCTAGCCACCTGTTAGCAGAACTTCACTGAAGTCAACTAGTGATCTAGGGCAAGCTGAAACAGCCACCTTAACACCTGCCTGTCTGGGACACCTGCTCCTTCTTCACATGCAGGAGAGCAATATGTTATCTTTTCCCATATGCTTCAGTAGATGAATGTTACAAATCTAATTTCTATCACCTATAAGAAACCATATCATTTTCTTTTTAAAAAAATTTCTATTCTTCTTCTCTGTATGACACGGTTTACAGGTTTACAACTATTGGAAGTCAATTATGTAAGATCACACATGAATTCTTGAGTACCTATGAATCTGTTCTTTTCAAGCATAGCATAACACTAAATTAAAATATAGTAACAGTGCCATTCCTATGATTTAGAAAAACATATTTCTATTTAGTTAACAAAAGTAAACTGCCTCAAAATCTTTGAAAATTCCAATCCTTTTACATATTAGTAAGTTGTCTTTCTCATTTATCTGCTACACTTATAAACAAGTCTAAAAGAATCCTCTAGATACATATCACCTTTTGTTAACATCTCTTATTTTCCAGTATTTAATATTAAGGTATATTTTATTACTAGGAGCTTAAATAGCTATAATCATTATTAAAAATGTCTCTATTTTATATATTATGAAGCTTCTGAGCAGATGTAACAGGATTCCCTTTTTTTTTTGCAGAGGAAAATTCAAGGTGCAATGAAACTTTGGCCCTTTGGAATAAGTATGACACAGATCAAAGGAGAAAAGTGCATTTGTGGGAAAACTTAGCTTAGGGAGTCCAGAAACTGGGATTTGATAAGATTATAATATATCGACAAGTCTTCCTAACTTAATACCTCTCATAGTTTCCCAGGTTCCTTTATTTTTTTTAACATGTTTTAGACTTTTTAGAGTTTTAAGAAGCTTTAAAAATTTACACAAACTCTGGATATAGAAAATCTCTTCAGAGACCAAACTCCTTGTTGGAAGAAGGCAAAGGTGGTCAACACGTTCAACACTGAAACTCTGTCAAACAACACAAAATGGAGTGAAATATGAATGTGAGGGAAACTGGGGAATTCCTACTTTCCTGCTTTCCATTAAAATGGTGGGGTGAAAGCTGGGTGACAACATGAAAAAGAAATGACCCATCTGTATAAAATAATAACGCTATTTATAATACATGAGATAATAAATGAGAGGCCACTAAAGCTGGTGTGTGGGACGAGTTCAGGAGCTGGAAATCTGATACTTTTACTTCAGGCCATAAATCTAGAGTCAGTCCCAAGACAAGGAAACAGCCTGGGCCCTGTGCCCAGAGGACCGGGAGAAGGTAGGAAAGATGACTCTGCCAACTAAGCTCTAAAAGAGACCAAGCTTTCTTTTTTTCTGTTTCTGCCTGGGGGTAAATCATGGGGAGGAAAGGAAAGTTTAGAGGAGAGGTTACTTATAACTGAAAAAACGTTATGTAAAACACTGAAATTACCAAGCCCAGAGCTCTGATGTATTTATTTCTATTAGTTCCCCAGGGGAAACCACACTGACCCTTACTTTCCTATTTTACCTGTAGATAATGTAAAGATGTGGGGAAGTACCCAGAGGGAGCATGTCTGCAGGACAAGAAAGAAGAGAGAATACTTAGGTGTCTTTACTTGAAAGTTATGCACATTCCACTAGGTGCCCTCTACATTTCCCTGTTTCCTCCACAAAGGAATGGGGTGGGGGCTCTCCTGGATCCAGGAAGAAAAGCTGTAATTGGATGCCCAATGGCTTAAACGAAAGAGAAATGAGGAAAAAAAGAGGTGCATGAGTAGGCTCATAAGGCGCTAATTCACTATTCTTTAAATACATGTCAGAGGACATGCTTCAGAATTGCTCATAGAGCCCTGTGCTCTGTCTAAATAGTATGGATAGGACGGTGGAGTTAAACAAACCAGTCGGGCACTGCTAGTGAGAATGTAAATTGATAAGATCTTTCCAGACTCTGTGCCAGTATTTATCAAAAGCCTTAGAAATGGACATAATATTTAACTCAGGAATTCTACAGTACGAGTACAATTCATTGAGCATCTATCTATATTCAGTGACTTAATGCCAGGCAGCGTACTAGGTACAGGGCCACTGAATAGAGCTAGGCAGGAACAAAATGATCAGACTTAAGTACAAAGATTTGTATGCAACGATTTTTACTGTATCTTTATTAATTATATAAAAAGTTGGAAACTATCTAAATATTCACGAGCAAAGCAGACCTTTAAAACTGTATAGTATAGCCAAAGGGTAACATACGCTATGGTCATTATGAAGTGGAAATTGAATGCCAGGGCGTGTGTGCATGCTCAGTCGCTTCATGTTTGACTTTTTGTGACCCCGTGGACTGTAGCCCTCCACGCTCCTCTGTCCATGGGATTCTCCAGGCAAGAGTACTGGAGTGGGTTGCCATGCCCTCCTCCAGGGGATCTTCCCAACCCGGATTGAACCCAGGTCTCCTGAGTCTCCTGCATTGCAACTGGGTTCCTTACTGCTGAGGCACTAGGGAAGCCTGAATGACATGGTAACATGCTATTATAGTATAAATCAAAGGCCAAAAAAGAGAAAACAATTTACAAAACAGCATATATAAGCCCAATTTAGTGCAAAAAATTTACTTGAAATAGAATATATAGCATATCCATTAAAAAAATATATAGAAAACAGGCTGGCAATATGTCCAAATATTAACATGAGTTATCTATACATGATAGAATTATAGGTGATTTTTATTTTCTTGTTTATAATTGACAGTTTGTTTTTCAAATCTCCCACAAATAATTTTTACTTTTATAATAAAAAATGGTAAAATACATATTTGGAGAAAAATACTGCCTGTAACTCCATAGAATATTTTAAATAGTTCTCAAGGATGGGTGGACAATATCAGATATTGATAGTGTGCCAAACACTACACTTTAAGAAGGAAATGCCTCATTGGTCTTAGGTATTAGATGTTGCAAAAATGCAAAATGAAATGCTTTAATATAACATTTGCAATCTAGTTGACTAAAGGTGAAATGATGCATTTTGAGAATGCAAGTGAAAAGAAATATCTGAATATCTAAGGACTCTTTTAAATGTAAAATTTTGTGATTCCATGGCAAATATGAATCCCTTCCCACACAATCCAAGTTAACAAAAGCTCTGAATGTTATGACAAAACCTAAGGGCTAATCTCCCTACAGTAGTTTGATGATGATGCCAGATGATTCAAAAAACAATTAGCTGCCATGGTAAGTATCTCCATATACATACATATTTTATATTTATATTATATATATATATATATTTGCTACACTCTAAAATAACTGGAAAATCAGCAAGCTACAGTAAGAGGAGATAAGATATCATCTTCAATTAGATTTGTCAATCTTTTTTTTTTAAAGAAATAAGTTAATTTTCAAAGGAGCAAACGGAAAATATGGTAGTCTTCATGTTAAATATATAAAAATTGTTACTTTATAATACTTGAGTTATATAATCTTAACTACACTTGAGTATAATACTGTCCTTGAGCAGTCTGAAAACTTTTGTGATAATTTAAGTCTCTCTGTATGGTATATTCCAACCCAAGCCTGTAAGCAGCATGTTTCTACAAGTCTCTGTTTATCACAACTTTATTAAAAAAAAAAAAGTCTCCAAGCTTCACCAACACCCAATGCAAGTTAAAGCTCAAACCCCTTTGAAGTTCACACTTTCCTGATACATAAAGAAAAAAAGTCTTGAATAATGAGGAACACTGCTAAAAGAGTGAATACTGAATAAGTGAAAACTTCATTTTTAAAAGCACTTCAAAATACTTTTGTCCATTAAGCAATTTCATTTTAACAGACAGACAAGGATAAAGTGTCTTGAGTAATGCCAGAAAATCTAATTTTCAAGGAGGAAAAACACCAAACAATTATGCAAGATTTGGAGTATATTTTAGATGCTTATTAAATATTGGCATAGGTAAATAGCTGTTATTCGCCATGCCTCTGGGGAGAACTGCTTGGCTATAGAGGCTTATTAGTGTTAAGCATCTGAGAGCCATGGACTATAAAATAAAATCAATACCGTAACCTTAACTGTAAAAGTCAGAGAGATACTGGAAGAGTTCTAATTTAACAAGATTACAGATGACTTTTTAGAGAACATTTGGGGAAAAGCCATGCATTTAGAAACATTTATGCTGTAAGACATCTCAAGGTTTAGGTTGTTACTAATGGTGTTATTATACACGCTGGTAATAGTTAGGGTTGATTTTACTGATGTGTTACTTTAGTGAATTTACAGGAAAGTCCTAGAAATGATTTGGAACTTATTTCAAATAAAATCATTAACCTGAGGTAGTAAACTAATTGCTTAGGAACAATTATGATTTGATGTGGTTTAGTATAGCAGAGGAAAAAATATCATGAAAATTATAAAGTCGTCACTTTGGCAGTTCAATGTAAATATAATTACTCTGCAAAATATTCCATTTCTCTTAATGGAAAAGTAGTCAAAACTGTTATAAACCATAGTGTTTAAGTTCAATCTAAATCTATATTTTTCCTTTAACAAATGTAAATGAAGAAAAAAAGAACATCCTGGCAATGAAATTACTATGATGGCAAATTTATTATCCTAATGGTTTTAGAAAGCACGTGAAATTGATCAGTAACAAAACCTCTATTTAGTAATGGACCAATTACATTTGTGAGATAATGTCAATGAAACAGAATATTGTCACAGGATAATGGTCTCCTATTGCTACATCCCTAGTCATTTAGAGAAAATAAATGTTGCCGTCTGGCTGAGTCATTTATTTTCAAAGTAGGAGACACTGATCCCATAACAAGGTTCTGTTATAATAGCTCGGTCTCTCTCAATCATTTGCTGTACCAGAATGGTGCAGGACAAGGCATGTATTTGTAAGAATTGCACATTCCTCAGGTATAAGGCAAAACATATGATGCCTCCAAGCACCTACAGAACCAATTATCATGTTATTCAATGAGAGTATTTAAAACAAACATCTAAAAAATAATTTAGGAAATTGAAAACCTTTAGAGTTTTCAAAAAGATTCAGGTTAATGAAAGCTTAAAGACTCAGGTATTAAAGACCTATAAAATCTCTGACTTCAATTAATTTAAAATCCAGAACATTAGAACACAGTGCTATCTTAGTATCCAATTTTGTCATCTCACAGATGAAAAAACTCAGTTTACTCATGTTCAGTGATTGTCTAAGGCCACACCACTATTTACAATTTCCTGGTCAATTAAATGTAATTCTTAAATTTTGACACACCTAACTCATTTCAAACTGAATGCATATCACAAATCTCTACTAAAGACATTCTAGACTTTAGGATTATTTATTAACAACATCTTGTTATCAAAAGGAAAAGAGATGCTTAAGCTGAGTTCAGCCCAAGGACTGTATTCATGAATCCCTGAAGTTTATAAATTCTTCTGTCATTATGTGTGTTTTGTAATGAAATTTCATTTGTGTAAGGAAAAGAAAAACTGTCACATAGGTTTTGTAACCAGTTTGCAAAACCATGAATATAGCATGACCAACTTCTTTGGAAGGCAGTATATGTAGTAATAATGAGCATGGATTCTGTAACTGAAGAGACAAGGGCTCCGTTCTACCTCTGCTATTTATGATCTGTGTTTCTATGTCAGATTTTTTAACCACTGTACTAATGGGCTTAACAAGCTGTGAAAGAAAAACGTTTGTTTGTTTCTAAAAAGAGTTGAAAAGAAAAATATATCTAAAGCCTTAGCTCAATCCTGAAAGGGAGTAAGTGCTTGCTCAATAAATGGTAGCCACAGATGGCAGAAGGGTCTGGTTTTCCACATTTATATGTATTTGTTGAACACACAAAAAATTAAATTTATGTGGTTTCTTCAATAAATAAATGATATATAAAAGGGAATAAATACAAAAATAGCTAACAGAACAATTATAGGTTAAAGACTGGTTGAAAATACAAATATGGTATATGGACTGTTTTGGATCTTCATTTAAACAAACCACCTATAAGATATTCTGGGGAATTCACACATGAATTATACAGTATATATTAAGGAATTATTGTTGTATTTGTTAAATTAATAATGATTTGGGGGTTGTACTAAAAACAAAATTCACTGTCTATTAGAAACTTAAGTATTCACAAGTAAAATGATATAAAGTCTGGAATTTACTTTAAGATACTAAAAAAAAAAAAAAAACCTGGGAGATACTAAATGAAACAAGATGGGCAAAATACCAATGACAGTTAAAGCTGAAAATGGTACATGGAAGTTCACTTTAAGATTCTTTCTGCTTTTGACATTGTCTATGACAAAAAGTTTTTTTAAACTTTAAATAGTATGTTTAGATATTTAAACCAGCTCTCCTCCACATTTATCCATTGAAAGCACCCATATTTCCTTTTTTTTTTCCTAGTTCAGAAACTTTATCATGGCACAAAAGGTAAGTGTACAAGGTTTTCTAAAAAAGAAGATATAAATTTTACCATCTCAAAATTGTTTTAACAATTCTTCTAGAACCTAAAAACCCATAAATTCATCTCTACTTTTATTCTAGTTCTAGAAGGTTTAACAGAACCTTCCATGAAGCTCCCTATGAGAACTGTCCAACTGCCAAGACAAGTTAAGCAGTGTTCAGATTCTCCTAGTCCATTTCTCCCTACATAGGTAAGTTATATTGATTCCCTAGGTGGATGGCAGGATAACAGAAAAATTAAAAAACAAAAAACTTAGCCTTTGAAAAAGAAGACTAAGGCTCTGGTCTTAATATCTAGACACTCTAGATGAGATGGCCTCTCATACTTAAATGGGGTGTGCATGCTCAGTCACTAAGCTGTGTCTGATTCTTTGTGAGCTCACTAGCCTTCCAGGCTCCTCTGTCCATGGGATTTCCCAGGCAAGAATACTGGTGTGGGTTACCATCTCCTTCTCCAAGGAAACTTCCTGATCCAGGGATCAAACCCATGTCTCCTGCATTGGCAGGCAGATTCTTTACCACTGAGCCACCCAGTAAGCCTGGGTCGCTTACCTGTAAAATTAGGAGTTTGAAGGTAAAGAATCATCCTGCAATGTGGGAGACCCAGGTTTGATCCATAGGTTGGGAAGATCCCCTGGAGGAAGGAAAGGCTACCCACTCCAGTATTCTGGTCTGGAGAATTCTGTGGATTATACAGGAGAAAAGAAAAGACATACCCATTTGAATGCAGAGTTTCAAAGAATAGCAAGGAGAGATAAGAAAGCCTTCCTCAGTGATCAGTGCAAAGAAATAGAGAAAAACAATAAAATTGGAAAGACTAGGGATCTTTTCAAGTAAATAAGCGATACCAAGGGAACATTTCATACAAAGATGGGCTAAATAAAGGACAGAAATGGTATGGACCTAATGGAAGCAGAAGATATTAAGAAGAGGTGGCAAGAATACACAGAAGAACTATACAAAAAAGGTCTTAATGACCCAGATAACCATGATGGTCAATCACTCACCTAGAGCCAGACATCTTGGAATGCAAAGTCAAGTGGGCCTTAGGAATCATCACTATGAACAAAGCTAGTTGAAGTGATGGAATTCCAGTTGAGCTATTTCAAATTCTAAAAGATGATGCTGTAAAAATGTTGCACTCAATACGCCAGCAAATTTGGAAAACTCAGCAGTGGCCACAGGACTGGAAAAGGTCAGTTTTCATTCCAATCCCAAAGAAAAGCAATGCCAAAGAATGAGCCAACTACTGCCCAATTTCACTCATCTCACACACTAGCAAAGAAATGCTCAAAATTCTCCAAGCCAGGCTTCAACAATACACGAACCGTGAACTTCCAGACGTTCAAGCAGGATTTACAAAAGGCAGAGGAACCCAGAGATCAAATTGCCAACATCCGCTGGATCATCAAAAAAGCAAGAGAGTTCCAGAAAAATATCTACTTCTGCTTCTGCTTTATTGACTCTGCCAAAGCCTTTGACTGTGTAGATCACAACAAACTGTGGAAAATTCTGAAAGAGATGGGAATACCAGACCACCTGACTTGCCTCCTGAGAAATCTGTATACAGTTCAGGAAGCAACCGTTAGAACTGGACATGGAACAACAGACTGGTTCCAAATCAGGAAAGGAGTATGTCAAGGCTGTGTATTGTCACCCTGATTATTTAACTTATATGCAGAGTACATCATGAGAAATGCTGGGCTGGATGAAGCACAAGCTGGAATCAAGATTGCCAGGAGAAATATCAAGAACCTCAGGTATGCAGATGACACCACCCTTATGGCAGAAAATGAAGAACTAAAGAGCCTCTTGGAAAAGTGAAAGAGGACTATGAAAAAGGTGGCTTAAAACTCAACATTCAGAAAACTAACATCATGGCATCTGGTCCCATCACTTCATTGCAAATAGGAAGGGAAACAATAGAAACAGTGACAGACTATTTTTCTGGGCTCCAAAATCACTGCATATGGTGACTGCATCCATGAAATTAAAAGATGATTGTTCCTGGGAAGAAAAGTTATGACCAACCTAGACAGCATATTAAAAAGCAGAGACATTGCTTTGCCAACAAAGGTCCATTTAGTCAAAGCTATGATTTTTCCAGTAGTCATGTATGGATGTGAGAGTTGGACTATAAAGAAAGCTGAGTGGCAAAGAATTGATGCTTTTGAACTGTGGTGCTGTAGAAGACTCTTGAGAGTCTCTTGGACTAAAGGAGATCAAACCAGTCAGCCCTAAAGGAAATTCATTGGAAGGACTGATGCTGAAGCTGAAAGTCCAATACTTTGTCCATCTGATGCGAAGTACTGACTCATTTGCAAAGACCCTGATGCTGGGAAAGATTGAAGGTCAGAGGACAAGGGGATGACAGAGGATGAGATGGTTGGATGGCATCACTGACTCGATGGATATGAGTTTGAGTAAGCTCCAGGATTTAGTGATGGACACGGAGACCTGGAGTGCTGCAGAGTATGGGGTTGCAAATAGATGGACACAATTGAGTGACTGAACTGAACTGAACTGAACTGATACAGTCTATGGAGTCACAAAGATTTGGACAGGACTGAGTGACTTTCACTAAGGCTTCTAATAATCTGTGTTCTTATGCCTGAAAAATCAACTTCCTATTGTATATGATATTGGTAACATAATAACTCAAAAGAAACTGGGTTTCCAAACTACTTCAAAATAAACTTAAATAGGAAATCAGTGCATAATGGATTTGAAATAAAACCTTTTTCCATTTCAAGAAACTTTTTAGGGCACTCTATGATAATGAAGCACACTGTCTCCTATGGGTTTTCCACTCCCCTAATTTAGGCTGTGTTCCCCCAATCTAGAGACACAACATCACACACAGCAAGTTATTTTTTTCAAACCAATTATCCATGGTGGTTTTTCTGCAAAATGCTGCATTTTCTTTTTTTTTTTTTCCATTTATTTTTATTAGTTGGAGGCTAATTACTTTACAACATTGCAGTGGCTTTTGTCATACATTGAAATGAATCAGCCATGGAGTTACATGTATTCCCCATCCCGGTCCCCCCTCCCACCTCCCTCTCCACCCGATCACTCTGGGTCTTCCCAGTGCACCAGGCCCAAGCACTTGTCTCATGCATCCAACCTGGGCTGGTGATCTGTTTCACCCTAGATAATATACATGTTTCGATGCTGTTCTCTTGAAACATCCCACCCTCGCCTTCTCCCACAGAGTCCAAAAGTCTGTTCTATACATCTGAGTCTCTTTCAAATGACTAAAGCTCCAGAGAACGGAAGTTGAATATCACTTTCCACTTATAAGTAGTATTGTCTCTTCTAACATGTACACAGGTTGTGCTTCATCCAAAACACATGAAAAGAGCACACACATCTGTTAAATAGTAGTCAATATAAGGATTCTGATGAAAGCCTCACCAACAATGTACTGTTTTCCTTTCTGTTTGAAAGATACTCATAATGTGATTTTTCATCTACAACCATGTGGTTGAAAAAGATGAAAAAGACTGTGATGAAGGCATCACCAGTTTGCCCTCTAATGACACGATGATACATGGAGATTCACTGCAAGTTCTGTAAGAACTGTCAATTCTCGATTTTTGGTATTTTTTTAAAATAATAAGCTAACAACAACAACAACAAAAAACTTTAAAATTGTGCTTAAACAACATGGATCCCTCAAAATCACATGTATCTTTGATTTTAATTCAAAATCTGATATTTGAACATTTCATATTTAATCCGTGTGATACAAACTCTAGGGATGGAAGGAATTGTTGCTATTCTATCTGGCCCCCAAAGGAACCTTAAACATTCAGGAGCTCACTAAGCTGCTTCCTTGCATTTTTCTAGAACATCACTGAATGTTAGTGATTTCACAACTAGTTGTGAAAGCTGCTCATTCACCTACGTCTACAGTTAGAAAAACCTTGAGAGTTTATTTATCATTTGTCAGACTGTAGTTTGGGCCAGAGCACTGTGTTTTAAAGTTTGAATGTATGATGGATTTTCCGTATAGATTCTTAGATGGTGGGAAAAAGGGTTCTAAGGTCACAAACTTAATAAACATATTCTGTCAATATCCGCTCAGATATTCATATTCACAGCAGACAAGAGCATATTAAATATTCTACAAACTGATTTATGAATAAGAAAGTTTAAAGTTTTGTATAAATAAAATTTCCAAACTTAGTTGAATGCTCTTATATCTAGCATATCTATTAACATTCTTTAAATTTGAATTACAAAACGCTAGTCTCTGATTCTGGTTCTATCGGTGTCACCACATTCTACTGACTGTTATTTATTTCCAGTACTTGATTAAATGCATGATACTAAGCTGGCATTATTACTCTTTAGCCCCGAGTGTTCCCTTGAGCCCTTTGGCTTAATTCATTGGATATTTAATATCATATCCTTATAGAACTCTATAAAGTGCAAACTGAAATTGAGCACAACATATAAGACTCAACTACTAAACAGAACCTCTGCAAATTTATCACAAATCTCTAGGATTTGGAAATATACTACAACTTCAAAAAAACTAGCTGAATAGACTTATTTGTATGACAGAACTGTAACTTTTTTAAACAGTGTTTTTCTCTAGTACCTACAATAAGCAGAACACTACACCTAAAGATTGACTGTTTGAGAGTCCAGTATAAATTTTTAAACTGCTCTTAAACTTGTAATTACATATCAATATACCTCTAAGTAGTGCTAGTTTTTGCTAATATACCAATTTATTGATTTTTGTGTAAGATTTATTTCTCATAATGCTCAAAAGATGGTCATGCAGTTTCTTCATAATCTGATTTATATTATTCTCTGTGAAGCATATTTTTCATAAATAATAAAAATATAGAAAATAAATAATAAAAAATTATTTATCTGCTTCTGCCAGTCTAATAATCTCTGATTCATCTAAGCCTGAATATAAAACTCCTAAGACACTATTTAATAGACAGTTAGTGATATAGTAAAAGTATTTGTAATATACAGCTGGGCTTTATAAATGGAAAATTTAACAGCTTCTCAGTCTGATAAGTATTTGAACAACCAGTAATCTTAGATAAAATTTTTAGTCTGTTAAATTTCTGGCCTTGAAAATACTACAAGCTTGAGTCCCAAGAAAGCAACTTAAATTAGAGGAAAAACTCAGACCTGTCTCTACTTTTCCTATTACATCATAAGTTACAAAGGACTAGTTTAATGATTTCAAGGGAATTATATCAACAAGGAATTTAGTCTATGAGTTGGCTCAGGTGGAAGAAATTTCAGGTAGACAAGTTCTCAGATGGAATATTTTGTGGGGTTAACTATTAGAATAATAAAAGAAAATTTCAACAAGAAAATTGATAAGCTGACCTGGTTCAATTAATTTAAATATGAAAATCTAAAATTATGGAAAGCAGTATCCAAGAAACTAACTTGTCAACAGCAGTAAAAGCAGTCATACAGTTTAAGACTAGGAAATTCAAAAAAGAGACCAAGCAAGAAAAAATATTCTAGAATCTAGGAAAACAATGTAATAGCAGCTGTATATCCCTGTGTTGCTGCCCCAGTTTTCTTTTTTCTTCCTTTATATATAAAAGAATACAAAGCTAAAACATAAATATTATGTAATATAGATCCTAGCAAATTTAATTTCTGCACTATTTATCAGGAGAAAATTAAGCAAATTATAAAGATTCCCACAAAATGTTTAACACAATTAAGCACTGTTCAGTTTTAAAATGTTCTATATTCTACAAAACTAAAAACTACAACTATTTTATGAAATGTAACTTTTTTGCCTTCTGAAAGACAAAAAAATATAACTATGTAATATGCTAAAATAAAAACTTTTTTTCATTAAATTGTTAAAATTACAGGACCATTTCTCACTGCGTGAATTTAGATCTTATAAAGTTTTGCCTAATTTTTTAAAATGAAATGAGGATAATCATTTAGTTACACTATATCTTTTATTTTTATCTACTTGGAATAAATCTCAAAGGTTCGTCGTTCAGATTATAAGGAAAGGTGGAATGACAAGTACTGTCCATAATTTTACTATCTTTGATTCACATAGTTCACTCAATTTTGTTAAGGACTATGTTAGTGTATATTTTAATGCAAAATTAACATGAACAGAATAAGGCAGATGCAGGAAATAATTAACAGTAAATTTTAAACATTTCTGCCAATTATAAACACAATTATATTTTAAGCGACCAGTAAGTAGTCACTGAATACCAATTAGTGCAGGGGTTTTTAGACATGTACTAAAGCCATTACAATATCAAGTGGTACTCAGTACGCCCTTTAGAATACTCCCTTCAAGACGACAGGCAAGTGTGACTAAAGAACATGTGAAGATGGACAAGAACAACCATGGGGCATTTTATTTTGCAAATCTGAAGAAAGCAATTTTCATTGAACAAAAGGACTGCATTTGGTTTAGGAAATGTATAAAGATAGTACTGTCCTGCCCTCGTGTTTTTATTATAGTTGAAGTCTTCTTCCCACAATGGCCTATTGTGCACATTACAAAATCTTCAGGGTCTTCAGAATTAAAGTGACACACATTTTTTTAAGCATGTGTGAAAATGAATCATTCTTCCTTACTCTTAATATAATATGCCTTTACAGACTTCTCCAATAATTCTAGTCATCTTGACAAAAGAAAATCACCAAGACAATACAATGATTTTACAAAGAGAAAGAATGACAGTTTCCCTTCTACTTTTCAAAAATGTTTTACAATATGATTTGAAATTGGCTTTATTCAACAGGCTGAAGGTAGAATCAATTCTTACAGAGTGACACTCTCTGTAATAAAGAACACCTACACTTCTGCACAACACATCCATTGCCACACATTCACAATGTTATTGTTATTACTATTACAATCTTTTCCAGAGCAATTTTCTGACAAGGAAAATATGGCTTTGTTTAGAAAAAGCTGACAGTGTCAGTAAAACAAGCAATAAAATATAAAGGGTTGAGGGTTTTGCTTTTATTCTTACTTCTGCAAGTCTGATGAAGACCCTGTTATTTCTGGCCTTCGCTAATGAGACTGGTGTTTCGCCTATCAGTGGTTCACATAGCCAACAAGCATCTATTTGCCTCGACTGAGCAGCAAGTGATGCATGTGGTTCCTCGGCTCTGAATACACAGTAGCCAAAACAGATAAAGTCTCTGTCCTCACAATGTAGACAGATTCAGACAATTAATCCCATAAGCAAATATGGAACTACATATTACCATTACAGCGAGCGAACAATACTAGGTGTCAAGAGGTTTCAAGTTGAAATTCCTCAGTTTAGGCTGGGACATGAAAAATGACCAAGAATTTGCCAGATGAAGAGTCAGAAGAGGAGCGTTCCAGAGGGCATGGTTTATATGAAGGTCTTGGGTGTTTCATTTCCAAATCTAAACAAAGCTGTAGGCTCAAGTGCAAGAAGGAAGCAAACAGCCCCCGCTGAGACTAGAGAAGTGGTCAGAGGCCAGAGGGCCAAAAAGATCTGTGAATCATGTGAGGGAATCCTGATTTTCTCCTAGGAGAAGCAGGACGTAACTGAAGCAGTGAAGTGATATGACGTTATCTTTTAAAAGATGGTTCTGTCTACAGATTAGATTGCGGAGGTAGGGTAGGATCTCAGAGCCCAAACTCTTCAGCAGATTTTCAAACCCTTCCTTAAAATGACCTCCCCTTATTTCCATTCACACAAACAGCATCCAGCCACAGGGCACACACATGGCCATTCAGAAACTCACTTCCCCACCTCAGTTCTTGCCTGTGCTACTGTCTTCATCCACCCTGCCCCCTGCTTTACCAGTTAAAATCTCAGTGTCTTCATCCACCCTGCCCCCTGCTTTACTAGTTAAGATCTCAGTGTCTTCATCCACCCTGCCCCCTGCTTTACTAGTTAAGATCTCAGTGTCTTCATCCACCCTGCCCCCTGCTTTACTAGTTAAGATCTCAGTGTCTTCATCCACCCTGCCCCCTGCTTTACTAGTTAAGATCTCAGCATGCTAAAGGAGACCCACCTGGCTCCACCTGACTCAGAGTCAGTTCCTCCGTGAAGACTATTTCACCATTCTTTGAATCCTATGGCACCCAGTAGAAAAACATGGAGCAGCAGAAAGGGAATCCTGAATTTTGGCTTTAACTGCTAAGCTTCAGGGCTATTTGGTTTCCTGAGATCACTGGACATGCAACTCCTCAACCCTCAGATACACTCGCCCAAATTATGGACTAAAAACCACTGATAATGAGCTTTTTTTTTTTTTAACATTTTTAATTAAATGGAAAATTTTAAAGACAATTTTCCAAATACATTTTATTCTGCTGCTATAAGTCATTTTTGCACACATACCAACAAAGATTTCTAGCTAAACTTTGTTTCCATGTTTAATAATCTCCCTCTAACCATGGCAAAAAGGTATGAGTATATCTGATGAAATATATTTAACCCAGTAGACTTTAAGAAAGAAAAAAAGCAAAGTATGAATTCAGAGAGTCAAAGAATACCTATTTTTGAAATTTATATTTTTTCCTAGAGCTGCCCTAGAGTTAGGTTATAGTTTTATCTAGAAGGAATAACTAGATTGACTCAGACACCAAGTATCTAACATCACACGTTTGTTTATTGTTCACGTTCTACCTACTTCCAAAAGAAAGCGTGGTTCCCTTTAAACGAGAAATTTCAGTAACTGGCACCTGAGAACCACTTAAAGTTTGGCTCCACCTTAAAATACCCCATTACGAGGAACAAACTGACCTGACTGAATTAGAACTTATGCTTCTGCTATAATACAACCAACTAATATGGCCAGATCATCATCAGTCACATACACACTGATGTTTCTAAAAGATTATTCTGTCTAAAAAAAAAAAAAGTTCAATTTCAATAAACAAATATATGGGAATTTTGTAACTTCAACAACATTTGATCAGTACATGACCTTAAAAATAATTGTACTGCAATCATTTCATGAGAAATATAATCCATGTTGATTCAATTACAAAGCTCTGACTAAATGAAACTTATGGAAGGAGCTGACATCTTCCTCCACTGTCCCTAGAGGCAACTCCTTATTACTCACCCTGGTCTCTTTCATGCCATGTTCGACTTCCAGCAGCTGGTGAATTCGGAGAGGGATAAAAGTCTCCTGTAGGACTCGGTTCCATATTTTCATCTATGGATATAGTTTTGGGTCTTTTGCTGTTAAAATATGACAACAATTAATGTTAATGGGAATTCTAGGGAGATGTATAGCACCTGAAAGTTTATAATCTGAGAATATTGTTTCTGGAGAAATTTCCACAAACACAAGTAATAGTATCCCAGAAATAATGGTGAGTATTAGACACCACAGGACATCCACAGGAGCAGCAAACATTTCCAGTTTTATGTATCATTTACTATAACAGAGTAGAACTGTATTTGTCTGATGAATAGGAAGTTTCTTATATTTACCTTTTGAAATATATTTCCAGTAGTAAAATACTATATTTGGTAGTTAAAAAGTGAATTCTTAATGTGATATGTGTACTGATTTAAAAACTATTAAGATTGTACCTAACTCATAATTATTATCAATATTAATAACATTCATTTGTACAGCACTTGCCATTAACAATGTAATCCTTTCATATGAATTCACAGATAAATAAGGTCCATAACCTTCCTAAACTCAATTTAATTATCTGTAAAATGGAAACAATAAAACATTGTTCAAAGGGGAATTGTAGGGAGGATTAAATGAGTTATTAAATATAAACCTCATGCATTTAGTGGCTGGCACTTATTAAATAGTAACTATTCGCAGTAACCCTATAATTAATAATATTAAAAATTTATAGTGTTTCTCTGATTATAAACTGTTTCATATATTCTTATTTACCTTTTCCTAAAAAAATACAGTTGTTGATTCTTTACTCTTAAGGTCAACCATGAAAATCATCATTGCCAAATTCAAACCCAATGGTATACTTCCAAAATAATACATTTTGGATTTAATAAAGAAATTTAAGAAAGAAAGAAAACATAGTTTTATCATAATAACTAAGAAAAATGAATATTTAGAGCCATGATTAAAAAGTTATTCTATGCCACATGCCATATTGCTTGATATATGCCTTCATATACCTCCACCAATATTCTATTAAGCAGTTAGTTATGAATATGAAGATGGATATTGTTTCCTTAAATTAAAAAAAAAAATTCTTATCCACACCCTTGCAGGTAAAAACTAAAAAAGGGAAATCTTCTGAATGAACTTGAAGTAGTGATAAAAAACCTAATGTCATAGGATTTCAGAGTTGTAACTGACTTTAGAAGCCACACATATAATCCAATCCTCCATTTTATTACAAGTAGGGAGACAAATTTGAAGAAAATCAACTGTCCAGAGCATGTTAATTGTAGCAGCCTGACTTCCTAGACTGTACTCTTTCAAAATCCTGGAAACATGTGCATGTCTGGGTATACTCATAGATACATTTGTGATTAAGATTTGACTTACAACTCCCAAACTATTAACATTATGTAGAAGATGGCAATTTCTATTAGTGCTAAATCACAGTGAGAATAAATAGTAGATATTTAGTTTCTTTCTAGGGTATCCAAAATTAGAATATATTTTTTAACCCTGCCTTCAATCTAATTCTTTCATCTGTGAATCAACAGTCAATACAGGAAAACTTGAAACGAGGGAGAAAAGATTTTCATTAGGAAATAAAAGAGAAATGTTTTTAAAACTTTTTTATTCTAAATGACATAGTACTGTATTTCATACTGAATGATCCCGAGGAAAGAGCAGGGTGGACAAGATACCAATCCATCATATAAAATTAAAAAATTACTATTCACATTTTAAATTTAGAAAAGCCAAAGCATTTTAAACACATTACCATATCACAATTTTAATAATAAACCTAAATACTTGCTACAAAATCTTACTATAGGAAAACACAGTTTGACCATAAATGACACACAATTGAATTAGCTAATAAATGTACAAATGTGCACAGCCCCATAATTAATTCAAATGCAATTAATTTTTATTACTGAGAATAGCATAGGAAAATAGTTATCCAGATTTTTTTATTTTTTAAAAATAAAAAATATGTTATATTATAAAATATATGTTTTGCTCTGGAATTCATGTAGGATCTTTTATCTGATCATGGGTATTTTTAATGCTCTGAAAGTGAGATTGGTCTTTCTGTGTTGAAGATTCAACCTCCAAAAAATCCAATAAAGCTAAAATATCTGTTTATCTTGCCTTCTCATTCACTCAGCCCTCTTCTATCATTCTACAATAAAGGAACATATGAAATTCTAGTGCACAATAACTTTCTAAGCTAATTTTCTCTCATTTAAATAGAAGATTTCCTTTTAAATTCCTGAAGGTTACAATTAGAAGGTCAAGAGAGAAAAATGAGAATGTCAGCAGAGAACTAAAAGACAAAGTCACCTCACTGTAGCTCTTTCCCAGCTGGTTCAGCCAAATATCAGAGCAGGTAATACTTTCACCGGTAACTAAAAATTAACTAAATTATTCAAAGAGCATCAACTAATTGAAGAACTTGGCAAACCTGTGGCCTAGAATAAGACCTTTTAAAGTTAAATAAATGATACATTTTATTTTTCACTTTCATTATCCCCAGTTTGGACATGGTATAGGATAAAAGTTGGGTAGATCAATCCTAAACCACGGCAACATCATTTTTAACATCACCTTAAAAGATCATTTTTAAGATCACCTATCATGAAATCACAATACTTCATGGAAGATAAAAGTCATATTAATACATTTTCATAGTTCCCTTGTCTCCCCACCCCAAAATGATTGTTTAAAATGCTCTGAACTACAATTACACTTAACTTTCAAATTTCAAAGTAAGTTTAACCAAGAAAGACTAAAACTCTGAAAACTCAGCAAAAACATCTTGAACTCTTTGTTTTATTTCCCCGCTGTTTACCTGCAAACCTATCTATGTGCATGTCTCCCAAGCTACCTATCTGCATACCAGACTGAGAAGACAAGCAGCTCCTCTTTCAGTTACCTGCTTGGTGGAGAAGACAAAGACCTCTGAAGGTTGACCCCCGAGTTCATGTCATGATAGTAGGGTTGGCTTGGGATTTCTCCAATTGGAAAGTTGACTCCAGTTCCCTGGGTTATGGGCGCTGAGGAATAAAACAACAAAAAGCATTGGGAATGGCATTTACTGTTGTCATCTCTATTCGGATATAATAATCTCATATTTTCCATGCCTCTGGGCAAGGATGAGAGGAATTCTCTTTACCTTAAGACTCTAGTATCAACCATCCACTGGTTAAGACTTGCAAACATCCTCACTATGCCAATGTTCAAGTGTGGAAACTCAAGGCATTAAGACGGTCATCACTGGTTATCCCTTCCTCTACTCACACGGCCCAAGCTTCTTCATTCAGTCCTTACTCTTAGCCGCCACTACATCTCCCATCCCACTAGTCTATGGATTCACCACGGGGGACAACACATGCTGATTACTGCTCAGGACAAACACGGCCCTTTGTACTAACTCAGCTCTTAAAAACCACATCACTGTTAAATAAATCAAATTAAAATAGTTCCATAAAAAGATTATTTTATAGTAATATTAACATTAATAGTAAGAGTACATTGGAGGTCATATTTATAATTATTTGACATAAAAATAATTATTGTATTAGGGCAGGTATATAAGTAAAATTGACAAATATGAAATAAAAGTCAAGATTTCTTTTTCCAAAATAC
Source organism: Odocoileus virginianus (assembly GCF_023699985.2). NCBI lineage: Eukaryota > Metazoa > Chordata > Mammalia > Artiodactyla > Cervidae > Odocoileus > Odocoileus virginianus. Next base: position 30,661,622 of record NC_069691.1, read on the forward strand.
ATATTCGGTTTCATATATGAACGGGAATTTCAGTTTTACTCTATGTCTTATTTTTTAAAAAGTTTATATGCCCAACTTCATAAGTCATTTAAAATATACTCATGGAGTTTTATACTTTAAGGTTTGCTGATATATTGTGAACTGAGATTTTTGATGTAAGTATTGGTTGTCATACCATGGATTACAGCTTTCTAAATTTTTTAAATTGGTTTCTAAACTTCTTGAATAAATCTTTCAGGCAGCATGTTGTGTTAGAATGAGGAGAGTACTGGGAAGTAGACAGACTTTACATTTTAACTCCCTCTGCCATTTATGTGCTATAAACCTTAGTTTCCTGAACTGTAAAATGAGAATTATAATAAGCTATCACACATGACTATTTTGAGGATGAAATGAGGTAAGGAGTGATAAAAGCCTATCATGATGCCTAGTGGATAACAGATATTCAACAAGTGTGAGTTCCCTTTTCTTGCTTTCTCCCCCAAAACTCTTCCCTGGCAACCTACAGTGGTTAGCAAAGATGAAACAGTCCAAAACCCTATGAAAAGCAGTAAACAGCTACAAATGAATCTATCCACTGAAGGTCTGTTCATTCAACAAGTTATTGTGTCCATTACTGACAGGTGCCAAATGGGACACAAAACAGTCTAAGATATAAGATAGTTTCTGTCCTTAATAAGACACATCGGGCAACAAGTTGGGTATACAAAACACTCATGAAAAACACAGAAATACAAGCACAATGCAGATTATAATGAAACTGCCAAAAGAATGACATGATCAACAAATGCTATAGGATTTCAAGGGAAGAAGAATCCGATATAAGCTTGAATGGTCCAAGAAATCTGCAGAAAGCCACAGCTGGCCCAGGGCTCTAGAGGATGAGGCAGGTACTGAGGGGAAGTTACTCTAAATAGCAGCTGCTACAAGAGCAAGGCCATGGGCAGAGCTGACATGCAAGGTGGAGAGCAGCCAGGCTGGTGTCAAAGAACAATGATTAAGAATAAATTCTATTTCTTCACCTGTTTTCTCCAGGCCTTCAAGATCATCAGTGAGAGAAAGTTTATCCTAGCCCATGGCAACAAAACTCTAGAGCCTCTGAGATTCACACTACAATGGAGAGTCCACTTAATCTTCCCCTCTCTCCAAACTAACCTCATGTTGAGTATAAAATTCCAAAGGGACCATTAATTTTCAAGGAATTTTGCTTACCTAGAATTTTTAATAGACATCTGAAATGTGTTCACTATCAGCGGAACTGTATTTCAATATCAGGCAGGCCAAGACTAACAAAGTATTCTTAAAGAAAATGTGATTAGAAGGTACATGCGTTATTGCAGAGAAATAATCAAGGACTATACAATGGATAGCTCTATTAAAAATTAAATCAAAATAAATTAATACATACAAGATTAGTCTCAGCTCTAAAGATCTGCAGTTTCTGCCTGTGGGTAGCTTGTACATATTACATAATATGATTTAGCCTCATTTTATATAAAAAATACTACTTTTCAATGTATAACTATGCCTAATGGCTCCAGTTCTTTGGACAGTTAAAATGTAGTTGCTTGTTGTGGCTTGAGGTACACCAGAGGTTAAAAAAATGCAAGGTAAGAAATCCCACAATAACCACATGCTTTAAAGTTTATTATTAGAACCATGTTCTACGTGACTTTGGAAAGCAGAGTAGTGCTGGAAGGAGGCATTTGAGGGGCTCAGTGAAAGTAAAACAATCTGTTTGGCTTTCTACGGTAGTAATAGATACAATTCATAGAGCTGAGTTACCAACAGGAAACTTACATGTTGTCTCTTATATCAACTATCTGCAATTTATTAAGCTCATGCAATATTTAGACAAAGACTTGTAGTTCCTATTTAATAAACATATGGCATGACAGTCAACACAGATTGCTTGACCATAAGCATACTATGTATAATTTATAGGAAAATGACAATTACAGATCTTTGGAAATTTTATTTTTTTTTCTAAATTTTGTACCAGAAGGATTATTTCAAAATATCAAGGAAGCAACACAAATAATTTATCTACAGATATTGTATGACCTCACTTATATGTGGAATCTAAACAAACAAAAAACAAGCTCATAGAAAAGGTTACTAGAGGTGGGTATTAGTGGGAAGGGAGAATTGGAGGAAGTTAGCAAAATGTACAAACTTCTAGTTATAAAATAAACAGATACTGGGGATGTAATGTACAAAACAATATATATATATATAGCAGTTAAGAGAGTAGATCCTAAGAGTCCTCATCACAAGGAAATAAGATTTTCTCCTTCTCTCTCTTTTTGACAGCTGCATGAGATGATAGACATTAACTAAACTTACTATGGTACTTCACAGTGTATGTCAGTCAAGGCATTATGCTATATACCTTAAAATTATACAGTGCTACATGTCAACTAAGTCTCATTAAAACTGGAGGCAGGGGTGTGTGGACAAGATGGAAAGTAAAGCTTTAGTCATGGCTCATGAAAATGAAACAAAAACATTTTGTCTACAGATTTACACACAAGCAATGTAAAATTTAGTGTACATTTTGACACTAACTGGGAGATTACAGAAATCAGATTAATAATGAACACGGCCAAATTCTAAAACAGCACAGGCACAAAATTTATCTAATGACAAAGTGTATAAGAACAGCAAGTCCTGGCAGATATGCCTATTTAAAAGCCTCAGGAAAAACTTATATCAGATGCAAAGATCATTGTTAGCACCTCTCCCAGAGAGCAGCAAGGGGCCTTAAGACTGCAAATCATGTTTAAGAGGCTGCCAATACCCTCTTAGAAATCAAGCTCAGAAGAACCTCAGATTCTAAGGGTTAGAGGCCAACCCTTAATCTATCTTATTGTTCTCCTCACTCCAAAAGCTGATCCTAAATCAACTTTTAAGATGGAGATAATGTCGTTCACCAGAAAGATCACTATCCTAAAATTGAACAGCTTCATTAGCTAAAGTCAACATTCACGTTAGAGGGTCATACCAGATTAAAACCCCAGAGGACAGAAACCATTAACATACCGTAAACCCTCACGAAGTCAGAATGTGTGATGTACAGCAAAAGGGTTGTGCTGAAGTTGATGTTCACTTAGCAAACCCTATTCACAAACAATGAAGTTCAATTGTGTAAATAAGGTTATAATGTGGCTATATTAAACCCTTAAGAGAATAAGTTCTCAAGCATTTCAGAGACACCTATTTACGTATGGGATAGAAAATGTTTGCTGACTTAATTAGCTAATGAATGAATATAGATAATTAACACACTAATTACAAATCAGTAATGTTTGTTGTAACAGATAACTTAAAAATCTCTGAGATGAGAGTGTGATTTAAGAAAGAATGAATGATGTATGTTAAATTTACCTCACTTCTGAACTGTTATACAAATATATTTTTTAAGTTTCAAATTCAGATTTCTCACAGTATCAACCTGGGTTTTTATAAGTTCTCACATGGCTCTCCCATAGCATCTAACATAATGTTACCTCTAATGAGGAACTAATAATATTTTCTGACAGATAACGCTATTATCCTTATAAGAAGGACAGAAATATAAAACTGAGAAAGTTAAACATTTAAACAAATAATTTCATAAAGTCTCATAACTGTAGCAGCATAGCCTCTCTGCTAAAGAGCAACACACACACAACTTCAAATACTCCCTTCCTTACACAACGCCATCCAGTGGCAGTAAGTGACTCAGGCACGCCCCTTTCCAAATTAAAAATTACCATAAAAAGTTCAAATATTGCAGTCCTTAGCACAACACATATTGATCAGGAAAAACACAGAAGTCTCATGGCCTTGGTCAATGAAGCAGACCACCAAAATCCTCTTGCCTAGCAAACATGAATCCAGTAGATACAGGGATACAGGATATGAAGTGTTGGTCACTTATACTACTCCTTAAGTCAATAGACGAAGGCAGAAGTATTTGGGGCATAATATTTATCCACTGCAGAATTATGTCAGAAAGGATGCTACTAAATTCTTAAATGTTTATTTCTAGAACTCTCTGAAACACAGGCTAGGTGCACTAGTCACTTCAGAAATCTGTATTTGAGAAACTACAGTTCCAAAGACAAAGTCACCTATGGCATTGGAGACCACTTCACTGAATGCCATGCTAAAGTACTACCTATGCTTAACTCATTTTTTTTGTTGTTCTTTTTGGATCATCATAATTCTTGTTCATGACCTCTGAATTTGACCCAAGTGAAAAACACAACTTAAACAGGGACCAGAGTGGCCCTACATCATCTGACTAAACCATTTCAAACTGTGACACTCCCTATCAAAATGTCAGGTGAAAATACAGCCATCAAAGGTACATAAATAAGCTAAATCAAAGAAGAGGGCAAGTAGAAATGAGTCACTCCCTTCAGCATAATCAATGAGATAAGAACTGCCTCTTACATATATCTGTAGACACCATAATAATAACTTCAAGAGGTGATCAAGAAAACTTCCTCCTTGCTTAGTTAGCTGACCAGGTAAACTTACTCAAGAAAATTCTCATCCAGGCTGCCAAGAATGGTGTCTCAGGTGAGGTGGCCAGTGAAAACAATTTGACATTGTTTTGGATAACAATGCTTTCTATCTATATCCAACTACAATCTGCAAAGTTAATTTCTGCATCCCTCTACACTCTGCCTGTTAGTGTGTATATCCTGTGCATCTCCAAGCCCCCACCAAAATGTTAGCAAAATGAAAAAGCACTTATCTACAGGAAACTTATGTGGGTTATCATAACAACACTGAGTACATTTAATTAATCACACTTCCTTTGATATAATGACCATCTATGGTCACAGAGTGAACAGTGAGTTAAATGAATACCAACAACACAGCAAGCAGAACAAACCCCAAATTATTTTTGTACTACAAAAAGTACTGATTTAAATGCAAATATTTCAGAAAGCCAGACAAAGTAAATTCACTTGTGAAATAAAAAAGTTAGAGATTTTAAAGCTCAAATTCTCCTAATACATAGTTCTCTTCATACTGTATTTCACTTTCAAAATATAAAACATTTTAAGTCATACTGTATAATTAAATAATAAGAAAAGAGTTTACTTACTTCTGGATACCCTCACAAGTTCTGATACATTGAAGACTCCAGATTTTACAAAACTATCCTCAAGGTATCCTGAAAATAAACATCAAGAGGAAAGAGATCAACATAAGCAGGAAGCAAATCAATGATTTAACACTAGAATTCACTCAAGTGTTTCAAACCAAAGGTTAGACTAAAAACCAAGTATGCTTACAACAAAGACACGTAAAAACAAAATGCTTGTGAAATGCAAATTGGGTCTTTTAAAACAAAAGTTTGAAGTTTAGAAGTTAAATAATCTCTCAGAAAAAAATTTTAACTTTCCAAGTGTACAAGGCAATTGGTATGGTTTTATTTGCCATGGCTCATATGTAGGGAATGAAGGTTTAGGGGCCCTCGGCCAGTAGCACCTGGTAGGCTAAAGTCCAATCATTTAAAAAAAAAAAAAAAAGGAAAGAGAAAGGAAAACCACAACCACAATTAGCACCTTGTTGGAATTACTTCAAAGATCTCTGGAAACCACTGTTCTTTAACAAATCCTTCCCTGAGTAAAGAAAAGTGAGTTGCTGTTACCAGCCCTCCCACCTTTGTTCCCTTCCTGAATCACACAAAAGCAGAACCAGTACACAGAGCAAATACTTCACACGGACCTATTTCCGCGCACCTTTAATACACCTCACACAATTTCACTGCTTTCTCACCCTGCTGCCACTCCCTGCTACTCCATTTCAAAAACAGGATCCCTTTTCTGGCAAACAGTGGTGAGGCCCGACCTCCAGGATGCCTCCTGACCCTTCAGAGACCTCCCTGGGTCAGGAGCCAGAGTAAGTCAAACAGGCTCTCTGGCTGGCCTAGCTCTGCCCAGGACTGGAGATGGGACTCTCACCGACTGTCCTGTCCCCAGGTTCCAACCAACGAAAAGAAAGTTTAATGGTGCTGAGGAGGGGGAGGACACCTCAAGTAGAAGGAATATGGCTACTCTCTGCTGCCCCAGGGAGAGAGCAAGTGTGAAAATCCTCAGTATTCAAATGCTTCCAGGAAAAAACCAAATTCCAAGAAATGGCAATTTGATCCAATGCTGCAGAACACTTCAGGGCTGACTGAGAGGTTGGATTTAGTGTAGGAAAGACAGGCATGGTGGTTTAGCAACATGGTACACTCACGTCAAAGAACTGGGGTTTGACTCCTGACTACACTTTGCCACCATGGCATCCTGGAATAATTAATCATAATTAATAATGAACTTACAGAAATTAATAATAATAATTATCCTGGAACATTATACTCTTTGTGCCTCAGAGTTTTCATTTATATATTAAAGATAATATCAAAAATTAGCTATCTTACAGTTATGAATAAGTGAGATAAAAATATAAAATGCAGAGTAGGCACAGATTAAACATCACCAATAAATTAGGACTGGCTCGTGGAGGCAACAATCATGCACACACTGAATTCCAGTCTCAAGATAACTATAAATAATCATTTAGAAACTTTACCAGAATGAAAGTCACCACCCTACTTTTTAACCATACAGAGCATGAAAAGACAGAAAATCATTTAATTAGTACATATACTTCACTGTTGGTAATAAACAGAGGAGCTGTGCATGTCTGAAGGCAGTCTGAACACTGTTTTATATCCATCCATTCACCTTCTTTAGAAAAAGAATAAAAGAATGAGAAGAAATTATGAGATCTCAGCTGGTGATAAAACTCAGGTCTCATATTAAATCATTACTTTAAAAAAGATATACATTTTTAAGAGGATAAGAACTAAATGTCCCCACTTAAAGCAGCTCTATTTTAAGAAACGCCTACTTCTTGAGCAATTAATTTTCTGTCAGGTTGAATTCATTTCAGTGATTACTGAGAAACTTTCAGATGGAAACCATTGTACAAAGTGCTAGAAGCCACTGAGACAAAAAAGGCCATCAACTCCCACTCTGAAGTTGGAGACAAAGACACTTTAATTTCCTGATAGGTTATCATTATTGTTTTTGTTGTTCTAAAGTATAGTAGCTTACACTGTACTTTATGTATAGCAAACATTTTATATATGACAAATACATTAAACAGAGAGACTTTACCTATCATGATGACAGCTCGTGTGCTTCTCCAATCAGACAAGGTTATTTGTCTTGACCCATTTGCACTCTTTAAAGACCCACCCGCATGTCATTCTCTGATCAGAAGGCCCTCTATCCACACTCAACTCTCAGCCTTCCATGTCCTGCTCAACCACCATCCATAATCTGTGTCTCCACCTTCCTCTCCCAACCCCTGTGCCAGCTAAAAAAGATCTCTTTTTCTATATTCACATAGCACCTGGTTTGTACTTACTTTACATCACTTTGTACATTTAAGTTTTCCAAGATAACTGTTTTCAAGTCTTGTGTTTTTTCTTATTTGGGGGAGTGACTGGGTTCTGTTCCTCTGTTTCTCCCCTCACAACCAAGTCAGAGCCCACATATACACTAACCAGTAAACACTTGCAGAAAAAAACTGTAAAATTCAACTTCTTGAAATATGGTCACAAATGCATACGTTAATAATTTTATAACAATGAAGATAAAGATAGCTTAAGACTGAAGGATAATTTTACTGATTCTTATTATTCCCTGGAATTTGTTTGCTTAGGAGTTTATTTAAGTTATTGGGCAGAATAGGAAAGTGCAATGATTACAGATTATATCTCTAACTTGTTGTGTAACTAATGTACAACTTTAGGCATTTAATACGAAACAACCACCAAGGCACTAGGAGTGTTCAAACAGTTCACAAATATTTACAAGTTGACAAATAGGTGAATAAATAGTAAATATTTCAATTTATTTATATAAATTATATCATATATACTCTGATGCTGGGAAAGATTGAGGTCAGGAGAAGAAAGGAGTGACAGATGGTTGGATGGCATCACTGACTCAATGGACATGAATTTGAGCAAACTCCGGGAGATAGTGAAGGACAGGGAAGCCTGGGGTGCTGCAATCTACGGGGTTGCAAAGAGGCAGATATGACTTAGTGACTGAACAATGCAGGCTAACATTTCAATATATAGATATTATCTGAAGTTCATTTCCTTATTACTCCAGAGTAGTCAGGACTCTATTTGCTTCTTAGTCATGCTCTAGTCATATTCATTAAGATGGAATGATGTGTGGTCCATTAGGAACCAAATCCTAAAGTAGCAAATAGCCACCTCAAGGTAACCCTACCAGGAGGAAGACAGCAAGACAGTCACACACAGACAAACACAATGACTATCACGTGGAAAGGGGAAGGCAATTCAGAATGTTGCAGGATGCTTCTCCACTCCCTATCCCCAATTCCCCAAGTTCTAAGGAATCTGGATCTACAAGGAAAACAAAGAGCTATTTTACTAAAATGGTGAAAGGCATTAGAAGTATGTCCAAACTGCTTTGGCACCCACAAGCAAAAATGCAACATCATAGGTCCCACTGGGCTCCACTCCTGCATGGGGCATAGCAAGGTAACAGTGACACAATGACCTTATGCCGGCCAGGGAAGGGGGTTGGTGGGAATCAGCCAACTGGAAGCCTGGGAGAGACACCTAAAGCAGACAGCTGCCCCCTTCATGCATCTCTGCATGCAGCACAGCCTTTACAGTGGACAGGCATTACGCAAGATGAGGTCGCCTAAAGAAAAGAACCAGTGGATGACATGGTCCTTGGACAGCTAATTGTGCTTGCTCACAAGCATACAAGAGATAGAACTTAAGGACTATGGCAAAATAACTGGAGAGGATCACGCAGGGGGTCATGAGCCCTGCTATACACTATAGAAGGTAAGATTCAGCAAAATGCAGGTTCTTGCTGTTAACACAACCCCATCTGTAACCTCCAGGCTGTCGGGGCCTCCTAAAAATATGGTTTGCATGTGTTATATAGACCACTGTGAATCTAGAATAGCTGACACAAAGGCCAAAGATCTTAAAGCAATTTGGAGACAGTTAGCAAACTCCCTTTATCTACCAAAGGAAATATGAGCATCTCTCCAACAGAGCAGCTGCTTAATGGTTAGAGAGCAATATTACACAACAGCTTATGCCAGGAAGCAAAGAACAACTTAGCATTTATGTGATGCTGTATTTACACTACATGTATGGTTTTTAAAAAATAAAATTGAGTAGGAAATAAAGACCTTTGCAAACTGAAAATTCTCAAAGGCAATATCAAATTATATTATTTTACACTTTTTATTTTTCTCTAACAAAAGCAACAATAAATCACTACTCAGAAGTTAATATAGTGTTTAACCTCTTTTACAAACAATAACAGAGTGACACAATGGCATATCTAACTGCTAATATCTCAAATTATAATCAGCACCATTTAAATGTTAAACAACATTTACACAGAAAATCCAAAGGAAGACTGATAATGGCTCATTTTTATGGTCTACTGTGTTCTATTCTTGAAATTAAAAAAAAAAAATCCCACAGAAAGCAGTTATTAAATTCATGAAAGCTGTCTTCGAGTATTTGAAGGACTGTTAATGTAGATGGTGGATTAGACTTATTCTGCATAGTCCAGGAACTGTTTTTTTGGCTCAGTAAACAGATTTGTCACCCAATAAGAAAAGTCCTAGAAAGCAATGTGAAACCTTGCAAAGGTAATAATAACCAAGACACACCAAGCTACGAAAATCTTAGAAAGCATGAGTTCATGCCAGGTTTGCAGTTATCCTCAAGCTGTTACCATTTTACAGATGAGGAAACCTGTATCTACAAACATATGGGGTTTCCCAGTGGATATCAAGACCCCTCCCCCCACTACTGCATTTAAGAATTCTCATTATGGATAGGAAATTGGATAACAGTGTCTCAAAAGCCCACTGAAATGCTTAGATTCCACTTTTTCTTGCATGGCTGTTTTCCTGTTAGTTTCCTTGAGCTGTTCATTTGGAAAAAGAAGAGGACACTGGATATCTCACAGGCAGGCTCCAGCTGTGGGATTCCAATTGTTCACTTCCTTCAACCAAGTGTAAAGATGCCTAAATCCTTTTGCTAACGGCTGCAAAGGGCAAGAACACTAGATTATTTCATACTAGCTCTTTGCTGATCTTCATAAAACTTCAGCTACAAAACCCAACAGACTGGTGATTTTCTGGTAGTGGTGTTGTAAGACAGCTCTCTCTTCATTTTCCTAACTGGTCTGAACTGTCCATGGTTAAGGATGGAAACTATGATTATAAAATAGATACACTAATTATTGCAAAGACAATGAGTGTCTGCACATAGACTGAACCTCAGCCTACAGCTAAGGATAACATTTAGTATTAGTTTAGAATGAAGTTTGTCCTTCAATATGAAATGTAAATCCCTGGTGGTTATTTACATGATCTGGCAGAGAGAACCTTTCTGACTTTAACACACTCTGATAGTACTACATTAATATATTTTTTTATGTTTTTCCTTCCAGTCCATTAAAACTTTCCTACATATATAATAAATATGTATTTTTATAAAATTGATATCAAATTTAAATAAAGGCATATCCTGACTTTTTCTAATTAACATTATATCTTTTCCTTTAGATTAAATAGCATGATTTTAATGCCTGTATCATATTATACTGCATGGCTGTATCACACTTTATTTGACCACTTTTCCATTGTTTGGCATTTTAGGTTATTTCCCATTTAAAAAAATATTATAAACAGCACTGCCATTAACATCCTCATACACAAATCTTTGTCAGCAATTCTTGTGATTTTCTTAGGCTGGAGTTCCCAGAAGTGGAATTACTGGGTCAAAGGACATAAACTCTTTTAAAGCTCTTGGTAAAAACTGTCAAGCTACTTTCCATAAAGGTTTTTGCCAATTTATATTCCCTCAGGCAGATCATGAGTGTTTCATGTCACCTCCCTGTTGCCAGAATTACATATTAGTCATATTAATGGGATTTGTTTTAAATTGTGGATAGTTGATAGAGAAAAGATATCATTACATTAATGCTATAATTTTCACTAATTATAATAAGGTAGGATTTTTTCAGAGACATACTCATTATTTCTTTGAAGAGAACATTCAAATATATGTAAAATAATAAGAGTGCTAGCAGGAATATTTACTCATAAAATTAATGAGAATACTTCTAGAGTTTCACAGTTAATAATAATTTGGCTATTCATTGATGACTGATTCCTTTCTCAGCATTTGACATATTCACTTTCTAGCTTTCTCAGAGTTTTTTAAAGTTTTCTGATTAGAATAGTTGTTATTATTAAACGCCTTTTCGGTCTTGAAGAGATTATCCTTTTTATCCCTTACAGAATTTTTGTTGTTACATATTCTTAAATTCTTAAATTAAACTATCTTTGTTGGTTCATGGTACATACCTCTTTTAATTTACTGTTGAATTGGTTTATTAACAGTTTCTTCCAAATCCTCTATATGTAGATGGGATACTTTTGTGGGATTTTTGTATTTTATTTGCTAAGTTTTTATATCAGGGTTATATGTGTGCTTCATAAAATGGTTTGGATGAGTCACTATCATTTATGAAAATAAAATACAAAAAGTTGAAAGTCTAGAAAAACTCACTGGTAAAATCATCTCCCCAAAATCTGTTTCAGTGAAGATTCTTAGACAACTATGAGTCTTTCAAGAAATTTATTCCTATTTTCTGGCCTTGAGACAATATTATTATAAATTATTAAAGAAAATAAATTCTTGCAGGTTTTTAAATTTCTTAGCACATATACTTTATGGTTTACTAAGTGGACAATGTTTATTTTTACTGTATTGAAATTATAGTAGAATAAATATTATATATTGTTATAATATACTATAATTAATATAATTATATTAAATTACACTAAACTATACTAATAAATTAACTCTGTGTCACTTACTATGTAAACTTAAGGAAAGCTAAGCAATTGTTCTATGCCCCCTATTTCTCTTCTCTAAAATACAGGTGATAATCATAGCACCACTAAGTCAATATGTATTATTGTAAGTCAAGCTGTATTATTATTTTCAAATAATAACAAAAGAGGTATTTAATTCTAAGAGTAGGGAAAGGGAAGGTAAAATTTTACAGTGAGGAAACAAAATATAATAGGAGCTAATCAAGACAGTCAAAATAAGAATATAAGATGTAAAAATAAATGATTACTATAAAGTAAAATAGGAAGAATAAAATCAAGTATATCAATCATTACAAGAGTGAACTGAATTATCCCATAGAGGGCATTAGATTAACTAAAGCAAACAAAATCTAGCTATTTTTAAGGAACATACTTAAAACAAAATGAGAATAAGAACAAAAAGTTGAAAATAAAATAGTAGGCAAAGAATGTAGGCAAATTAAAAAAAAAACAAATCAGTGTCAATTAGCAATGGTTAAGATGCAATTTAAGGTGAATTACAATAAGCAGGATAAAGAACATTATTAATGAAGTACATAATTAATGAATAAGATAAATCACATATCTCACATGCACCAAAAATATTCTGGAAAATGAATAAAATGAAAGTCAATAAAATACAAGAAACTTAATAAAAATATAATTATAGTGAGAATTCAGAATACATCTCTCTTAGATATGAACATCACTGTTAGATAAAGACTCACTTTCTATCGTTCAAATACAATTTATACTTTGTTGGTGTATCTACAGACATTTTACAAAAACTGATCATGTCCTTTACCAAAAAGAAAATGTTAACCAATTCTTAAAAGCAGAGAATTTTTTCTGGCCATCAGGACATTCTGTCTCATCTTTGGCAAATAAAACTAAAAGTGAAAAGAAAAGTTACCATATCTTTTAGACTACATGAAAATTAAGAAAATAAGTAATGAATCAAACAGAAAATCAAAAGAAAAATTGTCAACTATCTAGGAAGCAATGAAGAAAGAAAGACAAAAAATTAAAAAAAGGAAAATTATTCACCATAGAAAAACAACAAAACAATCCAAGAAAAATTATAAAGGGAATTAAAGACAAAAGCTGAAATTAATAATATGGGGGAAAAGGGGAATATTTAAAGCAAAAAAGGAAATATGGTTCTCTGAAAAGTCAAGCAAAACAAAAAAATCATTTACAAGCTTCAAGTACAAGAATACAAGGGAGACACAACCTTAGAAACCAAATGCAGTAAAAAATTATGAGAGATTAAAACATGCAACTTATTGACTTTGAAACTTTAATGGGCAATTACTTAGGAAACTAGAAGTAATCAAAATTCAGCAAGTGGAACCTGAACAAAACAATTTGTACAGTGGTTCCCCAAATTCACTGATCATTGAAGCCCATGGGGTTCTTGAAAAACAATTTATGCTTGGTATCCACTCCCAGCTATTCTGATTTAATTGGTATGGATGTGTCCCAGACATGCAGATGTTCTAAAAGTTCCCCAGGTGATTCCAATGTGCAACAAAATTTGGGGACCACCATGCTAGTCTCTTGGTATTCAAAATGTGATTCCAGAACCAAATGCATTGGCATAACCTGAGAGCTTATTAGAAATGCAGAAGCTCAGGTTCCACTGAGATGCTTAAAATCAGCAGCTTAATGAGCTCACGTGCACTTTAAAATTTGAAAATCATAGGACAACATGAAAAAGTATTTTGAAAACCACCTTTAAAAATGGCATCAGGTACAGATGGGTACACAGCTAGATCTGAGCTATCCTTTACCTTGCCTTCAAATCTCAATCCTTTTTACAGTCTCCAAGGTGCAGAGAATGATGACAAGCTACCTTATGAAGAAGGCTCTCTCATAACCCTTCATTAGGACTGCAAAGTTTAAATAACTCAACTTGCAATGTCCCTTATCAAAACAAAGCAAGCAAACAACCAACCAAAAATCATGCAAACATAAATGAATGTTATGCATTTATGCAAACAAAAGTGGCAGTTAATGCAACTTTGAGAATCCTAGATAAAATTGAATGCATTCAATTCATATATTTAAACTGAATATAATACTGTTATCAAAAGACTGATACACTATATTATCATTAGAGTTTATTTCAGAAATGAGGGCAGTTCACTGTCAGGAAATTTATCCATATAATTGAGAAAAAATTAAAAAACAAACAAATGACAACAAGATACAACACATGATTATGTCAATTGAGGCTCAGAATATACATGACTCCACAAAGAGAAGAAGGCTTCCCTGATAACAAATCTAAGCAGAAAATGAGATAAATGCAAATGGTAAAGACTCTTTGGCAAAAGCCAAAATAAATCATCCTGAAAGGACAAAATCAGTCTGCCATTCTTAGTTATCCAACCTCTTCAAACCTCTGCCTCTTTTCAGTCCTTAAAAATGTAGTCTGTAATAAACCAGTAACAAAAAGTCAAATATTGTATGATTTCACTTAGGTGAGGTATCTAGAGCAGAAAAACTCATAAGAAACAAAGAAGAATGGGGGAAGAGAGAAGGGCGAGTTGTTATTTAATGGGTACAGAGCTTCAGTTTTGCAAGATGAAGAAGTTCCAGAGACCAGCTGTCCAACAGAATGAATAAACTTTACACTACTGAACTTTACACTTAAAATGGTAAATTTTATATGTATTTTACAATTTAAAAAAACATGATCTGCAATTTGAGACCCAGATAATTGTTATTGTTGTTGATATTTATATTCAAGAACTGCATTTTACATAGGAAATTATGTCTATAACCTTCTTTACAATACTTGGCTTGCATGCTAAGTTGCTTCAGTTATGTCCAACTCTTTGCAACCCTATAGCCTGCCAGGCTCCTTCTGCCCATTACTTAGACATAAATTTCTGCTTATTATTTTCATTATTATTCTATTGGGCTTCCCTGATGCCTCAGATGGTAAAGAATCCACCTGCAATTCTTTAGTTACAGGAGTTACAGGATATTTATAACTATCAGTATATATCCAAGGATTTTCTCCTACTAATTTTTTTTTCTTGGTGCATCATTTTGTCAACTGCAACAGGTTTTCAAGAAAATTTTTTACAACGAAAAAAATTTTTTCTTTCCTATTTTTTGAGACAGCAAATAATAAAGAATATATTTATATCACCTTTGACTAGAAATAAAATTCCTCAAACATTAAAAGAAATTCAGGTAACTGTTTTCTCTAATCTCTACAAGATTCTCCTTTCCACTTATGAAATACAAAAACTGCAACAGCATAATATTTAGATATTATTTCTATTGGCTGGGTATATTAGCCCTTTTAATCGGCATATTTAGATCATTTTTAGCTCATAAAGTTTTCTTCATTTGTCCGTGATTCTATTTCCTTCCTAAAAGTTCTGATTTCTTAACAAGAAAACCTAAATTAATGTTTGATTTTCTATTCTTCCATCATAAACCTTTTTCCTAGTTTCAACCTCTCTGCTCTTTTCCTTTACTTTTGGAACAAATATTTCAAGTTTGTCCTCTGTATCAGTGATTATTTACACAGTATCAGTTACCTTTTTTATTTTCCAATATAGATTTTAACTGTATGAAAAGTTTTAGATTTCCTGCTAATTTTTCTTAACTCACATGATGTTCTGTTCATTGAAGCGCTTCTTTCATCTGTTCATTTTATGTAAGCCCCTTTTCTAAGGAAATAAAATGTTTCTCTGAAATTTTCTTCTAGTTCTTCATTTTTAAAGGTATGTTCTTCTGGATCTTAATGATAGACCCCTTCCCTTGTTCTTCAATATTTCTCCAAGGACATAGTTGGTTGTTTACTGTTTACCTATAGGTCACTCAAATTTAGGGTTGTGCTTCAAAAAAAGCATACAGTTTTTTAGATTGAGATAGAGGGTTGTAGAATTAACATAACTGGATGTGGATTCTTTTGTTATCATTTACTAGCTGGATAAATTTGATTAAATTACTTAATATAAATAAGTAATAATAATAATGATAATAATGATGATAATAATACAAGAGTGGCTACCATTTCTTGAGTGTTATATGACAGGCTCTGGCACTTTAAACTCTATATCAGTTCAATTTTCAGGCTTTTTTTTTTATTAATGACTCTGAATAAAATACTTAAATTCTCTACTCCCCACCCCCTGCCTCCAATTCTTATTGGTGAAATGGGAATAAAGATAGTAATGCTGAACTCACAGATTTCAAGTGACTATTAAATAAGAAAATATATGTATGAAGGTTTAGGGTTTAATAAATGATTATTTGTGATGGCAGCAGTAGTATGAATAACAGTGGAATTTCCAAACTAATCAATTTCCAGTGACTGCTGGTCCTTCACCTAATGAACCTTTACTATGAAGCAGAGGGCTGTTCTCACTCCACTCTAGATATGGAAGATCCTACCTAGTAGTACATGAAAACCCTCACTTTTCTGTAATGCATGGTTCTGGAAGGACAGAAAGGAACAAGTTTACAAAAGGCCTTCTCTGTTGTATTAAGGAGTTAGACTCTAGCACAGAGTGGATAATTTTTGAAAGATTCCTGTTAGGAAAAGTAATCAGACTGCTAGATCTTTTCCTATGCTCTTCACTCCCTTTCGATACCTCATTTCTTAACCCTGTTGTTCTCTGGGTTTATAGTCTTTTAAGTTGATATAGAAAAAATGCTCTGAACCTACAGGACGGTAATGCAATAGAATCAAGCTTAAATGTCTTCAATTTCTCAAGGAATCAAACTTCTATCTTTCATGAATTAAAAGATATGAAGAACTTCACTTTTTAGGTTCACTCTAACTACGCTAGTAGTGTAGTTACAGGATAAGCCTCCAACATTCTGTCCTTCAGCCTCAGTTTTTGTGTACTTAGAAAAAACTTTTCAAGGCTTTATATATACTCATGGAAGTTTTAGTGAATTATGGGATAATCTGAATCAGAAATTAAGCCAGAAGGGTAGACTTTATGTTAGATAGCTAATGATCATTATTTTGCTATACGCCTAAAAAGACCTAGCGTGAAGTCTCACTACTCTAAGTCAAAATTCTAGCAGGCTTTTGTGGTTAGAATCTGACAAGTTGATTCTGTTTACATGAAAATATAGAGGCTGCTGCTGCTAAGTTGCTTCAGTTGTGTCCGACTCTGTGCGACCCTATAGCCGGAAACCCACTAGGCTCCCCCATCCCTGGGATTCTCCAGGCAAGAACACTGGAGTGGGTTGCCATTCCCTTCTCCAATGCATGAAAGTGAAAAGTGGAAGGGAAGTTGCTCAGTCGTGTCCTATTCTTAATGACCCCATGGACTGCAGCCTACCAGGCTCCTCCGTCCATGGGATTTTCCAGGCAAGAGTACTGGAATGGGGTGCCACTGCCTTTTCTGGAGGACACAAAGATAATTTAAAAATCTTATTATAAACTTACAGAAATCAAGAAAACATTTGGTATTGGCAAAAGATAGATCAATGAGATAGAGCAGAAACACACACATAAATACATGGCTTTGGATATTTGATAAGTATTTATTCTCTTCATTTTCATATACATAGATATATGTATATATAACAGGTAGATATACAATTTATTATATGTCAATTATACCTTAATAAAATATAAATAAATTACCTCTTTAATCTACAAACAATGGGGTTGAAATTTTTAGAAGGTAATATTTCCAAAAGAATCACAAATGAATAAGGAATAGTCAATATAGTCAGGAAAATTTTTGAAGATAATGACTCCCATTAGTCCTGCAATTTTCACAACTTCTAGAAAGCTACCTTACCTGCTTACACATTCATAATCATATAAACTCTAGGAACATTTTGATGTTTATACCAAACAAAAGCATAAAATAGCAAATAGACCTTCTCTACAGTTCATTAGATTGGGAGAAGAGAAAAACTGGACCTACCTGAGACTGGTATCCTGAATCAGTAATGATATTAGAGCACTACAATTCTCTGTCTGATACATCCCTACAAAATATACCATCAGACATGCTACACAAGTTAGAAGTTCAGAACATCAGTCGGTCAGTCAGTCATGTCTAGCATGCAGTTTACCTCCAGGGCAGGAGAAGCTCACCATGACTGTCTCTATGAAACACTCTGCTTTTCCTGACTTAGGTCAGATTCTGGGGGATGTAACCTCAAGAACAGGTTAAAATGTATTTAACCTATCATTGGTCTAAGCCTCTATTGCACAAACCTTGAACACTGCTGAACACTGTCTCTGGCCAGGTACTGCCTTAGAATACATTGACAAATGAAATTATACAGTCTTCACTTGAAGGTGTTCAGAATCTACTAAGTAAAAAAGACAAGTGCACCGTGATAAAGGTGTCATTGTTGTAAACTGTACTGCAGAGAGTGTCTGGAGAAGTTTCACTCGTGAAGCATCAAGGGAGCACAGGCAGAAAAACACTGCAAAGACAGAGGAAGGCACATGGTGAATGCAAAGGCTGGGTGCAAGGTCCACGTGGGCAATGGAAGGGCAAGCAGAGGACACACCATTATGTGCTTCAGTAGAAGCCGTGGAAAGATTAGGTTTAGCTTAGAGTGGGAACCTTTAACACAGACAGGGGAAGAGAAAGAAATAATCAGACGCTCACATTCTGGAGGACACCAGGGCTCATTATAGAATGTATCACAGGGACTGAGACCCAAGGCAAAAATACCAGTTACAGAGATTAGGAGAATTATTTTAAAAATCTAGGTGCTCTAGTTAAAAGGACGGAGTGTCAATATTTTCTAAAATAACACATTAAGATTCAGCACTTAAAAAAATATGTTGCCTTCCTCATCTGTTGTAAGAGTAACCCCCTCAGTGGTCTTTCCTCATCTCTCTGCTTCTCTCTCTACATGCTCTCTCAAAAATTCATGGATAGTCCTCTGTTCACCAGTCAACATTAGGTAAAGCAATGTAACTCATGTGGGTTATTTCCAGATGTCGACTAGGGACATATTAAATATAAGATAGCAGAATGCTATCTGCTAATATGTCAGCAAATTTGGAAAACTCAGCAGTGGCCACAGGACTGGTAAAGGTCAATCCTTATCTCAATTCCCAAGAAGGGCAGTTCTAAAGAATGTTCAAACCACCAGACAACTGCACTCATCTCCCATGCTGATAAGGTTATGCTCAAAATCCTGCATGCTAGGCTTCAGCATTACATGAACTGAGAACTTAAAGATGTCCAAACTGGGTTTAGAAAAGGCAGAGGAACCAGAGATCAAATTACCAACATCTGCGAGATCATAGAGAAAGCAAAGGAATTCCAGAAAAACATCTACCTTTGTTTCACTGACTATGCTATAGCCTTTGACTATGTGGATCATAACAAACTGTGGAAAACTCTTAAAGAGATGGAAATTCCAGGCCATCTTACCTGTTCCCTGAGAAACTTGTATGCAGGTCAAGATGTAACAGTTAGAAGTTTGTATGGAACAACTGACTGCTTCAGGATTGAGAAAGGAGCATGACAAGGCTATTTATTGTCACCGTTTATTTAACTTCCATGCAGAGTACATCATGAGAAATGCTTGGCTGGATGAGTTACAAGCTGAAATCAAGATTTCCAGGAGAAATAGCAACCTCAAATATACAAATGATACTATTCTACTGGCAGAAAGCAAAGAGGAATTAAAGAACCTTTAGATGAGGGTGAAGGAGGGGAGTGAAAAAGTCAGCTCAAAACTCAATATTAAAAAAACTAACACCCCAATGTTCATTGCAGCACTGTTTACAATAGCCAGGACATGGAAGCAACCTAGATGTCCATCAGCAGACGAATGGATAAGGAAGCTGTGGTACATATACACCATGGAATATTACTCAGCCATTAAAAAGAATTCATTTGAATCAGTTCTAATGAGATGGGTGAAACTGGAGCCCATTATACACAGTGAAGTAAGCCAGAAAGATAAAGACCAATACAGTATACTAACACATATATATGGAATTTAAAAAGATGGTAACAATAACCCAATATGCAAAACAGAAAAAGAGACACAGATGTACAGAACAGACTTTTAGACTCTGTGGGAGAAAGAGAGGGTGGGATGTTCTGAGAGAACAGCACTGAAACAAGTATACTATCAAGGGTGAAACAGATCACCAGCCCAGGTTGGATGCATGAGACAAGTGCTCAGAGCTGGTGCACTGGGAAGACCCAGAGGGATGGGATGGGGAGGGAGGCGGGAGGGGGGATCGGGATGGGGAACACATGTAAATCCATGGCTGATTCATGTCAATGTATGGCAAAAACCACTACAATATTGTAAAGTAATTAGCCTCCAACTAATAAAAATAAATAAAAAAAAATAAAAAGACAAAAAAATAAAAAAACTAACATCACGGCACCTGCCCCCATTACTTCATGGCAAATAAACGGGGAAAAGGTGGAAGCAGTGACAGATTTCCTCTTCTTGGGTTCTAAACTCACTGTGGATGGTGATTGCAGCCATGAAACCAGAAGATGTTGGCAGGAAAGCTATGACAAACTTAGATAGTGTGTTAAAAAACAAAGACATCACTTTGCTGACAAAGGTCCGTATAGTCAAGCCTATGATCTTTTTAGTATTCACATACAGTTGTGACAGCTGGACCATAAAGAAAGCAGAGCACCGAAGAATTGATGCTTTCGAACTATGGTGCTGGAGAAAACTCTTGAGAGTTCCTTTGACAACAGGGAGATCAAACAAATCAATCTTAAGGGAAATCAACTCTGAATACTCATTGGAAGGACTGATGCTGAAGCTGAGGCTCCAATACTTTGGCCACCTGATGCAAACAACCGTCTCATTGGAAAAGACCCTGATGCTGGAAAAGATTGAAGGCAGAAGGGGAAGAGAGTAACAGAGGATGAGATAGTTCAGTGGCATCCCCGATGCAACGGACAGGAACTTGGGCAAACTACACGAGATGGTGAGGGACAGGGAAGCCGAGCATGCTGCAGCCCTTGGGGTCCTAAAGAGCTGTGGACACAACTTGGCGAGTGATCAACAACAAGCAGAATACTTCATTATGTCCTAATAAAGAGGATCATTTATTCCTTGCTTACTTATTTAGAAAACATTGTTCAGTTTGAAAGAATTCAATTCAGAAAATGACTGCAATCCAAAATACAAAACTTTGAAACTAAAAATCTGCTATACCTACAAAAGTGCCACAAAATAAACAATGGAGCCAGTACATTATGTCACTCATAATGTACCTCACCAGAGTAAGGGGCTCTACTGAGACAGAACGAAGCTCAGACAAATGTGTAATTCATACCATTTGCCATGCGACTTCCTTGTGCCAAACTTCCCTGGGGCCTCTCTCCCTGGATTTCCTGAGATCTCTAACCCCCAGATTATAACACACCCCCCCTACCTGAGTCTCTATCATAGCTTTGAGTTCCAGACCTTTTTCTCCTAATAGTTCATAAACACTTTCAAAAGACATAAAAATTGCAGCTTTACTGAGATATAATTCACATACCCTTTTAAAGTATATAATTTAGCAGTTTGTAGTATATTCAGAGTATATCTACCTAATTCCAAGTCATTTTCATCACCTTAAAAGGAAACGCTATACCCATTATCAGTCATGTGCCCATTTCCCTCAATACCTCTAAACCCCTGCCTTTATGGATTTGTCTATTCCAGACACGTCATATCTGTGGAACCTACGATGCATGTATTTTAAAATATATATCATATCATTGCTTATTTCATGTCATTAACAAGTGTGTGTGATGATTTTAATGATGATAAGATCAAATCTGAAAGTTTAGTGGTTTTTGTGTTCTTCCTCCTGAATGCATTGGGGAAATGCATGTACTCAGGTAAGGAGTACGGGTGAGGAAGGGGCTGTCTCTATTAGAATCAAGAGTTGGAAATATCTCAGTGTAAACAGGAATGCGTCCCTAATTCTACACATAAGAAAATGAAAGAGTGCAAGGTCCCTGAAGACCAGCACACAAGTTAAAAGACCCAAAAAGATTTGAAAACAGCTTTGAAAAACAAAACCTAATTTTTTTTGTTAAATTTGTCAACCACTAATGATATTATGTATTGGGTTTGGCCAAAAAGTTTGCTCAAGTTTTTCTGCAACACTGTATGGAAAAGCCCGAATGAATTTTTTGGACAACCAAATAAAAGCCAGTAAGAGTCAAATTACCACACAAAAGTATTTGCTTAAGTTACTTGATACCTTGATACTTTTTTTAATAGTTACAGAAAAAGAAATGAGGTTTTAGTTGATTTGCCTAATAACCTGAAAACACATTCTTCAATCTTATGAGGTAGAAACAGATTAAAATCTAGGGGGTGTGTGTGTATATATATACACACATATATACGTATATACATATATACCCATACACACATATACATACACACACACACACACACACACACTTAGTATTTTATTCTGTTATCAATATACATGATCCCTTTTCCAAGCATGATGCTCTCATATGCAAGTTGGGGTCCCCTGGGTGCCTTTGTATAGGACGATCCGTGCAGCAAGCTTAGCTTCTGCAGAGTTCAGTGATTTTAACTAGCCTGGAGCAAGTCCACTCTCTTTGTGATACTGAACAATCTCAGCTTTCCAGCTGTGAGGAGGAAAATGCTTTGCATTATTAAATTGTAGCCATATGCTGCAAAAGCCGACCTTGTAAATACAGAGAGGGAAAAGAATTTAAATTGAGAGGAAACTTCAGATGCAGGCGGTCATTGTATAATAAAAGGAACCTGAGATACCTGAGTGAAAGGTCCATCACCAAACTGCTAGAGGCAGAAGGCTGAGCCACAACCTAGCCTAGGTGAGTCTTGAGGGAAACCGCTGCTTTTCACACAGGGACTCCAGCCCTCCCTGTGGGGAACCTAGACACGCAGCAAAGAAAGTGAAACATGCTTTCCAAAATTTGACAAACTACAACTTATTTAGGTTCAAGGCCTCTTCAGAGTTTTCTGGAAATAGATGCAGTATAAAGTAAGTGCATGCATGCAAGCTAAGTTTCTTAAGTCATGTCCAACTCTTTGCAACCCTATGGACTGTAACCCACCAGGCTCCTCTGTCTGTGGGATTCTCCAGGCAAGAATACTGCAGTTGGTTGCCATGTCCTCCTCCAACAGATCTTCCCAACCCAAGGACTGAACCTGCATCTCTTATGGTCTCCTGCACTGGCAGCCAGGTTCTTTACCACGAATGCCACCCAGGGAAGTACATAAATTAAGTGCCTATATCAATATATTTTCATTTGGACTCTATGTTACCTTATGATGATATTGTTTCATATACCACAAGATCATTCTATGCAATTATAAAGTGAGGTGCTGGGAAAAAAAACCAAAAGCTTGAGTAATTAACTATAGCCCAAGAACTAGTTCTTTCTGTCACAGCTTTGTGAAAGGAAAAGTAGTTTTTAGGTTTAAATTACAGTTGTGACTGTGTACCAAGTGGGTCTCCGACATATACAAACAAATGTAAAGCATATGAACTTCAAAAGAGGGAAGGGAAAACACATCAGAGGCACTGAGGTCCAGCAGCTATACTAACCTGGCCATGAAGCCTCCTCCTTCACCAATGCCCTGATCCCACACCCCAGAAACTCAGCTGACATCTCTCCCCAAGCTCATTCCCACCAAGGCAAGGATTACTCGAGTCCCCTCCATCATTTCCTTATCACCTGCCCACTGCCCTTTGTCTTGGCAACTATAGCTGTTGAAACACTGGCACCAGGGACCCAAGTGTGGTTCTCTCTGTGAATGCCAGGGGACCCAGACTGTCCTGCCAAGTCATCTCAACACAAAGCTTTTTCCTTTCTTTCTCTTCATGGCATACTCACCAATACTTAGACCAAGCCTAGTCAAGGCCAAACTTTTCTCATCATTCACAAAGCAATGTACCACAATATACTGTATTATCTATCGGGGGTAAGGAAAGAGAGGCAAGGACAAAAGTGCCAATAATGCAGTGGAACTACTACTGATTTAAGGTTTTGACCCATGAAAAAAATGAGTTAATTTAATTTGCCAATAACTAATTGGGATCTTGGGCAAATCACTTAACCTCTCCACACTGTCTTCATACGTAAAGTAGAGAATTGGACTAGCCATGGAGAAGCACCAACAACCTGCTTTTTGGAGTCATGTTTCCAAGCATGTGTCAAACAAATAAATATACTGAATTATAGTAGTAAATGACCCATTTAAAAATGTTAGCAGCTTCAGGGGGGTATAAAGAAATATAGATAAAACATAAAGCAACTATCATAATACAGGTAGAGAAGCCCCACTCTGCCTGGGACAATCTAACAAGACATACGGAATGGACATAAAGGATGAACAAGAATTTCTAGGGTGGATATGGCAGTCCTGGAAGAGAAAGGGCAAATCACGTGGAGGAAATGGAAGGGAAAGGAATCTGGTATACTTGCATTTACAGCATTTAAAGTCATGACCTAGAATATGAGCATATAAGGAGCAAATGGATACGTAGAGGATGAGAAAGGATCCTGAGAGAGAACTTATGGACAGTTCTAGCCAAGGGTGTCGGGAGATTCCAGTAGCCCTGGGGAGATAAAGTCTGGCAGAAAAGAAAAGGAATTGAACTTTGGAGTTGTTACCCAGGGGACACAGGGTCCAAAAAGTCCAAAATGTCCAACAAGAAGTTGAGCACTTAAAACATTAGGAGAGAGACCTGTTCAAAGGCATGTATCTAAGAATAATGAAAGGTGAAGGAACTTAAAAGTCACAGTGGGGATTGAAAACATAGAGAACTAAAGACAGAAATCTGTTAATCAGTAACTAAAAGAAAACATTATGGTTCCTGGATTACCAGGAAAAGGCCCTGTTTTCAAGAGCACAGGCAACAAAAGCAAAAATAAACAAATGAGACTGTATCAAACTAAAAGACTTCTGCACAGTGAAGGAAACAATAGCGAAAAGGCAGCCTACAGAACGAGAGAAAACAATTATAAACCATAGATCTGACAAAGGGTTAATCTCCAAAATATATAAGGAACTCCTACAGCATAAGAGCAAAGCAAAACAAAGACGAGGGCTTCCCTGATGCCTCAGACAGTAAGGAATCTGTCTGCAATGAAGGAGACCTGGGCTCAATCCCTGGGTAGGGGAGATCTCCAGAAGGGAATGGCTATCCACCCCAGTATTCTTACCTGAAGAATCTCATGAACAGGCATGGCAGGTATAAGTCCACAGGGTCGCGAAAGAGTCAGATACAACTGAGCAACTAACTCATACCCAGCATAATAGCAAAACAAACAAACAAAAAAGACAACTAATAACCTGATTTAAAATGGGTTAAGGACTTGAATAGCCTTTTATTCAAAGAAGATATACAAATGCCCAACAGGCATATGAAGAAAGGCTCAATATCACTAACTGTTGTGAATTCCAAATCAAAATCAAAATAAGATCTCACTTCACATTTGTCAGGATGATGGCTCAGATGGTAAAGAATCTGTCTGCAGTGCAGGAGACCTGGATTCAATCCTGGGTTGGGAAAATCCCCTGGAGGAAGGCATGACAACCCACTCCATTATTCTTGCCTGGAGAATCCCATGGACAGAGGAGCCTGGCGGGCTACAGTCTATGTGGTTGCAAAGAGTCAGGCACAACTGAGTGACTAAGCACACACATTATCAAAAAATAAAAATGAGAGTAAGTGCTGTGGAGAATGTGGAGAAACTAAAATCCTTGCACACTGGTGAATGTAAGTGTGAATGCAAAATGGCACAGCCATTATGAAACACAATATGAGTATTTCTCAAAAAATTCAAAGCAGAATTACCATATAATCTAGCAATCCCAGGTCTAGGTATGTATTGAAAAGAACTGAAATCAGGATCTCAAAGAGATACATGCACTCCCATTTTTATAATAGCCAAGATGTGGAAACAACTTAGATGTCCATCAATGGATGAATGGACAAAAATATATGGTACATGCATGGTTAGGCGCTCAGTCATGTCCGATTCTTGAGACCCTGTAGACTGTAGACCTCCAGGCTCCTCTGTCCATGGGATTCTCCAGACAAGAATACTGGAGTGGGTTGCCATTTCCCTCTCCAAAGGATCTACCCGATCCAGGAATCAAACCTGGGTCTCCTGCATTGCAGGCATACGCTTTACCAACTTAGTTACAAGGGAAGTCCATATGTTATATACATACAGTGAATACTGTATATTCTTTTTTTTAAAAAAAAAAAAGAATCTTTTGCAGTATGCAACAATATAAATGAACCTTGAAGACATGATGCTAAGTCAAATAAACTAGTCATAGAAAAACACCTACATGAGGAATCTACAATAGTCAGTGTCATAGAACCAGAGTGGAATGGTGGTTGCTAGGGACTGGGGCAAAGAGGAAATAGGGAGTTACTAATCAACAGGCAAAAAGTTTCAGTTAAGATGAATACGCTCTAGAAATGTGTTTTACAGTACTGTTTCTAGAATCACTTAAAAATTTTTAAGAGGGAAGACCACATGTTAAGTGTTCTTGGTGAACTAAATTTTTTTTAAAAATTACACCAAGGAAAAGTTTTTCAGTAGCACATCATCAATTAAATCAAATGTTCAATAATACGGAAACAGGAATAGAATGGAAAGGAACCACACTGGATTCAGGTCATAAAAAGTGAATTTAATGAGAATCATTTCAAGTAGGGACAGAAGTCCAATTGTAGGAGAAAGTAAGTAGAAATTTTAATCTTTTATATTATGTCATGAAAAAGAAGAGCAAGATGGGTCACTTGATTGAAAGGGGTTGTCTGAATGAGGGCCAAAAGATCTAATTTTTTTTATGTAAGAAATAAGTTACCAGAAAGGAGTTAACAGAATAAGGGAGTTATACCGACAGGACCAGGAAGAATAAGGGATAGAGAAAATTTTCAATGGAGAGAGCTGGTACCTTGTATGTAGAGGCAAGTAGGAAAATATTTATACAACAAGTGAATATAAGAGACTAAGATACAAAGTGTTGCCAGTGGGAGAGTAATCTCAAAAGATACATTTGTACCCTTTCTCATGTCACTATGAAAAACTATGTAACAAAATTTCATTCCACATTTCCTGTCATGCCAAAAGGCTTAAGGAAAAAAACTGACTACCATAAAACCATACTTCTATTCCGCCTTGAGACTTGAATATACGTTTCTTTTCTCTTTGATATAATCTCTAATATTCTATTCTTATGCATCTTATCTTGATCTGTAACTTTATGTCATCTGAAGTCTTTAGGGGAGTACAGTGTAACAATTTAACACATTTTTATTGGGATTCACATCAAATGACACTTCCCGCAGAAAGTCTTCTTGATAAACCCAGCTGCAGAGAAAGTAGGATGAAAAAGTCCTCCCTTTTACCTTTCACCAAGCACCTGCTACTTGCCAGATAAGCTCTCCCATTTAATGCTGACAACTGGCACCAGTGTGGTTGACTGTGCTGAGTTACAAAGAAGGGGGCTGATCTGGTCATGCTCCTCATGGCCCTTGTGACCACTGTAAAACTTGGAGCCTTGATCCAGGGGAAATCTGTAATTCCATTAATTGTTATTTCTACTCTGAAAGTGAAAAGTGATAGTCACTTTTAACTGCAGACACACTTCAGAAAAGTGTCTGACTCTGTGACTGCATGGACTGTACCTGCCAGGCTCCTCTGTGACCCCATAGACTATAGTCTGCCAGGCTCCTCTGACCATGGAATTTGCCAGACAAGAATACATGAGGTAGCCATTCCCTTCTCCAGGGGATCTTTCCAACCCGGGATCTGGCCCGGGTCTCCTGTATTGCAGGTGGATTCTTTAACATCTGAGCCATCAGGTAATACACTCCTTACAATGGCTGGCAATAGTAACTCATAACTTCAAACTCCGTAACACATGAGTTGTAGCACTAAGTGATACTAGATTTTCACAATATGTGTAAAATATTGTATGTACTTATGGACAGAAACTTTTGAGAGAGCAAGGTTCATATGTAAATCACTTCTGAATCTCCCACAGCATCTAGTCTAGTGCCATGTACAAAACAGATGTCCGTTAAAGATCTGAGGCTAAAAGTCTACCTATAGACAGCTCTTTCAAGACTGTTTATTGTTCTTGGTGTGGAATGGTGCAGGAAAAATGGCTGTCTCTACTCATACAGAGCTTAATCCATTCACACCCTGTCTCCTGGAATGTAATAATCAAATCTTAAATCAGCAATCAGGTAGCACTCAAGTAGTTAGTATCTGTAGCCTAACAGGGCAGACAATTGGGACAACATAGATAAATCTGCTTTCATGTCCTCATAAAATATTTCTAAATTGTCTTTTTCCTCCAAAATTAATATTACAAGTAATCATACCGACCCTATTGCAGAGGCTAGGCGTGGAGCCAACTGCTATGTGGATCAACTTTTGAGGAGTGGGTTGTACAAGAGTACCCATAATGCTTGGGCTTCCCAGGTGGCGCCAGAGGTAAAGAACCCATCTGCCAACGTAGGAGACATAAGAAACATGGGTTCAATGCCTGGGTGTGGAAGATCCCCTGGAGGAGGGCATGGCAACCCACCCCAGTATTCTTGCCTGGAGAATCCCATGGACCGAGGAGCCTGGTGGGCTACAGTCCATAGGGTTGCACAGAGTCAGACACAACTGAAGTGACTGAGCATGCATGCGCACACCCCGTACTGCAAACTGTCAAAATCGGGAGCTAAGAACTATATGCCCTTCCAGACCTTTTAAAATTAGTCTGTTAACAAAACACATTTCCCATCCGCCCCTCCTCTGCTCTTGAGTTCCATCCTAAGTTTGAACATTTAAGAAACTTAATGAATGTGATGCCTTCAAAAAATTAAAGGATAAAGAAGAAAACCTCCTCTGAAACAAAACCTGTTAGGAAAAAATCCTTTGATTTTCACACTGACTCCCACAGATCTCATTCTCAAATTACTTAAAAGCTTTACCTATAATGTGAGGTCTTACTACAGTTAACACAACCCTTTCACTGTCTTTCTACTTATGCTTTTATGAATAGAAAGCCTGTTTATAGTCTGTTGCATATTATCAAGAGCTGAAGTTTGGAATTACTTCTATGTATCATGAAATAGTGCATTTCCCACCCCCATTAAAACAACAACAACAACAACAACTTGATTCTGGTGGATACGATCAATGAGGATATAAGAATGAATGGGTATGAACTTGTACACTGAGGAGTGAATGGACTATTATTAAAAAATCAGAGTAAATATTTCCCTTTCTCTGATCTTAGACATGAATGATATTCTAAAATAAAACATGCCCTGAGGTTATTTAGGACCTATGGTAATATTTCTGCCATCATATGCAAACAGCAAAGAAAAATGCTGCATTATTTCTGTAACTATTAAGAGAGTATTGTTTGTTCCAAATGCTAAATTTCGACAAAAACAAAGTGAGAAGTCAAATATAGGCCCTAGGGATCCCTGAAGATGATAACTACAACTGCAGATGCTAGTTTTCTTGACAATTATTTGGTTGGTTTCATTAGTTTCATGACAACCCTTTGGCAACTTCAATCTCAGTATTAATAAAGTCGAGTAGGGGAGAGATGAACCTCAAAAAATGTTTGATTTTAAAAATTTCTTAAATAAAAAACTAGTATATTATTATATTCAATAGATACTACTGTGGACCAAAGGAAAAACCAAAGAAAAAAATACCTTGAGACCTATGAAAATGGAAATGAAACACACCAAACTTTATGGGCTACAACAAAAGCAATTCTAAGAGGAAAGTTACTGTGACAAACGTCTAACTCAAGAAATAAGTAAAATCTAAAATAAACAACCTAAATACACATGTCAAGGAACTAGAAAAAACAACAAATGAAGCCCAAAGTTAGTAGAAGGAAGAAAAAAACAAAGACTAGAACAGGAATAAATGAAAAAAAAGTAAAATAACAATAGAAAATACCAAGGAAATTAAGAGCTGGTTCTTTAAAAGATCAACAAAATTGACAAACCTTTATCTAGACTCACCAACAAAAAAAAGATACATGCCTTAACTAAATAAAGTCAGAAATGAAAGAAGAGATATTACAACTGATTCTACACAAATACAAAGTATCATAGGAGATTACAATGAACAATTATACTCTATGGAATGAACAACTTAGAAGAAATGGATAAATTCCTAGAAACATACAACCTACCAAAAGCAAATCATGATGAAATAGAAATTCTGAACAGACCAGCTATTAGTAAGGATATTTAATCAGT
This sequence comes from Odocoileus virginianus, assembly GCF_023699985.2. NCBI lineage: Eukaryota > Metazoa > Chordata > Mammalia > Artiodactyla > Cervidae > Odocoileus > Odocoileus virginianus. The sequence continues at coordinate 30,691,839 of NC_069691.1, forward strand.
AATCCAAAACCTCTAAAAAAATAAAAGTTCTGGACTTCAGTGAAATTTTTTTGGATGTGTATTTTATTGTTTAGAAATCTCCAACACGGCAATCATTAAGTACCTTTGTCAGGAGATGTCTACAAGAATCTAGATTGGAAAATGAGGACAGGCAGGACTGTCAGCTCTTCCTGCAAATCCACACAACACTGAAACAAACAGCAAGCCTTGAGGTATAAGGTGATGAGGTGCAAGACACAAGGTCTACCTAGCATCCTCCATGTGCGTTCAGACCTAGACGAACAGTAGAAAACTTTACAGATATAGATTTCAAGCGCAACCCCAAATCACAAATGACTTTCTTTGGTAGTGCCCAACCAAGACACCAGAATACAATATGCAGAAAACCAGATCTATCATGATCAGCTATTCCCAACTGAATACAGTTAACCTATCAAGAATTCACAAAAGAATCAATACAATCCTTCTCTAACTCTTCCCAAAAATCCAAAGTATGTACAAACTCATGAGGTTAGTAATACCATGGTACCAAAATTACAAGAAGATGTCATTACAACAATAAAAAATTATACACCAATATCCCTAATGTACATAGATTAAAAACACCCTCAACAAAATATTAGCAAAACAAACTCAACACCACATTAAAATTATACACCATCATCAAGTAGGATTAATTCAAGTGATATAAGCATCATTCAATAACCACAAATCAGTCAATGTGATACACTACATCACAAAAGGAAGGATAAAAATTATTGGGTCATCTCTATAGATGCAAAAAAAGTATCTGACAAAATTCAACATCCATTCATCATAAAAATTTTCAACAAAGTGCATACAGAGAAAATGTACCTCAACATAATAAAGGCCATATATGATAATCCTGCAGCTAATATCACACTCATTGGATATTGGAAAAGCTGAAATTTTTCCTCTAATATTATGAATAAGACAAGGAACCCCACTGGCTCAAGTTTTATTCATCATAATATGGGAAGTCCTAGCCAGGGCAATTAGAACAAGAAGAAGAAATAAATAAAAGGCATCTAAATTGGAAAGGAAGAAGCAAAACTGGTACTATTTTACAGATAGCATAATATTTTATATTGAAAACCTGAAAACTCAATCAGAAAACTGTTAGAACTAATAAAGGGATTCAGTAAAGTTATGGGACATAGAACTAATACTCAAAAAATTGTTGCATTTCTATATATATTAATAATGACCAGAAAAACAAATTAAGAGATAAGAAAACAATCACATTTATAATTACATAAAAAAGAACAAAATATCTAGGAATAGATTTAACAGAAGAATTGAAAGAACTCTGTATTGAAAACTATAAAACATTAATGAAAGAAACTGAAGAAGACACACATTAATGGCAAGATACTCCGTGCTCAGGGATTATAATAATTAATGTAATTAAAATGTCCATACCACCCAAAGCAATACATAGATTCAATGCAGTCGCTATCAAAATTTCAATGGCATTTTTCACAAATATAGAACAAGCAGTTATAAAATTTCTATGGAAGAAACAGAAATCCCAAATAGTCAAAGCAGTCTAGAGAAAGAAGAACAAACCAAGAGGCATCTTATCCTGATTTCAAACTGTATTACAAAGCTATAGTAATTAAAAGAGTGTGGTATTGGCATAACACAGACCTATATATCAGTGGAACAGAATAGAGAGCCCAGAAACAAACCTAAACATACAATAGCCATTAATTTTTAACAGTATGAAAAGGCAAAAAGATAGGACACTGGAAGATGAATTCCCCAGGTTGGTAGGTGCCCAATATGCTACTGGAGATCAGTGGAGAAATAACTCCAAAAAGAATGAAGAGATGGAGTCAAAGCAACAGTACCACCCAGTTGTGGATGTGACTGGTGATGGAAGTAAAGACCAATGCTGTCAAGAACAATATTGCATGGGAACCTGGAACGTGAGGTCCATGAATCAAGGCAAACTAGAGGTGGTCAAACAGGAGATGGCAAGAGTGAACGTTGACATTTCAGGAATCAGCGAACTAAAATGGACCAAAATGGGCGAATTTAACTCAGATGACCATTATATCTACTACGGTGGGAAAGAATCCCTTAGAAGAAATGGAGTAGCCATCATAATCAACAAAAAGAGTCCGAAATGCAGTACTTGGATGCAATCTTAAAAATGACAGAATGATCTCAGCTTGTTTGTTTCCAAGGCAAACCATTCAGTATCACAGTAATCTAAGTCTATACCCTGACCAAGAATGCTGAAGAAGCTGAAGTGGAATGGTTTGATGAAGACCTACAAGACCTTGTAGAACTAACTCCGAAAAAAGATGTCCTTTTCACTATAGGGGACTGGAATGCAAAAGTAGGAAGTGAAAAAATACCTGGATTACAGGAAAATTTGGCCTTGAGTACAGAATGAAGCAGGGCAAAGGTTAATAGAGTTTTGCCAACAGAATGCCCTGGTCATGGCAAACACACTCTTCCAACAAAACAAGAGAAGACTCTACACATGGACATCACCAGATGGTCAATACTGAAATCAGACTGATTACATGCTTGGCAGCCAAAGATGGAGAAGCTCTACACAGTCAGCAAAAACAAGACCGGGAGCTGACTGTGGCTCAGATCATGAACTCCTCACTGCCAAATTCAGACTGAAATGGATGAAAGCAGGGAAAACCATTAAACCATTCATGTATGACCTAAATCAAATCCCTTATGATTATACAGTAGAAGTGACAAATAGATTCAAGGAATTAGATCTGATAGATAGAGTGCCTGAAGAACTATTAACAGAGGTTCATGACAATGTACAGGAGGTAGGGATCAAGCCCATCCCCAAGAAAAAGAAATGGAAAAAGGCAAAATGGTTGTCTGAGGAGGCCTTATAAATAGCTGTGAAAACAGAGAAGTGAAAGGCAAAGGAGAAAAGGAAAGACATACCCATTTAAATGCAGAGTTCCAAAGAATAACAAGGAGAGATAAGAAAGCACTCCTCAGTGATCAATGCAAAGAAATAGAGGAAAACAACAGAAAGTGAGACTAGAGATCTCTTCAAGAAGATTAGAGATACCAAAGGAACATTTCATGCAAAGATGGGCACAATAAAGGAAAGAAATGGTATGGACCTAACAGAAGCAGAAGATATTAAGAAGAGGTTGCAAGAATACACAAGAGAACTATACAAAAAAGATCTTCACGACCCAGATAATCATGATGGTGTGATCTCTAACCTAGAGTCAGACATCCTGGAATGTGAAGTCAAGTGGGCCTTAGGAAGCATCACTATGAACAAAGCTAGTGGAGGTGATGGAATTCCAGTTGAGCTATTTCAAATTCTAAAAGATGATGCTGTGAAAGTGCTGCACTCAATATGTCAGCAAATTTGGAAAACTCAGCAGTGGCCACAGGACTGGAAAAGGTCCGTTTTCATTCCAATCCCAAATAAAGGCAATGCCAAAGAATGCTCAAACTACTGCACAACTGTACTCATCTCACATGCTAGCAAAGGAATGTTCAAAATTATCCAAGCCAGGCTTCAAGAGTACATGAACTGAGAACTTCCAGATGTTCAAGCCGGGTTTAGAAAAGGCAGTGGAACCAGAGACCAAATTGCCAACATCTGCTGGATCATCAAAAAGGTGAGAGTTCCAGAAAAATATCTACTTCTGCTTTATTGACTATGCCAAAGCCTTTGACTGTGTGGGTCACAACAAACTGTGGAAAATTCTGAAAGAGATGGGAATACTGGACCACCTGACTTGCCTCCTGAGAAATCTGTATGCAAGTCAGGAAGCAACAGTTAGAACTGGACATGGAACAACAGACTGGTTCCAAATCAGGAAAGGAGTACGTCAAGGCTGTATATTGTCACCTTGCTTATTCAACTTATATGCAGAGTACATCGTGAGAAATGCTGGGCTGGATGAAGCACAAGCTGGAATCAAAATTGCCAGGAGAAATCTCAATAACATCAGATAAGCAGATGACAGACACCACTCTTGCGGCAGAAAGTGAAGAACTAAAGAGCCTCTTGAAAAAGTGAAAGAGGAGTGTGAAAAAGGTGCCTTAAAACTCAACATTCAGAAAACTAAGATCATAGCATCCGGTCCCACTACTTCATAGCAAATAGATGGGAAAGCAATGGAAACAGTGACAGATTTTATTTTGGGGGGCTCCAAAATCACTGCAGATGACGACTGCAGTCATGAAATTAAATTTTCTTCTTTAAAGAAAAGTTATGACCAACCTAGACAGCATATTAAAAAACAGAGACATTACTTTGCCAACAAAGGTCCATCTAGTCAAAGCTATGGCTTTTCCAGTAGTCACGTATTGATGTGAGAGTTGGACCATAAAGAAAGCTGAGAACCAAAGAATTGATGCTTTTGAACTGTAGTGCTGTAGAAGACTCTTGAGAGTCTTTTGGACTATAAGAGATAAAACCAGTCAATCCTAAAGGAAATGAGTCCTGAATATTCACTGGAAGGACTGATTCTGAAGCTGAAACTCCAATACTTTGACCACCTGATGCAAAGAACTGACTCATTTGAAAAGACCCTAATGCTTGGAAAGATTGAAGATGAGAGAAGGGGATGACAGAGGATGAGATGTTTGGATGGCATCACCAACTCAATGGACATGAGTTTGAGTAAACTCCAGGAGCTGGTGATAGACAGAGAGGCCTGGCATGCTGCAGTCCATGGGGTTGCAAAGAGTTAACACGACTGAGCTACTGAACTGAACTGAACTGAATTTTTAACAGAGGAGCCAAGAATATACAATGTGTATAGGACAGTCTCTTTAATAAACAGTACTAGAAAATTTGAACAGCTAGATGCTAAAGAATGAAGCTGGACCACTATCTGATTGTACTCAAAAACTAACTCAATGGATTAAAGTTCTGAATGTAAAACCTGAAACCATAGGACTTCTAGAATAAACACAGTAAACTCCTTGATGTTGGCCTTGGTAGTGATTTTAAAATCTGACACCAAAAGCAACAACAGAAAAAGAAGAATAAACAAGTGGGATGACATCAGACTAAAAAGTTCTGCAAAACAAAGGAAACCATCAACAGGATGAAAAGCAACCTACTGAATGGGGGAAACTATTTATAAATAATATATCAGATAAGGGCATAATATCCAAAATATATAAAGAAATCATACAACTCAATAGCAAAAGAATCAAAGAAGCTGATTTAAAAATGGACAAAAATCCTGAAAAGATGTTTTCCAAAGGAGACATACACAGATACAGAAAAATATGCTCTATATCATTAGTCACCAAGGAAATGCAAATCAAAACCACAATGAGATATCACCTTGAACTTGTTAGAAAGGCTATCATCAAAAAGAGAAGACAAGTGTTGGAGAGGATATGGAGAAAAAGGTGGGAATGTAAATTGGGGCAGCCACTAAGGAAAAGAGAATGGAAGTCACTTGAAAAATTAAACATAGAACTAGGATACGATCCACTGATCCATCAATGATCCATATGATTCTACGTCTGAGAAAATGAAAATACAAATTCAAGAAATACACACTCCCATGTTCATTGCAACATTATTTACAATAGCCAAGACAGAAAAACAACCTAAGTAATTCATGGGTAAAATAATAAAGAAATTGTGATACGTTTGTGGTACACACATAGAACAGCATATTATTCAGCCATAAAAAAAAAAAAAATCCTTTCATTTGGGACAACATGGATGGACTTGAGGGCATTATGCTAAAATGAAATATGTTAGAGAAAGGCAAATAATGTACGATCTCTCAAATATGGAATTTATATAAACATAAAATAATGTCTTAAATGCAAGATAGGCATAGTGCTAGTTAATAGATACACTTTATTTAACTTCTTCAATTATTTATTTAGTTACATTTTTATTTCAGAAAGGATATAAGGTGACAAACTATTTGACATTTACTCAATATATGATCTTAATAGTTCGCAGAGATTTTGCCAAACTACATGCAAAAGCACCTCACAAAACAACACAAGCATCTGACAAATTTTGCCAAAAAGAAAAGTAGGATAAGTCCATGTCATTCTAGGTAAGAAAGCTCTGGTTAGTGATACTTAGAATGCTTCATAAGTTCTCAGTATAGAATTTGCAAAAAGTGTCCTAGGATTCAATGTTTCCTTGTTATATTTCCAAGAGACAACTCCCCTCAAACCAACACTCTTTCTGAACTCCAAAATGAGGCATCCACTTCTAGCTGACTGAGGGGCAAAATCCAACTTTTAGATTATCTTGTTTTTCTTGGAAAGCAACTAACCCAGGACTGGGCAAGAGACTGAGATTGGGAACTCTAAAAGCTCACAGCCCAAGGAATATAGAGAGACAAAATAATATAGTACGTCAAAGTTCATTTCAAAAGAATATAAACCAATCATATACCTTCTAAAAGTGAAAGTGGAGGTTTTAATCATTTGAAATAAAATTAAGTCTGTGTCTAAGTTCCTTAATTAATGGTTTATTTTCCTTTGGTCCACAACAGTTGCTTGCTATAGTTGAGATAGGACTCTTGCAGTTCTATTGCTTAGAAGGGATTAATTTACTGTTCAAAAAGAAGCATCTAGATATAAACATATGACTTTTGACCCCAAAATAAATAAGAAAAATGTGAATCATACAAAAAATGAAGTAGTCTAGTGTTTCTTAACCAAAATAATACTATCGTGTCCTTGGACTAAGTCATACTTTTGGGCACCTTATCCCAGAAAAGATTATGGTGCCCATCCCCACTATGTAACAAAGAATAAACACAAAACATTAAATCACAAAATATTGATAGTATAAGGAAATGCTACAAAAACTATTTAACTTATTCAAGTATTTCTATGGTTCCATTTTTATTCCAGAAAGGAAATAAGGTGACAAATTATTTGACATAAATAATGTTAAATAATACATTATTTGTACTTTTAAATAATAAAAATATATTATTTTATTATTTAAAAAGAAACAGAAACAAGATAAAACATCTCTATTTTTTCTCAATAAAAAAACTACTTAAACGCATTTAAAAATAGTAAGTATCAAATAATATTCTTCCTCCCCCAAAATGTATAGCTTTTGTTCAAATACCTGTGACTAGTTTGCTTACTAAATACGGATCTCAAGAAGGCAACACTAAACACTAGTTTTAGTTTTAAAAACTAAAAGCCTATCTGGAGACTCCATACTACAGCATGAAGAGCTTCAAGGTCATGTTTCAGAAGTTCTTCTGAATCAGCAAGGAAGTGTCTCCATGTCAGTCATGTCTGATACTGGAGAAGATCCAAGCCAGAGGGATGCCCCATTTGTGGGAGACTCGTGCACCTGTACTTACAGGAGGATTGGATGTGATTTCCACCTTCATGTCAACAGAGGGAAACAGATTTCAAAGAGACTTTACCTTGAAAAGATCTTGAATTTTTGCCATCTCTTCCCAAGTTGTTATGCAATAAACACAGAAGTAGAAGGTAGCAATGTCCAGAGGTTGCTCATCTTCCAGTGGAAAACTACCAGTGACAAGACAGCACTCCCACTCAAAGCAATCTTTTTCAAAAGTTTACTTTCTCTTTGTTACAATACAAACAGCAAAGTGATCTGACTGTTTCATTGCATATGGTAGAAAATTGAATTTGCCCATAAAGATATGGAGCCTTCTTCTTATACTAACTTTGAACTTCGGAGATTTCACACTTCAGCCAAAGCCAGAAAGCAGCTGAACAGAGGCTCCTAGAGATAAATTATGCTCTAAAAATACCAAACAGGCTTATATTTATGAAAAGAGCTTATAATAATAAGTATAATTTATCCCTATTGACTGCAAAACAAAAATCTTAATAAGTTATGATTTTTTCACATTTCCAGTTAGAAACTATTTAATATTCCTAGCAACTTGATTTATTTCAAGGTATTACAGACAAACTCTTACTTTTATCAAACAGAGTTCCTTCATAATCTCTACTGTTAGACCAAAATATAATGATACACAAAGCAAGTTAAAATGACGGAATGCTTCTGAATCATCAAAGAAAATTCTAATTTTATTCCACTTAATTCTGATATTTTGTATGTTTTGTTATAGTCTATCTCTGAAAAAACTGGTAACCAGTGTACAATTTACATGTACATGGTATTCAATGGATCATAGTATGCATTTACCTACAACATTCCAGTCTTAAGACATAGTTCTCAAAAGGTTGATTTCAAAGGAAAATTTAATAGAAAAAAAAAATAGAGATGTTTCATCTTGATTGTTTCTGTTAGCCATATTATATGGAAACAGATACATTAATAACTGCTACACTGAATGTAGTAAAGGAAAAATTTAAGCAAGTTTCTCAACAAATACTGAAAAATCAAATTCTGTCATTGCATAACTATTCTGAGATTATTCATTCAGCTCAAGCACAGAACATTTTTAAGTGAGCATGATTCTTTCTGTACATGTTCAGAAATGCATTTCAAACAATAACAGCTTTATTAATTTCAAACCAAGCTGTCATTCAAATGCAAAGAACATATCCTTTGTTTAGTCTGACTTACAATACTTATCAACTCTTTTTCTAGTAAAGGTTTTCCTCCCTCCCAGTTCTTTGTAATATGAGTAACGAAGTTTTTAAAAAATGTTTGGATACAATTCACTTTTGGTTATCATGCTACGCAGAGGAAATGTTAGTCAACTAAAGAGAAGAAACTTTAGTAAAGTTGGAGACACTGAAAGCTGACAAGTATTCTCCACTTTAGGAAATTTCTGACAAAATTTACTATATTCTAAATAATTCACCTTTGTGGTCTCATCCACACCAAAAAATAAAATAATCAATTTAACTGGAAAAGTCATTTAAATTCTTTCAGTTTTTAAATGTTTTGTTAGCAATTTGTAGTCATATTAAATGATTTTGATGAAAGCAAAGAAAAATCAACTTAGTATACATTTTAATCTATAATTTGAGTTTTTTATCTTTGAAGGATATACTACTTTTGTCATATAATGATTCTGTGCAATATAGAAGTTAATATGTTGGTGAAAATTTTTTTCCTAAGATAAAAATAAAGAACAAAGTGTAGACAAGGAAGAATTCTGCCTTCAATTTTTCAGGAAGAAAAAATGTATTAACTTTGTATCTTTACTTACGTATTTACTTGCTATATCTTTCTAATATCATTTTAAAGCAAGAATGTTCTGACATACTTTTTTGTAATTTTGAGGATTTTTCAGGTATTTCAACTTCACATTAGCAAAGTATTATTATAGGGAGATCAAGCAATTAAGGACCTAAAACTGGGTCGACCTGTGGAAACTTTTATCATTACCTTTTATAAATCTGGGGTTTATTTTCAATGAACAGACACATGAGATACTTTGGGGACGTGGAGGGTATATGTGATTGATTTGAATTTTTTTTTTGCTTTTGTTTTGGTTACATTATTCTTAGAGCATTCTTTTACTAAAGTCAGAGGTACAATTAAAAATCTTATGAGATTAAAATTTTAGAAATTCTTCTTTGCATTAGTTTTTACTTCTTGAGAAAAGATACTACTCTTAAATCAACATCAAAATTCTATGTCTTCAAACTTAGGGAAAACAAAATCATAAAGACAGTATGATTTCTTATAAAAGCCATTTTTAGATCTGAAACAACTTCTGAAAACCAAGAGAGTATTGGGCATATATTACATAAAAGGAAAAGCCTGATTTTCATTATTTCCTGATTCTGGGACTTCTATTAAGAACCTTATGGAATAAAAACTCATTTGCAAAAATCCCTCATGAAGACATAATCAACTACCACCAGAGCCCACCTTTTAAAGTAATGAGATTTGATAAATTATAATAAGAGTATGAAAAGTTTTACTTTTTCTTGTGCATTTTAAAAGAAAGAAAGAAAGACTAGAAGGCTTTTTGGCTTTTCAAACCAGCAGTGCCTTTTAGCACCTGAAGGATACACAACTATAAAATACATGCATATTCATTTTCAAAGAAACACCAACAAAAAGTAAACCATTAGTGATTAGGTACATACTGATGACGCCAATGTGGAGGTATTTGCCACTGTGAAGGGTCTGAATAGAATCACATCTTGTCCCGATCATACCTGCCCTCCAGAACAAAATAGGCAGCTGACCAATTAAGGGGTGTTTATCTATACAGTGGTACCTTTGTTCTCCGACAATGTCAGATTGCAAACGTCCTGGAACACATATTTACCTGGAGGATTCTTGGCAGGATCATTGTGGCTTGGACTTCCTGATTGTCCAGAATCTGTAAAGAAATCACAGAAAATGTTTTCTTTTTAATTTGTTTTGAAAGAATTTCACAATCCTCAGAAGGACTTAAAAAAAATTTTTTAAGGTAGAACAATGAAGTCGAGTGTTTAAATAAAGTATACTTTCCTAAGCCTTTCAGCAGCAATATTTTATTTATTAAACTACATGAACATCTGTAGAAATGTGTGTGTATATATATATATATATATATATATATATATATATATATATAAATCTTTGTTGAGAGGAAAAAACAATGTAGAGATCTATAATACTCATGAGGTAGGGAAAGGCTTTTTTAAAACAAAAGGTCTGGCAACAATGCCACTGAAGGTGATTTGAAGGCTGGGCCTGTCAGGAGCAATATGAAACAAATCAGATACCTCCCCTAAAAATGCAATTTGAGTGCAGTTAAACATGCTTTTTTAAAAAACCTGGAAGTGTTTTTATCCAGAGTAAAAATACACAGAAACTAGAGTCCATTTTTCCAGGATTTCACGTGCATACACACATATCCACTCCAATAATCCCCCAACCTACTGGATCCAGGCCCAGATTTGACTGCATCCCATAATAGCAATCGATTTGCAAACACCAAGAAAAGCATAAATTACTAGGTAGAAACCAACATGGCTTTGTGGAGAGTAAATTGTTGGATCAATTTAATTTCCATCTGCGATAGACAGACAGACTCGGCAGATAAGGAGAAAGAGATCGATGCGGAACATCTGAATTTCCTATCCCACGTTATTCCTCATCGATGATACAGAAAGGAACAGAGAAGCTACAGCACTGTTAGGAAACACGCCTTCCTAGCTCATCTGACACTGTTGTGTTTGGCTTACTCCTCTTTCCTCTATGTCCCCTCTGCATTCATCTGTGTCATTTGCGCCATATTATTATACACTTACTTGCAAGTTGCTTTGTAATCTTCTTTTATTGGTTCTAGCATTTAGTTTTGTCTCCCCAACTAAATTGCATGCTCCTAAGCAGAGGCAGAGATTCTGTCTACTTCTTTTGTGTCTTCCTCAATGTGCTGTTCACGGCTGTGAATGCACTGCGCTGGATGGCTCAGATTCAGCAGCTTTCTTTGCTTGCCTAGGAAAGGCAATTTTGAACTTGATAGTGAATTTCAACAAATGTGACAGGTGGCCACAGACAAAAGTCTCCCCAAACCTGGCCATTACACCTAAGACAGGGATCCAGTCTTATTTAAGTCTTATGCTGGTGTTTTTCAGCAGGGCTACTCTGCTCTTCCACTGAAGTTATTAACATACTACAATTGCTCCTTCTACTATTAAATGCAAGGACACCCTTTCGACTTCCTTTTGTATAAAACTTGGTTATTTATTTCTGCCCTTCGCCTCATGCCTGCTAACTAGATTTAATATTGAAATCAGAACTGTTCCCATTCTTCCCATATCCTTGCCTTTTTTCTTTTTCTTCTCCCTCTTTTTTTGCCCTAGAACACTTTTTATAAAATCTGAGTAAATATATTTAATGATTCCCACATTATCCTCCAATTTATTTCTAATTTTCCCAAATGGAAAAGAAACCAGTTAAAGACTACTCCTGCAGTCTGAGTTCTGGCTAGAGTTGTCTCCAGACAGTCAAAGAGAATAAGATTCTCTCCAATAAAGGTCTGTCTCATCTCCCATGAATTCTATTAGTTTTTCTGGTTTTGAGAGAAGACTCAGTGACTTCTAACTAAGGAGATCAATCTTTCTCTTTCTTTCCGCCCATAAAAGATGGCATAATATTGGCTACTTTCCAGGCATGGAGTATGATAGCTACATTTTTTAAAAAAGATATAAATTACATGATTTTGCTATAGCCTCAGCTATTTCTGCCTCGAGTTCCTCTCACAAATGTCCCTCAGAATTGATACTATGTTCCAGCTTAATTTCTCAAGGGACTCTAACATTTTGAGAAGTTTCTACTTACATGGTGTACCCATTGACCAGGGCCTTCCTACGTTTTATGTTTAATAAAGCTACTTTACATTTATGGAAGTCTACTTCATAAAGTAAACTCTTCACATTTATGAAAGTGTAGATATTCATCCTTCAAGGAGGTTAATGCCATCTTCATGACAACACAGTGGGAGGCAGATTAAGGCTGTCTATCTGCAGGGGATAGGAGCTGTATACTTCAGGTGAGCCTCAGCAGGTTTAGTTAAACCAGTTTCAAAACAGAACACAAAATTCTTTCTCAACATCTTGTTGCTGAAGTTTGGACTAGTAAAGAATTAAGGTCTCTTCCATTCCTAAGAAAGTATTCCGTTAGAACAACGACACACCCTGTTACCACAATAGTCCATTTGGAAAATTCTATTTCTTTCTGCTGCAAATTACCCTTTTCCCCCATTTGCAATAACTGCAGACAACAGCTTCTTCAAATGAAAAAAAAAAAAAAATGAAATTTCTTAAAAAAAAAAAAACAAAAACCCAAACCTTTGAGGGAAAGCTGAAGTAGACCCTAAATTTGAATCGTATACTTGCTTTTAACAATGCCACTTTCTAAAATAATCTGGCATTTACTGACACACAATGACAGATTTTTCCCTCATATTCCAACGTCTGTGCCCTCTCATGAAGTAAAATAGCATAAGTGGGACCCCCAGAACACAGAAGAGGCCTCCTCAAGGAGTGAGCCGGAGAACACTTACTTCTCCAACACAACATTCTAACTCTAATCTATTCTTAACTCTTATGTCACCTCATATCGGTGGTCACTTAATTCCAACTGCTGGAAAACGAAGTAACCAGGGAGTTGCAGTTGGCAGAGAAACCAAAGATGAACTGTTATTGTGGTTAACTTCAGAGAAAGAATTACTCAGACCACATCTAAAACCCTTCCAATCCGCCACCCAGGTCAAATTACTCTATACCCAAAGGTTTTCTTTAACTGCTTCCACCATTTGTTCAAGTTGTGTGTGCGAATGTGTGTGTACCCACACTTCATGTATTATAGTGAATCCCAGCTCTTCCCCTCAGTAGCAGCGCGATCTTATTACTTAACTCTTAGGGTCTTCATCTTTAAATATAATACTACCTAATTTACAGAATCACTGCAAAGATTTTATTATAAAAGCAGTAAGTACTGGTCAGACACCTCTTACACAATTAATTACGTAAAAGATATTATTAAACAGAAAAAGGACACATTCAAAAAATGACTAATATTTTTAATGGGCTTTCAGGAAGAAAGGGAGAAAAGGGATATGACTAAATCTGTCCATCCCGGTGTCAGCATCTAAAATTGTCTGTGTTGAATTAACTGATGATGGGCAAGTGCGTGCTTCTTGAAGCCCTCTGTAAATACCCTGGTCCCACTCTCCCAAAAAAGGGAAGAAGGTACTGCTGCCAGTTCGGGGCTCTCAGGGAGCTGTCACGCTCCAAAGTCAGGAGTGAAAATTACGTCTCTGAAGAAGGAGGGTGGTCAGAATGGGGACTGTGAACTGACCAGCACACTGAGTCTTGAGAGATTGATGCCGTGAAGAAAAAGAGAGGGAAGGGGCTCTTGAAGGCAGCAGACTCAAACCAGTCCCATCATTCCTTTCACATTTTGTTTTCTCTTCCTTGATCTCAATCTATATCTTTTACACTTCTTTGCCTCTTTCTGACTTGACAGGATGTAGGACCGAAATATATTTTGTATTACATATAAAACTCCTACCACTCAGTCTTTGTGCTTTAAAAGTGTGAATTAAACACAATATATTTCTTCTAGGAATAAAATAGTTAATGAAGCCATTTCTAAATTAATGCTTTTTAAACAATCAATTTCTCTTCTCCCAAATTAAAAATTTCAGGACTTAGAAAGGTTCTCATCTACACATGACACTTATGAACTTTCCTTCAATCCTTTTATCCACTCCTTTTTAAAAAGCAGCCAATCTTTCATGCTCTTCCACTATCTAAGCCTCACCTAAGAAGTAACCAAGTTTCTCTAATGACTCAATTTTGTGGAAAATCCTGGGATACTTAAGTGATCTAAATGACTTGTCCAAAGTTACGTGGCAACCACTAAAACATGAGTTCTCTACATGGGCCACCCATTAAGACACCCTGCCTCTTGAGTGGTTATGAAGCAATCTCATAATCAGGCAAAGCCAGAAGACATTTCACACAATTAAAGATTTCTGGGAACTTTACATTCCCCTAATCTCCCTCCTCCCCCATCATTTACCAATATATTCACAACCTCCTTCAGAAATTTAAAAATCCTTAAAATCCCTACACACTTTTTCTAACTGAAATTGTAAGTAATTATTACTATCACTGATGTCCATACACTAACTGATGCTTTAAAAAGAGGCTAGCTTTAAATATATTTAGCTTGGATTCTCATTGCCTAACAAAGGAAGTTCTAGTGTTCTACTGATAATCTGGTGGAAGTTCAATAAAATGTCTGTTAAATATACAAGATAAAGAAATAATGACCTGTTAAATGTTTGTTACTGAGTACTAACTTTCGGGGGGGGGAGGGGGGGGCAGAGGTGGAAGGGGATGAACTCAGTTATCTGATGTGCTTGGATCATCTCAACTGTGAAAGATATTTTTGAAGGTCATTCACATAAGCATCAATCAAATGAGAATCAATAAGGTTTATGGAGTACCTTCTGTATTCCAGTTACTGATATTTGGAACATAATGAGTTCTCCATAATATGTATTAAATTTCCATTTAATTTTCATTATTGACCCTTAAAATACTGTTTCAAAAAGAAGACTATATACTCTACACCTTCTACAAGTTCAGAGGTTGCTCAGACAGAAATGCACAGTTTTTTTTTAAATGCACGCTATGATAAAGAGATGTATGCTGTTCTGTGCTCAGTTGCTCAGAGTCGTGTCTGACTCTTTGTAGCCCGCCAGGCTCCTCTGTCCATGAGGATTCTCCAGGCAAGAACGCTAGAGTGGGTTCCCATGCCCTCTTCCAGGATAGGAGCTATAAGTGAATGTCTATCAAGAGGAAATAATTGGTTCTTCCTATGATGGATAGGTAAGGGCATGTCATAAAATATATCAGAGGGAGGTGACCACAGGAACTGGGTCTTGAAAAATGAACAGATCTCACATCTTCCTAAAACATATTTCTCTTTACTACCAAGGTAATCTCTTTAAAACCTAAAACTGCTTAAGCTTCTTCCCTGCTAAAATTCTTACATGTATTCGCAATACATAAGAGAAAAAAATTCAAAAACTTTAGGATGCCATTCAAGGCACTTTGATCTGACCTCTACCAACACCTGGGTCACACATTAGCCTTTCAGTTCCATATGTGTCACACCCCGATTTGATGCCCCTGAGTCTTTGCACATAGGATCTGTCTTTATTTTCCCCTAAATTCCTCCATGTTAAGGACATTCCTTTCAGATTCTGAACTATATGAAGGCAGGGCTACTGCCCTGCTTAGCTTCATGGACCTAATCTTTGCTATAGTGTCTTACAGACGTGCTTGTCAAATTAAGAGAAAATGATTTGTCTATAAACTACAGAGATGCACAAAGAAGAAAGACTAGAATAAAAGAAGAAAGACTAGGCCTGTTTCCTCAATGCAGAAACATCTAAAAATAAATGCTGTAAAGGAAATTATTTACAAAACAGAAAGAGACTCACAGACACAGAAAACAAAACGTATGATTACCAAAGGGAGAAAGAGTAGGGGAGAGATAAATTAGGAGCTGGAATTAACAAATACACACTACTATATATAAAATACATAACCAACAAGGACCAATACTATATAGCACAGAGAACTATAGTCAATATATTATAACAATCTACAATGGAAAAGAATCTGAGAAAGAATATGTATATGTATAATTGAATCACTTTGCTGTATACCTGAAAAGTTGTAAATCAATTATACTTCAATTTAGAATAAATAAAGTCTTTAGAAATTATTCACAATAAAAAAAAAGAAGAAGAATGAAGCAGACGAACCTTTCGTAATAAGAAAAGGGGAGAGAGACACAGTTCCCAGGGTGGGTCTTCCAGCCTAATGGAAGTCTCAGTTCTCCCTTTAATTTCTGAAGAAATATTTGGAAATGGGAGGGGGCAGATAAGAGGAAGTATTCTGAGGCAGAAATTCATGTTTGGCTTTCTCCTACAAAAAGGAGGAAACATTTGTGGGGGGTTCCAGGAAGCAAGAAGGAAGCCAAGAAGCTCTTGTGACCTATCTATACAGGCTGTCTTTCTACCCCAAGGTGACACTTGTTTTAGGAATTCATTTTATTTTCTGACACCATGACTTGAGGATCACCAGAGAACCACATTTGAGAGGCATTAATTTTACATATAATCATTCTGGTACAAAGAAGCGATTGCACAAGGTAACCTGTCAGGTCCCTTCTGGCTCTAAAATTCTGTGACTGTCTAACAATATAGCTTTTATATCAAGGGATATCAGAAGAGTAAATGAAATCCACACTGTAACCTGTTAACCTCAGATAGCCTCTTGCTAGAACTAAAATTAGTCATCATGTGATAAAGGGCCCCTTTGTCATATTCCTCTGCTTTAAGCAGGTAAAGAAACAGCCCATTGTCAACTAAAGAATACCACGAGAGTTTTCTAAAGGCTTAGAACAGTCCCCTTCTTTTTCTCCAAAACTATTAACTACCAACATACTAAAATAGAATATTTTTATAAATTACATATAGAGTATGCCAGGAAGAACTTAAGAAAGAGAAAACCAATGTAAGAAACAAAATCCTGAAGGAAGGGATACAAAGCCATGTACTTTATAACAAGAAAACACAAAGTAAGACAAAAACCATCCACCTTTTGCAAGGAAAGAGGAGAAAACTATTCTTCTCTGACAAACCTCCCTACCCCTATATAAACTGTCCTGCCTCGTTCTTGGGAGCAGTGATTTCCCTGGCATTTGTTGTTAGCTTGTGTAATCACAATTCTAAGTACATAATTTGCTGTATTTTTTTCACCAGCACAGTAAAAAAAAATCTATATAGCTTCAGTTTTAATGGGGGACTGTTTCATCAATTGGGAGGACACAAAACTAGAGTTTTGCAGTATTTCTTTAGAATTTCTGCTCTTAAATGGCTATTAGAATAACATAAAGAACCTGGGAAAACTAAGTGCTTCCTTATCGCTCATAAGCATGGAAACATGCGGCAAAACGCTCATTCTCTCCCTCTGGGCTTCAGTCTGTCCATTCTCAGTAGGACATTACACGATACGGCATCGAGTTCCCTGCAAAACTCGGGTAACCAGCCATCCACGGGAAGTGGTCGTTAACTCTGTCACTTTATTAATGGAGCCATCGACATATTTTTGCTGAGTCTGTATCCATTCCCCTAAACCCAGTACTGAGCAGGCAGAGAAATTAAATCTCTCCCAATACTTTTGGCAGATTCAAAATAATACTTGGAACACAAAGCTTTTTACATATTTTCAATCATGCCTTTTAATCTATATTATTATCCATCTGAAGACCCATACCTTCAGATCTCATTTTGTATTGGTTAACATGGATTTTTAAATATATCTTTGACATAGCAAAAAAATAAAATATATATATATATATATCTTCAACATAGCAAGACACAGAGATTTTAAAAACATTGTTATTAAAAAAAATTGCTATGCTGAGGCTCCTTACAGATAAAGTAACTTACTTAACCAAAGAAAAATATACAAGAGAGTAGATAGGTACAATCCCCTCTATTTCTTATCCTACACATTCCACTAGTTCTATTATTAAACTTTCTTTTAAAGAGCTACTTTCTCTTTCTGCTTAACAGGAGGATTAGGTTCAAAGCATCATATCTCAAGGATTAAAATAAGGATCTGTTTGAGCTCAAGACCAAAATTTGTTCACAAGTGATTAGTCAGAAAATATAGGGCACTGAAATTCAAGGGGGGAGGAAAATCACCTACCCATTTGAGAGGATATCTATTCATGCTAGGAGACTATTCGCCAATGCAGATGGGAAGACCCCTGCTCAAGAAGTAGGAAACCTGCCAACACGTCAGACCAGAGGCTTGCACTGCTTCATTACCTAGCACCAAACTCTCACAAATGAAAGCAGGGGTAATTGTATCTGACCTTTCTGGCCTAAGATTAAGTTCAGTGACTCTCTACTGATTCAGGGATTGAGTGAACCAAAGGTCACAACCAGGATCATCTAAACCTCTTGATTGCGAAGACTTTAGTTTATAGAATGTAAAGATACTATACTGGTCATTGTCAAGATTGCTAACTTTCTACGGTGTGTTTTCAATTAAGTAAATAAAATGCAGTAATTAAATCAAGATTGTGTAATATGTTTTTGATTTGTAATCTCATTTAAATTAATTAACTGACTCAATCCTTGTTTCGGTTTTAAACCATCCTAGTTAGGGAAAGAGTCCCTGGGAGAAATCCAGTTTTCTATCTTTAAAAACAAGGAAAAGCAATCTGGCATACTTTAAAACTGAAAAAAAAAAAAAAAAAGATGCACCAGCAAAATATAAATACAGAGGCAAGGGTGTTAGTGTAGAAGAAGGAGGAGTTTTATGGCATGGTTTTGACTAAAAAAAAAATAGATCTCACACTAGAGAGAAATAAACCAAAACATTATTTATTCAAAACATTTCTTTTCCAATTTTATGAAGATTGCATGTTTGTTGGAAGCAAAACATTTCCAGCTGTATTTTAAGTTTCTGAGGAGAGTTGTAAGATTTATAATCTTTCATAAATGCTGCCCATATCTTATAATATTAGAAGAACACGCCACTGCGTACTTTAGAAAACAATTTGCCAATGCACTCTGCCACATGAAAACAATGAAGCCCTTTCCAAAACCCCACCAGATCCAGGAGGAAAAGATGAGATGAATGTTCTGTCTTTCCCATCTGGGAAACATTGTGGATTTCAGCTATACTATGTAATATACTTTTTTTCCCCCTTGGAAACCACGAAACCTGCATTTTATAGCAAGGTATGTAGTGCAAAGAGAATGCTGGTGAAATATGAATCTGAAAATGAAAACCAGAATGTCATCAGACTCAAGAGCATAATTGTGGAGGCAAATTGAAAAATCAATGCAAAACTTCAACATAAACCAAATGCAACATTTGTGATCCTATTGGTCTGAAATGTTCTCTTAAAAGGAAACCCGGGCACAAAACAAATGCCCTTCACCATCAATGTCCTGAAGAGCACTGGTTACCCTGCCTGGCACAGTAATTCATTATGTGCTTTATTTTCTCCTGGGGTCTTTATGCATCATTCTAAGTCCCACACATAGCACGCTCTGGGTACACGTGGCCCATCTGTGCTATAACATTTCTTGTTGTTTAGTTGCTAAGTCGTGTCCAACTCTGCGACCCCATGGACTGTAGCTCGCCAGGCTCCTCCGTCTGTAGGATTTCCCAAGCAAGAATACTGTATTGGGTTGCCATTTCTTCCTCCGGGGGATCTTCCCAACCCAGGGATCGAACCCCCCTCTCCTGCGTCTCCTGCATTGGCAGGAGGATTCTTTAATACTGAGCCACCTGGAAAGCCCTATATCATTTCTTGTATTTCTCCCAAACTTAAAACAGTATTGTTTATCTAGATTTAAAACAGTGTTGTTTATCTAGATTAAAACCAGACATAAGACTTTCTAATATTTTGCTGGCAATCTTTCTTCTCAGGGAAGAGGACATGTTTTCTCACAACTGTTTGGAGAGTCAGAACTCCTGGGTTCCACTCAGTAACCATCAATACCTGTGCTTTGACCCTAAGCAAACCACTTCAGGCCTGAATCACTTTGCATCTTGCCCAGTCACTTAAAACTGAATTTTAAAAAGGTAAGAGCTTTAGCCTTAGTCATTTTCAACAGGAATAAGAGGGAAAAAACTAACTTTATACAACAGTGAAAATATGCATAAATATTTATGCAGAAATACTTTTTAAAAAAATATACTTTAAGGTTTAATTTCCCACACTCACCCCCAACCTCCCCCCCAAAAAAGCACCTAGCTATTTGTCTTCTGTTTTCACTCTATACTTCCCCTTGAAAACACCAACAACACAGGTAAAGTTCTGTGTTACTAGTGTTCAGGTCTCCTGCTGGAGTGTCAAATTTATGGGGTCAAGATCCGTATTAGCCTTATTCACTGCCTGGCATACAGTAGAAGTCCAATCAATATGTGATGAAAAAAGACCACTCTTTACAGTGAACTGGACCTTGATGGCTGATAGCTCTTAAAATATTTTCATCTTTCTCAAATTATAATTGGCAGTCATCAATCATAATTTTTACTTGTTTGGTTATTATCTACATATAGTGTATTTTTTAGTGTCTGCAAACTCTCCACAAATACAAGCAAATGATACAGTCAATGACCAAAGAGTCATATTATTTTTTCCCGTGCTCATTTTATCACTGGCATATGTTCTTAAAAAGAAATGATTCACTGCAACAGATTTCTCCATTGTTGAAGGTAAAGTATAATTTGCCCAATAGTTAAAATGCTTATATTTAAATAATTACACGAGTTTAGAGAAAAGAAATTAGTGGGGTTTTTTTAACATACCCTACTAGTTGTACGTCATCAATAAGCTTTCCTTGCTTTATTATTAAATCATGGCTCTTGTCTATGATGATGTATTTATATAAAAATAAATTTATATGTTTAATCAAAAGTGCATAATAATTAGCAGAGTAATAGAATAAGACAAAAGTGATATACTTTCTACCAAGGAACAGTAGATTTGTACATCAGACATTCATACTACTTCTGTTTGTAAAATAACTTTATCATAATATTGGAGGAAGAAAAATCAGAGAAGTCACTTGATGAAACAGGAAGTTTGCTGATGTGGCAGATAATGGTATTAAATGTCCTAACAGTTCCTTGATGAGTGGTTCAAAGAACTTATGTCCCCTTCTTTTCAGACAAAAGTTAATTTACCAGGAATAAAACTACTTGAAAAATACCATCACGTGAACTAACATTTTTCTTAAAGGATAAAATGAGGAAACAAATGAGGAGTTCTCCCTCCTGCAATGAAAATGTGCATGAGAGGAAAGTAACTAAATTTTTTGATAAAATAAAAGCCAAAAAATGCCCAATGAATATGATTTTCCTTCTTTTTTTCAAGACAAGGTCAGAACTATTCTAATAAGGGGAATAATATGTTTGAAAGAACTCTGAAAAGTTTATAACCCAACAGAAATATGATTTGTTATAATTTTATGGGGCAATATTACTTCAAATGATCTTTTTAAGAGGAAAGCTAAAAATGCAGGTAAATTTAACCAAGAATAATAAAAAGCCTATTACAGCAGCCTACCATGGAATCCACTATTCATTACTATGGTTATTTAGAAAATGAGAAAAAATGATGAGCATGTCCACGTGCGTAATCAATTTAAAGAAGGGAATCAGGAGTATAAGGACACAGAGCTGTCGACCATGTGCTCAGAATTCCTTCCATTTTGTCATTTTACTCAGTTTATCTTTAATGGAGATTCAAATGGACTCCTTATGATTCAAAAATCTCTAAGCTAAAGAATATGGAAAAGAACAAGTTTCTGCATAATGTCCCATCCATATGTCTTAGGCCTATATGGTATCAAACCTATGTAATTTCATACATCAAATGCCTTCCAGATGTGACAAAATTTTAACACAGACCAACATCAAGTTTTTCACTGCAGCCTCATCTCCCATGCTCACAAAGATTACTTTCACTGCACATAACACATGGCTAATGTTCAATTTTCCAAATTGATTATTATGCTGCCATTTCAAAACTGACATTGCCATCCAATCAAAAAACAAATTACAAACTCTGCTACATACCCAAACCTCCAAGAAGCAAAAATCACAAAAGAACCAAGAAACCACATCATTATCTTCAAGTTGTAGACACTGCTTGCTTCCAGGAGGAATTGAACTTTTCCTAGTCCATTCTTAATATCTCCAAAAGATGGAGAGGGAGAAGGTGCCTATAATTTTTTGTGAGAGCTACTAACTGGCATCGGAACAATTGAGCCTGTCACCTGTTGTTTTGGGTTTTAAAGACTGGCTCTAATTAGAAAAGATCAAATACTTCCTGACATTTACAGTATGTTAACATTTGAAAATTAACCAACAAGATTATTCATAGAGAATTTTCAAAAGCATCTAACAATAACACTATGATGAAAAGATACAAGCTAAATTTTCCAGTAGGAAAAAATTTAGTTAACTCAATACCAGTAAGAAGACCTAGTATGATAAGGCTTTGGATAATATCCTGCAAACTTAACCCCTCTCACAAGATCAATGCTTTGAACTCACCTCAATTCCATCCCCCGACCCCACCTCCAAAATCAGAATTGCTATGTAATGGTAATGTGTCCTTGGAGACATCCCTCACTCTGTTCCTGCAAATTACATTTCCCAGCTCTTTGACAACTGGCTTCAAGTTAGAGGCACTGGTGGGAGCTGGGAAATGCAGAAAGTGGAAAGAAAGGAGAAGGGGAAGTATCTCTTTCCTTCTCTCTGTTTTAACAAGTAACTCCAAGCAATGGCTGTCTCATTTGTTTTCTAGCTTTCACAGTGTGGGTAACTCTCTCTGTGGTCTCAAAGACTGGCAATAACACACCTTCCCTTTATCCCTCCAGCCTTAGCTGCAGTAGTGGGTTCGTACAGATGCTAATGTCTGGGTTGCCTCTGCCATCTGGCTTTTCACCTATTCTAACATCATTATAACTGGTCTCCCCTATCTTATTCTTTCTAGTGGACTCTGGTAGGAGCCGTATTATTCTGGATCCTGAAAGATACATGCGTTTTTTGACATATTCATTACTTTAAAATAGATGTCAGGTAATGGAGTCATCAGTCTTGGATTAAATATAATAACATTTAGAATATTAATACATTTCAGGTATTTGTTATGATTCTCATTTTAAAAAGTGACAAAGTACTGTCACCATTCAGTACCAAGTATGAAATGCTATACTCCAAAGTTTTTTATAATGCATGACATTAACACATAATCAACATTAAACAAGATTAATTTAACTAATTAGACTTTCAATGCCAAGCTCTAAATCCATCTCTTCCAGGAGATCTGATATTCCCACTCACCTATCCAGGTCCCATCCAGGTATACCATCTCGGAGTTAGTCTTTCTCTTACCATCTCAGAGTTCGTCTTTCTATCCAACTTTTAACAAATAACATGATACCTGGGTTTTTCCTTGTGTATGTGACTTTCCTACAAACATGACTGTCTGCTCCTTGACTAGATCAATTTATGAGCCTGATTATTTTTATAGAACATTGTACATTTATTTGTCTCATGACACAAACAACTCTGACTTGCTTATCAATTATCTGAATAGCAAAGAGTATCATGTGGAGATAATGAAAAAGTTGTCTTAACTACAGACTAACATATATCAATATAAGAAATATATATTCGAATGGTGGCTCAGACAGTAAAGAATCCACCTGCAATGGAGGAAACCAAAGTTTGATCCCTGGGTTGGGAAGACCCCCTGAAGAAGGAAATGGCAACCCACTCCAGTATTCTTGCCTGGAGAATCCCAGGGACGGAGGAGCCTGGTGGGCTACAGTTCATGGGGTCGCAAAGAGTTGGACATGACTGAGCAACTAACACTTTCACTCTCATACTTAAAAAGAGAAATAATTTCAACATTACTCTTTCTCCCTCACTTGACATCCAGCATTTTCACATCAGTCATAAAATAAGGACATGCACAGGTATTTTGTTCAATCAGGACTGCATAATCTATGAGGCTTTACTGGAACACTCCACAAATAGGAGAAAACAAAAATGGTTATGTTTGTATGCACAGGGAAGTATATGCATACTTCTCATAATATCAAAATATCAAACTCACAATATCAAAACTTTGCAACCATGAAGGCAAACAGGATGGATATGCTTGATATGTTACAGTGTGTTATATAACACCCCACTAGAGGGACATGATTATAGGAAATATAAAGCATTAATCCACATGTTGCCGACTTCTTCTGATGAAACTATTAACAGGATGACACTGGTACTCAGCTGCCAGCACTGCCCTGTAATACCATGTCCTTCTGCTTCCTCTCAATCATTCTGAACTCTCCCACTGCTCCCCACCAAAGTTTTACCTTCATGGTTCTCTTGTTTTAATTAATTCTTTTGTTTAATTAATTGGAACATCGTTGCTTTACAATGTTACGTTAGTTCCTACCGTACAGCAAAGTGAGTCAGCTATACGAATCGATATACCCCGGCTTTTTGGATTTCCTTTCCATTTAGGTCGCCACATAGCACTGGGCAGAGTTACCTGTGATATACAGTAACTGCTCATTTATTTTCATGTTCCTTAAACATTATTGTCCTGGTTTGTGATAGTTACCACCAAATGACATACGGAGAGCTCATCAACTGAAAATCATTGTTTATTACATCTTTCTAAACCTGAGCCTGAAATCTATTTAGTCCATCTTTGTCATTTGAGGCAAAATCTGTAAATTTAATTCAATAAATTTTATTGAAAAAAAGAAAATGAGTTATAGTCTAAATAGGCATAAAATGAGCATGAAGCAAGCTGAATAGTAAATTCCACTTTTTCATTTTCCTATTCCTTCCCTTTATTTCAAATGAGAAAATTCTAGTACAAGGAATAAGCCAAAAGAAAACCTCCATAACATGACAGTAGACATACTGCATAGAAGTTGAAAACTACAAGAATAATGTTGAGACCACGAGCTAGAAACAGTCCTTGAAATTCTCTAGAAACATGGATGAGGGGCAGGAAGCCTAATGCCAAATATAAATGAATCTAAATGTTAAACAGCTTTTATTTATTTATTTATTTTTTATTGAAGGATAATTGCTTTACAGAATTTTGCTGTTCTCTGTCAAACCTCAACATGAATCAGCCATAGGTATACATATATCCCCTCCTTTTCGAACCTCCCTCCCATCTCCCTCCCAATCTCACCCCTCTAGGTTGAACAGAGCCCCTGTTTGAGTTTCCTGAGCCATACAGCAAATTCCCGTTGGCTATCTATTTTAAATAAGGTAATGCAAGTTTCTACGTTACTGTTTCCATACATCTCACCCTCTCCTCCCCTCTCCTCATGTCCATAAGTCTTTTCTCTATGTCTGTTTCTCCATTGTTGCCCTGTAAATAAATTTTTCTTTTTTTTTTAACTACATAGATATTCTGTAGTTAAACTTTCATTGTAAGTTGCAATCCAAAAAAAGAAAAAATTATCCCCAATTTTTCCAATGTACTCTATATGTGGATTCTGTGACTTAAGAATCATCACATAGGAATCTATAACTCAGAGCCAAGAAAAAACAAATGAAATTGAACTGACTACTTTATGCCAAGCAGATAACTGAAATTATGATTGATGTATTAATAATTGGCCCAGAAATAGGTGTAAAGAGGTGCCCTCCTACCAACGGGCTGATAGAGCAAGAAGAACTAATCTCCACCTTCAAACAACGTATCTGAAGATCTGATTGGAAGCCAATAAACAGAAAATCTCCATCCAGTTACAAATGTCATAGCAGATAATAATGGAACAAAATAATGCTAAAATAGTTTATAAGGAAACAACTTTTTAATGCTGGAAGGGGACTGTGTCACCTCAATCCAGCATGTGTGTGTTCTTTCTCTCTCTCTCATGGAAAGAGTAAATCTCTTAGTGTGACATCCTCTAAGTTCCTTTATAATGCCCGACCCGGATGGAAATCTTCAGTCTTGGCACATCAGTTGGGAATGCTGCTGACAGAGTGCTAACTGTGGTGTCTCTCTACCCAAGACTTGAACTGAAACCACTGATTTACTTTATTGGACCATTCAACTCCCAGAAGAGGAGGACTTTTGCTACAACTAACCTAAGCAGAACTAAAACCAACTAACAAAGACAGACAGCAAGGTTGAAACCAGCTTACCAAGACAGACAGCAAAGCTCTGTTGTCTGCCTGAGAGGAGCACAGCCCCTCTCCCTCCCGTGACACCGGTAAAGAAATGAAAGAAAGAAAGAGGGCTTAAAAGAAAATGATGCCTGTCATTTTACATCTTGTTGACAAAATATCCAATTTCTTACCAAACTGTATATTTAAGGAATACTTTAGTAAAGTAAAAATGGGATTTAAAAAAAGTCTAGCTAATTTTGCAAGGATGTGAAACAGAGAAATAATCTCTAAGAAAACGATAATTTCTGGACTTTGCTTGACAATATAAACTATTAAAATGAGAAGACTTTCATTGGGCTGCTGCCTCACTGGTTGAACTTTATTTTCTATTCCCCTGTTCACATGAATTCATTTTCAGCTTAACATTCATCAAGCATTAAGACACAACAAGAGGTGCAGTGATGGTGAGATAGTCCCAAGGCCATTACTCTTCCCATGAGATGCACAAGGAGGATCTATGATAAGGGAAAGATGACTTCATCTATGTGGGTTAGAGGGAAGAACTAGGAACTTACTCTAGAACTTTGAAAATCAAAGAGAGAGCTTCAAAACATCACATATTTGTATTATGCCTAATTTCTCATTTTTCCCATTAGAAGGCAAGCTCTGATAAGTGGGGGATATTTCTGAGTTTTCAGCTCCTGGTTGGGAAAAGAGATTCCTGTTCACAGGAGGAAATCCTACCAGTCCTGATTCTCCCCAATATCAGTACAGAGGTCACTTACAGAGCTAAACCAAAATAGGCCACTTTAATCACTAGGCAAACAATAATAATTAAGAACATCACATTAATTGTTTCTCTTTCCCAGAGGGTGTGTCCTCCAAGGCTCTTTGAAATCAGATTGGAAGATAAGTAGCAATTTGAAATTAGATTCGAAGATGAGTAGCAATTTTACTCCCAAATCTCCTATTCCCATTAAAAAATAGGGCTGAAATTCCTTAGACCCACCCTCAGAACTATAGAATCTATGAGTAAAAACTCTAAGAAAAGTCAGAACACTTAGATCAGTTCTTCGTTAGGTAGTTTATCTAACCATAGAAATTTTGATCCTTGGCTTCTTAACTGATTCAAAGTTTGCTAGCAATCCCATGGAACTTAGGCAGTTTAAGAATTTGTAAAGAGCTATGAAATGTTTAAGTGCATTATTTAATTCAGAATTATAAATGTAAGTTTTCATTAGTCTTTCACTGATGATGAAGATGACTGATAATTTGGGCCCAGTCAATCAAGAATTTGTAAAAACCCATGTCACATGGGTTGGAACAACTAGCTATTGACAGTGAGGCTCTTTCTTACCTTCCATTTGTACTAAGTGATAAAGATAGCAACAATGCCTTACAATTTTCAAAACACTTTCACCTACATTGTTATGCAATCTGAAAAGAGGTTTTCTTTATCCTCAATCTTTCCAATGGCCAGGAAAGAATGTAGCCAGATAACTTGTAGAGCAACAGGAAACCTGAATTCTTCTTTGCAGTTGCCCTACTGACTTTTTTTGTGACCTCTAGGATGTTACTTACCCTCTCTTTGCCTCAATCGCCTATTTCAAACAAGCTATAATAAAACTTTTTTATCCTAGTCCACTGGGTATTACAACAATGCATTTGATAGGATGTCTCCAAAATACTTTCATCTCTATGGGGAAAGCTGCCACAAAAATAAAGACATTGTTGTGATTATTCTAATTGAGTTATTTGCAAATGGAGCTTCTTGATGGAGCCCAGCCTTCAGATATAGAAAAGAAAATTCTGCCAGTCCTCTGGGGTGCAATAGCCTCTTGGCAATTATACCCATAACCACATTTCCTTATTACTGTTATAAAAGACTATGGTTTAAGGGGAAGCAAAGGGGAAGTTTAAGAAAAAACATGCTGTTTCTTTTCAATGGAAGATGCTGAAGTTGCAAATTTGGAACCCAAGGCTATTGGTAAACTCTCACAGAACATGTGTTCCACATTAGTGGAGTGATTGTCAGTCGTGTCAGAAAAGCAGAGGTGTCCCTGAGGCTGCAGCTTTTCAGCAAATTTTGGAAATAGTTTGGGGGGGAAAAAAAGGCAAAACTACAAAGGTAACCTGGGCCTAACTCTAAGGAATGCTACAAAAACATGACCAAAAAAAAGAGGTTCAAGGCTATCCTTACCAAAAGAGATAGCGTATCAGAAGATACAGGAAAATTAAACAGAGCTTACTTAGTAAGGAAATGCTATGGACGATTTCACATGAAAAGCCAAAAGAGAATACTGGGGTTACGTTGAACTTCCCTTGAATTTACAGGCAGAACACGTAGTGTTCCCTTGATTAAATGACAACAGCCATGAGAATCAGCAGGTACCTCAGTCTGAGGCACTGTAAGAGCTCCATATTCCCCTACAGAATCTTTTCAAATTATAGAAAACCACTTGGAATTTTGAAATGTTAGCAACATGAACTTTCTTTCAGTGACAGGTGTTTCTAGGCTCATCACACTATAACTCTGTAGAACATCACATGTGGGCTACAGGTGGTAAGCTAGCTAGGATTGTTCTATATACAACCTGTGGTGGCCCCGTGTGTCAGGAGAAAAAACTTTAAAAACCTTAAAATCGAGGGTTCAAACAAATTTTATTTAGATAAAATTCCTTATTAGTATTTTTTAAAATTTCAATCTTCTGAAAAGCATTTGTTGTTGTTGGTTTGCATACAATCTGCAGATTCAGATTGAGATCTACTAGGTCTTCCAAAAGATCAACTGAAGGAAACACGTGGGACAATTTGCTGTTTGGTGACAATGAATGTTACCTGCCTTATCTTCATTTCACAATCAGTGACACCTTCAGTCCACAAGTTAGTGAGCATCAGAATCATTAGTGATGCCTGTTAAAAATTCAGATTCCCAGACCTCACTCCCAATGGCTGTGAATGCCAGCAGTGCTGGGGCCAAGAAAGTGGCACCTTCAACCGGCACCCCAGGAAAACTCTCTCGTGCACTGTTCTCAGACTGCTTACCAGGATGTTTCCTTGCAAACTGGAAAGCAAAAGTAGCATGTGACTATACAGAGTCCTGAAAACACAAACAAAATTGCAATCCGCAAGCCAAGACCAATTTCCATTTCACTCTCTCTCCCTGCCACGAGATGCACCAGAAGACAGCTACAGCCAAAAATCACATGTGTATAGTGAATCCTAAAAAGCAAACTACATCCAAATCCACACTGAACCATTCTGAACTCTATCACACTTCACAGAGCTTTAAATAGAATTCTACCAGAAACATCATACCCTGACTGGCCAAGGGATTCTTTGGGTTCTGTTGCTTTATCCAAGTGATCCACAGTGACCCCAGGTTCCACGCTCTGCATGTTCAGTTGTACACTCTTCTCCAAATTGAGCACCGAAACAGAAGGATTTAAAAGAAAACACAAATATTGGCATAGGTGACTTGAGGTTGCTTGACCTTTCCGAAGGAAGATTTTTGGCAATGGTGTCTTGGCAGCTCCCTGGAAGGCAAGGCCAGGACACAAAGAGGAAGACAGGAAGCCGGGAACTGGCCATGTGTCCTTGGCAGGCAGCAGTGCAGCAGGGTGAACCACCTCGTCCCTGCCAAACCAGAAACAGTGGGGAAAGCCCAGCTAATTGGCAAGTCACAGCCGGCTACAGTGTACATCCTTCACTTTAAATGCCTGATAAAATTAAATGGTATGCCAGACCCTAATCTACTTAAACAGGATCCAACTTTACTTTCGGAAACTTAATTTGCTCCTGCTTGTGCTTCCTCGAAAAAGTGGTGAAGCAGTATCTTAGGATGGTTGACGGGCTGGAGAGATAAAACCAAGTAAAAATGTACTGGAGTCTAGGACATTTGGCTTTTTGAAAGGGCCATATATATTTGTGCTTTCAGTTTTAACTAACAAGCATCCTACTTGCTCATTTATTTTCATTCAGAGGAAACTGTGAAGTTGACATTGCGTGTTGAGGATGGACCTCAGCACATGTGAAGGCAACAGGTATTTTAAAAAAGGACTTAACAAAACCTGCTAAGATACCCCAGGAGACCACAGAGCTGCACCCAGTTTGCAGCAGGCTATTGTTTGTACTTACAGATTAGTTGGCACAAACACACTTTTTAATATAATCTGTATGTTCTAGCATAATATCACCATTTTCTGAGTCTTTTACTGCTCAGCTGGGGAGTCACACAGAGAGAACAGGTATGGAGGGGACTGTACAAATAAAGCTCACTGCTGCAGTTAATAGGGTAAATTCTGGGACCTGGAGCTAGATGCATAATTTTACCCCCAGGGAATGTCTGAAGGCTTCGGAAGAGCAATTAAAGGGGTATGCTCAGAGGTTGGGCACTTTTCCTTTTATTTTCTGTGAAATTGTTCATAACTTCTCCAAAATCCACACAAAACTTTCAAAGTAGCTCCAAAGTAGCTTTCATTACAGTAGCCAGTGGTGAAGTGAGATGGGAAAAAAAAAAAAAACGTATTTCCATCATAATTAGGAGAGGAGAGATTACAAATAAACATAATCCATTGTTTTCTACCAGATATTTCTTAAGGTCTGCAGATAATTCATCCTTTAAGCAACCCAGAACCACAGTCTGACAATCTGTTTCACTGAAGTCACATGCTGAGGGGTAAAAGGCAAGGGGGAAACTTAACACTGCCTGACAATCATTTAAATTAAGCAAATAATAATCTTTATACCCAATAACAAGCTCTCAGAATCAATAAGTATAGATGTGTCCTAACTCTAAAATCACTGTTTCTATAAATGACAACTTACCTTGACCTTCTCAAACTCTACCTAATTGACTTTGGACACTAAGTATCTGCAACTTCTAAAAATTCACCTTCCCTTTTTCTCCAGGGAACCAATCCTTCCTAGTTCTAAGCCTGTCTTTTGGGAGTGTCTTTTCAATCGCTATGGCTGTCTCCTCATTTGTAGGGTCCTTGCAAGTTGATGATCTGTAAGACAACCAAGCAAGTGGACTTCCATCTTGTCTTTATTGGTTCCCCCTGGACAAACTCAACCAGCTCCATGTATACAAATATTACCCATTTGTGAGGGATTCTAAATCTCTATTTCTAGTCCTAACCTCTCTATTCACCTGTAAAATCCCCACTGATGTTGCCTAGAGCATGACTCATACACACTCTCAGCAACCCCTCTTCCATACCTCAATTAACGGCATCCATACCCACTCAGTGGCCCAAGCTGAAAACTCAGACATCTGGAAACCCCATCTCCCTAAAGCCTTACATTCAATTTTGGGGCTAGACTCTATCTCTTAAGTCCACCCCATTGTCTCCTTTGGAAACACTGCTAAAATCCCTCATTGAGCCTTCATGTCTCATATGACAATAGCTTCAGCCTCCTCAGACCATTAGGATTTATTATTCACAATGAAAGCAGACTCCATCCTCTGCACTGCCAACCAGGAGTCACAACACTTCAAACTTTAAAACATTTGAATGATTCCTTATTACCCTGAACAATCAATGATCTGCTCTTCATCACCTGGCCCCAACCTAGTCTCATCACCCACTGCAATCAAAAGACAACCTTCTTTCACCCCTTTCCCCATCTATGCCCAATTTCCCAATATGTCAACTCCAGCACACTCTGGAAATTCCTAGAATATGTTGTGCAATTTCAGATCTCTATGATTCTGCCCACATGGTTTCTCTTTCTAAAATATCCCTTCTTCAAAGCTATGAACTCCTAATTCATTCTTCAAAGCCTTTGAACTCTTTTCTTAGCCTTACTTTCTCCCTGCTCAGAAGGCCACCCCCAAGGCCCACCAGTCCTTGCTATTTTCTCTAATACATGGCTTGAATACTGCATTATAGCTGGTGGCACATACGCTGCTTCGCTGCAGAAAACTGTGACCTCTTTGACTGTGACAAGATTCCCATGTATCAACCCTTGAGCTCAATCTACAATAGAGACCAAAACACCATTTGTTCCTCTCTTCTTGCAGCTTATAATTTAATCCACGTTGTGCTGACTTCATCCCCTACTGACAGATAAAAAGGGTTCTTTTCAAAATTGATAAACAGTATCCCCAATTATTATACTTTGAAAATAAAATTGACATAATACAGACATATATTTCACTGTGACACATTTTTTTGTTTGATTTCTGTTTTTAATGAATAAAACACCTGACAGAATAAGAGCCATTGTAAATGCCTTGTTTAACTGTGATAAGCAGAATGCACAAAGGTGATATGATAACAAAACAGCTATGGAAGCATGAAACAAAACTATAAAATAATGATACCACAGCTCTATAATTCTGACTTCCACCATCTCTCAGAATAGCTGAAAGGGATCTGTTGAGCTTTGGAAGCCAAACAGTCAAATATGACTTCAGATTGAAAATTACTTTATGGTCACACCCACAGATTGAATGGTGATGGAGCCAGATTAAATGAGGGATTCAAAAGGAGTCCTGAGGGGAAAACATTATAAGAATGGTTTTCTATTAAGGAAATCCATCATTAAGAGGAAAAGCTAAGTTTTAAAAACCATAACCCAGGCAAAATTTCTAAGTGGTAAGACATGAAAATACAACTTGAAAATCTTTTATCTTAAAAAAAAAACAACTATTCATATGTATGGCATTTATATGGTGCTCTCTAGTCGATCTGAAAAACATAAGCAAATCTATGCAAAGAGATATCCTGAAACGTGATGTCATATTCCTTATAAAAAAAAAAAAAAAACCCTTCCTTTTTCACAATGTCAATTAAAACCAAATTTAGCTTTAAAACTCCATGACCTCTACCATTTTTTCAGGTTAGTTGAAAAGGATCTATTGACTAGCTTTGTGAGCTGAACAGTTGAATGCTACTTTAGATAGAAAATTATTTCTTTCACTCTATAAGAATAATTATCACGGCGATTACACAATTATTATAATTATATCTGTAAGAACTGTTATTGGGAATTTATCTCTTGAAACAGTCTCATGCCTTGCAGGGGACATTTATCTTTTTTAATGATCACCAACACAAGTGTCTTTTCTTGTAGCTATATAAGTGATTCTACCTCTTTCTATTAATATCCTCTCACAGGCTTTAGAAGCCAAAGGAGACAGCCCCCACATTTTTCTCCTTGAAGACATTGTTTCAGTGAAGCCAGGCCTGTAGCAGTTTTTGAGACAGAAAGCTTACACCTTCCCTTCATGGCAACACAACCTTCACCATGTGCTTTCCTAAATGGATGGAAAACCCCCCAAAAAAGCCCCTCCAATCTGTGTTTCATAAACTGTACTCCAAGAGAAGTAGCAATAAAGTTTATTACAGACCTAAAGTATCTGCATAAACCCGGTTAATTGAAAAGTGGGTGGAGAAGGCTGCCAAATTAAATGTTTACATTAGCACAGCTGTATTGTAAAAACATTCTGCCCCCTGTGCTTTGTAATTATAAGATATTTCTGGACTGTGTATCTCTACAAAGTTTATCTCCACTGCCAAGAGTGTCTTGGCACGGAGAGGCTGCAGCTCTTGGCAGCCAGGAGCCCTGCGCGCGGGCAGGATCTAAAATGGCTGCCAAGCGGCCTCCTGAAATGTCGCCGGCCTGGCCCGCCTCGCCAAGGGCAGAGGGCAGCCGGCGGCCGGGCAGACCCACGACGGCCTCGCAGGAAGCCAAGGCGCACATTTCCCACAGAAAGACGGCCTGCTATCACAACTTTTTCTCTAGGTTGCTTGAAAAACTACAAAGCAATATTGCAACGTTCCAAGTCATAAAGTGGTGACAGGGGTCTTTTCTGAATCCCACTCACATGTCAGTGACGCCTATGCCCACAACGTTTGCTGCTCATGAGAGAAACTTCATGTAATTTTCTGGGGAAAAAAGTAAAGTCAGAACTCCCCACTACAGGGAAATACACTACAGAAAAACTTGAGCAAAGACCAATTTTCCCATTTGCAGTGCATGATTCTGACTGGATTTAGAGCCTGTGGCAAACCATGTGTATATGCAAAATGAAAACCAAAAAATATATTTGCTTCCTTCTCTTTCGTTAAGGAGCGATGCTTCTCTTACATCGTTAAAGTAACAAATCTGAAGGGGGAGAAAGTTTTCTATGGCAAATATCCATAGCACAAAACCCACTTAATTGTAAAAATTGAGACAAAATCTATAGTGACTGCAAGTTCCAAGAGCTGACCAAAAGGAGGGAGGGCTGGGGAGAGAGGGACTGCATGGAACTCCAGCCATCCAGTTTACTCCTGGTGTGGTGTGTGTGTGTGTGTTCAGTCCTATCTGACTCTTTGCGACCCCATCCGGTTTACTCCTGGTGTGTGTGTGTGTGTATGTGTGTGTGTGTGTCCAGTTTACTCCTCTGTGTGTGTGTGTGTGTGTGTGTGTGTGTGTTTTCAGTCATATCTGACCCTTTGCGACCCCACAGACTGTGGCCGTCCAGGATCCGCTATCTGTTGGATTTTTTCAGGCAAGAATACTGGAGTGGGTTGCCATTTCCTCTTCCAAGGGATCTTGCCGACCCAGGGATCAAACTCCTATCTCCTGGGTCTCCTGCATTGGCGGGTGGATTCTTAACCACTGAGCCACCTGGGAAGCCCTTACTCCTGGTAGGAATGTACAAAACACTTGAATTATACAGGTAAAATGCTTCTGAAGTACAGCTAGATCTTGCAAAATGTGTACTGTCTCTGTCTTATTTTTTTCTCTCTTAGACTTAAGTCCCAGCTAAAATGCTATGTTCACAGCTGCCAAATATTGCATAATGAGGTCACTGGATTTTTCTCTTTTAGGGTGTTCCACAATTTCAAGCCCAGGTTGAGAGACATAGTAGGCCTGGTGTGCTATCCTATAATCATTATTGGCAGTGATTACGGTTCCGTAATTCTAACGTCCAACTGAATTCAACATTGCCTCTGCCGAGAGATAATTCAGAGGTGAAAGATGAATTCCATGATGCTGACACAGACCAGCGGCACTCATTACACTCATAGTGCTTATTCCCTAAATACCCAGGCTTTCTAGCTTTAATTATAAGTCCACACAGTCAGCACAGCCACACCAATAATTTCTATTTATTTTTTTTAAATCCCCATCATAATAGAAGAAACTCTAATGTCTCTTTAATGGTGTATTCTGAATACTGTTCTTTCTCCCGTACTCATCTGAAATATATATAAAGGTGCCTATGTACACATACTTCTTGAACCTTTTTAAGGCAGAAAATTTTCTCACCATTATTATAATGGTGATAATATATATATAATATATTATATTATATATAATATAATATATTGTATATATAATATAATATATATAATCCTGCACAAAAGACATATGGGAGATTTTAGCCATTGTTTAATTAGTTATCAAGAGAGTCAATCACATAGTGTACAACAGCAGGCCACTCTTAAGTGACTGGTGAACCAAAGTTGGTGTGTTAAGAAAATATTCACTATTAACTTACTAATACTTTTAAAACTTGAGCTTCGGTTTTTTTTTTTCACTTTCAAGTAAGTTTATGGTTTGATACCATAACTTTTTTTCTTCCTTGAGAGTTCCCAAATTCTAAAATAACAAACTGTTTGACAAGCATAGGAATTTAACAAATGTTGATCTATCACCTACTACATGTAGAGACTCTGCTATAACATACAGAAATAGGAGATTAAGACATGTCCTACACAAAACACTAAAAAATAGTTTCAGATTTTTTTCTTATGTGAGTCATTTCAGGTACATATTGCCAAGTAGATATATTCTGCATCCCCAACTAAAGTACAAGTGTCTAAAAATCATACACTCACTTTATGTCTCACTGAGTACATGAGACATTGAAATACATATAAAATAGATCCCTACACTGGAAAGGATCCTAGTGAGGATAAATGCAATTAGTTACATAAAGCACCAGTGCCTCATATGTTCTATGTGTTTAAATATTCTATACCCTCTCCTTCATCAGCAGATATCTTCTGGATAAAGAGCAATGAAATAATGGTAAGGCTAATAGTCAATGGGCATTTGTTTACTTGTCCAAGAGTGTTCTCAGTACTATAGGTGGATTTCTTCTTTGCAATAAACGCTGTGTGATCAGTCTTAGCCCCATTTTCGGGTAAGAAAACTTGCCTCAGGCTATTCCACAAACAACTAAAACAGCCAGGAATTAAACTCAATCAAATCTGACTGCAGAGTCCCATATAAATCTGCTAGTTTCTCAAATTAGAAGTGTCACCATCAGACTGAAAGAGAGAGGCCAGGTAGAGGTTACTCCTCTACAATTACAAGGTTTTTTGGGCAACCTTCCTAATTTTTGACACATAATGTCCCAATTTTCCTGGCAGAAGCCTCACTTGAGTGAAGGCTGCTGACTGTAGTGAGTTTATGTTGTGGTTTGGTAATGTGCACAGGCTGGGAGAAGGATGAGACCAGAAAACCCTTTTTGCCCGTGGCAGGCCACAAATTGAGGACTAAGTCGGTGCATGCAGTTGAATGGCAAAGGGCCAGTTCAGCATGAGCAGCTCAGTGCCATGATAACACGTGACCACCAGACACCCTTTTCAAAGTCACTGCCCTCTTCACTCCCCACAAACCACCTAATCGCCCACCAAAGTTCCGAGACTTCACCACAGGATCAAGTAATTCCCCCCTCTAAGCCACATCTTGCAAATGACAGTCTGATTTCTCCCCCGGTGCCATTTTCCCCTTGAATGTTATTGCAGGCTTAGTGGTACTTAACCAGGGTTTGGGGTCTGATCTATTTGTCTACTGATACAACATGGCTGCAGGGGGGAGCCAGCTTCCATTGCCACCTAAAAGAGAGCCACCAACCCACTCTCACCACACCCTCCTCCTCGTCCTTGAATGAATGCAATTCAAAGAAGTACAAGGGCAAAATGCTTCTTTGCTTCAGTTTAGGTGGTTAGTTTCAACACAGAGCACAGAATCGTCAAACTCACAAGGTCAAGCAACACAGGATGATGTCTTCACTCGAAAATACAGCCAGCCACACCCAGGCTTCAAAATCTAAGATGAAAGATTATTTCCCATCTCCCAAATAGTTTATTTCCCCCCAAAGTCACTTTGAATCATCTTTCACATTTTATTCTCTTATTTGTAATCTTATTTTAATAACCTCAAGATAGATCACTTTTAGAACTCAAGGCAAATTTCTGGCTCATATTTAAGAGAATAAACTACTAGGTGTTAAATTCAATGGCTGTTTGAATTTTCAATGCAATTGGTACCCATTCTAACATCAAGGTTAAACTGTCAAAGAGAAATAAATTATGCATATTTCTAAATTTGTTAATTTAAGAAAACTGAATTACTCTCACTTCCACTCCAGACAAAACCATAGATGAATTTATGTCTCAGAAACTTTAGTATGAATTAAGATCAGACTTACTCATGCTAACTCACTCAAATCCATAAAAACAAACATGACCTAAACTTATTCTACTGCCTTGCAAGGGTAATATACTAACATTCTCTGGGTAGTTTTACTTACCAAAGATTTTTTTTTAAATAACTGTTCGGAACTACTTTTTATAAAATAGTATAAAATTTCCTCATATTCCCCATATTATGGTCACTCCAATGACCATAATATAAAAATCATTTTGCCAAAAAAATTTCCTGGAAATTTTCCTCATTTGAGGTGCCTGTGATTACTTTCACAGACTGAAAAAGACCACTCAACATTCTCTGAAGGTGCACAGTATTCTATTTAGGGGAGAAAGTACATATTTCAAGACACACAAAAATATTCATCATTTTTCAAATAGCTGCAGCATGAAATTTACCTAGACCTGATTGATTCAGTCTATTTTTATATTTATTTTCAATATGATATGATTTCTGCCCTCATTCCCTACTTGAAACACTCCACCATTAGGGTGGTAAGGAGAAAATGTCAAAAGTGGAAGAAGAATGAAACTGTATGAAAATAAAAATGCCTTCTGATTTAAAAAGAAAAAGTTTTCTGATAACTTACATGTCAGAACAGACAGGAAAGAAACATTTAATGCTGCTGACTCATAGATTTCTTTCCCACATAATCTGCACAAAATTATGTTATCTCTGCCTTTTGAAGAATTAGTAGATCATAGACTAATTTTTTTTACATAAATAATGAGAAAATGCTGCAGTTTATGCTTCAGGCTAAGTTTTTCACCAAGAGTTGTTTTTTTTTTTTTTAATAGTCATTCTTACCACTTACTTAAGAATGTTCCTTTCATCATTAAATAATTGTTCATCTCAAATACTGAGCTGGTATTTCTTTAAACAAAGGCCATGTTATTACACTGGTGATAACTTTAGGTTTAGAAGAAAAAAAAAGAATCAAAATTGATCAGCAAATGCAAGGACAAGTCCTGACAAAGACTCCACATTTATTAGAAGGCAATTGCTAGAGAACGTGGCCTTAATTGTGCATACATATTTTTACTCATTAAGATGAATAACCAATAAAATCCCACACTATGGTGTCCCAGCCTTATACCACATTAATAAAGTTTCTTAAAGGTTCTGGCAGGGGGCCAGCACAGTCCATTAACTCTTTGCAAGTTGTAAAAAGAAGGAAAGCCATTTCAGGCTGTTTTGTGGTTATGAATGAAACAGCAGGCAGCCTGTATGGAAACGTCACTTTGGATATGGTATTGGTAATGGATGCTTTGCTGCTATCAGAATAGTGTGGGGAGAAGTTAATGCACCCCACACAGTCCAAGCCCTGATGCACTGCAAAGCTAATCTAGTTAAAGGTGGAGGGAAAAGAGCAGAGGATTCAGGTTCAGAAGATCTGTTTACTCTGCTAGTACACTGTCACACTGCATCTGGATAATCGTGCCCACTGTGAAACACAAATTTTTATAGAATGCATTTGAAGTAACGAGGACTGTTTTTCCCTGATTATTCTTCTTCCTAACAAAACCTGCCTTCTGGGGCATCCACTTAGTCAAGTCTGGACTGTAAATTAGTAAAATGTCTTTAAGTTAATGTAAGAGGCAAAATTCTACCTTGTAACTCTCTGTTAGGCACACTTGAATTAAGTCATACAAATCACTGCAATGATTGGTAGCTTGTGTTTGTCTCTGACTTTGCCTAACAATTTGAATTGGAGAGTGATATTCTCCCCAAAGCTTTGCAGGGCCATCTGTTCTCATTTTTCGTGACACTACAAACATTTTCCTTTGGAAAATGGATTCAGTATTTTGCTTCCTTTTCAGAATGAAGAGTGGAAAACTTGAATGAAACTAAATATATAAAAAGGCATCCAAGTTGTACAACTAAAGTTGTAAATGTGGAGGGCATTTAAAACATTTTTCTTCTGGTTAAGATCTCTACCCTCTCATCTGCTCCAGGATTGGGACTAAAGTTCCTCATTTTTCTTAAAAAAATGTTTTTTCAAAAAATAATTTGAAGTATTTACAAGATCG
Source organism: Odocoileus virginianus (assembly GCF_023699985.2). Classification (NCBI taxonomy): domain Eukaryota; kingdom Metazoa; phylum Chordata; class Mammalia; order Artiodactyla; family Cervidae; genus Odocoileus; species Odocoileus virginianus. Next base: position 30,731,468 of record NC_069691.1, read on the forward strand.
GAAAAAAACCTAAGAAAAGATTAACAACCTTGAGTTTGAGAACACCAAAAACTTAGAATAGCTTTACAAATTGTTTTTGGCATTTCAATGGTGAAGTAAATACTAAAATATAAGCATACACAAACACACACACACACAGTCTTCTTAAATTCCCAACCCAAATATGAATAGCATCATTAGTCAGTTACTTCTGATTGTTAAAACCACAAATTGGCTGTAATGATCTGTCACTTCATATGAGCCCAAAATATAAAATTTCAAGCAGAAGAGGTAATACAATAAGTACAATAGAAAACATCTTCATTATTTTAATTTTGTTCTGTTTAAAATTTTGCCAGGAAAAATAAGAAAGAATATTTTAAACTTTCACATGTAAATATTCTTGAATGAGTCCTAAAAACTTCCCATTTCAAATTTCATTTATTCAGAGTCAGTTTTAATATGTATCAAGATAGCTGTATCTCTTGTACACTGCAGATTTTCCAGGAAGTTATTATGTAATGTGTTTCTGACTCAGTAAAACTAAAGGAAATCCTAGTTAACAGATTGAAATTGTACTGAAATCATACATCTGCATGTACATGATTATTTTGTCTCTGTTTAGACTAAAAGCCAAATACTTAATAATCATTCCCTAAAGCTTAGAATATTTATAGCATACATATATGTCTACCACGTTAGGAATCACTCCAGCCTGGGAAAAACCCAAGATAAAAATGCAATCTTTCATTTAAAAAGATACTGCCCTTAACTTCATGTCCATGATACTGTATTTTTAAAATATGTATTGTCTCTGTTTAATAGCAATATTGCCTGTGTTAATTTTTGCAATCTAGAATTAGAATTAATTTTAAAAACTGCATTAGAAAAACCTGAATTCAGGTATTAATGGATCTGGGAGATTTCTTAAAAGAAATACACTTCATTTCCTAGAATACTAGTAATGGAACTAAATAGAAATGTACAGAAACAGAATATATGGGCTATAAAGATTTGTCTACATTAGTTAATTTAGAAAGTAAAATAAAAATCTTAGTAACTTTCAAATGACATTACTCTAAAAAGTAGTGCAAATGGAGAAAAGCTTTGACCACTCCAAATATTAGGATAATTCCTTAAGGCAAGGAACCAACAAACTGTAGCTCAAGGGTCCAGAGGCAGGAGCAAAGCAAGGTGAAGGGAGTAGGAGATGAGGGTGAGGTCAGAGGTTTGTTCGTTTATCACAGAGACGCTAACCACCCAGCGCATCTGAACTGATGACCTCTCAACCTCCCATTCCACCCCCGCTGGGGGGCACCCTTCAGGTCAGGCCTCTCCTGGACCCTACAATGAAGTGCGAGTTGAACCACATGGTGGCATGTTATTAAAATGACTAACTTTTTCAGGACAACGATACTGCCCTTAAAGGAAAGGAAGTGTATACTTTGGAAAGATCTTCAACATCAAATCATGAACAAAAGATTAAAATATTTGAAGAATTGTCTCTCGGTTCCCATCAAAGCAATATATCACTGGGCTTCATAGATAACTGCATTTTAGCTGGTATTAATTAACACTACTGCCTAGTGTAAATGCAAATAAAGTACCACTTTTTAAAGAAGCGCCACCTCTAGAGGTAGGGGGGTGTGTGTGTGTGCGTGCTCAGTTGTGTCCAATTTTTTGAGACCCCATGGACTGTAGCCTGCCACGCTCCTCTATCCATGGAATTTTCCAAGAATGCTGGAATGGGTTGCCATTTTATACTCTAAGAGATCTTCCCAACCTAGGGATCGAACCCTCATCTCTTGCGTCTCCTGCATTGGCAGATGGATTATTTACCACTAGTGCCACCTGGGAAGCCCAGAGGTAGGTAGGTGGGCATTCCTAAAAACTGAACTGTTTCCATGCTAAAAAGACATACGTATATAAAATTTCAGAGAGATCCTAGCATACATCTACAAAGAACTTCTAGAACCTGCTTAAACAAACAAATCAAAAGACTCATATTAATAACCACTATACTTATATTTAATTGATGAAAGCAAAACTACTCCAATTCATTTTAAGATGTGATGAGTCACATAAACCACTCATTGACTTAAATTACTCACACGCTTTTGCTGCTGTTCTGTAAGGTTATATAAATAATTATACCCTCATTTAATTTTTAAGCTGAATCACCTCTTAAAGGACAAAATTAAAAATATTAAAGTAGAGTGCACTTCACAATGTGTTGGTTAACTATCTCTAGAAAATAAGAATTAAGAAAAAGTCAGAAGGAAACTAACAACTTAAGGGAAGATTCAATACAAAACATAGGATTTGAAGTTTCAAAGCAAAAATTTCCTTATTAAACGTAAGTGGGTTTCCTACTGATTAATTATGTGAATAATTTAGGAAATCACCTTAAAATGTTGTAATTCTTCCAAACAAAAACACATTTCTAAAAAGTCTATTCTTATAATATTGCCTATAACACGTTTAATAAACGTTTGCTAGATAAATGGGCAAACTATGCAATAAAAACAATATCACTCACATTTATAATGCTTTACGACCTACAAAACACTTTCACATAAGCTACCTTATCCTAACAACAGTGTTGGTAGTTATTATTAACCCCATTTCATAGATAAGGAAATTAAGGCTCAAAGAGAGTGAATGTTTTACCCAAGGTCATAGACCTAATAAATTCACTGCTTAGAGAATAATTAGCTTAAGTTTAGAGAAGTCACTTCCTTCTTCCCTATTCTACTCTGAAACACAAAAACATAACATGCATTGCATGTGAAATATACAAGCAAATATTATATATCAGTCGCTGCATACTTAACATTATTTGCCTATTTCCATTTATACTTTTGTAGACACTGTTCTGAAAAGGTAATATAACATAATTATATCTTCCTTTCAAAAATTCTCTGATAATCCTCTCACTGCCTAGGAAGTTTATACAGCCTAAAGACAGAGCACAGTCAGGAGACTCATGTCTTAATTATCAACCACCATTAAGTTCATCTTTGATAAGTTACTTATTCACCCCAGCTCTCAGGTTCATCATAAGTCAAATAAGGGGTATATAATAAACACTTTCTAAATTCCTTCTGTCATCCATGCTCCACAGCAGTGGTTCTCAAGCTTTAACATGCCTAAGAATCACCTGAAGAGTGTGTTCTAACCCAGTTTCAGGCTCATCTTCAGAGATCTGATTACTAAATCAAATCAGAATGGGGCCCACGACTCTGCCCTGCTAAGAAGCTAAGGAGCTCTGCTGCTGGTTTGGGAACCACACTTTATAAACTATAAATTTGTATTCTTTTTCACATTTTGATTCTCCACTTCTATTTCCTTGGTCCTACTTATGTTTACACATTTGAAATGTATTCTTATTTTACTGAATGTAAAAGTCCTGCTGAGACCTACTTATTCAGGAGTGCAGTGAGCATAGAAGGAGGCATGCACTATAAAGATGGTCATCCTGGACAATTTAAACTAGAAAAGATGCTATTACTTAAAATATGTACATACATTGCACCTATGCTTATGTGTCCATTAAGAAAATCTGGAAACAGAAGAAATTTGGGAATGAGTGAAGGACTAAAAGAGAAACAAGGGGAAGGACATTTGCTTTTCATTTTTACCTATATGTGGTACATAATTATTTTCTGTAAATGTATTACATATTAATTTTTTAAGTAGATAGGTGTGTAAAAAATAACTCATGTCAAGCTCATTAATGGGGTTCTTAGTAAAGCGAGAAAAGAAAAATGATGGCTGACCCAATCTTTATTTAATCTCCAAAGACAACAACTAGAACATAAGTTTCTATAGACTCTGTGGTATATTTGTAACTGAAAAAAAAAAAAAAAAACAGGAAGTAAAACAAGGAGCTTAAAACATTTTGTCTCTGGTGTACATTTAATGGTGGTCAATGAAAAATAGAAGTGATAGCACTGAATACCTGCAAATACTAATTGAAGGCTATTTTATGAATAAATGATTGTTAAAAGTTAACTAGCAAGGAAAGATTTGGGCATTTGAGGATAAAAAAAGTCAGAAAACAAATGTGTGAAAAGTTATAGTGAAGTGAGAATTTTGCCTATTCTAAATTTATAATGCATTCAGATTCAGTTGTAAAGAAAATAAAAAGTACATCAACAAAAAGTCATAAGAAAAAGAATTAGAAACTGTTACTTTAAAAGTTATCAGATAAACTTCAAGGATTACTCTCAAGAGTCAGATAAAGATGGACCATTTGTTAATTGAAGTTTTTTTCTGAATGATGTACTGAGATGGAGTCTAAGTTCCTACTGTATATACTTCTACAATACGGCAATATTACTACAAAAGCAATTATTACTTCTGTTATCTAAGCAAAATTTAATAAAGAATTCTCAACCAGCTTGCCCACTTATTTGCATTATAACTTGGATGAATGGCCCAATATCTCAGAGCTCCTTTAATCAATTTGTAAAAGATAAAAAAGTAACCTCTCCCAAGCAGGCCCTTGGTGAGAACTGAGACACTGCATGTAAATCCCCAACATGGTGCTTTGTTCGTGGTAAGTGTGCAATAAATAATAGGTATTATCACTGCTCTTAGTAATGACGATAAGCTGGTACATTTCCAATTCTATCTGGCACCGCAGAATTTCAAGTTAGTCATATATAACATTCAATATGAAGAAAACACAGATGCTTCCCTGGTAGCTCAGAAGGTAAAGAATCCGTCTGTAATGCGGTTTGATCCCTGGGTTGGGAAGATCCCCTGGAGGAGGGCATGGCCACCCACACAAGTTTTCCTGCCTGGAGAATCCCCAAGAACAGAGGAGCCTGGCGGGCTGCAGTCCATGGGGTCACAAAGAGTTGGACACGACTGAGCGACTACGCAAGCACAGCACTGTCTGTTTAGAAAAGATAGGGTGGCAAAGGGGACCTGAGAAGCCACTGGTCAGCGGTCAGGAATTTTTGTTTTTCTATTTTTCTAAAATGAATTTAAATAAAAAATAAAACACCTAAATCGTTTTAAACTAATGGTCATTTGCAAATATATATATATATGTGTGTGTGTATATATATATATATATATAAATTGACAAGCAAGCTGGGGTAATGCCACAGGGAAGGTCTGCATTAACATGGAGGCACCTATTAGTTTATCCAATCACACTGCTGACCCCTCAAAAAGTCCTATGACCATGGGGCAGACACAAAAGAAGTTCAGGTATGAGAAAGGCCAGAAGCAGGATTCAAGTGGGTGCCACCAAGGTTTATCTGTATCCATTGATAAGAATGAAGATTCTGTGTATGTGTATGTAGAAAGTTGAGGAGGAGGTAAATTTCCACAAACATAAGTGAATCCCAGAAGAAAGATACTGTATGCTCCAAAGGGTTTACATTACCCTTGCTATAACACCAAGGTCAAGGCCACATTAACAGTCACTTCAATTCCATCACACTAACGTGACACTAAGAACTAAGCTGTATTTGCCAAAATTGCTTTTAGAGTTATGCTAAAGAAAGGAAAATAAGTATACTTTCCAGTAAAAAATCTGCATGCAGCAGCCCAGCAACTAAAAGTCATTTATTTCACAAGGAATACTCTGGCCTGTTTGTATAGGACATGATGCTTTACACTGCAAACTAAAATAGCTATCCCCATCCATCTTCTAAAATATTGCCATAGCAGCATAAGTAAGTTATGAATAATTTTTGGAAAGTGCTGTTGGGCAGAACTTAATAAAATTAAGTGGAAAATATGTGAAATGATTTAATATCTGAATTCTTAAGTATGCTATACTCAAAAGTCATATTCCATGTATTGAGTTGACCATTTTGATCAACTGCCTTATGATGCCCAAAGGAAAAATAGTATGAATAGTAATTTCCAAACCTCTGGGCAATGACTTGGCACAGGTTACATCTTTTACATATACTATATGCAACCCACACTAATTCCTATTTAAAGCAGATAGAATCTAAATTAGATTGTCTTACAAATTATTTCTGGAGTGTGCATGAACAACCAAAAGATTAAGATATAAATTATCTAATTATTTAATAATGTTGGGAGATAGAAGAAAAAGATACAAACTAAGCAAACTCTAAATTTACATTATTTTGGAAGACTCATAAAATCCTGCTCTGACTGGTCATATTACTAATTATTTTGAGATAGATAAAACAAATAGGAGGCTCATTGTGAGGGAAGAGACAATCAGAGTAAGAAAATAAAATATTTATGGGCAGTGAGGGGTGCAAAAACATAAGTCATTAGATCCTACTGTGAGTGAATGAGTGACTGCAAGTCACTCAGTCGTGTCTGACTCTTTGAGACTGCTTTGCCAATAAACTGTATTTTCTTTTTCTTTTTTAATTTTTGGTCTGCACCACGAGATATGTGGGATCTTAGTTCCCCTACCAGGGATCAAACCCATGCCTCCTGAATGAGAAGCGTGGAGCCTTAATCACTGGATCACCAGGGAAGTTCCCTAAACTGTACTTTCTGAAACAGACTTGGTCTCCTCCATGATTGCTGACAGTTCTTCTATTACTTTGTGGCACTAACAGCATTTTTAAGAAGAAAGCAAAGATCACTGAGCCTAACAAGGGAATAAGAATAATGAGGTGTGAACGACAAGGCAGCATTTGGAAGGAATACATTTTCCCAAAGGAAAAATACCGAAGGAACAAGCCAGTTGTCCAGGAAATACAGACAAACATGATCACCATATTCAAGCCAAATATAAAATGAAATATTTTTTAAAATTTACAATTGTTTTGTTTCCATGATACATTCAAGAATCCGATTCCAAATTACAAACTCCAAACTGCGTTTCTGATTTCAGTGCTTTCCTTAAACTACCATAAATGTTTTTCCTGAAGCAGCACCTGATAAAACCCAGATTCTACCCACTGGCATTTTATCCAAGCCAACAGATCTTCGAAAAGGCTCCTGAAAAAGATTTTTCACACATTAATCTGAGACTCTGAAGGTCCTGGGCAGGCACGAGTGAAGTATTATAGAACTCTGAGTTGGACTCCTGGCCATCAGAGAGCCCAATGACTATCCATGTCACTCAGCCAGTCCACAGAGATCCCTTCATTTCTGTATTTGATTTTGGTATTTAGTTTACTAGAGATTTTACCAAGGGCCACCAGAGGCTATTACTACTGCCCAGAGTTGGTCGAGTGTTTGGCATCTGAAATGCATGGTCCCCTTTCCCCCGTGAGTCCGAAGTAGAAAAGTATTTATTTCAATACATTGATCTTATCATAGCTGATGACATATTTCTATTAGCCTGTAGTCTCCTAAGTTCAGGCACTTTCAATTATTGATCTACCAGTCACTGCCATCATCAAAAGACACTTACTAAGTACTTGTTTGTTTACACTGCTCTTGGAGGCAGGACACAGAGTGATTGTTTTTTAAAGAAACACTTTCTATCCTCTTGGGAACCTAAAACCATTCCTCTCTTAGTCTATTACTAGCTCTAACTGGAGACCATTAAATTACCACCCCAGTCTCCAACTACAAAAACATTTCTTAATTGCTAGTTCTTCATTAAAAGGTGGCTAATAAAACTCATGTAGATAACCCAGTTTGGAAGAAATTTTGATTGTTAACCTTTTTTCACCCCTAAGATGTTGCATCCTATGGAGTTTTATACAACCTGTATCTCCTCTCTGCCACATTTAAAGGCTTTTTCATTTTTTAAAACATGGTATATTTAGGACTACCAACATTTTCAATAAGAATAGCAAATCTAAGGTGCAAATAATGATGTCATTTGTCATCTTGATATAAACATTACTATTTATTATCTATATATAAATTTAGGTTGTTGGACAGATGGGCAGAGCTATATTGTGTCCTGAGTAATTTTAATATAGAGTCATCTTGTGGCACTAGGTTAAAGAAAAGTTTGAGTTGAAAAGATTTTTCCAAATAAGATGTAATTTAGGGTTACAATGTCAAAACTATAAACCTAAAATTAAACTTACTAACTATTTTGGTTTGCAGACTCATTTACTCAAAATTACAGACAACTCTACATTTGTTGCAAGAGAATGAATTCAAGGCAGGATCTTATTCATTCACATGTTATTCCTGTTTTATGTCTTATGGAGGAGGCATGTTTGCTGGGGTTTGTTTTGTTTGGTTTCTTTTACACTAAATGGTGAGTAATGTTACAGAGATAAATGTAACTGCCTACCAACACTCCAGGGCAGAATTCAGGAAGAAAGCTTGAGTAAATAACACTACATTTGAAAACATTTAAATGGCAACCCACTCCAGGATTCTTGCCTGGAGAACTCCATGGTCAGAGGAGCTGGTGGACTATAGTCCATGGGGTCACAAAGGGTGGGACACAACTGAGTGACTTTCACTCTTTGATGAGATTTAAGAAATTCAGTGTTCTTCAGATGACAGGAAAATGGCATGTTCTTGTTTATATGGTGGAATTAAAGCTATGGCAAGTAAAACAACACACCAAACATTCTCCTAGAAGCCAATATCTTGACTTGCTATGTCAGCATCTACCCTGTGACACCAAAGGCCAAGCTTCCATGCCTGGGAACTAGAGTAACTTCCCCATGAGAGGATGGATCTGCACATCAGCTATTTCATCTCCAGCCCTGAGAGAGCATCAGAGCAGCCGCCCTCCTCTGCGGTAAACACTAATGTCAGCATGCCATGGCTTCTTCACAGTGAGGCCAGGAATCCCCCCTCGCCCCCAGCAGGCTGGAGTCTGCTGGGCTCATGAGCCTCCTTTCCAGGTGGCGAGAAGGCAGAGTCAGGGAACAAATTCCCCTGACATCTCTCCGCTCAGGATTACCAAACACATGTTCTAAATTTTTCTCATTAATTATTGCTGATAATAATGACCGTGTAGGTCCACTGCAAAGAGAACACAGCCCTTTCTAATTAGTACATGCATCATAAACAAGGTAAATGCACCTCTCTGAAGCTGTCATAAAGCCCCTGTTGTGGTTCTCAGGCTCAGAGAGAGACACTTTGATTCTGTTTCATGGATTGGAGTAGTGGAAAGACTTAGCATTCCCAAGTACTAAGCATCTCTGGCGGGGGGACAGTTAAGAGGTAGATTATTCTGCACAAGGTGGTCTTCCTTTCTACCACACCTAGAGTTCTAGGGAAATCGGAAGCCCTGCTTCCGGGAGCCTTGGTTTCCCCTGCTGTCACTCTGGATGGTAGGCTCACAGTGTCCGGGCCAGTGGACCACAGTGACAGATTTCACATCTCACTGTGCCCGTTACCTCCGCGCCCTCAACACTAACAAATCTCAGCCGTCTCCTCACTTCCTCCTCTCCTTCTGGCCCCTCTCCCAGCTCTTCACTCTTCCCTAAGAAACCCTCATTTCCTCCCCAGAAAACTTCCTTCATCAAAGTGTCACTTCCTCGTTATTAAAACTCAGGCCGGTCCAGACGATTTTCCACCACTCCGAGCTTTTGCTCTTCATCCAATGAGACCTAGCTCTGCTCTTTCCCCCATCTCCCCAACACAAACACACATCCCATCCCCGTCTTCCTTCCTGGCCCTCTCTGCCCCTCCCAGGGACAGTCTTCTGCTCTGAACTAGATGTTATCCTGCTTACAGCCTATCTAGCTTCCTCCCAAGTCTATGAGCTTTTCTATGACCACAATTCACAGCAAGCTGCTAAACTTTGTGTACTCAGGTCAAGTATTGACACAATATTGACACAATATTGAAAATATTGACACAATCAGAAATCATTCTGCCCTCCTGACTCAAGGTTCTGATTGATATCCTCACATTTCACTTGAAATCCAGAATCTTCTCCCTTGTAACCTGGCTACTATTCTATATCTCAAAGTAAAAGGCTTCTCTTGGCTTGAAAGGTTAACCCCTCCACCTAAATCCCAAAGTTTAAAATCTCCTATTCCTTGAATAATATTACAAACAAGTATGATCATATGCTAAAATGTGTTAGTCGCTCAGTCGTGTCCGACTCTGTCATCCCATGGACTGTAGCCTGCCAGGCTCCTCTGTCCATGGAGTTCTCCAGGCATAGTATGATCATATGCTAAAATGTGTTAGTCGCTCAGTCGTATCCAACTCTTTGTGATCCCATGGACTGTAGCCTGCCAGGCTCCTCTGTCCATGGAGTTCTCCAGGCAGGAATACTGAAGTGGATAGCCATTTCCTTCTCTAGGGGATCTTCCCAACCCAGGGATCGAACCTGGGTCCCCTGCATTGACGGCAGATTCTTTATCATCTGAGCCACGAGGGAAGCCCAATTGTAAGCTAGGTATTATGTAAACATGCATTATCATACCCAGGCCTCACAATAACCCTATCAGATATTAATAGATTAGACTGAAACATTTAAGATTTCAGATATTCAACTGGTTTTCAGCTATAGAACTATTATTAAGTATTTATATGTGCAAAATTATTGTTCCCATTTCACAGTAGGAAAAACTGAGGCTCAAGGAGACAAAATAATTTCCCCAATGTCACATAACTAAGACCTCAGAGCTCAGGTCTCACTACCACACTGTCTCTGGAGCATGTCTCACACCCAGCTTTGCAGACCTGGCCTTATCTGCAGATCTTTTCTTAGGCAAAGCTGATTTTTCCCTTCATTAGTTCATTTAACAGCCAGTCTTAACAGTCTTAACCCATTTCCTTCCTTGAAGTTTTCCCAACAAATCTGGAACCAAGCTAATCCCAGTCTCCCTTGAATCCATGAGATAATATCATGAACTCACCCATTTATGCCCTCTACCCTTCTACCCATTCTTTACCAATGGTTTGTTTCTTCTCAAACTAAACATAGCTGACAAGGACGAGAAACCCTAAAAGGGACGCCCCTTCCCCTCCTGTGTCACTATCTGCTCACGCATAAAGCGAAGGTGTTAGAAAGGACTACCAGGCCTCTGGTTGGCTTCTAGATGAAACAATGAAAATGAAAAAATTGAATTTAATTTAAAAGTGAAGTGCCAGTATATAAAATAGATCAAGGTGAGCCTGATTTAGAGGGGAAGGCATAAAAAGACCACCTACTTAGCATCACCCACTATCTTTTCCTCCATAAACACAAATGAATACAACCTTGGCTTGAAACTGGAAGTAGCAAGTTGTCAACTCTCTTTGACCATTGGATCCCTCTTTCCAGTGCTCTGAAGAAGCCCTTCTCGAGCTGAGCTGTACTAAATCAGTACAAAACAGGGCAAGCATGCGTGCTCAGTGTCTAAGCCATATCCTGCTCTTTTTGCGACCCCCTGGACTATAGTTTGCTGGGCTCCTTTGTCCATGGGATTTTCCAGGCAAGAACACTGGAAAACCATTTCCTCCTCTAGGGATCTTCCCAACCTAGGGATCAAACCTGTATCTTCTGCGCTGGCAGGCAGGTTCTTTACCACTGAGAAGCCCAAACAGGACATAAGCAGTACTAAAGCCCTTTTGATATTGCAAAGACTTCCTCCCGTGTCAACCACTTCCAGTCTCTCATTCTTCCCAAACATTTTCTACGTTCCACTGTCGTTAACTTTCTAGAACACTGCTTGGAGCCCATAACTCTCTTGCTCAGACAATTGCAGCAGATCCCTATTACCTGCCGTGGAAGGCAGAATTCTAAGTCGGTCCCTTAAATATCCTGCCTCTTGGTCTACACACTCTGCGTAGTCTCAGGACTGTGAATTTTAATCCCAAGATTAGATTATGTTACATAACACAACTGACCTTGAATTAGGGAAGTAATTCAGGTGAACCTGATCTAGTCACATGAGCTCTTTAAAAGTAGAACATTTTCTCTAGTTTGTCTCAGAAGGTAAGTCAGAGATTCAAAGCACAAGACAGCATTAATATGCCATTGGTGGCTTAAAAATGGAGACGGCCACATGATAAGGATAGAGGACAGACCCCTGACAGCCCACAAAGAAATTCAGACCTCAGTCCTCCACCCATAAGCAGCTTAATTGTGCCAATCACAAGAATGAACTTGAAAATAGATTTTTCCTCTGAACCTCCAGAGGAGACCTCACCCCAGTGGACTCCTTGACTTCGTCTTACAATAAACAGCACAGAGAATGTAGCCACACTGGGCTGGACTTCTGACCAACAAAAGTGCATACTAATAAATGGGTGTTGCTGTAAATTGGGGGTAATCTGTTACACAGCACAAGAAGCATGTGCACCTACTGAATCAAGTCACTGCATGCAGTGTTCAGGGTCCTCAATGGCATTTCCTAAATTCTAGGTTTAACTCCTCTGACGCAAAGTCACACACTTCAAGCCCCAGGGAGCTGAACCACTGTGCTTTTGCCCATGCTGCTCCCCCAAGTCTGTCCTCTTTATCCACGGCCCTTGGGAACCAGTATGCCATGCAGACCAGATCAAATGCCACTTTCATCCTAGAACTTTTCCTAGTCTTTGGACTCAGCATTAATCCTGAATTTCTGCTGCTCTCTCAGAATATTACCTATAGCTCTATCTTGTAGTTACATAGCTATCCAGAGGCTCAGAGGAGTTAGGCACTATGCCTGGATCATAGAGCCGTACAGTAGGGACTTGTGGACAAAACTTAGTCTATCCTAACAGAAGCCAGGCTGCACTGGGTACTCTGAGCAGCAGAGTGGATCTCGGAGCTAACTACTTTAACTGGGCCCTCCACTTTCTAATAAATGACTACCCGAGATACCAGTTCAAACTTCTGATACTAATTAATTTTTATGTTGCATTACTTTTCTGAATGGCAATCTATTTGCAATAATTCTAGAATGCATAATTCACAACCACAGTTCCCAGAAGAAACACATTTAGATATGAACAGTTAAAAATTAGCGTTCCAGAATTTTTTTCCTTCATTTTAGGACATTTATTTACAAAAATGTAACCATTTGTTATTTAATAATTACACTGGCTTCTTTTGTACTTTGAGTACTTTTCCTGTTGTACAATTCCATGGGAGAGAGAAATCAAAATGAAAATTTTTGAAAAATTATGTTGGACCTCCCTGTTTAAAGAAAAGAAAAAAATGAGGAAGCTGTTAAAGGTATAGGTTAGAGCCAATCTAATTTCAGTGAAATGGAAAAACAGAGAAACTTTCCTATCAGTTCTAGCTCAGTTCCCCTACACCTCCATCTGATAAGGAGATGGCAGTGCCTATGATTGACAGGGGCTTCCCTGGCGGCTAAGACGGCAACTGAAGCAGTAAGAACCCACCTGGTCCTAGAGGCTCTAGCTGCGGCTTCCTTCCCAGGCACCCTGCATTCTATCAGCCCCTCAACTACACTCCAGTTTGCCAAGAAGCCACCAATGAATGTTCTGTTTATCTTCTAGGATTTTGTCCTTCTAGTAAATAGGCTTCTACCTAGTGTGGGTAGAAGATGGGTTCATCCACACTTTTAAAAATACTCAAAGACATAAGCTCATAACAAAATTTAAAAAGTCCCTCCTTAAATCCAACCTCATCCCTTATAAACAACTTTTTACTGAGTAGATCTTTCTGACATACTCAGAAGGCCATATTCAAAAAGCATAAAGTGGAAAACAAGCTATAAAAACTACACCACACTGAACAATTCTATGCCAACAAACTGGACAACCTAGAGAAAATGGATAATTATTAGAAACATACAGCTTACCAAGACTAAATCAGGAAGAAGCAGAAAATCTGAGTAGACCAAGGAGATTGAATCAGCAAAGAATCTCCCAGTGAAGAAAGGACCAGGACCAGATGGCTTCCTTGATGAATTTTACCAGACACTTAAAGAAGAATGAACAACAATTCTTCTCAAACTCTTCCAAAAAACTGAAGTGGCAAGAACAGTCTTAAACTTCTTTTATGAGGCCAGCATCATCCCAATACTAAAATCAGTAACTACAGGCCACTATTCCTGATGAATATAGATGCAAAAATTCTAAATAAACTAGCAAACCCAATTCAGCAGCATGTTAAAAGCATCATTCACCATGTGCAAGTGAGATATATTCTTGGAATGCAAGGATGAGTCAATATATGCAAATAAATCAATGTGATACATCACATTAATAAAATGAAAGAAGCATATGATCATCTCAATAGACGCAGAAAACGTATTTGACAAATTCCAACATCCATTTATGTGAAAAGCTCTCAACAAATTAGGTATAGTAGGAACATGTCTCAACATAAAAAAGGCCATACAAGACAATCTTGAAGCTAATATCATACTCATTGAGGAAAGAGAGAATGTTTTTCCTCCAAGATCAGGAACAAGACAAGGAAGCCCACTCTCACCACACATATTCAAATTAATAATACTAGAAGTCCTAGCTAATCAGGCAAGGGAAAATAAGGTATCAAAATTGGAAAGAAAGAAGTAAAACTGTCTCTATTTGCAGATGACATGATTTTATATTAACATACAGAAAGTCCTAAAAAGTCAATAAACAAACAAAAAGCCGTTACATCTAACCAGTGAATTCAGCAGAGTTTTAAGATACAAAATTGGTAGCATTTCTATACACTAATAATGAATTCTCCAAAAAAGAAGTAAAGAAATCAATACCATTTATAATACCATCAAAAATAATAAAATACTTATGAATAAATGTAACTAAGGAGTTGAAAGATTTCTACTCCAAAAACTATAAGACACTGATGAAATGAATCGCAGTAGACATAAATACATGGAAAGGTATCCCATGTTCATGGACCGGAAAACCTAATATTGTTAGGATGTCAATACCACCAAAATCATCTAGAGGATTAATACAATCCTTATCAAGCTTCCAAAGGTATTTTTTTTACAGAAGTAGCAAAAACACCAGTATTGCTCAGTCGTGTCCAACTCTTTGCAACCCCATGGACTGTAGCCTACCAGGCTCCTCCGTCCATGGGATTCTCCAGCAAGAGTACTGGAGTGGGTTACCATTTCCTTCTCCAGGGGATCTTCCCAACCCAGGGATCGAACCCGGGTCTCCTGCATCGCAGACAGACACTTTACCATCTGAGCCACCAGGGAAGCCCAGTAAAATTTATAAAGAACCACAAAAGACCCTAAATGGCAAAAGAATCCTAAGAAAGAAGATCAAAGCAGGAAGCATCACAATCCTGATTTCAATCTATACTATAAAACTGTAATCATCAAAACAGGAAGTTACTGGCATAAAAAAAGAGACAAATAGATCAGTGGAAGAAAATCAAGAACCCAGAAATAACCCCAAGCATATGCAGTTAACTAATATTTGACAAGAAGGCCAAGAACACTCAATAGAAAAAAAGAAAGTCTTTTCAATAAGTGGTGCTAAGGGGTAGTAGGGGAGGAAAGGATTGGGAGATTGGGGTTAGCAGATGCCAATATTAAACATAGAATGAATAAACAAGGTCCTACTGCATAGCACAGAGCACTATATTCAATATCTTATGATAAACTATAATGGAAAAGGACATAAAAAAGGATGTACACATATGCATAACTGAATCATTTTCATGTACAGCAGAAAGTAACACTACATTGCAAATCAACTGTACATCAATAAAAAATTTCTGAAAGTTAAGTGGTACTGAGATAATTAGCTCTTCACATGTAAAAAAAAATGAAACTGGCCCCATATTTTATACTACTCCCCAAAATCAACCTGAATTAAAGACTTAAATGTAAGGCCTGAAACCATGAAACTCCTAGAAGAAAACATAGAAACAAAGCTTTGACATGGCTCTTGGTAATGATTTTTGGATATGATCTTTAAAACAGAAACAACAGAATCAAAAATAAACAAACAGGACTATATCAAACCAAAAAGTTGCCTAACAAAAGAAATCATCAACAAAGTAAAAATCATGTATGTGACAAGGGGTTAATATCTAAAACATATTAAAAACTCACGATTTTATATTAATATACAAAACAATTCAGGAGCAAAAACAATTTAAAAATGGACAAAGGAAGTGAATAGCTATTTCTTCAAAGAAGATGCATGAAAGGCCAACAGGTATATAAAAATATACTCAGCATCACTCGTTGTTAGGAAAATGAAAATTAAAACCACAATGAAGTATCAATCACCTCATCACTGTAAAAATGACCATCATCAAAAAGACAAGAGATAACAAATGTTGGTGTGGAAGTGGAAAAAAGGGAATACTTCCAAAGGTAATGAAAACACTAGATAGAGAAGAACAAATATTGTATGACCTCACTTGTATGTAGGATCTAAACACACAAACTTACAGAAAAAGAAATCACACTTGTGGTTACCAGAGGCCAAAGGTGGGGAGTGGGAGAACTGGAGGCTTGTGGCCAAAAGATACAAACTTCCAGTTACAAGGGAAGTAAGTACCAGGGATGTAACGTACAACATTGTGACTGTAGCTAACACAGCTGTATGATATACAGGGAAGTTGTTGGGAGAGTAAATCCTAAGAGTTCTTAATCGCAAGGAAAATATTTCTTTCCTTTTTTCTTTATTTTATCCATATAAGAAGACGGGCATTAGCTGAAACTATTGTAATCATTTCACAATATACATCAAACCATCATGCTGTATGCCTTAAATGCATACAGTGATGTATGTCAATTAATTTTCAAAACTGGAGTTGGGGGGGGGGAAGCCACACTAGCATTTTCTGAGACCTCTGTTCCACTGATACCATAGTTGTTTTCTGGTCTCCACAGCATGCCTCCATATGGAGGACCTATTTCCCTAATCACGGAACACTATGACCTCACCACTAAAAACAAACAGCTAAGAACCAAGGAAAGTAACTGGAAGTGAAAGTGTCCTGAACAAAAATCAAGCTTTATATAATCTCAGTTTAATCATCTGCCCTGTCTTGCTCTTTTCCAGAATTATATATTTTCCATTATCATATTTTCTTTACCACTAATGTAGGTATATAGTTTCTTCTCTTCAAGGATATTAAGTGGTTTTTTAATTGTATAAGTTCTCCTCTGAGAGCACTTTTTATATATGAACTGTAGGGTTTGTTTATTTGAATGCATTTGATTTGGATATTAAGAATTCAAATCCTAAGGAATTCTATGAGAAAATAAATAAATATAAATTCTGTTCTCAAGAGGCCAGAGATTGTTTGGTACTGGATTCATCCTTATACTATATTCTTCCTCAAGTAAAGGGCACTTTATATGATGCATTTGAAAGCAATAAACTGAACTTGGGATGGAACAAAGTGATGGATTGTGTCTGGGGTTTTTGTGGTTTAATGGCTTTGGGTTTATGAGGAAATTTTGTTTTATGAAAACAACATGAGAAAGCTGTCATTGTTTATGATATTAAAGTCTAATGTAAAAAAAAGTAATGTTTTCCAGCTTAATAAGTAGGCATTATGCTCAGAAGTAGATCTGGCTCTATCGAATTCTCAGAATTTAGTCCCAAAGTTGCTGTAATCCTCTATGAAAAGATCCAAAAAATATTCAGAAACACAGAACAAAATATTTAAGGGTCCAAGACAATATATTTGTTTCTAGTGAGTTTTTCTTTTCAATTGGTTTGGTCATTGTGATGAAATACATGCTATTTCCTTTTGAATGGAACTAATTTTAACAAAATTGATTAAAATATGACCTAGAACATTGATTAGGTAAATTTTTTAACACTAGTTCATAAGATTCAATTACTGTAACCTTAATTTGGCTCTCATTGTTCAATAAACATTAACAAAATAATTAATTGAGAAGGTAAGGACTCCACATTTTAAAGAACCTGCTTTATTTTTCTAAAATCATTTAATGATGACAATTTGGCTTTGTAACAAGAGCTGAAAACATAATTCATTGAGAGATGAATCATCCCTCTTCCAGTAAGCCAATAAGAAATATTTTAAGAACATTTTTCATCAAAATCTATTTAGTAAAACCACCTTTAAAGAAAGCAATGAATATAAAACCTATGAGTCTGAAAGAACAGAAAACAAAAAAAGTTGATATAACTTTTGTTAATTGAAGCATATGTTTTAAAAATTATTCCAGATAATTGCTAATCACATTTTAAAAATAAACATTAGATTAAGACAGCCAAGCACACCTTAAAAATGAACATTCAGCTAAATATATCTTTGCCATGGACTAAAAATTAAAATGGGCTTTTTTTGTTCACGTTTTAAATGGCTTTCTAACATCATAAACTCAAGGTGTGTGTGTGCATTCCTAAAGATGCCCAAAAAACTACTACATTTTTAAAAGATTATTTATCCACTCAAAGCTTTCTGCCACTTATCATTGTCTAATGAATTATCAGTTTCTTAGTAAAATTTTATTCCTAGACTGTGACATCCCTGTGGAAAGAGCCTATGCTTTTTATTACTAGAGGTTATTACAAAACATAGAATATCACTAGGTACTCAGAAATTGTTTATTGAATGAACGAAAAATTGATAAATTTCTTAAATCAATGAACGCTGTTCTGAAATGTCCCTCTTTATTATTATTTTTTTTTAAGTCTTTATTGAATTTGTTACAGTATTGCCTCTACTTTCTGTTTTTGGGTTTCGGACATGGGAGCTTAGCTCCCTGTCTGGGGACTGAAATTGAACCTGCACCCCCTGCATTGGAAGGCGAAATCTTAACCACTGGACCACCAGGGAAGTCCCTGAAATGTCCCTCGTTAAACTTCAAGTGTATTATATCATGTATTATAGGAAAAAAAAAAAAAACAGAGATCCTTTGGATTTTCCTGAATTGGATATTTTTCTCTGAACTTAAGTAACAGTAGTGTCAGTACAGTATGATAGTGTCAGTACAGAACAGTATGATAATTTAACAATACACCATGACTTGCTGGTAATCGTTTCTTAGAAATATCTTTCCTCTATTGCTGCATAATGGTTGACAGAAGAGCCACCGTGTGAGACATCTTGGGTAAGCAGGCATTTGATAATAAGCCTCGCAAAAGTTGGTTTTAATTCTCAATACAAACTGTCAAGGTAGATACTATTATTACTAGCCCTACCTTAAAGATAAACCTTAAGAGAGGCCTCAAGAGGTTAAGTAATTTGCCCAAGTTGATGCTGCTGTTGAACTGCAGAGAAGAGCCTCCTAGGTTTCCAAGCTTGTGTTCAATCCACTGAACTACAGGGTCTCTCAGCACTTAGGAATAACCCATATCTATGAATTTAACTTTACATAATTTATTTTCCCAAGTTTACTTTAACATAATACTTTTCAAAGAAAAATTAAATTCTAATTCATTCTGAATCACTCATTTACTCTTCCTTTAATCAGGTTTCTTATCCAACTTTTCATTTCTATGTATCTTTTAAAAATAGATATAGGAACAGCAGAAGCAACTGTAAACATACTGTGTTGATGCTGACTTAAAAATAAGTATATAGGAATTGAAACATATACATCAAAGACATTAGACTCTTGATATGACCCTTATTTTTACTAATAGTAATTCCCACGTCTTAACCAAATAATTTACTTGAGACTGTGTATGAAAGCCTACTTATTCTCACTACCCACTCAAATTCAGTAGTCAAAATAGCAAACATTTCATTGTTTAATATTTTTGAGATATGTCCATTACATACAAATTCAAACCGCTTGTAAATTGGGGTCATGCTTAGTTTTGGAAATATTCCAGTGAAAAATATTCTTTTCTGGACAGGCTTTACCATAACATAAGAAAGGACCTCACTTCACCTCTCTCAGTCCATCTGGGGTCTCCCTTGTGACTGTGTTCTAATTTTATTAGAGTTCATCACTAACATGGTTTCTCTTCCACTTGAACCCAAACCCAAACCAGTTTAATGTCATGTTCCTAGTGATTCAATATGAAACAGGGGCATATCAAAAGATCTTATACTTGGGGATCTTAGAAATTATTTTTTTCCTTTGACTTCTTTTAAATCTTCTTAGGTGATAACTTTTATTACTATCTTTATTAGGTATACTGTGTACTCAGTCGCTCAGTCATGTCTGACTCTTTGTGACCCCCTGGACTACAGCCTCCCAGGCTCCTTTGTCCTTGGGATTTTCCAGGCAAGAATACTGGAGTGGGTTGCCATTTCCTCCTCCAGGGGATTCTCCTAACCCAGGGATTGAACCCACACCTCCTGCGTCTCCTGCATTGGCAGGCAGATTCTTTACCACTGGGCCACCTGGCAAGCCCATTAGGTATACTATCTACTTACAAAAAGGCTTTAGGGAGATTTGTGGGGGAAAAAAAACAGGAAAAGACAGAATCACTTAAACTCAATTTGAAAAGAAGTGTCCTAAGTAATACAAGAAAACAGAACAGATGAGATTTAATTTCATATAATTTCTGCATTCGCATATAGATAATCCCCAACTTACTAAGGAACAGAACTCCAAAAGCTCATAGGTGAGTCAGTGGTCTGGAACCCACACTGAAATCTCCTATCAAAACAGTATCATACAAAGTGACTAGGTTTCCATACCAGTCTACAAAGCCCAATTCAACCCTGAATGCACCTCAACTGTGATACCAATAAGAAATCTGAGTCGAGGGAAGCTGGCCTGAAGACTCATGCCAAAATGGAGAACAAGTTTTTATACAATAAAGTCATTCATTCATAAGACATTAATTGAGAACCAAGAAGCTACAGAGTGTCAGTTTAACATGTTCTAATTCTGGAATTAAAAAGACATACTTTTTAGATATAAACTGAAGATAAAATAATGCCTTAAAAGAAATAACATATGGAAAGTCCTTGGCACATAAAAGATTAACTAATTTTAGTCCCTTTCCTTTGTTTCCCAAGGGAGAAAAAAGAAAAGGGGACGGCTTAGCTTTCTCTTTTTAAATTCCTGGAAAAAAAAAAAACAAGTTTAATTTCTAAACCCTCTTCTCTCTCTGTGGGCACTCCCATCACCCGGACACCCATCCTCCCAGGTCCTGCGCCCCAGGCCCTTCGACTTCCCACTGTGCCAAACATTAAAAGTATCACCTCTCTACCCAACCTTGTCCCCATTCCTGCAGCCAGTAATGTCCGCCAGGTGCTAAAAGAACAGCAGATGATATCAATTAAAGCAACTGCTTTCAGTAATTGACATTTATTTTTTAAGAAAAAGTCTGTCAATCCCAATAAATTTCTAATTAGTGTAATGTTTCAGAGAGTAGAAGAATGATGTAAAAGAATTCAGAAAGAGTAAACCTGGAAGATGTTGGGGAACAGAGAGATAAAAGAATAAAGCCATTCCTTTATTCCTTCAGTGTGAGGAAATAAAATGAAGAATCATAAAGTTCTATGGAAGTGCAGTCTAAAGTGGGCCCACATGGATTGAAATGTCCAAGAAGACTTCTTTGTGGGAAGCTTCTCCTAGGATATAAGCCCAATTAGAGTAGGAATGTCATCTGTTCAAATTAACCCTGAATCTCAAAGACCTAGAATAACTTCTGGCACATCGTTGGCCCTGAATTGAAGAAAATGTGTAAAAATGAAAGGACACTGGCTTAAATTTAGACCTGAAGAATCAGTAGAAATTAGCTGGGAGACATGGAATTAGCAGAAGTGATGGCCTTGGGTAGAAAGGAACAGGGGTCTTTGGCAAACTTAGAAAGGAGATTATCAAAATGATGAGTCAGAAGCTCTAGGGAGAAAAGTGAGAAATGAATTTGGAGAGGTGGGCAAAGGCCAGATGTGTGTGGGCCTTTCAGGATGTTTAAGAATTTGACCTAACTGTCTCATCTCAAAGCCCCAACTTGGACTGAACATTCCACAACGGGAAGAGCTCTGACGGGGGCAGGGGGCAGGCAGACTCTGGGGCGGAAGGCACAGAAGAAGAGTGGGAGCAGCCTCTGTCTCTTAGGGAGATGAGACCCTGGAGTCTACCTTCAGAGTTACCACAGCTACATTAGGACTCACCACAGATGAATAAACACACCAGGGATATTTGAGTCCTTCACCTGAGGCGCTTTCATGAAGGAAAATCATACTCGGCGTCATTGTTTAGAAGTTCAGACTGTTACTTAGCTAAGCATGCTGGGATCATCCACTGAAAGAAGGACACGAAAAATGAAAACATTTTGCTCCTGAATCTGTGTGTGTGTGTGTGAGAGAGAGAGAGAGAGGGAGAGAGAGGAAATTCTGTCAGGGGGCTGACTTTAAAAGAATGGAGGATTACACACTTCACTGTTCAAGGGTGACAGAGAGAAAACGAGGCTGGCACCAAGCAGGAAGCCCAATCCTGTCTGAATAAAACACTGCACGTTTATGCAATCCCTAGTACCCGATCTTTTATCACAAACTATTTTGATTGCAAAGAGAGAGAAGTGCTAAGTAAAAATTATTTACTCTGGGTCTATTATGAAAAGAAAAGATTAACTCTCTAACACTTCGTTCGTTTTGAAGGTGTATTTTCTACCTTCCCGGTATGATTTATATTAATGAGAGGTTTAAAACAGGTTTTAACTTAAGAATGATTGCTGATGGTGAAGTGAGTAATTATACACCTTCTGACAGGACACGTGAATGGCTCATACAAGGGAACTGCATAACATGCCAGGCTAATCCTCCCTGCATAAAAAGGGAGAATGCTTTGCAAGCTGGCCGATTTTAAGCTCCAGTTAACAAAAACCCTTTTTGTTGCAGCCTAAAACAAGAATGGGTTAACAAAAGCAAGGAGGGAAAAAAATAAGATTTTTTTCCCTTCTTCACAAAATATAGTATTACAGGACTTAAAGGTTTTGAAAGGCCACGATGCGGCTGAAAGACTTGAGAAACGGGCAAGGTCTGGGCCAGCAACAACAAACTGAAAAGATCCCAAGGAAAATCAGAACCTCTTATCAGTAGGGAACGTTATGATGTGATTCCAGTTTATGGCTGGTTTGGTTTTTTTTTTTTAAACGAGTTTAAAGTGTAGACCAGGAAGGTGCCAACGCTCCCTGCCTAGGTAGAGACGAAACGGGTTCATGGATGTGAAAAAAGAAAAACCATAAGCGGTGGTGGGCCGGTCAATAGTGTGTCTGCCGTTTCTGCATGGCTGCGTTTTCTCATACAAGAGCCACTCCTGGACAATAACAAGACCCGGCTACACTGAGAAATGTTCCGTTAACATAGAGCGACCGCGGGCTTAACTCTGCATGCCCGGCCTGCCCACTGACAAACACACAATCCACACAGTGGTCCGAGATGCTTTCCGAAGAAGACACTCAGCTGTGGCCACCACTCACCTGCTCGAGGGAAGGAAAGGAAGAAATGAAAGCCGCCACATTTATTCCACATGACGAGCATTGAGAAATGGAAGGCCAAGGTTGGCAGGTGCCAGGAAGGAAGCCCAGAGAAGCAGATCATGTCTTGGAGGATGAGGGAGCAAGTCTCAGCACTGAATTATTTCCTAAGATGGACATCACCTTAGAAAATCTCAAATGAGAAATTTAAGGAACAGAATCCTTATATTCATCTTCTACGTCTCTTAAATGATTCAGAGACTCCTAAATTTTGACAAGTTTCTAACATGATTTGAACTTATTCATCTTACTTTAGATATTTATACGGATTCATTGGCCTGCATGGTGAATTCTGCCCCTACAGTGGGCTATGATCACAGAAGTCAGGAATGCCATCACCTACTTGCAGGGTCCCCTGACGCAGTGCCCAAGACGGCCAGGTCTCATAGAGCAAATCAACACACCCAGCAGGACGGGTCAAGAGGGCAGGCCTGCCTCTGGTTCCTTCCTTCTGCTGACACACACTGCATTTGCTCTTGACAGGATGGAGCAGAAAAGTCTTCACTTTTTAAGAAGGCCAAGGCAAAGAACAGGAAGCTGAAGCTGCGGCATTTCCTAAACTAACTGTATTAGGACTGCTCTTCAGAAGATCCTTTACAGACATGTTGTTAAGCCCTAAAGATAATAAATTAGGCTGCAACTGTGATATCCATACAAATGTAGCTTTAAAATACTCTCTTTCCAACTGCAAATAATAAGTAAACCATTTCTGTTCCTTCATGGGTAGCTGGAAGCTGGAATTTCTAGGTGTGGAAAAATTTATTAGAAAGTGATCCCAAAAATTTTCATGAAAATTCTAACAATTTATCATAAAGAGGGTTGTAAAGTTTGAGGTTTAGCATTTGGTTCTTTTGCGGCTATTCTTTAATATCTGTTTGCAAACTGCATATATTGCAAAATAAGCCTATATTCAAAGCAGAATAAATTAACTAATACTGTAAACTGAAATATCTGTTTCATTCAAGTCTATTAATTTTGATCTGAAATGATGACCAGAGGACACTTTTGTCATCATTAGCACTCTTCCCAATACTCAAAAGGAAAACTGTTCTTAAATTTATATATCATCTAACATATATAAAGCATCTATCAATTATAATTACCAAAACAAGAGTCAAAGGCAATGTTTTATTATTCTACTACTTGTCAAGGAAAGACACCTCGAGAATTTCTGTGACTCTTGGAAACATAAGTTTGGAGCCTAGAGACCTCTGTCTTACTGAACTATCAAACGTAGAGAAATTATCCCACAGAAAATGTCAGAGGATTACTCCCTACATAGGATGGCAAAGAGATTCAAGTTCTTAGCATCAAACACATTACAAAATGCATGTGAAAGAAAGTCCTGGGAACAAGAACCCAACACATTTACACTTATCCTAGTGTAACAGGACAGGAAGGAATAAGATGGGGAGAAGAGACATGCAGGGATTTTATTAATCTAATTTCACATTTTTATTTCTTTATTCACACATTCACTTAAACTTTTAATTATTTTAAATTTTATTCAAATAAATTTAAACAAAATTTTAAACTGGCTGATGAATGCATGAGTTTGTAGAAATATTTATATCTTTGTATGTCTTAAATATTTCCAAATACATTTTTAAGAAACTGAACCAAGGGAATTAGGACAGGAATAATGAGGTGAAATCACCAGATCAAAGAATTATAGGGGGAAAAAAAGCTTCAAGGATGTATAGTTGGTCTCTTTGAACAGACCAAAACCACCTAATCTTTTCAAATTTAAATCCTTTACTATAATCAGGGTTCAAATGTGGCAGTCTTACTACACAGGCCTTCACAACTGATAGGTATTTAATAAAGATATGTCTGTTGATAATAATGATAATTTTACTCAAACAGGACATTACAGAGAATGTCAGATGATTGAAAAACAATATAAAGAACAAACACTATGCCAGAGAAAAACTTCTCATGCAGTTTAAGAACCTCCAATGGAAACTTAGAAAGACTGTCAGACTGATTTGTTTGTGGGATTCGTAAAACCACCTTTACTAACCATTTCCAATCCTGAGGTCTCTGAGGCTTCACACATGCTGTTCCATCTTCCTGGAACACTACCACTTCCCTTCCCCTGGTTAACTTTCATTCCGGCTGCCTTCACTGATCTGGTACATGGGTCTGTCTCATTTTTGTCCCCATAAGATTCTATATTTCAGTATCATAACATCTCCCATATTCCCATCAAACTTGGTTTGATGGAAACCAAAGTCTGCCTCTCACCTATCCACCAATCCCTATCTCCCCATCCGTACCTTACAGTTACTTTGCTGTTGTTCAGTCAATCAGTCGTGTCCGACTCTTTGCAACCCCACGGACTGCATGCAGCACACCAGGCTTCCCTGTCCATCACCATCCCCCAGAGCTTGCTCAAATTCATGCCCACTGAGTCAGGAATACCATCCAAACATCTCATCCTCTGTTGTCCCCTTCTCTTCCTGCCTTCAATCTTGCCCAGCATCAGGGTCTTTTCTAATGAATCGACTCTTCACATCAGGTGGCCAAAGTACTAGAGTTTCAGTTTCAGCATCAGTCCTTCCAATGAATATTCAGGGTTGATTTCCTTTAGGATGGACTGGTTTCATCACCTTGCAGTCCAAGGGACAGTTACTTGAGGTTTATTAATTCCCATAAAGTCAAGAACGGAATCAGTTTTTTTTACTTTGCTTTCCCACTATGCATACACCTACTGTGTTAGTCATTCAGTCATGTCTGATTCTTTGCCACCACATGAACTGTAGCCCCACCAGCTCCTCTGCCCAGGAAATTCTCCAGGCACTAATACTAGAGTCGATTGCTATTCCCTTCTCAAGGGGATCTTCCCAACCCAGGGACTGAATCCAGATCTCCTGCATTGTAGACAGATTATTTACCATGTGAGCCACCAGGGAAGCCCATACTTCTACTGAGTGATTGGCTAAATGAACTCTATGACTATTCTAAAATCTTTCCACTTTCTTCTTCAATTTAAAACATACACAAAATATTCCCACATATATCCATTCTCTTATATCCAGGAAGTTATAGCTCTGTAAATCTATGTACGTATCAAATATATGCGGTTGTCAGATGAAAAAGTGACACAGAACAAATAACTTTATTATACGGCTTGACGATATATGCTAAGGTATGTGTTGAATGTTGAAAGCAGCTGCTGATACTAGATTTTTAGGAAATAATCACTAACTTTCTACATTTTATTTCTTTGAATTCAAGCTCAGGAAACTTAAAGAAAAAGATCCGGGAGGCAGCCTGGTGGAAAGAATGAGTTCTGTATTTAGGAACTCGGTTCTTGGAGACTGCTTCCTCCCTAGCCTAGGTGAGACCTTTAGCTCTAAAGGCCTCAGGTTCCTTATCTGTAAATGATTAGATTAGATAACAAGGGCAACAGCCAATATTTATAGAGCTTTCAGTTGAAGACTTTGACATAGGCTTTCTATCCTAAAAGACCCCTCTGGGTTTTCACATGCTGTGTTGTTAGTTTTACTCAAAATTATTATTTGGTTATATACCATTTATCTAAGTAAATCCAAGAAGTAAATTTGTACAGATAATTAATTTCTTATTAAAAAAAGAAAGCACTGTTGTCTTGCTATCTAGAATGTCCTAGTATCTAGAATGACTGGAAATGTAATCCTGAATAACAATCAGCTGCTAAATTGCCTTCAAAGAACCCACTACCTTTTGTTCTGCTGTTCCCAGAAGCATCACTGGGACCTGCCTGTTAGTAAAGATCAGGGGCTAGCTTTACTTGTCCAGAGAGAAAAAAACAGTCACTTCTGCAGGAAAAGAGCCATCAGAAAGAATGCCTCTTCCTACTAGATCACACCATTTCTCCCCAAGGCTTGAACTTGGAACTACTTAACTCTACAATACTCTTAAGATTTTTAATGTGATTACTACTGAAGTTCAGTTCAGTTCAGTCACTCAGTCATGTCCAACTCTTTGCGACCCCATTGACTGCAGCACACCAGGCTTCCCCGTCCATCACCAACTCCCGGAGTTTACGCAAACTCATGTCCATCGAGTCAGTGATGCCATCCAACCATCTCATCCTCTGTCATCCCCTTCTCCTCCTGCCTTCAATCTTTCCCAGCATCAGGGTCTTTTCCAGTGAGTCAGTTCTTCGCATCAGGTGACCAAAGTATTGAAGTTTCAGCTTCAGCATCAGTCCTTCCAATGAATATTCAGGTCTGATTTCCTTTAGAATGAACTGGTTGGATCTCCTTGCAGTCCAAGGGACTCTCAAGAGTCTTCTACAACACCACAATTTCAAAAGCATTAATTCTTCGGCGCTCAGCTTTCTTTATAGTCCAACTCTCACATTCATACATGACTACTGGAAAAACTGAAAGCTCAACATATTTATTCAAACTCACATTTAAGAGCAAATGACTAATATTATATGATTTCCTAAAAGCAGGTTTTGATAGAAGATAGGAGTCAGCTCCAGGGGTATCTGGGCTCGAATATGAAGAGTATACTGGGTATTTTTAAATGCAAATTTAAACCATAAAAATAATACCACAGTAATCAGTCTATCTCCATCTAACATTTCTATAGCAAAGCTTCTTCACAAAAATATGCATATACAGTATAGACAATGATTGAATATGGGACTGCTCACTAACAGCTAAAGTAAACTGATATACTTACGAACATAAGGTTCTCTGTACTGTTGATTATAGCTACTGCTTTTGAATTTATTTTCCAAAGTTGAATGACCACAAAATAAAAGCATCTCTTTGCAACTTCTCTTTCTCCTTATGTTTGCCATCTCCCGAAGAAGACTCTTTAATTTCATCTTGAGAACTTCCTTGTCAGTAATTGTCAGTGACGGAGATAGAAATTAAAATTATTTGAATTCTACAAGCTGCTTATGCTCGTAACTGTCATAAAACAATGTTATACCCCAAATGCTCTAGTCCTCCGGGAATGTGGGTGAGGGGTTCATATGAAATAATCCATTTATGTCTCTCAGGTTTAGGCCAACGCATGGACAGTTATATGGGAACTTAGAAACATATCCTTTCATGCTGGACTAACCAAGGCAGGAAGTCACTATCCTCTCTTAGTAGACCAAACAATTCTCACTTCATTGCTAGAATTAAATTCCAGAGAATTTTTTGGATTCTATTTAATGAATGAGGATATATTTTTCATGTGGTGTCATTGTTTTACTACTTCCCATGTTTATTTGGACAGATTCATAGCACTGGGTAGGAAATGTATTGGTTGGCAACTTCAGTTTTGGAAGAGAAAGTAAACACATGCTGATTAGCAAACAGTAAACTCTACTGTGTTTAATTTTGGCTTCTCTTAAAAAAAAAAAAAAAAAACACAAAAAAAACCCCACTATTTGGTGTTGTGTTCCAAGTAGGAGCATTTGTCCCTAAGTTCCTTCCTAACCCCTTACTGGAGGGCTTCCAGAATTACTCTCATTTTTTTTTCCCTTCTCCCCCAACACCAGTGGCAAACGCCAACATTATTTAAGAAAATACTTGTGCATATGGTATCCTCCTAGCACAGATTTGCCATCCAGTTGAACAGTAGGGCCACTAACCCACACAAACTAAACTGCAAAATTCTGAACTGCATAAATATAAACAATTGTTTTCAGCTCTGATACATTCAAGGTAAAATCATACTTCAGAAAATCCCAGAAAGGTTACTGAATGAAAACTATCATGTCTGAGAACGGAAGGTGGTAAATATGACAACAAGCTAGAATTTCAAATGCTCTCTTTAGAGCCAACTTCTTTCATTGTCCTCATTCGCTTGTTCTACCATGGCCCCCAAATTATCCTTCAATTTTAAGTTTATACTTAAGTTTATCCCTAGCTTTCTCCTCATCCATCCGCAGAGGCTTATAACAAGCATTATTACCAAAAAAGTGTCCAGGAACAGCATATACATACAGAAAATCTTGAGCATCTTAGATATACCCCTTCCCATCTGGCACAGACCCTTTCATTATTTCAGAGCTCCATTTCACAAAAGCTCTATTTCATAAAAACTCCGTTTGAGCTTTCATTCTTCATGACTAAAGGTCACTTACCATTATTCAACTTCCCATGAAGCTTTGTGAGGTGCACAAAATGTAGTCCCTGCTCACCAAATGGGAAAGCCAAGGCATCCGGAAGTACAGAACTTGCCAAATGGCCCAACAGCAGAGGTGAGCGCCATCTCTGGCAGCTCTCCATTGCCTGTTCCACAGACGGCATTATGAATCCGCCAGGTTCTGTACTGTGGTAGGTACTATACCTATGATCTAGTATGTTCTAGGCGCAGGCAGAAAGGTGCTAAATGATCAATGTTCCAACCCACAAGAGGTTCACAGTTTACGGGAGGTGAGAAGCAGTACACCAGCAAACAAGTGAATATAAAATATGTCAGGGAGCCAAATGGGAAACAGTCGAGTGGAATAAGGGCAAGGGGGTTTGCGGGGGGTAGAAATGGGTGGAGTGGTGGGAGAAGGCCTTTCTGAGCCCACCTCTGGATGATAACGGCAAGCCACTCCAGTGTTCTTGCCTGGAGATTTCCATGGACAGAGGAGCCTGGTGGGCTACAGTCCATGGGTCACCAAGAGTCAGACACAACTGAGTGACTAAATTTAACTTTCTGGATGACAGGAAGGGACAAGTCCTGCAAGGACCTGAGAAGAAAGGCTTCTCAGCAGCAAGAACAGGAAGAGCAAAGTGCCTGAGGCTCAGCTGTGCTGGAGGAGTGGTGAGATGGCCAGCGCTGCGGATGCCAGCAGGACCGGAGAGGGAGGCAGGGGCCGGGGCTCATAGCCTCGGAAGTCACCATGAGATGGGGAGGCTGCAAACATAAATAGACCAAGCTAGAAAGAGGGAAACCAGCGTGATGTGTTTGATGGACAAGCTCACAATGAAAAGGCCCGGCGTGAAAAGGAGGGGGTGCCATCAGGGGGAGGCTACATGGGCACAAACACACAGAAGGACCCGGTTCTGAATTTTCTACACACTCGGAAAACATTTTCACACTGGCTGACCCTATCAAATATAAGAAGTGGCTCAACAGCATCCAGTACCTAAGCGAGACCAAAAGCATTTCCTTCTGTAAAGCTCTGCAGCTGAGGGCTTACATCCGCCTGGTCCAATCAGTTCATTTCCAAACAAAGGTAGGAAATGGCTGCATCCTAGGATTTCATTGTGGGCTCATGAGTCAGTGCTTTGGAACTTGGTATCTTTGGAAGTGAGTGTCTATTCTTCACGTCTCTTGCCACAGGGGGAAAATGGTACAGATAAACAGTAATACAACTTCACCCTACTGAGATACGAATCTGTGGGCTTTTCCACCCCTTCTCAAAAAATAAATGAATGAATGACCGAAATTCAGGTCCCACTTATTTTTTTTTCTTTCCCTCTCTCTTGTTTCCAAATTCCCAGTCTCCCGTGTTTCCTAAACAACAAAAAGTAAACTGATGGTGAAAGTATGCTACAAGATAATTATTCAAAGGCTGTTATGTTATACTATGTAGTTTATAAGAAATTTGTATTCTATAAAAGTGCCCAATAATGTGTACCATAACATAGAGATCTAAGAAATGAAAATTAAGAAATTTGTTGTAAAGAACAAAATGATTCCCCATAAGGTAACTCAAAAGATCTGTGGAATTTTATATTCAAAATGTTCAAACAGTAATTTATCTTTGAAAACTATTTTTATAGAACAGTCACAAAGACAATAATATGTAAATTCCAATTGTATTTTTGTAAGATGTTCCCATCATTTCTGCGTGCAGTGTACAGTGAACAAAAGAGAACAAAGCATGTGTCTATAGATGTGTATATGTATATATAATCATACACACACATATATAAATACACACACATATACTCAATATACACATTTTCTGCTTTCTTTTACTAACTCTATCGTGTACCTGTGTGTGTGAGCGATTGAAAGCCTATGGCGAAGCGTGTATACAGAACTTTGCTTTCTCGGTCAGATTTTCCTGGTCTCTGACCATTCTGTACCTGCCTGAGACTTAGAACTACTATTATTAAATTACTACTAAGTTAGAACTACTAATTATGACTATTAAATTAGAACTACTAACCTAATCTGTCGGATCACAGACTTTCGAGGAACTTGTGATCCATGCCTTTACTGTGTACTTTTATTTAGACCCCCCCAAGCTTGGGCTTCCCTGGTGGCTCAGAGGTTAAAGAATCTGCCTGCAATGCCAGAAACCTGGGTTCGATCCCTGGGTCAGGAAGAGCCCCTGGAGAAAGCAACGGCAACCCACTCCAGTATTCCTGTCTGGAGAATCCTATGGACAGAGGAGCCTGGTGGGCTACAGTCCGTGCAGTCACAAAGCCTGGCGGGCTACAGAAAATGGGGTCGCAAAGAACTGGACGTGACTGAACAACTAACTAACTAACTAACTATATATACATTCTAGGAATATTATCCTGAATAAAAAATGCTTCAGAGATATACTTAACCTACAGGATATTTTTTTCAGGAAAAAGTATAGTAACACCTGGATTGACACAGCACTCTCGTTTCCAATGAAAGTTATAGAAGAAGTTATGTATTATATCTGACCTAATATTAGAATCTTATTATTATCATATTATTATCTATGATGGAAAAGGGAAAGAAAATAAGGTAGCCAGGTTTAAATGAGAATGAGAAAGTCATTTATGAGAATGAGAAAGTCATTTATGGCATGACATAAATATACATAAATATATCAATCAACCAAATTAATTGATAACAATATTCTTTGTGAGCAATGTGGCATAACCACAAGAAAGTTACATGGTTATAGTGAGAAACTTCAGAAGCAGGGCATTTCCATTTAAGCAAAATAAAAATTATTTTCAGAATACTGGAGAAATCTGGTGTTTTTCACCTAGGCAGAATGGATTATGAAAACAGTAAGAAGAATCTCCAGAGAGACAGAGTGAGTTTATGTGTTAAGGAGAATATTATACTTCATTTTTCCAATGCAGAAATAAACTGAGAAAAACTGAGGGGCAAAGCAAGAATGGAGAAAAATAAAATCACCCCCAAAATGATTTAAAATGTAATAATAAAACAGGGCTATAGTTTTAGCTTATATTAGTTTTTGTCCTTCCATTAAAAATACCTTAAAGTGCATTCCTCTTGGCTATATTGTCAATTTCTCAAAGAATACACTGGTAAATTTCCAAAATCTCATTAGACATATAAATTACATGTATAAAGGTTCTTGTATAGCCTGTGGAAACATTTTAAACTTCTTCTGTAATATTATTTTCTTCAGTAAAACTGGGCCTAAAGTTTGGAAAAATTCCTAGAGAGTGAAACATCCCCTTCTTCCTTCTTTCTTTCTCCCTCCCTCTCTCTCTCCCTCTCCCCGCCCCCACCTCTCTCTCTGGATAGTATTACCCTACTACATACCCAGCCATATATCTTTACGCTCCAATTTCCTACCTATTCCCCTATCCATACAAGTATAATGCTTCCATTTTGAAGCATATGGCTGGGGAGCCAAAAGAATTTAAATTGCCTTCAAAATGTGCATCGCATTATAAATGGTGTGAAAAAAGATCTCACTATTCAGCTCTCAACTTGGAGCAGAAAGCAAAGAGGAAGCAACACAAGACTGCTTCAAACTTTATCCAAAAACTCAACAGCTTCACTTGTTTATAGAGGTACAAAAAGTATGCGACACAGTTTATAAAACAAGAACGGCGTACTGTATGCAAAAGTAAAGTTAAAAGCGAAGTATAGTAACAGCCCTATCTTGTTACAAACACTTGGCAGAGTGTCTAAAGTACCATGGTCAAAAACACGATACTGTCTGAGCTGAACTTCTGCCAGAAAGCACTCCCTAAGTCCAAGTCTCTTTAGCCATCATCACCACCTCATTTGGCAATCTCTCCCACGCCTCAGTTCATCTCCTCAAAATGCCTCCACAGAAACACGGAAAGCAGACAATCTCCCCAGCTATTCAGGCTGCAAGTATCACAAAGTGGGAGCCCTGGCAAGTCACCGTGTAAGAAGCAGTTCGAAGGTTAGAAAGCCAGGACCAACTGCACATCCTTAAAGCCACTTTGCATAGCAAGTTGGGCAGGGCTGTCTTCATTTTTGGTAATCCAGGGCTTCTTCCCTACTCTCACAGTAATTCCAAAGGGTCTTTCTGAACCAGCAGCAGCTGAGAAAGAAGGCACATGGTAAGAATACACTCAGGCACCAAATATAATACATTTTAGGCAAATGAGGGGCAAATGTATTCAGAAATAACCTGCCATTTAACCGCTCTAGGCAGAGCCTTTGAATAATTCCAGATCATCAAAGACTGCACCCCTAGCTAGATATGCATGGCATACTAGGCAATACCA
Organism: Odocoileus virginianus; assembly: GCF_023699985.2. Taxonomy (NCBI): domain Eukaryota; kingdom Metazoa; phylum Chordata; class Mammalia; order Artiodactyla; family Cervidae; genus Odocoileus; species Odocoileus virginianus. The sequence continues at coordinate 30,765,016 of NC_069691.1, forward strand.
AGGCTAGAGAAACATGGAGACTTAGGCAGTGAGTAGATAGATAAACAGAATATGTCAATGTGGACATCTATATCTACACTTGGCACTTACAACGAAAAAAATGGCAATGTGTAAGACAAAAGTACAAACATGGCAATGAAAAGATAAGTGATGGGAGAGAAAGAGCTGCATGAATTATTAATATTCTTTGGGCATGGAAGAACTGGCTTCCAAATTTTTCTTTAATTCACTTTTCTCTTAGCATATTACCTAATTCAAAAACACAGATATTCTGATCTTAAGTTTACAGCTTGCCATATTTCCTAGAAAATAAACAATAATTAACAAATCTCATAGTTGTCCACCCCCCACTTCTCTTCAAGAAACTTTATACTTTGATATGTAGATACATAAGCTACTTTTGGATCGGGGCCCACAAACATATGTTTCCAAAGGAATAATATGTACAGGTTAATCTGGTGTGTACCAGATGTAAGAAAAAGCAAATTCAAAACCAGAAATATCAGTATTCAACAGAAAAATAAATTTCTAATTAAATCTCATTCTTCCTCTCCTTATAGATACAGGATCAAGGAAAATTAATCACAGGCATAACTTTTTTAACTTTCATCTGAAAAAGAAAAATTCAATTTGACCATGAATCTCAGTTTCTTATATACATAAGGTTGCAAAAATAAGATGATCATTTATAAATGGGCTTCTCTGAGTGGACTTTCTACCATATGCTGATATTAACAAAAAGCATTTGTATGAAATAAGACCAGAAAACTGCAAATACAGAACTTACAAGGTAAACTAGGCAGAAAAAAGGCTGCAAAGTCCAGGCCTCCATCAGACCTTTAACATATTAAGCTTCAATTACAAAAACTTTAGCCTTCTCAGTAAGTGCAGTAGTGAGTCCTCATTTATCAAACCATTCTGAAGACAAAGTGCACACACTACCTGCACACAGGAATAATTTGTGTGTTCTTTTCTTAGATATTAGAACATGCATGAGAGTATTAAAAATCAATAACAAATCCCCCCTCTCTCTAGAAGTCTGGAGAGTCTAAAGTTAGGTTTATATTTATTTTTTTCCTGTGCAAACCTACAAGGATTTGGTCAGACTTATGAAAGTTATTAGGCAAAGTTCTGCAGGAAGAACTAGATCAAGGATTCAGATCACCCATGTCTAACCTTTTCAGGGCACCATGATCTCTCCCCTTGTTCTATACATCAGAGATGTCACTGTAGTGAAAGCCAAGTTTTAATTTAGAATTTAATAAAAATTGATTAAGCATCATGGAGCACAAACAAAGCTGCTCCATAAATCTTTCAGCCCTTTTTGTGCTAGGAAGAAAGCAAGCACTGTCTGCTGAAGCAGATGACAGATGCTGGCTTAAAGATAAGTATTATTTATACTTCTGTACCAGATTTCTTCTTACGCATATCTTATCATGCATGGGTATATGATCAACAAAGCAATTTTGTATCAGTCCAAGACATTCGAATGTACCCTGGCTCCATGGGAATGCATCAAAAAGTTCAGGTCTAGGGTTCAATTAAACCAAGATGGAGAGAGAAGAAAGCTTTGAAAGAAAAACAAATATCAAGATGGTTGTTATTTGAATGTTCTTTCACACACAGGCTAATGAATATATATGCACTGAAAATAACTTTGTTCTGAACATATGCCTATGCATTTTAAATAAAAGATGCATGTTGGAAAGATAAGAGGGTTTACCAAATCTAACCACATCAAGATATCTCTATATTAAACTGCAGTTATTTGCACAGTACGTCGGTAAGAAGACAGCACCTTGAAAGAAATCCAATACTTATGTAAAGAGATCATGGATTTCACCAAGTCTGCGAATATTTTAGTCGTCAAGTCTTCAGTTTAAAAACTTAGATCTCATTCTTTCCCTCTTTATAGACACAGAAACTATGAAAACCAATCACTTGATGAAAATTCCAAGAGGTTTTCTGATTTCTAACAGGGTGGGGACAGCCATGATTGGAAGAAGTAGAAGCAAATTTATATTACTGTTTCAAAAAGGACCATATTCGGCATCCCAAGGCATTTGAAGGCAGAGAACCTGGCATGTGACTCCGAAACAAACATTAACTCAGAAAGAGAAGACACCAGGTGGATAAGATACAGCAAGCATACCAGTCTTGACCCCCCACCCCCCATCTCAACCCCAATTACTCATCCCTTCCAGGATCCAGAATAAGGGCAGACTTTCATTTTTTGCTTTTGGAGGTTCTTTTTTTTTGTTTTGTTTGAAGGAAGATAAACTCATATATGAGTCTTCAAGTCCAGCCTTAAAACCCATCCGTGGTTAGATTCACCTAATTAAGGTTCAAAAATCAAATTAACAAATTTGTGTTCATCCATTTCTCTGTACAGTATCATGTTGTCCTTCATTTCCCTTACTGTGTTCCTTATAACAGTTCTTCCTGAGAAATCTCAATCTCATCTCAGATGGCCTGAAAGCTGGAGATATTCACCACTCAAAGGACAGGAAACCACAAGTGGTGAGGCTGGGGTAAGAGTAAACCATCTGGGTGAGCCCAGACCATAACCCTTGCTGCTCAAAGGTGTCCTGCACAAGGATGAGAGGGAGCCACAGCTACAGCTGCAAACATATGCCCATGCTTTAACCTGACACCAGTAGCAAAATTAAACTGTCTGGCTTCTTAGAAATTACTGTACTGCTATCTCCTGAGAATTAGCAATGCACTAAAATAGGATACACAAATCAGTAGTTTTACGTGGTAATACTAATCTATCACATGCAATAATTTTTCTTTCCTGAATTATATATGAAAATACATCCATAAGAGTGCAGCGATTATGAGCTAATATTTTCAGGAATTGCTACTGTGTATGTGTCTTAAGTATACAACTCTACATAAAAGCACTAAACCACATAATTGCTAAAAAATATCCAGGTTTCTCTTTCCGATTAAATGATGCCCTTTATTATATAAAAAGTCTGACTATAGAGAAAATGATAAATAAGGGCTATTTTTAAATGAACTTATAATAGAAAACAAAGTTAGGGACCTCCCTGGTTGTCAAGTAGCTAAGATTCTGTACTCCCAAGGCAGGAGGGCCAGGGTTCGATCCCTGGTCAGGGAATTAGATCCCACAAGAAACAACAAAGAATTCACACATTGCATCAAAGACAGAAGAATCCTTGTGCTGCAACTAAGATCCAGCACAGCCAAATAAGAAAACAAAGTTAAAATAAATACCACATATATATAACTGAATATACACCTGAAACTGATATAACATTTAAATCAACTAAACTTCAAAAAATGTTTTATATACACATATATGCAACTGGATGGATATATTTTCAATCAGCTGATTTAACATGAGAAGTTCAAAAAATGTTACTAACCAACTTACCCTTTTACCCAAGAAAGAAAGAATTACATCTCTTTTGAGCTAACGGGAATGACTAAAGTAAGTTTTTCAGATAACATTCATCTCCATACTATTTGCAGACTTGATTCCACCAAAAAGTAAAGTAAAATTAACTGCTTAGCATGTTTTGTAGTTTTTCTAAGTTTGCAAAGCATGCCCAGCTCCAGTACTTAGCTGTTTGACCTCAGATAAATTATCCGACCTATCAGTTTGGTACAGGCATAAGGTTTGAATTATTAAGATGCAGGAAAAGCATTTAGCAAAATGCCTAGAATACAGCAAGTACTGAGGAGACGATGAGTACTATTACTTTTAATTCTTGCTGCTGTTGGTTTTCTTATTAAAGGATTCATGATGAAAGTCACTGGCCAGAGACAGGTCTAGCTTGTGCCCCATTTCTCATCTCTTTAATTCTATGACACTGAGCCGTCCTGATTCTCCTCCTACTTCTGGGACTCCTCACTTCCATTCTCCTTTGTTAATCCCAAAGTTTCTTCCATTTCCTTAAAAGTCAACATTCTGCAAAGCTACATTCTTGGCCCACTTTCTCACTCTCTGCAATCACAATCAAACCCTTGGCTTCAAAGGTCTGAGATAACAACCAAGCTAAATTCAGACCTGTATTTTCATTTGTCTACCAGACATCACCACTTAGAATGTTCCTAAATAACAAAAGGAAAAAAACCAAACTCATTCTCTCACCTCCAAACTTTTTTCATGCTCCTTAATCCCACGGACAGAAGAGCCTGGAGGGTTACAATCTATAGGGTCTCCAAGAGTCAGATGCACACACATCTCTGTTGGAATTGACATTTACCCAGATGACCAAGTCAGAAACGTCCAGAATCACCCCCAACTCGTCCTCCGACACCCTTAGTATGTCTCTGCTTCCTATTCCTAACAATTCAGCCTTTTTCATTTCCTTGCTACTCTCCTGATTTTCACAGCAGCCTTAGTGCAGGTTCGTCGTGTTCAATAAATATGATGCTGAACCCAGCCAAGCACATCTACGATGTACCAAGCACTGTCCACTATGAATGCAAAACAAAACAAATACAAGTCCTTCTCTCCAGGTCCTTCATCTCCAGAAGTGGGAGAGATTTGTAAACACATAATTACATAATACTGTGTGTAATACAAGCCTGTTATAATAGGCCCACATAACCTATAGGAGGGGGACACAGGACAGAGAGATTATTCTGTTTGGACAAGTCAGGAATACCTTTACTGTGCATACTGCTCCAGAACAATGTTTTGAAGGCAAATGGCAGTTTGGAGGGAACACAAACAGTAGGAAAGGCATTCTACACAGCAGAAATAGCATGTACTAGACTTCCAACTGTAGCCTCTAAATCAAGTTGTTTATTTTCAAAATATGCCTGGCCAAAGCTAAGGTCTAACTATGATACTTCCCCCTTTCCCATAAGACCTTCCACGGCTCTCCATTGTTTCTAGAATAAAATCCAGATGAGCAGGCAGTTGAAGGACTCCAAATTCTGACTCAATTAGCTGGGAGACAGCATCCACTGGTCTCCATACACCATTCCTTGCATTCAGCAGGTTTTGTCATACAGGACTGTGTCCCAGCCATCAGATAGCCTCTCTGCCCTACACCCTTTGAAATTCCAGCTATCCTATGATACCAAGATTCACTTTTCTGAAGCCCCTCCACACCTACCAGGGACCCTGGGTTATTTTTAACTCTGAGTTTTCAGATCCTTTGTTAACACTTCTATTTCCACACATCTCACATCTGGATATGTAGAGTGAATGCCCACGTTTGTCATTTTCTAAAATCTGTTACTCTAACTGGGAACATCAATGAGAAATTTTTAAATCACTTTACCCAAAAGAAACAAGTATTAGGAAACACAAAGTCTAGGTAATACATGGTGAAGAATCCTCCTGCCAATGCAGGAGACACTGGTTCAATCCTGGGTCAGGAAGATTCCCTGGAAAAAGAAATGGCTACCCACTCCAGTGTCCTTGCCTGGAAATTCCACAAACAGAGGAAACTGGTGGGCTACAATCCATGGGCTTACAAAAGAGTCAAACACATCTGAGCATGTGTGTGCATGCACGCACATTAGGAAACACTCTAGGGACTTCTCTGGCAGTCGAGTGGTTAAGACTTCATGCTTCTATTGCAGGAGGCCCTGCATGCCGCACGGCATAGCCAAAAAAAAAGGAAATACCCTATACCAAGCCCTCTTATTCAGTGCCATTAATAGACATAAAGGGTTAGAGGGAAATAGCAATGCAGACGTGTGGTTCATACAAAACCACTAATATCTAACTTCCTACTGACTGAATGGGTCCCCCCAAAATGTATACACTGAAACCCTAAACTCCAAAGTGACTTTATACGAAGACAGGGCCTTTATGGAGGTGAAGTGAAAGTCGCTCAGTTGTGTCCGACTCTTTGTGACCTCAGGCACTATACAGTTCATGGAATTCTCTGGGCCAGAATACTGGCGTGGGTGGCTGTTCCCTTCTCCAGGAAATTTATGGAGGTATTTGAGGTTCCATGTGGTCCCAGGGTGGGGCCCTTATATGGTAGGATTAGCGTTCTCATAAGAAGAGAGCCCGGGGAGCTGCTGCTCATTCTCACTGACACGTGAAGACACAGCAAGAAGGTGGCCTCCTGCAAGCCAGGCGGAGAGCGTGCACCATGTGGGCACTGTGATTTCTGACTTCCAGCCCCACAAACTGGGAGAAAATAAATGTCTGTTGCTGAAGGCACTCAGACTCTAGTATTTTGCTACGGCAGCAGGAGCTAAGTCACTGACCCTAGCCAAAAGAACTCGAGCAGTCCAGGATTGAGTGTTGAGACCGATTTTTCAAATCTCTGATGTGACACTCAGTACATGTAAGTTCGCAGACCAGTTAATTTCCCAACACTGTAAGAGCTCTGTCACCGATTTTCAGACAGAGAAAACAGAATGTGAGGCCTTCCATGAGTCATCCAAGGAGAGGCGGTGCCCATACCTGCAACACAATTCTAAAGTCCTGGCTTTGAAAACCTTGTCCTGGAAAAGAAGTGTATTCTACATCCACAGGAAAATATGCCAGTCATCCAGGCATGACTGGCACGGCTCTGTGCTGCCTTGGGCCTGACGGGCTACCTGGCATGGCCTGGGCACCACTGCAGGGCAACAAGATGATCAGAGATCTTATGCCTCTGAAACATGGGCTCTGAAGCAGGAAACTGGGGGCCAACGCCTACATCCACCACTGACTACCTATTCAGCTTTGAACCAGTTACACAATTTCACTAGATGTCAGTTTCCTCATCTGTTGAAGGAGGATTTTAACACTTATCTTACAGGGTTATTGTGAATATCAGAAGTAAGATACAGAAGGGTACAGCCTGCTGCCTGGCATACAGTCAAGACTTAGCAGGTACTAAGCCTGGATGTCATCTCATCAACAATTCCACTCCCACCTACATCAAAAGCAGGAATGTGAAAAGGGAAAGTGAAAGTTGTTCAGTCACGTCTGACTCTTTGTGACCCCGTGAACTGTAGCCCACCAGGCTCCTCTGTCCATGGAATTCTCCAAGCACAAATACTGGAGTGGATTGCCATTTCCTTCTACAGGGGATCTTCCCAACCCAGGGACTGAACCCAGGTCTCCTGCATTGGAGGTAGCTTCTTTACTGTCAGAGTCAGCAGGAAAGCTCCAAAAGTAGGAATAAGGGTGGTTTAAACTTTCTTTTTATCTGTAAGTGGATTTCTGCCTCTTGGTTTGTTTGATCTGGGTGTTTTCTGTACATTTATTACTTCCTGGTAGTAATATCACTAATCTTCCTCTGGGAGCCATTAACCCCCACGCTCTGAGATCACAGCCCTTGGATGTCCTGCCTTCATCCACTAGGCCCAACAGCAGGCAGGCGAGTTGGGCTTTGCTGGTAACAACACGGTACAAATTCAGTGACTGGCAGGGGGATCCGATGAGAGCCAGCCCAGGAACTTCTGCTGGAACTACCGAGAAGGGACCACTTTCCTCCCCACTGAAGATGCTCAGCTGATGGAAGATAAACCTGCAGCTCAGCCACTGTGAAGGGGGACCCTGCCCAAGATGGAAAGTAACCAAGAGGAGACCGGAGGAAGGCAGAGAACCTTCCTTGTTACATCATCAGAGCACCTGAATCAAGTTAAGCCTGAGGATGCTGAACGTTTCAATTATACCAGCCAATCCCTTTCTCTCTTCAGTCTGCATGACTTCAGTTCCTGACACTTGCAATTAATATACAGCCTGAATGCCAACAAGAATTTGACACTTTTCAATGACCAAAAAGATCCCTGGAAGTAAACAGAAAGAAAAGTTAGGAAAGAGAGACAAAAGTATGGGCAGCATTTTTCAGGGAATATCCCTGAAAATGTCAATGGGTTATTACACACCTCAAAAGCATTAGCTACATTAGTGAACGGCAATGTCCATATTAGTGTGAAGACAGCTTGAGACACTGGTTAACTTCTTATAACATTTCAGTAGACAGGCTGTGGAAACAATGGGGATGCACTAAACTAGAATGTCAATGGTATTTTAATGACAGGGGAAAATAAATCCACAGGGTATCTTTAATTTAGTTCATTGAACTATAGCATTAATAATAACAAGATAATTTTTTTAAATTCTGTGTCAACCAAATGTTTCAAAATTAGTATTTCCAACCATATATAAACTCTGGGGAGTGGATATTATTATCCTCATTTTACTGATATGGAAATTAGGACTGAAACAGCTTAAATCCACTGATCAAGTTGAAATAGTAAATTGTGGAGCTGAGATTCAACCTCAGACCTGACTTCTTGATTTTCTTAAGTATTACCAAGAAATGATCTTACCCAGAAGTCTCCCTGGTATACAGTAAGATCCCCGTGCTTTATGTTTTCCTGCTGTCATCTGCCTCTTCATCAAACTACTGACTATACTTCTTCATTCTGTGTTTATTTTTGTGATCATTTGATTAGCGGCATCTTTGTCTCCCATGAGACCAGGAACTCCCTGAGTGCTAGACTAGCATTGTTTTTGCTCCTCACTGTGTACTGCCTGGTGAAAGCAGATGCTCCAGTAAGTAATGCTGAGAAAACAAAGGAGAGGAAGAAGAGATGGAGGGAGGGAACAGGATGGAGGGAGAAGGAAGGAGGCAAGAAGAAAGGGAGAGAAACAAGGAAGGAGGGAGGGTAACACATCTCTTGGATCATGCCTTTACCACTCCCAAGTCCATGCTTGGATAAAAGAGGGCCTGCGACAGTGGTGACTCTGCCCCACAGAAAGGGCTAGACGGACGCATCCCTGAACCATGCAGGAACAGCATCAGGAATGCCCAAGTCTTGTATGTATTTTTACTGGCTGGTCCCCCAAACCACACCTGGTAGGAACAATACACTCAGAAGTTTCACCTATTTGTAAATTCGAAACCTCTGAATCACTTGCATCTTCTCTTGGTAATTCTTAGGGTGAAGAGCCAAATTAAAAACTCATGAAAATGTTCCTTTAACCTGAGAGGTTGTCACTCTCGATGTTTAGCTGTGCTGCAGGGGAATGGTTCTTTTGAAGCGATGGCCTGTGGAGCATTCCTGGGCTGGGGGAAGGGAGACAGGAAGTGCTGGGAACAGAAAGAGCTCATTAAACAATATCTGTACCTATGTTATCTTTCTGCTCCCTTCCTATAAATTCTCTTGTGGACAATAATGTCCCCAGGTTGCTAATGTCACGAACCTCTTAAACATGAGAAAGGCATTGTACTCTTCCTCAAACATGGCTTTTTGGGAGAAAAGATCAGAGAGGAGTCAGAATGAAAGCCTTGATCCGAAAGGAAGAAAGAAGTCCAGGACATCAGTTTTTGCCACCAAAACTCCTGCTGTGGACCAAGATACACAACATATCGCTGGAACCGCACTCCCTCGGCAGCACCACCACAAATGCCATCTGACTGTTTAAAGTTGTGGTGAAGGCCAGAATTGCGGTGGCCAGCTGAGATTCTCACAGCTACTCATGGAAAACACAGTGCTTCTTAGGAAAAATTACCAGCATGAAGCAAGATTGTTTAGTCCCTAAGTCATGTCCAGTTCTGTTGCAACCCCACGGACTGCAATCCACCCGGGTCCTCTGTCCATGGGATCTCCCAGGCAAGAATAGTGGAGTGGGTCACCATTTCCTTTTCCGGGGAACCTTCCCAACACAGGATCAAACCCATGTCTTCTGCACTGGCATGTGGATTCTTTACTGAATCACCAGGGAGGCCCAAAGCAAGATTAAACACACCAAACTCACCACCAGGAGCATAGCATATAGAATTATTTGATCAAACTGTTTAACGCTACCAACCGTATTTTAATTTAACAGGAATAAAAGATACCAAGGCATCACGTTTTCCAAAGAAAGATGAGCAGATAAGCACCTTGAGAAGTCAGGTTTATCCCCCAAAAAGGGGCTCTCTGGCCTAGGACACACTGACTGCAAGTAGTTCCTTTCTTCTGGAAAACTCTGAATTATCAAGTTTTATTAGAAAGAATATGCATGGATATATCAATCATAATGTCAGGTGAGTGTATGCTCCTCGGTTTTTGTCTCATCACAGCAAAGATTTGGAATGACGATAATAAATAAATATATTAAATGTTCCTAGTTTTTCAAAGGCTTCTCTTAGGTAATATCCATTCCCAAGTGATGGTTAGCATGCAAATCTGACTTTTTGCATAATTAAAAATGATAGTATTTTGTTTGAAAAATAAACCAGACTAGAAACTTCAAGGAAAACTCATCCAGTTGGCATTCCTTTGGAACATACACATAAAGGGCTTCACACTACTCCTCCCAGGCTATGGTTGGTTGTTGTTCAAGACAGGAATTCCATGTGTGAGAACTGAATGAGGAATTGAACCTTCCCTCTAAAGTTGTACCTAACTGCATGCCATGATATATGGACAGGAGCTAAAGAGTTAATCTTTAGCAACTCTGCTCAAAAATCCTAATGGCAGACTGCCCATCATTCTTTTAGACAGAGCTTGTCAGGAAAACTAGGGCAGCTTGTCCAGCTCAGCAGTCAACTGATTACTAGTGAACTCAATGGGGCTCCCAGCCAACCCCTGAGATCGCTGCCAGCCCCTTGGGTATTCAAAGGCCAAGTTCCAATGTGGTTTACTTTGCCAGAATCACATGATGTCAGTGCTATTTTCTTCTGACCAGACTAACCAGTCATTCAGGTTCCTGCGAATGGTATCAGTGAGCGAGGCCGGCACTTTACTGGTAGAGGTCACAGAGACACAGAGGTGCTGGGCCTTGTCACCAGGGCCCAGGGCCTCCGGAGTCTCTTGTGCAAAAGCAGCTGATTCCAGTTGGTCAGTCCCAGCGACCCAGATCCTGCACTCTGTCCTGTGGCCCAGAGTCCACGCCACGACCAGGAATGACTCAGGCTCCCTGCACGGGCACACTCAGAGCCTAAAACCAACAGGTCCGACTTTTATAAATAACCAGCCGGGTAGGAAAACAACAGAAAACGGGCCTTGGCTTTCACTCCTATGACATTATTTGAGGTTTAGTAGGCGAGCCGCACACATTCTGTAGGATTTAGTCAGCTTTGTCCACATGTGCCCACATTCTCTGCACGGTGCTGTGCTGTGTTTAGTCGCTCAGTCGTGTCCAACTCTGTGTCCCCCATGGACTGTAGCCCGCCAGGCTCCTCTGTCCATGGGGATTCTCCAGGGAAGAACACTGGAGTGGGTTGTCATGCCCTCTTCCAGGGGATCTTTCCAACCTAGGGATCAAACCCAGGTCTCCCACATTGCAGGTGGGTTCTGTACCGTCTGAACCATCATGCATGCATGCTAGGTCGCTTCAGTCGTGTCCGACTCTGTGCAACCCCATGGACTGTAGCCTGCCAGACTCCTCTGTCCATGGAATTCTCCAGGCAAGAATAGCAGAGTGGGTTGCCATTTCCTTCTCCAGAGGAACTTCCCAAGCCAGGAATCGAACCAGGGTCTCCTGCACTGCAGGCAGATTCTTTACCACCTGAGCTACCAGGAAAGCCCTCCCTGCATGGCAGTAAGACATTAATTCGCTTTTACATCTATTGTTGCAAGATTTGCAAGAGTGCATGCATCTAAGGGGTAGCCAGTTTTAAAAACTGTGGCAACCCTTAGCTCTCAGTAAGAGACCATTTCACTCCCCAAAACACAAGGTAGAAAATTAAAAGTGAGACCCACTTTTTAACCTTTCCTTTCTTCAGGAGAAAGTGTAAGTGTCAAGAAGGGCAAATGTAGCCTATGGACCGCAGTTTCAAATTCTGGAACTTATTTCCCAATACTTTAAGTACCTTAAATTATTTCTAGTTTTCCTCTTTGTGATTTCCTTCTTAGGGTAGCATGAGACCTATTTATGATGAATTCACTTTAAAAATTCATTTTTAAAGAAGTCTTAAAAAATATTTTAAAGGCTAAAAATACTATACATAGAATTTGTACTTTATCATAGTATTTAGCTTTTTCCACCCTTTCTTTTCCCTGCTGGTAAATAAAGTCACAAAACTGCCAAGAAAAAATACGTACTAATTACGAATTATGGCCAGTTTTAAACGTTTACAATTTTAAAAGACAGCAGAAACTGGTTTGGTTTTAACATGCAAAAGAAAAACAAAGATAATAATTCCACTAACTGTACTATAAGCATAAAAGACAATACATGTTTGATACATGAATGAACATTACTCACTGCCAGGTACATTCTTACTAAGTATTACCTTGGGGAAGCCTCTGAGCAAAGTGACCGAGAAGACGATTATAAGGACAAGGTATCTTAAGGTTTACTAATGGAGTTTTCCATGTTCGTTTCTGCCACAGCTTTGTTGAGGGGATGGATGGCCTTTCCTTTTCCCTGCAGCAAAAGACTGCACCATGACAATCACCTATATTAAATCCAGATAAACTTTTACAATCAGAAGTCAATCTGTCAAGGAAGTTGCTCGATAAGAAAAGACTGGATAGGGAGGGAGGGTGGGAGACTGGAAGAAAAAGGAAAGCTGATTCTCAGGACAGAAAGAAGAAAAATAGACCCCCCCCCAAAAAAAATTATTTTACATCAATGCTTCATAATTTTCATTCATTCCATCCGTGAAAAAGTTTAAGCAGACTGGAAAGAACTTCAAAGCCAATGTGATCACCAGTTATTCAATCAAAATCAGGTGCTATAGTTAGCTTTCCCTGATGGTTACAGCTCATCTTTGACTATTCAACTTGTCTTTTTTTTCTGGTCTTTTATTTCTTTCTCAGATGCATCATCATAGCATACCTCTAACATAACATCTTTAATGAATGAACAAATGTTTGAAAAAGAGACTCCTGCTAGATACAAGTTCTTTGGTGCAAAGGGACTAAGCAGTCACCACCAATTAGATTATAGCTGGATAATTTGACAGTTCTCAAGATGACTGTTTCAAGGAAGGCTGGAAATGTACAAAGAGAGAACAGCCTGTTTGTGTGTTGTGTGCGCTTTTCTCTGCTAGGACAATAAAACCAAAAAATCCCAGGAGGAAAAAAGAAAGAGAAATTCTGAACCTTTTAACAGTGAAGGAATAACACATAAATAAGATGTTTTAAGTCAAGTTGGTTGAAAATCTCTTTTGAGAATAAGTAACTGGGGGGCTGCCTCCAGATAGTTCTGAGGAGTTTATACAGTAAATACATATTGCTCAGGCCAAAGTTCAAGGCTCCCCAGGAGGGAACCACACTGCGTTTTCCCATATGGCTCCTGCTGCCCCATGCATGGGTTCTGTATTCTAGCCACACTACAAAACTGCTCCTGCATTTTCCTGCCCTTTGACTTTTGTTTATGCACAAAAGGTGACTTTGGTTCACCTGGTCCGAATGCCTCCCACACATTTGACAATATCCATGCCTTGAGATCAATTAAAAACACCATCCATCTGGGTGTAGAGACAAGAGAACCTTCCTACACTGTTGGTGGGAATATAAACTGATTCAGCCACTTCCTTAAGTACAGAAGTCCTTAAAAAACTAAAAATAGAGCTACCGTATGATCCAGCATTCCCGCTCTGGAGCATATATCTGGAGAATACTCTAATTCAAAGAGAAGAGAAAAAAAATAAATAATTCAAAAAGATACATGCACCCCAATGTTCATAGCAGCATTACTTACAACAGCCAAGACACAGAAGCAACTTAACCGCCCACCAACAGATGTATGGATAAAGAAGATGTGTGTGTACACACACATACATACATACAAACATACAAACAGTGGAATACTACTCAGCCATAAAAAAGAATGAAATAATGACATCTGCAGCTACATGGATGGATCTAGAGAGTATCATAAAGTCAAACAGAAAAAGGTAAGTTTCATATGGTATCACTTATTGTGGAATCTAAAAAAGTGACAGAGATGAATTTATTTACAAAACAGAAACAGGGGACTTCCCTGGTGGTCCAGTGGCTAAGGCTCCATGCTCCCAATGCAGGGGACCTGGGGTTCGACCCTGGTCAGGGAAGTAGATCCCACATGCTGCAACTAAGATCCAACACAGTCAAAGAAATAAATAAAAACAAATAAATTTAAAAAAAAAAACAGAAACAGACTCATAGACATAGAAAGCAAACTTATGGTTACCAAAGGGGAAAGGGCAAGGGAAGGATAAATTAGGAGTTTGGGAGTATCAGTACAAACTACTATATATAAAAGAGATAAACAACAAGGACCTACAATGCAACACAGGGAACTAGATTCAGTATCCTGTAAAACCATAATCAAAAAGAAACAAAAAACACAACCTCTCCACAAGATGCTTCCTCCTCCCCAACCACCAGCTGAGCTCCTCCACGACATCAGTAGCTCCACATCTATTTACCAACATGATGGGCGCTCACACACATGCCAATCTATCTCCTCCCCCCAACATAAACATATAGGAATGGAGACTTGACCTTCAGGGACTTGCACACCAATGACTGCTGATTGGAAGGGAACAGATGAGGTGCATTGACTTTACTGGGCTCCAATGCATCGGTTTTCTCATAGCTACCCAAAGTCTTCTCATTCATCCTAAAGCTTAGCTGCTGAAATGCCAGTATTCATAATAAGATACAGGTATGTGAGCTAAATAAGTGAATTATCACAGTGTCTGTGATTATTAATCACAGATTAATATTATTAGATTATGCTGCTGCTGCTGCTGCTAAGTCGCTTCAGTCGTGTCCAACTCTGTGTGACCCCATAGACGGCAGCCCACCAGGCTCCCCCGTCCCTGTGATTCTCCAGGCAAGAACACTGGAGTAGGTTGCCATTTCCTTCTCCAATGCATGAAAGTGAGAAGTGAAAGTGAGGTCACTCTGTCATGTCCGACTCTTAGCGACCCCATGGACTGCAGCCCACCAAGGTTCCTCCGTCCATGGGATTTTCCAGGCAAGAGTACTGGAGTGCGGTGCCATTGCCTTCTCCGTATTAGATTATGAGTTAAGGTTATTAATGTCTTACCAAGAATAGGATTATCTCTTCACTGGAATAAGGTTTGCTTTGCCTTTTTTTCTTTTTTAATGTTGTTTGGTTGGCATTCTGTGTACATGTGTATGTAAATATGTATACGTGTTTTAACAGGCAGGGACTAGAGGAATAAGTGATAACAATGACCTTACCCCTCTTCAGTGAACTTCAGACAAAACTATTAAATTATAACCCTCAAAATATTAGCATATGAAAGGACCAATCTTGTTTCCAAATCTGAATATGAAATAAACCTGGCTGAACCAGCAGGGGTCAACTCTTGGGTACTTTTTGTTCTGCAGCTACACAAGAGTCTTACCTAATGTGGTGACCATTTTGCCCCTAACATATAAAGGGTACATCCTTAGTGCAAAACCACATGCAGACTAAATCTCAATATTACATATCAAGGACTTTGAGCAACTAACTGCCTTGTTTTACTCTTCCCACTAAATGAGCATGTACTCAGTGACTGGGGGTGGGGACTGATAACCTTCATGTTAACCAAGCATGATCTAAAAGTGCAGGTCATACTAATGACCAGGTAGGAGTGGTAAGAATTGGATCTAATATAATTAATGTAGACAGAAATGTGCTTCAATTCCTATAAAATATTTCAAGGGTAGAAACACATTAACCCTCCTAACATCCTTTAAAATGTAACAAAAATTAGGACTCACTTTTATTGATGAAAGAGTGGAGCACAGAGAAGTTTTACAAGGTCACTAAAAATTAACTTTAAACAATTCGGTTCATTGATGAGTGTTGGTGTGCTTTATAGAGCACTTAACTGACCATGAGGATGTCACACATGAGAAATGATCAAATGATGCTCTGTTGCCATTCCAAAACTTCAGATTCAACTCTGCCCTGTTCAAAATATCGCTAGATTCCTTTAGCCTCTGCCCCCCAGTTATGCTAATACAGAAATGGTGAACTACACAGATTCCGAAATCAAAGCATCTCATCTAAACCCACCACTCATTAGCTGTGTGATTTTGAAAAGATCCTTGATATCTCTCTTATATGTAAAATGAAGCTAATAATGGTACCTGCTACCATATGGCTGCTGTGAGAATTAAAAAGAAAACATACTATATAGCTTCTCTTTTACCAAGGGCAGTCATTTTGACCTACATTTTTCCAGAAGCCTCAAACCAACAAAAAATACCAATCAAACTCCAGAGAGGTTGAATTTGAGGGTAACAGAGTTCTTATTGAATTTCTTGTCTTAACAATCTAGGTTTTCATCTTTCATCTCATACCAAAACACAACACTGTGGCCAAGGGAAAAAAATGTATTAACCATACACTCATTTTGCATTGCTGTTGTTCAGTTGCTAAGTCATGTCAAACTCTTTGGGATCCCATGAACTGCAGCATGCCAGGCTTCCCTATCCTTCACTGTCTGCTGGAATTTGCTCAAACTCATGCCCATTGAGTCAGTGATGCCGTCCAACCACCTCATCTTCCGTGGCCCCCTTCTCCTTTTCTGCGTATTTAGAAATAAATCCATTTCCTTAAAAATTTTAACTAGACAAGTACCCGTCCTTAAGAAAGAAAATTTTCCTTTTAATCCACACTCCCAATTTCATTGCTATAAATCAAGAAGAAAATATATCAGGAGAGTGGGATAGAAAAAAAAAAAGAGAAAGACTCATAGAAAGATACAGAGAAAGAGAAAGATAGGAAGGAAGGGAGGGAATGAAATATAATATTCATATTCCTGCTTTGACTTCACTGACTTCCAAAAAGAAAGAGAATACGCCACACCATTAACACAGTTTAGAAACACTAGCCTGCTTGGCAGCCGCAGTTACAAAACTATGAGCATCAAGATTACTTAATCATCACGAGCTCAGAAATGGGACCCAAGGTGACAAGACCAGTTGGGCAAAAGGGATCAGAGTTGGGGGTGACTTGCTCCAACACTTTATGGATTACAGAGGCCCTCTTCAAAACCTGAAGAGACAGACAGCATTCTCAGGCTAACTTCTGGACTCACCTTCTAAACAGAGCCAGGAGCTAAGTTAAGTCCCCACAGCTTGGTTTGACCTGGCTGCCCCTCTACCCCAATTCTGAGGAGATTCTGCCTCTTCAGAACTGAGCAGATCTGAAAGAACCCCGAGAGGAAGACCCCAATTCCTAACCAAACCTCAGTCACTCACAGAGATGAAGAAGCTTTGCCTAACAGCTTAGCTCTAAAGCCAGACTGCCCTGGTTCTACCTGACTGGACAACTCCTAGTTGCTTGGCCTTGAGCAAGTCAGTTCCACACAGCGCCTCAGGTTCCTCGCCTAAATCACGTGTGCATGCTGAGTTGCTCAGTCATGTCTGGCTCTCTGCAACCCCATGGACTGTAGCCCACCAGACTCCTCTGTCCGTGGGCTTTCCCAGGCAAGAACATTGCAGTGGCTTGCCATTTCCTTCTCCAGGGGATCTTACTTACACAGGGATCAAATCCAAGTCTCCTGTGTCTCCTGCAATGCTGGCGGATTCTTGTACCCACTGAGCCATCGGGCAAGCTCCCCTCAATGGGAATCCAAGCGAGATTACTGTGAATATTAAATGAGATGATACACATGTATAACAGGCCAGTCCCACGTCGTCGTGGATACAAGCTGCTAATTTATTCCAGCTACTGCACAGCTTACTACCCGCCTGCCAATACAGGAGATGTAAGAGATGCAGGTTCGACCCATGGGTTAGGAAGATCCCTTGGAGGAGGGCATGGCAACCCACTCCAGTATTCTTGCCTGGACAGTCTCATGGACAGAGGAGCCTGGCAGGCTATGGTCCACAGAGTCATAAAGAGTTGGCCATGACTGAAGGGACTTAGCACAACACAGCTGTGAGAGCCTGTGAAACACAAGGTGGCTGGCTCTCTCGTGAGCTGGATGTTAGAGTGAATGCCCCATGCAGGGCCAGCAAAAAGCAGCATCCCTGGTGCTTCACTCAGCATTAAATGAACAAGGATTAAAACCTCAAAAATCCTTGAGTCATGAAGAGATAATTCCAGAGATGACGCCTACAGTGCACCTTCTATGGTGTCTTTGGCTGAATTTATCAATACAGGTAGACAGAATTATTGGTTGTACTGCTAAAGAAAGATAAATTTTTTTTAAAGGGACAGTGGTTTTTTTAGAGTCTTATATCACTGTACATCTCCTATGATTAGGTTTGGTTTAATGCAATCCAGTAAACTGTCTGTGTCTGTAAAGTGTGGGCTTTTTTTCCCCTCCATTTACATTTTTAGTGGTGGTGGCTGCTGCTGCCATCAAGCATCCTGAGTGCTCTTGTATGGACATGCGTGCTGAGTCACTTCAGTCCTGTTCGACTCTTTGCGATCCTATGAACTGTAGCTCACCAGGCTCCTCTGTCCATGGGATTCTCCAGGCAAGAATACTGGAGTGGGTTGCCATGTCCTCCTCCCTTTTATGGACATAGTAAGCTGTAAAAGAACCTTTTTGATGACTCGGGTTAGAATATAAATTCAACGGAGACAAAGGTACCGCTTATAATGACGGAGAACTTTCATTCAGATCTTCTCCTTTTATAACTGCTGTGATCTAACAGGGCAGTTGATTTCAACATGCAATTTAACCAACAGGTTGGTTAACCTTGTCTGCTTATTAGTAAAGAAACAATGCTTTCAGAGTTATGCTGAATAATGTGGCCCTTCAGGTCAAAGAGCTTTGCAGGTAGGTGAGAAGAGGATGGTTTTAAGTACATGAAAACATTCTACCTACCTGTGCTGCCCTTCCAGATCTGCTCTCTGCCAGGGCCCCCTCCTGCCACAGAGCAGGCAGCAGGCAGAAAACTAGCCCGTACTTCCTGGCTGAACCCTGATGAGGTCTCACTACTACCTGCTTTATGAAGTCTCTGATGCAGCTACCAGCAAAACATTTTTTTGTTTGCCCCGGATGTCTTATAGTGGAAACCATGCCAAATGAGTTTGCTGAACATTGGTGTGAACTAGGAAACTACTTTGAGCAACAGTCCCATTATTCCAGCAGTTTACTTTTCTATAACACCCTCATTTTGTAAATATTCTTTCTAGACAGTTTTACCCAGTGGCTTCATATATCAGGTTAGAAAGGATGTCATTCCATTTTAAAGCACATTACATGGAAACATTATAACAATAATATATACACATGAATCTGTCTACATTCACATCACACACACACTTGCTAAACTTGAAATTGAACCCCAGGACTAACAACAAACACATTATCCCTGGTTCTTTTTATGATACCTTCTTTCTAGGATCTGCTTTCATTCAGGAACTCCTACAAAATACCAGTGCTTCCCCAGACCACGTTCTAAAGTACATGAACTATTAATAAAAGTTCCTTTAAGGAAAGAAATTCCACAATCAAATTTGTCATTTTTCTGAGGACAAATCTGATCCACAGGCATGCAAGACTGAAGAGAATCACTTAGGTATTGTATGAACCCAGCCAACAATTCAACAGTCACATCTCGGAGTGATTTTGTTGTTCTCTCTCTATTCATTGTTACATACAAAGCTCATGAAGTGATAACACTGTTCCTTTGTTTAAAAAATAAAAGGCCACTGAAAGAAAAGCCAATTACTTGTGATGGTGACAGAAGTTAAGAGAAAGTGAAAAGGCATATGGAAGTGGTGCTTCTTGTCCAAATACAGACACCTGGGGAAGACACTATAGTCCACAGGGCTGCCTGTAAATTCAGAAATTCATGATCATCCTTGAAATATCTCTCAGAAGTGTCAAGGGTCTACTACACATTGCTCTAAGTGTTTAGGCACCATGGAAGTAAACTGGACATAACTGTAGATGTCTTCGGAACAAGATCCTCTCTTACATTTGATGGAGGAGAAATTTCTCACACAAGTGGCTTATCTCTAGAAAAAGGGGCCCAGGAGTACTGTCACAGATTATGATTGGAAGGGTCTTCTGACTGAACGCTATTTATGAATACCAGGTATTTTAGTCAACTGAGGTTGAATCTGAGAACTGGACTCCAATATCACCTCCAGATAGGGTCACACTGGTTCGTGTTTAGCTTTTATAGAAGAGCTTCTGATGGCAATTTGAGGTGGGAGGCTCCAAGGAAGCACTCTAAGGGATGGGTGCAAGACTGAATTGCTGGATCCTGAGCAGACCAAGACACTGGGCCAGGAGAACAGGTAGGAAGGACTCAAAGAACACTGAGGTTAAGTGAGCACCTATGGACTTCAGAGGCATGGCTAGTGACTCCCCGACAGTGAAAGCTAAAGGCAATGGAGCCTCCAAGAGAATCTGGCCTCCTACTGAACAGCTCCCTTGGACAGCTCAGCATCCCAGTGACTGCACCCAGGGCCCGACTGCAGACCCCACACATTAAAGAATGTGTCCAAAGTCTTCCAAACACAAAATGCTTCCTTTTAAAATCACGTAACTTTTCTTTTAATCCGTGTTCTTATTTAATTTATGGAGCTTCTGTAAAACTCCCTGGTCATTTTCTAAAAATTTTTTTATTAATCTCGCAGAAGGATAGTCTACCTTTTCCCCAAATCTCCCTAAATCTCATGGTGCTTCAAATACTAGGGACTTTTCCCCTCTCCTCTAGAGGTTTTTTTTTTCCCATGAAAGACAGCCATTCAGGAAAGACACTAAGGAAATCAGCCTGAATATTCATTGGAAGGGCTGATGCTGAAGTTGAAGTTCCAACTCTTTGGCCACATGATGCGAAGAGCCAATTCATTGGAAAAGAGGCTAATGCTGGGAAAGGCTGAAGGCAAGAGAAGAAAGGAGCAACAGAGGATGAGATACCAACTCAACGGACACGAGTTTGAGCAAACTCTGGGAGCCAGTGAGACAGGGAAGCCTGGTATGCTGCAGGCCGTGGGGTCACCAAGAGTCAGACACGACTTAGTGACTAAACAACAATCAGCATGCAGATACGTGCCGTCAAACTTTTCTGGCTACATAGCTAAGGCAACATGTAGGTATGTGAGCGGAAAACATCTAGTACCAAGACTACTGCTGATTGCCAAGTAGGGCGACCAGCAAAATGCAGACTCTTACAAGAGAGCTCAGACCCTGCCATCCAGAAGGCCAATCACAGGTTGGTTAGTTTCACACAGAGGTATACACTTATCAGTGGGTACACAGTATGGCCCCATGGGACCTGATCTTTCTAAACTTGCATGTAATCAGTCAGAGAGCTACTCAGATGGTAACAAGAGGGAGCCTGCATCACTGATTCCTGTTTCTCCGTCACAGTACATTTTGCCCTTTCAATGGCAAGACACGTGGGTGTACTAGACTGATGGATCAAGGAGAGGAAAGTTTGTTTCTTTTTTAAGGGCAAGACAGCAGAACTTAAGACTAAAAAGAAAACTTGATGACGGGGAAGAAAGAAGGAGCCACATCTCAAGCTTTTGTTTGAAAGTGACTATAGAACATTCACATCACATGTCAGCCCTTAACGAGGTGGTTCAGTTGAGTATATCACATTTGTCATTTTTCCTCTATCTACTCAGTTCATCTCAATGAATTGTACCTACCTTCCAGGGCTCCTCCCTCATGTCACCCTCCCCACCTCGGCCTCCTAAACAGAGGCCACCAACTTGATGGTATATTTCAACTCTGGCTTTGATGAAGAGGGTCAGCTTGGCACACACGTAATTTCCCTGTAGATTAAGAACATTTACTTTCTTCCTGCTGGGTCCCTCCCAGAGATACCATCAAACGTCTACCTACGCAATTAGTTTTCACAGGTGGCTGTTTTGCCTCCAGTAAAACTACTTTCTTTCCCCTTCTGCAAGTCAAAGCAGAGCGAATGCACATGAAAACATTTCAGATATGAAATAAACACTTTCATAAAGGCAGCTATGATGCAATGCACTGTTCCTGACTGACCCAAGTCAAGGAATGAACTCCACACACCAGGATCAAAGTTGAAAGGAATTATTTCTGGGAGAAGAGGTAGAGGAAGATTTGGAAGGGAGAGAGGGAAGGAAATAAGGAGAGGAAGAGAAGACACAATTGCAGCTGGTTCACAGTCCAAAAGGGTTTCCCAATGTCTTCTCTGCTTTAGCAAACTTCCTGCTGCAAGTCTGTGCTCACCTACACAGAACTGCAAGTGGGGGCTACAAAGATGTCCATACACATGAACAGTAGTGGCTGAGGAGGTGGTTTGTACCTATTTGTCTTGTTTCTGTTGCACCGGGACATCTGCAACATGAAACTTACCAAGTTGTGAGATGTCCTTGTTTCTCTGGTCCTTTTCTAAGAAAAAGCTCCAGTTTTAGAAGGAGCCATTTCCAAGGGGGAAAAAAAAGTCAATGTCGACATAAATCCCTTGAACTAAACATCTGTTTAAACTGTTTCTAGGTCAGGGGTCTAAAACTGTGAAACACTAGGGGTGCAGACACGATTTCTTTCCCAAGGCCTCCAAGAGCTGCAGTCTGCACACCGCTTGCAATATTGTTTAAACATCTGGGCCTCTTCCCCTAAAAGGAAAGACGTGATAGGGTGGGTTGCCGTGGCTTTTTGTTTTAACCTATAACATGATTTTGTTATTTGTGCAGCCTCTAAATAAACTACCGGTAAAGAAGGTAGGTTTTTCCGAAGTGTTTTGATGTTTCTATGGCATTCTGTATGGCATGAGGAGATTTGTTTCACAAAAGCTGCAGACTCCAGGATGAGCATGAAGAAATGGTTGCCACCAGTTCTTCCCTGTGCAGAAAATCTCTTCCAGGAGATATTTTTTCTCCCAGCATTCTCCTTCATTGCTCTGACAAAAAAAAGAACAGACACCCTGATTTTTAAGTCAAGTTCAACACTTGTATTCGACTACGGATAAAAAACTGTGTTTAGAATATTAAAACATAAACTCATCCCAAAAAGATGGGGGTGGGGGCAGGGAGAGAGAAGAGGAACACAGCTTCCCACGTGGCTTGGCTGAAACCTCAGAAATACACATATATGAAATTCAGCACGGGTGACGATAAAGGGAAATTGAGGGCCATACACAGGTTTGTCACCAGGATTCCTCGTATTTACAGCTCCACTCACCCAAAGAATCTGTGTTATGTATTCATTATGGAGAACAATGATGGATCTCAGTGGGGGAAGAGCTTAGGGAGCAAAAGGGAAAGTGAGTCTGAGACAAACGGAGCAGCCCATTCAGTGAAAAGTGAAAGCGAAGAGTGCAAAGTATGAGCTCAAATACCGGTGTCTGTACTCAAGTACTCACCCCCCCAGAAACGATACTGCTGCTGTGTCATGTCTCTGCCCCTAAAACATGCAGGAGGTAGAAAGGCAACCCTAAAAAACTCCCAGTTCAAGTGCCAAAGAGTGATTTTGCTGATGCAGTACAGAACAATAGTGCATGGTTGTCAAGTATCATAAAGGGATTAGAGTTTTGTTTTGATTTATTTTAATGTACAAAGGAAGAAAGGAGACACACTTCAAAGGGTTTGCCTCTGGCCCAGACTTCCGGCCTTAGGGAAACAAATTTCCCAGCAAACATTATAGAAATATAGAAATGCCCATTTTAAATTGACCAAAAAAAAAAAAAAACAAAACCAAAAACAAATCTTTCTACTAAGACTAGATAGATGTTGTATACAAAAAGTCAAATGCTTTTTTCCCTCCCTCCCTGATACTAGGAGACAGGATCCATCACACACCCCGGTCTTATTCCATCTGCCCAGTCAATAGCCATTCTTATATACAGAGAAGGTTATTTCTATATTTAGGTGACTTTTCAAAACTCAAAACTGTATGCCCAATAATAATGTTCTTAGGAATAAAGAAAGTAACTACAAAAGGTTAAATAATTATCAAAATAGAGAAACCAAAGGAACTGCTAATGTCTGTGTACATAGCAGCATTTAGGTGAGAATAAAAGACACATTATCGGTTTCTTCAGAAAAATAAAAATGATAAGCGATGAGTTTTTATGTGTCTCAGGATTATCCATTATAGAATAAGACAAGTATTTTCATTAATTATTCAAAGATTCTGTTATGTCTTCTGCCAGAACTCTATAGAGATACTCTTTCCTGACCATGCCTTATTTTCAAAAGACAGTATTTCTAGGAGATGGAGAAGACAAGAATTTCAAATAGTTTTAAATTCCAATCAGAGGATGTGAAAGTCAGTAAGAAACTTAAAAGGAAATCTGGGCTATCCCCACACCTAAGGCAAAGCCACACCTAGAGCAACCTAAGCAGATAATCATCTAATCTAATTTTAAAATAAATCAGGCTCCACAAATTCCCTCCCTAAATTCCTGAGCCTAACACCCTTTACTGATGAAATTCCTTTCAAGCTACAGCCTAAGTACATTCAGTCATCACCAAATGAATAAAAGACAGATATAGTAGATACCATGAGAAACTCTGCAAGATCAGTCATAAAAATCACTGGATCAGAACTGATTTACTGTGACTAGGTATATATGTGGGTTGTCCCAGCAAAGTCCTTTGGATCAGAATTCAGAGCAAAGGTACATGCTTTCCACTATGGACTAGATGTTATATCATACTTTCCACTAGGAATATCTACTTATCTATCTATCTATATACAAACTACAAATAGTACCCAGCTATGAGAGAGGTATTATGGACTTAAAATTTGTGTGCATGCCCACAATTTATATATTGAAGTCCAGGCCCCACCCTTGTGACCTTGATCCAATAAGATGGTGTGTGTGTGTGTATTAGTCGCTCAGTCCTGTCTGCCTCTTTGTGACCCCTCAGACTGTAGCCTGCCAGGCTTCCCTGTCCATGGAATTGTCCAGGCAAGAATACTGGAGTGGATTGCCATTCCCTTCTCCAGAGGAACTTCCCAACCCAGGAATCGAACTCTGGTCTCCTGCTTCACAGGCAGATTCTTTACCATTTGAGCTACAGGGAAGTCTAATAAGATCCAATAAGATTAGTGTCCTTATAAAAAGAGACACCAGAGATCTTGTTTGTTCCCTCTCTGCCACGTGAGGACACCATGAGAAGGCAGTCACCTATAAACCGTGAAAAGAGGCATCAGAATGATAAATAACTTGCTGACACCTTGATCTTAGACGTCTTGGCTTCTAGAACTGTGGGAATAATCGTTTAGCTGCCCAGTCTACAGTATTTGATGGCGGCAGCCAAGGGGACTGAGACGGGAGGTATATCATGAACACCCTTGTGTTGACTACGTGTCCTTCTCTTTAGACACTCCTCTGCCTTCCCTGACATCTCTGAGACAGCATTCCTCTCATGTTTAGGATGACTCTTCTAGTTTATTTATTTACTCCTCAAATGTGTATTGAGCGTCAGCTATGCAGCAGGCATTCAGCTACATGCAAGACATCCCAGAGAGTTTACAGGGCAGTGGGGAGAAAAAGAAAGAACTGAACAATTCTAATAATATGCGGTAAGTCCTACTACTGACAAGTCCAAAGTACTGTTAAGAGCCCAAAGGAGAAGCCACCATCTCAGACAAGGGGGATCAATGTATTGCAATGTCTCAGATGGGCCTTGAAGGATGAACAAGAGCTAGTCAGAGGAAGGATGGAGGACAAAATATGCCATCTTAGTGGGACGACAGAGTGCACCCGCAGAGGGCGGGAGATGTGCGCGTCTCTCCCTTAGACACGCACTGCAGACCTTCTTCAGGGGTCCACTCACAGCCCTCAGGACTTCTCTAGAAACAATCCCTCCCTTAATAGCTCCATTTACTTCCAAGCTTTCAATTACACTCAAATCTGTATTCCTAACCAGAAGCCTGCTTCTCTACTCTAGCACTCTTTTTAATAGACAGTTCATTTCGGCAGGGCATACGACCAACAGTTTGACTAAAATCCAAGTCTTTATCCCTTCCTCAGATTTGCTCTTGCTCTTGGATTGCCTGTTTGTAAACTGCCCTAGGCTTCTCCCCATGGTATAGCCATCTCCTCCTCCTCCCTCCCTTACCCTTCAAGTCCGTCTATCATCCACTCCCTTTCATCAATACCTCCAGAATCTGGTCATTCCTGCTGGTTCTGTATGCAGTCAGATCCCAAGCATCAAACCTGAAGATTAATCTTTATTATTATTACAAACAATGACATGACACTTAACAGAAAACTGCACAAATTCATGTATGAAAACACAAAATCCAAGAGATAAATGCAGACAGGAAATAGAAATTGCTATCACAGACTCCAAAAGGGACAAACAGACAAATGAACACAAATATTAAACTCTGAGCTGTCGGTCATACTGGGAAAAGACAACGATAAGATTGACTACACAGCTCTCATCATACGATGAAAAGAGGCATGCCAACAAATCTGTTGCCTGGAAGGGATTTCTCAGAGGCATAGAATACTAGGGCATTGAACGAGAGGCAATGAACAACATAGCAGGAAAATGTAGTTTTTATAAAGTCAGCCAAGGTCTTCTACATATGGGTCCTTACATATAAAATATTTCTTAAATATTTTGTTTACAGGGAAGACCACCTAAAATTAAATGAGGATTCTGCAAATGGAAGTCTACCCAGGAATACAGTGACATGTTTCTTATAGAGAGCTCTCTAACAATCGTGAAAGCATCACCTGTCCTTGAGACCATCTTTGGAAGTGCCAAGGCCAGAAAGGGACTTTTAACCAGAGCTACATGGATAACGGAGGTCACAAACTAGTATCAAACGTACTAGGATACTACTGTACTTCTCATCCTTTCCTATTCCATTTCCTCAACAAAGCTTTCCCACAGGACCTTAACTAACAGATTCCCCAATAATCATCTCCAGTTTAATCTGTACACTGCTATCATCACATTCTGTTTGTTTCATCTCAATCTGAAATGACTTGTTTATTAATTTGTTGATTTGACTTGATCATTCTTTCCCAATGGAAGGCAAGATCCCTGAGGGCAGAGCTCACGTCTGCCTTGTTCATGATTATATCCACAGCCCTTATTAGCCTTATATACAAACCTTATAAGCCTGGTTTATAGCAGGTGCTCAATAAAAATTGTTTAAATTACTGAATATGCAGTCTGTATTTTCTGTTTTAAATCTTTATATGCAAATCTTTAAATCTTTATATGCAATATACAAAATAAAGGGAGAAGACAAATATTTTACATGAAAATTTTAAAGCCTGGCCTAAAACAACCCTTTCCCAGCTCCATTTTCTCCCTTCTCCAATACATGTTTCATTTTACTCTCAAAACTGTCATATATAAGACAATCTAATTATAACTTCTAAGAGACTTGTGAAGAGGTCCCCACTGGTAACTATTCAGTGCGGCCACTGAAACCATCAGCAACCCGACTCTTTCAGTCTAACCTCTTATAAGACTCTCCATTCCTACATGAGCTAAAATCTACTAACCGCTTCCCTGGTTGTTCATGACCCATGACCACCAATGTGCCCATATCTGTTTCCAATACTTACCTTTCCTTGTGCTAATTCCAACATCTAGGAGCCCCACCCCCTCACGTTTCTGTCTGAGAAAACTACTCATCTTTCTAGCTTACTTCTAGAAGTCACAAGAGCCTTCTCTGTTACTTGTTTTATTGTTTTTGGCCCCACCATGTGCAGCTTGTGGGATCTTAGTTCCCTAACCAGGGATTGAACCTGGGCCTTTAGCAGGGAAAGCGTGGAGTCCTAACCACTGGACCACCAGGGAATTACTGCAAGAGTTTTCTTTGGATTCTCATAAATTACTAACTCCCTTCTCTCCACTCCAACAGTACTTTTAATCTATCTGTATGTCATTGTCTACCATCTGTTTTATACAATTTAGGTGGTTAGTTTTATGTTTCTATTTCCATTATTAGATCAGATTATAAACTCCCTGAGAACAAGGATCAGCACTTTATTGGTCTTTATAGTTCCCCAATATTTAGCACACTAGCATATTGCTAGGCATACAGTATGTTCACTGAACTTAACAAAGGTTCCTTGACCTTCTTATTTGCATAATTAGAACAATGAAAGAGGCACTGATAATGTCTGCTCTGGATTCAGTTTTACACAGACGAAGGCCTGGGTACAGCACCACCATTTACTAGCTAAGAGACAGAATTAACATCCACTTAACCAGCTAATGGATTTCAATTTTATACAGTTGCAGGCCTGGATACAGAGAAACCCTTTACTAGATTAGAAATATTTGAAGAAGTTTTAGAATTCTTAAGTACAAGGTTCAGAATCAAAAGTGTGCCACTTCTCTGCTTTCAGTATTGCTCCCCAACCAAGATCCAGTCTGCCAAATCACAACATCATTTCCGAAAGTATGAACAATCAACAGAATGAATGAATTCAGCCATATGCATCTATCAGGCTATTGAGCAATGAAGCATACAGGCATAAAAAATGGTGTTGTGACATATGTGTTCTTATTATCTGCACACAATGCAGCTATGCATTTCACATATAGACACATCTGAACCCTAACTCTACATATGAAGAAGAAAAGCATTCATGCCAACTCTCAGCACAACACACATCACATCAGTTTCACAACTGGTGGCTTTACATCACTTTATGTTCCATAGGCCTGCATGTCCAAAATATTTTTCCTTGTGACAAATGACTGCAACGTAGAATCAGGTACTGTTTTTAATAAGAGAGGCTACTGGCTTTAACTGTACACTAACAAAATCTCAGTCCTACTGAAACAGGGTATTGGGGAACAACTTTGTTTGCCTTCTCGGGACTCATTAATTTTTACTTTAATCATACTTCAGCAAACTAAAGAAAGGAAAGGAAGCTGAACTGAATTTTTTTTTAAAGTAGTAAGTTATGTATATAAATTTTATATTACATATTTTGGAAGGGCAAATTCATTATTTATACAGGTGCTACCTGACCTCTGTCCAGGGAGTTATTCATTTTAACCTATTAATAAGCACACTATAAACAACAATGAAAGTTACGTGACCTTACACAGCTGTCTCAAGCCACTGTACTTCCATCGTTAAGGAAACTGTTAGATGACCCTGTTGTCAGAACACACTAAATCTGTCTGAATAGGGAAAACAGGACTTTTTCTCCAAGGGATAAAGCAAAAATCCTGGGCAGAGTTGCTGTTCCCACTGTACAATCACCCTTGTTATTTATCATTTATTATTTACCTATGTTTTTGGTATAAGCATTACAGGAAGCTTTTAGGCTGGCTGTAGCATATAATCAGTTGCTTATTGCCAAGGGAAAGACTTTTTCCCCAGAAAGACAATCTGTGCACACACTAATTTGAAAGACAGGATAGGAGCTGCAAGTGTTTTAATAGCCCATTATCAAAAATTATCCCTTGGCTATAAAATCCCCAGACCACTGGCTTGAGATCAGCTCAAAGAAAAATGAGATTACAGAATTTAATCTAGTGAAGGGGAGTGAGAGATGAGTTTTAAAAAGCCTTAGATCACCAAAAAAAAAAAAAAAAAGGAAGAAAGAAAGAAAAAAAGACAGCAGACAGAAACAAGATCAGCTTAGATTAAACCTGCCACATGTTTACCTCATACAAATCTGACACATTCCAAGATTGATTTTAATTTTTAAAAGTATGCTGCTACTTCACAATATTTTAATAAAGAGTGGGGAAGTCTCAGAAAAAAAAAAATTATATGGTGAGGTGACAGGAAACAAAACAGTATTTTGTCTTAAATTTGCACAACCTAATTTATAGCAATAAAGCAGAACCTATGAGTTCTGGTAAATGTCAGGGCCGTCATGTCCATTACATATGTGGGTAGGTATGAAGAGAGTCTCCGTAGGCCCTTCAAAAATTGCACACAGCCGCCCTAATGCAAACCAGAAGTCTCAGCCCTCTGGATGAACACAAGGATTCATTCCCATGTGGATATTTACAGAGGGTCCCCTCCAACCCCACCCCATCCTCATTTATGTACATTTCAAGAGGCCAACAGGAGGCCATCACCATGGAGGTGGCTCATGAGAAGATGACTCCCACCCCAACAAAATCTGGCCCAACCCCTGCAAAGCAAGCAAGAGTCCTGTAGAACCTCCCTTTCCCCCCACCCCACAACCTCTGCTCTCTTACATCTCCTCCCCCTTCTCCTCCCCCCACCCCTCCCCGCGAGCATCTGCCTTGCCCAATCTCGCCTGGGCCAGCTCCAATAACAACATCTGCTTGGCAGCTTTTCAAGCCCACGGATAGTTATCTAACTGAGGCTTTTGTGCTGTACTGTTTATTCTATGTGAAGAAATGCCTCCTTAGTTGAAAGAGTACTTTAGAAAAACTGTGCAGCTATTAGCAAGTGAAGCACAAGGCTAATAACCCCCACCTGCTCATCAAATTAATTATGACATCTGAGTCATTATAACTCAGAAAGAAAACATGACTGCAGATTTGTCACATGTAGGAATAAACATGTATTAGGACCAGGAAAAAAAACCAGACCAAGAGACTCAGCTGGACAAAACACATGCTTCCACCTTGCAGAGACTGGAAATATGGATCCTATCTTCTCAAGTGAACAGATGAAAAAAGAAGAGTGGTTGGCCAGACAGCCACACTAACGTTAAATGGTGCAAAATGAGATAAAGTCAGGGAATATGGAACCTCAAGAAGAACACTTAAGGAGTCAATAATAATTTCTTTAAACAAAGCAAAACACAATACAAAGCCACCCCACCCCAAAACTACGCTGTTCAAAATTAATGTGACCCCTTCACTTGGGCCATCTTAGACACACTTGCAAGAAACCAAGAGACAGAATATCTCCCCTAGGTACAGAAGGATATTTTAGCAATGCTAATAAAAGTCTACGAAGAAAATATATTCAAGATGAAAATAAAAACCTGTCATGAAGTTACTTAGCATTTCCTAGTTTTATGAATGCATAAAACTATCATTGTTAAAATTAGGCAAATTCTGTTCAGTAGTCATAAAAATACTAAAATTTAAAGTCAGACACTTAACTTTATTTCACAGTCAGTAGTGTTTTGCTAATATTTCATAGTATTGAAAGTAGCAAGTTTTCAGTGTAGTTTTTCAATAAACTTAAAATAACCAGAAATCTCTTGCTCATTCTATATATTTCTGGCATTTGCAACGATAAGATATCTTTTAAAATATCTTATCCCCAAATTCTGAATGTTTTCATTACGATTTAGAAATATATACAAGTATATTTTAACAAAAGTAAAAACTGTTTTAAATAGAATATGAATTAATAGATGACCCATCCAATACAGCCATGACATATTCTTTGCCATTATTTTAAAAGAAATAAAATTCTGGAAAGACATTTGCATGAATCACAATAAAAAGTACTCCCATTAAATACTGGCAACCATAAATTTAAAACCTCTTTACCTTTCTGCAGTATCTTTATTACTGAAAGAACTTTTTAAATTTTTTGGAGTCCTTGGGCTGCCTATAAGAAAACACGAATCCTTCCTTAAAAGCATATTGATATTTTTGCTAAATGATATCGGCTTACTATATTTTACATTCTACCTCTCGAAAAGTCACCCCACTGTAGCAAAAGCTATATAACTAGCTCTGGCAAATTAACTTCTCTTCATTCTCTTTTATAAGAAGCAAAACCCACAGAAGAGTTCATTTTAACACAGAACATGTTAAATTGATAAATCCTTTGAGGTTTAATATAAAATGAGAGCAAATCTTAGGAAGCAATACAATTCATTTTTTCTCTCTCTCAGTAAAACAATTCTGTATCAGAATCTAGTGCTGAGTTCATTTATGTAAATGTGTTACTTAACTTCAACTTAAGATATAAATCCAGAGCAAACATAACAACAGCAATCCGAACACTCTACTCTGCCAAATGAGAAGATTTAGTCAGCCTAGACTAAAAATGAATTAAGATTATAAGAAGAGTGTCAGTCCTAAGTTAGGAAAACATGCCTGGCCAGAATAGGCCAGGGAGATCACTTATTAACTAGGCAGCGATGCTACCTACAGAACTATTTGCTACACGTCTGGGAAAACATGTTCCCAGTTTTAAACTCCAAACCAAATCAAGGCACTGTTTTTAAATGGGTGCATTTTCTGTTCTTTTCCCCACACTGTCAATCCTGAAAAGAAGTTTGGCTCTCTGTTTATTATCTGCATAACTGTCCACATGTTGGGCCAGAAAAGACCAGCGTCCTTAAAGGTAACGTGGGCCAGTGCCCAAAATGGAGAGATTGACTCAGGGCTAGGAGGAGTTAACACCTCCTTCCTGAAAATAATCTCCAAGTTGCTTTTGAACAACTGTTTCCCACAATTATTAAATTCCTTTACTATGATAGGTAACAGTTACGTATCCCAAAGAAGTATGACGGTGGACTCTAAGGCAGCAGATATCCGTCTGTCTCCTGAGACAAACACGCATACACAATACACAGCCACGCTGGTCAGGCAAGCTGTCAGAAGTCTGTCTGGCTGGGCCTGAAAAGCCAACACATGATTCTGCAAAAAGTATCCTTAGCAAGAATCAGGGTTTGTTGTCCGCAGAACTTTGCAAATTCTAAAGGCATGCCAGAAAGAAGGCTACAGAAACCCTAGCGGTTCCCAGATCATGCACAGCATAGGGATTCTCGTAGCCACTTAATCTCAGCACGCATCTCCACCCCTACTTCCTTCACAATGGTATGTGGTCTTGAAAACACAAATGTTCAGGTTTCCTGAAGCCAAGCTGCAAAGGAAAAGTCCCCTCCCAAGAGACAGAGCTGCAGGCCCTTGGTGCCCCTGAAACTGTTCGCCACAGTACAACACGATGTGACACTCACCACAACTAGACACGGGGGAACAGTCTTTTTTTCACCTCTGATGTCATGTAACTGATAAGACCGTGATTTGAGATTATATCAGTGAGCCATGTTATCTACAAAGTACTTTAGGAAGAGTTTGTTAAGAGGGCCACAGTATCACAAGGCTAATAACCTGAAGTGCCTAAATGGCTGGGGTTCTTCTGAAAATCATCTTGAGATACTCTACTGGATGAAGAGTTGAAAATGACAGATGCAAAGATTTTTCCGAAATGAGACACTTTCACTGGTAGTTCTTCATTCTACCTAATCCTTCTCTCTCATTCTCTCTCCCATCCCTGGCTGGCATTTTTCTCCCCTGTGCATACACAGATACACATACACACACACACAGGAAGACATCCATTAATATTAAGAACAGTCTTCTGTAATGTTTTGCAGAATTTCTCAGGGGCTTAGGAGGGCTGCAGCCATGCCAAAGCTACAAGCTTTCCTCTAGTCAGAAGGGATGTCTTTTCAAAGCCCAGCCCTCATTTTTCAGTCTGATGTAAGTAAATTTACCTCTGTGTGCTGAGCTGGGCAGCTTTTCTTTGTTGTTTTTGTTTTTCTAATAGCTGCTGCTCTAGCAGAGCTATTCATTTCAAAGGAAAGTTAGAAGCATTCTTCACTCTTCCCCTTTTAGATTATTTGCAGTTACTGACTCTTCTGAAATCTTAGATTGGAAGAGAAACCTAAAGCACAGCGCCGGCTGAACACAGCACATCAGCAGCATTCCTGGGATCACATTTCTCGAGAACAAATGTTCAATATGAGGCATA
Organism: Odocoileus virginianus; assembly: GCF_023699985.2. Lineage (NCBI taxonomy): Eukaryota > Metazoa > Chordata > Mammalia > Artiodactyla > Cervidae > Odocoileus > Odocoileus virginianus. The sequence continues at coordinate 30,798,453 of NC_069691.1, forward strand.
AGAATTAAGTCTAAATAGGCTAAAATTCACCAAAAAGAGGGAGCAAGCAGTATCTTTTAGTTAAAATAAAAAACGGACTTCCTGCATTCTGATTGAAGGATAATCATCTTTTGAAAACACTGTTTAAGCACCACACAAGAGGTGGCAGAGTTATGTGTGTTTTTTAGTGAAATTAACTGATTTTTTCAGAAAATCAAATCAACAACTTAGGCAGTTAGTTAACTTTTGGAAACATTGTTTAGGTAACCAATAAAAGAGAGGTTTTTAGTTGATTTGTTTCAAGAAAAAGTCAAATTAACTGTCCTAGACCACTAACATGATAAAATCCAGTGGATGAACCAATGGTTAAAAGTTCTTAGCTTGTCCCTGCCTCAGTCTATCCAATGGACCTTAGTTCAGCATGGTAGATGGCAGATGGTAACCTGTGATAGAGTTTACATGGATTGGGCCAAGACTGCCTCCCAGCATGCACTCAGGTCTGCAAATTCTCCATCTGTGTCACATATTTCAATGAGTGGTCCAGACTTCATCACCTTTCTTGTGATCTCATGTCAGCTTCTTTATCAATCAACGTCCACCTCCTCTAAAGGAACACACTTGAATTCACAAGTTTGGGGGTCTTAGTAATTGTCAATCTCAAAGTCAGAGTAAGAGAATTAATAAAGGGATATAAATGCAGCTGGTGAAGTAAACAGTGAGAACAAAGTGCATGGAGCCGTGGCAGTGGAACCCTGGCAGGCCAGAAAGGTTCTCAAGTCAGCCCAACCACCAGCATTACCTTGAGGGATGATGAACATGTATGTAAGTGAAAACCCGATGACACACTGGAGCTTAAGACTTTAGCCTTTTAATTTCCTCATCACAAATACTTACCTGAAAGGTCATGAGTATGATGCTCTCCTTCCTTGGACACTAAGAAACTGATAACAAAATGAAGCCTGCAGGAAGGACACTACCTTCCTGGGAAATTTTTAAATGGTGTTGCAAGTAGATTAATAAAACAGTGACAACTAACTCCTTCTCCCCATCTAACTCTTTTCCCCATCTCCCCTCCCCAGTTTTTTGTTTTTTACATTTGTGTGAATTCAGTCACCTTAATCTATCTAATCCTATTGTGCCTAATGAAACCAAAAGACTAAAAGTTGTTAGGGTCAAACCCCTACCAGAATACCACAAACTTCCTTGAAACTGGGAAGGAAAAAAAAAGAACTCACGCATAACCAAAATGTGTTTGAACACATACAAAGCTCAACCAATTACCAATTTGCACCTGTAATGTGAGAAGGTACCTACAAAGAATGACATGGCCAGGTACTGTGGGCTCATTTTTTGTTTGTTTGTTTTGTCTTTTTAATTAAGCCCCAAAGTTGTAGGTTTACCATGCTTAACTTTTGAGTATGAGACATAGAGCCCAGCATTGATTTTCTCTGGATTTGAGCCACTTAAAATGCAACAGAGAAAAACAGTTGAGGAAGGATCCCATACCTAAGCTCAGCTCTTGACTGCCTGTTGGGTGAGGATTTCATGGTTCTCAGTTGTAAAATGGGGACAATATCTGTCTCGTCCAACTGAGATAAACATTAAATGATATACTGTAAATAAAAGACAAAAGTGAATAAGGAAATACATTAAAATACTCCACGTGCAATTACCTTCACAGCAGTATGGCCTGCAACTCACAGGGATGGATCTGAGAAGGCTGAGAGGTAGAGTGTCCAGGGCATGATTTGTGGAGTCAGGCAGGCTTCAGAGCAATCCCGCCTCTGCTACCTCCTTGCTGTGTGACTTTGGCGGCTTATTTTAGACTCTTTGAGCTCTGATTTCCTCTTCCTTAAATGAGGAGTGGGCTTCCCAGGTGGCCCAGTGGTAAAGAATCTGCCTGCCAACACAGGAGATAGGAGATGTGGGTTCTATCCCTGGGTCGGGAAGGTCCTCTGGAGAAGGAAATAGCTACCCACTCCATATTCTTGCCTGGAGAATCCCATGAACATAAAAGCCTGGAGGCCTACAGTCCATAGGGTCACAAAGAGTCAGACATGACTTAGTGACTAAACAACAACAAATAAGGAATAATAATATCTAAGAGAAGCTGCAATGTTTAAATAAAATGCTACACATAAAAGCCCTTGACTTCAAAAAAATAATATTCATGCAAGGGGAAGTAGACCACATCAGAAATTTCTTATGGACCATTTGTCTTCCACATCTGTCTTGTTAATATAACTTCATGTAGTTACTTTCTAAATATCTTCAAGTATTCTGGATTAAATTCAGATTATATGCTTTTAAAAAGTGTATCCTTTCTACATCAAGCAGAACCCTGGCAAAGGAACAAGACTTTGGTAAAAGAATAATTTATCAATGTAAGAAATTTATTCATGGTGCTAGGAAGATTTTTTTTCTTATAATGAGTTACTTTTTGTGACCCATCTGTAAAAAACAAAACCTCAAAACACATTTTAAAAACAAATCGGATATTTTAACCTTCCTTAAGGATAAACTGCTTTATATGTTGTGCTTTGGGGAACATTTTTAAGTAATAAGTCTGCACTTATCCTGAAAGTAAAAGAGAAAGTAACTGCCCAATAATCAGCTTTATTTTTTGCTTTCTATAATTCAGAATTTTGAAAGAAAGTCCTCAACACCCCACCCACCCCGCTCTTGAAACAAGTATAATACACACGGTTTGCTGGCAGAACTTACTTGAAGCATCTCTCAGCAATATGAATATATGTGCACTTGCATGCACACACACACAGACACACTCTAAAATTTTTGAATCAATAAGTCATTTGGAAGACTCTCTAGAAGTGTGCCGAGGCATGTTTTTGGTGTTTTGCCAAATTATGTGCTTCTGTTTGTGGCTTTCAAATATGGATTAGACAGACGCACAAGCATGTACTGCTTGGCAAGTAGCGACAATGGTCTAGTCTGAATTTAGTAATTTAAGCTTTTCATTAGTCCTCTTAGGTGAAAGAAAGAATTAACAACAACTTGTTTGAGCTCTATCTTTATATCCCTTTGTCATCCATTCTTGTTCACTTGCCATAGATCAGAAGCCAAAGGAATTTCAGATGTCCTCTGCAGATAGACCCAAAGTAAGGGCTTCAAACAAGTTCAAATGTCAACTATACTTAAATTTGAACCTGAACTTTTGTTCCTTGTTATCATAAAGCTATAACTCTGCTTCTCCAAATTTCCCACTGTACTTGAACATCCAATGTGCTCTCTTTTTTTTCTGACAAAGAAACAAAGATAGAAATTATCTAATGAAGTAAAAGATCACTTGAGATTGTTATTTCTCATGTCTTCAAATTATCATACACAAAAGTACACTTCTACATGACAAACAGCTCATAAAGAAGTGCCTGTCTCTATGAGTATATCTGGGAGAAGCTACATCCTTGCTGCCCTGTTTATGCCATAGACATTCTAAAATTCAGAGGTTTAGCACTCAAGACCAGACTCTGGTGCTAAGTTCAAAAACAACTCCAAAGCAAAGTGATCCATAAATTCTGTCACAACCATCCTCATGACCAGTATGTTTCTAATTAGGACCAATAAAATAATCATTATAATTGTCAGCCCTTCTCCAGGTCACCATAGAGAACACCAAGGGACATTCAATTGATTTGTAAACTTTGACATTTTCTTCTGTTTGTGGGTAAGAATAATCCTGATGCCTAATAGAAAAGTTCACAAGAACCAAGAGGTAGAAAGGATTAAATGCTGACAGTGGTCCATTGTTAATTGAGTCCTCTGTGTGAAGCTATAGAAAGATGAGTTTATACAGCTGCTGCTATTTGTCATAACACTGCTAACAAGACACATATGTTCAACTGAAGTCTTTCTTTGGACCTCCAAACCTGGACAGTTCAATGGTCTGAAACATACATAGAAATCAACAAACAACCGTATGGAAAAGGAAGACCTGCGTATCTCCTCCGATTGTCTCAGACATCAAGGAGAGAAAATATATAAAACTATAAGCAAGCAGAGCCTAGAACATTTAGATGTGGAGGTTAGAGAACAAAACATGAAAGACGAAGGTGAGCTGGGGAACGGGGCAGGACCCTGTAAGAAGCATTACTCAGGTGTAATGTTTGGACTGTACAGAGGGAATTCAGACCTTTAACCTCAGCATGATTCATAAGTGGTGACTTTCTCTGGAGAAAGTGAAAAACTAGGACTGTGAGAAGTATCACCAGTCAGGGCCTGAGGCTAAAACCTTGTCCTGTGTCCCTTCCATTTCCCAGCAGTACAAGTCTGCTCCATCTATCAACTATAGGCACGCTGAGTTTTAAAAAAAAAAAATGCATGGATTAACTTGAGATTTTCAGTGAGATATCTAAGAGAGGCTAAAAATCCAAAATAGGCTCAATACAAAAACATTACCAGTACTACATATGAAGCAAGGTGTCAAGAATAAGTCAAAGTTCATAGTCTCAGGAATTTTTCATTGGTGCAGGGAGAGAGAATAAACAAAAAGATGTCTATATATCTGTACGGACAGCTTCCCTGGTGGCACAGATGGTAAAGAATCCACCTGCAATGCAGGAGACATGGGTTCAATCCCTGGATTGGGAAGAGCCCCTAGAGAAGGAAAGGGCAACCCGCTCCAGGATTCTAGCCTGGAAAGTCCCATAGACAGAGGAGCCTGGCAGGCTACAGCTCATGCAGTCACAGGAGTTGGACACAACTTAAAGACTAAACCACCACCTATTTACACACACACATATACACAAGGAGGAGCACCCAATTACAGCTCACAAAGCCCTTCCATGCATATTATCAAAATTATCCTCTAGAATAATCTCTAATACTAACACCACTTACAGACAGTGAAACTGAAGCTTAGTAACTGGTAATGGAAACAAAAGTGGTAGCCAGGTCTCCTAGCACAGCCCTTGAAAGTGAAAGTGAAAGTGTTAGTTATGCAGTTGTGTCTGACTCTTTGAGACCCCCAAGGACAGTAAGTAGCCTGCCAGGCTCTTCTATCCACTGAATTCTTCAGGCAAGAATACTGGAGTGGGTTGCCATTTCCTTCTCCAGGGGATCTTGCCCACCAAGGGATCGAACCTGGGCATCCTGCATTGCAGGCAGATTCTTTACCATCTGAGACACCAGGGAAGTGCTTTCTTCTATATTATGCAATAATAGGAGAATATTATCTCTATGGATATCCATGAATGAAAGAAATATATCAAGCCTGAAAGCTGTGCATCCTATTTTCATTATTAATAAATACATTCTCAAAGTTATATCCCCTTTCCATTACCTTTCACACAAACATTTTACCTAAGACTCGACTGATAAGCTTGAGAGCTTATGGAAAACCCAAATAGGGAAGCTGAGCCTAACAGTCTTCAGATTGTCTCCACAGAGATGGCAAGTGGAAGAGCTCTAAGGACACTATAAGGAAAAGGTTATGAGGCAGGAGGAACTGAAATAACATACTTCAGGAAACAAAATACAAATCTAGTTGGATGTAAGTTGCTCATCTACAACTCAATGCACCTAAGACATTTTCCTGGATGAACATTTATAGGCCTTACCATGTGCTGTTTCTAGTTTGAATTTGCTCCTTCTATACAATCCTTCCTCACTATTTCTCTCAGTTATCCTATTAGGAGGTGGCTGAAGAGTACATCTTGAGCCTCAGTGGAAGGTTCAATTACCATAAAGCTCCCAAGCTCCCAACAATGGTCTTATAAAAATCATGCAAACTCAAGAGGTGAGAATTGGTGTTAGATTCCTCTTGCATATTCTAAAATAATCCTCCTTCCCCCACATCTTGTGTGCATTTGACTAAAGCACCAAAATACACTTTCAACATAAGTACCAGGATTGCTTTACAAGCCGCTGAAGTGCCCATTCCAACCTATTAACTTGATCCAAGATGGTACTTCAAAACAACACACTCTGGAAATGACAGGTAGAATCCAGTATTTTATTTCCAAGGAAGAGAAATTAATCTTGAGCTCTGTATATCTAGTTTAGTACAAAGTCTGCTAAAGAGGTTATTCCTATCCTGGATTAGCTTCACTAAGCCAGCTTAAGATCTGATCTAAAATAATAGATTAACAAAATTGCCTATGTCCAAATCCTAATTCCACCACTTACTAGTTCTGTGACCTTGGACAGATGACTTAACCTTTTTGTTCCTTGGTTTCTTCAAATATATACACACACCAAAAAAAAAAGAGAGAGAGAGAGATAATAACAGCTTGCCTCACAGGGCTGATGTAAGAAATAGTTGGATACGTGCATGTACATACACACATAAACACATAAACTCACAATCACAAACTCAAGAGTTTAAAAAGAATGCTGGTATTTATCCACCAGCATCAAATCTTTACTCAGGAAGATCTATCCCCCCCAGTGTTAACACTTCAATCTTCCCTACCCTGGCAACCTCATTTTATTGATTTTAAAACTAGATGTATTTCCTATAAGATCAATGCTCCTATATTTAGTATTCAATTTATGAAATTGAAAGTGTTAGTCATTCAGTTGTGTCCAACTCTTTGTGACCCCATGGACTTCAGCCCGCCTGGGTCCTCTGTCCATGAGATTCTCTAGGCAAGAACACTGGAGTGGGTAGCCATTTCCTTCTCCAGGAGATCTTCCAACATGCCTTAAAAAATGAGGCATCTCCTTGGCTCGTCTCCTCCTATAGCAACCAGTTCACAAAGAATTTCATTCCTGCATCAGACAGTGTCAGGAAAGGGAGGACCTAGAAGACAGCTCAGGATGGAAACCCAGGTAAGATCTGTGGTTCCTTGGAGGATGCATCTCTTTTGTAACCGACCGAACACTCTCCTCAACATATAGCAAAACAAGAACAAACTAACTCCTGAGATACAGGAGAAAGCCTGGAAGCTTACAGATTCAATTAGTAACAGTGGTTTCCTTGGAGCAGAAGCAGAAATTGGTTGGAGGAATTTTAGCTGTATTTACTTCAGCTCTGACAATGAGAAACTATTTGAGTGTCACCGTACAACTAAAAGGCTTCCCTCATGGTAGACAGTAAAGAATCTGTCTACCAATGCAGGAGACTCAGGTTCGATCCCTGGGTTAGGAAGATCCCCTGGAGAAGGAAAAGGCAACTCACCCCAGTACTCTTCCCTGGGAAATCCCATGGACAGTGAAGAGTGGCAGGGTACAGTCCATGGGATCTCAAAGAGTCAAACACAACTCAGCAACTAAACAACAACAAAGTACAATTAGAAATAATATTTAAAAGCCTGGATACAGTGCTATCCAAAGTTCTACTCTGAAATTTGTGACATAAAAAGAAGTCTTACATTTCTTAGTACACATTCTAGTAAGAGTGAGTTGCAATAAATATAAGGAAAATACAAAGACTAATCATAGTATCAAACCCCTGTAAGTCTTTATGGCATTCACGTAAAGTCTTTAGGATTTATTTGTAAACATTCATTTATTTGTTCTAACTTTCCCACTGTGCATCTGTTTTCTCCATCCAATACCAAAATACATGCACACAAAGTCCCAAAACTGTGTAATGTTAGGCCAGATATCTGAAATACCTACAGGGTACTAAAAGAAAAGCAAACATTTTATTGTTCCACAAGCATACTGACATGCACTTAAAGTGAAATAGACAAAAAAATTTAGGGGTGCTTGAGAGTTACTTATGTTTGAATAGAACTTTCTGTTATATTAATTCTGAAGTTCATTTCACATCATACAAGACCCATATGATGTGAACATACACAAGTAAACAAATTATTTTCTATATAATTCATCTCTAGTTCTATGACTCAATACCAAATATTCTTCAAATTTATGAAGGTTCCCTTTTAATTACCGCTTCCAAACTATGGACTCAACTCAGTATTGTTTCCAAAATAAAGATTCTCCTTTGTATTTCATATCATTGAGGTCATTCAAAATATAAGATGGCTTCTTGTAGTAATTTTTCTGGAGATTTACTAGATTGCAATATCTCACATGCAAAATAAATTACTGACCCACAAACTGCATTGTTTCTTCTTTGCTGCAATATGTAAGGTGAGCCAAAATGGGAAATTACATATATTTTTCCAGATAAATCCTTTTAACACCCTCAAACAATCATGAGAACAGCAACAAAAACAAAACAAAAAGCCTAAACAAAAATCTGCATTGCAGTTGCTAACTTGAACCATGCCAATGAACATTCAAAAGATTAATCAAAGGCTTGACAGTTGTTAACAGTTCAACATGGTTCCCACAATTATCCAATTAAACATAAAATGCAAATAGGAGAAGTCTTATGGGTTCCATAGAGCATGAATATCAGGCTGCTTCAGAAAACTATTAACTGTAATGTACTGTTTGCTGAGTCAGAAGAAAGTGAAAGGAGAACCAGTCCATTTATAGAGGAAGGCAAGCAGTAGAAAAATAGAGTGGAGAGACACATAACTCAACTACTCTTTATGTGGTCATATAAACACAACAGACAGTGGTAAAATCCAGAAAACAAAATTTAAGTAACAATTATTGTAAAACCAAAAGAATGCAAAGCAATGACTTTACCCTATAATTCCTACTGGCTGCACAATACCCACAGCATACTTCAACCACACTTCTCTAGCTTGCTGCTAAGTTAGAAACATGGATGTAATTATAGTTGTTGGCTTTTGACTCTGTCTATAAACCATGCAGAGATAAACTGCTATTAGTGAACATACCAACTCCATATAATTGTGTTTTGACATTATAGGTAAAAACAGTGAGAAGAAAAACTAACCACAGCAATTATAAACAGCATGTTCAAGGGCACGGCAGGTCACTTATGACCTTCACTAAACTGCTGTGATCCCTAAACTGCATTTTCACACATTCAGATGCACACACACACACACAAACACACACACACACACAAACAGGTGCATGTTCCACACCTGTCTTTCTTAAGGAAACAAATTAAGTGAACATAAAAACTACTAAATTATGTGTTCATAAATACCCAAAGGAATACAAAATATGCACTGCGTGGGTCAAATATCTGTATTTTTTATGAAATGTTATTATATTTTAAGAAGCCAAATTAAATTTTAGAAGAAACATTTTGTGGTAAGTGTTCCCTCTAAAAATATTCTATTTTGCAGCTCTGTCTACTCAGGGGAAAACAAGAATTGAGGCAATTTGATTCAGTATCAAAACTTCTGCTACTGTATAAGCGGGGTTTAGGTTGCCTTTTTTTGGAGAGTAATTTCTAAATGCTAAGTCTATCTACTCACGCTGATAACATTTTTGTAACAATGATCCAACTATTTACCTCATTTCATTGACTACAAGCAGAACTATTACATCCATTTCTTTTGTTTTTATAATTGTCAGTCTTCCCTCCCCCAGCAAAGTGTATTAATGGGCACAAGAGGACAATAAACATTCAATTGTTGTTGTTGTTTAGTCATTTCTGTCGTGTCTGACTCTTTGCGACCCCATGGACTATAGCCCACCATGCTCCTCTGTCCATGGGATTTCCCAGGCAAGAATACTGAAGTGGGCTGCCATTTCCTTCTCCAGGAGATCTCGACCCAGCAATCAAACTCACGTCTCCTGCATTGGAGGTGGATTCTTTCCCACTGAACCACCTGGGAAACCCTGAACATTCAATAAATATGTAAGTGTGGTACTCTGGAATAAAATACAGAATTGTTTTCAGTGACCTTTACCCTAAAGCATAATATGGTTTACCATCAGCAACAACATAAATGCCAAAATCAGGTCCTGTTTAGAAGTGAGGTGATCTATTTTCTGAGACTATTCATAGAATTGACAACATAGAAACAAAATCTTTAGAAGGTGTTGATGCCATTAAAATCATCTCATCTATTTACATATTTCCTAAGAAGTGTACAGGGATTTGTTTTTTTACATATGCTGATTTGGTCTCCTTAATAAGCTGAAATTCAAGAGTACTTTTTTATTTCACAGATCAGGAAACAAGTTCCTGAAAATGGGCTTACTTGCCCCAAACCACAGAACCAACGAGGAGCCAGGCAGCCAGATGAACAGGGCTCCCAAGTCCAAATACCCAGCTTCAAAGCCCTGTGCTTTCTCTTACCCACTGTAGTACAAATTCAGGTCATGGCTGAATCTGTGTCCACCTGATTATTTTTATTTCTAACAGGAAGATGATGATGCTAAGAGTGATGGCTTCCACATCAGGTACTAGTGAGCATTAAATGAGATACAGTAAGCAGAGCCCTTAAACACACTGCCAGGCATATAATAAGAGCTTAATAAATACAGATGTTGTGACTTTGTTATGGTTACTGCCATCTTAGAGCTGGCTAAGACAACTTTGACAGGGTTAAAAGATTAAATAAATAACCCCATAAATACCAAATCCAGAGATTAAAGTCTGGCACACATTCTAAAAGAAAACTAACTGACATAACTAAATATCCCTGTAATTCTTGACTGGGGTGGGGGATGGGGGTGGGGGGTGGGCAGGTCTTGGGGAATGAACTACATTGGATGTCCTTAAATGTTTTCTAACAAAATACTCATTGATTTGTGTCATCCCACCATTCACTGGAAACAGGTTTAATGAATTTAGATTAAAGCGAGAAAAAAACTATACAAATTAAAACTGTGGTAAAATGGCAACAGTGCGCTAGTGTCTGTATCCACTTTATCTTGAAGATCAAAGTTCCCCTGCCTTAACTGCCACATTCCAGCCCAGACAGAATAGTTTCTGTGTAACTAACTGGCAAGTCTAGCATCTTGACTGAGAGTTCACAGTTAAGGGCTTCAACATAATGTCTTGGAGCACAATGAACTCCTCATTCAGGGCAAGAGGGATCCTGATGGTGTTGAAGGCTGCATGAACTCGAGCTGAGTCAGCCTGGGCCTTCCCTGGTCTTTATATAAAGCATCTCTGAAAGGAAACCAAAGGAATAGAAAGAGAAAAGGACCTACACTCATGTTTTGGGACAAATGTATAAAACCAACATTTTTAAACATCTTCTGCTAACATCCAGGAACACTGGAAAGTTTTCTGTCACTTGTTGCTCACTGAGGGACAGAACAGCAGTGTCTGGGGGACAAACCAGTGTACATCCAGGCAGCTAAAAAAGAAACATTTACATTGGACAGAAAAAATAAATGTAATTATTTCTTATTCTAGATGGGAAGAACCACACTGAGATTTGGTGACAGTTCTTTAACTAACAGGCATATATGATTGTAAAATGCAACCAACACCTCCTGAAAATAAGGAATTAAAAAACAAAAATTTGTTCTGCTTGGAGATGGTTGAAGGACAAGCTTTTTAAATGGCAAAGTAGGAGTAACGAAGTTGGAATTATGAGACGGGATGGAGGCAGTCATGGGTTCAAATCTTAGCTCTGTCACTGACATGTTGTTTGACCGGACAGTTAATCAATAGATTCAACCCCAACTTCTTTATCTATCAAATGCACCTACTTCTTTGGATAACTATAATGATTACAGTAAATTAATAATAATGAATTCATGAATAATTCATTCAATATTTTGGCCACCTGATGCAAACAGACAACTCAATGGAAAAGACCCTGATGCTGGAAAAAACTGAGGGCAAAAGGAGAAGAAGGCGGCAGAGAATGAGATGGTTGGATGGCATCACCGATTCAATGGACATAAACTTGGGTGAACTCTGGGAAATGGTGAGGGACAGGGAGGCATGGAGTGCTGCAGTTCATGAGGTCACAAAGAGTAGGACACAACTTAGCAACTGAACAACAAGTAATTCATGGAACACACAGGACATTCTCAACATCCTGCAATTATTTTTGTTATTGCTGCTATCAATACCAATTATTACTACCATAATAAAGCAGCAATAATAAGATCCCTGTCTCTTCTGAAAAGAAAGCAGAGCCATGTCTGTACCTTCTCATCACATTAACCTTCTAAGTCTCACTCTCTTATTGAAAAAGGAAATCAATCTACTAAACCGAAAGGTCAATGAAACATAGAAGATTCGGGGATGAAGGAGTGTTTGCGAACTCTACGATGATTTATAATTCTCATGACCTCTGACCTAAATAATCCACAAAGCAGGCACTTAAAATTCAAAAATAGTTTGTTTAGAAAAACTGAACAAAGAAATTATTATGGAAACCAAAATACCTGTCCTTCGCTCAAGTGTGTGTTTCCTTCCAAAAGCTCTCATTGCAGAACGATGCCAGAGCACATTTACTGAAAAGTAAGCAGATGTCAATAAACCTGAGAAAAATGTCCCAGCTCTTCTAACAAATAAGAAGAACAGAAGAAGAAAAACTGTTCTGAGACTTGCCAGGAAAACCATTAATTTAGCATGGTGTGAGTGAAACAGGGAAGGTTTCTTATCATAAACCAATCATAAAGGCCATGATGCCTATTCTTGAAGAGCTGGATTACCATGTATGGCTCTTGACTTGCTTAATCCTCTCTTTAAGGATGTTTTATCTTCCCTATGGATCCTTTGTGGTCTACACAATAAACACATCCAATTTCAGAGTCTCATATGAAAGCACAGTAGAACAAGAGGAAACAACAAAATGAGAATGACTGCATAGTTTAGGAAAAAAGATTAGCTGGCAATCACTACAAGTTTTACTTTCCATATCAGAATTACTCACAATTGAAAGAAACAACTTACAAGTCAAAGGTAAAGCAAATGATGAAGTCAATCCTTTTAAAAATGTGACTAAGTCAAACTAAGCTTATCTTTTTAACTTAGATTACCCCTCAGTCTGTAACATCCTCTTTTGTTCCTTCTGCCCTACTGTGGATGGAGTAACTTCATCATCTACAAGTAGGATTAAGAAAGAACTCCATGGAATTCTCTAGGCTAGAATACTAGAGTGGTAGCAGTTCCCTTCTCCAGGGGATCTTGCCAACCAAGGGATCAAACCCAGGTATCCCACATTGCAGGCGGATTCTTTATCATCTGAGCCACCAGGGGAGCCCTAGAGACAAACTACGTGGGTTCAAATTTGGGCTCAGTCACTAAACTAGGCCACGGAGTTCTCATTTGTGAAAGGACAGTAAAGTATCGACCTCACATGGTTAAGGAGGAATCAAGAAGTCACACAGATAAAACTCTCCAAAAGATGCCTGATAACACAGTAAGTGCTTACAAAATGTTAGCTGAACAACTATACACAAAAAACCATAGTGGAACATTGCCACAGCCAAGATCTTTTCTCCTAAATTATGCTGCTGCTGCTGCTGCCACTAAGTCACGTCAGTCGTGTCTGACTCTGTGCGACCCCATAGACGGCAGCCCACTAGGCCCTGCCGTCCCTGGGATTCTCCAGGCAAGAACACTGGAGTGGGTTGCCATTTCCTTCTTCAATGCATGAAAGTGAAAAGTGAAAATGAAGTCGCTCAGTCGTGTCCGACACTTAGCGACCTCATGGACTGTAGCCTACCAGGCTCCTCCGTCCACGGGATTTTCCAGGCAAGAGTGCTGGAGTGGGGTGCCATTGCCTTCTCCGCCTGAAGTATGCAGTCATTCTCATTTGCTGTTTCCTCTTATCCTGCTGTGCTTTCATATGAGACCCTCTACTCACTAGGCAAGGCCTTTTCAAGTCATTAATTCATGTAGTCCTACTCAGAGCTTTCAAGAGTATTATTATCCCCATTTACACAGAAGAAATGGAGCATCAGGAATTTTAAAACACTCGCTGACAGTCATACAGTTAAAAATGATCAAAACAGAGTCTCAGACTCAGTATTTCTGATTCTAAATCCATGACACTGTTTTCATGGCTCCTTCCAGCAAGTTCCCACCCCTGTGCTTCTAGTCCCTTGCCCTAGTCATCCATCAGACGGACACACTAGCTTCAAAATCTACAACAGATGTGCTGACATCCAAGGAACCCCACTGAGTGTACCTCCAATGCCACACATCTGTTCTGCTGCTTCTATGAATTGCCATCATCAGCTCCGAGCCCAGCATGTACTCACTCTTCCCCCAAGCTTCACTACGGTTCCTGATTTTCTCACCTCTGAATGGTATGGTGCTAATGCCACTCAGAGTCCAGTGCAACGGCTCCAGTGAGGAGCAAGGCCAGAGTTCAGAAAGGCATCCTGACATGTTTCCAATTTCCTGCAAGAAAAGCTACACACTACTAGATGTCCGAGAACATGCTCATATTACCATGCATGTGTGTGCTTAGTCACTAAAGTTGTGTCCAACTCTTTGCAACCCTGTGGATTATAACCTGCCAGGCTCCTCTGTCCATGGGATTTCCCAGGAATACTGGAGTGGGTTGCCAGGCCCTCCTCCAGGGGATCTTCCCAACCCAGGGATCAAACCCGAGTCCCCTGCATTGCAGGAGGATTCTTTTACCCACTGAGCCACCTGGAAATTACCATGTGCACCTGTCAAAACTGTTATTTGTCATATGGATGAAAAATTGTTCCTTGAAATCATCTGTTTTCACCATCTCACTCTTTTCTCAGAAATTGTCACAAGTTTTCCTAAGTCATTTCCTTCAGACGATACTCACTAACATTACTCTTTCCACAAAGTGTTTATCAAGAAGCTAATAATAACATTTCTCAGTTAAGGAAAATTAATTATAAATACTGGATATTCCTCTTAAATTGCCGTTCCCTACTAAAAAGTTAGCACAATGTCCATTTCTTCTATATTGAAATCCCAGCGCTCGGCACAGTGCCCGATACACAAGCCGGTACTCAGTGAATATTTGCTGAATGACTAAGCAACTTGCTTGTAGATAGAATGGCTTTAAAACACCATTGTAAAATGGAAAATTGAGACATTTCCTAATTTCACTGTATCTCCATATCATAATCAACTTGCAGCTTTACAATCAACACAGTGTAAATATATGTGTGTGTCTGTGTGTGTGTGTGTGTCTGTGTGTGTGTGTGTGTGTGTGTGTGTGTGTATATGTTGATTAATGGGGAAGAGAAGCATGAGAAAAGAGAAAACTTGATCACTGCCCTTTAAGAACTTATATTCACATCTTATTTGTCTGAGGAAGTATGGAGGAACAGAGATTTCACACACTGGATTCAATTCATTCTTCGGGTGTTAAGCCTGCTAACCTTTATGGCTTGAAAGCTAATCTAAAGAAGTTACCTATGTTATAGCTAAGGCCAAGGATTACCAAGGTTTTCATTTATATTTTTTCTCTGATTTTCTATATGGAAACGTTATATTCTAGAATAGGTATTGTTTACATAAAGAAAAATACATTAGAAAAATTCAATATGTAAAGCTGGGGGTTATTTTATTGTTGGGTGTGTCACTGTACAGGTCCATTGCTCTTACTGAAGAAAGAAAGTATAAATTTGCTTCAAATCAGAAATTCAGCCTGAATATAAAACATCTCATCACACTGAAACAATTCTTTTTTCCTACTGAATTGGACAGCCTCACTTGATTTTTAAAATAATAATAGTGATATAAACTGGACATGAAACTAAATTCAGCTATCTTTAGAGTATATTTTAAATAAAATATTTGTGCAGCATGTTCTCCAGTTTCCAGATTTTTTAACTGCCTATAGAATTATTATCATTAAATAATTATCATTATTTTAAAATGTTTAAAACAAATTATCAGATATATGACACTTAACAAACATGTATTCACATTGTCCATTCAGAATTATAATTATAAATAATAAAAAATACCAAACTAAATTAAAAAGATATTAAAACATTTTTAAACCATGTATATAGGATTACACTGAATTCTAAGAGCTAGGCTGCACATAAGAATAATATTGTTTAGAATTACTAGCATATTATTATCTATCCTAAAAAAGAGATTAATCAATTCAAGCCATTTAATATTAAGTATTTTGGCATCTGGGTTACAGCTTACTACTAGACTCTTCCTTTATAAACAGATTATTAAAAACACCAAATCTGCTACCAAAATAATAAAATATATAATTCTCATACAATATATATCATTGCCAAATAGAAAGCATTTACATAAGAGGTAGATTCTTGGTTACCTGTCTCTTTTTGTTTTGTTTTTGTGATATGACCCCTGAGAAAACTCTGCTTGAGATTCACCTCCTCTTTGTGACCTTTCCAGGGCAGTCCCTCACGGCATCGGCCCAGAGAGCGCAGTAAATCCCACCACGTATAGCAGCTGGTGAGACCTTAGTTGGCTGTATACTTATTTCACTGTCTTTTTCTTTCTCACTGCAAGTGACCATTATCTTCTCTTTTCTACTTATAAATTATTTGGGAAAAGTCATCCATATTTTCACCATTCCTTCCTAACTCCTTAAAATGCTGAAATGCTTAGTACAGAGTTCCCACTCAATAAATGCATTTCTCAACCACTTTCACCTGTATACCAGGTGTTTTATATTTTCTTTGAAAGATACATTTTAATAAATGCATACATGCCCATTTCTTTGACTATATGACATATAGAGAATCATATAAATCACCTACCAAATAAAAAGAATTAATGTTCCATATATATGCCAATATACATACATGGGCTTCCCTGGTGGCTCAGAGGGTAAAGAATCTGCCTGCCATGCAGGAGACCTGGGTCTGATCCCTGGGTCGGGAAGATCCCCTGGAGGAGGGCATGGCCACCCACTCCAGTAGTCCTGCCTGGAGAATCCCCATGGACAGAGAACCCAGTGGGCTGCATCCATGGGGTCACAGGGTCGGAAACACCTGAGTGACCAAGCAGAGCACACAGCACGCATACACACAGGCACTCTCTTTGGGAAAACCTAATAATGACTGATCAAATGAATAGTAATTGGATAAAGATTATTACCCAGTGACTATTGAGGAAAAGTTGCCAACACCAAAATTTTTTAGGCACTTAAATTATATCGTTAGGGAAATGGTTTTTTAAATTATGTAATGCATTTTTAATGAATAAGACAAAACAGTCAAAATTATTCTTCAGAAAATAATCTTATCTAAAAGACTAAAAACCTCTCATCTAAACTTTTTGTGGGACTATAATTCAGTGCTATCAGAGACAAAAGGAGAAAAAGTATATTCACCATTCAAGCTCATGAAAAGATTGGGGATTTTAAAGTCTTGGTTTCCTGCACAAAATCCCAATGCCTCAGGTATTCTCTGCTAGGCAACAGTTACAGATATATTGTTTTTTTCCTTTCTGATTATGTTTCTGCCTAAACTTTTCTTATACCCCAAATGAAAGCCTTATGAGAAACGGGCAGTGTAAAGCATACTGGATTCTAAGCAGCAATTGCTCCTGGGAAGGGCTGTTTTCTTTCAGTCACCTACAGATACTGAAATGAGCACGGTGATTCATATGTGGTTCTGTATCATTCATTTCTTTATAGATCAATTTTGAGACATTGCATAGCAACTAAAATAGTTTCATTTTTGCTTTCTTGATATGTTTCTTCCTTCTTTTGGTAGAATACTATCCCTAATTTAATGCCCTGGCCCACAAAAGAGAGATGAAGTCTTCCAGATTCCTTAGCATAGGTGGTAAGCATTCACTTATCGACCAAATAAGTACTTTGTACACACTATGAGCAGGCACCATACTGGTTGCTGACTACAAGTCATAGTAATAACTGCAAACATCTTACTGAGAGCCTGCAATGTGACAGGCACGGTGTTAAGCATCTCACAAGCATTTTCTCATTTCACCCCTGCCACCACTGAAGAGCTCAAAAAACTGAATCTCAGGAAATATAACTCATTTGCCCAACCACATAGTGAATAATAGCAAAACAAACATTTAAAGCCACAGCTTGGTTCTAGAATATGTTCTATTGCTAACACAGACACTACACTTCATATGGTTTTATTCTAATCATCCCTGAAACTGAAAGCACATATAAGGTGTAGATAATACTTCTTATATAGTCACCAATCACCAGTAGAAATAGAAAACAAGTCTCAGGAAAAATAGATCTCTCCAGTTTCAGCAACTTCCTGTGAATTACCACTGTAACAGTTCTCTGATTTGCACCTAATATTTATATACAGTTTAAATAATTTATTTTCATTCATTCCACAAATACTTATTATCAGTTTTACAATGTGCTCCCGTGCCATTTTTAATGATTTTGATGTCATGCACTTACATAACATCCAACTTTTATTCATCTATTTTTCTGTCTACAATCGTGCCTTTAAGACATGCCTTCAAGCTTTCCTCATAAACTCTCAAACTAAAAGTTAGCTTCTAAAAGTAACTGATATGAAACTTTCTCTAACACTGCTAATATCTCTTCTCTAAAACTTATTATCTCTGCTGTATTCAGAGGTGACTTGATATACATAAGCATATTACAGGACACTCATATAACACAATTGACAGATAAACCTTTCATGTCTAAAAGAATTCTCACCTTAGCAAAAGGATTCACTGAAAGTTTCCTTTTAAAATTGAATTCCTTGTGAATTTATTTTGATTTCTAAAATTAAACTAAGAAAACATTCTTAGAAACATCTCCTAAATAAAAGAAGGCATATGGATGTTTGCTTTAAACTAGAGAAAAGCAGTTTTTTCTGAACTAAGATGAGAGACGTACACCACACAAAGGAAAATGGAGACGTAGTAATTATCAAGCTAATCTGAAAATTGTAGATATCCAGGAAGCAGAACTTAAACCAGTTCCTCATAACCAGCTCCCAAGTTTTCTTCCACTACCTGACTTCCAAAAAAAGTTTTTCTTACAACCAGGCTCAAACATGACCTTTAATGGTTACTGGAAATTTGGCAGTACATTTTTAATGGATCCTTTCTGTTTTCTAACTACAATCAAATCCATATTGGTTGACCATAACTTAAACAGCTTTTCTTCACCCACTGAAAAGATAAATACAGTAATTCTCATGAAAACCCCAGCGACAGAGTGACTTCAATAGAATATATCCTATGAAAAGCAATAAAAGAAAACAGCCAAACTCTTGAATCAATTGATTTCAATAATTACAAATGATAACACATGTCTTTCAATCACAAATTTTCTCTTTGTACCTAAAAAAAAAAAAATTGCTAAGTTCACAAAATACCACTTTTCTTTATTTATGCTTATTTATGCTCTTAAAACAGTAAAACTAACACAAACAACCAAAGTGGCTTTGAGTCTCTCTCAGACTCAGTACCCACAGCTGTAAAGTGAGACGGTCTCGAGGGATCCTTCCAGCTCTAAAAATCTATGGGTTAAAGACCTCTTTCTTAAAAAAGCAAGCTTTTTATCTAGATTGAACCAAATGATTTGACTATTGGACTTTGAATTGAGCAACATGAAAGTGTTACTCAAGAGTCAAGTTATACATTTTCTATTTCTCTTTAATAAATAAAGTGTATTAAAATTCTAGATTTAACAAGAGTGTGCTAAACTTCATTAAATATTGCTTAATGTGAAGGGGATCTTCCCCTGCCAGGGTAACCAGAAGTCAAATTCCTCAGATGCCGGTGCTAAGAGGGACAGTGGAAACCTTCTGGCCAACTCTCTTCTTGATGGACAGAGAAACCAAGTCAAGGACGGGTACCGGGTCCCCCATGTACTTGCAGGAAGGAGAGCTACCCATTTTCTTCTCTTTTGCTTCAGTGTCTGCTTCAATCACTAAGTAGCACAGAGTGAAACTCTACATCAGTACACAAAGGAACAGAAGAAGGTAATTTCATTACCAGGTCACTAAATAATTTAGAGCCTAATTTTTTTTTTTTAATGCAAAGACCGTATGTTCAGAAACCTACAGTTCATAGTACATTAAGTAAAACCAAGTCCATATGCAGATATGTCTTCTCCCATATGCATCTTAAGAAAATAGCAAAGAAAAAAAAAATAATTTATCATCAGCCCCTAGGAAAAAAAATCTGAAATTGAAAGAAAGAATGGAGTAAATCTAAATTGTATATTTTCATTCCTTCTAAAAGGATTAAATAACAGAATTCTAAATGGTTTGTTTCTACTTTCCATGCAATATGTAGATTAACCATGAAATTCTGTTTGGGACACTTTGACATCTGTTTTCAGTGCATTACAATGAAATCTGGGGACTTGATACATACATTTGCTGTAATAAAACTGTCACTAATCAGTGTTTTCCAAAATATTGCCCATAACTATTACTATTCAGTAGTCTCATTTGCATGATCTAATATTGTTGCTACATCATGTTTTTCCCTGACAATGTGTTAGCTGGTCCCAGGCACATGGTCTGAAATGGCTACAAACCACTCAATAATTCCGGCACTTCCATGGTCTCTGTACACACGCCTGCAATCTGCCCCAGAATTGAACTAATATTGTATCCTTCACGAAATCTTTTCCCAGTAACTGCAACACCCAAGGCTGAATTCACATCCCTGTGTGTGAAAGACTCCATAACAAAAAGAGAACCCACATCGAGGAGGAAATTATACCTCCTGAGACCCCCCACAACAGAAGATGTAAACACAATCCTAATTCATAAGTCCTTTAACCAATCCGTAATAATTCTGTTTGAATACTGAGTGCAGAGTCTGTCCTTGATTTAAACCATTTCTACGAAATGCAAAATAAGATTGGACCAGACTTTAAAATCGAGTCTACTTCACTTTCTCCAGAGTTAATAAATAGCTGCATCAATGCAGAGGCCAAGCAAGAAACACCAACTCACAAAGAGTTAACATATCTCCTGGATATTAGGTTGAACAAATGCTTCCATTTCATGTTGTACATATCTGGTGTGTCATGTACAAAGCTTGGAACTCAGGGGAAAAGTGATTCTGAGAGGCCAAAAAAGGTCTTCACCAAAAAAACAAAAAATTAACCTGTGCTAATTTGAAATGAATTCCATATTTTATCAGTACTTAGAATCATATTCATCTTCCTTCACAGTTCAATATAATTTCATTTTGCTCTCCTATGAACTCCTTTTAAAACCAAAATATATTTCTCTATACACATGTTTTATATTACACAAATGTTGGATACAAAAAGCAGATTAATTGTAGGCCCTAATACTGTGTTGTTAGTACTAAGAAGTCATTCCAAATGTTCTAAAAGGGATTAATGTAGTCTAACAAGTCTATTTAATTATTGTAAGACCAGTCATCCTCATATTACTATAAGCAGCTTTTTCTATACTTGGACACTGTAAATAGAACAGACACTGTTACATGATAACTATATGTCTAACCAAAAATACTAATGCTTTACCATCAGGAAATTTAAAGAAACATGTTAGCATCTCCAGGAGGCTAAAAAAAAAGCAACCAGTATTTAAGAATCATGTATGCATTCCCATTTCAGGTCCATATCAACTTTAAATCCTAAGTGCAAACAAAGCTTTTCAAAGTAGAAAGACAAAATACCAAATCCCTCTGCCATCAGCAGCAGTCCAGTTTACATATGTCAAAAACTTTGGGTTGCACATTCGTCATGCACTGAAATACATGCTTCTTGATTTTGAACAGAAGAGCAATTGAATACCAGGTAAGTTCTCAAAAACAAAAAGCAGGACACAGATTATTAAAAAGGATGTGCCAGGATCTAAGCCAGCTGATAATCAATGTTCTGATTCTACTTTCTGCATATCCCAGTTACTGTTTAACAGATGAACAAACAGTGAGGGAACTTCTCCTATTAACTCCTGGTCAGAACTCCTAAGTATTATTATAAAATGCTTCACAGAAGAATATGAATCTTTCCTTGCACTGCATCAGTGTGACATGTGATTTAAGGTATCTCCCTGGTAGAGACTATGGGTAAGGGCAAACAGTCCACTTTTCAAACCTGCTGAGGGAAGCAATCCACAGCCCATGGACAATAAGCACCATGACTGGTTCCCCAACAAAAGTCTAGCCCATTACAGAGATTTCAGACCACCCAGACCCAACCAACCAGAACCACAACACTCAAAGGCTAATCCCAAATCTGAGAAGAAGAGAATGTTTCAATCACTTCCCATGTGGTTTTCAGATGACATCATTTTAAGTAAGAAATATTAACTTTTTCCCCCTTAAGATTATTTAAGTAGTGTTCTTAACACCTTAAAAAGGACAAGTGAGAAAGACTGACTTAAGGAGGAAGATTTTCAGTGGCAATAAAGTCAAAACAATTCATGTAACTAATGAAGCATTGTGAACTTTGACCCAACTAGGTATCAGACCTAAGAATCTAAAAACCAGCAGCTTCTTCCTCAAGAACAATCCAGTCCATATCATCACCACTTCTGTCCCACCAAATGTAAAACGTAAGTGGAGTTCTCCCAAGTGGTGCCCATTTCATTTTATATATATATATATATATATATATATACACACATACATAGAAGTCTTACATTTTCACTGGAGAGCAATGAATTATCAATACAAGAACTGCCTAGGATACCCTTCATTTGACACAAAGTTATTTACTCAAAGAGCCACTAATAAAATTACTCCTTCCTTTCAAAGACTCCTAGATTGATCAAGAAATTAACTATCTGGTAAGTCCGACATAAAAGATTGCTGAAACTATACACTAATTCTAATTTAAACTAATCTAAAAACCACAGACAACTAGCTAACTTCATGCACCTACTAACAAATATCTATACACACCACTGCACTCAGGACTTTCATTTTCTCCTTGGAATGTCTTATCACCTGAGATACACCCAAACTAATTGACAAGCCCTGCAGCAACACCTAATCATTCTCTTCACTACTGGGTATTTTCTCTAGATGTCTACATTTTGCTATGTTTCTTTATATAGAGCAATCATCACTCTTACTAACAATATAGTTTTACTTATGCGAATTACTTCACGTAACCCTAAAACAGTCCTGTGAAGTAGGCATCCTAGCCCCATTTTACAAAACAGAAAACCAAGGCACATGGAGCTTGAGCGACTTAGCCAAGGTCACAAAAGCTGATGAAGAGTAGAACCAAAACCAGAATGAAACGTCTGATTAACGCACTTATTTTCCTGTGTTCTACGAAAACTAAAAGCCAGGAAGAAGGCAGACATGCTCAACTGTGAAGGAATCCAAAATATAAAGCTAACAGAATATTTTAAATAGTATGTTATTTACCCTTCAACCTATGAATGAACCATCCTTCTTAAGTAATTCCTGTAAGATCTGAGCCACACTTTTTTTTTTTTCTCTGCATTCACTTCAACTCTGCGAGACACACAAACACACACACATCAATTACCCAAGATCCAGGAACTTCCGCTCTTTAGCTCAGCAGCTGAGATCTGTTATAAATCATTTCAGTGGAGGAACTGAGGCAGATTTCTGGAAGAAATCACAGCCATTTTTTAAACCCTTGGGGGCTGGTCCGCTGTTCTTGTACCACAGTCCCACTGCATATGACTGATTAGCCCACTAACCACATCCCAACTCGATTCTATGTTGGCTCTACCGCTGACAACACCAGTGAATGAGCAGAAAGGCCTGAGAGGTGCTTTCAGGTCTAGATTAGATTTTATGGGACAGGAGAGAGAAACTGAGGCTACTGACTAAAACCAGATTGTTTCATTCACCCTCCTTCCTTGGGTTCCAGGATGCTGGATTATCAACGCAATGAAAAGCATTTAAATTCCTTGAGTCTGTGAACATTCCTGGGGAAAAAATCATTTAAAACAGCAAGAATCAAGAAAAAGAAAGAGAAAAACCTTCTCACCTGCCATTTCAGACATTTTAAAAATGGGAAAAGAAAAATCACATGCCTTTTTCCAAGGTTCTAGTGCCTGGGCCACATTGTCTCTCATCTGTCAGTGTATCCACACACATGGATAAACAGTATGGGACACACAAGGAAGGAAATGCACATTCTAACTTAAACTTCCTCTTTTCCTCTAATAATTTAAAAATAAAATGTAACAGCTTGGATTTTAAATATTTAATCTGGCAAATATAGGAAAAAAAATCATGAACTACAATGTCATATTTGGCAAAGAAAAAATTGGTAGGATAAAAATATCTGTGTTTTAACATTTTAGAAGGCATTTCCAATATTTTAAAAATAAAATTATTTCACTGCTTCGGAACAGAGGTATAATTCTCTATTTATGCATAGGAGGGTTTCATAAAGAAGGGAAAAAACAATTTTAATATTCATTAAAATAAACACTGAATTTCACATGCTGGCAAATGTCCCCAAAGAAAGAAAAACTTCAAATTTACTAATGGTTCACTACTGTTTTGAAATATAGCCATCTAAGTCACAAGAATAGGTTTCCCCTAAAACTATAAGATGGAATATATAAAGTTACAACATGACTCTCACTTCTTAAAAATTTGTTCTAATCCTACATGTTTAGCATACAGCTTTTTCCAATGCCAGACAAGTTTAAGAGGTAAGTTTCAAAGTCAGTCATTTTAGGACCTACACTAACCCAAAGCATGACTAGGTTTACCAGTTTACCCTATATAGTGACAATAAAGTATTTTTATTGTAACAGCTGAAAATGTTGAAAAGTAATTATTAAGGAAACCATAAATATAAAAAGCTGAAAAGCCAACCTCGGAAGAGAGGGGGAAGGGAAATGGTGATGTGAATAATCATAAAACACGAAAACTGAACATCTAAGCAGAAGGAATTCAAATTTCTCTAAATGCCCGAAGACTATGCCCCACTTCCTAGAGCAATGAGGGCTGCAAATTTGTTCCCATCGCTGTCAGCAAACAAAAGAAAGTCACTTCTCCGGCTAGACCATGTCAAACAGAAGACGTGGCCGCAGTGGAGGGACGCCTGGAATCCACTGGGGTGTAAAGTCAGGGCTGGGGCTTTTTGTCAGCTATTACCATAAAAGAATAAGAGGAAAAGTGACATTACCACACAATAGAAAGGTCAAACAGCTTGCAGCCATTTCATGACCCAGACAAGTCAAGGTCAAAGGATTCAGGTAGCAACTTAGCCAGGGCATAAGTTACAGCACAAATGAATTGTTTTAACACATCAGCTTTGGTCAATTAAACCTAACAAGGCAAGTTGCATCACGTAGCAGGGTTCCTGACACCAAGGCCAGAAGCTGAGACCGACCTCATAAAACAAGGCTTTTAACATAGCATAGCAAATTTAAGGTAATCCATCCAGAAACTGCAGATGTCAGAATAATAAAATACAAGTTGTCCTAAGCAGGGACATTTTTCACACTTTAGAATTCACTAATAGAGGGGTATAGACTTCATATTGACATACTCGTGTTATTAACATGGACATAAATGTAATCCCCTACTCACATGAATTACAGAATACAACCTATTTCAAATAACCATCCTAACATCTGTGCTCATGATCAGATTTTTGTCCTAAGCTCCACCATTCCCTGTTAACAACAGCAACTTTCTCCATGTACTTTTTTACAATATGAGTTTTGAAAAACTGAAGCCTTAAAAAAAAAGTCTTCAGCTTCATGCTGCATCAGTATAGTAGTGTTACAATATGAACTGATGCTTATTAAATGCTTTTGTGCACTTTTGTTGGAGACACAAGTATTATACAATTCAACTCAACACTATTTACTGAATTTTCTACTTTGAGACATGGTGTTGAAGCTAACCTGAATTTTTTAAATTGCAATATATTTAAGGAATTTTTTCTCAAAGGCAATTCTTATTTTCCTTTTTTGTGCTTGTTTAAACAAATCCCATTTTCAACTGATT
Source organism: Odocoileus virginianus (assembly GCF_023699985.2). NCBI lineage: Eukaryota > Metazoa > Chordata > Mammalia > Artiodactyla > Cervidae > Odocoileus > Odocoileus virginianus. The sequence goes on from NC_069691.1 coordinate 30,824,044, forward strand.
TGTTCTTCATCCATAACTTACTACATGCTCTGAACTGCCTTAAAATGGGATTCCGAAAATAAACAACCTCCAGGCAACTCTCAGCTAGTAAAATTACTTCATCCATCACCCCATACTTTCAATTATATAGTCTTTATTCAGAGTTCTTTAATTCATCTGTGATTCATCAATGCTGTCCTGTTTAAATATCATCATAAACAGTGAGAATATGTGTATCTAACTGTTTTATTATATACAATATATTTATGTGCAAGAAAAATTTGCATTCTACTCTTAGAACATTGCTTGATATAAATTTTCGAAGATTTTTTTTTCTTGTACGTGTGGCCTTCAATTCAGCCTCAAGGTCTTTTCACCTCATTGGTTAATTGGTGGACATTTTTTCCAATTTTCTGAATAATATAACAACCAAAATGCCCAAGCATTCAAGTCCCATTAGCCTCACATCCTGTAACATCCAATCTAACACAAACTAATCCCACAGACTCCTTCCTCCAAGACACGCACTTAACGTTCGCAAGTTCTCTACAGTGCAGTGATTTATTCTCTATGCTAAACCCCAACAACAGAATTCAGTGAAATTAACCACATCACATCATTAGAGTTCAAGGACCCAGGAATGTATTTTAAAACGAGATAACACACCACACTGCCAGAGAAAAGTGAGCCTGAAGAGGAAGCTCCCCTCTGGCTCCGCTTGGTGCAGAGGACTGCTACCGTAACAACGCCCGCTTCCCATCGCATAACCACTAGTTCTCTGAGATTTCTAAAATTACTCCTCTGACACAAGGATGGAAGGAAGAAAGGCTGGAAAACTCTGCTTTGAACACAACATCAACTGATCATTTTCTCTGTCACAGCACTAACAGACTCCTCAAGCGTCACAAGTCAGACTTTCCTTAACTTCAAACTAGAAAATCCACTCTTTCATCAACTGAAGAGACACTTCCACCCAAAGTCAGTTTCAGGCCCAGGGATCACCCTTGCCTTTGCCCATCTTTTTCAGATATGTAGTAATTCCCTATTTTAATGAGCATCTCATAAGCTATTTCCACTCTCTAAAAACCTTAGTTAACCTTCCAACAAAGCAGTAATGAACCCTTAGATTATAAAATCAGTTACCACATAAGCCACTGAGATGACAGAAAACTTATCTCAACTTTTAACAGCTCCAGATAATTCTAGCTCAGCTTCTCGTTGGGTCCCTCCCTTGTCAGGGGCTGAAATTCCAACTGGTCGGCAGGGATGGCAAGAGTAAGAGTGTCATAAAACAGTTTCTTAAGCCCACTGGTCTAGTTTTTCAGTTCCATCAAGCAGAATGAAAGTTTATGAGGAGACAGACATTACTCGTTAGATATCTTGGATTGTTGTTCCAAATTATAGTGCCAAACTTAAGAGGAGAAAGTTAATGGTGGGTTAAAACTTTAATTTCCTTTTGGCAGTTTCCTCATAAATTCCAAATTTAGGGAAAAACAAGCAAGTAAATAAAAAATCCTATGAAATCTATAGTACAGCTATGGGTGGACAGACCTCTCAGGCACCACTTACAAAACAGAAACTTTAAAGAACTGAAGCCTGAAGCCATGGTGACAAGTCTCCTTCAGTGGCTCCTGCCCAGCTGGACCCACAGGCACACACTCTTCACCTGTTAGGGAGCACCCTCTGGGAGCCCTCACCATCATCACCTGTCATTGCACTGCTTCCCCAAATAACCAGTATTCCTGAAAAACGAACATCATTTTGGTTTCTTTGCATATGGAGTTATTTTCCCACCCAAGAAGCAGAGTGCACTAAATCTAAAAATCTAAACACATAATCTAGTTGAATATTTTTTTTTTTTATTACAAGATATGCAGTGCTGTGTATATGGTGAGAAGGAATAAGGTGGGGAAAGACACCTAATGCTGTCAGCAGGGTATTTTATTGACCTTTGCTACCTCCAGAAACTGGATGGTTATGTACTTTTTAAATACTTGAAAATCATAACTGATACAACAAATATTATACCTCTCTCTCCCTCCCTCCCTCTATTTCTTTCTCTATTTCTCTCTCTCTCTCTCTCTCCCCTTTCCCTTTGAAAAGTGAGATCATATGAAGAGCAATGCAAGGGCTTAGTTTGCCACATCAGAACACAGATGCCAAGCTTTCCCAGCTGGCAACTGGGGCCTCAGAGTTTAACTCTTGAACTGTCCAGCAAAACTATCTTAGGGCGGGAACATCATGGCTGAGAGGGCGAATTTCTGGCCCCTCGGATTGTGTTTTCTCCTTATCAGCGAGAAAATTGCTAAGTATCTTATCTTACAATATGTGTTCCCACAAAGGTCTCATTAAGCCTAGGAGCAAGACATGCCAGTAAGAGCCCTTCTTTATCTGGCGAATTATGCGAGAGCCAGAATGCAAACAAATGTGCACAGAGTTCATGAGTTCAGTCAAGGACAGGATGCTAGATGGGAAAACTTAACAGGGTTCCCCTAAATCAAACATGCATACAAACGTCATGCTTTCTGAGCATTTCACAATGTAAGCACACCAAATCATCCTGGAGAGCAGCCTCATGTTAACAAATTACGAAAGCTTCATTTTCCCTGTAAGGGGAAATATCTGCAAATGAAGCGAAATTTATTAAAATGGTAAAATATGCTGTCAACTTGCAAACAATTACCTACTTAAGCTTTTCATTAAAAAAAATAATAATTGTTACCCAAAAGAATTCTAAAAGTCAGTAACTGAGGGAGGAAGACAATTGTTAGCATTAGCTGCCTCTCTAATAATATGTGACAACCCGGAAGGATTCTATTTCAAACACAATAATAATGATTACAACTCCCCCTGTAAACAAGTCACATTTTTCCACAACTTCAAAATGTACTTTGATTATCATATCATTTACCAATAAAACAACAGAAGTTGCCATCCACAATTTTAAAGACTCCACCAGGCTACAACGGAAACTCTTCTCTCATGAGAGCCATGAGGTTCCGGGCCTCTCTCTAGCACTCCAAAACATGTTTAACAGGAGTGCAAAGTACAGTTCAAAAATCAGTCAGCCTGAGTTGAAACTCGAATCTGGTAAATTCATGACAACAGTTACTCTCTCTTGAGATCTCGAAACTTCTTAGTGTGTTATGACCTCTCTCTTTCTTCAAAGCTCTTCCCTCAGAGAAAGCCCAGCCTACCTAGCCCACCCCACCCTGCCTTTTTCCCCTTCAGACAGGACACAGCGTGGCCACTCAAGGCTTCCATAGGCCAGACTTCCTTCCGTGCAGCCTGCTAATCCTTCTTATTAATTAATGAGATAACGATGGTTAACTGGAAACCAATGTTCATGCAAACTGTCTAGGAAACGTCAACCAAAATTATTTCGGCCTTTTTGTTGGTCTTCCTGATGTCTTGTTTCCTCATGAAGGTTCTCTCATTTTTTTTTTTTTTTTTTTTTTTAGCATTTACACTGTTACACATTACTAACTAGGAAAAAAAAAATGCCCTGTCAATGGCTTACTGTAACATTTGGAAGTGTAGAAACTGAAGGGACTAGAAATTGCCTAAGAAATAAGCAGTGATGTGACTGAAAGCCACAGTCAGTTCTGGCAAGTGCATTCCATGTCACTGCAGCCAGCTAGCCCTCCACACCCTTCCCAGAGCACACCGGGCGTCCTACAAGACACTTCTGTCCCGAGAAGGGGTACTGTGCACGGCCTGCCTGATTTTTGTTTTTTGGGGTTTTTTTTTTTGTTGCTTTTTTGCTTTGCTTTCAAGAAAGCAATAACAAAGACAATATGGGGAATAGGTACCACCTGCCCAAGAATCATTGGACATCTTTAATATCTTGGGGAAAATGGAGGGCCACTTTAGAGCTGTTTTTTCCCTTCATCTGTCATCATCTTAAAAACAAAAAAAGGAAACCTAAAAAAATAAAAATAAAGGGAAGGGTTTTCTATCAGCTAAGGTTTGCTGCAGCAAACAAGCAAGCAGCTTTCATTCAGGGATTGTCAAAAACTTTCCAGTGCGCCCACTGCAATGCGGATGCCAACCAACGAATCAAAGGCATTCAGCAACTAGACAAAGAGGGTCTGATGCCAACCTCGGTGCCACTGGCAACCGTTATTGGCATCCAGCACAGTGTCTGCCTTTTTTTTCCCCTCGCCTGGCACTTCACAAACAAAATGGCGGTTCTTGTAGCAACGAAACAGCCGAAGCGCAGCCCTCTGAATCAATACCGTCAAATGATTTTATGGATTTAAATGCAGGGACTCCCACATGATGTGTGTGTTTTAGGTAAAGCGGGGGTAGCATCATTTAATAAATGACTATATTGAATATGACTCTTTCCTAAACATAGAGCAATAGAAAAATGGACTAAATTGCGGTCAACCAGACTCTAGGCACAGGAGAGGCTGAATAACAAAGAGATTTCGCTTTAAAGGAAATCCTGCCTGGCGGCCATGGGATGCAAAAGTCTAATGAACTATATATCAGAAATGATTTCAAAATGCATACATTCTCCCCAAAACTGTATCAGATGCAGATGTAGCACTATAGCTTGTGTCAAAGCTCTAGTAACTCTTTCCACATTTCAAAAAAGAAAGATGAGGCTGAGGCTGCTGGGCATGAAAAAAAAAAATAAATAAAAGTGTGGGTTGAACCAAAAGAGAAAGAGGGAAAAAGCATAGGAAGTTGGTCAACAATGAACTTTATTATTTGCTGGTCTTTATTTCATTCTCCAGAAGATATGCAGTTTGTGATCTTGTATAAATAACCAAGAGGACTATTGACATTTCTAGATCTGGAAATTGTCAATATATTGTAACATCACTCCACACTGCAATGCGGATGCCAACTAACAAATCACAGGCATCCTGAGCTAAACAAAGAGGGTCCGATGCCAATCCTGGTGCCAGTGGCAACCATCTTTGGCATTCTCTGTTCTTTCTCATGTTTTCCTACCAGTCGTTTAGAAGTGGGGAAAGAAAGAAAAAAGGGGGGAAAGGTAATTCTTGTTGCTCATTCTGTTGCAAACATTACACTTTTCTGATTTTTCTCTTGCGTTTTTCTTTATAATCTTTACCTGATTAATAAAATATACTTAAGTGGGTTTTCATGCACTTCGAGGACAAATAAAAAGTCACGATGGGAGATATGTAGCTCTCTGATTGACTACAGATTAGTCTTTTAAAATCCCCTCTTCAACCAACTGCACTGCAAAAATACATAATTAACCTACATTTGACCAAAGGAAAAATACGTAAATTTTGAAAAAGGGAAAACACAAAAGCATCTTGATGTGACTTTTTTAAAGAAAGCGCCATCAGATATTATAAAGATATGATGCATTCACAAGTACAGAAGATATAAATTAGGTGCACAGTGTAAGATCAGGAAAGGTTTCAAAACAAGACTCAAAATAACAACAAAATGAATTTTTTATCTGAAAATGTGGTCTCCAAGAGTTGCTTAAAACTTTATGACTATCATGACTGATGGTGCAATGCAGAAGGCATTTATGCATTTTTCTTTCTTCAATCTATCTTCCCAAATCCAAAGTATATGTTCTTTATTGTCAGTTCATCAACTAAGACAGTTGGCTGCCTGCCCCAGGAGTGAATGTACCTGTGTGCACAGCTCAAGGAATAGCCTTCAAGCAAGTTAAAATGCAAGCAGCAGTGAAGTGCTTGCAAATCTTCTCTCCCTGCACTAAAAAGTTACATAACCCACTTTCTAAAACTTTACTTCCAGTCTTGACTTTCATGACAGAGTTACAACACATTTACAGTCAATCCAGCACATATATACAGCCCACCTTATAATGTCACCTCCTAGACAGCTGTCAATCAAATTAAGTGTCATGTGCTAATGAGTTTTTATTTTAGGACACACAGGGAAAAAATACATTTTTCCCCAAACTGTCATTACTTCAACTTTAACTTTTAAACCTATAGAAATAATATATGCAATCTTTTATTTATAAAAAGAATATTTCCAAATGTATGCTCTCAAGCACCATTATTTATAATCAAACTAGAAATGTTTAGATAACTTTTAAGCATATCTCTAAAACTATACCAAGTAAATATAAAGGAAAAAAACACAGAGTAATACCCAGATTTCTGAGTCAAAAGAGTAATTCTGATATTTTATATTTTGGGATGCTGAAGTTCATACAATTGACTATATCCCACACTTATATAACACACATCAGATAACCATCTGCCACCTGGCTATCTGCAGGCCACTTTCCCTACCACCTGGCCAAGTTAAGAAATGACCCACCAACTACGGTAGATTAAACTACAGGCCACTTTCAGTAGGTTTTTTTTTAATGTTTTACTATGGACTATTGCTAATACAAGCACACCAATATATATCGATAAATTCATTTGAAGTAAAGAAATTCTCACCTCCTTAAAGAAAATATATTAAGAAAAAAATAAAAATAATAAACATATTTCATGAACCCAGAAAACACTCAGCAAAAAATATCACCTATTTTTAAATTATTCAGGCAACATTCACCCCACTCTCTTTATCAAGGATTCTTTTTAAAATAGGTATGGTATGCGGTTTCTGCATTCTTTTTGAGATTTATTTTAAACCAGCGTAACCAGTCTACTTTCTGTTTTTGTTCTCTAAGGAGAGTTGCGACTTCTCTCCTTGGTAAGTTTCATGAATTTACATTCAAGTAAACGGACAGTATTAAGTGTTCCCAAGTCACTCTGGGAGAATATTAGAACATAAATTATTTAAACAAGAACCATAATCCGTTTAATCTACAGCGAATATTACACAATCAAATGTAGGTGTTGATAGAAATATTTAAATTAAATAAATCTAAGTCTACGTAAGATACACTTTCTGATACTGGCTATCTTAAGCATTCTGTAATAGGAAATGTTCATGCTATTTCTCAGTGCAGTAGCACTGGATTTGTTAACAAAGTTCATCCACCTCGTTAGTCAGGAAGCTAATACAAAGACTGTTAAAGAACAGTTTGACTATTCATAAATCAAGTTACATTTTCAAACTGGCAAAAGATGACTAGATGTAAAGAATGTCGCCGAGGACAAAGAGCCAAGTGTAATCAACTATAGTTTTCAGATTATTCTATGTCTTTGAAAAAGTGTATTATTTCAAAGACATTTGAAAACGCATCTCTTTGTGGTCTTTAAATATCCACGCCTATCCAGGTAGGAAAGCTCCATGTGTATTTCCATGGCTTGCACATGCCCGTGGACAAGCGAGAGGAGGAGAAGGGGCATGCCGCTCTCCCCAGATCAGGTGAACAAGAGACCTAGGGGCCTCCAGGACCATCTAACCCAAGCCAGGTGCTCTGTGCGTGGGGTCTGCGGGCAATGTGTGCCGGGCTAGAAGAAAGAACAATCTGCTCCTACCTTGCTCCTGCACGTAGTATGCCAAAAACAAATCAAGCTCCTTAACTGATACTGTGATATGATGTGGCTGGACACAAAGTGCTGGGTTTGTGCAATGTGGGGATTTCATGAGCCGCTCTCCATCGGTACTTTCCAAGGGGATGCCTTTGAACAGGATCACCATGACTAGATCCAGACGCCAGACTTTGTCTGCCTGTCGCAGGCAGTCGATTCTCCTAATCTTACCCTTCTGGTCAGGATTGGATAGGACACAGCACGGGTGCTTCTTGCCAGTCACGGTGAGCACAAAGTCCTCTCGGTACTCCTGGCGGATATCTTTGCGCAGTTTGGCCAGGAGCCTGGATGCCCACTTCTGTTTGATTTCAGGCTTTTCGCTGAGAAGCTCATCTTTGACTGCTCTTTCTTCATCCTTTGACATTCGCTTCTCGTGCTTTTTAAAGTACTTGCGTTTCCGAGCCTGCAGGTTGAACCAAGTATAGGCGATTGCACGGACGTGTGGAAGTAGTGCCTCGATGAATGGGTGAAATTCATCCTGTGGAAGATGAGGGGGAAAAACAAGACATACAGGGTCAGTTTTGTTTGTTAAAGGCTCCAAACCATCAGACCACAACCCATTCCCAATTCAGTACCAAAAGTTACACATAAAAATAACATTCTTTTCTTATTTAAAATTATCAAAATAGCAGGACCAGAAGAAAATAAAGTATGCCAAGCTGCCCCTTTTCCACCAAGACTCACAGGTTGATTCTCCCTCCTAAAAAAAAAAAAAAAAAGAATAAAGATTCATGTTTGTATTTCCACTCTGGCCCCATCCCCCTCATTCCCACCATGCATCCTATATTCTTTAAAATGTAAGCAACCAAGGTGCTTGGCACCTAATTCAATATTTAAATATTTGATTGACCAACTAACGCTGAGCAGTACCATTTTACAAAGAACACAGTGAGTTTTTTTTTTTTTTAATCGGAGCAGAGCTGTTCAGAAGGCAGGAGCGATGGCACAGTTCATTTCTCTTCTCGGTGGTACAGAAACACAAAGCATATAGATGCTGGTGTAATGCCACACAGTTCCCGCTTTTGGAGCATGCTCTCAGCAAGAGGCTGCTGGTGGCACAGAGAGCATGCGCCATTAAACTTGATCCATTTTCTTATCAAACGTCCAACATTCCAACACTGAAACAGCACCATTCCAGGAGTGGTAACTAGAGAAACTGGTATACGGTGAGGGAAAGTGGGCAAAGGACACAGCTTGTCGGATCGGTGTCCTGAACAGAAGGTTTCCATACTTGGAGCAGCACATTCCCTCCCTCCACCAGCAACACTAGCCCCCAACACACACACACACACACACACACACACACACACACACACAAATATACACGCATGCACGCTCTTACTCTCTCACAGATCCACAGACCCGCTCTTGCATTTTTAAATAAAAGTTTCTAAAGTTGAAAACAGAATTGACTCGGATGTTCTTCCAGCAGCTCTTCCTATAGAGTCTGAAGCCCCACTCAGTCAGTTAATTTGTTAACCGATCACATGAGTATGGCAATTATTCTAAAACCCTTAAAAATCAATCTGAGGTGAACAATGAAAAATGGCAACTTGGCACCAACTTTACATTCTTTGTGTCTCTATATGCGGTGGCAGGGTGACACCAGGAGTGCACCGCTGGTCACTCCCTGCTTTTGTGGAATCAATACAATTCATTTGCTACACGTCTGAATTCTCGGACAGGGCTGTGGGTGCACATATGCATGGGCTTGTGAATCTGCACGTGGAGAGATCCCATCTAGTGAATTAAGTGGTTTTACCTTAGGCTCCTGTGTCTTTCCTGCCTGTTTCATCTAAGCCTTTTGTAAGGCAGAGAGGCAGCTAGGAGTGGCAGATAATCTGCACCTACAGTTATTTCAAACTACTTCCCAAAGCGGTCAGTGTTTCATTACTTCCTGCCGTAGGTAAAACCTGTCTCCTAAGCTCAGGCCTATTACTGTTCCGAGAAAGAGCTTAACATCCAGGGCGTGCACACTACGTGGGCAATGAGGCCAGATCTGAAACAAATGAGAACTTCCACCACGGCCACTTTTCTGGTCACTGTATCGTCACCTCAACCACAAAATAACTTTCTCTAACTACTTATATCCCAAGTTAGAATTGACAGCCTAGTACTGGTCACCCTGAACTATATGCAATAAATTCTATCTAATCAGCAGTCTGATGAATTCCATCAGGTAAAAATGATGAAAGTATCATGAATGACTCTCTAACAAAGAAGATGCCCCCAAACTCCCATAGAGTTACAAATTCATTTTCAAGATCATATTCAGTTTCAATGCTAAAGACTGCGGCATGTTCGCAGTCTACAGTTCGGATCCGGAAGAGGTATACATCCCATCCGATCAATAATGCAATTTTCAAGTGTTTTAACATATTGCCGTGAAATGTTCCGAGAGCAGAATCAGTCTAAATCAAAATTTTATAACAATACAGAATGTAGATGATTACATCACAGCATGAGGCATAACCAAATGCCATAGAGGAAATCATTAAACCGATCAGTAGTTTCCAGCAGAGACTTGAACAATTCAGTTACTATGCAAGCACATTAAACTAGGCCATGGAAAGAGTTAAACCACAATCTGTTCTTTGTGTGGGAAGGCAGCCCTGCTCACAGCAACCACAGCCCATGATAAGACCTCCCTATCTCCATACACTTTCTGATGCCATGCTTTCAGCGTTCACTGTAACTACAAAAACTTTGTTTATCTCCCTTAGAAATATATGCAAGAGGAAACCCTGCTCGAGGAAATGTGGACTCAGGCTTTGGGAACTCACTTCCTATAATCTAACTTCTCCTATGATTTATTGATATGATTTAAAAACCTACATATATATATACTTACAAACTAAAACCTTGAAATCGTAAAGAGTACATGCGGGTGGGAAGAGCTTTGTCTCACTCACTTTACCCTTGCAGTATTATTTTATTTATTTTATTTAAAAATGCAGTATTATTTTGACAGATATTAAGCAATGTGGTAACTCTCAAGTACTTTTATCCTTAAGTACTATGTTCAGTAACATTTCATTTTCTTATAAAGACTTCAAACATAACTTTGATTACATATGTTTGAGTTTCTAATCATCTATCATGTAGATTTCAAAATTTTAACAACTTATTTTAAACAATCAAAATGCAACACTGAGGGCTTACATTTGAAATTTCTTAGCAAATGCACACAAAACACTGCTTTTTTTAAGGTTGCCTTTAGCTTGTTGCCAATGCTGCCAAGTAATGTTTTAAAACATAGTTTTTTTCTTTTGATAAATAGTCCTGCAGCAAACTTTCTGAGTCCACAGTCGCCTTACAAATATCTTTCAGGGCTTTACTATTATGCGAATTCCTTTCAAGTAAAACACTTACTTCTGACATGAAGATATCCTCAAAAAATGGTAAGTAGAGTTTTTCAATAAGTCACATGTATTTTTGTATTAACATGACTAAAGTACCATCTCCCAAGTATGATTGTTTTTTAATGCTGAGTTGTAATATATCTGTATTGATTTTGAATGGCATGTATATGAAGCATAGTAACTTGTCTTCATCAAAAAAATGATTAAAGTCCTAATTAATAGGTTATCACAATAACACTATAAACAACTATGAAAATTATTTTTTAAGAAAGCAAAGCATTTAAGTAAGCTAATATCTAACGTCTCTATGCTAAGGTAATAGGCCACCTTGCTCTTTCAGAATTTTTATTAAAACACATTGGCATTCAGTAATTCTTTCTCTTTTCAAATTTCCTTTATTGAACTAAACTGATAAAATAAATAACCTAGTTACAAATTTCAAATATAAAAGTAAATAGTCCTAATTCCACTGGAAATATTTATTTTTCTTCACAGGAACAGTGGTCTCCATGAAAGGGATGGAAAATTAGACCAATATAGAGGTAGAAGAGTAAATACTAGATGTTCTTGGAGCACTGCTATTTAACAATAAACCATTTTTATAAATGTACCTTCAGAACCTGAAAAATAGTGAAAGAAAAAAAATTCAATACAATCATTCCAAGTGAAAGTTACATTAAGGGTTTACATTATTTTTAGCAAAAGCAAATACAAAATCCTATATGATGCTTAATTTTCTTTTTACATCTGATTTATACTGATGTAAAAATACAGGTTTATATCCATGTACTGATAATTCTGAATAACACTTTGATAAATATCAACTATAGCCTCTTTTGAAACTTCTTTCTAAAGCCTAGATATCTTATTGCAACAACAAAAGCACTTTGCAAAGTTTTCAATCAATTAAGAATGTTTCTCTATTTTGTATTTACATAATCCTGAAAAATGTTCTGCTACAGCTATTAAGTTCCTGTAATACAAAACTAAACTATCGGTCTGATATCAAAGCAACATTGTTAAGATTACTTCTGCAACACCTTACACTAGCTATAAAGTCACACAGATACTAAAGGGAGAATTCTAAAGCTAAAATTTTTTCTTCTAGTCTAGGCCTTAAATCCCCAAAACAGTTTCAATATGTCAACCTAGATTTACATTATTAAAACAGTAGAGAAGATCAGTCATCATGAATTAGTGTTAGTAAGTATGTATCCTTGAATACTAATGGGATAGTTGAATGACTATATTGTATATGCTCCTAATATTCCATATGTCACGATGCTACAATATTATTTTTAACTTACACAAATTTAGATAAAGCTAGTGACTTTTTGATTCATATCTAGAGGAAACCAAAAATGCAATGTAATTGCTCGCAATGATTCTGAAAATTCGATGCTGGAAATATGAACCAATACAGAAAAACAATCATTTACAGGTGAGAGCAAAAGTGCAGCACTTTGCACCTGAAAAGCTTACCTCAATTTGTTTTATTTGAACTACGCCTCAATGTAAAAATAATATCAAATGGATGTGGTTTACCAGAAAGAGGAAAAAATCCTGCTGATGGGTAATATGAAAGGTAACTTTTGCAACTGAAAGCAATTCGTTATACCTGAAACAGTTTCATCACCATATTTATTGGCCATTATTCACAGCCTTAAAAATACAAATAGGTCAGCAACTCATTTTTTCCAGTTTTGTCAAATTAAAGTGCACGTTTATTTGCTGAAAATAGCCATATCTAAGTTAATCATACTCAGATGCCAAACAAAATATAAACAATAAAAAATGTGTCAGCCAAAAAGCTACAGGACTGTATCCAATCACTGAATAAGCCTTATCATTGTTTTCATCTTCATTCACAATTTATGAATGCCTCAGTCCTTCTGAATCACAATAGCTTCTAATTGTCATACAATTGAAATCTTAATCATTTGTCCATTACAAAAATGCATCATCATGATACTGGATTTTTTAAAACTTGTAACACACCTAAGACTAGGGGACACTTCTTAAACTGTTTATAGTTTTTAAGCCATTGTCAAAGAAAATGGTTATCAATTACTAATCGTGACATAGCCTCCTAAAAGCTGCAGTCAACTATCCCACACCTTTAGAGGTTTAAAAAACTGCTTCAAATAACAACTCTAGGCTAAGATATTTAGTTAGTTCGTCTGTTGCTTAGTTAGCCGGGCAGCGATGAAAGCCGCCCCCAGGTAAGTCTGTTCGGTCTCTCCACTTTTCCATTTGACCGACCGGTTTAAAATTATATAAATTGTGTTCTTGTAAAAGTATAAAGCCAGTATTTTATTTCATAACACTGTACCTGAAATCTTAGGACAAATTTCAAAGTGAATTTTTGAAAATGACCTTACTTTTCCAGCACTCCTTTCTAACCTACGCCCCAATATCGTCAATGAACAGGTCTCCACAAAATGAACATGTTTTAAAAGTCCTTTAACTTTCATCCCGACCGACTAACTCGAGTCCACGTCTAGATCGCCTTTGTGGCGTGGTCACTGGAAACCTCAAAGTGCGGATCGCGATGCACTAGAGTTTCAGATCCCCAAATTAAGCAAAGGAATGGGTCCCCGGACCACAACCTTCTACTCGCTTGTCTCCCGCCCACTGCCTGCAGCGGAGTCCAGAGGCGCCCACAAGGACTCCTACTGGAGTCCCCTCGCCCAAGTTCACTGCTTGTTTATTAAGGCTCAGTCCCCCCCGCCCCCCAAAGCTCCTCTAAAGCCGGAGTCCACCTCGGCGCGCAAGCAACCAAAAGAGGCAGCAGGCACCCTGGGCAGGGGCGCAGCAAGCACTCCAGGGGCCGCACGGGGGCTAGCTCTCGCGGGCCTGGGCCCTGCCCATCCCTGGCGGCCTCGCCCGGCCCAGCCGCCCTGGCAGCACGCGGGCACCCGCTCTCCGTGCCCAGGGCGCCGGGCTGGGCGCGCACGGTGACTGTGAGCTAGGGGCCGCGCGCCGGCTCTGATGCCGCCCTGCAAACCCCGCCGCAACTCCGGACCACTTCTTCTGCTGGGTTACACCGGTGTGCGGAGGTTAACTAGAACCATTAGTTGTCCGCGGACGAGAGCAACAAAACAAAGGCATTTCGGGCTAAAGAGAAAGCTCGAGAGAGCGACTGAGACATGTACCTGAGTGAGACAGATGGGAGAATACATCATGACTTCGCCTTAAAACGCACTTTCCCGGAGATGCCCAAGAAAATCTTCGAGAAGCAAGAATTTCATCTATTCATTTTACAGTCATCTGAGCCCCGCGATGCGATCAATCAGGACAGGGCTCTGCGCTGGATCACCGCAACTTCACAACAAACCCAGTCCTCCTTAAATAGCCAAAGATTCAAGTTCACTCGGCGTGCTAGATTTCCCGGGGTGAAATCCAATCTACACTTTTAACCCTCCTGCAGTCCGAGCGCGCTGGCCGTGCTCGCCGAGGCCGCCGCCGCCGCCGCCGGTGCTGGCTGCTTTTCGCCTGGGTTTGGGGATTTGTTTTCTGTTTTGCAGTTGTTGTTGTTGTTGTTGGGGGCTAGGGGGTGCGCGAAGGTTCGATGTGGGTCGGATTGGGGTGGTGGTTGGTGGTGAAATGCTTTTTTAAAAAAGGCGGGGAGGGGGGCGCAGGAGAGAGGGCGGGAGGGAGAGCGAGGAGAATGTGTCACCGCGCTGGGAAAGTTCAAGGTTACAGCCCCAAGCACTGCGGCAGGATCCCGGAGTGGCGATCGCAGGCGAAACTTTGCCGCGAGCCGACCATGTGTGTGCGCGAGGGGGGAGCGTGAGCGAGTGCGCGCGGGTGGCGGGGCGCGCGCGGGAGAGGGCCGGGGTGGGGGCGGGGTGGGTGGGGGAGCCGGCAGAGGCCGGGGTGAGGGAGGGGGCGCGAGCGCAGGTCTCCCGGGCGGAAGAGGTTCGCGGCGCGCGGTCCCCGGCTGCAGCCGCCGCCGCCCGCGCCGACTCCTCCACGCCCGGCTGCCCGCCCGCCGCCCGCCTCGCCCCGCGTCTGACCCGGCCGAGCGAGGAGGCTGCTGCTGCTGCCGCGGCTGCCCAGAGCCCGGGGGTATCGGAACGCGCTCCTGAAAAATCCCAAACGATAAATCCCGCTCTCCCGCTCGGCTCCAAACTCCTCTCTTTTCTGCTCTGGGCTCTTTTTTTCCCCTCCCTCTCTCGCTTTCTTTCGTTGCAAAACTTGGAAGTTGAAAAATTCACCGGTTCCACCCTCTGGACCCCGCTCGAGCTCTCTCCAAATCAGACTTAAGGATTGTTTTATTATTTAATTACACAATCATCGCTTTACTCCTCCTCCTGCAAACGCGCATTCCTTTTGCACCAGCCTCTCCACACCCCCCGCCCCCCACCTTCCTCCTCCTCCTCTTGCTTCTCTCCCTCTCTCTCTCACTCATTTGTTAAAGCTCTCATACCACTGCAATAGAACCACAACTTTTTTTTTTTTAATTTTAAATAGATGATCATTCCGCCCTTTGGGCAAGTCCCGCGCCCTTCCCCCAACACGTACACACCCCGAAAACCCGCCCTGGAAAGAGGTATTTCGGTGCTCGCTGCGGACTCTAAGCCGCGGGAATCTCCGAGTGAAAGAAACCCTGAGCCGAACTGGGCCCGAGAAAGGAACGAATGGAAAATTCCCTCACACCCAGGCCGCCCCGGGGCCCAGACTGGGGCGCCGACTCTCGCACCCGGGGCGGGCGCGGTCCGCCGATTCCGCGGGCTGAAAGGAGGAGGGGGAGACGGCGGGGGGATGGCTGAACGAACTTGGACTTAAGATAGTTGGGGCACGCCGGCGCGGGTGGGAACGGGGCCCATCCGGGGTCTCCCAAGCAAGGGCCCGCATCCCGGGGCAGCTCCGCACAAGCGGCGCGCCTCGCCGCGGTTTGCCGCCCTCCCTTGGGGGTGCCCGGTGCACGTGGCCTCGCTCGGAGCGGGAGGATCGGGCTGCGCCGCCGCCTCCAGCGCCCTCCTCCTAGTCCTCCTCCTCCCGCGGCTCCTCTGGCTCGCTCCCAATCCCCACCCCTCCCCGGGGCCCGGGGCGCCGGCGGAAAGCGGCTCCCGCGCCGCCGGGGTGCAGGCAGGGCGGGGCCGCAGCGCGCCTGGGGCTGCGGGGCGGGCGGGCGCGCGCGCGAGCCGGGTGCGTGTGTCTCTGGAGCCCTGCAGAGGCCGCCGCGCCCGCCTCGCTCCCGCGCGAGGCCCCGCCCTCACCCCGCCGCGAGCCGCGGGCCCCGAGTGAATGAACTTGATTTCGGAGATGTGGAGGCCGGCGCTTTGCCTCGCACTTTCTGCGCGCGCGCGCGGGCACACACACACACACACACACACACACACACACACATACAAACACATACACACACACACACCCCGCCCCCCAAATTCCGGTTTTCGGCCAGGGGTGGGTGGGGAAAAGGTGGAAGCAAAGACTGTGCAGACAATGGAGAGAGGAAAAGTGAGTGCCACGGGCTACGCGTCTACCTAGCTGGGGGGCCCCCGAAGGGGACTCGAAGGCCCCAGCCCGGGGGCGGGGCCGCCCCCACTTCCAGCTGTGCTCTGGAGCTGTTTGGAGGTTCTCCTCTGATTCCCCTTTCCTCTTTTTCTCGCTTGCCTCCTCTCGATTTTTTCCCCGCAACTTTCTCTGTCTCGTTTTCTCCGCTCTTGCCACCCCTTCTTTACGCCGCCCCCCGCCCCCCACCAGCGGACTTGAAGGAACTAGTGACTTTTTCCTGCTCCGAGTGGGAGTTATCCACATCAAGCATTTCACAACGACACATCAAGAAAAGTAGGCAGGTTCAAGTCAACCATGAAATGGTCACTTTTTAACCCCGTCCTGTCCTCATTAGGGAAATGCTCAAACACAGTCCGTTTTCAAAGAGCGCTCTTAATGAGGCGAGCCTGCCAAGTCCACCAGCTGCAGCCTCCGTAAACCAAGAGCCTAAAGAAGAAAGGCGGTGGGGAAGGAGGGGGAGTCGAGGAGGCCAGGGGTGGAGGGGGGAGCTTTGGTTCTGGGAAGACAGGTAAAGTCGGGGAAATTTAGAGAACCCACCCCCGCCCCCGAAGTTAACCCTTTAGGGCACACCCCACTGGGAGCGGCCTCCCTGCTCCTCTGGAGGCAAATCCCTAGTCCGAGTTCTGACAACGTTAATTTCTTTTGTGTGGGTCATTTCTTCTTTTTGAAGAGCCAGAATAAAGTTGACAGTCTTTAGCGATGAAAGAAATGAAGTGACAGCCCGGGTTAATCCGAATAAATATTAATTTCTCTCAGAAATGTTTAGGCAATCTCATCCTAGATTTAAAAAAAGAAAAAAAGCCCCAAACATCAGTTTGTATTGCACATTCTGCTGCATCCCTTTTCTCACCCTCTTACCAGGTCTGGGAGGTGGGGGGTGGGTGCAGGGAAGCGCTACTGATAATACCAGCTTTAACTACTGGAGTTTCCCTTTGAACAAATATTCAATTTAACCGGGGTTAATTTACCATAAAAGACATTCCCGTTGGCACGAATGCTCTCCTGTCCTTGAACACACCTCTTTGAATGCCTGGACTCTTACAGAAGCCATTATTTCGGGGTCTCTTTAAAAATCGAGCGCCCATCTCTCTTTCTCTCCCTCCCTCTCTTCTTCCCTCCCTCCTCACCACGCCACCCCCAGTGAAATCTTGGCACCCAGCAAGTGCTCCGTTTCAGCCAGAGATCCCAGAACCAGCCGCTGTCCCCTGGCAGAAGGGGCCCAGTGCTGAGGCCTGGGCAAGTGTCTGTAGACTTCGCCAGCCCTCTTCCCTTCCTAGTTTCCCTTACCAACACAAATCCTTTCCTTTTGCCACCCAGACTAGGTCGCCTCCAAAAGTTTCTCACGAGCTTAGAAAAGAAGAAAGAAAGACAACTCTTAACACAGAAGAGCCCACAAAAGCTACAGCAGCATCAGGGGTGATGAAGCAGCGACAGACCCAGGTAAGACCCCCGAGACCTAAAGATGTCTGGGGCCTCTCAGGCCTATCACTGAGGGGCTCAAACCTCTCCCTGTCTGTAGGGTACTTATGGATGAGCATGGAGGATACTTGGTGGTGGGGCGTTTGATTTCTTTCCAAGAAAAAGGAAAACAAGAAAGGAGGGGGAAACTCAAAGGGAGGAAAAAATGAGCATCAGAGACATCGGGTGCTCAGTATGGGGTGCTCAGTGGATATGGCTTTGACTGTCTTCTTAGGCCTTGGAACCATGGGTGAAATGGCTGACATCCCCCCAACCTCACCCTCCCCAGAACTCTGCTTCTTGTGCAGCCAATACCAGGGTCACTGCAAGTCTTCTCAAGATGAACTCTAAGAGAGCCTTTTGTAAAGAGGGACTGGGGTGGGTGTAGAGCATGACTTCTCAGCAGGACACTTCACCGTCTGTGGTTTCAGAAACGCCCATCTTTCAAACACCAAGTAGAAGAAAAAGAGGAGGAAGTGAGAAAGTACATATAGTATTTTAGCCACTTTCCCTTTTACCCAGCATTTCTGTGCCATGGCATTAAGAGTGGTTTGAAAGTATCTCTGAAAAGCTTCTGATGCTATCAAAGTGGGCCAAACACTTTTTAGACTAGTACTTACCTCCCCTAACTTCTCTCTCTCACACTCACTGAAAGAGTTAAAACAAACCAATTTCATTCACCCCAAAATCTGGCTGGAAGAAAGAAGTGAAAACCTTCTGTAGCAACAGGAAAATCTGATATTTCAGAATCCCTAAAGACCTCCTCCCTAGATCACCTATTCCCTGCCATGCCATCTTATAGAGGAGAAAAGGTTTGTTTTTGGTTTTGTTTTTTTGACAGTTTAATTTCAAGAAGTGCTGGAGTGTCTGTTCTTCAAGTGACTGGATTTTTCAAAACTCAGTTGTATATTTGAAAAAGTAAGCAGTATTACCCAATTGGAGCCTTTCACTGACCTCCAGAGAGGAGCATAACATCTCTAGGGTCTTCCAATATTGATTTCTTTTTAATCTTCTCCTTTCTAAAGAAATTCAGTGACAGGGTGTGAATCTTGAGTAGTTTAGGGAAAAGTTCTTGGAGCTTAACAAAGCTGTCATTTTCAATACACTCGATGACTTTTTTTTTTTTTTTTTTTTTAGCTCTTGCATGTGACTAGAGGGGTGGCTCAACAATTCCACACACCCTGGCTGCATGGCCAATATCAATATTTTAAAACTAAATACAAAAGAGACAGATGACCTCCTGACCCCAGGAAACAGGCCTGCAAGACTGCAAGTATCCACTACACCATGCCCAGGGACCTTTTCTTCTTCCAAATGAACCACAAAAATCATACATGTGTATCCTGGAAAACACAATTTTATATCCACAAGCAAGAACATCAAAAATCCACTCAACAGCACATGTATAAACAACCAACAAGTACTGAAATTGCCTGCACTTGATGGGAATTGCAAAATCATGCCCAGCTCTATCAGCCCTTAAACTACTACTGTCAAATTAGGGTAGCAATTTTTCCCTACTACAAAATCCACAACCGGTTAGCTTCCCCACCCCCCATTGCCAGCGCTTTGCCTTTCACTGAAATGAATAAATAACTGTGGACTTTTTTTCCATCCTCCGGGAGCTGTTCGGTGTCCCCTGAGGACAAAACTAAATGAGAAAAATGACGCTGTTAATAATGTCACTGCTGAAATGCCTGTACTCGACTGTTTTAAAAAAAAACACCGTCCCGCTAAGTGTGCCTACATTTCGGGCACATTTTCAAACCACCACTGAATCTGTATGTAGACTGGCCAGCATTAAGTTTAGCTGGTTTTCACTTCTGTACAGAAATGAGGCCAGTTCATCAACAGAGATTCCCAACTTCTGAAGACATTGCTTTCTGGGATTACAAAGTCAGCAGTTGCCCTGTAATTTTTGCATGATTTATTTTAAACTTTGAAAATCACAGTAATAATTGTCTTGGTTCACTCACAATACTTCAAAACTTACAGGCACTTTCACACACAAACTTCTTTGCTGAGCCTGTGAGAGTTGGAGCTATTGTCATTTTTCAAAATAGCTGACACTTAAAGTAAAACTATACCATCCTTTTATTTCTACGTGTAAGTTGGTTTTTGTTTCCTATCTACATGTACCTTTGTGACATGAAAAAAAAATTGGCTTTAATGAGCTGTTTAGAAAGCTTTTATGCAAAATGGCTAAGTTGTCTTTATATTGTTCATGAAGAAATGTAGAAAGTGCACTGCAAACCAACGTAAACTTTCTGCATCCCTTTCTGTAATTCTTTTCTCGAAAACTGCCTTTCTGTTTCAAAACCAAAACAATCATAATATCACAACTGTTCGTTTTAACTTTCAAAATAAAATTTAGCCAACAATTGCATGATTACAATGATAGAAAACAAACCGTTGGGCCGATACAAAATACATATTGATATTTTAAGTAAACTTTATCTCTGAAATACATCTGAAAAAATTTTACAACACACAGTAAGTTAATAAGTTCCAAAGCAGTAATATTGTCAAACTGTGTGATGTCATAAGCTCCAAAAGCAAAGTTACAGATGTTCATGACATCACATTCACTCATAATTATGTTGCTGCTGTCTGACCATCTTAAACGGATGACTCTGTCTACTAAAGAATAAAAAGAATTTATTTTGGACATCAAACAATGAAACTGTCACCATTTATTGTATGAAACACTCAGCTAATCAATTTCCTATTAAAACAGCTTTCAACAATACTCAGCTTTAAAATTCATCAGGGCCAGTAAAAATCTTTTCCCAGTGCACAAGAATGCAGTCCCAACCACGTACAATAATTACCCTTCTAATACTTTTATTGCCCAAGCGCTTTTTCCTGTGCTCCCCATCAGTGAGGCAGGAATCTGCAGTATATTGTATCAGTGAATTGGAGTGCTTGACCTTTGCCCACATATGATTTAATAGGGACTTTTCAGCACTGGCGCTTTCTCCATCTCTCATACCATTAAATGAAAACATCAAACCTCAAATGTAAAACTGGAAACCACACGTTTTGTGTTTCACAACTCTTTGCAGTTTTTACTTAGATTGCTTAAAGGTCAGCTTCTTCGCCTCACTGTGCTCTGCCCCATAGAGTAAATGTACTCAAAAGTCACACTCATTCTGATTTTGATTAAATCTTGAACTCCCCAGATACACGCTTGCACCCTGCTTATTTACATGTGCATTCTTTCCTAACCACATAAGCATGCGTGTATGACTTTCTGGATTTATTCCATTTTAGGGCTGATTTAAATGTCTGCTCAAGTATGGGTTCACAAGTTAACTTTTTCCCACCCATTGGAAAGTTAAAATTACAAAGGATGGTGTTATAGGATCCTGTCAAAGAAAGTTAGAGTTAATCTTGTGTATTTTGGCGCCTTTTCCCTGCCAGCTACTGTACTTGGGGGGGGGTGGGGGGGCGTTGGAGATCTTGTCTGTCCTGTCTCAAGTTCAGTGGCAGTTCTTCAAACCAAAGGAGAAGATGGCCATGCTCACAGCACTAATAATAATTCCAATCACGCCACTTCGGCATCTTGTGTCAAAGTCGAAACGGGCTTCCCCGCCCCCTCTTCAACCTGAAAGCTGCCAAGTCCTCACACACTCTGCATTCAACCACAGCTTAATGGATGGGATATCGTGCATTAAAATATGTCCCAGACATACTGGCAAAGAGAAGACAGGGAAGAGGGAGACAGACAGACACATACACGCGCACGCACACACACTTTGTTAGGCAGAGGGGAAAAACTACTAGAGTAAAAACACTAGGGCAGAAAAAAAAAATAACAGGAGCGGGAAGAAATACATCATCTTTTTTTTAAGTAGAAGGAAGAGTGCGAAAGGGCTAACAATTTTATCCTGCCACTTCAGAAACAAGGGGGTCGGGGGGAACTACACTTTGGAATGAAGCATGATTTTAAAAACGCCAGTACACCAATCAGAGCTAAATAAATACATTTTTAAGTGAGAAGATGTAACAAATCTGTGCATATTCAATTTAGGGAAGAAAAGAGTGCTCCGAAAAGAATGGACTACAAGGTACAACTAAAGTATCATTTGTACAGTAATTTTTTCCATCATGGGGAAGAGGGTTAGGGAGATGAAGCAGGGAAAATGCTACATTTCACACTGTTTTGGATTTACAGTGTTATCCACGGATTCCCATCATAAAAGTGTGGCATGTACACTAAGGTTGACAAAGTTTTTTTTTTTTTAAGCATTAGGGCTGAAAATCCAACATATGGCTCAACCGGTAAAGCAGAAATGACATTTAGGTTCTCTTTACAATGTACAAAGAGGAAAAAATCTGTGTCTGGGAATAGAAAGGGATGCAAGAGACAAATAAGCAAATAAAATCCTTCATTTCAAAGCTACATACCACCGCATTCTATTGCAATAAATAAGAGATGTTAAGTTTATAACAGAACCCTGGCCCGCTGACTTCACATAGGTACAGATTTGTGGATTTTTCTCAAGAGTTGTTTTAGTGTCGCTTTTGGTTGGTTGGTTTGTTTTTTAAGAGCGCAATCCAGGAGTAGGCTCTTACTTTTGTTTTTAACGATAATTTCTGCGATGCCACAATTCCTGGCCCGAAGAAGAAAAGGCGGTAAAAGTCAAGTCTAAAAACAGGCAACCCCTCAGCCTGTCTGGATTTCCACTTTGCTTCCTCTCACTTGGAGAAGACGTGAGCTTGACTTGAAAGCCGTCCAGAGTGCCGGGTGTGTGTTTGTGTGTGTGTACGTGCGTGCGCGACTGTGCGTGGTGGGTTTTATTGTTGTTTTAGCAGGGCCGCTCCGGGGGTGAGGGCTGCCTCCCCGCCCGGGCTCGCAACGCGCTAAGGCTGATGCACCCGGCGCGGCCGGGAGGTCGCGCGCTCTCCTCTTCCCCGCCCTGGGAGCCTCAGGGCCGCCGGCGGCGCTACCCCGGAACCGCCGGCCATCCGCGCACCCCTTCCGCGCCCGGCCCGGCCCGCGCTCTGCGGCCGCCGCCTCCCCGGCTTTCTCTTTCTCCGGCCCCGCCCCAGCCAGGCCGGCTAGGCGCGCGGGAAGCGCGGCTCTTCGCTTCCGCCTGGCGGCGGGAAGGAAACCGAAAGGAGGAGCCGGGGGCGGGCGCGCGGCGATGCATATTCATCAGGGCGCCCGCGGCAGCGGAGGCGGGAGCGGGCCCGAGTGGGTGTGGCGGGCTGCGCGGCGCGGGGGCCCCTCACGAGTGGCGGCGCGGCTCTTTGTGCCGCCGGGCGGGGCCCGAGCGCCGCGAGGGCGGGCGAGGAGGGCGGCGCCGCCAGTCTGCGGGGCCGCCGGGCTCCGCGCGCCTTTGTGCTCCCGCGCTCTGGGGCCTCCCCGCGGGCGTGCGCGAGAGCCGAGCCTGGCCGAGCCGCCGCGGGAGACGCGTCACCAAATAATAATGGGACGGGATTGGTGCTCTTCCCTACTTGACGCCGGGCTGCGGAGTCCCGTTTGCCAGGCCACGTTTGTTTCGTTGTAAAAGGAATTCTGAAGTGTTCCTCACTGCCTAGCCTTATCATTAAAGCAAAACAACCAGAACACTATTTATAGGCATGCAGATAAATGTCAATAATTCAGGGGTAGGTTGAAGAAATAATTTGGAGAAGGGAAGGGCTACCCACTCCAGTAATCTGGCCTAGACAGTTCCATGGACTGTGTAGTTCATGGGGTCGCAGAGTCGGACACGACTGAGCGACTTTCACACTATTCACTGAAGAAATAACCCCAAAGGAATATGCAGCCCAGAAGTAAACACTCTAGGTGAGATGTTGCTGGCGGGTTCATGTTCATAAAGCTGTTTGGATGAGTGTTTTTTAAACTTTATGTAATTTTTGCTTAGTTTTCAAGTAATGCAGTTATTTTGCGTTTTAAGCATCTGTAGTGTGGTAAAACAATGTTTAACGGTTAAATCAAGTTCTATAATTCTGATCTAAAACTGAAGTATTAAAAGTAAAAATATAACACCCGCCCTAAATTTACTTAATACTAACCCACCTGTGTTGAGAAAGATTTTATTACAGAGATCCTAATTATGTAAGCACAACAGACAACAATAGCTTCAAATATCCTCTAAAAACCCTACTCAATTAGTGATTACTAGTGGGACCGGAATAGCTCCCAATCAATCGTTCTTATCTTTCTACTAAATGTGAGCAAGTCAGTGTTTTAATCCCAATTATATTTATCCTCAAAGTCGGAGAGAACTTAAACAATATTGTTCAGGTTCTTTATTCCTACAGTACACATTATAAAACAAAGACATTTTGGCCTCATTATCAAAAAAAAAGTTTTTCTTTTTTTCTCCCTGTTCCGACACCATCATACACACATATATACATGCATATATTACATACATATAGTATGTACATATTACATATATGTTTGTGAATAGTGTACATGTCTAATTTCAGTAAGTACAAAACTAAACCAGGTTGACCCAGGTGAACTTTGGAAAATGCCAAACTTTAAAGTGGGTTATTACCATTTCCCCATTTCCCTTCAGAAAAAAAGCAACAGTGTATATCTATACAGCTTTGGGAGAGAGGTGAAGGAAACACACATGTATGTAACTCTGCATGTAGCTATAACTTCCCAAGGAAAATTAATTTTTAACATCTATTTTGTTCCAAGTTAGGTAATTTTAACCACTCGGGTAGTATGGCTAAAATTCAGCCTACCCAGGCACAAGCAGCTCTGTTTCCATCCTAGGATTTCCTAATAGTAGTTTCATGGTTCATAAAATCACATTTAGTAGTAAGGAATCAAATATAAAATATGAAAATTCAATGCAGCTCAATTAAAATATATTATTTAGGGTGGTGGAAGAAGTGTTTAAATGAGCAGTGCTATCAAATTATAAGACTTTTATATATGCCTGAGAAAGCTTCTCTGTTGTAATTATTTGAAGTCCATACCAGAATTTCCAAAACTTGCCCACATCTATTTCATGCAAAGAAGAAAAGATGTTACAGAGAGAATCCAGTTTCCTTTAGGAAATATCCTAAAACACAAAATGGAAAAAGGAACAGGAAAGGGGAAAGGGAAGGATTTCCTCTGCTCCTAGTGATGACTTGAATGAATCTCGATTTAGTGTCACCTGTCAGAGAATTTCTTTCTAAGCATATTATTTAGTAGTAGAATGTAGCATTGTATGTCATGTTCAGGATTATAGATTTTCTTTTTCTATTTGCATGTCATTTGTTTCTTTTGACATGTGAAACTCACGAGAGTACTTACTCCTATACCAATCACTCTTCTGTCTGTCAAATATGTACATATATTATAATTAAATGATATCTAAGGTTTATAAACTAAGGAGATTAATTTTCAATCATGTCCTATAGAAATTGGTCTCACTAATTTGTAGTCACTTCAGCAGGTCATTTCTCCTAAATCTTTCAATGGCCTAATAATCGTGGTCTTCTAATCTTCAACACTGATTGATCTTCCAGTTTTCATACTTTCTGATATAAATAATTATATAGAAATTGGAGTGTTTGAACATAGATGCTTCTTCTTAAATTAAAACTACCTTTCTTAGAAGTCTTTCCTAATATACTTAAGGTCCAATATCTTTTTTTATTTAACTTTTTATAAGTTATAACTAATTATTCATTAAAAAAATCAGGGGTATCTAACATTACTTAGGTGTTTTAGCCTTCTGACACATCTAACTGAAGTGATTCCAGTAGAAAAGCTTTTTGTTTTTTCCCTGCCTTTCATTAGAGGCATGGTTCATTCCTTAGAACTTAATAGTTAAGATTCTCCACTACACTGAAACTTTAGATTTTCTATTTTTTCCTAAAGCCAGCTAACTGGTAAAGCAATTTCTGTATTTTTTTCAAATCAAGAATTTTTTTTTAGTGTACAAGCAACATCTGCGTGTGTTTATCTGAGAATAATCACTATATAATTATTTCTAAAAGGCATGCATTATTATAATGCTTTATGTCATAATTGAAGTAATTCCTCTACCCCATCTAAACCAGTAATTTTCAGTCATTACTCCAAAGGTGTTTATTTTATCTTACTTCCCTATTTCTCAAAAATATAGGAAGTGTGTTTTTATTTCTATTATTTTTATTATTAAAGGTTGCACACTAATTTATTAGATTATTATATTTAGTCTATTATACTAGCAAATGTGCAAATTTAATGTATATAATATAGTGGAATATTTACAATTCAATACTAAATAAAACATAATACCAGCTTTTAAAAGAATTGAATGATTACATTTACAATGCCAAAGGGATAAACCTGTGTAAACATTTATATTTCATATTACCCCCAGAAAATAGTTTCAATTACTTCTTAATTATTTTAAACATAGTAGAGAGGCTTAAATTAGGACATTTATAAAGTGCCAACTTCTGGCATTTTTTGGTGTTCCGTAGCTGAGAGCTACTCCATGCAACTTTTATTGAGTAGAGAAGAATGGATATCTAATATATTATTGTATAAGAAGGATCTGGTGACACTTTTTATTTTTCAGTAATTATAGCAATCTTTAACTATACTCCGTTATGCCTCTTCTTTAGACATTGACTGGGAAAATAAACACTGTCTTTGCCACAAGACATAGTTGCTCATCATACGGAACTATATCTGTGGAAAAGACTTCAAGAGATTATCAGATAAGGGCTTGCAATGGAGTCAAAACATCACACTGCCTGGGACAGGCACACCAGGTCACTTTCTAACTACTGAGAGTATGGGTACAAAAATAAATATACATATGCAGTGTTTCTTCTTTCACTAGCTGCATGCTGCACCTGTGCACACATATATCTGATGACATCTGCTAACATAATAAATCTCAAGTGGTTTGTGGTGTCATCAAAAATCTGAGATGGTGGTGTGGCTCACAGCCTCACCAACCCCAGGCTATGGTCTTGTTAAATTTCACAGGCTAAATAGAGACAGACTCAGACTCATTCTGTACATGAATCAGAGGTTTTCAAGAGTGGGTTAAGGTGGTTTACCAAAAGGAAAAAAAAAAAAAAAACCAGCCTCTAGTTATGACTCAATGTGTGAAAAAGCTGCTCTGTGATTCAATGGGGATAAATCAAGGCTATCTTCCAGCTTCAAAAAAATCATTTTTATCTCAATTGTTATGAATTCTCAATTTCAAGGTTAAATTCTCAACCTCTCTTAGCCAATTTTTGGTTTTAAGACTTACTTAAAAAAAAAAAAAAAAAAAAGAGCAATTAAATCTTCACAACTTGCTTACTCACACTTTTATGTAACTTTAGCATTTCAACCATCAAAATGTCCATGAAAAGAAAACAATAAATTTGAATGAATTTGGGCTTCAGCAATGATTACATTAAGCAAAGAAAAAGCAAATGTTTTCTCAAAAAATTTTCAGGATATTTTGTGCCATATGTAAGGTTTCTGAAACAACAGAATCCCTAAGGTATTTTTTTAAACCATTTTCAAAAAACAGAAGCATCTGGCAATCCAGAAATCAGTGAGGCAACAGGATGCAAGAAAGCGCTAGACAGTCTACTGGTCCTTCTCTACAATGCTGGCAGAGGATCATCCTGCTTTTTGCTCAGTGGACCATTTTCAATGAGAAAGTGAAAGTCATGTCCCCTGCATCCACATCCTGGGGCTGATTGTCCTCAGTGTCAAAAGGTACTTCTTGATATATCTAGAACATGGTGGGATTATTTTCACTTTCCCACTACTAAAGAAGATCAATAACCACATTTTTGTGGATTTATTCCCCAGCTACGAAAGTCTAGATGCAGTCCAGGGAGTAGAGGAAAAATGCAATCTTTGTATAGACATGCATCGCATATTTAGTATGGGGTTGGATACTACCCTGCAAAGAGGGATAGATTTTTGAGAATTCCTGCATTTGTGATAAAAAGACCTTCTATTCCTTTGTGCTAATATTCTCCTCTAAATTTGTTTATAAGAAAGTAACTTTCCCCCAGGGTATCTTGAAAGCCTTCAAATAAACACATTAAATAACAACCTTTGGTTTTCTGCTCACTTTATGGGTAGTTGATGTGGATTTATAGAATGAAAACAGTGTTGATAGAAAGCAAAGGAAAATGTAATTAAGGACAATAAATTACCCTTTCTATCCTACCACCCAGCAAAAGCAAAAAAAAAAAAAAAAAAAAACCACACAGAAAACCTTGCATATTATATTCAGAAGCCAAATTAATAATGTTACGAAGCTTTTGATACCACTCTACTTCATGATGTGGGAAATATTTTTATAAATAACCAGGTTGGGGGGGGGGGAAGAATAGTACTATTAGGTGGGACATTTCAGGCACATGGAGTTTACCTACGTGCAACGAAACACTGTCTGCTTTTAACACATTATTGGTTAAGAATGGTTAACAAGCAAATACAGAGATCAGGACAGAAATATAAGTTTTAAGAACATAATTTAATATCAATCACGCTCCCTTTTTCTCCTTTGTCTGGTACCATTCTGACCCACTCTTAATATTTCTTTTACTATGTTTTTCTTTTTTGTTGTACAAGCAAAAAAAGAGCAGAGATATTTTAAGTGTATACTTAGCAAATACAAATGACATCCCCCTACAGTCTCATCACCTATAAATTTGTTTCATTTGTACATATTCCAATCCAGTATTTGCTTTGCTTCCATGCACATACTCTATGTGCATGGTTATAATATTAAGGTGGATAGAATTTTGTCTTTTAACTTTTCCACTTAGTTCTATCATTGGCATTAGTAAAACACAAAACTTAAAATATCAAAACTAGAAGACACTTTTGGGGCTTCCAGACAAGAGACAGAAATGAAACCAGCAACATCCTGCATATTGCCCCCTCATATTTTTAACGTTGGATGTCAATGTCAACATTTGAAAGTTGGGATGTCTTACTTGAAAATCCAAATATCCTCCTGCCCTTGAAAAAGTGGGAAGGAGAAGAGACACTCTGGGGAGGAGTGTTGCACACAGGAGCTTAGGGCAGAGCAGCCCCTGCCCCCCGCCACTCCCATCCCTATTAGATGGCGTGTGGTCTCCACGGCCCCACCACTCCGGTCCCCTTATGCTGGTTACCAACTCGCCTCTTCCTCCCCATCTTCTACAACCTCTGATCTCGGCCAAATGCTCTTCTTACAGTTGAAAACTGGAAAAGGAGTTTCAGAGAGGTCAAGTGACTTGCTCAGGGTTGCAAAGCTAATGAGTAGCATTGCTCACATTGTAAAAGAGACTCCTGACTCTAAAAGAAGCACCCTGCGTATTCACACTCATTCCCAAGCACGTGGGGCAGTGGGATTCTGGGTGCCAGTCCGACAGCCTCACCAGAACTTCCTTGACCACAACCTCCTTTACAGACTGAAATGTCCCAGGTCAGCCACCCGCCACCTATTTGCTCCAAGTCACAATTAACATTTGATGTGCACAAGCCAGACATCTGCACCTCCATAAGTCCTGGCCCTGCTCACACGGTACTCCTGATCTTTCTCTTATTAAAAACAAAACATCAGAATGCAAGCACAGGAAGCTGATCACTTACGGAGGTAACATTCAATCTGCTGCTGTTAATAAAAGTATTACCTAATTAAAAAGTGAAAAACTTTATGATATTCTTATCAGACCTGTCTCAGAGAGGTGTGATGAAGTACCAATACCCTAGCAAACAACCACTTCCTAAAAAATATAAAACTCCCATATCTGTACAGAGACTATTTTTAGACTGTTAAACCAGGACACATGAGTCAACCAAGAACCTGTGTGTGTGTGTGTGTGTGTGTGTGTGCGCGCGTGTGAATTTAAGATTCAGGGAAGTTTTACAAACGTTTTAGAAAATGAATCATTGTCAGCTGTGGTTTAATAAATGGGCTTTATGAAAAATAATAAAAATGTAGACCATTTAAGAATGCCTAGTGTCTGTATCTGTGTGGACAATTCTTAGAAATTTGCCTAGAAAGAGGGACTTGGAAAACTAACTGCTGTGTTTTCACTGCCTTTAAGTGTCCCATGCAGTTTGCACTTGCTTGGAGTGCTTTGACCTCCAGACATAACACCTGCTCTCTAGGTTTTGCTCACAGTGGGAGAAGGCCCTAAGAACACACAGGCAACGTCATGGAGTCACATGTAAATAGTAAATAATTGAGAAGCTCATGCATTATGTACTTATTGAGTCTACAGTTACTTTCTGGCAGACACGAAAGTGATCTATATTCAATCAGGCTCTAGGCTCATTCACAGAAATGGTCTTTTTTGAAAAATTTTATTTTATATTGGAGTATAGTTTTTTTTTAAATATTGTGTTAGCTTCAGGTGTATAGCAGAGTGATTCAGGTATACATATACACCTATTCTTTTTCAGTTTCTTTTCCCACATGGGTTACTCCAGAGAACTGAGTGGACTTCCTTATGCCACACAACAGTTCCTTACTGATCATTTTTTATAGTAGTGTATATATGTTAATCCTAACCTCTTAATTTATACCACGGGGGAAAGGTGGGGGAGGGAGGGATAAATCAGAAGCAGTGTTAATGGTTCTTATTCTGGCCATAGCAGCATCTTACTTGAACATCAATAAGGAGGCCAGACTCTCTGGGCCCATTTTCCCTTTCCCTGAGGACCAGATAGGCACTGTTCTTCTGGAGTATTTTAAATAAGTATCTGCAAACTGAATCCTCTCCTTTGCTGTGACCAACCGCAGCACCTTAATTAAGTGAGGTCTCCCTGAGGGCGATAGTTTTTCCCGTTAGGTTAAAATGAGAGTCATGACAAGTGATAATAATTACCACCTACTGAGGCCCAACTATGGTTGTGCTCTCTGCTCAGAATGTCATATATATTATTTCAGCCCTTTTAAAGATGCGGAACCTGAGGCCAGGAGAGGTTAAGTCACCGATGGAAGGTCAGGGTGTTCCTAATCTCAGGGTTTCTAATTCCAAAGCCTGTGGCTATAGCAGACCAGTACTTGCAGCAAGAACAAGGGCTAGACTGTAGCCACCTCGGTATCACAGGCGTTTGCCTTGGGATGTTTTACAAGTACTCCTTAATGCGTTTTTATCACTCTTCTTTTGAAATTGTCTTTAGAACCCCAGGCACATTCTTCTTAAAATATTATCAATGGGATAGATCTTCCTCCTTTGAATGTGGATTTGAGTTTTGGATATGACCATGATTCATTCAGTGCCCTGTAGTGATTAAAGAACTTATCAAGCTGGGTAAACCAGTTTGGGTTGAAAATAAGGCGAGATGGAATGTAGCGAGATGATTTTCATTCTCCAGCATGTTCTGAAAGTAATGGGATAGAGGCTTTACACTTGGACATAGAGGCACTGAGGTTTGGGGTTCAAATCCTGACTTAGTCACCTAAAAGCTCTGTGATTCTGGGCAAGGCATGTAATGATTCTTAGCCAAAGTTTCCTCACCTTCAAAAAAATGCATAAGAAAATAATTCCCACATCAGGATTACTGTTTGAGAAAAGAATATCTAAAAATACTCTGCGTCAGAATATGTAGGAAGGTGTCTGAAATTTAGTCCTCTGTCAGTAAGTATTTTCTGAATCTATCAGACTATTATTTGTCTCTGTCCTTGTTCTTCCAATGTGGTGAGAGATGATAAACAAAAGTTAACAGAGTTTGTGATAATCACAGGACTTCTGAGGGCCTGTGGGCCTGGTATATAACATTTCTTTGCAATCACACTTGAAGAATCAAGAGTGATGCTTCTAGCTCTCTGATGCTAAGGGAGATGGGTTGAAAGGAGGCTATAATGTGAGTTGAAGTTTCTGGGAGGCAGTTTCTGTCTCAAGTTTACTCCTAGGCGATCTCTAGAAATGTACGAAACATAACCACTTATTAATCAAATGCTCTTTCCGACACGAAGTGCCCTTTCCAGCTCAAGGTGAAACAAGGGGAACTGCTCTTGCGCTCAGGTACAGTTTCCAAACAACTGGCTTAGTGGCAGGCCTAGAATGATGCTACCCAAATGGGAAGCACTGAGAACCCCCCAGAACCCAGCCATATCCTTGGTGTCACTAATCAACTGAATGAGCTGATGTGACTTTTAGGCAACAAAAGAGCACCTGCTATTTCCAGAAGACAGGGTGTGAATAAACCAAACACTTTTCTAGCATAGAGGAGAGAGACTTGGAATGGAGAATGGAGCAAACAGAGAGGGTTTGTGTGGTGGAATTCCAAACTCATATACCTGCTAGGCTTCCCTGTGAGGCCAAAGGGGTGCTCTGAGAGTTCTGGAAACCTTGAAGGAAGATGTTTATTGAAAGAAGGAAAGAGAAGTGTGCAAAGCTTTTTACTGCGTACAATCAGGTGCATCTAGCAGGAAGTGGAGACAGAAGCAGCCTCTGAGGGCTGGAGAGCTCTGGCAGCTGATCTAGAATCGCCCCGGGTTCTCCTTTAGAGCATCCTGCAAGTCTGAATACCTAGGGCCATGTTTCTCATTTCAAGATGACATGTTCGTTTTCACACTGTGACCCTTAATTAACCATCTTAACTCATTTAATGTTGTGTTGTTGTTTTGTCGCCAAGTCACGTCCAACTCTTTGTGACCCCATGGACTGTAGCCCGCCAGGCTCCTCTGTCCACGGGATTTCCCAGGCAAGAATACTGGAGTGGGTAGCCATTTCCTTCTCCAGGGGATCTCCCAACCCAGGGATTGAACCTGCATCACCTGCATTGCAGGTGGATTCTTTACTGTCTGAGCCGCTAGGGAATCCTTAATCTTCTTACCCATCTTATGAGAACAGGTACAATCCTGTTTCCATTTTACAGATGAGAAAATTAAGATACGGAGAAACGAACTTACCTAACCAAGGTCAATAGCTTCCAAGTTTCAAAGGTAGGTTTTGAACTTCGGCAATCTATGCCAGGCCCTTGACTCTTCACCACCAATTTCATGCAAACGTTTTCCTCTACCCTGTACACCCTTCCCCCCCAATACAGTGGCTTTTTGCCCAACTTTAAAATCTCTCCTCTTTACCTGTAGGGCTCATTCTAGGCCCCGCAACTCCATAACAGGAAGCCATAAGTGTGGGTACAACTTAGCATAACTACAGAGTGAAACTAAAGGCCCAAGAAGACTTAGTCGCTAAGGAGAAAAGCATCTTTGTCTTTGTTCTTTGGATCTCTAAGTAACTAAGTGACCTAATGACTACCTCCTCTCTCTTCTCAGCTTTTAAAAAACAAACAATCAAAATTAAAAAAAAAAAAAAATCATCCAATCATTCGGTGGAATATTATATAGCAAGGAAAAGAACAAACTTCTCTACAACAGGCATGTAGAAAAGTGCACATCAGAAGTATATATTAATAGCTAGGTGGATAACCCATACCACCACTGTTCATTTTAAGAAAAAGAAAATGACTGGCAATTAAAAAAACCACATCCTATTCTCTGCCAATTACTACTCCCACCATCTTTCCCAAAGACAGCCCTATTCTCATCTTTAACAATACAAAGTTGTATTGTCTGTTTTTGAACTTTATATAAAAAGGAAGCATATGATATTTACTCTTTTATGTTTGAATGATTTTGTTCAACATTTCATGTGAGAGCTCTTCCTGCTGTTGCAAAAAACAAAGTTGTTTTGTTTTTCCACATTGCAGTATGGAATTCTATTGTATGCACACAACACCACTTATCTACTGTAGACTTGACAACCACTGGGCTGTTTCCAGTTTAGAGCCAATACAAATAAAAGGAATAGAAGCATTCTTCTACATGCTTTCCAGTATATATATGTATGCATTCTCTTAGGTGTACACCTAGGAGAATTTCTGGGTTACGAAGTAGCCTATGAAAATTTTTAGTAGATAATGAGAAAAAATGTCCAATGTGATCGCATTAATTTACACTTCCACTGGGTATAAGAGAGATTTGGTTGTTTCACATTTTCACCAACACTTTGTATCAGTTCCTTTTTATTTCTGGAGAATCGAAATATCTAAATGTGATTTTTTAAAAAGACTTTTTTTGAACTTTAAAAAGTATGTATGTATTTATTTGTGGCTGTGCCGGGTCGTCATTGCTGTGAGTGCTTTCTCTCCTCACAGGGAGTGGGGGCTACTCTCTAGCTGTGGTGTGTGGGCTTCCCATTTTGGTGGCTTGTCTTGCTGCAGGGCATGGGCTTAGGTGCTCAGGCTTCAGTAGCTGCCGCGCGTGGGCTCAGCGGTTGCGACTCTCGGGCTCTAGAGTACAGGCTCAGTAGTTGTGGCATTCCCCCATGGCGTGTGGAATCTTCCCTAACCAGGGATCCAAGCTGTGTCCCCTGCACTGGCAGGTGGGTTCTTCACCACTAGAAGTCCCTCTCAATGTGGTTTTCCTTTGCACTTTGCAGTTGATTAATGAGATTAAGCTGCTTTTCACCTGCCCTCTGACCATTTGGATAGTCTCTTTCGTGAAATGTCTGTTCAAATATTTTATCCATTTTTAGCTGGGCTCTCTCCTTTTTTCTTTTATAATTTGGAGTTCTTTACACATTCTGGACATGAGACTTCTGTCACTTCTGTCTGTTGCAAATTATCTTTCCACTTGCAATTTTGCTCATTTAACGTTATAATATTTTTGTGAGTTTTAAAAAATATATATATTAAGGATTAATTTGCATATAATAAACTGAAATATATTTGAAGTGTACAATTTGATGAGTTTTAACGTAGGTGTAAATTCCTGAAATTATACCACATACAATATAGGGATAATTTTTGCATCTCCAGAAGGTTTTCTATCCCTCATGGTAATCCCTCTCTCCTGTTTCCCACGTCTTGCAAGGATTGATCTGCTTCTGTCATTATAACTTGGTTTGTATGGTCTAGATCCTTATGCAAATAAAATCACTCAGCTTGTACTCTTTCTCACCTGACTTCTCTCATTCCATGTACTTTGACATTTACTCATATTGTTACGTATATCAACAATTCATCTTTTTTATTACTGAGCAGTGTTCTCCTGTGTGTTATGTCACAACTTATCCATTACCTGTTGATGGGCAATTAGAACGGTTAGGTTTGGGGCTATTACAAGTAGTGCTACTATGTACATTTGTATACTAGTCTTTGTATGGACATAGACTTCTATTCTCTCAGGTAGATACCTAGGAATGAAATTTGAGGGCATGTGGTAGGTATCTCTTTAAAGGGTCAACTTTCTAAGGAACTGTCAAACTGCCGCCCATAGTAGCTGTACCATTAACAATTCCATCAGCAATGTGTGAGAGTTCCAGTTTCTCCTTGTCCTCAACAATTTAGTATGATCAACTCTTTTCTCCTTAGCCATTCTAACAGGTATGTAGTGCAGTCGATTGTCATTTGAACATTTGTTTCTCTAATGGCAAACTCTGTTGAACATCTTTCCATGTGCATATTAGCCATTCTTAAATCTTCTTTTGTAAAGTGTTCAAAATCTTTTGCCCATTTAAAAAACTGAGCTGTTGTTTATTGCTGAGTGATTAGAGTTTTTTCTGCATATTATGGACACAAGTCCTTTATCAGATATTTGATTTACAATATTTTCTCCCAGACTGTCGTTTTCTTTGTTCCTTAACTGTGTTCTTTGAAGAGTAGAATGTTAAAATTGTGAGGAGGTCAAAATTATGGATCCTGCTTTTGGTTTCATATCTTAGATATTTTGCTGCATCCAAAATCACAAAGATTTTTCTCTCTGTTTCTTTTGGAATTTGTAGTTTTATGCTTTACAAGGAGGTCCACTTTGAGGTAAATTTTATATATTGTGTAAGGTATGGGTTGAGGTTCATTTTTTCCCATATGGATACACAGCTGTGTCATATCATTTATTGAAAAGACTATTTTTTTCTCCACTGAATTGCCTTTATACTTTTGTTGAAAGTCAATTGTCCATATAGTACGGGTCTATTTTCTAGACTTCCTATTCTATTTCACTGATCCATTTTTCTCTCTGGAGGTCAATAACACACTGTCTTAATTACTATAGCATTATAAGAACACTTGAAATCAAGTAGTGTTAGTTCTCTAAATTTGTTCTCTGTAATATTATCTTTGGATGAACTCTTCTGTTGTTCTTTTGATGTACTCACCTAGTGTTTTGTTTGTTAACAAGTTTTCTCTAAGAAACCTTGAGTACATTCAGACAGATATTCTTCTTACTTAGAGCTGGAAATAACACATGTGCATTTTAATTCTTTCAGTCCTTTGGGCTTAAATGTCACCTTAATTCGAAGATCTTTGATACAAATGCATGAACCCCAAAACGTGTGCAGTTGTTGTAGTATTAATCCAAACCATCATCTGCTATAATGGCAACTGACGGCCAGCTGAGAACCTGAACTTTTTTGGAAACAAACTCTGTAGACTGACCTCTTGGGGGCAGGAAAGCCCAGGTGAAAGGTTAGTGGGAAGGTTGCCTCGATTCATAGTAATTCCTACAAGTTATCAGTCACTGGACCAGCTTTTTGCATATAGCATCTTATTTTATCTAAGATCTCTGTAATTTCCCATCTAGGAATACACTCTGGAACAGGGTCCGAAAACCCTTTTTGTAAAGAACCATGTTTTAGGTGGGGTCAACTTCCCAGTCTTGGGTCAAGGTATTTGCATAGTACCACACAATTAGAAGGGCTTCCCTGGTGGCTTAGAACCTGGGTTCAATCCCTGGGTCAGGAAGATCTCCTGGAGAAGGAAATGGCAACCCAGAGACCCCGGTTTAATCTCTGGGTCAGGAATATCCACTGGAGAAAGGGAGTGGCAACCCCATTCCAGTTTTCTTGCCTGGAGAATTCCATGAACAGGGGAGCCTGGTGGGGCTCCCCTGATGGGGACAGTCCATGGGGTTGCAGAGAGTCAGATATGACTGAACAACTAAATCTTCCTTCTTACACACTTAGAAAAGTTCTGTGCTTGGTTGCACACTCGGCTGTCCCCATGTTGAAACTATTGAAAGCTTTCTTCCTTAAGTGAGCTTCCGAATTTTCATTTTAAATGAAATATTCTGCAGTCAACCCAAACTGTAGGCTTTGCAGGTCTTACAAGTCTCTGATGCACTGACTTGCCTCTGTCCACATTAGAGAAAAGTAGCCACAGATGACATATAATAAGTGAGCCCAACTGTGCTTCAATTAAACTGTATTTATGAACACTAAATTGGAATGCAGTGTTATTTTTATGTATCATGAGATGTTTTTCTTCTTTTATTCCTCTCATTCATTTGAAAACATGAAAACCTTTCTTAGTTCCAAGACCATAGAAAACAAGAAGTGGGTTCTCCTCGGCCTGTGGACAGTAGGTTTCTGGCCCTCCTTGGGGAAAGGCCTGCGCATGTGCAGTAGGTGACGTGGACAAAAAGTTCACATTAGAACAGTTCGTGAATGCTGCAAACCAGAAACAAGCCAAAAGTCCCCACAAAGATAGAATGGTTCAATATACGTTGTGTATTTATATACAACATATGGTTGAAAGAAAAGAAGCAAGTCATAAAAGAGTACATGCAGTGTGATTTTATTTATATAAAGTTCAAAAATAGGCCCGCATAAGCACTAAAACTAAAGTACAAAAACAAAAGCAAAGAAACAATCATAGGAAAAAGAGGACCATGATTCCCTCTCAGGAGGGGGAGATGACGGGGAGGCGGAGACTTCTGAGGTTCAGGCAACGTTGTCTTTCTTGACTTGGGTCATGTTTACATTGTTGTTTATATTTATTCTTCTAACTATACCTTTGATGCAGCTGCTCTGAAATGTACATCTCATCATTTTTAAAAGTTCAGGTCCTGGCGCTAATCCTACATTGGCATTTGGACCCCCATTCCATAGTGAGGGTGGTGGGACGCCCAGGGTGGGGAGCAGTTGCATGCCCAGGCCACATGTTTCCAACTTCCTGAAGCTCCTCTGATATCATTTTGAAGACCTTTGGCATCCATCTGGCCCTGGGCTTCCACATTTGCCAAGAAGAGTCTTGGCTTTTATAGCATTCAAATGTTTTTCTTTTCAGTTTGCTTTCGTCTCAGACACTAATGCTCTCTGCCAAATTCCCTCAAGGTCAAATCTACATTATTATGGGTTCCATTGTCTTGAAGCCTTTCTTGTTTGCAAATTCCATTTTTCCTAATTTCAAAATATAATTATAAATAATTCAATCAGATTGAATTGGGCAGTGGATGTGTGTGCTGGCTACTTTCCCTTTATCCCCCTGCTCTTCAGTGTTTATTCTCTTCTTAATATTTCTACCTTCTGGCTTTCTGTGTGTGCCTGTATGTTGTCACTAACTGGACAGGGCGAAATTGAAAAAAAGAAAACATGTATTCAGGGTTGGAAAGGACATGAATTTAGGAGTAAACCAACTGGAGTGTGAACCTCACTCAAGCTAGCAGCTGTGTGTTCAAAGCGGGTGACTCAACCTCTCTGAGTCTTTTCTTTCATTAACAGAGTGAGGGCTGAAAACTACAAGAGAAAATCATTGTGAGAATGAGAAGCCTATGAAATGTACCTAGCTCTGCCCCTTCTTCTACTGCAGGACTTGTGGAAGATGGGCAGTATATTTTGGTTTTCTTTCTCTTTACCTCCCCCTTTCTATTCTCCTCCTTCCCTTCCATCCTTTCCTTTTGCATGATTTTTCTGCCTACCTCATTAACCTCATTAATCCAGCAATTCTCGAATGAAAGAAAAAGATGGTGGAAATGTTGGGGACAGGAAAAACTAAAGGTGGGAGATTTTTCTCTGAAGCCTGGGGAAAGAGCACTGGACACTTGGATGATCCGTTTCTCTCCTTTTCCCTTTTGCCTCATAGGTCTATTCACACCTAGAAGCCCATGAGCTGTAGCAAGGCTGCAGTCAGAATCTTTAGAGAGGTTAAGAGAGTGCACCATGATTTGAGGGATTAAAAACTGTATTAATAAAACACTTAGAACCTTACCTGGCATACTCTCAGCACTCAATAAATGTTGAATATTATTCTTGTTATTGTCTGATGATTATTATTGCTATTAAAGATAAGCACCCCAAACAGGCAACCAAAGTCATAAGGCCATTAGCTGTCTTGTTTGCCAAATGCCTACCCAAGTTACAAATATAGCAATAGTTGTTTCTTTCAGCATTTCCCAGCCTCCTGTGTCATTTCCCCTGCTAAAGGTTTCATTCTGCCTTTTCCAGAACAAACATCATTATAATCACTTCTTGTTCACATCTCTGATATCCCCATGGCTCTTGTTGCTCTCACTGGTAGTAGCAACACCTCTGAATTTACCACCATCTGCAAATATCATTAGCTATTGTTTATTCCCTCTCCCACACTATTAATGAAGATGTTAATTAAGACCAGAACTAACACTGACCCCAGCAGCAATCCACAAGACATTTATCCAACTGGATAAACTTCTGTTAGTCATTACCCACTGCTCCTAGACATTACCACCACTCCATTCCCTTCATCTGCTAATTTGTAAGAGAGTAGGGGAGAGAATTAAGGGAGCCCAGTATTATTTAAAAATTAACACTCTGATACTTAGGGTTTTGTAAAGAGATTTGGTGGAACATCAGAAGGGCACTTGTCAGCAGTATGTATGAGTGAAAGGAGCCAGCCTCCGAAAGAATTTGGTAACTGCCTGGCTCAGCTCATGGGTGTCAGAGAATTTAGCAACACGCTGTAAGGCTGGAGGACACCGGCACAAATATTAGACTGCTTTTCAGTTGCTTTCTTTTTCAGATGATCAGACTGAGACCCAAAGAGGCAAAGAGACTTGTCCAAGGTCACTTCCCTGGCTCATGCTAGAATCTGAACTGAAACTGGGAGTTCTAACTTCCTGTCTCATGCTCTTTGCAGGAGCCAAGCTGATCATGCTTCCCAGAGGTTCTGTTCAGACATCTATGTTGTTAGCATTTGCCCACTAAATCCTAGATGCACAGAGCAGTGTCCATCAACTTCATCTCTTTGTTCCCAGCAAACCATCTCCTATAGTCTCAGTTCTCTGTACACTTATTAAAGGAATGAGTATTATTCACCATGATGCACTGTGCTCTCGGCCTATAAATTAGTAGTTCTCAACCTTGGTTGAACATTACAATCACCCAAGGGAGCTTTTAAAAAAATGCCGATGCCCACACCACACCCCTTGAGATTTGAATTTAATTGGATTGAGGAAAGACCAGGCACTGGTAATTTTTTAAATCTCCCTAGGTGATTCTAATGCATCCAGGGTTGCAAGTCACCTCCCAGGATAAAGTATTTTTCCAAAGATTCCAAAATTGAGAAGTTTCTTATTCTATAGAATGGGATCAGTACAGAACCACTGTAACTTAGCAATTAGGAGCAAACCTTTCTTTTAAACAGGAAATTGAACTGCTCTTCAAACCTTTTCCTTGGGAAAAATGCAAATTACATTGCCAACTCAGAATAATGTAGTTTGGAATCTATTAATCTGAGGCTGGTGTTTACACGGGGCAATTTTTCCAAACTTAACCTTCACCATGTGGGCAGTAGTGCCAACTGAAAACTCTAAGGTGGTCTCAAAGGGACTGAGTCCTTTACTACAAAATCTGGCCCACTAGAAGCAAAGTCAAGCAGAGGACAGAGAGAAGACTTATCAGTGTTTAGGGGTTTGCTCATTTAGACATTAATACCCATTGTACCCTCTCAGTAACAAATGCCTTGCTGCCACTGGTGTGGCAATGAGGCCTTAGTAGAAGAAGAATGTAGGTCAAAGACAAAATAAGGAGACATAGTCTCAGGCTTCCTGCTGGACAGGAGCCCAAGAAGAATAGAAGACAAGGCTTTGGAAGGCCTCAGAGGCTGCTAGCCTCCTGGCATCATACTTCACGGTCTTTTCCATTTTAGGGGAACATCCCCAAATGACTAAGTGCCCAACAACTGGCAAAGAGGGAAATTCAGAGTGCTCGTGTATGTTGGTACAGGCTGTTCACTGCCCAAAGGGACCTGGTGTATGGGGGTGGAGATCTGAAGTGAGAAAAGGTGTTTTCAGGAAGGACAGAGGGTTCTATTTGTAGTTCACAGAAAGGCCCCACCTGGAAACTGGGATGACTGAAGAGGGAGGGAGACAAAGACCCAACCATACCCTGGTTATAGGTAGCAGGGGGCTGGTGATGAAGACAGAGAAGAAGAGAGGAGAAAGGATGGAAAGTGTTGGGGAGAGGTTGTGAGGAGCTCTCTACCCTCACAGAATATGCTCCAACATCAGTGCCTCTCCATGGTTGGGAAGGTGGAGATAAAACAGGAAAATGTACAGGAAGCCAGAGAAACATGGAAATGGAGCATCTGTAGAAAAGACAATAAGATGCACAGAGAAAGGAAGTCCAAGGTGGGAACATTTTTCACACATTCACTCTCTCACCAGTTGAAGTTAGGGCCCCTGCCACGCATGGCTCATGGGCTTGCCTGCCGCTGTCACAAGCTGGTTCAGCTTTGGGGAAAGAGAGGGAAGAGAAGGCGTCCTGGCAACAGTCCCTGATGGAGGGTCAGGACAGGCGCCTTAACCAGTGAATGCTTCCAGATG
Source organism: Odocoileus virginianus (assembly GCF_023699985.2). Classification (NCBI taxonomy): domain Eukaryota; kingdom Metazoa; phylum Chordata; class Mammalia; order Artiodactyla; family Cervidae; genus Odocoileus; species Odocoileus virginianus. The sequence continues at coordinate 30,865,324 of NC_069691.1, forward strand.
CACTGAAGTGTCCTCCCAAAGCACTGCCCAAGAAGCAGCTTAACCAGAGAGTGACTCCTCTAGAGGGGGGAAAAAAAATCAGTCATGTTGACAAGGTCAAAATACCAAGAAAACAGCCTTCCCAAGTGAGCAATTCTGGGTCAGGATCACAGTTCATTAGAACGTACTCTTTTCTGCTTCTCCCTTCGTAGACCTCTTGGTCAGGGTGTGATTTTTAATATATGCCCCCACACAGAGGCTCTCAGGGTACACAGTGTCTAAGAAAACATGTAAAAGATTGGATTTGGGAAAAGGATTCTCTCCCTGCTAACTGTTCAAAAGAAAGGCTCTAAGGACGTGCTGCAGTAGTAGCCAAATACTGCCATCCAAGGACAAATTAGCCCAGGTGGTATTTGGGCATAGAAGGAGCAAGTTACGGTGTGGTCTGCCCTGTTCCAATATTGGGACTCAGCGAGCACTCAAAATTCCCTTAGGGTCTGGAAATTGAGGCAATTTGGATGAAACCAAATCCCTTTGGTTGCACCATAGAAAGCTCAGGGAGAGAGCCAATGGAGTGAGAAAGAAGGAAGTAAGGAAGGGAGGGAAGGTAGGAGGGAGGGAGGAAGGAACACAGCTAGGGAGGACTCACTTATTGAGCACAGACTGCTTGCCAGACATTGCTTTTGGCTTTTTCATTCACGCAATTCCGCAGACACTTTAGAACACCACTGTGAGGTTGGTATAGTTGCCCAGCTAATGAGTGGCCAGGTTATATTCAAGTCAGGTTTGTCTGATTTCCAATTTCCTCTCTTTTCCATGGACTAAATCTACATACATGTACACCTGTGTATATGTACATGCATATGTGTTTTATCACATCAGTGTTTCTTAAACTGCCCTTGTCACCAAGCAACCAAACAATGCAGACAAATTTCCTGTTACATTTCTGTTTTTTATCATGTCCTCAAGCTAATTGGTTTTCCTCTCTTCAGAGTGGCCTCCAGTGTTGTCACCATCAGACTTTGCCTGTATATTATTGAAGCAAGGGAGATCATTTGTCCTGGTTCTGTTGCCTACTCGGCAGGATTTGTTTTCCTTTTTAGTGGGAGGGGCAAGTGCCACTGTTTTTGCTGCCCTGGGACTTCTCAGATCTCCTTTAGATAAACAGCTCAGCCCTCTTCAATCCACAAACTTCTGATAGTTGGAATCTTCCCTTTGCCTTCGTGAAGCTTGGAGAAGCCTTGGAGAAACTTGGAGAAGCCTGGAGAAGCCTTGGAAAGCTTCTTTTCAAGCAGTCATCCCATACTTCTCTTAAAGAGGCACCTCCTAAACAGGCATTGAAGACCTTGCCCCTACTGCCAACAACCTTTGTGTTGTTTTCCTGAGAGGAAGTGGAGAGGGGCTGGGTAGGGGGCTACAGAGTCATGAGGCTGCAGCCCCCCCCCCCCCCCAGCTGAGGCGAGATGACCAGGTTCTCCCCCACCCCGATCCCGAGTCTCCCTGGAGCACACACAGATGCTTCAGGAGGAGATACTATCACAAAAGGGTTTATTAGGGAGAGAAAAGTGTGAAAAGCATGGAGCTGTTGGCAGGGACGCCTGCTCCAAGGTTCAGCCTCTGCTGTCTGCAGGCTCCGTTGATTGATCCTTCCCTTTTTTCCTCCACTCCCTACTTTCCAAGGGTTTACATTCACTTTACAAAGAAAAGCCATCACCAGGCAAAGATGTTTATAGCATTGTATTAAAGTTTGGTGGAGAGGAGGGGAAAGGAAGGAAAAGGCTGGATTGGGGGGGTGGGGGGAGACCGTGAGAGAAAGCAAAGGCAGGCATGCATGAGAGGCCGGAGCAGCGGCCAAGAAGAGGAAAAAGGACTGCCAGGGACAGGCAGACAAAGTGTGCCTGGAGCCTTATAGAAAAAGCGCAAAGACCTGAACCGGAGAAGCAGTTAAACACCCAAGTGCAAATGGACTTTGGGATTCTCCTGGCTAAAAAGGGCTGCCAAGAAAACACAAAATAGGCCACCTTGACGACCCAGAGAAACAAGTTCTGAGAAGGCCGGTAGGAGATGCCCAGAAAAGGGCCAGCAAGTAAATATATAAAGGGCAGAGTATGCTAATATGCTGTGAGCCTTTAAACTGGGGGCGGGGGTGTGAAAGAGGGGGACAGGGAGGGAGAATATGAAGGTCTGAGACGGAGCAACATCAAGTGAAAACAAAAGCAGCACAGAGACAGACCGGGACAACACACACACACACACACACAAACACACACACACAGCCAGACCCCAAGAGAAGGACGCAGAGTCACACGCAGAGACAGACGGGAAAGGACCGGGGAAGGGGGGTGGCGAGTGGGAGTGGGGGGAGAGGGAAAGTCTGCAGCCAAACGCAGCAGACTTGGCAGTGGGACAGCAGGGCGGGCCAGGCAGCGACTGCACTTGCTGCGTCTCGTCCATTGTGGTCTCCGAGGGGGGGAGGGGGGAGTTGTTTGTTTGTTTTCTTGTTTAGGCTCTTTGTCTCTTTTGTTCCAAGTACTGACTTTGCTTCTTTCCCAGACCCTGGGCTGATGGAAGAGCTTTATGGATTTTTCTTAAAGAGACAGGATTAGCTAGTGTCCTAGTATTGGCCGTTTCTCAGTCTTAACCAGTTCCTGCCTAAGTGACTGTTTTCTTCATTTTTTTTAAAGGATTATACTAAGAATGGAGAGACAGTGTTTATGCTGCTTTTTGTGATAGTAAGAATGAACCGGTCAATTTCACCCTCCCCACTAAAGCTCTTCCTGTGGGGTTGCCAATACTGCAGGAGGGGAAAGAGAAAACACAAAAAGGAGAAGAAAATCCTACAAACAACAGTAATAGGGAACATACAAAAATAATTCTAAACACATTGGTAAATGTTCTACTTTAAAAAAAAATAACAACAACTAATCACCAAGATTTGAAATATGAACTTGAAGTTGTTAATAAGCAGAAGAGGGGCTTTGAAGGAAGAAGGATGGCTCCTCATCCCTCCGGTGACACTGCCAAGGCACTGCCCCGTCTCTTGGTGTCACACCGGGGCTTTTCTCAGGCTCCATCCCAGAAGATAAACGGCACAGCCAGCAGGCTCTGGGTCACTCCCCAGCCCCTCCTTGGCCTTCCTGAAAGGAAATGACCGTCCACATGCTGGGGCAGCTAGGTGTCACCACGCTGAGCGCAGAGTTGCTTGCTATTCACTTGAGGAGAGGCAGGGGAAAGGGGTGTCCCTCAAGCCTTTCACTTCTTTGTTTCCAGAGAGACTTCTAGCTTCCTGTCCCAGTAATGGAACTAGGTTTTGGTCTACAGCAGACAGCTTCTGAAGGAAATGAAATTTTAAAACACTCCCAAATTCGTCTAAGTTGGGTTTTCAATACCTCTCTAGTCCTCAGCCAGCCCTTTTCTTAATCTTACCTTCCTCCTCTCCTCTCCTGCCTTAAAATCTCCCAGTGAAATCTCGGGTGCCAGAGATGAAAAACAAATAAATACAGCCCTAGGACTATGGAAGGGTAGGTGGGGGTGGGGATGGCAAAGGGAAGTGGGGGTTCCTTTGTGCAGGGATCCTTTAAACTCAAAGTAAACACCGACTGCAGTGGGTTCTCCTGCCCCCAAGCCAAGTGTGGCTGGGTACCGCTGACTCTTGGGGGGTTGGGGTGCCTCTCCTCCGCCGGCCCTTGAGAAGTTTGGGACTTAAAAGACTGACAGTTTTGTCAACTGCTCACACTCGGGGGTGGCAGGATGAGGAGTTAAGAATCAGGGCAGCTTACACCCACAACTCTATCCACTGCCTTCCTCCTTCTACCTTAATTTTTCTCCTCTCGCCTCCCTCTTCATCCCCACTCACCACGCCTTTTAAAAAGCCGCCACAGGCATCTCACCCGCCGCTGATGCGGTTTTACTGTTACTGCTGGGCTGCCGTTTGAATGGGCCGGGAAAACTCCCGCCTTCTCAGGCCACCCTCCGCTGGGTTTTCTCCTACATAAGCTTGGTGGCAACGTGGGCCAGAGCAGGCAGGGACCAGCCCGGGGGTGGGCGCGGGGTAGGAGGGGGGTGAAGGGGAGAGGAGGTGGGACCTTGGTCCCAGGCAGCCGAGTCCTAGCGGGGCCTGTGTGAGGAGCGCCCGGAGGGAGCACCAAACGAGTGGGGCATGCAGGGCATGTGTTCCCCAGCGCACGGAGGTCAAAGGGAGGAGGTGGGAGGGCGCAGGTCTCAGCTGCTCCCTCCGGTAGCCATTTGTGGGCACCTTTGTTTTGCGTAGATTTTCATGTCCGTGGTCACGCAAGGTAACAGGCAGCCTAACCTTGAGTGCCTGGCAAACTAGAGTCTGATGTTGGGGACGCTAAGGTGGCCGGGCTGAACCCATTAGCCCCTAGGGATGCCCGCAGGGCAGGCGTCGTCTGCGAACGACAACAGGACGCACCCAGCACGTGGAAGGATTGAGGCAAAATGTTGGCCCCATCCTTGGGGAGTAGGGGAAGAGGGGTTAGTACGATCCTCAGCCCAATCCAGTGGGATTCAGAAATGACCCCAGGACCAAGCGTCTGCCCCGCGCGGTGCGCAGAGGATTACGTTTCTCTGCCCCGCACCCGGCCGGGCAGCGCACCCGGGGATCCAGTTTCCTTCGGAATGTTCCCGTTGACTTGGTTTGAAAGTTGAAGCCCCGGGGTAGTAAGGCTGGCTGCAAAAATCTCCAACCACACTAATCCTAGACAAAATAAAAACACAATAGGCCGCAAACCAACCAACTTGGGGCATTTCTGCGGGGGTCTCCCGGCAGGGCGCACGTCGCTGCGGAACCTGGAGGGAGGCAACCTTTCTACCTCGAACTTTCCATGTGTAGGAAGACCTCAGGAAGGTGTTAGAATAGGGTCTCCCCTCTACTGCCTACTCCGTCTCCTAAACTGGTATAAAAACATCCCCGGAACCAACTGCAGCCGCAGCTCTGGCGGGGTAGGGGGCGGGGTGGGGTGGGGTGGAGGCCCAGGAGGCTTGCCTTGAGGCTGAGCTCCGCCACGAATTTGCCCCACGCCAGGATGGAGGGTCTCCCAGGGAGACGAAACCCAGCTGGAGAAATCGCGGCCTGGGAGCCCCTGGCCCCTCTCGCAAGACAACCCGCCCGGCGCGAAGGATGCGTCTCCCGATCCCCGCGCAGGGAAACTGGAAGGCAGGCAGACTCTTGAGCTCTAACAGAGTAATCTCAAAGAAGAAGGAAAAAAAAAAAATCTTTAAAAATGAAAAGGGGGGGAAAAAAACTAAATTTGAACAAAACTAAATTACAAGCCCACAGGTCCCTGCGCCGCAAACGAGGTGGGGGAGGAGGGGGCGGAACGGCCGAGGCGCTGAGCGTGGGGGATGCAGCACGAACTCCGTCCCCTGCAGAGTCGGTGCCTTCGGGGGCTCCACCGCCGCACGCTCCGACTTGCAAGGTTTGGACTCACAAGGGAGGCCGAAGGTGGGAGGGAGAGGCGAGAAGAGGGGTGGAGGGAGGGAGGGTGGGGGGTCTTTTTCTCCTCTCGCCTGCTCCAGGAGAACTGGAGGTGGCAAAGCGTTAGAAAACTTTGGAAAGTTTGGGTAGCGTGGTTAGCGGTGGAGACGCACGGCAAGCTAGCCGTACTGGGGAAGGCGTGGGGGAGCAGGCTGGGTGTAACTGGGACACCAGGTCCTCAGGCGGTTAAAAATCCAAGTCTCCCGGGTCAGGTCCGCCTATGGCCCCAGAGGCTTCTAGGGGCCAGTACCCCGGGAAAGTTTGAGAACGTTTCTCTAGGAGACTGAGCAGGCAGAGCCGGAGTTCCGCGATTTGTGTCGGTGCGGAAAGCATTACCCCATGACAGCTCAGAGCTTGTCTGCCAAAGCGGGATTAGATCCGCTGGCTCAAGGGTTCGGTCCCCCACCTTCCCTCACCCGGCGAGGGCCTTGCGCGCGCCTGGGATCTTTGGGGTGATATGCGCGGTTTCGAGTTGCGCGCCGGGTCTCCATGTACCACGTGCGTCTACGGACTCCGGCGGGCACCTTTGGGAGAGTGCCCCCAAAGGGGAGGGGGCCACGCAGCCGGGATCATGCTGCTGCTACGACATTCCAGCTGGTGCACATCCTTGCTGGAGGCAGGACACTGTGGCCCAACCCAAGTTCTCCCCGCGCCCTGGGAAGGAAGTGTGGTGCGCTCGTTGGAGCGCGAGGCTGCCGCCGCCCATTCCACATACTGCCTGGCATCCTGCTTTTCCTCACTGCACACCAGGGAAAGGCATAATTCAATTATATCATCCAAGTGCAACACAGCCTTTTCCTCTTTTGCCCTGGAGCCTACGACGTTTCGAAGGCGAATCTCCCAATTCTCAAATAAATACCTATCGCTCCAAAGCCGAGCTGGGTTCTCTAGTAACTACTGAGGGGAAAAAAGAATTCAAATCGGATATGAGTTTACAGCCTGAAGCGGCTTATTTAGGCTCATTGAGTGCCATTCCAAATGGCACAGCTCACGCTATTTCGAGAGAAGTTGGAGATTGGAGAGAAAACGGGGTTATTTAAAGTGACTCCCAGAAAGCAACTTTTCTTCCCCTGGCTCCCTCGGTTACCGCGTCAGTGCTCCAGCTTAATGCAGCCCGTGCGACCCAACCTTTGATATTTAAGCCTTGCCAGCTCCTGGGTGAAACTACCTGTTGGGAGATTCCGCAGCCTAGACATTCGGCCCTCACTTCCCCGGTGCAATCCTGGCAGCGATGGGATGGCTCTGGGGTTGGCACGAGAAGGGAGAGGAGCGGAGAGCCGGGAGCAGCGGACGAAGTCAGCTGCGCCTGGCAGTGCCCAGTGAGCTGCGCCCGCCCTTCTGCTCGCTCTCGGAAAATTGGAAATAGTACGCTGAGAGGGGCCCCTGGCTTCAAGGATGGGCCCAAACTCAGCTCGATTCTCTAAATTAGGAAACCCCGAAACGGTGCCGTTTGTACTGGCACCTCGGTGCAAGTCTAACTTTAAAAGACAAAATGTCTCCAGGCGGCTTCCTCGGCGCCCACCCCCACCCCGCACTCGCATACCCTGCACTTTCTCCGGCACCAAAATTCCCCTTACTACTTCTGGAAATTCGGAAAACTCCTCAGACGCTTGGACGCGCTGCAACCCAGAGGCTGCTTAAAGCTCTTGCAGGAGTTGCTTGAGGGAAATCACTCTGTTCTTGCGAGCAAACAGAATCTCTGTATTTTAACACAACCTAACTGGATGAGGGAGTGGAGCTAGGAAGGACAATTTGAGCAGTCTTTGCAGCCTGTTGGAGGAAATTTCGGAAGTTGCGGACAGGGGCTTGTCTCTCACAGGAACCTGTGGCAGGGACAATTCGGGCCGGGCCCTGGGTTTGGAAGTCTCGCTTGGGAAGCACACAGCCAGGGTCTGGCTCACGCGGTTTAATAACATTCTTTCTGGCAAACTCTCCGGCAGATCCCGCCCTGACATTAAATTGGGGTGGACGTGGAGACGCAGGCTGGGCTAAACCGGAAAATTTTCCCCCAGACGCGGAAGGCACGCCGGGTTGTATCTCCGATGCGGGTTTCTGCTTTTTGATAACGAACCCCAGGCTGTTTGGGGAGCAGTGGAATTGGGAGAGGCCTTACGAAGGGGCCGATGTGGGGGGTGGAGGGGGCGGAAAGTCTCTGTAACTAGGGGTACGGTGGCGCTTTATTCTCGGCGCACGCGCTTCCATCCCCGTGGTCACAAAGCACTCGGCTGAAAACGAAATGGGGAGAAATATTAGGCAACTGCAGGGAAGAAGGGGGGTAACCCTCGTCTTGTTTAGGATGCTCGTTTTGACAGCAGAGACTGAGGGGTTATGTAGAAGAAAGAGAATTTATTCGTGAGAATTAATTGCACGGGGATGAGTATTGAGACTTCGAACCTAAAAGACAGCTCAGACCCTTTCCCGCGCCACAGTCTCTTTTTATGATCCTGGCAATATGAGACTGGCCCTTAAGTCGCACTCCTAGTCCCAGACCTTCGTGGCATCTCCAGGCCCCGTGTGTCTCCCTGTGGACTCCTCTCGGCATCCTTGCCCAGGACCTAAGGGAATCTGGAACGACTCTTGCAAGCTTGCCCTTCGCAGGGCGCACACGCATGGGTGGGCTCTCCCCACGCGGCTGTCTCCTCTGCCCCGCGGACCCCTCAGGGGCCTGGGAAACCCGAAGTATTTTCCAGCGCTCAAACTCGGCACTCCTGTTCTATTTCAGTTCAGTCCCAGGGGCACGGACCCAAGGATAATAAACAATGCTGCTTATTAGAGATACAAACGGGCACAGAAAAGAACCACACAGAAAAGCAAGCGCAGAAAGCATTTTAACAAGTGGCCAGACGTTCAGAATTGCCATTGAAATTGACTTGTAATGTACAACAGAAGGTATTCCTCTGAAAGACACTGAAGTTGGAGGAATATAGGTTTGTCAAAGTGTGATGACTGATGGAGCAGTTTTTATTTACTTGGTTTTTCTCTGGAAATCAGGCAGGGCTGCTGCTACCTCTCTACAGGAGAGGTGCCTCCTACCTCCTGCCTCTCTAAGGAACCTCCTTCCTGCTCCCTCTCCCCCTGCCCCTTAGATCGCTAGCCTCATAAAAAAGGGAGCATCTTCCAGGTCTCCCCATACTTTGGTACCCTTATTTCAGATCCCACAAGAATAGAAAACACTACCTTCTCTTTAGGCAGTGACAACACAGGCTTTGGGGGGAGATGTTATTGTAACAGGCATGGTCAGATAATTCAGAGATACAAAAAAAAAAAAAAAAATTTCCACTTTTTCTTCTTTTTTAAAAAATAGAAATGTAGATACCTTTCGAGTCTGACCTCCCTAGTGGGGGGGTGGGACATGGCTGAAGATTCCTCCTGGGGAGCGGGTGAAACCAATTTCTGCCCTGCAACGGCCTTGGGAAAGGGCCTCCCATATGGTGTGAACACCCCCCTTACAATGTCAGAAAATATTCCTGCCTGCAATATTGGCAAGAGGCTGCTGTGACAGGCGGTGCGGCTTTAAATAGGAAGAAGACCACAGGGTGAAAGGAGCCTCAACCTTCCTACCCATCAGACTACCTGCCATCCTGTCCCCAAAGGCCCAGCGCTAAGGAGACTATGAGGAAAAATTTGATTTTGAGCAGGGTGGGAAAGGAATCCATGCGTGTTCTAGAAACAAGCCTCCATTGGATTCTCAGGAGCTGGCTTACCACAGAATAGGTCTCCCCAATCCAGCTGCTGAAGCATTGTCTGAGCATCTCTTCCTTCTATGACCCAGTCTCCCCACTTATGTTGTGGTGATGGTTCAGGTAATGTTGGAAGAAACCTCAGAGGTGTTTTCGTCCAATTCTCCTGGGCAGCTGTCCTTATGGTTGTGTTAAGGGGAGGGTCTAGTCTCCCCAAGGCCAGCCCTGCACCCACACAAAACTCTCAGCCTAGGAGACTGGACTGGGGCTAACCCTGGCTGGGCCTTGAATTTCATCCCCTCTGCCAACCACTGGCAACTCTTTTGTCTGGAAATCATCATGGTGCCAACTGCACCCAAAGAAGAGCCTAAACTATCTGTTCCCACCTCCTCCCACCTCCGTAAACTGATGGCCTTCCCAGAGTGTTGATTCCTGTATTATTTTAGAACTTGTTCAGGTGTGTCTGGCCCTTTCTGCCTGCGCTAGTTGACAACTTTTAGGAAGGGTCTCTGATGAACTCAAGCTTAAGAAACCCCCTTTGCAAAGTGTGTAGCTGAGTTTTAAAAGGTGCCTCAGTCACTTTGGAGGGGGAGGTAAGTTCTGCTCTGTCCTCCCCATAGTTTTCCAAATCAACTGACCTGTACCTTATAATTTTATAGGTGAGGAAACAAAGGCTCAGAGAAGGTAGTTGACTTCCTAAGAGCACACGGTGAGCTGAGGGCAGAGTCTGCACTATACTCTGAGATTCTTGATTTTGAAGTCCGTTTGCTCAGTTTTGAGGGTGTTGTGATCGCTAAAGTAAACTACTGTTCAGGAAGCATCGACTCTGTGCCAGACCACGTGCATGCCAGACACTTTACGTAAGTCATCACTGCAGCAGTTCTGAAGAGCATCATTAGCTCCAATAAAAATTTAAAAATCAAATTATGAAAATAATATGCATAAATCAAAATACAAAGGGGCATAAAATGAAAGTAAAAGGCTCCCACTCTGCTCTTCCCCCCTGCCAAGAATACCACTGACCTTTTTTGCCCTTTAGTGACTCTCTCCCATATCAGACAGACCTTATCATTACTTTATGAAGAAGGAGAAACCAGCTCACATTAGGTGGACTGGCTGGGGCTACCTGTCCCCAGGCTCAGCAGTTCCACTCTTCTGCATTAGCTAAGATGAGTGGGGAGAAAATGGAAGTGAAGAAAGCCAGAGATAAAAAGAAGGGTCAGGTTAGAGTTAATATCACCCCTTCCTTTCCTCTCTTCCTGCCCCATCTAGGCACTTACTCACGCTACAGTTTTTCAGGAGACCAGACCATGGCTCTCTCGGTGCAGATATCCTGAGGCTCATCTGTGACAGCAATTGGGCCAGCAGCTCTCCTCGGGCCCTGGTCGCCTGAGTACTGCCCGACAAGTGCTGCCCCTACCCTGTACTAGCTCTAGGACTGGAGCAGATGTCTTAGGCTTGAGACTTTCCTGCTTGTCTCTGAGAGTTGTTCTGAGGCTAAAATGAGAGGCAGGGAAAAGACTCTGTAAACTTGAAATCTTTCCATGTAAATAGAGCAGCTGCCTTTCAAGGGCCTGGATAGGAACCCTGTGCCCGACTCTTGCAGAACAGTAGATTTTTAGGGATCTAAAGGTTTGCATTTTGTCTGTGTTCTGTCTGTATGTAGGGGCAGGGCTACAAGTGTGTTTTAAAGTAGAAAGGGCTGTTTTTTTAATCCCTGAAAGATGATAACACTGAATCTTTGGTATCTGAGCGGATTTCTTTCTACTGGAGAATAGGTACAGCCAAGCTGTTGAGGGTAGGAGGAGGCAGTTACCTTGCTTGGGGTGCACAGTGGGGTGGTAAGAGGTGTGGCTGAAAGGATGCTTCAGCTGCTCCCTGTGGGTAGGTGTCTACCTGCAAAGGCTGATCTGAGATTGTTCAGGGGCAGGAGGGTTGGTGAAGCTGAACACTGCCGGGGGGGTGGGGGGGGGGGGGGGGGGGGGGGCATGAGCTTCTCAAACCGGTCATTACATTTGTTTGTTATTATTTCTTGAGAGGAAGTGGAGGGCTATTAGAGAATGAATGTGATAATTCTTCCAGGGAGCTAGTCTTGTCTTTGAGGCTCCTTCATTCTGGAAGAATCTTTAGAAACATCCTCAACTGAGGGGCCTCCATGTGACAGCAAATGATAAGCTAGGGCCCGGGTCTCCTAAGCTTTGCAGAGGAAGAGCAGCTGTGGTTGGGCTGGTGCCTCTGAAAAGCCCTATTAGAAACTTGCCCAGAGTCCAGTAATGTGCCCAGATCTGAGATGAGATGGAGGGAGACTGTGAGCATCAGGGAAGAAGGAACGGTTTTAAAATGAATGAAGGGGGCCGGGGAGTGGGTTGGTTCCAGAGAGAAACCATGAAAGGAGTGAAAGTCAGATTTTCGGGAAGGCCCAGCCAGCTGCACAGCCTGCCTTTAATGCCTGTGTCAGGACAAAGGATGCTGCGCCCCCTGGTGGCAGACTGGGGGTCGGCGCCCGCGCGCTGCGGCGGAGACCGGCGGCCAGACCCAAGGACCAGCTGGAAAAGTCGGCGGGTCAGATGCCTTTTCTTCTGTTTGCTAAGGGAGTTGAAGTTGAAATAGCCTTTGCTTTCTCAACTCTGCAGTCTAAATAGAGACGTTGGTGTTAAGTGAGCGGGTTTTGTAATTCTGGCATGCAATTTAGGCCGGCAGGACAATGCCTGTTTAGAAGTAACCTAGTGGGGTGGGAATTGCCCTGGCCGGGAGAAAAGATCGGCATTTAAGCGGAGAGCTGGTCTGAGGAGAATCTTGAAAAATTAAAGAACCTCCCTTTCTCAGTCTTAACACAAAAGGGGCTACAGTAAGATGTTTTAAAATTCTTTTGCTGGGATTTATGAGATAATCGTTACTCTTTTCCCAGAGCCTTGCACATTTGACATTATTGTTATTATTATTTTCTGTTTATGTGAGGGTGCAAATGTTAGGTTTCAGCATCCTGAGTTCCCTGATCCTGAGCAAAGATTTGTGTGGCTCCCCTCCTTTAAAAATGCAAAACAACGCTCTCTTCATCGCAGAAGCCATCCCCTCCACCTTTTGTGGAGCCTCCTGCAAAAAGCCGCAGTGAGTGCAGGTCTTTAGTCTCCACTCTGTTTCTTTTAAAAATAAAGTATGAAAGTTGTGCTGGAAATTATGCTGCTAAGTGTTACATGTGGTAGGTGTGAATGTATGTTTCAATAGTTCCAGGCACAAGACCAAAAACTTCCCCAGAATTAGCAGAATTTTCAGCTATAATCTGGCTAACATTTCAGCAAATAGGTCCAAAGGCCTGTTGGGAGCATGCTGCCTCCAAGGAGCTGTAGAGTTGGGTTTCCACTGACATGCTGAGCCGTCCCTTGTATGGTCAGGTGATGTTCAGTGCGATCAGCCCCAGGAAGAGCTTTGTGGTGGCTACAAGTTTCCTCTCCTAAAACCTGCAGATCAAGTCTCTGAGTAGTCAGTTGTACCCCCAGGGCCATTATTTTTGCTCTGCACTTGAAGTCTTAGCACGATAGAATGGGTACATTTTTTGTTTTTGTGTTTAAGAAACTGATTATAGTGCTTTCAAGGACCACTTGAGTAGCGACCTTAGTAGGCAGAGCTTCAGGGAGCGTGTAGCCAGGCTGGATAGTGTCACTAGGCCATATGCTTCCCCGGAGGAGCAGGGCTGCCTCTCTGAGAGGAAATGGGACGCAGAACAGAGCCCACACATTGTGGATGGCGGCTGCTGAGCACAGGGCTAGCTTTGGCCTGGAGCACTGTGCCTCCCCTTCTCTAAAGTGAATGTGTGAAAATGAAAGTGTTGGTCACTCAGTCGTGTCCGACCCTTTGCAACCCTGTGGACTGTAGCCCGCCAGGCTCCTCTGTCCAGGGGATTCTCCAGAGTACTGGAGTGGGTAGGCATTCCCTCTTCCAGAGATCTTCTCAATCCAGGGATCGAACCTGGGTCTCCTGCATTGTAGGCAGATTCTTAACATCTGAGCCCCCAGGGAAGCCTGAACAGCTTTGTACTGGACCGAACGGTGTTGGGTCCCCTCTACAATTTTAGATGTTGAAGCTCTAACCCCCAGTATCTCAGAATGTGACTGTATTTGGAGATAGAACCTTTAAAAATGTTATTCAATTAACAGGTCAGTAGGGTGGGTGCCCATCCAAGGGAACTGGTGTCTGTATAAGCAGAGTTTAGGAGGCAGGAAAGTACAGAGGGAAGACTCTGTGAAGATACAGGGAGAGCGTGCTCATCATTGAGAAGGAAACCTCAAGACTGAGGCCTTCGAAAAGCCATCCTGCTGACACCTTGCTCTCAGATGCATAGCCTTGAGAACCGTGAGAAGATAAATTTCTGTCATTGAGGTCACTCAGTCTGTGGACTTGGTCACGGTAGCCCTAGCGAACTAATGCAAATGGATTCTCAGCACCAACCAATTCTGTGTTCCATTTGGGGAAAAAAACCTAGAGCACCAAATTTTTCTAGTTTTTGAGAGGGGTTAAGAGTCTTTTGCTCTTTAAATGTTGGCAGCAGGGCTGATGGCTTCACAGACAAGCAATCTGTGTAGTCCCATGAGACTGGTACTCAGCAGGCCTCGGTGCTCGGTGTCACGTGAAATTCTCCAACGTTGAACAAGGGGTTTGCATTTTCACATTGCCCCAGACCCCACAAGCTATGGAACCCGTCCCCACAAGCTATGGAACCCGTCCAAACATGAAGTTTAAATAAAATTTAAACATGGTTAATTAAGAGTGTAGGGGCTGAAACAGAATATGTCTGAGGCTGAATACAGCGTGGGACACAAGTTTGAACTTTTTGTTGCTAAACAGATTATGACTTCCCATTCCCCCGACATCCCTGGGAAGGAATTTGTGGAGCCCAGAGGTTTCTGGGGCGGGGAAGAAAAGTGCACAGAGATACTCCCCAGGTGTGATTCCCTGAGATTCTAAATACATGAGCTGGTGTAACAACATCAATAACAACACAACTTTCTTTTTCCAGGGATGGGCGATCAGAAGCTCAGAATAAGAATATGTTGAGAAGCGGTCTCACAGGAGGAATTAAGTGTTTGGTTTAGGGCGGAGAGCTGGGCTGGCCCTGTGGATGCCTGATGCTGGTAGCTCTCCCAGAGCCATGCACCCGGGCACCTAGCTGGGCTCCAGGAAACTGAGCTGAGTATGTGCCCCACTGTGACCTCCATGACTCTGAGGGGCAGTGCGGCTCCCTGGACAAGCAACATGGAGACTCAACAAGTGACAGGGGAGAGGGCCTGGCTAGACCACACTTTTCCGCCCACAACTGAGGAGCAGGACTCTTTCTCCTTTGGGCTGAGCCAGTCTCAAGATTCTCGAGAGGTTTCCCGTTGGGTTAGAAGGGCTGAGCTGCGAGAGGGAAGCTGGGCTGCCTGTTTGAAGGTGGGCCTCAGCGCTCAACTGTAAGTGAATGAGGTTCCTGAGAGTCGTGGTGCACGCCATGCTGGTCGACTCTCATTTGGAAGGGAAAAGTTTGCCCCTGTGGAAATGAACATCAGTCATCAGGGAGCAGAGTCCCGGGGATATTATGGAGAGATCCTGTTTTTAAGGCTCTGCACTGATTTATAGAAGCTCACTGAAAATATTATAGTGGAATGTTCAGTCAGGAGGTCTGCTTTTCTAGTTCTATTTCTGCCCAGTACTGGCTAACTGGAGAGTGTAAATTTTAAAAGAAATAATTTCATATGCACATTTATGCAAACTCCCTCAGGGGAATGAGTGAAAGACTGTTTGAGACACTCTGAATTTCTTGGAAGAAAGCTGCTGTATAAATTAATATGGAGCTTTTTTTTCCCCCCATCCCAGGTCTGCAAGACAGAACTGGAAAGAACTCCTCCCTTCACTCATGGGTGAAAATGAAGCTCTCTACTGGCCTCTATCAGAGAAGCTAAAAATTTCCCTCTTTCCTGCAAGTCTCCCAAATCCCATGACTCTGATTTCCAGGTCAGAGACTAAGATTTAATTTTTATTATTCTTTTTTATTATTTTTTATACCCGGCTTATGAAGAGTGCCCGAATGATTATGAGCCTGCTGTGGGCAAGGCCAGGCCTTGGGTGTGAGAGGAAATTGTATCACGCCTACTTGGTGATTTGCCCAAGGTCACCTCCTAAATTCTTCTGACAAACAGCACCCTCCTCCATCCTGGAGTTGGCGAGCAGAGTCCTCCTCTGGACTGAACCAGTCCCAGGATTCTTAAGGGATTGAGGTAGTGACCCAAAATCTAAGAGAACTAGAATTCGGTATATGACATTTCTGATTTCATTCCTAAATGGTAGTTCCCTTCAGCATGTGGAATATAAGAAACCTCACTAAAAATTTTTAATTAAAAGGCCACTAGGTTAAGACAGATGAAAATTATGTCCATATGAAAACTTGTCCACAAACATTCACAGCAGCGTTATTCATAATAGCTAAAAAGGAGAAACAGTTTAGACAGCCACCAACTAATGAATGGATAAACAACTTGTGGTTTATCCTTACAATGGAATACCATTTGGCAATAAAAAGGAATGAAATATTGACACATATTAAAACGTGGATGAGCCTTTAAAACATTATGTTAAGTGAAAAAGCCAGTCACAGAGGAACAATTATTATATGATTCTATTCATATGAAATTCTTAGACTAGGCTAATCTAGAGAGAAGATAATAACTAGTGGTCACCAAGGGGAATAGGTCAGAGTGCAGGCATTGGAAGATGATAGTTGAGTGGTTCAGAGTTTTTGTTGGGGGAGTGATAAAAATGTTCTAAAATTAATTGTGGTGAAGGTTGAACAACTCTGTGAATATACCAAAAAAACAGTGAATTTTGCACTTTAAATGGGTAAATTGCATGATGTATAAATTGTATCTCAATAAAGGTTTTAATTTTAAAAAAAGATACTCTAAAAAAACCATTGGTTTATGTCTTTTTCTGAAGTTTATTGCCTTGGAATAGATATGAAAGTGTTAGTGGCTCAGTCATGTCTGACTCTTTGCCACCCCATGGACTGTAGCCTACCAGGCTTCTCTGTCCATGGGATTCTCTTGGTAAGAATACTGGAGTGGGTAGAAGATCCAGGGATCTTCCCAACCCATGGATTGAACTGAGGTGTCCTGTATTGCAGGCGGATTCTTTACCATCTGAGCCAGCAGGGAAGCCTTGGGATAGATATGTCTAGGCTTAAAAACAGATTGTATGAACCAAGAAAAATGAGAATGTGAAAACTGATTTTTATCTTAGGTAGAGAGACTGATTTGCAGAACTACAGATAGCCACAATACCTGTAACAGTTTCAAACTGCTAAAAATTTTTTTCTAAGCCTGAAATCATTAATATCTCTGTAAACAATGATGGGAAGTGGCTTTGTCTTTTTTGTGTTTTCCATATTATTTTCCCTTTCTTAACTAATAGCACCCCAGCGTTCTCTTAAGGAAACACCCACCTCATTTACAGTCCGGGTGATTTGCATGTTGCTCACCCTATGTTTTAGGCTTTATGACTCTGACCTGATCAGGTAGCAGATTCTACCCAGTGGTATTGGTGCTGAATCACACCAGCTCTTCTGAACCCGCCGGTAAATTTTCAGAAATTTTGTGAGCCAGTTGTCAAACATCATCACAATTAAAATTTAAAGCATATGAATATATAATTAAATAAATTATATTTAACATGAAGTGAATAGGTCCTCAAAACTCACCACTTTCTAATTATTTGAATTCATTACTCTATTATCTGTGCTCTTGAGGCTTTTTACATCTATTGGATCTGGATGGTGGAAGTACTATATATATATAGTGCTCCGCTACTGTGCATCTTTTCCCAACTCCAGGTTCAGTGACTTCCAGTTGACAGCTTGAAAGTGAACGTGGTGGCAGGATATACACCACAGAGGTAGGCAAATATCTTATATAAGGACTTTTTCTTTTTTGTCAAGGAGATTGTTAAACATTTACTAGCTAGAGTGGGTTGAATGGTATCCTGGCAACAGTTATGTCTACATCTTAGTCCCAGGAACTTGTCAATATGATCTTATTTGGAGTAGGACTCTACAGGCGAAATTAAGGTTCTTGACATGAGATCATCCTGGATGATCCAAGAAGGCCCTAAATATAATCACGTGTGTTCTTACTTGGAGAGAGAGGAACACAAAAGCACAGAGGAGATATGCAGATCTGAGGAGGAGGCAATATGGTCTTTGAAGCAGAGATCTGAGTAAAGCTACTCTAAGTCAAGGAAACCTGGAGCTACCAGAAGCTGGAAGAGATAAGAAACAGAATCTCTACTAGAATCTGTGAAGGGAGAACAGACCTGGTGACATCTTGATCCTGGATTACTGACCTCCAGAAGTGAGAGAGTAAATTCCTGCTTTTTAAAGCCACCCAGTTTGTGGTCATTTCCTTTGGCTTCCACAGGAAGCTAAGGTACCATCAAACCACGGCAGCACTATTACCTGGTTCAGTGATGGGCCTGGGACCCATGCTAAGACAACGGGAGCTCAGCTTCTATTGTAAAAGAAATATACTCCTTCTCCTAGAGGTTGCTAAGTGGTACAGTCTTTGCCAGAATATTTGCCAAAGAAGGAGAACAGTACAGAAAGTGGTAAAATCGGGATGCAGAAACAGAAAGAAGAGAGAGAGTCAGAATCCAGATAATGTTATTTGAGAAGCTGAATCTATTCTACTACTGAATTTTTAAAATTCTATGAACAAATTAATTTCTTTTCTTTCTAAACCAAGTTCTTAACCAGTTGTTGTTCAGTCAATCAGTTGTGTCTGATTCTTTGTGACCCCGTGGACTGCAGCACGCCAGGCTTCCCTGTTTATCTCCCAGAGTTTGCTCAGACTCATGTCCATTGAGTCAATGATGTCATCTAACCATCTCATTCTCTGTCGCCCCCTTCTCCTCCTGCCCTCAATCTTTCCCATCATCAGGGTCTTTTCTAATGAGTTGGCTTGACAAATATAGACATGTTAATTTTCAGAGCACAGATAGGATTGTAAATACATAAAATTGCTATCATTTCATTAGTTACTATTTAAATCAAGCATAACTATATGTCAAACAGTGAACAATCTGAGATTTATCTGAACAAAGCATGCTTATTTGTTCCACTGATAATTACTGAGCCAAACATGTCTCAAATATTCTACTCAGGACAGATATCCATCTATGTAAGAGCTAACAATTTATTTGCCTGTAAGGAGTTCAGTGTAAGCCACATTAATGAGATTACCAGCAGGATTAACTTTCCATTTTATAGTCCATATTTTTCCAGACAGTACTAAATTCATGTAATTTCATTATTCTTCCTAAAGAAAATTTGTTTAATGCACAGCTAAAATATTTTAACTTGTTTATGAGATTTACTTAAATGTACTTAATTTACTTAAATGTACTTAAATTTACTTAAATGTACTTTTAAGTACATTCACAGATCATAAAAAAAATCTTTTGGAGTTTTTAGGTTGGGAAAATATTCTTATAGTTATTTCCAAATGATGTTGTACCTTTGGTAATTTTGTACATTTCAGCAATTTTCACTTTCCATTATCCTTAGTAATTTTTTAATGTGGGCAAGCACATTTCTGAAAGGAGCAAGCCACAGAAAATCCTAGGGACAGATATACAGTACTGGACTATTTTTAAAGCAAAATCTTTTTTATCTTCAGCTTTTCTATCACTAAACCATTTTTCCAGTTCAAGAAGTTTAAAATTAATTTCCCCCCCATAATCCTATCTCTTACCTCTACTTTCAAATACCTTTGTCTTTTGATGAGCACATTTTGGATGAATTCCCAGTCAACTTTTAAAATTTAATTAAACTCAGCTAAGTTTAACTCAGCTTTAACAGATAGTTTTCTAATAGCTGGTTAACTGGGAGCCCATCTTTAGGAATTCTAAGAAAAAATGGTTGGTCAATGTTGCACGTTGATAAAAGTTCTAATACTGATGTCACGAGCATCAATAAACAAATGCCTGCTCGTGTTGATCTAAAAAGACAATAAACTTTCAAATGCAAGTATCCAACTATTACATTATTCTGAGTATTTTATATTTGTTAGTAGCATTGCTTATCAAAAAGAGACTGAGTATTTTCAAGTCAAAAAACTCACAAAAACCAACAACCAGTTAAAGAACAAGAGAGTAAACCACGCATACACACACACACAGGAGGCACAGAAAATAAGAGATTGTTCTGAAGACAGATACATGAATTAGTCGATAACAACTCAAGCCTACTCTTCTAGGAGAATTCTCCTTCTGTACAAACATGTAGCCACCAATGGGGAGAGACGGATTGGGATTTGGAGGTTAGTAGACACAAACTGTTACTTATAGAATGGATAAACAAGATCCTACTGTGTACTCAGGGAACTATATTCAATACTCTGTGACAAACCATAATGGAAAAGAATATGAAGTGTGTGTGTATCTGAATCACCTTGTTGTGCAGCAGAAATTACCACAACATCATGAATCAACTATACTTCCATAAAATACATTTTTTAAAAAGTAGCTACCAAAATTTTGGGGGTGAGTAGGTTCATTATCAACTTAGAATTACAAGGAACCGTGGGGAAATTAAAACTGTAGCTTTCAGAGTCCCCATTTTTATAGACCCCTAGAAGCCTAAAATAAAAATTGGGAACACATCAAATTGAGTAAAAACAGAAGTAAACACTCTCAAAATAAGTGTTTAGAAAGCTACTAAATAATTAAATATTACTCATTCTTGATAACCCTGGCTATGGAGAATTCAAGCAAGTTTGCTTTTTTCCTAAAGCTAAAAAGAAACTCACCGCCAAAGTTGAAATACAAGGAACCGGAAAAAATCAGTGATTTGTTCCCTGATGGCAACTTTATGCCAGAGATACGAGAGTTTCTTTACACCGAATTGTTTTCTTCCTGTGGAAAACATCGATAGGAATCTAGGTGAATGGATATAATTAAGTAGTTGTGTGGCTCTAAAATGCTTTTCTCCCCCCCATCAAAATGCCTCAGCGTTTTCCCAGGAACCAGAGAGGAATAGCCTTCAGAAGAGTTAGGCCCTCGAGATGTTTCCAAACTGCCTGGAGGAAGGCTTGGACCGACTACAATAGGGAACCATCCTGCCTTGGACACGAGTCTAAATTGATGACCTAATACGTCTTTTCCAACTCTGACTGCCATAGTTTTATGAGCATCAAGAACTGGGCATCTGCCACAGTCAACAAACAGAGCTTCTCCAGCGCTTATACATCACTAGAAACTCAAATATACCAAAATTGGGGGAGCACAGTCTCCCAGGGCTCAGGGTGCCACCTCTAGCTTTCACCAGGTATGAAATGGAAATGCTTCTCTGGTAGGATTATTCTTAAAGAAAAGGAAGTATGTATCACTCTCCATGTTACCTTGCTTTAAAAACTCTAAGCCGGAGCCGACCCAGTTGCTGAGAAACTGGTGAAGAACAGCTTAAGGGTCCCTCTTTCTCAGGTGGTGGTGTCCAATTTCTGCCCTGTAGCCCGCCGGGCTCCTCTGGCCATGGAATTTCCCAGGCAGGGATACTGGAATGGATTGCCATTTCCTCCTCTAGGGGATCTTCCTGACCCAGGGTCTTGAACCTGGGTCACCTGCATTGGAGGTGGATTCTTTACTGACTGACCCACCGGGGAATCCCTCTTTCTCAGGGGCCCCCCTCCAAAGCCCTGTACTTAATTTTGTATTTGTAATTTTGCATTCTTTTGGTTGAGTCCCCTTAATTAAAAAGCTGTAGACCCTTCCCCTGTCCTTATATATAAGGAATCTGTCCTTATCAGTCAGTCAGCCAGTTCAGTCGCTCAGTCGTGCTCGACTCTTTGCGACCCCATAAATCTGTCCTTATAATAACTTGCATCAAATCTTAACTCGATATGAGTGTGAAAATTAAACACCAAGTCCCCTTCATCTTTTATGGCTATCCTCTACCTCGGGCAAGTCACTGTTGATGATGAGGCCTCTTGGTTTGAGTCTCTCGTCCTCAGTCATGCTCTCAGCCACAGCAGTGGTTCAAAATCTGACTGCCATTTAAGCTTATTCTCTTTAGCTCCTTCGTGAAATAACCCTCCACTGTGGGCTAATTATTACAATGGCTTATAGACTCTAAAGGCCAGAAGATTTTCCATGCATGGTCCTCCTTTTGGTTAAGCTACATCCCTGTTCCAACATCAGCTAAGTTTTGTTTTCTGTTCAGGTTGAAGGATGTGGACTAGGCTTCCACGCTTTCTCAACAGGCTCTCTTGGCTCAAGAGACCAAGCCACAAAAACATTTACTTTTTTTTCTGATTACAAAAGTAACAGCATGTATATAATATACATCCATAAATAACTTGAAACCTTGTAATATATAGCACAGAAAGTGAAAATCTTTCCTAATCCTACACAGCTGAGAAAACCAGTTAACATTTTTTTCAAGGCATATATTAACATTTTATTTATTATTTTACAAAACTGGGATTATATTCTCAACTTTGAAGCATGCTATTTTCCACCTAGCAATATGTCTTAGACATATTTCCCTGCCAGTATGTAAAGAGTGATCTTCCTTTTAATCTTCTTTTTAATGGCTCCATGTATCGTATTGTGTGGCTGAACCAAACTTTCCTTAACCAATTGCCTGTTAATGCACATTTGGGCCCTTTCCAGTTTTCCCTGTAAAACAGATTCTTGCAAACATCATTTTACACTTACATCTTTGAGCAGTTGTAGGAGTATTTCTCTATGATGAATTCCCAGAGGGTGAATTATTATCAGGTCAAAGGGTATGAGCACTTCATTTTTAATAGCTATTGCCAAATTGCCCTCCAATAATTTTATACCAATTTACACCCCAAACTACACTGTAAGGAGGAGCCTGTTTCCCCACCCCACCCCCTTAGCAACACTAAAATCGGGCAATTTAGGGATGTCTGATGTGAGTTAGGAGTTAAGAGATTCAGCCTGTGGAGTTTTCTCCCTTTGTGAACCGCTAACAAAGACATCAAAAGTCTCCCCCTTTCCTTGATGAGCCCTGTGCTCTCAGTGAGCCAATACCCAGACAGACATCTAGCTAAGATGAGAAGCAAAAATTCTAACACCTGATCCTTGCGCCTAGCTGGATTAGAGATGATTCGCAGTGAATGTATAAGCGAATGTGTTAGTTCTATAATACTTAATAACTTAATCATGAAAGAAATATAAAGAGCGATCTTGACTTGGGCAGTACTGTTTTAATGTAAACAGCACATTTAATCTTATAGCATCAGAATATTTACCTCTGCACAATTCCTGGAATTCACCCCTATGTTTAGTGGAGCAAAGTCATTTGAAGAATCTATTCTTTAAAGGTATGTGATAAGTGACTCTGAGTCAGCCCATTTAAGAAGAGCACCATTCTCCAACATCCAGTCTGACAGAGCTCATTTTGAGGATTACTATGGTTTATGTGTCCAGAATTAGGACCGCTGGGCACTAGACTGGGAAGAAACTTCAGGATTTATCCAGTCAACAGATTTTGGAAACTCTAGCTCTACAAAGCCTTGGTGTTGCTTCCAGGAGACACAAGTTGACAGAGGAGTAAGGTTGAAGGTCTTAAAGGTTCATGGTATTCTAACCCTAGTTCCACAGGAGCCTCACTTTGATCTGCTTCATATGGTGGGTTATACAGCATGTTATCTGGAGCAAGCCAATCCCTTCCTCTCCTCAACTATAAAATAGACGTGAGAGCAGAGCATGTTAAGAGTAGTGAAGATTAAATTAAATAATTCTATGCATGTAAAGGCCTCCCTCGGTGTCTCAGACAGTAAAGAATTTGTCTGCAATGCAGGAGACTTGGGTTCGATCCCTGGGTCAGCCCAGTGCCTTGCACATCCCAAGGACTCAATAAATGTTTACTAATTTATCATGTGTGATTCTCCTTTGAAAACGGATTCCGCTACTAAAACATAGACTTTGAAACCACCCATTTATTTGTTAGTCTTTCAAACAAAGTGATTCTTTCAGATGGAGTAGTGTTAAATTTTATTTCCCAAGTTCTAATCCAATGATCCTACTCTAAGACCCCAGTCCACTTTCATGGAGACTGCTGGAGGCACTGAGAATGATCGGCCTCCCACACATCAGGTGGTTCCACTCACAAACCAACCAGCTAAGATCACAGCTTCTCCATCTGCATTCCTATTGATTTCTAGAAGAAGTACCAAATGTATGGAAAAAATGGTTTTCTTTGCCTTGTGGGAGAAGGTCCCTGCAGGTTCACCATGAGAAATGATCATAAAGGTTGCAAACTGTTAAAAATATTTCCAAGTTGCCATCTCTTTCATGACTGTGAGGACAATGGAAAGGAGTTCAGAAAGGGACACTTCAACCTTCTGAGTTTGGCTGAAGTTTCTCTTCTTGGCCAGATGTTTTGAAAAGGAAGAACTCAGTCAACAAATGTACAGTCTTATCAAGCATTTTCTTAGGAAAGCTTGTCTTTGTGTAGGGGAAGTTTTCCTAATGAATCACAGACACGGGGCTGGAGGGGGAGAACATTTTCCTCTTCGGTCCAACACAAGACCAAAATCCAGGGAGTAAGGAGCAAAACCTTCCAAACTGTGCATCATTTCTACCCAGGAACGCCTCCCAGCCCCTCACTGCTGCTGTGGGAGAGCCAGACGTGGGTCTGGGGAGGGGCTTCTCTGTGTCAGGGTTGTTTGGGGTCTGTGCTAGACTTAGGAACACGCAGACATAAAAGCTGTAGAATTAAGGGCTGAAAACAGCATTTAATGAAACCCCTCCCTCCAGACGCTCTTGATCAAAGTCTCTCCTTGCACTAAGACAACCGAGCTACAGTTGCATACATAAAACTTTGGCAACACCCTGTCCTCATGGTTTTCAACAGAGGTTTCTAGACCTCTGAAACTGGGCATCGTCCCAGAATTGAGATCCAGTTGCATTACGCATACCAGAAGACACACCACCACAGCCGAAGCCCGTGCAACCGCTTTCTTTTAACCTCGCGTCTGTGAAAAATTACTTTCCAAAAAAATAAGTGAAACCCGATGTCTTCTCCGGGTGGTTATTTTTGCGCCTATGAAGTCAATAAAACTCTCCAGATTTATTAGACAGCCCTGCTGCGGGAGACAAGACCGCTTCCTATTCCCCAGCAAAAATGTGTGCCATGCCTTTCCGTAACCTTCTGACCACAGATTTTCATTTTATTCATTTCTTTTATTTTTTCCCAGAAAATTTGTCAAAACCTTCTAAGATAAGTGGCTTGGCCTGCACCAAAATCCCAAACTCTGGCATCCGAAAGTGACAAAATGAACACATTTCAGGCTCCGCTAGCTTTTCTTCTTTCCTTCCTATTTTAGAGAGACCCCCGTTTCTTTTCATCAGAAACAGCAAGGAGTCTGGCTATCTTTCCTTCAACCTCTCTAAACACTGAATGTAACACCTACCAAGTTACACTCCTGTGGGCATTCACTAACCATGGAATGATGACCATGATGATGACAACTGGAATCGGTTCTATTTACTGTCACAGTATTTACTGAGCCCCTACTGTATATGCTGGGGTTCTCCTGGGTATGGAGATTAAAAAATGTAGAGGATGATATACATTCTTCCCAGAGCTTAGCATTTACTTGGAGAAATAAACATGTAAACAAGTACAAGTCATTTAGTGCGACAGATTTCTTAATAAACAGAATCTTGTGGGATACAAAGACTAGCACATGGAAAGGTAATGAAGGGTTTCTCAGAGGAGATGACTCTTGAGCTGTGTGTTTAAAGATGAGTTGGAGTTTATCAGATAAACTTAGGGTAGGGCATGTCATACAGAGAGGCTACTAACTGCCAAGGACCAGAGGTGTGAAATAGCATGCTACATGTGGGACCTAAAATGTTCTCTGCATTGGGAATGAAGGTCAAAATGTTGTAAGCAACCTGTGTTCATGCATGAATGTGGGTAGGCTTTTTAGGAGAAGGATAAAGATTTGGTGCAATTGTGATAGCATGTTCTGCAGAGAGAGCACAAGGGGTTGAGTGCTATCCAGGAGGGAAATGAAGAGAGCCTAGACCAAGCCAGTGTGATGGTAATGAGAATGAAGATTTAAGAGTGATAGCAAAGTGGAAGACATAAAAAGGTTATAGAATGAAGATTCCCACTCCAGAATGACTTTTAAGCAGTTGTATTTCATTATTTAACAGTGAAAATTACTTCCAAAATACTTATAATATTAAATTATTGACTCACTAAATTTCTTTCTCCATCTACTTCCAAAAATGATTTGCAGTAGGAAAGAGATTGTAGTAGCAGCCGGGACCACCACGTGTGACTATGTAACCTTGGCCATCTACAAACTGACAAGAGCATTTGTAGGGAATCATCTTTAGCTCAGTTATTCTGAATATCATTTAAAGAAATTCATACCAGCACTATCTTGACTACTTTGAATTTTGATTATCCCCCTGTTAATAGGAAACATTTATCTCAACTTAATTGGTACTTTCTTAGATGATAACTTCTAGTTCCCTTACTCATATTTTCAGGGAAGTGAGAGAGAAGGTGGGGCTTCCCAGGTGGTTCAGTGGTAAAGAAACTGCCTGCCAATGCAGGAGACAAGAGATATGAGTGTGATCCCTGGGTTGGGAAGACTCTTTAGGGAAGGAAATGTCAACCCACTCCAGTATTCTTACCTGGAGAACCCCGTGGATAGAGGAGCCTGAAGGCCTACAGTCCACGGGGTCGCAAAGAGTCGGACATGGCTAAGTGAGCATCAGTTCAGTTCAGTCACTCAGTCCTGTCCGACTCTTTGCGACCCCATGAACTGCAGCACGCCAGGCCTCCCTGTCCATCACCAACTCCCAGAGTTTACTCAAACTCATGTCCATCGAGTCGGTGATGCCATCCTGCCATCTCATCCTCTGTCGTCCCCTTCTCCTCCTGCTCCCAACCCCTCCCAGCATCAGGGTCTTTTCCAATGAGTCAACTCTTCGCATGAGGTGGCCAAAGTACTGGAGCTTCAGCTTCAGCATCAGTCCTTCCAATGAACACCCAGGACTGATCTCCTTTAGGATGGACTGGTTGGATCTCCTTGCAGTCCAAGGGACTCTCAAGAGTCTTCTCCAACACCACAGTTCTAAAGCATCAATTCTTCAGCGCTCAGCTTTCTTCACAGTCCAACTCACATCCATACATAACCAGTGGAAAAACCATAGCCTTGACTAGACGGAACTTTGTTGGCAAAGTAATGTCTCTGCTTTTTAATATGCTATCTAGGTTGGTCATAAGTTTCCTTCCAAGGAGTAAGCGTCTTTTAATTTCATGGCTGCAGTCACCATTTGCAGTAATTTTGGAGCCCCCAAAAAACGAAGTCTGACACTGTTTCCACTGTCTCTCCATCTATTTCCCATAAGTGATGGGACCAGATGCCATGATCTTAGTTTTCTGAATGTTGAGCTTTAAGTCAACCTTTTCACTCTTCTCTTTCACTTTCATCAAGAGGCTTTTTAGTTCTTCACTTTCTGCCATAACGGTGGTGCCATCTGCATATCTGAGGTTATTGATATTTCTCCCAGCAATCTTGATTCCAGCTTGCGCTTCATTCAGCCCAGCATTTCTCATGATGTACTCTGCATATAAGTTAAATAAGCAGGGTGACAATATACAGCCTTGACGTACTCCTTTTCCTGTTTGGAACTAGTCACACAAACACCCAAACACACGTGAGAGAGAGAGAAGGTGTTCTTGGCCACACCTACTCATTCGGTTTTGGCAAAGGAAAGAAGATGAAGTGCAGCATTTTGGGAATCAGACGACTCTTAATTTGTTCCCTATGAAACTAAGACATACCTAAGCTCAGTTTTCCCCACTGTATAGTGGACCAACATTAATGTCTATCTCGGCCTGGTGGGCTGCCCTCTGTGGGGTCACACAGAGTCAGACATGACTGAGGTGACTTAGCAGCAGCAGCATAGTTTTGATGTCAGAATTAAATGAGCCTATGAATAGCAAGTACTTGGTACTTGGTACTTGGTAAGGTGACAGGTCTCAGTACTGTCTATGCTGTGCTGGGTGCTTGGAATAGTTTGCTGTTGTTAATTTGGTTGCTAAGTTGTGTCTGACTCTTAAGCAACTCCATGAACTTGTAGCCCCACCAGGCTTCTCTGTCTGTGGGATTTCCTAGGCAAGGAAACCGGAGTGGGTTGCCGTTTCCTCCTCCAAGACATCTTCCCAACCCAGGGGTGGAACTCATGTCTCCTCCTTTGGCAGGCAGATTCTGTACCATTGAGCCACCTGGGAAGCCTGCTTGAAATGGACTCCTTATAATCTTCTTGTTTTATAGAAAAGGAAATTTAAGCTCTTTGAGGGCCTTTATTTATCTTTGTATTTCCCGTCCATAGATTAGCATCTGCCTCAAAACACCTATGTGTCTTGCTAACAGGGATTGCATAATAACCTGTCCAAAGTCAAACATCTAGTAAATAGCATGATTACTATTCAAACCTATGTGTGCATAATTCCAAGGCTGGTGCTCTTTTAATAATTTCCCAGTTTTATTGTATAAAAAAGGACATGGAAGCTGATTGAAGTGCTGCTTTGTGCCTTTGTTTACTACTATTTGATTATCATCCTTTAGGGCTCTCAGTATGTGCTGGGCTGGCCAAAAAAGTTCATTCAGGTTTTTCCATAAGATGTTACAGAAAAACCCAAACAAACTTTTTAGCTAACCCAATAGTTTCCATTCATATCATTTGAAGCTTATTTCCAGAGCATTTCTACATGGGTCAAGATCATGGTTTGTATTTTTTGCTTGAACCCCATATCCAGTTTTTACTGCTCTCCAGAAGTTTCACCTACTAGAATCTATAAAAGACACTTCAGCCTTAACATCCCCAAGCCAGAGCTCATCTACCAGCTGCCCCTCTTCCTTCTCCAAAATTTACCCTCCAGAAACCCTGCTTTCCCTTATGTTTTGGTAGATGACATGTTCTTACACCCAGGCCCTCAAGGTAAGATTTCAGATTCAATCTTCACCCCTCCTATTTTCCTTATTCAACTGGTCACCAAGTTCTATTGTTTCTACCTCAAAAAAGGTATTTTCAGATGTGGCTCTCCCTTTTCATCTCATCTGTTACTGTCTAATTCAGTACAGTGGTCCCCTCTGTACCTGTAGGGGATTGGTTGTAGCCCCTAGCCCCCGCCGGAATACCAAGCTCCATGGATGCTCAAGAATTTTATGTAAAATGACATAGTATTTGCATATAACCTACACACATCCTCACATATACTTTAAATCATTTCTAGATTACTTATACCTAATACAATAGAAATGTTATGTAAGTAGTTGTAAATACAATGTAAAGCTGTGTAAATTGTTGCTGGCAAATTCAAGATTTGCATTTTGAAACTTTATGGAATTTCATATTTCAGATATCATCCATGGATACAGAGGGCCGACTGTACTTCACCATCTTTTGCCTGAAGAGTCTAGACAGCTTCCAAATTGACTTTCTTAGCCTCAGTACTTTCAGTCACCAGCCTTTTGAAGGCAAGATGGCCTTTCTCTAACTTAAAACAGGTCGGACACTCTCCAACTCTAAACCCTTGGGCAGTGCCCCTCACCTTCAGTGTAAGAGGTTATACTCACTACCGTGTAATTATTTTATTTAAAACTGAGCCCAGTCAGGTTTTCCTGCCACTCTTCTCGTGTGTCCTTGGCTTTAGCTCTCCTGAACCACTTGCTCTTCCACAAATGCTGAACACACTGTGGGACTGCCTTTCTGCCAACTGCTTCCTCTGCCCAGAATGACCTTCCTCCCCTTTTTGGCCTTGAAAACGCCTGCTCATTCCTTAAGGCTCAACCCAATATCACAACCAGGGTGAGGCTCTCTTTACATCTCCCAGCTGACTCGAGGAAAATTAATTTTCCTTTGCATTGAACAAAACGCTTCCAACATTTTTATTAAAATTAGTTCTTTATGTCTTAATGGTCCACTTAAGGGCAAGGACTACTTGATTCACTGATACAAGCTTTATCCCAACATTAGGCTAGTTAAGGTTTTATTTTATTTTTTCTGTTTAAGGAAAAAGACCACATTGCTTGCTTGCTTGTTTGTTTTAATAAATGATTAATAGGGTAATTGGGCTTCGCTGGTGGCTCAGCCAGTAAAGAATTCACCTGCAATGCAGGAAACGTGCAGGAGACACAGGTTTCATCCCTGGGTTGGGAAGATCCTTTGGAGAAGGAAATGGCAATCCATTCCAATATTCTTGCTGGGAAATCCCACGGACATAGGAGCCTGGTAGACTACAGTCCACAGGGCTGCAAAAGAGTCAGACACGACTGAGCAACTAAACAACAATAACAACATAAGTGGTAAAAGGAAGATGAGTCAGATATTTGAGACTTTGGTCTGGGACATGGTACATACTCAATATATGTCAGTTAATCCATGAATACCAGGGATTCCCTGGTGGCTTAGACTGTAAAGAATCTGCCTGCAATGCAGGAGACCTGGGTTCGATCCCTTGGCTGGGAAGATCCCCTGGAGAAGGAAATGACAACTCACTCCACTATTCTTGCCTGGCCAATCCCATGGACAGAGGAGTCTGGTGGGCTACAGTCCAAGGGGTCACAAAGAATCAGACATGACTGAGTGACTAACACACACATCCATGAACAAACCTACGTTATAAACACTTAACCTCCCTCCAGGTGCAACTTTGCTTAATAACAGAGGTAAAGAACAGCTATGACAAGGACAGATTGGTCTCAGGATCATATGAAATCCATTAAAGCCAGATCACTCCTAATAGTGAGGTTTCTTTTGACCTGAAGGCTTTCCTACCCTGCTATGGGCCACCCTCAACATAGGATGTTTTAAATGTTTTAAAACCTTTCTTAGAGTTCTATCCATCTCTTCGTTTAAAACAAATGTTCCTCAGTCCTTTCCAACCTGCCAGAGGCCCAACATTTTCTTGAAGTTGTAGATTGCCTTTAATAGCTGAAACCTTTATCTTTTTCTCCTCTATATGTCAACTTTGTAAATGAGTTTTTCTTTTCTGTTGTAGGAGAAAACACTAGTGTAAAAAACCATAATACTAAAAATATCAAAGTTCCTGCTTCTTAGGGTATATAGTCTACAAATTCCTCTTGAAAGGTATTCAGTGGTTTATAGGACTGTTGAAATGAAAGTCAGGTCTCACTGGATAAGGAGTCAGAAACTCCAGATTCTAGTTCTAGCCCCCATCTAGAGTCACTTGAGTGATGGTTGGGCAAGTCACTTAAAACACTAGGTTGCAAATTTGGAGCACCCAGGCCAGACTTGGGCCACAGAAGGGTGTTACTTACTGTAGTGCTTGAATGTGGTGACATTTAATTGGGAAATTCCATATAAGAATGTAGGTTTTTATTTTCTCTCGAGAAATCAGATCTGGCCATAGGGGTCCCAGATTTCTACTCATTTTGTAGTAGCAGACCCCCTGAGCCCTCTAACGTGGCATGGGCTCTCCCGGGCTCCCGTAACTTCATCATTTTCTACTACCTTTAGTCTGCTCCACACAGAGGCGAAATACTGGTTTCTGTTTGTCCATGAACTTGTGCTCAGGGTGATAGTAAAAACATTTAACTACTAAGGCAAGGGACTCATCAGAATGGATTACCTTTGTGCTAGAGCAACATCCCAGGGATATCCTGCTCTCCGTGGCTGACTGATTGTTGGGGGAGGTTCAAGAGCTTCTAGGGCAAGGGCAAGGGTGGCATCACTGCGTGGGCTGAGAGGCTGAGAGCGGTCTCCAGATGCCAAATCTGGTATAAGGACTTTGCTCACCTCAGGAGCACATCTCCTGAATTTAACCTCTGCTTGATCTGTTGTTTTCTTGGAGAGATATATTCCTGTACCCATGTCTCTTATTGAAAACAAGTAAATGAAAGAAAACTAGATTTTTTTTTTAAAAAGCAGAATGGTTTTTCTTGCCCTTCATTGACTTGTTCATTTACCAACTGGCCGCTACAGCATATGCGTTTGATTTCCTGGTACTAACCAGTCTACAAATTCTTTTCCAGCCTAAGCATAAGGAACCTCTAATTTTATCCATTTTATAAATGGAGTGAAAATTTTGCAAAACATCTTGAAGAATTTTGCAAATCATTGTACAGAGTTTATATAAGGTCTAAAACACTATTCGAAATAACAAATCACCAATAAATTATCTCCATTTTCTTATTGGGCTTTTCAATTTTAAAAGTACTCTGATGTTCTTTCTTTTTTCTTTTTTTAATTTAGCCATGGCTATTTTTCAAATGGAATTAATGACCAAAAGCTAGCCTCATTCTCTAATTACAGTCAGAGACACTAGACAGGAGTCGTTCCAGACACTGACCCATCTTGGCTCAGGGAGACGCTCTGGGCAGTTTTACTATGTGCTGGCTTAGTACCTGGGGCCAGGAAACATCTGTTAGAACATGCGGTCCAGCGGGCGCTCTGCTTAATTATAAAATGGCATTGCAGAGTCCCTTTGAGTTGGCTGGCCTTAGCTTCTAATGCTATACAATCAAGCAAAATGCAATTCTTGATGTTCTGTTAACTGAGTATCCAAACTGAGTATTGCAATGCTTTAAGAAGAGTGAAAAAGTTAAACTTTTGCCCTTGCGGTAAAGGTATGGGGAAAAAATGAAACAAAGAAGTGATTTCTAAAAGCAATTGAGAAGCTTAGATCTGAATGGGTATTCCTTAGATAGGCAATGGGGGAGCTGAGGTAGGAATGACTCACGCTTCTAGAATGAACTGTTTATATAGTACTTCCTCCTCTTCATTCCAGGGCTCCTGTTTGGAAGGTCAGGGACAGTGACAATTGAGAAGAAAAGGGAGAACTAGAGAAGAGAGTGAACGCTGGGAGCATCCGGAGTCGTTCACCTTGAATGAGACGACACGCTTCTGTACTGAGTTTATCAATCAGTTATGGCCCAGGACTTAGGGTTAATATTTAGAACACATACACTTGGGAATTCTTCCTAATGACATGAAACTCGTATTAGTCCTTTCGAGAACTTACCTTCCCAAATCCTCTTATACAGTGATGAGAGAACAGAGCCTATTGTCAGCAATGTCTGCTGGAGTACCTTTTGTCTCATAGCTTGTTGTAATCACTTCCAGACCAGGGTATATTTATGATTTACATAATGTTATAGAAGAAGAGGTCTTAAGGGTTTTTTTCCTCTAAATCTTTCTGAATTATTTTAGACTCATTGCCAGGTTTTTTTTTTTTTTTTAAAGGGGGAAGTTGATGAACTTTTAAACATGTCATTACATGCTCCGAAATAGCAACTCTTTGTTCTGGCAGAGTTTCTTGTGGAAATTTTAGGACGGTGTGTGTGTGTGTGTGTGTGTGTGTGTGAGAGAGAGAGAGAGAGAGAGAGTGTGTGTGTGTGTGTGTGTGTGTGTATTTAGAAACAGGTAGAAAAGGAAATGGGTGAAAAGGAACACTTGAGGTTCCCTGATAAAATTAAACACATATTGTGTGTTTCTGTTAGAAGAAAAGTTGGCAGATTTGGGAGACTCTTACAGAACATTTGGAGTAGGTTTTGGAAGGGCAGCTCTATGTTCACTTTTCATCATGTTTCAGTAATTAGGGGTGGGAGCTGAAGGGTTAAGCCCTAAAGCAAGAAAATATCTCTAGTTCAGAAAACAAAGGGAAACTTGCATATTTCTGAAGATGACATCGGATCAGCCTGTGGATTTCAAGCAATTATGCGATATTATGATCCCCACTGAGCATGCATTAGTTGGAATACTGTTCTTTCTATTTCTCCATATCCCAGGGTTGTACACTGAAAGAGCCCTGTTCAACTTTGCATGTCAGAATTTTGAAGGAAAAATTATAGTAAAATATGTTTAAAACAGTGGGGCCTTATGTGAGTGAACACAACATTTTCCAAGGCTTTCAAAAATCCTTCTGCTAAAAATATGGTTTTTATTTTGTTTCTTTCTTATAAATTTTTTTTCTTTTCAGTCAAGATTTTACCTCCCCTCCTTCCTGGAGAAAATCAGAAAGAAGTTTCAAAGGATATCCATAACACAGCCTACATTTAGGGCCTGGGGATGTACAATGGATTTGTTTTAAATGAGACACCCCATGTGGAAAATAAACAAGTGAGAAAAGTTCATCTGTGGATATAACTCCAGTTTCAACAACTGTGGTGACAGTCACACTGTCTGAGTAAATGTCCCCCAGAGTCATCTTGAGAGCAAAATGATTATTAATTGAGGTTTCTGTGAGTTGAAAGATGGGTTGTTCATAAAGGGGAGGAACTTTTCTAGACCTCGAGAAGCTGAAGACTCAGCTCCTGGGTTGTTCTAAAAGGTGAAGTATCTTTTAAAAACTGAATTAATTAAAAATAAAATAAAACAAAAAGCAGGCATGGCAAAGTATACAGATTAGGAATGATGGTGACTGAATTTGCTATTTATTTTATTCCATGACATTCTTTCTCCCAAAGGAGAGAAGTAATTTGTTTGATCAGTTAGGGAAAGCATTTCACAGTTAATGACAGAGATCCTGCCTCTGGATTGCTGCGGCTTATAGGGTGATTTCTCAAAGTCACCAGGGACCCAGGCTCTTTCTAGCTCTCTGCCCTTTCATCCTGCAGCCATGATGACCCTCTAGACATTGCATGTTCTCTCCAAGCATGAAAGAGGAAAGGGTAAGGCAAAAAGGAAAGCCCTCCTACCCTGATTAATTCCTTTTAAGGAACTTCCACAGAAGTACATCAGAACATTTCCACTTACAATTCATTGACCAAACCTTTGTCACAAGACTGTACCTAGCTTCAAAGGAACCTAGGAGATGTGGTCTTTTAGGAAGAAAAATTACTCTCCTAAATGAAATTAGGATTCTATTATGGTAATAAGGGAAGAGCAGGTATTAGATGTGAAACTTGAGGTCTCTATCATACATATATAAAATATCCTTAATGCCAGTATGTTATCTAAGAATTACTGATGCTTCTGTTTGAATTATATGGTGTTTAAGGCACTAGCTTAACAACCCAATTTTGCATTGAATTGTCTCAGTGCACATGGCCAAATTGAATTCTTTTATACATCTCTGATCTTTTTCTCCACTATTAGTGAAGTTTAAGCTACAGAAGTCTGGGAGTACATAGCTAAGGAGCAGAAAATTCCATCACTCTTGAGCCTTCAAATTTAGCAAATAGTTTCTTGTCTAGAAACTATATTGAGAAATTTTTGCATCTTCTACAATCTTTTTCTTCCCCATACTACTGGAGCTTAAATTTCCTACATTTTAAAAAGGTGAACATTTTAGAAAATTTGTGGGTTCATAACTGGAGAAAAGGAAGAAAATATGAAGACTGGCACCAATTTAGAAGACACTATTTCCTGCATGGTTGATTATTCTCCCGTGAATTTCTTCCCTCCCCTCTTAACATTCTACCAATTAAAGATTCACTTTGGTTCCCGGGCATCCCTTTCTAAAAATGTCAGTTTCTAAAAAGAGATGAAGTTATTAGTCATTCAAAAATCAGTGCCAATTACTTTAATCAGGTTGCTTTCTTATTGGCTATGATACAACTTCACTTAATGGGAGGTATTTATTTATCTAGTTTGTTTATCTTGAAAAATAATACACACTGGTGGCAAAAAATTCAAACTGAACAAATAAATATACTGTGTAAATAAGTCTCCCTTTCACCCCAGATTCTAGGATTCATTTCCTTGGTGATGGAACAATCACTAAACATTTCTTGTGAGCATTATCTAGAGATATATTCTGCATGCAGAAGCATACCTAGGTGTAAACTCACATATACATGCAATGCAAATATATAAAAATCCTTTTGTTTTACCCAAATGATCAAATTTTGTGTATATTATTTTGTACCTTTAAATTTAAAAAAATAGTCTTTTTTAATCAGCATATACACCTAGTACATTTAAAAAAACTCTGCTAAAATAGGAGTTTTTAGGAAGGGAAGTAATTCTGTATTTATGGACCATGGAGCATTTGACTTCAATATTTTATTGTGAAATAACTGTGTCCTGGGGCCTATGAAGGAAAATGTTAAGAGAAGAAGAATGGACTGGCCTGGAGTCTTAATTCCTGTGTGTGACATTGCTCCTAGTTCTTAACAATTAGGTTGAATACACATCTAATTTCCCTGGAATGGTCCCTATTTATGCTTGTTGTCCGGGCGTAATGTTTGACCACTTTCATTTGCAAAATGGCCCCATTTTGGATGACGATTATGTAATCACGGTTGTAATAACTAATGGACAAATTGAGTATTATATAGAATCAACTGCAAAGATTAAAAAGGCACCTGATAGTGGGGGTTTGTCTGCTTGGGACCCTGCTCAGCTCCTTACAAGCATTATGATCTGGGTAAGTTCTTTCACTGCTCTTTGCCTTAGTTCCCTCAGCTTTCTAAAGGGAATAATAACGGCCTCATGGTGGAATCATAAGTGTTCGATTAACTGCTGAGAGGGGCTGATCACAACGTCTGCTTCATACTTGCATGTCTTCCTGCTCATTGTGTCTCACTTTTTGCGACCCCACGGACTGTATGTAGCCCACCACGTTCCCATCATGGGATTTCCCAGGCAAGTGGGTTGCCATTTCCTACTCCAGGGGATATTCTTGACCCAGGTATCAAACCCACACCTCCTGCATTGGCAGGTAGATTCCCTTACCACTGACCACCCAGGAAGCCCCACTTCACATGTAGGGTTCAATAAACACTACTTATTATTTTCACAATTTTCCTCCCTTCTCCTGCTAGACCACTTCATGCTTACACCGTATAAAACTCTATGAACTGAGATTCATTTAAAGGAGCAGTCATCATCTCCTAATGATGGACTGTGGTAAAGACATTTAAGAAGAAAAAATAGACGAGTACAGTGACAGTGATTGTTGATTGGAGGGACCCATCACTCCCACCCATTCACAGCCCTACAAAAGAGGGACATTGGAGTGTGGTTTGAAGGTACAGCAGCACTTTGAACTTCAGACTTGATTTGATTTTGGCTTTGATATTAAATGTTTTTCATTTTAATAGCATTAGAAAAGGATGTGTGCATTTTCTCTAGCAAAGAGGAGATATATTTGAAATGAAGAGAAGACACTATTGTAGTCACTTGTACTTCACAAGCAGAGTGTATTTTCTGTTGAAGGAACTACTTCAGAAAGAGGGCTCAGGAGAACTTATAATAGTCATGCAAGATGGTACATATTAACATCATGTGTAACTTTCTATATATTTACTATTTCCCCCCAGTGCATCCCTTCATGGATCTCCTTCTGGCAGAAGCTACATATGAAGCAATGAAGCAACGAATGCTGATTGTTTTTCAGACAACCTGGAAACCCCTGAGGACTTTTCAGTTCAGTTCAGTTGCTCAGTCATGTCCAACTCTTTGCGATCCCGTGGACTCCAGCATGCCAGGCTTCCCTGTCCATCACCAACTCCCGGAGCCTACTCAAACTCATGTCCATTGAATCAGTGATGCCATCCAACCATCTTATCCTCTGTCACTCCCTTCTCCTCCTTCCTTCACTCTTTCCCAGCATCAGGGTCTTTTCTAAGAATCAGTTCTTCGCATCAGGTGGCCAAAGTATTGGAGTTTCAGCTTCAACATCAGTCCTTCCAATGAATACTCAGGACTGATCTCCTTCAGGATGGACTGGTTGGATCTCCTTGCAGTCCAAGGGACTCTCAAGAGTCTTCTCCAACATCACAGTTCAAAAGCATAAATTCTTTGGTGCTCAGCTTTCTTCACAGTCCAACTCACATCCATACATAACCAGTGGAAAAACCATAGCCTTGACTAGATGGAACTTTGTTGGCAAAGTAATGTCTCTGCTTTTTAATATGCTATCTAGGTTGGTCATAAGTTTCCTTCCAAGGAGTAAGCATCTTTTAATTTCATGGCTGCAGTCACTGTCTGCAGTGATTTTGGAGCCCCCAAAAATAAAGTCTGCCCCTGTTTCCACTATTTCCCCATCTATTTGCCATGAAGTGATGGGACCGGATGCCATGATCTTAGTTTTCTGAATGTTGAGCTTTAAGTCAACTTTTTAACTCTCCTCTTTCACTTTCATCAAGAGGCTCTTTAGTTCTTCAATTTCTGCCATATGCAGATATGTCATCTGCATATCTGAGGTTATTGATATTTCTCCCAGCAATCTTGATTCCTACTTGTACTTCATAAGCAGGGTGACAAAATACAGCCTTGATGTACTCTTTTTCCTATTTGGAACCAGTCTGTTGTTCCATGTCCAGTTCTAAATGTTGCTTCTTGAACTTCATACAGATTTCTCAAGAGGCAGGTCAGGTGGTCTGGTAATCCCATTTCTTTCAGAATTGTCCACAGTTTATTGTGATCCACACAGTCAAAGGCTTTGGCATAGTCAATAAAGCAGAAATAGATGTTTTTCTGGAACTCTTTTGCTTATTTGATGATCCAGCGGATGTTGGCAATTTCATCTCTGGTTCCTCTGCCTTTTCTATAACCAGTTGAATATCTGGAAGTTCACGGTTCACATATTGTTGAATCCTGGCTTGCAGAATTTTGAGCATTACTTTACTAGTGTGTGAGATGAGTGTAATTGTGTGGTGATTTGAGCATTCTTTGGCATTGCCTTCCTTTGGGAAAATGGCCTTTTAGGGAAGGTCCCTGGTGGCTCAGAGTGTAAAGTATTTGCCTGCAAAGCAGGAGACCTGGGCTTGATCCCTGGGTCGGGAAGATCCCCTGGAGAAGGAAATGGCAAATCCACTCCAGTGTTCTCACCACACAGAATCACATGGACAGTGGAGCCTGGTGGGCTACAGTCCATAGAGTCACAGAGAGTTGGACAATACTGAGTGACTAATGCTTTTAAAGGAACTTTGACTCAGAGTGGGCGTAGGAGTAGGAGGCTGGAGCTATTCAAAGAGCAGGAACAGGTATTTTCCCTTCATATTCATTTTCTTAAAATTGAATTAGATTTCTATGAAAAGCTGTTTTGTAGAATAACAACCTCCTTATGGTTTTACCAGCTGAGACATAAAAGGCTATTTGTGGTGAGCTGTAAGTTCTGAACGCAGGTGAAAATTCCCTACTAGCTAGTTATTTGAATGATAATGAGAATAATATTTTACATAAACATGACCCATTTAACCAGGGATCTTAAAATCCTTAGGTCACTGTGGTATATCATCATTTTGACTCTGGGTGAGAAGGTTGCCTGAGAGCTTGATTAATTTTCAAATTACAAAATTCCCTTCTCTTCCTTCTAAAGTAATTTATTTTAATTAAGGTAAAAAAAAAAAAAGAACACCATTTGATCCTTTGAGGGCAGGATATAGGAGTATTTCTGGCTTCTGCCATTACTTCTTATCCAAATAAGGTACAATTTTCTGGATATTTTTGCAAAGCAAAATGAACTCAATTCAGTAACAGACTCACCTCTGAGCTACAGGCTAATGGAAAATTTTAAATAAGCTCATAGCACCACAATAAAGAAACAAACAAACAAAACAAACTTCCTTTCACCTAGATCAAGAATGCATCAGGGTCTTTAAACAAGGGGAAACCTGGAAGAAGCAACCGAGGAAATCCAGTTTAACCATACTCCTTACAGTGGTACCGGAGTTATAAAACGTGAATTGAGAGCTTCAGGGCTAAAGATAATGAGCCAAAAACAAACCAGGGACCAGTTGTTGCCTAAAGTATTAGGCAACAGATTTTGATCAAATGAGTTGGTGATATTAACAGAAAAGTCTCCTGGGCAGGTCAGAATGAAAGGGAAATGGCTTCACTCACTTGAGCTGATCCTTAACTCATCTGTCTCGAAAAGAATACAGAAGATGAATCCTCCCAGAGTCCAGGCTCTTTCTCTCTCACTGTACAAGGGAGATGGTGAGAGGGAGTTCTGCCTGAGAAATGCCATCACCCCCAGACAGCCCCTGACTGGACCCTCACACCAGATCACTGAGTCATTGACAAGAGCAGTGGTAGAAGTGGTACCATCTCCGGGGATCTGTGCAGGGCTTGGTGTTTTTCATTGTAGCATCTGATCCGCATACCTATGGTGCAGAGAAAGCTTTTCCATCCCTGCGTCTCAGAGCAGGAATCTGAGTAATGCACACAAAGCCACACAACCAGGAAGGGGCAGAGCAGGAACTCACGCCCAGGTACGGGGAAGCTAAGTGTTGCCACCAGCCCTCCCCGCCTCACCCAGATCTCAGACTCACTGGGGCCCAGGTTCTCTGACCCTGGATTTTGCTAAGTGTGGCCACCTGATTTCCTGTGCTATAGGTCATCAAAGCATCTGCAGAGTGAATCCCTTCTCAGCAGCTTTGGATACAAACTGCAGTGGGTGGTTTAATGCCCCCAGCAGGGCAAATCTCACAGTGCTTGTGGTTTGTGGCCACCTCTGACTGGCCCACAACTTCCAGTTTATTTCAATTTGTTCCTGTTCCTTTTTTTGTCTGAGAAACAGGGTTTCACATCTTGGCCCTTTGTCCTCCTCCCTCCTGTGAAGAGCCAACTGACTGTAAAAGACTTTGATGCTGGAAAAGATTGAGGGCAAGAGAAGAAGGGGGTGACAGAAGATGAGACGGTTGGATGGCATCACCAACTCCATAGACATAGTTTGAGCAAACCCTGGGAGATAGTGAAGGACAGAGAAGGCTCACATGCTGCAGTCCATGGGATTGCAAAGAATTGGACATGACTTAGAGAATGAAAACAACAACAACCCTCTCTTTTGTTCCCAATCTGTAGCTTATCCTCATTTAAAAAACAAAACAAAACCCATGGACCTCAGTGCTCAATCCCAACGTTCTTTAGACTAAAACCCACTTATGAGCAGGTGGTTGTCACAGCAGCACTGATGGACATGTGGAGATTGCTGTAACTAACATCATCCAATAGAACCTTCCTGATGGAAATAATTACAACCTGCACTGTCTCACACAGTAGCCACTTGAAATGAGACTAGTGTGACAGAGGAATTGGATTTTTGGTTGAGTTTTAATTTCAATTTCCTCTGTCCATGGAATTGTACAGGCAAGAATACCAGAAGGGAATACCATTCCCTTCTCCAGGGGATCTTCCTGACCCAGGGACCAGACCCAGGTCTCCTGTATTGCAGGCAAATTCTTTACCATCCGAGACTCCAGGGAAGCCTCTCAATTTAAGTAACTAGTGGCTACTATAGTGAATAGTATGCACAGGATGGGCATCCAAGGAATGTTGAAAGATGGCTACATTTCTGGATATCTCAGGATCTTAGGTTATGCCTGGGGTTCACATCTTACTTCTGGGAAACCCAAGGAAGGGCTAGTTCATTAGTAGGAAGTCCCCAAGGATCCAGAGTCATGCTTAAAAATAAAGACCTAGGTTGGCTTTGAACTGGACATGGGAATGGTAGAAGAAGCATGTCTGGTCTAGTTGGGACTAGAACAGTCTGTGGGATGGGAGATTAGGTCAAATTATAGAGGGAAACATGCAGGACAAAACTTTGAGCTTTTTACTTACTAGCTGAGTGATCTTGGGCAAGTTACCTACCTTCTCTGAGCCTTGAAATTCTCATCTGTGAAATAGAGAATAATCTAATAATGATATAAAAATGCCTATTTGTGGATCTTCTAAATTTGATGTGAGTAAGTACACCGCTGTGGATGCAAAAAGCATTTTCTAAACTGTTGCTACATACTAAGTTGCTTCACATGGCCAACTCATTGTGACCCTATGAACTGAAGCCCATCAGGATCCCCTGTCCATGGGATTCTCCAGGCAAGATACCTCTCTTTAAATAGTAATTATCGTTATTTTGGGCCAATGTCTGAAAGCTCT
Source organism: Odocoileus virginianus (assembly GCF_023699985.2). Classification (NCBI taxonomy): domain Eukaryota; kingdom Metazoa; phylum Chordata; class Mammalia; order Artiodactyla; family Cervidae; genus Odocoileus; species Odocoileus virginianus. The sequence continues at coordinate 30,906,352 of NC_069691.1, forward strand.
AGGGAAGCTGTATACACACAAGGCGTATATCCTTGTGTAGGATACATCCAGGTAGCCAGTGGAGCTTTGTAACCGACAGCAAGTGAACACCATGGGAAAAAGGGATGTAATATAAATGCAGGGGCATGGGGAATTTTGCCCCAGGCTCAGGGAAGGTCAGTAATATACTTGGGGTTCAGTGTGGTTAAGGTGACACATCAGGCAAGGAGACAGACAGTGAGAAAGCCCCTGGAAGTGTGGGCCCATAGGAATGTAAGCTTCCAAAGATGAAGACAGCAAAGTAGTGGCTTACATGTAGCAACCATTCAATAAATATTTGGTGAATGCATGAATAGACAAATAATTGTGGCGTGTCTTAAGTCCTCCCAACTCAATCCACTTACAGAGGGGAATGAAATAGCGGTGCCACAATGTTTGGCACAGAGCACCAGCCTTTCATGTCTGTTTCAGCTGGAATAAAGGCAAAAAACCTGAGCATTTGCTGTGTTTTTTTCAAGGGCATTTCAAATAGGCTCTTGTTTATTTCTAACTATGTAGTTTGTCTCCCTTATTATAATCTACAGTGTCTGAGGGCAGGGACAAAGTCACCTGGCTCCTAAGAGTTACCGAGGAAGGGTTTGAATTATCTTTATGAAAGAGTTATAATCTAGGAGACACTTTTCAGATGACAATCCTTTTCAATGCCAAGAAGAGGCCTCCAGACGAGCAGATGGATGACCACACCACTTCAGAGAACTCAACAGAGAAGCTGGCACTTCCGTCCAGTCGCTGACCACGCCAGGCAGACGAGGAGCGACCCCAGAGAGAGAGAGGAGATGGACATCCCTCCACTCTGGCTCCAGTTTATCAGGACAGTGACTCAGCAGAACCACTCTTTCCACTAGCATAAGTGAGCACTGTGAGGCGAGGGATAGGACTGCGTTTTGCTGGCTACAGGGCCATCACAGAGCTGGGCACACAGGAGCCCTTCAATAGGCAGTTGCTTAGCACAATCTATTTGGAAGATAGTTTGGTATTTTCGAGTAGGACAGGCACACCCAGGGCAGAGCAATACCACTCCTAGGACTAAATCTTTAAGAAAGTCTTGCCTAAGTGTATCAGGTTACATGTGCAAGAAAGTTCAAAGCAGCACAGTTTGTGAGAATCCCCAGATGGAAACAACCTAAGTATCTTTCGATGGGATTAAAAAAAAAACAAAAAACAAAAAAAAACCTGTGACATATTCCCTTAGTGAAATATTGCACTGCAACAAGAATAATTGGCATAGATGAACTACAGTTGCAAGACTGGAGATATGCATTGAAAAGAGAATGAAAGTCCAGTAAAGAAAAAGCAGGCAAGAGATAGAAGAGAGAATAGACGTTTCTACAGACAGGGCAACCCTGCAATATTAGATGTTTTACTTACTGAGTTTCTTGGGCTGGGTATCTGGAAGCCTCCCAATGGTGTACAAGTTGGAAGGAAGCAATGAAGAGATATCAGTTTAGCCTTGGGCTCAATAAAGCAATGTGTAACTCTTAAAAAGAGGATTATTAGGCAAGAGGAAGATGACAAAAATTGAAAACAAAAGGTAACAGGCTTATTCCATTCCCAAAACACTTCCTAACAGCTTAATGAAAAAGAGCTTGGGAGCAAATTCACTTAGAAATGTCTGTAATCTGTCACCTATGTGAAGTTTTACTGCTTAGTTAATCTGTGAACAGTTTTATTCATAAAATGGATACTGAATTACTCTCAAGTAAATCTTTTATTAAGGATCCAATACTGAAATAGAAGTGAATCCTAATATGCCATTGATTACTCTTCTGATGCCCAAAATGGGTGGATCTGTTTGCCTTCTAGAGAGGAAGGAGGTATCCCAGAATTAATAATTCAAATAGGGCTGTTATACCAGGAGGAGAGAAAAAGAGTGTCAAGGCAGTGTTAAGAATCTGGGAAGGCTGCCAGCAGAGTTTGCATGATTAGGGTGGATAAAACATAAAGAGAAATATGGTCCAGCGAGTATTGATCTGTTTCCTTTTCATTTTTAAAGGGTGGTTTACTTTTAAACAAAATTGTGTGATTTTCTAGTTACTATAAGAGCATAGATGATTCACAGATTTCTTCTAAAATCAGTTTCTGCAAGCAGCATGCTAACAATCAGAGAATTTGATTCTTATGCTTTTTTTTTTTTTTAAAGCATCTTTCATGATGGCAGAGAGTGCAGTCTGAAGATTTCCACGGGACCTTCTCATCTATGGCCACCTTGCAGAGCGTCACCTACATTGCCATATCTAAAGCCCATTAAAATTTACAAATTAAAAGCCAGTGGGAAAGAACATAATCTTGGCAACTGCCTCTTGGGAAATCTTACAACTGCAAGAGTGCCATGGAAGAGTGCTTTAAATACCATCGTGGTTCATCCAATCTCCTCACAATTGTATAGGAGGGCATGTGGCCAAGGCCTTGCAGGGAAGAGACCAGGGTGCCCAAGCTCGTGATTGGCTGGGGGCGAGTGATGCTAAGCGAGCCACTTAGCCCACTCTTGCTTCATGAGGAGCACGCCACATGCTTCTTTGCACATTCTTTTAAATCCTCGTGTGGCTGGCATTTGGAAAAATATCGACTGCAACCAGACGTGGCAATCCTGATGACAGCTCTTGAAATCCCATCTTTCTCACAGCAACATCTACTGTCAGCTCCCCACCCCTGTCACTAGAGAGCCTTCCCCACCCAAGTTGTGCTCCAAATAGAAAGAATTTCAGATGTACTTGTTCGGCTGCCTCCTCTAAAGGCCTTGACAAATACTCAGGTGGTAAATAGCCGGAGAGAAATGCTGCTGATAAAATTAGTTCAAATATTTCACAGAAAACAAACCTGACACCATCATGACACTTGATAGCTCAGCACTTCCGAACCTTTCCAAGCCCTCTTGCCTTCAAAGCCCAAATGTCTTGTTTTAAATTGCCTTTATTATTTTCCCTTTCCAAAGCCCATCCTTGCCACCTCCTTCCTTCAAAAAATAAAATAAAAAAGAACCAGATGGTTATAGGATTGTCTACCCCAGAATTTTAGATTACAAATAACTGTGTTGAAGGTTAATATCCAAGGTCAGGTGTTATTAATATCTATTTGAATTTTGTTCTTCGGGACTATGATATCATCTGAGTCACCTCATTGATTTATAACATGGTAATCCCAGACCATCATTCATATTCCTGAAATTCTATTCAGGGCTCAGTATCAAACCCTCTCTTTAATACCCTATTTGGTTTTGTCTGATCAGTAACCTTACAGCCCTTCCTCTTATCTCCTCCCCACAGGTAACACTATACCTGCTGTCCAAGATCATTTGATTGATTTTTTTCCCCTACCATCTCCTTTTCCTGCATTTTATTGCAGAAAAAGATTTAACCCCTTTCTTTTCTTTTTTTTTTTGAGAAGTATTTCCATGAGATTTCTCTCCCCAAAGCCTGTTCTCCACTTCAATTTTCTGGTAAATGGCCTCTTGAAGTTACACAGGGCTGCTAACTTGTCTGTATCCCATATGAGGCATCTATTTTCTCCTATGTAGCTGAAAGTCTTGGGCTCAAACCGCCAGCAGGAGCTGACAATCCTCAGGACTTACTATGCACATGCCACGCAAAGGGCTATGATTCTCACCTAATCTTCACAATAATTCTACGGGGTAGCTGCCATTATTTTCCTCACTCAGCAGATGAGGAAATCGAGGTTCAGGAAGGTTTCAGAAACTTACCCAGGGTCATCCAGTAATAAGTACTAAACTTGGGAACTAAGATTTCAGTCTTCTGTTTCTGAAGATTGTGCCTATTATTACTTTATAACTACTTTCCACTAATTATGAGGACTATAACTGATGGGCAGTTTACACAATACAATTATTATACAAAAGCGGGCTCGGTGATCTTTGCAAAACACGTATTAACACTAAAATTATATCAGCATCTGGTATACTTAAAAACTTTTTTTGGTACATCTGAAAATAAAATTTATTTTTTTTTAACCATTTGCAGAGTAGCATGTGGTGATACAGAAAGTCCTTAATTAGAGGAGGGAAAAACCATCAATCTCTTTAGCAACTCAAAGACCACTATAGTTAACACCTTAATAGATATTTCTTGCCATTTTTTCTATGCATAATTTATATATTTGTGATCTTCTGTATACATAAATTTGAATCCTGTATTTCTTCATCAGTATCATAATAATCATTTCCCCAGAGGTATTTCCTAACTTTTCGGTTGCCATAGTTCCCTAACTGCAGTCAGAGACATAGTAAGATCCTGATAACACATGCTGAATCATAAGATAAAATCTAGTCATTCATTATTTTTAAGTCTTCATTGAATTTGTTACATAATTCATTCTCTTTTATGTTTGATTTTTTTGGCCATGAGGCACGTGGGATCTTAGCTTCATAACCAGGGATCAAACCCACATCTCCTACATTGGTAGGCAAAGTCTTAACCACTGGACCACTAGGGAAATCCCTAATCATTCATTATTAGTTTCATCAAGTTATCGAATTGACAATACATATGCTTATTCAAAATTTCAAATGTAGAAAAAGATGAAAAATAAAAGTCTGCCTGTCACTCTTGACTTACAAGCATACCTTCTTATACAGAGTTTGAAAGTACAAGCTCCCAATTTTCCTCCTACCTACTTCTTGGACACGTATATCTGGATAATTCAGTTCCTTAAATTCTGGACTCAAGAAATCAAAGTCCAAAGACATATTTTTCCTCTAGCAAAGGTCCATCTTCTGAGTTTTTGTCTTTTGTCCTGGAATTTTAGGTCTTCAGGTTAGTGACAGGTCCTTCCAAAGAGCCATACTTACAGACTCAGTAAATAATCATAATCCCATACACACAATAATTCTCACATTTTAAAGAGATGCACACATAAAGGACAAGGAAAGAGTTTCATAGAGTAAAACACAAGATTCCACTAGGAAACAAAAGGAGCCTTAAAATTTCTCTTTGCTACAGATCAGTGCGTGACGTTCAGTATAACAGATGTTGGTGTTTCCGTATTCATGCATTTACTGTATTGTTCAGGCAAAGGACCAGCACAGGAGAAGGCAAGCTTGGAGATCTGAGATGAATGTTTTCTAGTGTAGAGATTCTCAAAGTCTGTTCTATAGGATACTAGTATCTTGGGATGTTATTAGATGTTCCACAGAAATGGGAGATTTCCACAGATCAATAAGTATAGATATTTTTAAAAGGAGGAAATGAAGGATGAAATTGACCAAATAACACTTTCTAAAGACTAGAACCCCTGAGGACACACTTTGGGAAAGGATGTGCCATTCTGGCAGCTTTGGCACTAAATAGGTATATGTTTTGGGATTAGGTCACTAAATTATTCATTACTGTTTGGCTCAGCTTACTTAGGTAACCATTTAATTATATTCTCACAGAAAATAAGTTTTTACAACCATTTTGCCAATAACTATTAGAAAGAGATCTTGAAGACTTCTGTAATCTTGAGTTCAGACCTGTGTTCTTTTCAATACGGCTACATCGTTTACAGTGGTGAGCATGATGACACATTCCTCCAGTATTCTTGCCTGCGAAATCCAATGGACAGAGGAGCCTGGCAGGCTACAGTCCATGGGGTTGCAAAGAGTCAGACACACATGAGCACACATGCACCACTGAAATACTATTACTAGGCAAAATGAGGCTCAAGTGTTTTCATTGGAAATATAAACTAGAAAACAAAAAACTTTTAATGAAGAATAATCTTAAAAATAAAAGGTAAGCTATAGCTTGCAAATACATATAACCAACACACCATTAATATTGAGAAAACAGACAATCATTGAAAATCAGTAAGAAGAAACAATTCAATGGAAAAATGAGCAAAGGACAGAAACAGCCAATTCACAAATCACAAACATATGCCAATAAACATATGAAACGACTGCCTGCTTTATCAAGAAAATGCAAATTAAAACAAGATATCATTTCATGTCTACGAGACTGGCAAAAAAATTTCAAATCTTGCAACACAGGCATGTAGATTGGTACAGTTATTTCGGAGAATAATTTAGCAATAATTATTGACTAAAATGTGCTGACTCTAAAATGCAGGACTTTGACATCTAGGTACATTTCACGTTTCACGTTTTAGGGGGCAGTGTTTACCAACCCCCTTTCCATCATGGCAAGTTAGAGAATGATGATATTCATATAACACACTGCAGGTAATCTGACGGGGGGAGGGGGTTGCTCACAGCAGGAGGTGACCCATCCAGGGGTCTGTGCTCCCCTTAGGTCCCACTTGGCTTCCCTGAGGGCTCAGGGACCCCAGATCTCCTACTCAACTGTGAAGCACTGCTGTACCACATTGGCTGGAAAGCTCTGCCCTAGAGAAATATACTCAAAGAGATATGTACAAAGATGTCCACCATAGAGATTTTATTATACCCAAACCAAAACAAAACAAAGTGGCTACAACAGCTTAAAAGCTCATCAGTAGGGAAGTGAATAAATAAATTTTGTTATACAAGGGAATACCATATAGCAGGTAAAATTCACGAACTTGACTACAGGGATAAGTTGCAAAACTGTCATGTTGAGTAAGGAAAGCAAAATGCAAAAGGATCCATATACTATATATCAAAATATATGCATGGACAATTGTAAGACAGTCAAAACTGTACATACTCACATATTTATTAGGTAAAGATATGAAAATATGCATGGGCAGGGTATCACCACCTCCAGGGTAGCGAATGCCCTTGGGAAAGGACAGATGGCAATGGGATTTGAAAGTGAGCGAAGGACTCAAAGGATATGTGTGTCGTCCTATATCTTAAGAAACAAAAGCAAATGAAGCAAATGTGACTAAAAGTTATGTGTTAAATCTAAGTAGTAAATACATAGGCTTCTAATATATTTTCACTGTATTTTTTTGTGCATTTAAAATACCTCAAAAAAATTTTTTTTTTTAAAGCTAGACCAATGGTTCCAAACCTGGAAGCATATTAAAATTACTGAGGAGTTTAAAAAATTTCCCATGCTAGGACCACATCACAGATCTACTAAGCCAGAAACTTAAGATGTGGAGCCTGGGCATCAGTATTATTGAAAACTTCCCCAGTTACTCCAATGTGCAGCCCAGAGTTCAGAATCACTGAATTAGATGATCTCAAAAGTTTCTTTCAAATAATATTCTCTAAGTATTTTAATTGTACTGTTTCTTCATATGGTTTCAAGTGAACACAACTGAGTGAAAAGCCAGGCTCTGTTAATATTCACTGAGACTTCTCCTTCTATCATAACCAGTTATCTTTTATGGCTGCTTGTGCCTCTTTTGTTTTCTAGAACCACATGTTACTCCTCTCCCATTTAGTCTGTTCATCTCTCCCCCTTTCTCCTACCACCTTCCTGAGTCCATCCCAACAGGCAATTGATCCAAGCACCACAAACTTAAGGCTTTGAGTCATTCATATGCATTGCTTTTGAACATATTAAATAGATCCATATGCTTATCTACAGTAAGATAGAGGTTTTTCCTTCAGAAAATAGAATACAAAAAAATCATTCCAATGTGTACACTTAAAAAAATTTTAAATAGGCATCTAAAATGAAGCAGAAATTAAAAGTAACTTGGGCCAGAATTTTGAACATTAAAACATTACAGCAAATTGGTAAAACATACACCAAATATATATGTCTACTTTATATCCAAAAAAGTTACTCTTTCCCTGCCACATACACAGAGACAGCTCTCATAATGGCTCCACTTCAGTCAGAGTTGGATCACGAGTATAACAGTAACGAAAGTGGCCTTTTCCAACATTTCTACCCCTAAAGACTCTTTATTATCCTCTCCAACTTCAGAAATTCCTATGAAGTCATCATCAGCCAATCAGTTTCAAATGGTTTGAAACAACTCATGTAGTCAGCCACACTGAGTTGATACAGAATCAAAGAAATGTGACATTCTCCTTAGCCTGGGCAGTTGTGTCATGGTTAAACGTATGATTTCCATTAGATTTCCCAAAATGTGGAAAAATCGCTTTCAGACCCTCAACACTACCTCCAGGGATACTTATTTTAGATTAGAACCCTAACTAAAGGGCCATTGTCTTGAATAAGCCCTACCAAAATCTGATCTCAGGGACTGTAAGAAAGGGAACACGAAATACAATATATGTCAACAGACCAGGAAAACTTCCAACACTACTTAAGTTTCACTGGAAAGCAGACTGATATCCCAAGGGGAGGGGGGGCAGGGTCAAAGAAAGAAATCATGTCATAGCTACAAGATTAGACAGACCCAATTTGGAATTTAGGTTCTACAATTTTCAAAGGCATGACCTTGGGAAGGTTACTTCATCTCTCTAAACCTCAGTTTCCTCATGTATAAAGTACAGAAAATAAAAAGTTACCACAACCAAAACCCAGATCTTGGTTTCTAATGGTGGTGTTTTAGTCGCTAAGTCATATCACACTATTTGTGACCCTATTGACTGTAGCCTGCCAGACTTCTCTGTCCATGGGATTTTTCCAGGCAAGAATACTGGAGTGGGTTGTAATTTCCTTCTCCAAGGGATCTTCCTGACCCAGGGATTGAACCCAGGTCTCCTACACTGCAGGCGGATTCTTTACTGACTGAGCTACCAGGGAAGCCTGGTTTCTAACACTATTCTCCACTAGGAGGAAACAGGAGTCCTCAGAAAGATGGCTAATTTCAAGGGTGGGGCGAGGACTATCGAATTATGAGCCTGGAGCACCTTGCAGTGTCAGAAAGTAAGAAAATGCTCCAAAAAAACCAAACAAGGGTGAGGGAATGCCAAAGGGATGTAAGAGCCGACTGAAAGAGCTCCCAATGGCCAAAACTGAGATCATTTAATCAACAAAATAAACAATGTGGTATTGGATTATAACCAAAAGTATAAAATAAATATCCTTGAGTCCATAGTGATATAAATAAATGATTGAATAAATAAATGGGAAAGAACAGGCAAATCACTCACATGGAAAAATTCCAAACAATTCATGTAGCTTCTGCCCCCTCAGACATGGGCTATGCACAGAGATTTTCTTCTAGAATATACTATTGTGGCAAGGAGGTAGGGGGTGGGAGAAAACCACCTTTTTTCCAGCAGAGAAAACCTGACAAACACTACTTCAGCCAGGAGTTCAAGCAGCTTAACATTATCAGTGGTAAATCATGTTGAGAGCAGGCACTCTTTTTTTCTTTTCTCACACTGCACAATTTGTGGAACTTCCCCAACCAGGGATCAACCCTGTGCCCACTGCAGTGGAAGCCCAGAGTCTCAACCACTAGACCAGCAGGCTCTCTTGGCTACAATGTGGCAAGAATGGCACTTTACCTCTACGGTCTTCCTCCCAGGGATCTATTACCCAATATAATTATGAGAGACATCACAACTGAGGGACAATCTACAGAAGAAACTTGACCAGGGTTCTCCAAAACTGTCAGGGCCACCAAAAACAAGAAAAGTCTGAGAAACCGTTACAGCCAAGAGAACCTAAGGAGACAGAATGACTAAATGTGCTATGAGATTGTAGGACAGCAAAAGGACCTTAGGTAAAACCTAAGGAAATATAAAAAGTATGGACTGCGGTTAATAATTATGTATCAGTATTAGTTGATTAATTGTGACTAATTGTACTAATTGAACCTTACTAATGTAAGATAATATGGTGAAACCAGGTGAAGGAGTACTTAGGAAACCTCTGTACTACCTTTACAACCTTTCTGTAAGTCTAAAACTATTCTAAAATCAAAAGGTTAGTATGAGAAACAGTTACCTCATGGGGTGGGGATGAGGGTTAAAGTAAATAACAAATTTAAAGCACCTAGCACAGTGCCTGGCACACAGTACAAGCTAACACCTGGGAATTATTGTTGTTTAGCAGTTTTAAGCAGAGTTATTTCATGAACAGTCTTACCAATTCATTCCAAAAGCATAATACTCATATTACTTGGGGAACATTAAGAAAGAACTAATAAATTTTCCACCACCTTAAGTATTTGTGTTTATAAGCATCAAGAATCTTGAGCATCTATGATTTTTATCTTTGCTGGGCAAGTCTATCTCGTTCATTGCTTTAGTTTTCTAACATTATTCTGCATGTCAGGATAGAGCTCCGAGTAATGCATTGAACAACGCTTCTGAATTATTAAACTTGCTCTACACAGAGCTGGGCAATGTTCCTTCTAATAACTTTCCTCCAACTCTGCCTCTTTATCCAATGAATTTCACTTTAGTTATTTGAGGAGAAACGTGTTGCATATACCTCCAGCATATTGGACCATCTCTGCACTGATACAACCCTGCATAGGACCTGAAGATTGCATTTCACCATCTGGTGTTTGCTCCCCCCCACAAAAAAAATCTCTGGCTCCTACTTATACATCCATCCCTGCTACTTTGTCCATTAAGCCTCTGTGACCCTGCTTTCAGCTCCAATTGGAAGTTGCAGTAACCTTCTCTGACTGTTTGATGTAGATTTGCTTTTGAGCACTGGAGCAGTGTTGTACTGAAGGTATCCACGGGGATTCTGCAAGATCTCTCCCAGGATGTCAACTCCCTCTGGGTTGAGGCCAGCTTCAGCTCCACCTGGTAACCTTTTCCACATTTAGCACCAAGCTGGACACATCCAGTGCTCCAGTAAACATTTATTAAAGTGATACTAATTTGGATGCTATCCAAAAAGTAACTGAGGCACTCAAAGGTAGTGATTCTTCTCCCTTCACAGAGATTCCAGAGAGGGCTTTCCGGAGTTGTCTAGGGACTATTCCAAAGAACCTATGATAAAATAAAAGGCTCCAGTGATTGCCTGCTTTTCCTAAGCAGTTTTTTTTTCTCATAGTATAATTCTCCCTCTTCATTTATCAGAATCAGTGTTCTTTTTGTTTCTTATTAACACCAGTTACCATACTCTTGGCTAACTAGCATATATAGAAATGGTTAAACCCAATACATTCCATGTTCTCAACACCACCAAGGAAGGGAGTTTTGAGATTGAATTGCTGACTGCTAAATTATACAAATAGCAAAAATAAGACCCTTATCATCTATCCATCCATCTACTTTCAAGAGCATTTACTGATTGATATATGCCAGCTGTTGTTCTGGGTACTGGAGATTTAGGGATGAATAAGAAAGTCCCTGCCTTCAAAGATCTCCCAATGCAATGGCAGAGGGACAGACAAATAAATACAAAGGCAACATGACAGGTGTCATCATAAGAATAACGTGGACACTGGTAGGTGGAACATACTTTTAATGATGCTTGGCCCCATAAAAAAACATTATTTCTTGGATTTCTTCAAATATTCCCTTGTCTTGCAGGGGGTGTAGAAGGCTGAGAATGAAACCTTGCCTCTGATATTTCCTAGCTTTGACCATCAGCAAGTCATTGAACCATCCAGAGTCTTAGCTTCCTCCTCTGGACGATAGTATCATTGCAATTATCGCCTAAAAGTACTTAAATTTACTGGGAAGATCAAATGACAGATCTCTGCAAACTCTAAAGGGCTGTAAGAATGTGAATAACTATTATTGCATTTAATACAAGACAAAGGAGAACATTTTCAGCTTACAACCTCCTCTACTGCCCCTCGACCCCTTCAAGAATGGAAAATTTTGTATGATCTATTTAATCAAGTTTTACGTTTCTGCTTTGACTCGCCTGATATTGGGTGGCTTCCTCAGATCTCTGGTGCCCAGGTTTCAATGCATTATGTGAGAGAGTCACTGCCTGGCCAATTTTAGGCATCATTAGAGGCTCCACCCCTGTGGCCACGCAGCCACCTGGTTAGCACCTTGGAAGATCTGGTAGGCTTCCAGACCCCTGTTTTTCAGTCTAGTTAGAGATTAATTCGTATTTTATAGCAAAAATAAAAAAATTAAAATTAAAAAAATCAAGAGATGCTACATCTTCAAAAAGTAAGCTTGGATCTTGTTTGCAAAAGGGAGTAGCGATTGAGAAGGTGAGGGAAGGCGAGAGCTGGAAAGAGTGTCGGAATACCCTTTCCCACTGGCTGGCATGGGCTTGGGCGTCCTGGATGGATCCAAAGCAAACAGGCCGACAGGACATGGAAACACATGCTTTTCTTGTGAGCCCAACAAATGTAAAGCTCCCTTAATCCACACCAAAATAAAACTGAAATGTAAGCCGACAGGAGCCCAGACCCAGCGTGACCTCTGCCACAGGGTCCCCGTTCCATCCTCCACATACTGAGGTCCCTGGCTGTGCAGATATTTCACCTAAAAAAGTGCTCCCTTGTCCCGCCCCCCCCCCCCCATATTCTTTTGACATTTTTTGCCACCCAAACAGCATCCCCAAATGCCTCCTTGGGTGACATCACAGATAGCCATGGGTTGCTTCTGGTATCCCATCTGTTCCGGCAGGCCTGGCCTCCGCGAGGGCGAGATGCGAAGCGAGTGTTGAGTGGAGGCTGGGTGGGGGCGGGGTGGGGATCGGGCCTTTGAAGCTGTTTTCTTCTATCGGGCGCTGCAGCTGTCGGCGTTGGCTGCGGAAGCCCGTGATTGTCCTTGCAGCTCCCGTTGCCGGCGGTGCACTGTGCTTTGGGATATTAATTGGGCTTTCATTATGCGAACGTACCCAGAGGCTTTTGCAGTTGATTCCTATATCTATATTGATTCATAAAAAATGCCAATAAATAACAGCTCTCTCAAAGCAGCTCTGCATGTTTTGGATAATGAGTTGGTTTATGTCCCTCTCTGCCCAACCCCCCCCCCCCATCCCCCTTTTTCTTTCTTTTTTTTTTTTTTTTCCTTTTTACCCATTACCGCATAATAGATCACAGAATCTTTAGGACAATGGACAAGCGCATTGGCTAAATCACCTTATTACAGTTCCATATAGTTGAAAAGAGGCTTAATGCTAAATTATCAGATCCCAGCTATTGTGGAAACCAAGGAAGAATAATGCTTCCAAATAACCTGGTGGTGCCTCTGTGCGCTCATTGTCCAGGGAGCTATTGGCACGCCTGCCACCGGAGCGCTCCATTGAGTCAGCAATCCCCTGAAATGAACGGGGGTGGGGATGGGGGGGCAAATTCAGGCTGGGAGTGAGTCTCTTTTACTTTTTGATATATTCGAGGTTATAGGATATTTTAGTGCCTGAGCTTTTAAAAATGTTTTACATTTGTGGGTAACTGTGGGCAAAATTGTTATTAGATTCGAAACGCCCCAAATTAGGCATGTCACAGACGACTTCGGCACGCAGAATTACCGTATATTATCCCACATAAAGTGGAGATGAAAGCAGAAATTGCACATCCGTTTCATTTCACTGAAACTTTTCAAAGGAAGGAAGGATGTTCATTAAAAGTTAACAGTGACACAGCTGTGCAGAACTCTCAGAGAAAATGTCATTGTCACGGAAGCCTGACTGTGACCAAGTATCATTCTCCATAGCAGAATGTGAGGTTCCTGTGGTCTGTTGATCTGTTGATGGCATTGACAAAGAAGAGCAGGGGCCCCAGGAGTGTGGGGATGCAGATGGGTTTTGGAAGACCATTGTTCTAGCTTGCGTGCCATAACTTTAACAGGAAGTAAATCTGATTTTGTTTCGGAAAACTAGGTAGAATCAGAGATCCTAAGAACACTCTTCCTCTTCATTTCTGGGAAGAGGGGTGGATATCATTTCTTTATGATAAGCTTCTATGTCCCATTCTCTGTTTTTGTCTCTCTCTCCCTTCCTCTTTAAATAAAAGGCCTATGGATATTAGATGGGCAACAGTGGAAATACTAAAGAAACGAAACAAACAAAAAAACCCACTGCCTTCTAAAACTGAAGCTTAATAAAACTGCTGTTGCCCTGCTCCACTGCATATTGTTTCTGCGGTATTATATTTGGTTGTCTCTCATACAATCTTTGAAAAAAAAAAAAAACAACAGTGTAAACAACAGAGGCTTAGATAAATATGCAAAGATAACTGAGTATTCCTGCTATTAGATAAATTCCTCTTGAAGAGCTTCACGATGATTCAGTGATGGCAACGGAAATTTGGATAGTAAAAACAATAAGTGCTAATTTTGGAGAAAACAATTCATATTTCTCATTTCCAAGAGATTTAAAAATATCCAATGTGATATTTCTCTTTATAATTTGAAAAATGGGTTAGAAAATGAACATCTTTTTTTTTTTTCAAGATTTGAGAAATTCATCACAAATCTCTATCTGAGGCTAAGAAGAGACTCAGAACCAATTTAAGAAAACCATGATATTCTTCTTCTAAGACCATATGAAGTAATGATTATACCTTGGAACTGATATTCTCTTTAGTTTCATGAGGAAATAAGACAGCCAGCAAAATCATCAAAACCTTTAACCAACTGAGATGTTCCGCTGAAGTTGTTATACAAACGTACCTCTATTAATTAAGGTATATTAATAAGAAGGAAAATAAGATTCCATTCAGAAGGGCACAAAGAAGATGTAATGGGCACGCACTGTCTCTCAGGGCACACAAGATAAAACAGACAAATGGCAGATATTCAAGGGATGATGCCATTCTGTCATTCTTACGGTTTTCTCACGTTGCTCAAATCATTCATCACCAGTATATTTTTTTGTAATGGCCTTCATTTATTTAGTACTCACTATGTCCCAGATTCCATGCAATATACTTATTTGATATAATATGAATGTTTCTCCCACCATTATTGGAAATGTCAAACATCAATGGCTCCCTATTTATTTTTGATAAGGACTTTGGAGTGGGGTATAATAGCAGAGGTATGAAAAGGACAAAGAAAGGTATTTATCTGCATTTTGTAAAATTGTCTCCAGTTTTTAGCTCAATTTCTTCTTAACTAAACTCACAACAATTCAAGCCTTGTGGTAAGGCGATAAACCCCGGAATATCTGTGCTGTTTGTTCGCGGTGAAATAGGTAGTTTCTCCCCCAGCCTTTTCTATTCTTTCCCTATACCATTTCCACACAATCCTGTGCCAGCTCTGTGAAAGCCTGGAAAACCAGCCCTGCAACTGGAGGAACACTTGCCAGAGTGGCCATATTTTCTGAAACTCAAATTGAGACATGTAGCCTAAGAAATAGGGGCATGTGAAAGAAAAACTGACTGAACTTTGTGAAATTTAGACCCTCCCAGAAAAACCTCGGCATGGAGTTGACTTTCTTTAAAGAATTCCTGGGTTAAGACTCAGGACCGCACCCCAGACAACCCCCACGTCAGTAGAAACTGGAATTCGTGCCGCGTCCTGAGTGGATCTCTGACTAGATTCTTGGAGGCTCTGCTTCCCTCAGCTGGGCCATTTGAGAACGTTTGCTCCAGGTCACCCTCACCTGAGTGACTATCTCAACTTCACAGGCGCGAACAAAGAGGGTCCCACAGTTTAAGGGCTGTTGATATATCCTTACAGAGCAAAGCAAGCTGTTAGAAATGAGACAGAACAGGAACAAAGAGTTCCTGTACACGCAAAGTCTCTGCTCCACTCAGAATCAGGTTCTTAGATCCGTATCAACTCAACAGTAACATTCTAGAAAAGTCGTTCAGCCAATGTGTTTGAGAGGTAGGGATTTGATAATTTAGCCACTTGCCACATGTGGCTACTGAGTACTTGAAATGAGGCTGGTGTGAATTTAGATGTGCATGAAGTGAAATACGTGTAGGATTTCAAAGATTTAGGACACAGGGAAAAACTGTAAAATATTTCATGTATAATATTTAAATATTGATTACATGTTGAAATAATATTTTGGATATACATTACTGGAATTGATTTCATTTATTTCTTTTTCCTTTTTTGAAAGTGGCTATTAGAAAAAAATTTAATGATGTGTGGCTTATGTGTAAATTCACATTTAAGGCTTGCATTATACATTTCCATTGAACCTCATTGGTCCAGATAGTTGAACAGAGAAATAGAACACAGTTTCATAGGCCAACGCAACACACTTTTAGAAATTACCTTTGCTTTGCTCTTAAGTTTGGAGTTGACAATAATATGAAACTGCTACACACACAATGAGAAAATATTTTACATGCACACGTTTGTATAGATACGTTTTGACTAGCACCGAGTCACTTTTTCCAATTAAAAAATAGGCAAAGGATTTTTAGATACTTAAAATATCAGCTTGAAATATGGGCTTACAGATATATACTCTTTAGTTTTTAACTTTTACTTAGCATTCTCAGAGTCATAAAAAATGATTTTTCCTTCCAGCCCTCAAAAGATTAGTAAAATAAGTTTACCTGGATTAGATTTTTAAATTCTTTAAATGCAGAAGTTACGTTCAAGTAAAAAAAAAAGTCAGTGTTATACATTTGGGGAATCCAGTCACTACTCTGGAAAGAAATAAAATATTCAGCGGGAGATGTTTAAAGGTTGCATATATATTCTAGGTTTTATTGCTAGTCATAATTCAAGAAAGTTCTTGCCTTTTTGAATTAAGCAACTTGGTAAATAAATATTTAACATTTAATTTAAGCAACAGAGTATTGCCCAAATGTACTCTGTGACCAGCCAACGTGCAGGCTTCAGATTCTTTCACCCGCGTGTTGAAATCGTCTTATATGACAATTTACCTTGGTGCATATAACAGCTAATCGTCTATAAAAAACAAGTACTAGATCAAAGGCAAGAACACACATTTTTCTTCACTAGCAAGTCCTAGGATTTAAAACTTCAGTATCACCTCCGAGGCATGCTTTCATAATGAATAGTATGCAAATAGCAGAATGGATTATAAACAGTAGCTATATATTTTGTTTACTTAAAATCATTTCAATTTATACTTCTAATAAATACTTAATCTTTAGACATAAAATGCTTTCACACAAGGACAGGATTCTTGCTTGATAAGTGGGCAGGGATGCTATTATTTCTTACTCAGAAAACTTAAAAATATGTGCATTCAGAAACATTTTGCCATAGTACTTGCAAACCTACGCTTCTTCATGCTGAAAGAGGTCAGTCCAAGGCTGATACCAAAGGGATGGTTTTGCAAGGAAAAAGCTCCATTTTTTTTTTACTTTGGAATTTTTTGTTGTTGTTTTGGCCCAACTTTGGATTGCTGAGGCATCAGGTAAGAATCTGTAAAATCACCCATCCTCCACACGCTGGGTGATATAGAGCACAGCTGTAACTTAAGTTAACCATCAGCTGAAAATAAAAGCACGAGAAAGCAAACCAACCAAAACCTAAAGGAAACAACATGCTGATCATATAGTCACCTTTGAATAATGCAAATATTAACAGAGAAAGCCAAGCCGGGGGCCTCCATCTCAGGAAGAAGAAAAGCCAGCAAGGAGAAGGCAGTGATTGGGAAATCAGATCGGCTCTTCCTCCTCGGTAGAAAAAGTGGATCAGGACTGACATCTGCTGGCCTCGCTAATGGGATGTACCCATTGAAACAGGGTCTTGGAGAACAAAACATTCTGGTGGGGTGATATTGCATCACTGGGGTAGGGAGGAGGCAATGGCTTGGCAAAGCCTTTCTAGGGAGCCCCCTGCAGAGTGGCCAATCAGCAGTCTTTCCTCCTGTCAGGAGTAGCCTCGGTTTTTTCCTATCTGGTATTTCACCTTCGTTTGGATCCATGAATGTCTTTTAAAATCACCCCAAGAGGGGACAAAACACTGTTTACACAAGTTTCAAGAAGTCGTGGTCAATTAGATATTCAACAGAGATGACAATTTTGAGTCTTTCTCCAAAGGCTCATTGGAAGTTAAATTATTTTAAAAGGCTAAATATTTACCCACAGCATGATAAGATTGGTGGCTTTTAGCAGTACCAAGCTAGTGTATCACTCTCTCAAGCCTTCATCAAGTCATTGTCCCAACTCTGACCTTTGTCATCCCCTCTTCCACTCTCATCATTACTCCCCTGAAATCTTTCTGATTGGGAGATTTTGTCCTCATGAGACCTTGCTTACAGTCTCCGGAGTCTTAGATTTCTAAGCACAGTGTTATCTATCATTGGGAAATGCAAGTTTCCATTGGCTTGGAAGGCATGAGAAGCCTGGGACAGGGTCTACCTTACTCAAGTCATCTTCTATGTACCTAGCATGCTTCCTACTACATCATAGTCACTCAACAGATATTGATCGCCTTACTTAGAAGTTGAATATTCTATGTGCCTTCTTGTTGCTTTTAGGAATGCAATTTCTTTTTGATGGATCTGAACAGAACTAAGTAGGCAAGTGTTAATTAGATATGGGGCTTCCCTGGGGCTTCCCTCAGATGATAAAGTATCTGCCTGCAATGCAGGAGACCCAGGTTTTATCCCTGGGTTGGGAAGACCCCCTAGAGAAGGGAATGGCTACCCACCCCAGTATTGTTGCCTAGTTTTCATTGGAAATAAGCCACGATGCTGAGTACTCTGTCTTTCCCCAGTGCTCACTTCCTTGTTATTTCAGTCTCATCTCTTATACGGGAGGCACAGTCCTACTGTTTGTAATAGTAAAATTAGGTCATGGATTATAGAAATTCTTCCCCAGGAAAATCCTTAACAGGCTTTAACTCAATGATAAAAATGGGACTTGTGGGTCCGAAAGCTTTCCCCCTTTACTCTCTGTGACATTTAAAGTGTGTTGAAAGTGTATGTGACCGCTAGCATATACAGGTGGGTGCCTTCTGGTGTGTGTCTGCATAAATCTCCGGACATAAACAGCTTTATATTTTTTTATAAAACATAGAAAAAAATGAAACCTGGGAAACTTTCCCCAAAGACAGAAGGAGGATAAAGACTGAAACTTTGACTAGCAGGGAGTTTCAGAGGCATAGTAATGACACACCATTTTTAAAAACACTAGCAAAAACTTTAGCCTAGGACAAAGCTGAATCAAATTACCACCTCAAAGTGCATTTTGGAAGGTGGAGGCAAAGTAGTGCATGCAAAACATTAGCTTTCAGATGAAAATTATTAGCTTATGCCAAATGTATACAAATCCCATTTTCCCTTTTCACTTTCTTTCAGTTTCTGTACTTTGTTCCCAGTTAATGCAAAAGAAGAACAAAATAGTTTCACTATTCTTAAGTATAGTTGGAGTAAAAGTTTCTTTTTTTTTTTTAAGATAAAAACTCCAAGGGGGGTAATTCCAAGTGTTTATTCCAGTGGTTAACACTGTTATGGATTTCATAATTTATGTAAATATATACATATTTAAAATCCTCTAAACCCCAGTATTATTCTCAGATTTAAAATAATAGATCTTAAAGAAAATAAAGGGCTTAAATTATTGGGTCATATCATCTCAATATTTATAACTCTAACTTCAACAGTTTTATTGAAAATATGTTAATTTATATTTTGAAAGAAATCAAAGGGGGAAATAAAAATCATCTTGCTCAAAACCTGTGCAAAGCATTTTGCTTTTTATATACCATGGTAACCTAATAAAGACAACGTCACTTGGCAGATGGCGTGGCATGTTAGCCTGAAAATAAAATACTAGATGCCAAAATTATTAACTCCAACATGCTCAGAAATTTTTTAAAAATCAAAAATTAATTTTTAAAAACATTTTTCTCTTCCCTCATGTCATCCTGGAACAAAAAGTACTCAACTTGTTAAAAAAAAAAAAAAAGAAACTCTCAATACATATTCAAAGGCTAGTTGCAAATACCAAGAAGCATTTGAAATATGGAACCTGGAAAAAATCACCTGGGTTAGTAGTCTCTCAGTCCTATTTGAGAAAATTTTGTCCAACACAGAGACTTTCCACTTTCACATAGTTTGAGCAGAACATCTCTTTTGGCTTGTTCTCACAGCTTTATTCCTGCGTGCCTCCCCATATATTGTCAGTGGGATAAAGACTTCCCTCAGCTCTGTACTCCTGAAATCTAAGCCTCTTGGCTATGAAATGGTGTAGTATGGGTATGGTTGGCTCTCCAGCCCGTGATGAGCCCTTCTCAAAGTAAAGTCCTGTTTCTTTAGGAAATAACAGGTTTTTACATGTGGCTTCAGCGCATTCACACTAGTTGACAATGAGCCTATATCCTGGTTCAGGGTGTAAGAGAAGATGTGGGGTACCCTTTCCACTAAAATTTCTCATGCTGTTTTGGAGGCTGACATTGTTATATTTTAATTTTTTTGAATCTTCATTCAAAATCTAAATGATATGAGTTCTTTCCACTCTCTTCCTTTTTTTCTCACTTTCCTAACAATCTCATCCAGTACATCACTTTTTAACCTTGTCTACATCAGTGCAAGTTCTTCCCTTGTGGCTCAGATGGTAAGAACCTGCCTGCAATGTGGGAGACCTGGGTTTGATCCCTGGGTTGGGAAGATCCCCTGGAGAAGGGCTAACCTATGGCGGGTTACAGTCCATGCGGTAGCAGAGCTGAACACCACTGAGTGACTCAGCACCATACATCAGGACAAAAAAAAGTGAGAGAGGAATGCATCTCATAACTTTTCTTGCTAACTAATACAGAAACAAAGATTGTTTTATCTAGAGAGGGAAGGATTAAATGTTTTTGCCCCATGTTGGCTGACTGTTTTTCAAAATATTGTCATGTAATTTCAGTGCCACCCAAAATATCTACAAATGCAAACCTTTTTTTGCCCAAGAGATGTCATAACTCAGGTTCCCAGAAAGGAATTCTATGCTCAAGGGACACAAAGAGATTCCCATGAGACAGACTCAAAGCCACTATCTTATTAAGCAGAAACCTCAAGGAGAACTTTCCAAATAAATGTGCCAATGATATGAATCTCCTTGGATATATATATTTTTTTAATTTCCAGATTTAAAATCCAGTATGTCCATTCCAAAATAGGAAACTTAGAAAATCTTAAAAATAATCTGGCAATATTTACTGGTCTTTCCTTCCACCACTGGCATTCACTTTCCTTTCTATCATGTAGACGAACGCCTCTATCAGAAATCAGGCAGACACCTCTGAACTGTGAGCTTGCTATGTAATACTGAAGCTCTATTGCTCTGTTTGATGTCTTTATAGGTTTCATCAGTCCCTGCTGGCCATCAGAAGAGCCAGGAACAGATGCACTTAAAATAAGCACACTTACTGGGCCAGGGATTCTTTTAGTCAGTAAATATTTGTTGAGTGACTACCAAGTACCAGACATTATTCTAGGCATCGAGATATAGTGGTGAACAAGAAAGGTCCAGATGAAGGCAAACTCAAAATTCTCGATGGATAGGAATCAAGATGATATATATATGTATCATCATATATACCATATATATTATGGCCTACTTTATTCTTTATGTATGCATTTGTGTGTATATACATAATTAATACATATGTATATACTTGTGTATATATACATGCATACAGAATAAAGTAAGTCATTTCCTAAATTTTAAAATACTATCTTGCCAGCTTGCCATTTTTGGCTGAAATTTGCATCACAGAATTGATTTCTTTGATTGAATTGATTCTCTGTGTTTAAAGAATATCTCGTCCTAGGAGCTATAATTGGGGGCAGAATCTGTTGTTCACTATATGATGTAAAAATGGAGAGTTGTTTTCCTTGTCTTTTTTTCTGTAATAAGAGAGTTGCTACATGATCTAAGCTCAACCTCTAAGCTAACCTCTAATATGTTTGCTCTGGCTTTGATTTGGGAGCTAGTGAGTTAAATTAACTAGGAACACACAGAACCCATTCTGGGTGTGGATGGTGTAAAAATAGCAGCAACATTATCCTTTTACCGGCATCCATGTACTAATGACAGCATCCTGCTTTGATGCTGGAGGCATCCGTGGTGAAGCGTCAATGTCCAGCCTTTAGCAGCGATGGCTGTGGCACCCTCACTGTCTTTTGTTTGCCGTGATTTGGGCAGTGGTTTTAGTGTATAGGGGAGACTCTTTGTAGTTTTTCATCCATTTATCCATTCCTCCTCAGCATATCGCTGGACTCCATCTTTCAGCCTCCGTTCTAAGCTAGGTGTAACCTTATTACTAAGTTTTGGCTAATAATTAAAGTGAAAGTTGCTCAGTCATGTCTGACACTTTGCAACACCATGGACTGTCCATGGAATTGTCCAGGCCAGAATCCTGGAGTGGGTATCTGCTCCCTTCTGCAGGGGATCTTCCCAATCCCGGGATCAAATAAAAGGTTGGTATCAAAAGAAAGATGCTACTTCCAAGGTGAATCCATAAAACCTCCCACCAGATCCTTTGTAATCTCTCTGCTTCCATCTGTTAACTGACTGACAATGCCCAGAATAACCTCAGCACAACCAGAATAACCAGATTATCACATGTTGAATATGGCACAGCCTCCATCAGCCTGAGTTCCCAAGTGACTGCAGGGAGTAGATTTTAGTAAATATGAAGCTTATATTGTATTATGCCATCATGATATTAGGATTTATCTCTATAGCAACTAAATTTTCCTAACTAATGTACACATTTGTACCAGAAGTGTAGTGTTTCCATAAAAAAAATCTAAATTCATGATTTTGGGTAAGAAATGAGGACATAAGTGGCAAGGAAACTTCACTTTGGAGGCTGGAAAGATGAAGATCTAGGTTATGCAGTGGAAAAATCTTTGATAAAACTGTCTCTTTATGTAAGTCAGAAGACAAGTCACGTGTATGCTGATCCTTTAGCTCTAGGGGAAAGGGTTGGAAAGCAGAATGTTAGTAGCAATTTGCAAAAGAGTGAATGAACTCAGGCAAGAATTGGCTTGCTTTCAAACAAAAATGAAACTGAATGTCAGAAACTAGAGGTGTTGAAAAGTTGGAAAAATTGACTGTTTCCAAAATTCAAACAGTAAGAAATCAGATTGAATAAGACTCAGCCCTGCAGCTAATATCCAATCAAGGGTGTGGTCTTCCTATCTAAGCTTGATGGCCTTAGGCAGTAGATGGAGAGAGTCATAGGCTCTGGGAAGCAAAACCATAAATCAGGCTTGAGAATTATGACCAGGAAAGAACTTTGGGTACAGTTACTAGCACATGAAACTGATTGGAAGCAAACAGGTTAAAAGTCTACTAGGTTTTTGATGGAATTATACTGCCAAAGAAACCATGAACTTGGACTAAAATAAGGCTTTGAGTATCAAAATAAATTTTGCACCCCTAAATTTATTAGCAATGTATGAGCTTTGAAAGCTACACAGTCTCCAAGGAGGACATACTTTCTTCCAAATTAATTAGAAGTGGCCAAGGAGGGAAAGAACAAAGAAGAAACTTACTGATGGTGGAGCAAGAAGTCATTATGAACAACGGATGAGAGTCTGTCTCAGGAAGCAGATCTAGAGTTTATTCTAGAAGCTTTCCCTACTCATTCCCAGGGGTAGGGTTTTCAGGAAGCCTGCCCATTAGCATTCAACATTTTTATATACCAGTGATCACTGACTATCTTCTCTTTTCCACAAGGGTGGGTTTGCCACAACTATTTTTATTCTTGTTCTATCATTGTATATCAGATGCTTTGGTAGGAGGCAGTAGGTAATTTGTTCTTCCAGGAAGAGGAAGCTGAACCATGATCAGCCATGAACCTGAACCTGATGGAAAATACTGAGCATCCTTAGAGAATCTGAGCTTTGAGCCAAATTCAGTGACAGTTCATGGCAAATAGATGGGGAAACAATGGAGAGAGTGACAAACTTAATTTTCTTGGGCTCCAAAATCACTGTGGACAGTAATCGCAGCCATGAAATTAAAAGATGCTTGCTCCTTGGAAGAAAAACTATGACAAACTAGACAGTGTATTAAAAAGCAGAGACATCACTTTTCTGATAAAGGTCTGTATAGTTAAAGCTATGGTTTTTCCAGTAGTCATGTATGGATGTGAGAGTTGGACCATAAAGAAGGCTGAGTGCCAAAGAATTGATGCTTTTGAACATCAGTTGGATGTTGGCGAAAAGTCCCTTGGATTGCAAGGAGAACCAACCAGTCTATGCTAAAGAAAATCAGTCCTGAATATTCACTGGAAGGACTGATGCTGAAACTGAAGCTTCAATACTTTGGCCACCTGATGTGAAGAGCCAACTCACTGGAAAAAACCCTCATGCTGGGAAAGATTGAGGGCAGGAGGAGGAGGCAACGGAGGATGAGATGGTTGGATGGCATCACTGACTCAGCGGATGTGAGTTTGAGCAAGCTCCAGGAGACAATGAAGGACAGGGAAGCCTGGTGTGCTCCTCTTCGTGGGGTTGCAGAGTTGGACACAGCTGAGCGACTGAACAAAAACAACAGTGACAGTATTTGAAGTTATCTTTCTCAGGGAGGAGGTGATTGTATTCTCTCTGTGGGAAGAAGCATGGCATATATATTTGGTGATAAGAAGATGGGCTGGAACAGAGATCGACTAGCTGTTCCTCTTTCTTACTGGGTCCCAGCTGGACTGTATTTCCTGACCTCTCTCACTGTTAAGGGGGCTTCCCAGCTGGCTCAGTGGTGAAGAATCCACTTGCCAATGCAGAAGTCACAGGAGATGCCAGTTGGATCCCAGGGTCAGGAAGATTCCCCTGGAGGAGGAAACGGCAACGCACTCCAATATTCATGCCTGGAGAATCCCATGAACAGAGAAGCCTGGTGGGCTATAGTCCATGGGGTTGCAAAGAGTCAGACATGACAGCTCACACACACTTACAGTTAAGTTTGGTCATGGGACTGAGTTCTGATCACTAATATGAGAGCAAAAGTGATGGATGCTGCTTCCAGTCTTGGCCTATAAAACCTTCACACGTGGATCTCCACTCCTTCTTTTCTCCCATTTGCTGACAAAATGTTGAAGCTCATGGTGAGCTTGAGAATCAGGTGTGGAAATTGCTAAGGCTCTCATCAACCCCAGTTCATTAGTGATTGCATGGAGCAAGGCCTCATCTTCTCTCCTTTCAAACATCAACTGAAATTTGCATGAGAAATATAGCATCTTGTCTCAAAGCATTGAAATGTTAAAGTTTATCTATTAATACTGATAGTCTGTCAGTATTATAACTGATATACTCGTTGCTGCCATATCATTTTTCCTGCACATATTCTAAGCCTGGTGTGGTCTTGGCCGTTCTGTGAGCCTCTGAATATCCTTCCAATTTATATTTTTATTTGTCACTCAGAATTGTTTTTTCTCATTTGCAACTAAAATCTTTGATTGGTAGATTAGTGAAAAGTTAGTGTCCTTTGCAAAATGGCTGATGCCTAACCATTTTACAAATGTTAAATTTCCCTTTGGTTTAACTGGAAAGGCCAGTTTAAAGCTTCTATTTTGTGAGTCAGTGTTAGAACCAATAACAGAGTCAGATAATATCTCAATGAAATCAACTTGTCTCTGATTCACTGACCAGCCTTGAGGAAAATGTTATGTTATTGGTAAATTGTGATGAGATGGGGAGAGGAAGTCTCCAGTGTTGCTGGGTTGGGGGAGACCTGATGACTAGTTAATCAGGTGCACGCCCCTGCTCAACTCAGGGGCTGAACTCAGGTTGGAATGAACATTAAAAGGAATCAGATGAAAAGCAACTTTGTCCACTTAATTTTTCCCAAGAGGATCATTAATTATAAATAACATATAAAATCCAGATAGTGTATAATAAAAATTCAGAGCCTTCTCAAGATGGGAAGTGACAAGTGTTACTTGAGAATGAAACTTGATACCCAGAAACCATACTAGGATGTAGAACATTTACAGAGGAAAAGAAAAAGCCCTCAGTTCTATGGTATAAGTTTGTCTGCACAGCAAAATTTTAGTAAGAAAAACATGCCTGAAGGTAGGTAGAATTATACCTTTATGGTTATATTTCAGACCATAAGGTTTAGTTAGTTTCACTCCTGGTTGCAAGGAATAGCCAATTACATTAGTTCAAGTAATTAAGGCTTATTATAAAGATTCACATGATAATAAGGGATATGGAATTTTCCAGAAATCCAAGAATAAGAGCCACAGTAGCTAAATTTCATAGATCTAGAACTATGAGATCAGTCAGAATCTTAGTTTATCTCTAAAGATCTCTGAAACCTGATTCTGTATATCTTTCTAATTCTAAACCATGAACATATTTCAGCTACTTTTTATATCTTCCTTCCCATCAACTATCACTGATTTATTCCATATTTCTTTGTCCTATCCCTAGGGTATAGCTTTCTTCCTCAGGGTTCAATATCATGGCTTGAGTTCCAGCCATCACATCCAAGATTCAGAGACCAGGATAGAAGAGGAAATGAAAAAGACAAAAAGAATATTCCACTGTCATTGTAAATTCTTGGAAGCTACCATATAATACTTTTGTTTATATTGTCTTCATCAGAATTTATTTATGGGAGGTTGACAAGTCTAATCTTAATTTTAGATGGTCATGAATCCAACAAAAATCAGATGTTTTATTCATGTGGGAAAAGAACATACTTGATTTTAAGAGGTGAGGAAACAAATGAGAATTGAAGAGGGAATAATAGCCCTTAGAATTGTAGTTTATTTTATTTAACAAACACTGAAGTAGTACTTATTAGCTTTCAGGCACTCTTCCAAAATGCTTTACAAATATCTACTCTTTTAATCCTCATGGCAACCCTATGAAATAGGTGATGTATTATCTCTGTTTTACAGATGATGAGACTAAGACATAAAGAAGTTAAGCAACGTGCCCAAGTCACCTGTTAAATAGCAAAACCTGGCTTTAAACCAAGCCAGTCTGACTCAAGTACTTCCACAAACTTGGGATTAATAGAAGGATGTTACTAGCAATATACTGGTAAATATTTAACAACTGGTTCTCTGGTGGGGAAAAATCCCTTATTTATACTGTTGGCTGTTATCCATGGTGCAAATGCTCTCATCATAGATAAATAACCTCAAGAACATAGATAATAGCAAAATGTAGCCAAATAATTAGGAAGTGGTGAGCTTTGAGTATTTATTAATGTTTTCTTTTTAATGTAATTGATTTAATTGTAAGCTTATATCACTTAATTTTTTAGCACTGGCTATGTTTAATCATAGGTTCACAAATTTTGTGAAAATCTAACAACTGGCTCTTATGAGCAAGTGCAAGTTACCTTCAGCACAGTTTTGCACTGAAGATTGTAGTGACAGAAAGTCAGGAGTCAGAGAAAACAAAGAGGATAAAAGTTATGAGCAGAGAGAGGGTGTGGCTATTTCTGAGTCCCCAGGTAGATGCTGCTCTTGCCCACTAGGGGCATCCATCTACCCTGACGCAGCCATTTGGACACAGAGCAGCTTCCACTTTCTCAAACGTGACATCTCTCCTCTGATCTGTGGCCTCGAATACTTAGCTCATCCTGATTCAGACTCAGAGCACAGATGCACACAGAAAATTATGAATTTAAAGTCGAGTCTCATTAATTTTCTTATCATTTCTGTTGATATAGGGAATATCGGTTTTAACAATAACCAGTCTTTGGGGCTAGTGTTTTGTTAGAGTTCTGTTATCTTGGACACCTTGCAAATGTCAGCAGTTTTTACCAGACCTCTGATCCTTAAAAAAAATGTTGATTAGTGATAAGTAAAAAGTAATGTACTATGATTCTTGGAGATGTCTGTTTCCATTTTGACAGTTTATAAAAATAAGCAAAAATATTAAGATTCTATTCATTTAGAAATGTAAACATCCCTGACCTTCTATTACTTATCACAAAGTCACTGTTAAATGAAGACAAAAATAGGTTTTAGTGAACACATATTACTGGATATTAGCAATTTTCGAAGATAGTTATGGATACTGGTTCTTAGACTTTCTTGGTCTCAACATTATCCATATTTATGATCTACCTGTTGTTGTTGTCAAGTCACTATGTCCAACTCTTTGTGACCTCATGGACTGCAAGATGCCAGGTTTCCCTGCCCTTCCCTATCTTCCAGAGCTTGCTAGAATTCGTGTCCATTGAGTCGGTGATGCCATCCAACCATCTCATCCTCTGTCACCTCCTTCTCCTCCTGCCTTCAATCTTTCCTTGCATCAGGGTCTTTTCCAATGAGCTAGCTCTTCCCATCAGGTGGCCAAAGTACTGAAGCTTCAACTTTAGCATCAGTCCTTCCAAAGAATATTCAGGGTTGATTTCCTTTATGATTGACTGGTTTGATCTCCTTGCAGTCCAAGGGACTCCCAAGAGTCTTCTCCAGCACCACAGTTCAAAAGCATCAATTCTTTGGTGCTCAGCCTTCTTTATGGTCCAACTCTCACATTGTACATGACTACTGGAAAAATTATAGCTTTGACTATAGGGACCTTTGTTGGCAAAGTGATGCCTCTGCTTTTTAATACTCTGTCTGGGTTTGTAATAGCCTTCTTTGCAAGGAATGATAGAAGGATTAGTTCAGTTCAGTTGCTCAGTCATGTCTGACTCTTTGTGACTCCATGGATTGCAACACGCCAGGTTTCCCTGTCCATCACCAACTCCCAAAGCTTGCTCAAACTCTTGTTCATTGAGTCAGTGATGCCATCCAACCATCTCATCCTCTATCACCCACTTCTCCTCCTGTCTCCAATCTTTCCCAGTATCAGGGTCTTTTCCAATGAGTCAATTCTTCACATGAGGGGGCCAAAGTACTGGAGTTTCAGCTTCAGCATCAGTCCTTCCAATGAATATTCAGGACTGATCTCCTTTAGGATTGACTGGTTTGATCTCCTTGCAGTCCAAGGGACTGTCAAGAGTTTACTCCAACACTACAGTTCAAAAGCATCAATTCTTGGGTGCTCAGTTTTCTTTATAGTCCAACTTTCACTTCCATACATGACCACTAGAAAAACTATAGCTTTGACTAGATGTACCTTTGTACTGGGTCTCAAATTTTATTGCTCCTTGTGATCTTGGTTTCTGTTGGTGGCCTTTCCCAAAGCTCCTGGACTGGTGTGGTGGTCAGTCTCCATAATGTCCTCCCAAAGACCCCTCCTGGTACTTATGGTTTGTATAATTCCCTCTTACATGCGTTACATCTTTCCTTATCTGTGAGCGATGGAATATAGCAGAAGTGATGGTAAGACATTTTCTGCTGTTAGGTTATAAAAACACTGTAGCTCCTGGTTCCCTCAGATCACTGATTCTGGGGGAGTCTGACAGCCTGAAAAAGAGGCCCATATGTGAGGAACTGATGCCAACAGCCCTGTGAGTGAGCTTTCCTGGGAGAGGATCCTTCAGTCCCAGTCAAACCCTCAGATGAGTGCAGCACTGGCTGACATTTTAACAGCAACCTCAGGATTGTGTCTAAGCCTGGATTACCCAGCTAAGCCGCTCCTTGATTTCACTCTTTTACTCTCAGAACCTATATGAAATAATAAATATTTGCTGTTTTAAGTTGCCAAGTTTGGGGTGATTTGTTATGTAGCAGTAAATAAGTAAATTAGGGGCTTAGGTTATCTTTCCCTGTGTGTGTGTGTGTGTGTGTGTGTGTGTGTGTGTGTCACTCAGTCATGTCTGAATCTTTGCAATGCTATGGCTGTAGCCCACCAGCCCCCTCTGTCCATGGGATTCTTTTGCCATTCCCTTTTTCAAGGAATGCTCTTGACCCAGGGATCAAACCTGGTCTCCTGCACTTAAGGAAGATTCTTTATGGTCTCAGCCACCAGATAAGCCCATCTTTCCTTATGGTCCCAGGTAGTTTATTACCCAAGATTGCAATCGCTCATTCATGGGTCTGACTCTTCCCTGAACCTTTTCTGCCTTGAGGAAAGGAATTTGGTTGACTACTGAATCTCCATACCTAGAATAGTGCTTCACACAGTAGGTCTCAATAAATGTCATGGAAGAAATGAATAATATGAAATGAGAAAATGGACCTGGTTTCAGACCACACCAGGATTACTGCTAGCTAAAGAGTGAGTCAGCACAGGGCAAGTTGGGTCATTCTCTTGAAGTGTGAGAAATTCACGCTGAACATTCATGTCCTTTCTTCTGTTTTTACTGGCCTCCCTACCGTCCTCCCACATAAGTCACAAGTCAAGTTCTATCTTTTGTCACCAGTTGGAGATCTTGAAGTGGTAATCTGGGGTCTAAGATAGGAGCAGGATTCAGGAGAAAATTACTGCCATAGTGGGTTTCTCCCAACTCTAAGTGAGAAAGAAGAGTTTCTACAATTCTCCAGACTTGGTAGACACTACCTAGAGGCGACTGCTCAGGATGTGGGGTATAGCATGAAACTAGACCAAGGGACAAGACAGAATTAAGGGTGGGACATGCGGCTTTTAGATTTTTTTTTAATTTAGGAACTTTTAAAAAATGCTTGTTAAGAAGAGGCGTAAAGATCAGTTGCTGCTCCAAGT
This sequence comes from Odocoileus virginianus, assembly GCF_023699985.2. Lineage (NCBI taxonomy): Eukaryota > Metazoa > Chordata > Mammalia > Artiodactyla > Cervidae > Odocoileus > Odocoileus virginianus. Next base: position 30,936,534 of record NC_069691.1, read on the forward strand.
GGAGTGGTGTCTGGTTACAAATGTTCTAGGACTGGAACTTCTGTTTCAAGACCCAGCTCTGCTCACTCCAGGAGGGCCATGTCGCAGACCAGCCCTCTCCTCTCCCTTAGACCATACCTCTCAAACTGGCAGGATACACATGGGGGGAGGTTTTCAAAGAACACCCGAATGGCTCTGAACAGCCAATTACCATCAAGGCACCAGTTCTCACAATCTGTTGATAAAGTCTCAAGGAAACATTATGAAAATTCCAAAAAGCCTTTATTTCTAAAGGACTAAATCTCCAGTGGAGTGCATGATAACAGAGATCCCATTTTAAGGCAGGTGGAACCTTCCTGGTGTGCTGAAAAACCACATCATTTGGGGAAAACAGAATCAGGCACAGTTAAACACCTTCTACTTTATTTTTTCACATACTCAAGAATGTGGGGGAAAGGATGGCCCATCTTGTTATCATTTCCCATGTAGAACTTTTTGGGGAGAAATATAAAGCATTCAGCTTGGTATTGTGTGCAGAGTCCTGAGCATGGAGCTGGATGGTTTGATTTCAAATCTTTCATCTGTTATTTCTAATTGTTTAACCACAGGCAGTTAGCTTTTCTGAATCTCAGTTTTTTTAATCTGTAAAGTGAAAACACTAGTAATTACCCCCAGCACTCACTAAAAACATGTTAGCTGAATCTGAATAGGTTTCTCAAGGCCAAAAGAAATAAAAAAACTGCAAGTGGAACTTAGAAATGCTTGATTAAATCTAAGGCCTGGAGAAAAAAGTAAATCATAGGATGCCTACCCACTTAGGATGTTGTGCAGCTATTTCCAAAGGTAATTTAATATCATTGCAGGACGCATAAAAACAGCATGACCCACGAAAGCCACAAAATGGTACTTCCATTGAACATGTCAAGCTCAGTCTTTTGTTTCTACAATTTCAAAAGAATATTAATAAAATTGAGAATATGTTGGTAAAAGTCACTAAAATAGAGACAGCCCTACAAATGTCTTGCCAGAGTTAATAGGCCTCAAATCCTATTTGGTCCAAGAGTCTGAGCTTCTACTGTTTCCAATCTTAACAGAAGTACTGTTCACTTCTGTCTACTTGGCACCTACTATTATCATTAGGAAAAATATCTCTATCACGAATTCACACAGGCCCCCTCAGAAGTCTAATGAGGCCCAGGTCATGTCCAGGTTTCCTAATAGCTAGACATCATTCTAAAAATGAAGATACACGGAAGCCTAATTGGATATCAGCAGGCGAAAATAATTGTTTGCCTTTTGGGCCCCCTGTCCTTTTTCAGATTGGATGCTTGAGACAGAGTGCTCGGGGCTGGTGCACTGGGATGACCCAGCGGGATGGGATGGGGAAGGAGGAGGGAGGGGGACACATGTACACCCACGCCTGATTCATGTCAATGTGTGGCAAAAACCACTACGATATTGTAAAGTAATTAGCCTCCAATTAAAATAAATAAATTAAAAAAAAGAGGTGACCTGATAATTTTACTTGTGGGTGCCTCTGTTTCTTCATCTGTAAAATGGGGTTTTTTACAGGACAGTTAAGAGAGTTAAATGAATTCATTTACATAAGCACTCAAAGTGTGACTGCTATATAGTACACACTAAATAAATGAGAGCTGTTATTCTAATGATCACTATTAATTTGTAGCGGAAATGGCTTTTATGCAAATATTAGGGATGATTTCAAATACCTTCTCATCCACTAAAGTCCAAAATATTTACAAGGATATACAATGCTCATCGCAGCATTGTTTATAATAGCCAGGACATGGAAAAAACCTAGATGTCCATCAGCAGATGAATGGATAAGAAAGCTGTGGAACATATACACAATAGAATATCACTCAGCCATTAAAAAGAATACTTTTGAATCAGTTCTAATGAGGTGGATGAAACTGGAGCCTATTATACAGATTGAAGTAAGCCAGAGAGAAAAACACCAACACAGTATACTAACACATATATATGGAATTTAGAAAGATGGTAACGATAACCCTGTATGCGAGCTAGCAAAAGAGACACAGATGTATTGAACAGTCTTTTGGACTCTGTGGGAGAGGGCGAGGGCGGGACGATATGTGAGAATGGCATTGAAACATGTACATTATCATATGTGAAATGAATTGCCAGTCCAGGTTTGATGCATGATACAGGATACTTGGGGCTGGTGCACTGGGATGACCCAGAGGGATGGGATGGGGAGGGAGGTGGGAAGGGGATTCAGGATGGGGAACACATGTACACCTATGGTGGATTCACGCCAATGTATGACAAAACCAATACAATGTTGTAAAGTAAAATAAATAAATAGATTAATTAAAAAAATACTTACAAGGATATAAATACTAGGTCCCCTTCAATCCTGGCCCCCCAAGGCTAAATGTTTCTCTGGAGGCCTTCTCTCATCAGCCTTGTATAGTTCTCCCTACACACTGCCAGGTAAGTAAAATCAGGTGGTCTTTCCATTCATTTTCTATTGCTGAATAATAAGTTATCATGAAGTTACTGGCTTAAAAGAATACATTCTTGTTATCCCACAGTTCATGTGGGGCAGAACTCTGAGCACAGCTTGCATTGATCCTCTGCTTAGGGTCCCCCAAGGCTGCAATCAAGTCTCACGGGAAGGTTTGACCAGGGAAGAATCTGCTTTCAAGCTCATTTAGGTTGTTGACAGAATTCATTTTCCCAAATTGTAGGACTGAGGACCCTAGTTTCTTGCTGACTGTTGCCTGGAGACTGCCCTCAAGTTCTCAAGGCCACCCATGTTTTTTTGCCACATGAACTTTACTAAACCAGCAAGCTGAGTCTCTGGGGCCATGATCGCTAGGCAGCTGGGGTCTCATAAGACATGACATGGTCATGCGAATGACATCCCACCAGCTTAACTGTATTCTGTTGGTGAGAATATGGTTACAGGCCCTGCCTGCACTCAAAGGGAGTTGATTATACAGAACATGGATGTGAGGAGGCCACCTCGGAGGTTTTCCATCACTGCCACAGAGAAGAAAGACCATGCCCAGCTTCCATTTAAATTCTCCAGTTCATTTTTTGTTCCAACCACAGAGGTCAGGCAAGGTTTTATAGTCTGTTAATTAGAGGGATGGAACATAGGGATGGCGAGGGAAAGTAGAAAGAATTGAGTTTAAGAAAAGGTCAAAGAAGAGACAGTTACTCTCTCCATGTAAACTGTGGAAGTGGTGATGACAATATCCAAGAACAACTTCTTAAATTCCCAAAGTCCCTCCAAGATGGCTTTGGGGAAGGCAGTCTGAGCAGGCGGGTACCTGAAGTATTTGAAGTCCAGGCCTAATTCAGCCATCCTTGGACCTACAGATTGGAATCATAAGAATGGAAACTGGCCCATGACCATGAACAAAACTATTTGCCATGTGGATTAATGAGAAGATACATTTGACTTTCTTTAAATCCTTAAAGGATTATTATCAAGATGTGTGTGTGTGTGTGTGTGTTAAGTTGCTTCAGTTGTGTCGGACTCTTTGTGACGATATGAACCGTAGCCTGCCAGGTTCCTCTGTCCTTGGGATTCCCTAGATAAGAATACTGGAGTGGGTTGCCATGCCCCTCTTCAGGGGATCTTGCGAACCCAGGAATTGAACCTGAATCTCTTATGTCTCCTGCATTGGTAGGAGGTTTCTTTACCACTAGTGCCAACTGGGAAGCCCTATTATCAAGATACTACCCAATTATTCTCTATATCTTCTGAGAAGGGAATAGGGAGAAATGCGCTCAAATTTCAGCAAGAGATTTGTATAGATCTAAGGAAAAAAGTCTTAACAGTAATGATGATTAATCACTGAAAACAGGCTATAAAAAATGCTATAAAATATCTGTCCTCTGAGTTGAAAAAAATAGGCTAGACACCTATCTAGATGGTGGTCCAAATTCAGTGAAGGAGATGGTCCAGACCTTTCCTTATGCACATAGTAACACCTCAAAAATAAACACTTCGTAATGCCTTAGTCATTACAGGATGCTATAAACTAGGCTGAGTGGCTTATAAAGAACAGAAATTTATTTCTCAGTTTTGAAGGCTTGGAAGTCCAAGATCAAGGTGTTGGCAGATTCGGTGTCTGGTTAGAGCTTGATTCTTAGTTCACAGTGGCTGCCTCTCCTTGTGTCCTCACAGGGCTAAGGGGCAAGAGAGCTTTCTGGGGTCTCTTTTTTAAGGGCACTAACTGAACTGAATCTCACTCATGTGGGCTCCACCTTCATGACCTAATCATCTCCCAGTGGCCATACCTCCTAACACCATCACATCGGAGGTTAGGTTTCAACATATGAATTTACAGGGAAACATTTAGTCTACAGCAATTAAATATAATGAAAATGGTTTGTTGTTGGTGATGGTCAGTCCACTAGTAGTATTTTTAAAACTGAGATCCTTGGACAACCTGTGTCAATTTCACCTGAGGTATTGTTTAAAAATCTGATTCCCAGGCCCATCTGTGGATATAATGAACTAAAAATCTCTTGAGGTGGAGCCTGGGCATTGGCTTTTTTAACAAGTACCCCAGGAAGTGTTTATACAAATTGAAGCTTGTGAACCACTGTAAATGAAATACAATTCATATCTGAACTTGAATTCCTTCATTCCAATCTTCCAATCTCATCCTTACACCACCACCCCCAACCCTAAATTTCAAATGCACAAATATTGTCTCCTCCTTTGAGCAGCCAGAAAGCACCCTGGATCCCCCTGACTTCCATCCCAGATACAGTCAAGCAACCAGACTACATGGATGTATTCAATGCTGCCGCCATGCTGGTTCCCCAGGGAAATTACGTAATAGGTTTCTGGCACATATCACAGTTACTAGAGTTACAAATGAACCTCCATCCCATCTCTCCAGGAGACCTACGTTCTGAGCAAAGCCACAACAATACGCCTGCTGCCTAGACCTCGGGGTGGGAAGTAGGGGCATGCTTGGAAAAGTGTGTGTGGTTTGCTGCATGGAAACGTGGGGTACACCGTGCTACCCACTGCAGAGCTGTAGTCTGAAGTGTGTCTCTACAGACTCTGCTTGAATTTTTGCAGGACCCTATTACGGTCCCCAGGAGAGTGCTCGTATGAAGTCCAAGAAATCGGAGGAAAATGTGGAGCTTACATGATGGACTAATTTCATTTCAATAAAATTCCCATATTACATTCAATGCGCCTGGCTTTATTAAGTTTTGCCATAAACGCTGGGAACACTTCCAAATTTAGGCTTGCACAATTATTTTTATTGGTGCGTTAACTAAAAATGGTATATGCATAAGTCAGAGTGTACATTTGACTTCATCTGGAGAGCTGAAATAAGCTTTAGTTTGATTTATAGTCATTTTACCCCTGTAAATGAGATACAGGAAATCGGGGTTAGAGTTTCTGATCACAGCATTCCTAAACCCTCTGCCGGTTCCATCCACAACTCTGCCATGTATCTAATGAATTTAAATTCCAAATGTCTATCGGCAACCCACAAAGTCACCAAACAAAGAGGCTGGCTTGTTTTCAGACCCAGAGCCATCCAAACTGGTCCAAAAAAATAGAGGTTTGTTGCACTAAAGTGAGACTGGGGAGCTCTCGGTGCTTTGAAAGTTTTTAATTGCTATGGAAAAAATCCTTTCAAAGATTTTTCCCTTAACATGGGCCCCTTGGAAACTTTTCATAGGGGAACTGTAAAATATTTATACAGCTAGCAGCACTGTTGAAAAAAAAAAAAAGCAAGAAAGAAAGAAACAGTGCTGAATGAGAAGCAGACTTGAAGTGAGCCCTGCAGATTCAGGGCGTCCAGGGAGGGGAGGTTCCTGGGATTTCAACCCCTGGGAAATAGAATTAATCCCTTCCAGTTAGGCCTGCAGACAGGGTCGACAGGAGAAGGCCCTCTGTTTAGTTTAAAGCTCTGCCAGTGCCATTTTGAAATGTTTCGTCTTGAAACAAGGAGCCCCACATTCTCATTTTGCACCCATTTTGCACCCAGTCCTGCAACCCAGTCCCAGAGCAGCCGGGCTGGTCCGGCTCACAGAACTCCCCCAGGGCTTCTGTTTTCAGGCACGTCAGTATGGTGGTCCCTTCTCTTCCATGTTGGCTTCTCTCTTGCTTTTCCTTTTCTGCAGGAATCCGTGATTTGGACCCACCCCCATGCCAGTCCTCAGAGGCATCAGCTCCACTTCCCATCGGTCCATGAGGCTGGCATACATTCTGCCTGCGCCTCTCTGTCACCCCAGGGCATAGGAGGTGAACCATCCATATTGAGAGTTTCTAAAAAACATGGCATGGTCTTTGTGACTAGACCAAAAACTGGAGAATTTTAGAGTTGAAAGGAACTGTGGTGATCTCATTTTATAGAGTAAATTTAGTCCTGGAGAGAGGAAGGAAATTTGCCAAGGCTACTTTGTTTGTGAATATCAGGTTAGGGACATGGCTAGCTCATTCTACAACATCTGTAAAAAGGGGTTAGCATGGATGGAGTCTCCAAACAGCCCCCAAACTCCTGCCAACTCCTGCTTCAGTATTTTCTCAACACTTTAATCAACAATGACTTTATTAAAGAGAAGGCTGAAGAGATAATCACTTTCTCAACATCAACCTCTCAAATAATTTTACTTCCTCCCCCACACACTTTATCTTTTACTGGTGAGGATATTTCACAGTTAAAAAAAAAAAAAAGCCAACAGATGTAAATTGCATGACCTCTTCATGGCTCCACCCGACCCATCAGTGCTGACAACCAAGTAACCAATGGAAAAGGAAAAGAAGAACCCAAGAGCTCAAAAAAATCCACAAAGTAGATAATTAACATCAGAGAAATCAAGATTTGGCTACTTTCCATTAGCTAAAGTACTAAGGGACAAGAGGAGATTTGGTCCTGAAAGTTTCTAACAGAGGAGAATGGGTTACAGAGTTACCACAATCTCGTCCATCAGAAGGGACTCTCTTGTCTCAAGGCTGACTTACTTGCCATAATTCAATTAACATACTTCCACTAATTATATATAAGCTTTTAAATGACAGTTTAACAGCAGCACCACAGAGAGTAAGCCATTTTTTTTTTTTCGTTTTTAACTTAATCTTAAATTAATTATAAGTAAATTGCATTGATTTCTTTTTCACATCCTGCCTTTAACTGTTTTGTTGCAGAACTAGCACATAATTTAAAAACTCTGGGTCTCATGTAACACATTTAACACCATGTGAAATAAGTGAGGTATTCATAAACATAGAAAGGCAAGCTTTTCCCTTCCTTCCTTTTTCCTTCCCTTCCTTCCTTTTTCTCTATAGATGACAGTTCTAATCAAATGCTAAATGAGATAATAACAATCACACCAATGGAAAGAGCATTTACTTTGCAAACTCTTGACCTAGAAACAGTATTTTATACATGTCAAGAAATATTTGTTAAATTAATATTGATTATTGGATAAGATGCTTTGGGCATGATAGAAAAAAGCTGAAAAGGCATCAAATCCCTAGTCCCTGATCTCAAAAGCATAAACATTCTTTCAGGGAACAATATGTGAGTATATGAACATGACAGGTCATTCAAAACCTAGTTGAAATTTCATACACTAAAGGAGTCCATAGCATATAGTATATAATAAAAATATAAAAGGAATGCATTGGATGCTAAGAGGAATACCTAGTATACAATATAAAAATGGTAAATCAGATTACCTCTTCCACTGAGGAAGATAAGAAGATGGGTTATCAATATGAGTTATCATATCTACATACAAATGAGAGTTGACAAATGCAAATTACTTGCTAGAAATCAGTGGACAGTGGATGTATCACAACTAGAGATATTTTAACAAAGCAAAGAATGCCATACTAGGACTGAGCAGGTGCTAATTTGAGCAGAAGCACAGATTCATTCTTTAAAAATAATTTTTATCAGAGTTTAGTTGCCTCCCAATGTTGTATTAGTTTCTACTACACAATAGAGTGAATTAGCTATATGTATACACATATTCTCTCTTTAGATTCACTTTTCAAGAAAATATTTTTTATTGAAGTATAATTTGATTTACAATGCTGTGTTAGTTTCAGGCTTACGGCAAAGTGATTCAGTTACATATATGAGTGTGTGTGTGTGTATATATATACATATATATGTATGCTATATGTAAATAGTGTGTATATATATATATATATGTATATATAGTTTTGGGCTTCCTTGATGGCTCAGGCGATAAAGGATCCACCTTCAGTGCGGGAGACCTGGGTTTGATCCCTGGATGGGGAAGGCCCCCTGGAGAAGGGAATAGCAACCCACTCCAGTATTCTTGCTTGGAGAATCCCATGAAGAGAAAGGCCTGGTGGGCTATAGTTCATGGGGTCGCAAAGAGTCAGATACAACTGAGCGACTAACACTAGATATAGTTCTAGCAGATTCCCTGTGAGATACCTTTAGGGTTGACTTCCAACAAAAGTATATATTCTTTGTGCCAAATTATACTCTGTTTTGTATATTTTCATGATTTTTGATTGAATAAAAAATATAGATATGTCAGAATTTTTACAGGTACTTAAGACTCCAAAGACAATTAATTACAGAAGAATTCAAAGAGATACTTTTTTCTCAAAGGTTATTTGTTCCACTTTTCTATCTACCACTTCATCTTATTCAGATCAAAATTTTCTCTTATGCATTTTCAACTTAATAATGTTAGAGGAAGTATGGAAAGCACAGGAAAACTCACCTGCCCAGTAATGAGATCAGATAAACTGGCTGATGTCACTCAGTAGGTCGAAAAAACAAGAGACATTTTTAAACCAAGGTAGCTACCAGGTTATGCGAGGTTTGAATAGCAAAGGAAACGTTGGACAAAGAGGATGGGCCTAACCCCTATCAGGTCAGACTCACCATCACTTCCTTGTGGAAACTGCCACCTCTTCCCCACTCAGACATAAGGCCTCTAGTTGTTGGCTACTTTTCCTTATAGAACACCAAGCACTTGAACTTGATTAATTATTAGCAATCATTAACTGCTAGCTCTTCCCAATAGGCCACCATCTCCCTGACTGTCAGTAGAGCTTATGTTTGCTCACCACCATATTTTCAGTCTGGCACATGGAATGTCTTCTGTAAACATTCTTAGGGAGTAAGAAAAAGAAAGTAGAGGTTTCTCGCTCTGCTAAGGTCTCTGTGTTAGTTGGACATCTTTCAATTTCACCTGATAAGCATCCTTTTAAACTTTAAAAGGCGATAAGGCTTAAAGGCCAATAGGTTCATAAAACCACACCTTGGAAAGGCTGACCTAGAGACAACATTGCCTCACCTTCATTTCTAGACATTCCAGGGAGGGATTCCAGCTGGACTCAGCGCAGATCATGTGCCTAGACCTTGGCTAGAAGGACATGGTCCTTACCTGGCCCAGTCTGGTCCAGTGACCACCTCTGTGGCCAAGAGAGAGTGCAGAGTGCCGTTCCTATCTCCCACCAGTTGTAACACTGTGCTGCGAGGGGAGGAGGACATTAGGAAGCAGAGAGGGGAAGCTGATATGTACATTAAGCAGTGATGTTCACTGCTTGCAGAGCAGGCCAGCAGAGGCTGTGTCTCCATAGTTCTGGTTTCTCAGCAAAACAGTAGTCTTGGTATAGATGGCTTTTATCTTACATATTTAACAGCCATAGGGGTTCATGACAGCTCAAATTACCATTCTTATTTCTATCAACCCTTTCTTGAGGAGCAAGTATGCCCACAGGCCAATAGCAATTTCATTATACAAATTAACTCAAAGCATGCTACCAATATAACTACTTTTGATTGAATGACTTAGAAAATAAAGCCCATATCATGTTTTTGTCTTGAGGAAGACTGAGGGAGCAGGAAGTGGCAATAGGGCTAGGGGGCAAAAACCTTCTACTTCATTCTGAAGTATGCTTTATTGCATCTACCCATGAAAGCACAGAATGACCAGTAATATCTTATTCTTCCGGGACTCTGGAACTCCCACCTGTTTTCCTGGGTGCTCACAGTGTTTTCTCATGCTGAAGCTACTCATGTAAATCAATCCCGCTTGCACAGAGATGTATATGATGGGAGGATTTTTTTCTTTGTGAGTTATACTTTCAGCCCACATGTGGCTGCACATGAAATATCAATTTTTGCCCCACTTTTACTGTGCATGGAGAGTCAGGCCTCTTCTCTGTTTATACAAGGACAGAAGAAAAGTTTGAGGAAGGTAAAAGGGTCGCTGGGCCCATTATCCCGGCCAGCTACGGTTTTCTCTTGCCATTTCCTCTCATCCATCATTGTCCTCCCTAGAATCTCATCTATATCCCTTGAGATCTGGTTGTTTTTCCTAGGTAATGCTCCTTTTAAGGAACCTATTTTAAGATCATTATGTTCTCTGCAAAGCACTTTTGCCAGAACTTTCCTGTTGATACCAGTTTTCTCTCTACTCAGGTTCTGTTTTCACTGTTGAGGCCGTGCAGGGAATATTTGCATTCTTTCTGATTGTGGGGAACGGTGCAGTAATTTTACACCATATGTATTTTTATATTGAAAGTCATAAGATCTTTATTTTGCATTCCTTAACCATGAGCCATCATCCACTTCCCATCCTTCAAAGGGGCAACTCAGGAAGGCCTGTATCTCCACTAGACAGTTCCCAGAGAAGACCAAGAATTGGGTTTTTTTACTTCTCATTTTGGCATAAGGGGATTATTCTTGTTTACTTTGGAATTGTTGTTGTTCTTTATTGCTAAATCGTGTCAGATTCTTTGAGACCCATGAAGTGTAGTTCCTCTGTCCTTGGGACTTCCCAGGCAAGAATACTGGAGTGGGTTACCATTTCCTTCTCCAGGGTATCTTCCCCACCCAGGGATCAAACTCGTGTGTCCTTAAAATTTCTAGCATCTCCAAGTATCTAATTCCCAGGTATTTTGTGCTTACAACACTGATGTCAAAGCTGTTGTCATTAAAAATAAGTACAGGACTTAAAGAGGGTAGAGGGCCCAGTTAGGAAACAAATAAGATATAGAGATATGGGACTTTCCTGGTGGTCCAGTGGTTAAGAATTCGACTGCCAGTGCAGGGGACATGGGTTCGATCCCTGGTCCGGGAAGATCCCACATGCCATGGGGCAACTAAGTCCTGTGCCACAACTGCTAAGCCCATGGGTTGCAACTACTGAAGCTTGTGCACCCAGAACCTGTGCTCCACAACAAAAGAAGCTACGAGAAGTCCAAGCATTACAACTAGAGAAAGTCCATGCACAGCAACGAAGACCCAGCATAGCCAAAAAAGGATAAAAATGCTATGGAAACAGTTGCCTTAACACTTTGCTTTGCTGCCTTAAGGAAGGTAAGATGGAGGAATAGAGGTTTCACTGATTCTGGGGACAAAAGATTTCAGCATCTTTCATCCCTATATTCTTCAGGACACTGTTTCCAGATGTGAAAAACAGTGTTCCATGGTTAAATAGTTTTGGAAAACAGTGTTGCAGAATTCCCAGAACACATTAGTGTATTAAAGGCTCTGCTGGTTTCCCATTAAATAAACCTATTTAAGTTTATCTCAGCATTCCCTAAACTTACTTGAGCTTGAAACACTCAGCACAGTTTACTCAGAAACCACCTGTAGAATGGTATTCCTTGGACCACCAATTAGAAGACAAGGAAATACAATTCTATTATCTTAAAACTGATAATGCTCTATGTAGGTATTGAAGACATGAAGAATTTAATTGCCTTCTTAAAATCATTACATCACTACCTCTGTCAGAGACTTCAGCCCAAGGGTTTACTGACTTAGAGGCAGACCTCTGAGGGTGGGTTCTTGGCATCTTCAGCAAGATAATAGGTGGGGAAGACAGGTGTTACAGAGAGGGAGAGGATTTTTAAAAGTTTTCTTTACCTCCAGGTTGGCCCTGTCTGGGGTTAGGTCTGATGGACTAGGTAGAATTTTACCTAAGGGACATCTAGGCAGGAAGAGGAAGTAGAGAAGGGAAGTCCATTTTTCTAGGGCTGGGAGCATTTCCGGGACAGTTAGAGAAAGATGAAGGTCAAACTGATCAGATCTGTCCCAATTTCCCCTCATGAGCCTTTGTACTAGAGAAGGGGGAGGAGACTGAATAAATAGGGAGTGCTCAGGTCCCCAGTCCTTCCTCAGGGGAGGTGGGGCTTATCCTGCGGCGGGATCAGGTGGAGTATTTAGAATGAGTACTCTCTGCTCTGAGTTTCTGAGTGACACAGATGACCCCCAAATTCCTACTGCACCCAGATGAGCAGTGAGTCTCCCATAGGGCCAGATAGGTCATGTGATAGGGCTTTAAAAGTACCCTCAGCATCCGAGAGAGCCAAGATGTGGGTGGCCAAGTCAGCCAGGAAGGCCGTAAAACCCCGACCAAGATGAGAGGAGTCAGAGTACAAGGCTTACCACCGTTACCTTCAGCACATGTCCCAGCAGGAGCGGAGGGCAAAACAGGGACACTGTGTGGTCCATCCCCCTCCTTCTACTTAACAAGATCATGTGAGCCCTGCTCCCTGCCCCAACTATGTACCTGGGCCCACTCTGTAGAGAATTGGGAAGAAAGGGGCAGAAAAAAAATGAAGACTAAACCACTGCTCGGAAAGACTGAGCTTTACCTATAGGGAATATCTACCTTTGGGGACTGGACTAAAATTTAAACTGAGTTAGACAATTATTTCCTGCCTTTCCACCCATAGGGTGGGGCTTACAAGAAAGGTCAGACTGATAATAAGCAATATAAATAGATTACATTTTCTCTGTACATCTAGATTTTAGTGTGATTGAAATTTCAGATATTGCTGTATCCTTTTTTGTGCATATATTCACAAAGCTTATCTCAGGCCACCTAATCCCTCGTTTTATTTTACCTCAAACTGAAGGATTGCCATAGTACATCAAAAGTTTATTGTGTGAAACTGTAATATTAGTCTGCTTGGCTGTCTGTCTTATTGGCGATGAGCTACTTCACTGCAAAGGCATGATTTCATTCATTCCCTACCCTGAAACACACACATAGAATAACACCTTACTAGATACTCAGTAAGTGTTAGTTGAAATGAATGAATGAGTGAAAGAATGAAAGAAATATGGTCAGCCTCTGCATCTCAGTTGATTCTCTACAAATTTGTTGTTAATTGATGTATAGTTGTTTTACAATGTTGTGTTAATTTCTGCTATACAGCAAAGTGATTCATCATATTTATATATATATATATGTACATTTTTTTATTATCTTCCATTATGGTTTATCACAGGATATTGAATATAGTTCCCTGTGCTATACATCAGCCCTATGCTCACAGCAGCACTATTCACAATAGCCAGGACATGGAAACACCTAAATGCCCATCAACAGATGAATGGATAAATAAGATGTGATTCATATACACAATGGAACATTACTCAGCTATCAAAAAGAATGAAATAATGCCATTTGCAACAACATGGATGGACTTAGAGATTATCATATTATGTGAAGTAAGTCAGATAGAGAAAGACAAATTCCATATGATATCACTGATATGTGGAATCTAAAGTATGGCATGAGTAACCTATCCCTGAAATAGATTCACAGACAGAGAGAACAGACTTTTGGTTCTTGGAGGGCAGGGTGGGGAGGGATGGAGTGGACTTTGGGGTTATCAGATGCAAACTGTTACGTACAGAATAGATAAACCTGGGTGTTCTTTATGATTGCAAAAAGAGAAATGAGGCTTCCTTGGACAGCCTGGTGCAGCCATTTTTCTTTATAACCACAATGTCTTTTCTTCTATCTCCTTCATCTGTTTTCAATGGTTTACTTTCTTTGCCTTTCTTCCCTGGGAACTCTTTGGAAATGAAGGTGACACTGGCCTGGAGAAAGGAGAAGTTGTCTTGTCTGGGAGGGCTCCCAAATCCTCCTGAACTATGACTCAGGAAGTCTTAAATTTGTATGGCAATTTTTGGCTTAAAGTAAAAAGAGAGTATTCTATTTGTAGTCTGATAACTTGCTAATCTCTACATAAATTTTCTGCCTCTGCCTTCATCTTGCACCTCCTCTCCTTTTATCATTGTGATCTCTGTAGGTCAGATGCTGGCTACATGTCTTGTCTGTATGACTTCCGTACCTCCTCTGTGTTCCCATGAGGCTTTATGATGATACATTCTGATGGACTGCAATTGAATTTATGCCTATTTTCTCCTTTAGATTGCAAGCTCACTGAGAGCTTTCTTTTTCTTCATTATTGCATCTCCAGGTTTTATAGCATGGGCACTTAACATATGCTTGCTAAAAGATTAAACCAGGTATTTTGAATCTTTAAAAGCAGGAAAAAGAAAAACTTAATTTCCATTGCATATAGGTCTTTATACATCTAGCTGCTTCATCAAGCCTACCACAAATCAGAGAATGTCCATCCTCATCCTCACTACTCTAGTTGAAGAGATGCCCAGGTATTTCAGGGAGTGCCCAGGAAGACAATAAGAAATAAGTCTATTTTCACCTTCTCACTCTGACTGCTTTTATATGTGCCTTGTTCTGGGAGCCTCCTAGAGTTCCTAAAGATCCAGAACCCCAAGTTGTTCAGTTGGGCTGGGCTCCCTTCAAGACTCACTGCATTGGAGCTAGGCTGAAAACCCAAGAAAGACGGGAACAAGGTTCCCGCCTTTCTGTTTATGCCCCTCCGACAAAAGCTGGAAGAGATGTGCGTTGGTAGCTATCTCTGAAAAAGTCAGTCCTTGACCCCTTTTGGGTCTCAGTGCCAAAGGGAGCCTTTCTCTAGACTCCCCACTGGGGGTAAAGATCTGTGTGTACTGGTGTCAGACCTGGTGTTCCTTGACCTCATCTTATTATGCTGCATGGTCAAGTACCGGTTGACTTAATTGTTTCTTCTATTAACCTGAAAGCTTCATGGAGACAAAGATATAGTCTATTTGTATACTCTTACCATCTCTTTGGGCTTCCTTGATAGCTCAGTTGGTAAAGAATCCACCTGCAATGCAGGATACCCCAGTTTGATTCCTGGGTCGGGAAGATCCCCTGGAGAAGGGGTAGGCTACCCACTCCAGTATTCTAATTGGGCTTCCCTTGTGGCTCAGCTGGTAAAGAATCCACCTGTAATGTGGGAGACCTGGGTTCGATCGCTGGGTTGGGAAGATCCCCTGGAGAAGGGAAAGGCTACCCACTCCAGTATTCTGGCCTGGAGAATTCCATGGACTGTATAGTCCATGGGGTCACAAAGAGTC
Source organism: Odocoileus virginianus (assembly GCF_023699985.2). Classification (NCBI taxonomy): domain Eukaryota; kingdom Metazoa; phylum Chordata; class Mammalia; order Artiodactyla; family Cervidae; genus Odocoileus; species Odocoileus virginianus. The sequence goes on from NC_069691.1 coordinate 30,951,755, forward strand.
AGATGCGACTTTCACTTTCACTTTTCACCATTCTTTACCTTCGTTACTTATCATTGTGCCTGGCATATTATAATAGTAATAATTTAGCAGTTATGATAATAACAAAGCTACAGTGAATACTATACTCTTTCTGAACCAGACATTCTTCAAAATGTTTTGCTTATACCAGTTCATTTGATCCTCGCAGCAACCCTTTGAGGGAGAGAAAGGTTAAGAAGATCCCCTGGAGTAGGAAACAGCAACCCACTCCAGCATTCTTGCCTGGACAATTCCCATGGACAGTGAAGCCTGGCAGGCTACAGTCCATGGGGCTGCAAAGATCAGACATGACTGAGCCCACAGTGCACACAAACAGAGGCACAGAGAAGCTTACTAACTTGTCCAAGGTCATTTTGAAAGTAGTGAGTAGAAGTGGAATTTCAACACAGGAATCTGACTCTATGGCACATGTGCTTCACCATTAGACCACACTCCACAGCACCAACTAGAGAACGCAGTACTACAGTCTACATTGTTACCTGGGGTGACAGGCTCATTTGTGAAAGCAGATAGAGTCAGACTGGCCTGAGGACACCACTTTCAGGGGGTTGAGGGGACTCCCAACATGTCAGAGAGCATGGAGTTTATGAGAGAGATATGGAGTCCAAACAGGATGTCATCAGAGTAGAGAAGAGTATAAAAGAGTGAATGGTTTAAGAATATTAAAAAAAAGTAAGGAAGGAAAGTAAGGGGTACAGTTAGAGGTTAATATAAATGTGTGAAATAGGAAGGGTACAGAGATATGTCTAAAGGAGATTTTTTTTAAACAAATTTCTATGTGAAGCTATCGCTAGAATTCCCCCACCACCTCTTCTAGAAAACCTTTAGTTAGGACCTTTGTTATTTTTTAAATTTGGCTTTCTTTAAGTAAGATCCCTTACTGAAGCTGGGAGTCTTACTACACGGAGTTCCAGAATTGACTTAACTTTATAAGCAGTCTGAGTTATGTGAGTTAACTGTCTGCATCTCTTGGGGGAAGAATGAGAAATGGTGATGGTTAAAGCTTGAAAGTGGCTACACTTAGGATATCTGATCAAATTCCCTCTTGTTTTGGATTTTGGGATATGTGCATTCAAGAGACTTTGAAAGGAAAAGAGGGAAGGAAAGGAAAAGATGTGCCAAAATAAGAATAAGAGAAAGTGAGAGAGGATGTAGAAAAACCCGCTTCTTTGATTTGTATGGTGTGATTTCTGAAACTGCTCCAGCCTCTACATAAATCTATAGGATTTATGTGGCTTCATTAATCACACTTTCTTTGAAATGGAATTCTCTGCCTCGGAGCCTTTGAACGTTGACATCCAAATACAATATATTCTTTTAAAATCACCTCTGGATAAAGGCAACGCTGTTGAGGTAATTCCCCCAGATTGTAGGTGGAGTCTGTTTGGTCCTCAGATCTTGATGATAATATGTTGAAAATAGAACCTCCCTTCAGAGAACAGAAGAGTTCTGGCGTGATTAGGATCCCAGTTGCAGACACTCTGGGCCAGGAATCCATGGAGAGGAAAAAAAAGAAAGAAAAAGAGTTCCTTGTCTTTGATGAATAACGACAAGCAGCGCCATCTAGTGACAACTCAAGTTTATATTGGAGTCACTTGGTGACCTCTGCCAATCTCTTTGCTCATTATCAAACAGGCTTGAAAACAAAGAGTTCATCTTTCTGATGGCAAAGTGACTTGAAATCAAAAGCCAGGGCTTAGGTGAAGACATGAGTGTGTTAAAACTTCTGACAATCAGAGTTCGCATCCAAGGCATGCTTTTCAGTTTGCTTTGGCGGGGCTGACTTTTGAATGCTGTTAAGTTCAAAAAAACAACAGAGAACAAAAACTGCATTGCTGGGAAGGGATGGAAGGAAACGCTGTCATCATCACCAGGAGTCACACTAGACATGCATTGCCTTCTCTGCCTCCTCGTATTGCCCTTGTTCTGCTAATCAACTGAAACACAGAGAGGTCAGGTGCAAAGTCAAACTGTCAGAGCAGCAGCAGTGGGATTTGAATCCCCACCTGCCCAGAAAAACTTTCTCTCTGATTCAGCTTTTGTGGGAATTTTTCATGAGTCAGCTCCCAGGAAGGCTCACATTTCCAGGCCTGGCCACAGATCTTCAGCTTTTCAGGGTGACATGATTGAGACAAGTCACAACACCTTAGGACAGGTAGGGGAACTGGAAAGGTGTATCATACTTCCTACTGGTTGAGCTAGAGAGACCAGAAACAGCCCGCACGTCGGCTCTCTGTGTCCGGATCCTGTGGATGAAGTTACAGCAGCTGGTGGTGGATAAGTTAGCTCTTTCTGCCACTCCTGGGGACGCTGCTGCTTCAATGAGTTGGGCCTTAAGACCTCCTGCCCCCACAGAGGAGATGGAAGTCACATCCTAGCCCTGCAAGGCTCCCTGAAAGTGAATTCCACCTATTTTGATTTGGTTCTAAGAAATCATTTTCTATAAGTTAGTGTATTTTTATTGTACAAAACAAACTACCTTCTTTATAATCAGGGACTAGATAGAGCTTCAGCCCGTTTACTGAAGACTTTTCAATTAATGACTTGACCAGAAAATGCCAATTTGTTTTATTTATGGACACTCACTAAAGCATGGAATCAAAAAGACTGGAATATAAACTCTCTTCAATTCAACAGGTTAGTGGTAGAGATCAAGAAGATAGGGTAAACAAAAAAAGATCGGTCTGGCCTACTATATTGTAGAGAGCAAGAAAGAGGCATTCAGCTAAAGCCATAAGCTTATGGTAATAAAGCAAGCATATGTAGTTTTGCCTTTTTAGTCACTCAACTACAGTTACACAGGTAAAATATTTTATTTGAACAAACTCCATAGGCCACTATAGAGATATACCAACATGAGGGACATAGATAACTTATACAGAGAATTAATACTTCCTCTTGCTATTTTAGTTGATGCCCAAGAAAAGAAGTACAAGGAATTTTTCTGACTTTTCAGTGAGCAAAATCATTTCACAATTTGAATAAAAGCTATGGTTTTTTCCAGTAGTCAAGTACAGATGTGACTGTTGGTCCATAAATAAAGCTGAGTGCCAAAGATTTGATGCTTTTAAACTGTGGTTCTAGAGAAGACTCTTGAGAGTCCCTTGGACTGCAAGGAGATCAAACCAGTCCATCCTAAAGGAAATCAGTCCTGAATGTTCATTGGAAGGACTGCTCCTGAAGCTGAAACTCCAGTACTTTGGCCACCTGATGCAAAGAGCTGACTCATCGGAAAAGACCGTGATGCTGGGAAAGACTGAGGGCAGGAGAAGGGAGCAGCAGGACATGAGATGGCTGGAGGGCATCACTGACTCAATGGATGAGTTTGCGCAAACTCAGGAGATAATGAAGGACAGGAAAGCCTGGCATGCTATAGTCCATGGGGTCACAAAGAGAGGGACATGACCTAGGGACTGAACAATAACGAGACAATAACACTGTCATTGATTGGTGAAAACTATAGCTGCCAAAATCATGTGATCCAAACAAGGATTCTGTTAGAGTATAATATTTCATCCATAAAGTTAAAAAAGTTGTCAGGGACTCTAGTTTATGAATGGCTTACCTTTGCCCTGCAGTCCTTTATAGCTGACTTTTATTTTTTTAAGTTAATTTTTTTAAAAGTTGGAGGCCAATGACTTTACAATATTGTGGTGGTTTCTGCCATACATCGACATGAATCACCCATGGGTGCACATCTCCCCATCCTGAACCCCCCACCTCCTCTATCCCCACCCTCTCTCTCTGGGTTGTCCCAGAGCACCAGCTTTGAGTGCTTCATGCATCAAACTTGCACTGGTCATATAGTTGACATTTTTGAGAGATATTTTTTGAAAGATTAGATCAGAGTCACTCTATATCAGCAGGTATGCCTGCCTGCTAAGTTGCTTCAGTTGTGTCCGACTCTTTAAAATCCTATGGACTGTAGCCTACCAGGCTCCTCTGTCCAAGGGATTCTCCAGGCAAGAATACTGGAGTGGGTTGCCATGCCTTTCTCCAGCAGGTATAGGCTTTGGTATAAAATGCAAATGAGCATGGAAGCAATAATGGGGTCTGTTGAGATATTTGTAAAATGCTTTTTAAAAAACCAAAAGTAGATATTGTCTTAAAGTTAATATAACTAAAAATTAGAATTTATTCCTTTTTTTATCATCATATTTTTTTTTCCATTTATTTTTATTAGTTGGAGGCTAATTACTTTACAACATTGCAGTGGTTTTTGTCATACATTGAAATGAATTAGCCATGAATTTACATGCATTCCCCATCCCGGTCCCCCCTCCCACCTCCCTCTCCACCCGATCCCTCTGGGTCTTCTCAGTGCACCAGGCCCGAGCACTTGTCTCATGCATCCAACCTGGGCTGGTGATCTGTTTCACCCTAGATAATATACATGTTTCAATGCTGTTCTCTTGAGACATCCCACCCTCGCCTTCTCCCACAGAGTCCACAAGTCTGTTCTATACATCTGATCACTCAGGCTTTAACAGTTCTGAAAACCAATTTGATATGGGTTTTGGAATTAGAATTCAATTTATTTTAACATGAGCAAGAAAGTAAGATAGGAAACCCAGTGTCAGCAAACTCTCTGTTGATGAAAACAAGCCCTGATATTTATGATCTGCAATCATGGTAACATGTGAAGAGGAATGAACCAGGATGGTAAACTTGAATAATTATCTGGTCTCTGAGTGGATTCTGACTTGTGCTATCCCTGGTTCAGAGTCTGTATTATCACTTTTTAAAATTTCTGAAACCATGGCAAGGACCCTGTTTCCTAATGGAAATCTCACTCTAGAGTTTCTACCAATGGAGGCTGATGGAGGAGGACAGCACCAGGCACCTTGAATGAATAAGAATAAATATTATTTGTTACAACCCTACTACATGCCAGTGTTGAATTTGTATTACAAGCCTCAGTACTACATGTTTTTTATTTGTTTGTACATTATTCTTTTAATTCTTGCATGAACTGCCTCCTCTTCATTCATTTATTTAACTCTGAGTACTTAGGTAGCTTGCCCAAGTTCAAGGGGATTTTTGTCAGAAGACTCAGAAGACTTCATACTCTCACCTGGCCAAGGTGGGAAAGCAGTCAACCAGGGCAAGAAGTCCCCGTTTGGTGGACACAGAGGAGAGAAAACATAAAATGGTCTCTCGTTCAGGCAGTTCCTCCAACTATGTCCCTAAGCCAAAGCAAATCCGGAAAGTCTGACACCCTCCCCTCCCCACTCCCCAACTGCTTTTCTTTTTTCACAAGTCAGCAGAGATGTTAATAGTTTGGGAACTGAACTCATGAAGTTTGTTGGATTAGACAGCCACCAAATGGTGAATCAAGTAATGCAATGGGAAAAGAGTGAGGTGGTTCCAGGCCTGGCAATTTCCTCACTTTGGGACCGGCCTTCAGACCAAGGGAAGGGCACCTTTTGTGCTATATCACTCTATCCCTGTGGACGTAGCTGATTGGTCCAGAAATGGACACCTGACCCAAACTAAGCCAATCAGATCTTTCCCCAGGACTTCCGTGTACCAGCACTCAGGGGCTCTCCTGCAGACAGTAATCCTGTAAGTGTAAAGATTAGGTTTTGCTGCCACCTGCCTCACTTTCTGCCACGTAGAAGTTAGTTTGAGAGAATAAAGATGACGTGCTGAAACTGACATGGGATGAGATGGAGAGACTGTGTTTTGATCATCTTTAATAGCCTGGTTCCTATTGTTTCTGAAGCCCCATTGTTCCTATGCCTCCATCCATGCCTCTCTTTAAATCAGTACATGTCGTGTTTCTGTCACTTGCAACCACTGAATCTTGGCTGACACAGTCTCCTTCCTCAAATAATTAATTCCTTGCATTTTCAGTCTCTTAGCAGAACACAAATAACCTTCAGTCAGTTCATTTCAGTTGCTCAGTTGTGGCCAACACTTCGCGACTCCATGAATCGCAGCACACCAGGCCTCCCTGTCCATCACCAACTTCCAGAGTTTACTCAAACTCATGCCCATCGTGTCGGTGATGCCATCCAACCATCTCATCCTCTGTCGTCCCCTTCTCCTCCTGCCCCCAATCCCTCCCAGCATCAGGGTCTTTTCCAATGAGTCAACTCATCGCATGAGGTGGCCAAAGTATTAGAGTTTCAGCTTCAGCATCAGTCTTTCCAATGAACACCCAGGACTGATCTCTTTCAGGATGGACTGGTTGGATCTCCTTGCAGGCCACGGGACTCTCAAGAGTCTTCTCCAACACCATAGTTCAAAAGCATCAATTTTTCGGTGCTCAGCTTTCTTCACAGTCCAACTCTCACATCCATTCATGACCACTGGAAAAACCATAGCCTTGACCAGATGGACTTTTGTTGGAAAAGTAATGTCTCTTCTTTTTAATATGCTATCTAGGTTGGTCATATCTTTCCTTCCAAGGAGTAAGTGTCTTTTAATTTCATGGCTGCAATCACCATCTGCAGTGATTTTGGAGCCCCAAAAATTAAAATCTGACACTATTTCCACTGTTTCCCCATCTATTTCCCATGAAGTGATGGGACCAGATGCCATGATCTTAGTTTTCTGAATGTTAAGCTTTAAGCCAACTCTTTCACTCTCCTCTTTCACCTTCATCAAGACTTTTGGACTCTGTGGGAGAAGGCGAGGGTGGGATGTTTCAAGAGAACAGCATCGAAACATGTATATTATCTAGGGTGAAACAGATCACCAGCCCAGGTTGGATGCAGGAGACAAGCGCTCGGGCCTGGTGCACTGGGAAGACCCAGAGGGATCGGGTGGAGAGGGAGGTGGGAGGGGGGACCGGGATGGGGAATACATGTAAATCCATGGCTAATTCATTTCAGTGTATGACAAAAACCACTGCAATGTTGTAAAGTAATTAGCCTCCAACTAATAAAAATAAATGAAAAAAAAAAAGAGGCTCTTTAGTTCCTCCTCACTTTCTGCCATAAGGGTGGTGTCATCTGCATATCTGAGGTTATTGATATTTCTCCCGGCAATCTTGATTCCAGCTTGTGCTTCTTCCAGCCCAGCGTTTCTCATGATGTACTCTGCATATAAGTTAAATAGGCACGGTGACAATATACAGCCTTGACATACTCCTTTTCCCATTTGGAACCAGTCTGTTGTTCCATGTCCAGTTCTAACTGTTGATTCCTGACTTGGCTTGGGCTTATTTTTTATTTTCTTAAAGTGTTTTAAATTAAACAATAATTGCAATTCAACAGTCTTCTTAAAAGCATTATTAGTACCAGCCAGCTGAGAAGGTCATTCAGACACGAAGCAGAGGCCAGGCTCGACCCTTTGGAGATGGGGGAGCAGAATTCCTGAGAAATATGGGCCTGAGAGGTGGGGTGGGGCAGGGCAAGAGAATAAACCACAGGAAGAAGAGATTCCGAGTATACAATGGTTTTGAAAGTGAGTCTGGGAGGAAACAATAAACACATTTTTTAGAACATTACACTCTGAGGCTTATCAACCTATGTGTGTATGCTAAGTCACTTCAGTTGTGTCTGACTCTTTACTACCTTATGCACTGTAGCCTGCCAGGCTCCTCTGTCCATGGGATTCTCCAGGTGAGAATACTGGAGTGGGTTGCTATGCCCTCCCCTAGGGGATCTTCCTGACCCAGGGATCAAACCCTCATCTCTTATGTCTCCTTCATTAGCAGGTGGGTTCTTTACCACTCTCACCACCTGGGAAGCCCTGGTCAATCTAGGTCCAAAATCAAATAGAAACTGCTCTCTTTTTTTTGCTTGTTTTGGAGGAGACAGACGATATTTTTTGCAATTTTTTCTAGAATATTATTTATAAGAATTCACTGATTCTGGAAGAACTAAATAGAATCTGTGCCTCTCCTGAGCATGTATGTTTATTTGAAATGCTTTTTAGTGTTACATAAATAACAAACATGAGTTCTTGATAGGCCATCCATGAAACAGAGGCTAAAGGCTTTAAAAAATACTTTCTAGTGAGCAGTAAACTTCATTATAACATGCTTACATTTGACATTTTCAGGCAGTATTGTTCATGTTTTTAAATCCTGGAGAAAGACCCATTAAAGCTGTGTTACTCATATTAATTCAACATTTAGCCATTTATAATACAAACCCCAGTCTTTTGGAAAATGTCATTAAAAAAGTTTCACCATATATGGACATTATTTATTGCTTGAGCCCCATTGTCTACTTAGAATATGCCCTTTATCAGACCCAAATGCCCACTTCAGAGAATCTCATTTTGAGCAACAACTGGCTCCTTACATTATCCAATGAGGCAGGAAAGTTAAATTACAGCCAGTTCATATCATAGAAACAAAATGTTTCCTGCAATTACTGATAAGGGACAGTTCATTTTCTCTCTGTCATCCTGAAAAAAAAAAAAAACCCTCCTAACAACAATTCATGCCTGGTTAAACAGGATTTCCACATCTACCGCTGATATCTTTCCAAATAATTCAGGGTTGTTATTACTGTACAGCCCTGGCAAGGCTCAAAAGCAAGCAGACTTGACGAGTCTGCTCAAAGCAGAGCTTAAGTAGTTGTAATTAATAATAATTACATGCCCACTACACTCCAGTCTTATCATATTATCCGTCAAGGCAAATAAAAAAACCCACACACAACACACTTGCAATAGGTTTAATGCATTAATAAAGACACTCTGCATATGTCATCTTTCTAAAGTTTAAAATCTTTTGCAGCAGTTTCTGTTTTATTGATTTTTATTATTTATTCTATGTCTGGTTGCAAAATTTTATTGGATGGACTTCAGCTTGCGACCTGTGCTATCCTCTTCCAAAAGTTCTCTCCCCTCCTGCCGTGACTCGGATTCGAACCGAGGTTGCTGCGGCCACAACGCAGAGTACTAACCACTATACGATCACGGCAAGCTACAGGGGAGCTGAGCACCAGGCTGTCTTTAAGAGCCATTGCAATATTAAAATTTGTGGAAACACTGCCATCTATTGCCTAAATACATACATTTTCTTAACACTAGTGAAGAGGTTTCAGTAATCTCCAATTATTGAAAGGAACAATAACGAAGTGATTGAACGTGAAATGAATCTTGTCTCCTTGGCTGATGGGCGAAATTGTATTATATAAGACTCACTGGACTCACTGTCAGGAAACGATAATCAAAGTAATCGGACTGCGAGAACCCAGCCTACTGACTCATGCTTCCTACTTTTAACCAATTATGAATACAGATTTCCCACCCTCAACCGCCACCACCAATTACATTGCATTAAATGACATATGAATCTGAGCCTCTTTTGTGGTTTCTCCACCACAAGCCTTCTTTCCATATGCTTAGGCAGCAGAGATATAAAAAAAATATGGCAAGAACAAAATGGACTGAGGACCTGAGTGAGTCAGGAAGACTTGCTCTTCCTATTAGAAGCCAGGGTGAGCATGCTCTGATAAAGGAAAGGCCTTCTTTCAAATCCATTGATCCTTAAAGTTGTTGTTTTTTTTTTCTAGAATATTTGGGTCTTGAAGTCACAATAATGCAAAAAAAAAAAAAAAAAAACAGCTTCCTAATAACATTAGCTTCCTAATTTCTTCCACTCGAAGAAACTGGAGAGCTTCATGCTAAGTAAGATTCAAGGAGGCATTTTTAAGAAATTTCTTTGTTTCAAAAATTAAAGTAGTCTGGACAAGATATTCCCCAAAGGTTGAAAACCATAAAAAAAAAACACATCAACATCCTCTTTGTAATCACTGGAGTGTTATGGGGTGTCTCCTTTAAGCCTTCTGAATGGAGAGGCCCAGAATGGTTGGGGTAGCTGGCACTGTATATAGGGCGGCAAGAACTGAATTCATCTGTTGAGTGGGTGCCAAGAAATCCAGTGCTTCTGAAAAAAGGGTATTTCTGCAGATAAAAGCTTCAGACACAAATGGTCACTCCCTGCCTCCCCTCTGACACCTATATAACACTGCACATGTGCATGCTAGTCTTTTCAGTTGTGTCCAACTCTGCAATGTTATGGCCTGTAGCCCGCCAGGCTCCTCTATCCATGGGATTCTCCAGGCAAGAATACTGGAGTGGGTTGCTCCCCTCTTCCAGGAGATCTTCCCAACCCAGGGATCAAACCTGAGTCTCTTATGTCTCCTGAATTGGCAGGCGGGTTCTTTACTACTAGCACCACCTGGGAAGACCACAGTCCCTTCTATCTTCCTTCAAGCTCTCACAAGTCCATTTTCTTTCCACGGTCACGAAAGTACTGCCCTGAGTCCCTGAGCCTTGTATAAGCAAGGCACGGCTCTCTGGCCTCAACAGGAATACAGGTGGGTGAATCTGGTCAAAGGTCACTCTGTGGCAGGGTGCAGAACACGTCTCCTTGCAGGCCAAAAGGAGGTTCCTGAAACACCATCTTTCATGTTCCACCCTCAAACTCTTTGCTATGGGCACATACCAACAGAACAAACGGGACATCTCTGATTTTGTTTTTGTTTTAATTTAAATCAACTGTCAGAGTACAAACTGTGGAAACAGATTTTCTAAAGTCTGCATGCAGGTCAAGAAGCAACAGTTAGAAATGGACACTGAACAAAGGACTGGTTCCAAATTGGGAAAGGAGTACGTCATGGTTGTATATTGTCACCCTGCTTATTTAACTTATATGCAGATTACATCGGGAAATGCCAGGCTGGATGAAGCACAAGCTGGAATCAAGGTTGCTGGGAGAAATATCAATAACCTAAGATATGCAGATAGCACCACCCTTATGGCAAAAAGTGAGGAGGAACTAAAGAGCCTCTTGATGAAGGTGAAAGAGCAGAGTGAAAAAGCTGACTTAAAACTCAACATTCAAAAAATTAAGATCATGGCATCTGGTCCCATCACTTCATGGGAAATAGATGGGGAAACAATGGAAACAGTGACAGACTTTATTTTCTTTTGCTCCAAAATCACTGCAGATGGTGACTGGAGCCATGAAATCAAAAGACGCTTGCTCCTTGGAAGAATAGCTATGACAAACCTAGACAGAATATTAAAAAGCAGAGACATTACTTTGCTGACAAAGGTCCATCTAGTCAAAGTTATGGTTTTCCAGTAGTCATGTATGGAAGTGAAGAGTTGGACTATGAAGAAGGCTGAGCATTGAAGAATTGATGCTTTTGAACTGTGGTGTTGGAGAAGACTCTTGAGAGTCCCTTGGACTGCAAAGAGATCAAACCATCAATCCTGAAGGAAGTCAGTCCTGAATATTCTTTGGCAGGGCTGATGCTAAAGCTGAAGCTCCAATACTTTGGCCACCTGATGCAAAGAACTGACTCATTAGAAAAGACCCTGATGCTGGGAAAGACTAAAGGCAAGAGGAGAAGAGGACGACAGAGGATGAGATGGTTGGATGGCATCACTGACTCAATGGACATGAGTTTGAGCAAGTTCCAGGAGTTGGTGATGGACAGGGAAGCCTGGTGTGCTGCAGTCCATAGGGTTGCAAAGAGATGGACACAACTGAGCAACTGAACTGAACTGTGGCTCTGTCACTTATTAAATGGGGGAATTTGGGTTGCTTCTTAGCCTATGTGCCTCGGTTTTTTCATCTGCAAAGTGGAGATATTATGGTACCTACTTCATAAAATTCTTCCGATGATGGAATAGGTAATGACATGTCTAAAACTTAAAGTTGGCCTGTCACATAGTAAACACTGTAGAGATGGTAGTTCTTTTGTTTAAATAAATATATTCTCAAAGGAAATTTTGTGACATTCCATAAATTAAGAAAAAAAAAACAAAAACGAACAGGATCATGTTCCCCAGAGACCATTATAAAATAATCTATGAAAACAAAATAAATTAAATTCTGGCCAAATATTCTGAGCCCAAGCTCAGCTCTCAGTTCAAAAGGAAGGTGGGCAATAGTAGGAAAGCTGTTAAAACATAATAGCCTCTAATCTAATCTTTTCCTCAACTCATCTGAATAGCTGGGAGGAATGTGAAAAGGGAAGAACTTTCCCTTCAAAGGATGCAATACTATGGTGTCACAGTCATTACCACCCTCAGATTACCTCACACATTATACCTGTCAGGCTAGGTTATGCTATGGTAACAAAACCCAAATCTTAGTGGCTTAGAATAAAGAAGGTTTTTCTGTTGCTGGCGTTCCATGTTCACTGCTCTGTGTCTCCTGACTCGGAGACTCAGCCTAAAGGAAGAACTTCTTCCAGGAACACCCCTCACTGTTTTACACATGGAAAGAGCTCTTCAGTGTCTGGAACCAATAACTAAAAGCTCTTCTGGAAGCTCATTGGCTAGGACTGGTCACATGACTGCTACAGAAGCGCCAGGAAGAGCGCTGGGCCAGATGCCTGCAAGTCAGAATTGAAAGTCTTGGGTGAACAGCATTCTTGACTTCCAGCCACAGTACTAGTGGAAAAGCAGCTTGGGGAAGTCTGGGAGGATGCAGATTGAAGACAGATATGACTACAGAACAACATTTCCAAACACAGGAGCGAGGCCCAGCCTCTGAATGGGGTTCACCACACAGAGCTTCTCTTTGGTGTGTACATGGGCTTCCTCTTAGTTAGAAATGTCAGTCGTCTTGAGGTAGACTCCGAAATGTTCCCGCCTGTTAAAGTGGAGTGGGCTTTTGTACAACCTCCAGGCTTTCCTCCTGACCAGCACTGCCTTGTTAGAGATATACACTCAGATTTCTTCTATAAACACCAACACGTACAACCCACCTCAAAGGGGTTAAATTGATGGAATCAAAACATGGCTTCTGATTGCCTTTTCAGCTTCTTTGTAATTTATTGATGACTTTACTGTGTCAGCACTCATGTTATTTTCACCCTCCCACTAACATATCTCCCACAGACTTTGACTGGGGACCAGCTATAGTTCAGTCATTTTTCTGAATATTAAAGATTCAAGAGAGAATCAGAGAGATATGTATCACTATTTCATGCAGTTCTGTTTAGTGAGACAGTTACAGGTGAATGACAGATAAATAACAAGATAGAATATATAAGGTGATGTCATGAAAAGGAACACACACATACACCGCACACGTATGTTGCTTAAAGTTAGCTAAAATCAGACTGAAGTAGAGAAAGCCAGGGAAGGCGTGGTACCACTTGGTGGAGAACCAGAGTGAAAGAGGGAGAGTGAGTGAGACTGCTTTGTCCCGTGTCCTTCCTCCAGTCCTTCTACCTGTGTGACCTTGGGCTAGTGACTGGACCTCTCTGGATCTCTATTTCCTCATCAGTAAGGTGAGGGGAATTGGTCTAGAGGAGTTGTCATATTGTTCACACTTCGAATGCAAACACACATTTAATTTAGAGAAATACAGTCACAATCTGTGTGTAGTCACTGAGTCATGTCCAACTATTTATGACCCCATGGACTGTAGCCTCCCAGGCTCCTCCGTCCTTGGGATTTTCCAGGCAAGAATACTGGGGTGGGTTGCCATTTCCTCCTCCAGAGAAACTTCCCAACCGAGGGATTGAACCTGCATCTCCTGCATTGACAAGCTGATTCTCTACCACTGAGGCATCTGGGAAGCCCTCACAAAGAGTACCCAGGTGTAAAGATTTTGAAGTGAAGAAATCAATCAAAATAGATGAGTCCTTATAACTATACTGTTTTCCTTCTCACTGAAGCTGTCCTTTTTGTCAGCTTCTAAATGTCATGAACCTCATTTCCCTGCCCTGGCAACATATTTTAAATACAGAGGGGTTGGTCTTTTGATTTAAGTTGTGTGTAAAGAAGAATTTCTTGCTGGTGAGGAGCATTTAGCTACAGATTTCATTCCCAAAGAAGAAGGCAGGCTTCCCTTTTCAGGAAGTTCTTAAAAATAAGACTTTTAAATAAGAAAATAAGATTTTAACCAGCATTGTCTCACTGCTAGAAGTGATAGAGCAACAGCCTTCCTGCCTTTCCTCTCACTGCCGGAACACAAGACGCTCTTTCTGATGGAGTCGTTACTTCCCCTGATTTTTCATAATGGATTCTAACAGGGGAGCGGGGACTGACAAGAGGCTCTGGGGCTGGGGGAGGCCTCCACCTCCCCAGCTGAGTCCTTCCTCCCGTGTCACCCCTCCTACCTTTTTCCCAGACTCAGCTCTGCTTTCCTCCTCCTCACCCCTCTTCTTAGCTTGCCTCCTCCCTTACTGGGGCTAGGGAAATGACAGTCAGATCCATCACTGGGCTGGAGGCCAGGCAATCCTCTGGGTTGGAACTGGCCCAGTGCCCAGTTTTCAGACAAAGACAGGTTGGGAACCCCCTGCAAAGAAGTCCCCTCTGTCCCCTCCCCTCCCGAGCCCCAACCCGTCAGGCCCCAACCAGCCGTGACTTTATAGGGACCTTAAAACCACTTTTTTTTTTTCCCCTTGGGTTCTTTCTCTGTAACTTCAGCCCCATACCAGGGAACAGGGTTTGTGTGTCTGATGCGTGTGTGTATGTGTGAGAGAGAGAGGAGGGGCGGGGAGGAAGGGAGGGAAGAACGGACGGAGGAGAAAGCTGAACAAACTGGCTACACACACACACAAGGGCATTCGGGATCTGTGGATGGCTCATACACAACCCTGAGAATATTTTCAGGGGGAAGAAAACAGTGGCCGACAGCAGAGGAAGACCAGGTAAATTGTAGCTGCTGGTTTTAAACTTTCAGGCATGTTATCATTACTGTAAAGAATGCTGAAAGTGAAATGACCTTGCTTGTGACCATCTCCATAGTGTTCCCTGCATGTATCAGAAAATCTTTGATTATGAGATATCACAAAACACGAGAAAAAATGCGTTCTTTTTCATAATGCTTGTAACCACGAAATGTTTTAACAGTTTACATTTTGAAGGGTAAACTGCCTGGAGTGTTTGTCCCCCTTGCTTATTAATGAATTTGATTTAACCAAGTCAGAAATCTTGCTGTGGGGAAAGCAGGAATGGGGGGGGGGGGGAGTGGAGGGAAGGGTTGTTGGTTTAATTTTAATTTTTTTGCCTGAAGGCACCATTAGAAAACTCCAGATGCAAAGCTTTCTAATAGAATTCCTCATCTGACACGGCCCTCTGGAATATGTGGGCCTAACCTTTACGATCTGGTGGGCCAGGCCTCTGTTTGGAAACCTTATGAGGGGGGCTGAGCCACTAGTGATCATATGAACAGCTGAAGGCCTGGGGCAGCAGAAAATTAGGGAAAGTGGTGGCAACAGGACCCCCGAGGAAGGGGGAGGGTAGAGAATGGGACTGCCTAAAAGTGGAGAGCCAGGGCATACCCACATCAGATTTCCTTTTCCCATCATATTAGGAACTTGAGGTTTTAAGGAAAAGAAGTGTTGGCAGGATGGGGACCAGTTAGCATACTGGAGTTATGGCCATGAGGGTTCTAATCAATCACCATGGAGCTATTTTTCTTAAAGAAACTTCAACATAGGCTGCTGAAGGTTCTGGGGCTGACAGTTTTGGAAATGATTTAATCTCTCTGTGCTGAAGTTTCTTTTTTTTTTTTTCCATTTATTTTTATTAGTTGGAGGCTAATTACTTTACATCATTGCAGTGGTTTTTGTCATACATTGAAATGAATCAGCCATGGGTTTACATGTATTCCCCATCCCGGTCCCCCCTCCCACCTCCCTCTCCACCTGATCCCTCTGGGTCTTCCCAGTGCACCAGGCCCGAGCACTTGTCTCATGTACCCAACCTGGGCTGGTGATCTGTTTCACCCTAGATAATATACATGTTTCGATGCTGTTCTCTTGAAACATCCCACCCTCGCCTTCTCCCACAGAGTCCACAAGTCTGTTCTATACATCTGAGTCTCTTTTTCTGTTTTGCATATAGGGTTATCGTTACCATCTTTTAAAATTCCATATATATGTGTTAGTATACTGTAATGGTCTTTATCTTTCTGGCTTACTTCACTCTGTATAATGGGCTCCAGTTTCATCCATCTCATTAGAACTGATTCAAATGAATTCTTTTTAATGGCTGAGTAATATTCCATGGTGTATATGTACCACAGCTTCCTCATCCATTCATCTGCTGATGGGCATCTAGGTTGCTTCCATGTCCTGGCTATTATAAACAGTGCTGCGATGAACATTAGGGTGCACGTGTCTCTTTCAGATCTGGTTTCCTTGGTGTGTATGCCCAGAAGTGGGATTGCTGGGTCATATGGCAGTTCTATTTCCAGCTTTTTAAGAAATCTCCACATTGTTTTCCACAGTGGCTGTACTAATTTGCATTCCCACCAACAGTGTAAGAGGGTTCCCTTTTCTCCACACCCTCTCCAGCATTTATTGCTTGTAGACTTTTGGATAGCAGCCATCCTGACTGGCGTGTAATGGTACCTCATTGTGGCTTTGATTTGCATTTCTCTGATAATGAGTGATGTTGAGCATCTTTTCATGTGTTTTTTTGCCATCTGTATGTCTTCCTTGGAGAAATGTCTGTTTAGTTCTTTGGCCCATTTTTTGATTGGGTCATTTATTTTTCTGGAGTTGAGCTGGAGAAGTTGCTTGTATATTCTTGAGATTCTCAAGTTTCCTTTATTAAAAGTGGATGGTGATAACAGTGGGCTGTACTTAGCCACTCAGTCATGTCCAACTCTTTGCAATCCCATGGACTGTAGCCCACCAGGCTCCTCTGTCCCCGGGGATTCTCCAGGCAAGCATATTAGAGTGGGTTGCCATGCCTTCCTCCAGGGGATCTTCCCAATCCAGGGACTGAACCTAGGTCTCCCACACTGCAGGTGGATTCTTTACCATCTGAGCCACCAAGGGAGCCTGATGATAATAATAAAAAATAATAATGTCTACTTTACAGGTTCATCATGAGGATCAAGTAAACTTGCATTGTGCTTTGAAAGAGCACTGGGCATATAGTCAGTGCTTAATAATTATTAGCTATGTTTGAGTCAGACCAGACATGGGAGGGAGCCACTCTGAGCTTCAGATCAGGATGAGGGGTCATCAGAGGAGTGGAGGTATGCCAGGACCCAGAGGGGGCCGAGGTTTACACTGGGCTCTGATTCAGACGATAAGTGGCTTGTCAGACACCAGAAGGAAGAACGCCTGAGGGTCTGTCAGAACGGGAGCTCCAACCCCAGAGCTGGGGACACACAGTGCCCAAGACACACAGTGGGAATGACAGAGGCACAGACGCAGCATCGGAACCAAGGGGGCCCCCAGAGCGCAGCCTGCTGGCCCTGGTTTCAGACAGTCACGTTGTCCCTTCTGCCCAAAGAAGCCAACACTGGGACCGGTTTAGTCAGGAGGTAAGTGTGAGGATGGAAGGAAAAGAGCTCTGGGGTGGGAGCTGGAGGAAGAAGGGATAGTTTAGACATGTAGGGGCCATGAGTCATTCCTCAGAACCCCTCCGCAGAGAAAGCTCAGGGCCCTGGCTCACCAGCTGGGCCTCTTTCTCTAGATCTGTTCCTTACAGTGGCGATGATAAGTTGCTCTTTTTTTTTCTTGTAATAACTTTTAATGGAGTTTCCAGTGGTCATGTATGGATGTGAGAGTTGGACTGTGAAGAAAGCTGAGTGCTGAAAAATTGATGCTTTTGAACTGTGGTGTTGGGGAAGACTCTTGAGAGTCCCTTGGACTGCAAGGAGATCCAACCAGTCCATCCTGAAGGAGATCAGTCCTGGGTGTTCATTGGAAGGACTGATGCTGAAGCTGAAACTCCAATACTTTGGCCACCTCATGCGAAGAGCTGACTCATTGGAAAAGACCCTGATGCTGGGAGGGATTGGGGGCAGGAGGAGAAGGGAACGACAGAGGATGAGATGGCTGGATGGCATCACCGACTCAATGGGCATGAGTTTGAGTAAACTCCGGGAGTTGGTGATGGACAGGGAGGCCTGGCGTGCTGCAATTCATGGGGTCACAAAGAGTTTGACATGACTGAGCAACTGAACTGAACTGAATCTGTAAAATTACTGAGTCACTATGTTATACACATGAAGTTAATCTAATAATGCAAATTCATTATACTTTAGTTAAAAAATAAAAACAAAACAGTATTTACTACTTACTGTTGTATGGATTAAATTGTATGTACTGACCTAAATTGTTATGTATGTTAAACGAGATAATGCAGTAAAATATTTGCATAGATCCTGAACCATGTTAAATATACAAAAAATTATCACATTATGGCATCAATATTATTATAAGATAGCCCTACTCTAAAAAATTTTAACATAACAATATTTGCTCTTATAGTGACTCAGCTCTCATACATACAAGATACTTGGCACTGGTGAGTGTGGGGTTGGGACAAATCCATGACGCATCTCTGCCAAGGTGTGGCCTATATCGTACTCATCTTTCTCTCTCCCCTACACTTAACCTTAGTGCTTAGGACAGAGCATAGGCTGACTAGATTAAAAAATTAGTTGGCTTGGGTGTGGATTGGAACTCTAAAGTTCGGTCTCCCTTTAGAGCTGCAGAATGAAGTACTAAATATTTAAGACCTTTTAAATTGACCTCTTTTCCTTAAGTTTAGGTGTTTTGCTATCAATGAGCTTAAGTTTGCCTTTCCTGAAATAAATTTCACAAGTACACTCTTGTTGAATGGCATATGGATCTTTGTCCAACTCTGACCTCTTCTGTGAATGTCAATAATTCGGGGGGCCATAATCTCCCTGAAGTGGGGCTATGAAATAAATAAGCACCACTGAAGATCAGGAAGGGACTGCCTACCCAACAGATCAGACCTCAATAATATGGAGATTAGAAATATAGGAAAATACCAATAGCATCCCCTGATCTCAATTCTTCGATCACAAGAAAGACAGACAGACAGACCAGGGAAATGGACAGCTTGATGGATGAACACTATATTACCTGTTCATGCTTTTTTCTGCTTTATTCATGATGAAGTTTCTAATCTGAGAATATTCATTTAAACCTCCTCTGCCTCATTGACTTTAAAAGGAATAATAAATCTGCTCCTTGTCTACTACACAAAAATATTAAGAGAAAAATGTGAAACATTGACAGTGATTTGAAAGATGCTACACAGAACATACAACTTCAATTATTTTTACTATTATAATCATTATGGTAGCCACTGCTGATGTGGAAGATGGATATTAAGTTTACAAGATGAAACCAGATTTCTACACTAGGTAGCCCTAGAACCATAAGAAATTTTGGATGAAATACCTGGCCTCCTGACAGCTTTCCCTTAATTATCATCAATTCTTTGAGTGGGCTGAAACAAACAAACAAAAAGAGACAGAAAGAAAAAAAAGGAGGGAAAACCAGCCTAATTGAATGTAGGATAAACTATTCATTAGCAAGCTAAATAGCTACGACATTTAATAACCTATAGTGCCTCATGAAAAACCAAGACATTGCCAAAAGTAATTGAAGATTGTGATTCTCTAAACTGTTATTTAAAGCAGGGCTTGGCAAGGCTCTGTGGGTCTGCACCACTTTTAATTGCATTTTTAAAATTCAGGATGGTGATTGAGTTCCAGTACTTGTTATTTGTGTGGTGAAATCCCTTCATAGTAAACTTGCTTATAGTGAAACCTTATGCAATGATTTTAAAGTTCAAAGCATGTAGGATCCATCTATATCAAAAACTGAGCTTTACTTCCTGACCTTTTAACTGATTGATTCCCAGCTGCATATAACTTCCAATCCTTTCCCTTTCTGTCCTGACTGATTTCTAATGTGATGGCCTGAATACTTATTCCTACCACAAAGTGTTGCTGGAAGGTTACAATGGACTCAACCCAGAGAGAGAAAATCTCCCATTGATGACTGAATGGGCCCTGGGGCAGAATCACCACCTAGCTGGGTTTGCCTGTGGAATAAGGAGCAGTTGACATGAATCCTAGAGACCATTAAATATACATAATGCATTTAGTACAGGTCTTTCACACAGTACATTTATGAGAGGCATCTATGAATGCATGACCCTCATAATTACTGAAGGGCTTCTTCACTCCCTGCAATTTCCCATGAATAATTATTTTAAAATAGCTACAATTTGTTGAGCACCTATTAATATAGCAGGTACCACATGAAACATTTCACAAGAATGAGCTCATTTTATCCTCATGGGAACCTTAGGTATTACCTTGAGCTGCATGCCTGCTCAGTCATGTCCAACCCTTTGTGACCTCATGGACTGTAGCCCACCAGGCTCCTCTGTCCATGGGATTTGCCAAGCAAGAACTAGAATATGTTGCCATTTCTTTCTCCAAGGGAGCTTCCCAACCCAGGGTTCAATCCCACGTCTCCCCCATTGGTGGGTGTATTCTTTACCACTGAGCTACCTGGGAAGCCCAGGTATTACTTTAAATGTTATTATTTTCTCTTTGGTACCAAGGTGCAGAATTGGTTAATGACCTTACTCAGGACCACACAGCCTCAGCCACCAGAGCTGGAAGTCAAACCTACAATGTGCTTTAGCAACATACTCCACTATTTCTTGGGTTGGCAAAAAAGTTTGTTGGAATTTTCCCAGAAGATGTTCTGGAAAAACCCAAAAGAACTTTTTGACCAACTCAGTACCATTCACATAATGCTGTGCCCCATGGGTAAAATGTCCTAACTTTCCATTAAAATTTTTATGCTTCTTTCCATTAAACAGATTTAGTTTCCTCTCCCAGAAAGGAGATCGCTAATAACGGCTTCCACAGGAGACTGCAAGGATTCAAAGAGAATAAGCAAAAAAAGCATTTGATAAAAATTTGAGCAGTATGCAACCATGTGTTGGTTTTCTGAGGCTTCTATGACAAAGTAGCACAAGCTGGGTGGCTTCAACAACAGAAGTACGTTGTCTCACAGTTGTGGAGTTCTGGAAGGAGTCAGCAGGGCTGGTTCCTTCTGAGGCTGTGAGGGGGAGCCTGTCCCATGCCTTTCCTGCAGCTGCTGGTGTTTGCTGGCAAGCCTTGGCTTTCCTTGGCTTGCAGACATATCACCCTAATTGCTCCCTTCAACTCCATTCTCCACAAGTGCATATCTGTCTCTATGTCCGAATTTCTTTCTTTTCAAAGGCTGCAAGTCATATTGAATTAGGATCTATCCTAGTGACTTCATGTTAACTTGATTTTTCAATAAAGACCCAATCTTCAAATAAGGTCCCATCCTGAGGTACTGTGGGAATTATGACTCCAACATATCTACTGGAGGAGGATATAACTCAACCCCCTAAAACCAAGAGCTGTTATTTTTATTTGTAATAATGGTATTAATAATGGTCCTAACAACAAACATGTAACTTTTATCCAGTACAGTGTTTGCAACCTGCCATGGAGTGTGGCACCCCATGCTTACAGGGAGGGAGTGTTTGTGACTCAACAAATTCTGGGTGAGGTGGCAGGCAGAGTTTTCAGAAGGCTTTAAACCAACTTGACTATCCTGTGATTCTTCTATTTACGTGTAGTTTTGGCTTTCTCCATCCCTGAAGAGGTAACAAGACAGCAGGAGGCAGACTCACAGAAACTGGGGAAGGTAAGTCAAGGCTACATAACTAGTTGTGGCAACTCTGGGACTACCTGGCTTGCCAGTGCCACATTTTTTCTTGCATGTGATGTGAGTTATCACTTTCTTGCTCCTCCTTGGCAATCTCCCACCACCCATTTCCATCCATGATGCTCAGCTAACTTCCTATAGATGGAATCCCAAACCAATACCTCCAGCTTCAGTTGCTTTCCTACAACACAAACCCACGTGTCTAATTAGCTATTCAATCTCCTTACCGGAAGTCCCGGAGTCATCTCAGGTTCAGGGTCTAAGATAAGACAGGTATCCCCAGCCACCCACCTTTCCTCTTTTTCTATATCACCTTCCACAGGTAAAAGCACTCCATTCCCTCAATATCCCAAGCCAGAAGATAACTTGCTGCCATCCTCAGTCCCTTTGCCTAGCCATGCTTCTCATCACATTTGTTTTAACTTGACACCAATTCCAATGCATTCTACTTCCTAACACTCTCAAGAACCTTGACTAACTCTGACTTATACACAGATGTATCCCCCAGTGCCAAACACAGTGTCTAGTGCATACCAGGTCATCAATTACTATTTATTACATGAACTAACAGAAAATAAAAATCCCTCTGTGACTCCCTGTTATCCACAAAGTCCAAACTCTTAAGCAAAACTCTTAAGTATTATATGTCCCCAAACTATTATCCTAATTACACTTTTTTACTTTAAAAGAAATTATTTAAGTATAGTTGACTTATAATGTGTTAACTTCTGTTGTACAACAAAGTGATTCAGTTATACATATGTACATACATTCTTTTTCATATTCTTTTCCATTATGATTTATCAGAAGATATTGAATACAATTCCCTGTGCTATACAATAGGACTTTGTTGTTTATCCATTCTATATATAATAGTTTGCATCTCTAATCCCAAATTCCCAATCCATTCTTCCCCTACCCCATTCCTCTCCCACCCCATATGAATATACTTTTTAAATATGAAATTTATTGTATTTATGTAGAATGCCATGAATATTGTTTTCATCATTATTTTTTGAATTTTTCTTAGCCAGGTGAGATAAAAAAGTGAAAGTCATTAGTTGTTTGCCAGTGTTGAACATGTGTTTATATTTTCTTACTTTGGACTCCTATTTCCAAATTCCTTTCCTGAACTAGTTACATTTTCTACATCCCTGTCCAGTTCCCCACAGACCAGCAAAACAAAACTATTTGCCATTTTCCAAGCATTGCTTATGATTTTCATGCCTCTAGTTATGAAAAATTGCATATTCAATATGCTGGCTTGAGATACCAGTGAAACAGCCAGATTGAGATATCAAGTAGTCAACTGAATATATGAACCTAGAACTCAGAAAAGAGACTTCAGGTTGAAATAAGATGTATAAGAGACATTGCATGTATATAAGTGGTATAAAAATCAAGGCAATGAATGAATTTACCTAGAGAGAGAGTATACTAAGAAGAATGTTCACAAACTCAACACAAGTTCTCAAACCAGAAACTGATTTTAAGTGACAGTAGATCATTCAAGTAGCAATACTAGAAGGCAATGTCCCAAAGTAACTGACACATGGGTGGTGGTTGTTTAGTCACTAAGTCATGTCTGACTCTTTGCAACCACATGGACTGTAGCCTGCTAGGCTGCTCTGTCCATGGAATTTCCAAGGCAAGACTACTAGAGCGGGTCACCATTTTATTCTCCAGGGTATCTTCCTGTTTCACGGATTGAACGCACCTTTCCTGCATTGGCGGGTGGGTTGTAAACCATTGAGTCACCAGGAAAGCCCTACACACATGTTATAGGAAGCAATGAAAATAAAAGATTTGGATGTAAACATCATAATGGTAATTGCTAAAGCTCTGACCAAATAAGAGTAGATTATCTCTGAAGATATTACCAACTTCATGCCAGGCAGCAAGATTTATTTTCATGATCAAGTGCTGGAAAACTCAGAAATGTAACCAGAAAAACAAAATAAAAACAAAATGTAGATGAAACAGCCACCATTTCCTTATGTAGACATTTGACATTGACTGATATTTCTTCCTTATCCCCATTCCCTCTTTGAATTCTCAAAAAAAAATGTGAAATATGTCCTATGTACATTTTTAATAATGAAAAACTAGAAATAAGGTCAACCAAGCCAAAAAAATAACACTGCTGGGACCACCTCAGTCCTTATTGTACATTCTCTGCCTCCTCACTGGGATAATCAATACCCTCATTTTTGTGATAACTTTTTCCTTGTTTTTCTTTATTGTGTTATCACTTATGTGAGTATTCTTCAGCCATAAATTGTTTAACTCTCCTTGGTTTTGAACTTTATATAAATGGGAGTACAGTATGCATTCCTTTGCAGTTTGTTTCCTATACTCACTGTTAACGTATGTGAGCTTCACCCTCGAGGCTGTGTGTAGCTGTAGACTGTTTATTTGCAGCAGTATGTATATAGTGGTCTTTTGTACCCACAATTTTTGGCTGGTATTTAGGAATGTAATTTTTCTATATTGATTTTTATTTAGCAACCTTGCCAAACCTCTCATTAATTCTACTAATTAACCTGTACATTTAGGGGTGAGTTTCTATGTTCATAATCATATATATCAGTCGCAAATTATGATCATTTTGATAATTTCTATTTCTTTTCCTTGTTTTATTGTGTTGGCCTGTGTATACAGTACATGTTTGAATAAAAGGGGTGATAACAGACATTCTTGGTTTTTCCCTGATCTTAAAGAAAACTTTAACATCTATTACTAAATAAGATATTTATTATTAGTTTTTGTAGATATCTTTTACCAGGTTAAAGAAGTTACCTTCTATTGCCAGTTTGCCTAAGAAATGTTTCTCTTTTGTAGAATTTAGATCATGAAATGAATATTGGACTTTAGCAAATACATTTTGTTATCTACTGAGATGGTCATACACCCTTTCTTTTAGTCAGTCAGTTTGTATGCTAATTTTTCAAATGTGAAACCAAACTTGCTTTCCTGAAATAAACCCAACTTGGTCCTTGTGTGTTTTACTTTGAAGGCACTACTGGTTTGGTTTTCCAGGGTTTTCTCTAGGATTTATGCTATATTCCTTAGTGAGATCAGAGAAGGCAATGGCAACCCACTCCAGTACTCTTGCCTGGAAAATCCCATGGACGGAGGAGTCTGGTAGGCTGCAGTCCATGTGGCTGCACAGAGTCGGACACGACTGAGCGACTTAGCCACAGCAGCAGCAGCTTGAGTGAGATTGGCTTGACATTATTCACTGTTTTATGCAGCCGACAGTTATTTCTATTAGCTTACATATTTACCACTTTCTGTGTTCTTCCTTCCTTCTCGCATCTCAGATGTTTTCAGTTCAGTTCAGTCATTCAATCTGACTCTTTGTGACCCCATGGACTGTAGCACGCCAGACCTCCCTGTCCATTGCCAACTCCTGGAGTTTATTTAAACTCATGTCCATTGAGTCGATGATGCCATCCAACCATCTCATCCTCTGTTTTATTTGGGAGCATTTTCTCAATGCTCAAAGAATATCCTTTAGTACTGCCGTTAGAGAGTCTGCTGTTTCGTGTGTCTGAAAAATGTCTTGATTTAATCTCCATTACTGAAGTATATTTTTACTAGGCATAGAATTCCAGATGTCAATTTTTTTCACTCAGTTACTGGGCTGAGTTCCTTCCTTTCTTGAAAGTTCATTGATAGATTTAAGATGATAATATATTTTAGACAAGAATTTTGGTTGTATATAGAAGAAATGTTGATTTAGGTATCTACTTTGGAAATGGAAGTTCTCTATTCATTCTTTGAGCTGTACTGATCTGTGTTTCTGACCAGTAAAGTCAGAGAAAACTTAACCAAAATTCAAATAGGTACATAACTATTTGTGGTTTGACCATGTAAATGGGATTGAGAAAAAGCCTGGTTCTTTGCAAACAATATAGTATTTGAGTATATGGATCTCAAAACGTAAAGGCCAATGAACTGAAATAATTTCTTAGAAGTTAAGTTCATGAGACTTATAATCAATCTCCTGTGGTACATATACTTTAGCTATGTCTTACAAGTCTGTCTTACATCCTCAACTAAACTAATTCTTCCAGGAAAATTTGCCATCTATTTACTTTACATATCTCTTACTACCTACTTACTACCTCTCTTACTACCAGTATGGATAAATACTGGCTGAATTAAGGAGCTAAATTATTGTAGCAAAAAAGTTTTTATTTAAAATCTAAACTAATTTAACTGTTTATGTATTCTAAGGAGTTAGGAAAGTGAAAGTGAAAGTCACTCAGTCATGTCTGACTCTGCGACCCCATGGACTTTGTACAGTCCATGATATTCTCCAGGCAAGAACACTGGAGTGGGTACCCTTCTCCAGGGTATCTTCCCAATCCAGGGATCTAACCTAGGTCTCCCACATTACAGGCAGATTCTTTACCAGCTGAGCTACAAGGGAAGCCCTTGTGGTTTAAGGAGCTGGGAAGGGACTATTGTAATTCCATGGAGAGTGATAGTAAGATTTCCCTAGCACTTTGTTTTCCTTAAAGGATTTTGGATGGAGGTGCAGGGAGGTGCTGCCTGGAAAAGATATTTCCTTGTTTATCAGAAGACAGTAGGAGTCCTTGGATATATGAAGGGGATTCCAAAGCTGAGAATGGGGACTAGGCTGGAAATAACTAGAATGCTCTTTGTAAGACAATGGTAAGAATTTTAATATTGCCTTGCGAGAAGAGCAAAGAATAACGAGATTGGGAGAAGAAAGGTAGATGGGGTGGTAACTGTACAGGATGCAAAGTGGCCAAATGACTTCTCAGACCATCCGTATCTGATATTCCACATTAAGCTTTTCATGTTTCTGCAATGAAAAACCCCTTCTGTCTTTCCAGTCTCCAGCCATGTCAGCTACAGTTGCAGGAGTTTGATATGAGCATGTATGTGGAGTGGGGAGGTGATACGATGGTGGGGTACAGGTGCAAATCAAAGAAATGGAGTGATGCCCTGTTTGGATTAATACTAGAGTAGAATATAGGAAGACCACTATGATAAGACAGTAAAGAAAAGGAAGTTGGTGGAATGGATACCAAAGAGGAAGATTGCCATGAACTTGAAGTCCCTGAGAAATTTGATGCGATTTGAAGTCATATTTTAAAGGGCAGAATGTTTGTCCATAGCACCTCTGTCATTATTAATATTTATACTAAAGTTTAAGAGCATGAAAGGGATTCCCTTGTAGCTCAGAAAGTCAAAGTCAAAGTCAAAGAAAGTGAAGTGAAAGTCAAAGAAAGTGAAAGTGAAAGAAAGCTCAAAGAATCTGCCTGTAATGCAAGGGACCTGGATTTGATTCCTGGGTTGGGAAGATCCCCTGGAGAAGGAAATGGCAACCCATTACAGTATTCTTGTCAGGAGGATCCCATGGACAGAGGAGCCTGGCAGGCTACAGTCCATGGGCTCACAAGAGTCAGACATGACTTAGTGACTAAACCACCACCACAACCGAGGGCATCAGAGTGATGCTCCAACCTTCAGTACTCAGTAGTCAGTGTCAGGGTCTAGTAAGAGTCTTATAATTCCCCGGCCAAGGTTTTACTTCTCCAGCTAGGTGGCAAGCATTCTTTCTCACCCTTGGATGTTCATTGGAATCACTGGGGGAGTTTAAGTTTACTACTGCCCAGACTGCACTCCAGATATTCAGATTTAATTGGCCTGAGATGGACCTGGGCTTTGGGACTTTCAAAATATCCCCAGGTGATCCTAATGTGCAGGCAAGGTTAAGGACCACTGGCATTAAGCTACAAGAGTATTTTAAAGACAATCAGAAACATTCAAATGAGGGACAAAAAGCAATAGAAAATGTATGAGTTGCAATATAAGCATAAAGGAAGTTATTTTTTTAATGTATTATTACATCATATAATCCCTGCATCTGTTAGGACCAAAAAAATAAAACTTCAAATGACAAAAAATATTTCTTAGAGCCTCTATATAACCAAGAGCAAAGATCACCTATACCTATTCAGTCTACTGTTTACATGAACACAAGTTAGTATTTGACAGCCTTAATTTAACTTTACTTTTTTAGGAAACTCTGGCCCAGAAAGCTGAAGTGGCAGGTAATGTTGTTGTTCATTTCAAGAACTTCCCTCAAATCCATTTATTCTTTCTCCATTCATAACCCCTTTCTCAGGGCAATTTGTTGTCCTTTAGTCACTCAGTCATGTCTGACACTTTTGCAACCCCATGGTCTGCAGCCTGCCAGGGATGGGATTTCCCAGGCAAGAATACTGGAGAGGGTTGCCATTTTCCTCTCCATCTCAGGGCAATAAATATCTTCAGAAGATGATTTACTCCTTAAGACTCCTTTTGAAATCTTCCCAAATCTGTGTATACCAGTATTCAACCATAACATAACAAATACTGCCCAATTCATATTAAGTGCTCCCTTATATTGCATTGAAAGATCTACCTTAACTCAAGAGTCCCCAAACTCATAAATAACCTAACTTTGGCCTCCCTGCTCCTGGGTGCTATTAAAACTTTTTCAAAGTGATAATCTCTTTTCCTTTGATTAGTAGCAAACTGGACTTTATTTTATCAACTAGGCGTAAACTATTTATTTACTGCTTATTCAGGGATGCCCATATATTTCAGTTGAGAAATGTCCAAATGTCTTCTTTCGAAACATCAAATAAAATAGCTACTGTTTGGCCAGTGCCAACTATGTGACTTATAGACACTGACTGTAATCCTTCAAGGCCAGTATTACTAAACATAATTTTTATATGTGAGGAAATGGGAGTCAGAAAGTTTGGAACTTGACAGAAGTTCATACAACTATAGTTTGAGCAGGGATTTTGATCCAGGGTTTTGGATTCTCAGGCCTGAGTTAGCTCCAGGGCAGGTACCACATTGCCTTAAGGCCTGAATCCAGATCTACTCTATCTAGCTGGAGTAATCATCTGAAGTCTCACCAATTTCTAATGAGTCAACACTAGCCACTACCCTCCCAATGAGACACCACACATATATCCAGATAATTGAAGTAAAAGAGTTGATTAAAAATTTTTTCAGCTACATTTCTATGTTTTAATTCTTCAGCTGGACAGTGTTTACCTGATTATTCTTTATTACATCTTTGTGTACCTGACACACTTTATAATATTCTTCCTTTTAAAATGTTATTATGAAACATTTTTAAGATAAAATGGTCAGAATAGTATCCTAAACATTTAATGTGTTTGTCATCCAGCTTCAATATTGATCAACTCTTGGCCAATCATGTTTTATTTATATTCCCATACACTTCTCCTCTCTATTTGACTTTGAAGCAAATCAAAGCTGAAATACATATTTGTATGAATATTTTACTATGTACCTATAAGATATTAGGATTCCTCCAGTAAGTATCTCTGAAAGATAAATTTAAAAAAAAAAAAAAAAAAACCCACAATACCCTGGAGAAGGAAATCGCAACCCGCCTCTGTGTTCTTGCCTGGAGAATTCCATGTGCAGAGGAGCCTGATGGGCTACCATCTATGTGATTGCAAAGAGTTGGACACGACTGAGCAACTAACCCTTTTACTTTTTTTTTCATCTATCTATCTAACTATCAAAAAGAAAAAAAAGGAAAAATTAAACCCCAAACCCACAATACCCTGTCAGGTCTAAAGTAAGTTTGTTAATGTCCAAATACCCAGTTGCCCCACAACTTTCATAATATTTTAGAATTTGTTGGTATAATTTAATTAACTTCTAGTGACTCAAGATTTCTTTCA
Source organism: Odocoileus virginianus (assembly GCF_023699985.2). NCBI lineage: Eukaryota > Metazoa > Chordata > Mammalia > Artiodactyla > Cervidae > Odocoileus > Odocoileus virginianus. The sequence continues at coordinate 30,980,991 of NC_069691.1, forward strand.
TCTTCCGTTTAAGTTTGAGTGTGAAAACTCATCCTAGTGGGGATATTTTTCTTATAAGACATCTTCTATTGCCCACCCTCAATCCCACCATGGTTTCAGTTCTCAGTGTTTTAATTTGAATTTTCAGGAAGCCTAGTTTTTTCGAGCATGGCCTTATTTCTTTCAAGTTCTGAACTTATGGTCCTATTTTAATTTGCATGTCTGGGCCAGATAATATCTTTATGGGACTCAAAGCTCCTTGAGGATGGGACAGGATGCAGTTAAGAGGTATTATCAATACAAATTAATCTGGGAGGTCTGCTCCAATTTTTCATGTTTAAGTCAATAAGTACTTGGACATATAAATCTGACATTTTTTTCTGTAGCAATTTACATCACTGTTCTTAGAAAGCATTTCTTTCTTATTCCTTCGTGGTTATCTGTGCTTCTAATGAGCAATAAAAGGTCTGTCAGCAGCTAATGTGAACCAAGAGGTGAAAACTGAGGGTTTATGTGGTTAAAGACATGAGCTCCTAAAGTTCCCTAAGCAGTTTTAATCAAAGCTCACCTTTACTGGTTTGTTGTCTCCATAGTGTTTTTACATTAAAAAATTACAAAAAGAAAGAAAAAGAGAAGGACAGTAGGAAAGGAAGGAGAGAAGGAAAAGAAGGAAGCAGGAAGTTAGATGATGTTAAAGTAAGTTAACACCCCAACCCAGGGATCAAACCTGGGTCTCCCGCACTGTAGGCAGATTCTTTACCATCTAAGCCACCAGGGAAGTCTAAAGTATGTTAGGTGATGATAAATTCATCTCGCCTTTCTCCAGGCGTGATAAAGCCTCACAGGTCCCCTGGTGGTGGTAGTTTAGTTGCTCAGTTGTGTTCAACTCTTACGACCCCGTGGACTGTAGCCCGCCAGGATCCTCTGTCCATGAGATTTTCCAGGCAAGAATACTGGGGTGGGTTGCCATTTCCTTCTCCCAGGGTATCTTCCTGACCCAGGGATAGAACTCGGGTCTCCTGCATTGCAGGCAGATTCTTCACTGCTCAGCCACCAGGGAAGCCCTACAGGTCACCTGGCAGGACAAAATTAGGAACTCTCAGTCCTGTGTCTTTACAGTCTATTCTGCCCTATTCCCTATTGGAAATGTCCATTCCCGATGAGGAGTCCTAACTTGGTAGTAGCTCTATAAGCTAAACAAATTTCTGCCAAAACATGAGGCAGATGGTTATCAAATGATTTTGCCTTTCCCAATACAAAGATCACTGTGCCCTGCTGATGACAGGATTACATCAGGACTAACACGAGTTAACAGGCAGAGGCGGAGAATCCCACTTGGACCACACGTGTGGTTAAAATCAGAGCACTGGGTTTTCTTTAGATCTGTATGCGCTTTCTCAAAGGGATTGAAAGTGTTTGCCATTTGATTTGTCCTTTTCCACTCACACTGACTGCTCTGTACCACGGTGCTTGTTAGGAAACCTCATGGGTGCAGAAGCCCACAACAGTGTGGCAATGACTTTAGAAGTCTCATTAAAGTGGGTTCCTGCTCCAACCTCCGGATCTTGTTCAGGGTGGTTTTTGCATGAAAAGCTACTTGGTCCTCTCTGACTACCTCTGCTCAGAGACAACATCTCTGAAGCTACTCTTAGCAGGGGATAAAAGCAAACACCATCCAGGCTGTGAATTATATAACGAACACTTGGCAGATTTCTTGTTCTGTGCTTAACTTTGACATGAAGCTAGTCAGTTATGTTTGAAGATCAAGTGAGATTCCTGCCCACCCCACTACTAGATAGGGAGGATTTATCTCCAACCATACTATGATGTTCCCTTAATACCTTTCAAAAACACAAGTGCTTACATCCTAATAGGTTTTTAGCTTAAGATCTAATCATCCACTCTTGAATTAAGATGCTTGAATGAAGCCAACTCATTTGGAACTAAGCACTTTAATGTCAACAGAGACATATGGTATGGAGACAGAATTACAAAGGCTTTCTTCTTAGGCATCCATTAGGAAAGCAAGACTTAGACTGCAGTGTCTTTATTAGTTTACCCATTTATTTCTCAGTAAATAATTGAGAGTAATATCATCTTCTGAAGATGGAAATGGTTGAATAATTACATGTTAGAGATAGGGTACATTCCCATTCAAAATGATTAAACCATTCCCTTGCTCTATAATTATTACTAAGTTTTTTTGTGAATAGCATTACATTTTTAGACCAAAGAAAGTACAACATATATTGCAGATATTGTGTAAATATACAGGTAGCCACATGTGGAACAGTACATCTCAGTCTAATTACAAGCTGTCAGTGAGGGTCCCTCAAAACCAATGAAAATGTCAACATAATGTAATAATGAAGTTATATCTGACTTGTCATATGGGGAAAACACATTAATAAGGAATTGCAGAATACTGAGACTTTGAGAAGATTATCTTATTGAATTTAGATACAGAATATCTCTGCAAAGTACAAGTATTAATATGTGAATTTTGCTTATCTTGGTCAAATTAGTATGTTCAAGAGTCTTGCCTTTTCTCCTGCCTATTAACGTCTATTAACTCTGAAATATTCCTTGGTGATAGTAGGAAGGGGGTCTTTTAAACCACCCAGACTATGTTGGCTAACCCATTTTGATATCCTCTCCTTCTGTTTTGGAGCATTTGTCACAATGATGTTACTATTTGGTTAAAGTCCAAATTTCTTGCTACTTTATAAGCTCTCTGAGATTAGTACTATTCCTATCTTTTTCACTATTTTTAGTGAAGTGCAGTACATTTTACTACCTGTTAAGAATATTAAATGCCTTTCACTAAAGAGCACCTTCCTCCCAGAATAGTCTATTTCCAGTCCTATTGATCTCAATATTAGTTACATGCCATGTTTTGGCCAATAAAATATGGTAGAATTGACATGTGCCACTTCTAAGGAGAGACTTTAAGAGTTTCCACATAGTTTCACCATTGCTCTTTCTTTAGCCAGAATACTGGAGTGGGTAGCCTTTCCCTTCTCCAGGGGATCTTCCCATCCCAGGAATTGAACCCAGGTCTCCAGCAATGCTGGCAGATTCTTTACCAGCTGAGCCACAAGGGAAGCCCAAGAATACTGGAGTGGGTAGCCTATCCCTTCTCCAGGGGAACTTCTGACCCTGGGAATCGAACCGGGGTCTCCTGCATTGCAGGTGGATTCTTTACCAACTGAGCTATCAGGGAAGCCTGCCACAAGACCAACATAGCCCAAATAGGACAGGTCCTTTAACCCGAGTCCTAAAATAAAAATCTGGAGTAGAATCACAGCTGAGTGGGGAAGAACCTGTAACAAAGACAAAAAAATAAACTTTTATGGTTATAAACCACCTTGACAAGGGGGTATCTGTTATTGCTGCTTTACTTGCTTAATTTGATACAAATATCCAGTGACTATCAGAATGTCTGGCACATGGTGGGCATGCAGAACATATTTGTTGACAGATTGAGTGAATTGGTAGAGATTATATGATCTAGACACACAAGAAGTTCAGGCATATGCAGGTCTAAAGTAATAAAAATCTGAGCGTACATATTATTTCAACCTACAGAGGTTTAGCTTTAATGTAAATGTAATTCAGTGTTTAATTATCTGCCTTTGAAACCTAAGCCACTTGGGTTAAATATATGTGTGTAAAAAGAGTCATGCATAATTGAGTGCCAACTGGTGAGGGAACAGTGGAGTGTCACCAGTAGCCAAGAAAGATTTCACTTGAAGATGTGAACTGGATGAACAAGTGGATTTATCAGGGCTTTTAGTTAGTGAAGGGGTGAGAAGAGGACATGGCAGATTTCTGAAGGGAAAATGCATGAAAATAAGAAAAGGGCTGGATTAGAGAAACTCAGGGATGGAATTTAATGAAGATGGTGCTTGAGGCAGATTAGTCAGGTGGCAGAGTGCAGATGGCATGGATTACAGAACTAAGAGACTGGAAACCCTTAAGAAGCTAGTTCAGAAAATGTTAACATCATAAAAGTGGCAATTCACTCTCAACTTATAAATTCAAAGTCATCTTAATAAAAATACAAACAAGATTGTCATTAAGTTTTTTTTTTAAGGAACTAGAGAAGAAAATTCTAAATTCACATGGAGAAATATATAAGACAGGAAAATTCTGGAAAAGAAAAATAAGGAGATATTAAAATATATAAAATCTGCATAATTAAAAGAGCAATTTGAGCAGGCAGCTCAATGCGAGTTTTGGTATTAGAAACATATATAACTTCAATTGTAAAATTAGTATACAAGAGATGGTGTTAAAAAATTGATAGGAATATGTCAGAAACCAGTGCAATATTGTAAAACAACTATCCTCTAATTAAAAATAAATAATTTTTTAAAAAATGAATACATTTTTGAAAAAATCAGTGGGAAAAGATGGTTTAACTAGTTACATGGCATCTGCAAAAAAAAAAAAAAAAAAATTAAGTTGAACTTGAACTCACATCTTGCACCAGAATAAGTTCCACATGGTTTCCAAGAACTAAACATACTAGATTGAACCATATGACCATCTCTTATAGGTAAAGATAGTCAAACATTGATTTCCTACTTTTTACTTCACAAAAACTGAAGTTGTGGCAGTACTCAAAAAAAAAAAACACATTTTTTTTTTTGAAACTTGAGATGGGAAAGACTTTTTGAACTGTTACACAAAATTCAAAAGGCCTATAAAACAATAGATGGTTAAATTCAACTACTTAACAATAAACTTTTTTTGCATGGCAAAAATCACCATTAACAAAGTCGAAACATTAAAGACGAACTTGGAACCATATTTTCAATTCTTATCATGAATATGGGAGTAATTTATCTTTAGATAAAGAACTTTTATGAGTATGCAAAAGGCCAATAACCCACTGGTAAAATGAGAATGGAATATGAATAGATACTTCAAAGGACAAAAAGATCAGGTGGCTCTTATTCATATAAGAAGAGGCTCAGCCTACTCATTATATGCAAATACAAATCAAAATTAAAGTGATAGCATTTCTTTTTTTTTTTATCTTATCAGATTTCAGATATCTAGGAGTTTTGTAACACAATGTATTGGCAAACTCAAACCTTTCTAGTGGATTCTAAATTGATACAAATTTCTATGGAGAGAAATTTGACCTCAGCAGTCAAAATTACTTTGTATACTTCAGTATCTGACCCAGTCATTCCATTTTTGTGTGTGAAATGACAATGTTGACATCATTAACTGCAGCACTCTCTACAAAAGCAAAGGACTGGGAACAACCTGAATGTCCATTACTGGAAGATGGCTAAATAAGTTACTGTACACGACCCAACACTATGCAGTCATAACCCATGAGAAAACTAAATCCTGACATAAAATCAAATCCAAATCCTGTTACATGATGAAGGAAAGCAAATGTTACAAATGGTAGCATTGTGCGCGCTACCATTAATTTTAAAAAGGTTATATAACAATATATAAACACATATAGCTTATAAAGAACATCTGAACACATATAGTTTTCATAAATATAAAACTTCTAGATAAGACTATACAGGATACTAACAGCATTGATTACTGTGGAAAGGGGAAATGGATAGCCAGGAACAGGAGGAAGTTACACTTTTCTTATCTATCTTCTGCGCTTTTTGAATTTTGAACCATTTTCACATATTATCTTTCGCAGAATTAAGTGAAAATTGATTGATCAGTTAAAACTGATGCCAACCTCTTATGAAAGAGCTGTTTCTACCATAGATGAAATAATATCTGACTTGCGAAAAGCAAAACAAATCAGAAAACCCAAACCCAACATAACAACCATAATATTCTACATGTGGATCAAATATGTAATTATAATAATTAAATTTTAAGTAAATGAGTGTGTAGATAATTCATTTCCAAACTTGTAGTTAGAGTGAACTGTCTAAAACATAAATTTGATCATATCATTCCCTTGCTTAAAAATCCTCCCACGACTCCTCACTGACCTGAGCATAACAACATCTGAATTCCTCAGTATGACAATCAGACTTTCTGTTGTTCTGGACCGTGCTAACTACTCCAGCTTTATTTCTCACTCTTCTCTCTACTTTTATTCTGAATTTGCTATTGTCTTTAGGAACCAAACTCCACACTAGACCATAACACATATCTCATGTGTTAACGTGCTCATCTGCCACTTTCCCTTTTTTATGCACGACAAAGTTCTCACTCTCCCCCACACCTTGTTTTTCAGTAATTATATATCAAGTCTCCCTGACCCCCTAAACTAGCTAAGTCCAGTCTTCTCAACAGTCTCTTAACATCCCACAAGGTTCACTATGGTTGGTTTCCACCCCATTACAGGAGTCTCTGTTTATCCATGGTGTATCGTTCCAAGACCCGGTGGATGCCTGAAACTGAGTCTAGTACAAAACCCATACAGACTGTGTATGTGTACGGGTTTCCTATACTGATGAGTGGGTGGGATATACAGCAGGAATAAGCTGGACAAAAGGATAATTCCTGGGCAGACAGTGCAGGAGGATGCAAGATTTTATCACTCAGGATAGTAAGCAATTTAAAACATGAATTGTTTATTTTCAGAATTTCCCATTTCATATTTTTGAACTGCAGATTGACCATGGGTAACTGAAATTGCAGATTGGCAGGTGGGAGGAGGTCACTAATATTGGTAGCTGATACATTTGTCTCCTTCAGTAGATTGTGAGTGCTTTGAGGGACCCCTGTGCTTGGTCCAAAAATCAGCAGAGCTTATTCGCCCTAAATGTTTCTTGAGTAAGACTATGGATAAACCAGTCTGTTGAAGGAATCCAACCATGGGGTGGCAATGGGGATGGAGTAACGCAGGTGATAGGGAAAAGTCACCCAAAGACAAGTAGATAGGACTTGGCCACAGATGTGCCATAGCCAATGAATCGACTTTGTCAAATTCCACCATACCGGATATTCTCTACCGGGCCTAATCTTACAGATCAATAGCAAGCAGAAGTCCTTCTGGTTCAACGGTCTTTCTTTCTCCATAGAAAAAACAGGCAATAATTGTTCTCCCCTCCACATTCCATCAGTCAGTTCACCCTGGTCTAAAGCACTGACACAACACACAGATGCCGAAGGCCATGCTCTGTGATCTAGCTCTGCACTTTGTTCTCAGTAAGCTGTGGAAACTTTGGCTGTGGCAGTTACTCTATCAGGTTTGAAGCAGGTTCTCTAAGGCTGCTGGTACCAAATGGTTCAAAGGTGTACAAAAAGCATCAAAGGACCTTTCAGAAGAGTCCAATAAGCAACCAAGGGATGGCAGAGCAGAGGGAGTACTGGGCTTGGATGTCATGCATGTATATTCTTGCTGACACTTCCTCCCAAGATATCCAGGCATTTGCCCCACAGGGCACCAAAAGTAGAGGGGACTGGCTAAGGACTTCTGAGAGACCTGGGCAGTGTGCCCAGGTACTTGGAAACATTTGTTATTGTTTAGTCACGAAGTCATGTCCGACTCTTTTGCAACACCATGGACTGTAACCCCTTAGGCTCCTCTGTTCATGGGATTTCCCAGGCGGGAATGCTGGTTGGGTTGCCATTTCCTTCCTCAGGGGATCTTCTTGACCCAGGGATCGAACCTGTGTCTTCTGCATTGGCAGGTGGATTCTTTTTAAAAAAAAAAATAATCAATTTACCTTAATTGGAGGCTAATTACTTTACAATATTGTGGTGGTTTTTGCCATAGATCAATATGAATCAGCCACAGGCGTACATGTGTGGCAGGTGGGTTCTTAACCACTGAGCCACATGAAGTGCCCTGGTACTTCAAAAAATACCTACCTGCAATTTTGCATTCTAGTTCATAAGATATCTGATTATCTTTATAGAAATAGGTTTTAAATCATTTGCAAACTACATTATTCAAAAATATTGATGTGCAATCAGTGTTATAGGTTGGTATACAAAACACATCACTAGTTTCTACATCCCAGTCCAGTATACTCTGTGGCACACAACTGGATTCTATCAAAATGTGCAGAAACAGTAAGAAAGGTGTAAGCCTATTGGATCCTTATCCTTGACTTTTAGATTTTTCAAAAGGACTTTCATCTGGGAGAATTCTCTCTCCCTGAAAGTGAAACATTCTTGTCCAACAGGTCTGTGGGGCCACTGTCCTGATAGAAAGTTCTGGGGCTTTAAGCACAGACTCAGAGCCCATCCATTTGCTGTATTAATTTTTCATTGAGCTATAGTCATTAAAAATCACGCAGCGCTGCCCAAAGGCAAGAGAGCATGCTGCATTCATTTATTGCCAAGGCTGACCACAGTGGTTCCAGTGTGGAGAGCATGTGCCCAACAAATATTAGAAAGTTAACATTCAGACAATGGAGCAGTTTTTACAAAACAGAAGGATGTGAAACCTGTGATCATAATTTATATAAAATACAACTTATGCCGTAGCACGAAAAATTGCAACTACCCAGGAATGAATCTAACAGAATATACAGAAGTCTTTACGGGCATACGCATCGAAGGATATAAAATAAGATTTGAGTAGAGAGCTTAACCATGTTCTTAGAGAGATTCAATATGTAAAGATACTATCTCTTTCTGAATTGGTCAATGCAATTCGAGGGAAGATCCCAATGGGAATATTCCCCTTTGCATTTGGTAAATACCCTAGAAAAACAGTCACTCTCTTTAGCTAGTCAGAATGGTGATGCTGTTAAAGACAGAGATATGTAAACCCATTTCCTATGGTAAGTGGCATAATTAAGTGGATTTTCCTCACATTTTACTAAAATGTGTATTTTGGGGGATTACAGGGCCATTCTGATAGTTTATATCACTGAAGTCATTTGGTTTTATTCCCTACTTTTCTAAAAATACAAACCGTGGTGGCATCTGATGCTGCCGATCACATATTGCATTTTTGCAACTAAAAGTCCTGGAAAACAGGAAAGAAAAAGAACAGCACACTTTCTCTCCAACTCATCACTAGTGAACAACTTCATACACGATCAAACAAAATTGGTGGGATTAGGTAGAGAAAATAAAATGTAAGTAATAAAAATGGAAAAAGAAAGATCAGGGTGATAGTCTAACAACACCATATAGGTGATAATTTAACAAAGTCTTAACAAAGAGTTTTCATTTGCATGATCTCATTTATGTATTGCAACAATCCTGTGAAGTGGATTGGGTATTTTAGTCTGCCCAGTTTATTTTGCAGATAAGGAAGAAGGCACAGAAGAACTTGCATTGCACAACTAGTGAATGGCAGAGATGGGTTATTTTTTCTCTCTAAGGCAAGGCAGTCTGTGGACAGAGCCAGAATTTCAGATTCAGGCAGGCTTGCATCCAAACCTAGAGAGTGTGTATTCTCAAAATGGAAAAGATAAGGAAAGTCTTCGTGGTGGTGGTGGTAGTGGGAACTGGGCTTTGAAGCAAAAACAAAATTTGAAATGTTAGAAGGAAGAAGGAAGGCGTTTCTGGTGAGGAAAAGGAGCATGCCAACCAGAAGTTAAGAAAGAACCAAGGCCTGGCCAGGAAATGATCTCAGAAGCAGAGGGCTTATGAAGACAGGATCACACGCAGGGAGGCTGGATGGAAAGGGTTGAGAGATTGGCGGAGACCCTGTGGGCCAGTTCCGAGAGCTGTTCTGATCAACCACGGCCCTGAAAATTTCAATAGGAGAGTTAACTTGCTTTGGGCTCTGCCACACCTGGATTCTTGTCCTGATTGCTTACTATCTGGCTCAGTGATGTTGTGAATTTATGAATCTTCTTCTGTTCCCAGTTCCTCATCTGTAAGAGGCAGTAATATTAACTCATGACTGTTATGAGGATTGGATGAGTTAATGAATGTTACACAGTATCCGCCATGTGGGATTTACTCAATAAATATTGGGTTGGCCAAAAAGTTCATTTGGGTTTTTCTGTATCATCTTACAGATGATAAACCTGAATGAACCTTTTGGCCAAACCAATACGATTACTGTGACTATGAACATGAGTGTGACATGAGGACAGGTTACTAGATAAACGAGAAAGGTCAGTGAGATATTCAAAAATCCAACAAAAATATTGCTTGGTCCCTTTTCTCCACCCCCTGTCCAATAGAAAATTATATTAAATACAAAAAAATAAGAGTAGCTAAAGGCAAAAACAAAAAAACAATATCACTTGGCTGGGGAACCAGTCCATCACAGACATGTTTTACAAACTGTGCACCGCACCTACACTGGAGAGGATTGTGCAAGGTTTGCGCTACTTAGAGTTCATATGGTCAGAGCTGGGATCTTACCATTGCCTTCCACCGTCTACCCTCACCCCTTCAAAAATATAAGTGGGATTATTATCCACAAACTGCCCATTTTGGCTGCTTCTAATGTCTTTTTTCCAAGAGAAGGACGGATTAGGAAACATGAGGGAAGGTCTTGAGGATTTCATTTAGGGAAGAAAACAAACAAAAAGAAAGCCCATGAATTTACACTCAAGTGCTCCTCTAAATGTGAAGAACATATTTCAAAAAATAAACACTGACTAATCACAAGGAAATCTGCTGTCAACTCAAAGGCCTCAGCGTCGATATTAACAACATGGAGAGAAGAAAATGGCTCATTAATGATTCATGAAAATTGCTGTCACCATCAAGCAAAGCATATTTTGCAATGGATAAAATGACTTGTTTAAAATGCACACACAGGCTCGCTCGCGCTCTCTCTCTCTTGCTATCCAAACCCCCTGCCGCTTTTGTGCCTTTCTCTCTGCCTGCCATAGTGTAAGTCACCACTCGAGGGAGCCCAAGTTTCTCCCGTCCTGGGCTCGCTCCAGGCACCAGGCGCACTGAACCGCTATGAGGGGAGGAGGGCACGCGATTCTGTTTCTCTACTGCAGGTGTGCATTCTGGGTGAGATGATGCTTTGTGGTGGGTGTTTAGCAGCAGCAGCCCTGGCCTCTACCCAAAAAGGCCAGCATCATCAGCAGCGCTCTCCCAGGCATGCCACCCGAGCATCTCCTGACAGCGCCAAATGTCTCCTAGCGTGGGGGCATATGAAGCTGTCCCACTGCCCCCCGGTTTAACCACTTCTCTGATGGCGCTTGTGGGTCTCCTCCAGACTTGGGTCTCTGATAGAAAAGTGTTGCAGAACCGAGAGAAAGTCGAGACACCAGCTCTATTTGTCTCGCTCTCCTGCCAGCAGCCTGAGGAGAAGCAGAGCCCGGCAGGGGACGAGTGGTCCCCTGGTGGCCTCGAGCTGTTATCAGAGCCCCGGTATTTCAGGCAAGTTTTATTAGAAGAGGAAACACTGTCAAGGCCTGTCTGGGGTGCTGGGAGCTGAGGCGCTGCTTTTCTCTTCAGGCTTTTGGTAGCAGCTCAAATGATTTGTTAATTATTCATTACTATTTGTCGTAAAATCCTGAAGAACTGCCAAGTGGTAGCGTGTGGGCAAGGCAAAGGCAGGGGACATGTCTTTTTTTATTTGCCAGTGACTGTTGGATGTGGAGGGGCTGGGCTGCCTGGAAAATACACACAGGAATCGTGGGCGCTTGCCCTGGAGCATGTACATGGGGGGCTGGCCCACGCTTTACACGGCACCATCCTCTGGGCCCCCTCACGCTGCCTGCTCCATTTGCAGCGGAGATCATAAGGCCGGGGGGAAAAGTGATGGACACAGGGGCTTCCTGCGCAAACACAAAATCTGAGACACCGAGACCCTCCACTTCAGAACTTTCCCTCCTCTTCCCCCCAGGGATGGACACAGTCCACCAGCGAGGTTCCTTTCTTTCCTTTCTCTTCTCCCCCATCCTCCTCTGCTTGCACCCATGGCCCCTTCTGAGATGTCCCCTCTCTCTTTATTCTCCTTCATGGCTGCATTTGATGATCATTTTAATCACATAAAAATATGTGCTTTATGGCAGGGTCACTGGGGCCAAGGTAACGGGAGACACAGTATAATTTGCCCCAGATCTTGAAAACACCCAAGGAAGGATGGCCTTGCTTTCTTTCAGCCCTAGTAAAAGAAAACTGGGAAGCTGAACCCTGCCTTGCCTTTCAAGGAGCCAGGGCTCTGGAATTCAGTGAATTTTAGTGAACTTAGAAAGCAAAATTCCAGAGTTATAGACTCCCCACCCCAGGAGCTGGAACCAAGGCTTTGATGTTCTGATGTGTAGGAAGGGGCTGCAGGACCCTGGGGTGTCAGGCAGAAGAGGCAGACAAACAGCAAAAGCCTGTCCTCACTGATGGTTCAAGAGGTTGGGGGAAGGAGTGGCTGCTTTCTTGAGAATTTCAATAGAGTGCATTACTTGGCAAGGTCACCCCAGCCCTGGGTTAGCAAGGACACCACGGGCTGTCCCGACTGGAGGAAAAGGTGACACATTGTCTTCATTCCAACACAGCCCATGCACAGTAGGTGACCGTCTCACACTTGGATCCAAGCACATCATCACGGCATGAAGAGGCCTTTAATATTTGCGGATGACTCAGTGGGAAAACCACTGCACAGAGCAGCCTGAGAAACAATGGGAGAGGATAGAACCGGTCTTAGGGCTGCCAAATGAGCCTGGGGCCACTGGTTCCATTAACAACTCTTTCTGAGTGTCTGGAGGTGCCTGTCTGCCTTCTCGTGCTACAGAATTTTCTAAACTACTTATTCATGCAGTATTTACTATTTATTTATCTAATAGTCATTCATTTCTATAACATATATTCATTTATTCATACTTACTTATTCATTCAATAATATTTACTCATTCACTGAGTATTACTGATTCAATATTCATTCAATAAACACCTACTGGGCACCTCCTATGGGTCAGGTACTGTTTTTGTCTCTTGGGATACACCAATTAAAAAAAAACAAAGATATGTGTTTGTGGAACCCTTGCAGGATACCAAGTAACTTCTCTTTGATTTAATCCTCACAGTAAATGTTTATGGGAGGCATTATTGTTCTCATTTTACAGATGAAGAAACTGAAGCTTAGTGAGATCAAATAACAATGCTGGTATTAAGTGGTAGAAATGATAAACAAGTCAGGTCTACGGGACTCCCAAGTCTGATGGTCATCCTCTGGAAATGTCACTTCACCCAAGGAAAATTAGTTAACTTTGCAATAGGAATTCAATAGTTTCCCCAGATCTTATGTATAGAAATTAATCTCAGAGAGGGACAAACCAACTTACATACCAATTGCCAAATGCAGAAAACCAACCAACTTAGCCAACCCACTCATACTGACCAAGAGAGGATGGATGTGTGCTAAGAAGCACTAAGTTACCAGATCTTAGTTGCAAAACAAGTATTTAGCAAGACTGTAAGTGAATGAATAAGGAGCTTTCAAGGAGGACTTGTTAACTTACAGCGAAGGTAACCAGTGCAGGGCTTCCCAGGTGGCACTAGCAGTTAAGAGTCCACCTGCCAACGCAGGAGACATAGGAGATGAGGGTCCAATCCCTGAGACAGGAAGACCCCTTTGAAGGGGAAATGGCAACCCACTCCAGTATTCTGGCCAAGAGAATCCCATGGACAGAGAAGCCTGGTGGGCTACAAACCATGGGGTTGCAGAGTTGAACATGACTGAGCATCTGAGCGAAAAAAAAAAAAAAAAAAACCAGTGCAGATAAAATTCTTATACTTGTACCTCCTTATGGGAGAGAGGAAAAAGCTAATTAAAATAAACATCTTTGCCAGTAAGAAAATGAGAAGATATGATCTAAGGCATTCAGGGGCAGTGAACGTTTCCAACATCTAGCATAATATAGACACAAGAAGTGCATACTGGTCTGTGAATGGAGGTTCTTTGCTGACTGGGACCCCGGTGAAGTCGAGGGGTGGGAATGGTTCCCCATTTGGTTCGGAGAACCTTAGATCTGTTGTACGTTTCTGAGCGTGTGAAAGCCACCGCCATAGGGCCTCTCACATTGCTCCTTTACCCGTGCTTCTCTCAGGAGGGATTTGGAACTTGAGACATAATCCAGTTGAGTAATATGCTGGCAGGGACTGGACAGAAGTCAGGGTGAAGATAGGGTATAAACGAGGAAGGAGTTGACATTCATGAGAAAATTTTACATGTTAGGTTTTTACATATATATTTCATTAAATTTCGAGACAACTTCAAGAGGTAGATATGGTCTCACAGACCAGAGAATGATGACTCGAACATGTCAATTGCCCCAAATCTCACAGCTGGAAAGATACAGAACCAAAGCCTCCTCCTTTATTGTCTTCCCAAAGAAATCACAGTTCCTTTTTCATTTTAAGAATGTTATTGCTAATCACCATGATGAAATAGACAGGAGCTCCTATAACAAGTGTGAGGAGGAGTTACCAACTCTAGCCTCATAAACTCTCTTTCTGAAGGTAGAAGTGAAGGAGGAGCTACCAATGGAACAAAAATAACTCCAGTGATACTGGTAGCTTCTCTCCTCTCAATCTCTGCCCCAAGCCCTCCCTCCTTTCTCGCCATAACTCCAATCACACTCCACCTGAACGCAGACGGATGGACGTGCACCATGAAGCACTAAGTTGTCCGATCTTAGTTTCACAAAGGAAAACAGACACAACAATCTCCACTTCTTGTGTTCTGCTCATTCTAGGTTGAATCCCCGCTGGCCTGTGTCTACTTTCCTTGGCAGTCTCTTTTCCATTCCAGACTGTTTTGTGAGTCCAGTTTTTTTCCTAAGTTGGCAGGTATGCAAACACTGGGAAACAGAGGGGCAAATTGAATCTGGAAGCTCCTTTTTCACCTGAATTCATTGAATTCAGCTCCTTTAGCAGTGGGTTGACTCTTAGCCCTCCTATTAGAGGGTCCACGTTGACCCTTCCAACCCAGTGGGCAACACACGGTTTTGACCAATCACACTCTCAGCCAAAGGGTATAAGGTTTCAGTTAAAACGAGGGCCTCTCAAGTCATCTGGACTCTGTTGCCTTCCAACTGCATAGCCTTCTGCAGATTTCTAGGGCTCAGTCTCCTCATCTGGCAAAGAGATAGAACAGCATACTGTCAGCCTGAAAGCATCAGCATGAAGATGACATGGGACAGTCATCATCGGTGTGGCGCTCCACAGACTTCTCTGATGACCAGAATCCTCCAGACGCTTGTGGGTGGAAAGATTTCCACGGCTCTCTCCTGGAAGTGTGGATTTGGTGGGATCAGGCTGGGATTTATGCTTTCACCTGTTTATTGATCAATAGATTGATTGATAAAAAGCTTCAAATTATATTCTAATACTCAGAATGAGAAACGTTCAGGGAACATGATTAGTGATTGATAGATATTCATTTATTAATGTTATTCTCTTTGCTTCTGACCTTGACCAACTGCCCAAATCCCAGGTGTTTAAATTCAGTAGCCCTCCCAGTTTGCTGTATTTCAAAACTCTTGAGAGGGCTGTTTCCTCAGGACCACCACTTTGGTTGGGGGCCTCTTAAGGTTCCCAGCTTCTCACTGATGGGCTTTAGGAACTGAGTCGGCGAGGTTACCTTTGCCCAAGGTCACACTACAATGATGCCTCAGTCCCAAGTTTAACCTGACTTATTCTTGTGCATTTCACTGGTTTCTTTGTTTAACACTTATGCTCCTAAATCACTTAGTAGGTACCTAAGGCTAATTTGTTAGAAGCTGCGTATGTGGGCTCTTTGTTTAACTGTTTCCACTTCCCTCTTTCTTTTTACCCCTGTTTTTTATTCTCCTTCAGATATGAGAGTACAGAACCTGAGTTACAGCCCACATTCCTCGGGAAGGCCTCCCCCATCTTTGTTCCTGGTTGCCCACCTTGGTTCTGCCTGGTGAGGTTTCCAACTCCAACTTGAGTAAAGGACTGACAGATGAAGACTATTAGGACTGGAAATACATAATGAATTATGCTTTTTGGAGGTGAGTCTTCATCATAGGTTGAATATTTCAAGTCAAATATTTCCCAAACATTCTAATTTTTGTCATGGTTAAATAAGTATGCTTTCAATTGCTTTTTTTGGAAAGGACTCTATCAGGGATTACCACATGAAATACAACAGACGGGTAGGCACTACAACAGAGAAGTGAATGGCATGACCCTCAGCATTAAACTCTCTGTGCCCCAATGTATATATCTGCAAATAGAAGATAACACTAATATGCACCTCCTGAGTTGCTGTGATGGTTAACATGAGGTCATGGACGTAAGAGGTTAAGCGCAGTGCCCAAAACAGTGCTGGTGGTAGCTGTTACCGTCGTTACATTAGCCCGCGTTGCAGAATCTGTGTGCAGCTCTGCCCGTTGGCTACATTTTCTCCTTTCTTTAATTGCTGGCTTCTCTGCTTGCTTTGGGTTCCTGCTCTCTTTTGACTCTGAATTGCATATGGTTTTTGTTTGCTGCAGTTGTGCTCTTTCAACTTATTCTGATGTCAAATTCATGATCCCATTTCCAAAAGGTAATCTTTCTCTCTTCCCCTGGTTCATCGCCCTGAAAGAGAGAATGTCCCTCTGATCGTCCTGCCTCACCTCTAGCCCCTGCGATGGATGAACTCTATGGGGCAGGATGGTCGCCCCCAGACTGATGAGCATTAACCGGGTTAGAGGCGTCAGGGGTACAAAATCTGGCTGCTAAGACAGCAGGGTTTGGGGCGGGTGATTTCCTTTAGCAAGGCTATGAGCAGGCAGGCAGGCAACGATTAGCATCTTGTAACATAAATTCAAGACCATATGTCCACAGCAATTATATTCAGAGTTTCTTTTACAAACTCTGATTTCTGTAAAAACCAGGAGGTAATGTCCAAAAGAGCATGGGACAACAAACTGGGGGAATAGAACCCAGACTCTCTCCATAAGCTGTTGTAAGACCTTTAGTAACTCACTTGATTCCCCATGGACCTCAGTTTCCTCATCTGTGAAGAGAATGGAATGGGGTAGATGAACTCTAAGTGTCTTTCCACCTTCAAGACGACAAAGAAGTGGAAATGAAAAGAGGCATGATGCCTAAAATCTGATCTTGGACCAGAAATGGTTAGATAATTGAGGCTGATGCCTAGTTTAAAGCATTAATTATATGAAAAATTCCATATGCATTGATATTCTTGGAGACAATTATCTATCCGGTAAGCATATGTTGAATTAGCATAAGGTTGCTATTAAAAAATACTGTGGAAATGAAATATAAACTTCTCTAATCATAGGAAGCAACAAACTCAAAATCACTTTCACTTAAACAAGTTTGATGACTAAAGCTCCAGCTTCCTTCCTCCCAGCACTGACATGGCACAATTTGGATGAGAAGTCTGCACGAAAGTGCAACTGCCTATAAGTAGACTGGCCTCCTCCCTGAGGTCAGGTGTCGGTTGGTCTTTAATCACTGTTGTCCTGTAGTTGGGTTTATTTATAAACAAGTCAGATAGTAAAATGTAAACCACATGTGGAATGTCCCCCAGAAGTGTTGCCAAGGTTTGGGACAAGCATAGGAAGAGAAATGTATAGTCAATGACACCAGGAAAATGAAGATGAAATTCTTTTCAATCACCAAGTTAGCAGAAGACTGTAAAGCTACTAAAATGATAGCTACTATTTAGGAAGAACACTAAATCTGCTCATCTTTGGACATTGCATGCCTCAGACAGTCTTTATCTATGTAGTTCTTTTCTATGGTTGAACTCTCTGGAGAGTGCATAGTCTTATCAGATTCTTTTTGACCCCATGGACGATAGGCTGCCCACAAGTTTCCTCTGTCCATGGAATTTTCCAGCCAAGAATGCTGGAGTGGGTTGCCATTTCCTCCTCCAGGGAATCTTCCCGACCCAGGGACTGAACCCATATCTCCTGCGTCCCCTGCATTGTCAGGGCAGGTTCTTTACCACTGTGCCACCTGCTTGAAAGTAGAATTTAATGCTTTTCTGATTCCACCTTTTGTCCCTTAAAAAGTAAAGAACACCTATTCTCTGCCCTCTTTTGCCTGTCAGAGGGCCTTTGAACTCATCCAGGAAGTTTGGTCTGCTACTTGACCAAACCAAATAGTGATTTTCTGTCTCAAGCTGGCCTGATACACACCATAGTTCTGTCCAATCTGAGCTGCCTCTCCTCTAGGAAAATAGGCTTTGTTATTCAAGGTTCCTGGAGTGACTGGTCCACCATGTTTGTCAGACAGAGTCATCAAGGTCTTCTTGCCCCTGTGTGCTAAGTCACTTCAGTCATGTCTGACTCTTTATGACCCCATGGACTGTAGCCTATCAGGCTCCTCTGCCCATGGGTATTCTCCAGGCAAGAATACTGAAGTGGGTTACCATATATCCTTCTCCAGGGGATGTTCCCAACCCAGGGATCGAAACTGTGTCTCATATCTCCTGCACTGGCGACCAGATTCTTTACCACTAGCACCACCTCCTGCCTCTTGTTATTTGAAAACCTATCCTGTGCCTTCATCCTAGACCCAAAAGTTACATTTTTTTCCCCCCTCAGTAAGTTGCCCCGCCCTACAGACTGTCCTCACAGCTCTTGAAACAGGAATTTTCACACTGAAAAAGTGATGATGGCTCGTCAACAATTTGCCTCAATCAATGGATTACTTATGGATCATTGAATTGACTGAAATCTTGAAGTTGTTTTTGTGTCCTTCATGATAGACTACTTTCCAACAAGGTGTCTTTTTGCAATATGTTCATATAAGTGAGCACTAAGCAAGCACATGTTGTTGTGTGTTCTGAAACAGTCTCAAACTGGGTCCAAAGCATGGATGAAATTTTTTATTCTCAGTACTCTCTAGTCTGGTGCTACTCCAAGTGGCAGTCCATACACTAATGTACATCTGCAAGCTTTCTATCCCAGGCTCACTGGCGGTAAGTACAGAAATTGAGAGTAGAAAGGGTTTAGAAATGTCATGACCATTTTACAAAGTGACTTTTATGTATGCTGAACTCAATAATTAAAATTTGGAGCTCATACTTGTATCACTTAAAATTCCATTGTCTAAGAGTTCATTTTCATTACAATTTATGGTCTCTAATGGATTTAATACTAAAGGATATCAACCCTGAATATTCATTGGAAGGATTGGTGCTGAAACGGAAGCTCCAATACCTTGGCTACCTGATGCGAACAGCCGACTCTGGAAAAGACCCTGATGCTAGGAAAGATTGAGGGCAGGAGGAAAGATTGAAGGGTGCCAGAGGATGAGATGCTTGGATGGCATCACCGATTCAGTGGTCATGAGTTTGAGCAAGCTCCAGGAGATGGTGAAGGACAGGGCAGCCCGGTGTGCTGCACTCCATGGCATTGCAAAGAGTCAGACACAACTTAGGCACTGAAAGACGACAACAACAGATTTAATTTAAAACAAGCAACTAAACCAAAACTGGTTTTTCCCCCAGATAATTCTAGAGCAATGCTTCTCAAACTATTTCAGGTTTTCTTTCTAGCTTTCAGGAACCATAAGATTCTTAACATTAAGGCTTTAAAAAGAGAACCCAATATTCAGCACCTCATGGTCTTTCCCCTACCCTACACACCACTTGAGAGCAGCGGATTTTCATAGTCTGGAAGTGGTGAAATAAACATTTCTCAGCTCTCAGAGGCCTCAGGTGTTAAAGAAGCCCCGCTCCACACTACTGGGGAAATACTAAACGATAAGGCTCTGTCTCAGTTGGGATACCTGGGAAAATTCAGTTTTGTAATAAATATTACACACATCATGTGTCATTAAGGGATATAATTTCTGACCTAATGGTAGTAGAAAATCAGTGCCCATCTGACACATGGCCAAGATTTTAAGACTAGAATTAAAGGCATTCTTTTGGATTCTGTCATTTAGTAAGTTGTAGAGGAAAAACCTTGATGTGTTCCAGTTTAGTAGAGGAGTCAATCCAAGAGGGGTAGGGTGGGGGGTGGGGGACAGGGTCTCAAGACGGAGGGAATATATGTATACTTACAGTTGATTCACACTGTTGTATAGCAGGAACCAACACAACATTGTAAAGCAGTTATACTCCGAATAAAAATTTTAAATGGCTGTTTGCAGATTTTGGTACTGTTCATTAGCAAACACACCAGGCCAAAAAGAGTCACATCTTTACTTGCGGGGTTTTTGGCAGTCATTTCTGTGTTGGGTTTTCATAGCTTCCTTTCTCAGCATCATAGTTCTGCAATACTGTCCCCATACCTGGTTCCCATTTTGCCCAGGACATGTTGCCCATCCTCCAGTCTCTGCAGCAGTCACTGAGTTCCACGTTTGTACCACATGGCATTTGCCACACCTGATCTTGAATAGTATTCCACAAAAAATACTTCACATGCTTTTTCACTTTATCTAAGACCATAATGATTTTTCTTATGTCACTACTCTCAGTGAAAAAGTCATAGATTTTCAGTTGGACCTAGAGATTGTCATGCTGAGTGAAGTAGGTCAGAGAAGGAGAAATATCGTATAACTTTTATGTGGCATCTAAAAAGAAATGATACAGATGAATTTATTTACAAAACAGAAACAGACTCTCAGACTTAGAGAGTGAACTTCTAGTTGCCAAAGCGTAAGAATGAAGGGGAAGAGATAGAGAGTTTGGGATCAACATGTACACATGGCTATATTTTAAATGGGTGACCAGTAAGGTCTTACTGTATAGCAGAGGGAACACTGCTCAATGCTATGTGGCAGCCTAGACGGGAGGGGAGTTTGGGAGAGAATGGATACATGTCTGTGTATGGCTGAGTCCCTTTACTGTCCACCTGAAACTATCACAGGATTGTTAATCAGCTATATTCCAATATAAAATAAAAATATTTTAAAAATTCATAGATTTGTTTTTCATGTGTGTAAAGGAAAGATTTCCAATGGGCAATGAATAAATTTTCTTCAGTAGCTGTTCTTGTTTTCACTGTCACCTTATAACTTATAAGCCTGGTACCAGCACTCCATATGAGGGTCACTAAGCTGAGTCTTTAGGACTTGAGATGGTATAAAGAGGGAGTGAGACTATACATCCTGACATCAACTTCCCACCACAGGATTATAAAGTCCACATTAAGTAACCATGCTCTGCTTTCAAGGAGGATTTTTCTCTTCTAACATTTACTGGACATTTAATATATGCCCAATAACTAATTCACTGTTCATAAAATTTCGAGAGGGAAGTACCATTATTAACAGAGTCGTGAAGCGAATTGCCCAAGGTCACACAGCAGGAAGTATTAGAGCTGGGAATTGAACCCAGGCAGTAGGGCTCCCAAGCATTGCTTCTCAGATTCCTCAGAAGACACACATTCAAAACATAGATCACAGCTTTTGACTCTTAAAGTAACAAACCGAAGAAGCGGTAGAATCTCTATTCTTAGCTTCAAGAAGTGAGGAGAAAACCTTCCATCCTAATGGTTCAGTCCAGAAACTGACAACCCATGGCAGTCAAGTGTGAGAGACTGCGTGAGGAAACAGAGAAAAGGCCGATGCGCGTTGGCTGCCCACTGCTTCCTTTCCGCCATTGCTCTCTGCCCAGAGATCTGAGACTGCACGCTGGAAGCCCCGGGTCCCCACCCACATAAGCTCTCCCTTCTCTTCACCCTTCCACCCAAATGACACGTCTCATCTTCTTATCTCCTCCAAGCCCCTCACAAGAGTGTATGTTTCAAACATCTACCAACCGAACTACCAAGTTGCCTCAAAGGAGTGTGAATCTGAGACTTTCAAAGACCTCCTCCCATTCTACTTCAGCAAAAGTGTCAAATTTCTCAGCTCTTCCATCTCCATGCGTAGATAACGGAAGTAGCACGCCCCTTTTCTTCAACCATAACGACCATCAGCAGTGAAAATTGGCATCATAAATCCAAACTCAGAAAACACATTCTTGACTTTTCAGTACAATTAGGAGTCAGAGACATGAGTCAATAGGAGGCTAAATGCAAATTTCAAACAAAATAAAATCAATTCTATGCCTAATATGAGACTACTGACCCTACTTTCTAAACCACATATTAAGAGTGTGAAAGGAAAAAGACTGTATATTTTCTGATTGATTAATAAATGACAAGGATAAAATAATTTTCTGGAATTTTTATAAGTGGTTTTCACCTAGGAAAATCTATTGGGAAAACACCCCCAAATTTAGTTGGTAAAGAGTAACAATAAATACATTTAACCAAGGAAGTGAAAGACTTGTATACTGCAAACTATAAGACATTAATGAAAGAAATTAACAAAGACACTAACAACTGAAAAGACATTCCACATTCATGAACTGGAAAAATTAATTTTGCTAAAATATTTAATTCTACCCAAAGCAATATACAGATTCAATGCAATTCTATCAAAATTCTAATGGTATTTTTCACAGAAATAGAGCAAACAATGCATATAAACAAAAGTTTGTATGGAATCACAAAAGACCATGAATAGTCAAAGTTGTCCTGAGAAAGAAGTACAAAGCTAAAGGCATTGGTCATTGATTTCAAACTACATTACAAAGCTATAGTAATTAAAATACTATGGTATTGTCATAAAAACAGACAGATCAATGTAACAGGATAGAGAGACCACAAATAAATCCATACATATATATAGTCAATTAATTTATGCAAAAGAATGAAACTGGACCACTGTCTTATACCACACACCAACTCAAAATAGATTAAAGAGTTGAACATAAGATCTAAAACCATAAAACTCTTAGAAGAATATATAGACAATAAGCTCCTTGACATAGGTCTTGCTGATAATTTTTAAAATTTGACACCAAAAGCAGAAGCAACAAAAGGAAAAACAAACAATTGTGACTGCTTCAAACTAAAAAGCTACTGCACAGCAAAGGAAAGAGAATGAAAATGTAACCTACTGAATGGGAGAAAATATTTGCAAGTCATATATCTGATAAGGGACCAATATCCAAAATATATAAATAACTCATATAACTCGATAGCATTTTGGCATTTTTATGTTTTACAAGGTAGAATTATGTGATATAAATTGTTCTTTCATCAGCACGAGAGAGAAAAAAGGTATCATGGATAGCACAGCATGTCATTTAAATCAATTTATGTGTAGTACACAACAAAGGTCCATCCAGTTAAAGCTACGGTCTTTCCAGTAGTCATGTATGGATGTAAGAATTGGACCATAAAGAAGGTTGAACACTGAGGAATTGATGCTTTTGAACTGTGATGCTCGAGAAGACTCTTTAGAGTCCTCTGGACAGCAAGGAGATCAAATCAGTCAATCCTTAAAAAATCAACCCTAAATATTCATCAGAAGGACTGATGCTGAAGCCGAAGCTTCAATACTTTGACGACCTGATGTGAAGAATCAACTCATTGGAAAAGCCCCTGATGCTGGGAATGACTGAAGGCAAGAGGAGAAGGAGTCAGCAGAGGATGAGATGCTGGATGGCATTACCAACTTAATGGACTTGAGTCTGAGCAAACTCTGGGAGATAGTGAAGAACAGGGAAACCTAGTGTACTGCAGTCCATGGGGTTGCAAAGAGTCAGGCACGACTTAGCAACTGAACAAGAACAACATGACTAATATTTCATAGTATATTATATTTAGGAATCCCCTCTATCAATACATTCATAAAATTAAGATCATGGCATCTGGCCCCATCACTTCATGGGAAATAGATGGGGAAACAATGGAAACAGTGAGAAACTTTATTTTGGGGGGCTCCAAAATCACTGCAGATGGTGACTGCAGCCATGAAATTAAAAGACACTTGCTCCTTGGAAGAAGAGCTATGAACAACCTAGACAGCATATTAAAAAGCAGAGACATCACTTTGCCAACAAAGGTCCATCTAGTCAAGGCTATGGTTTTTCCAGTGGTCATGTATGGATGTGAGAGTTGGACTATGAAGAAAGCTGAGCTCCAAAGAATTGATGCTTTTGAACTGTGGTGTTAGAGAAGACTCTTGAGAGTCCCTTGGACTGCAAAGAGATCAAACCCATCAATCCTAAAGGAAATTAGTCCTGAATATTCATTGGAAGGACTGATGTTGAAGCTGAAGCTCCAATACCTTGGCCGCTTGATGAGAAGAACTGACTCATTGGAAAAGACCCTGTTGCTGGGAAAGATTGAAGGCAGGAAGAGAAGGGGACACAGAGGATGAAGTAGTTGGATGGCATCACCGACTCAATGGACATGAGTTTGAGTAGGCTCCCGGAGTTGGTGATGGACAGAGAAGCCTGGCATGCTACAGTCCATGGGGTCGCAAGGAGTTGGACACAACTGAGTGACTGAACTCTATTAGTACATATTTAGGTTTCCCTTCAACTTTTCACTATTTTAATGAGGCAATGAACATTCTTGCATGTGAGACTTTCACAACTGTGTGAGTGGATTGCTGTAGAAGAATTCCTAGAAAAGCCCTAGAAATGGAATTATAGATGAGCATGTTTAAAATTTTGATAGACTCTCTCAAACTGTTCAGAAAGTAGCATGTGTATTTATTCCTACCAACAGGGTGCATATAGATAAAGGGTGTTTTAAAAGTCTCTTATAATAATTTGAAACAGTTGCTGGCATATTTCATCATCCTTGAAGATGCTAAGTGGTTAGTTTTTAGACCAGGAAGTGACTCCTGAATACTGCCACCTTGGAACCACTGTCAATCTACATAATAGGTGAAAAAAATTACAGGAAATAAAACTGAATAGGGATCCAAAAATTCCTTGTCTAATGAATGAAAAGAAAAGCTAGGTGTGGTTTAGTTTGAGTAGGTTGCTAATCTTGGAGACACCGACACTAAATTTTGGAAGAAAGATGCAAACAAGCACCCCACAGCTTGATTATAAGAAGCTCAAGGCTTGTGGGCCAGTACTTCAGCAAGTAGTGGGGAAACTGTCCTTTTCCCCTCCTTTTTAATGAAAAATGCCCCCATGGTAATGAAACCCATTCTAGCAGATTTCAGAAATGATGCCACAAATGAGAAAGAGTCATGGATGTGACAGTAAACCTATAGGCATCAGTGTGCTGAGCCTTTGGCCACATTCCTTCTGACAGGCTACACATCCTGCTGAGACTTAGCCCAGGGAGCTGTAAGCTGCTTCACTTGTGGGACAGTTCACTCATGAGACAAGTTTACTCATGGTGAAGTTTCTTGGGTAAAGCATTACCACTGAGCACTCTTTTGGAATCGAAACAGGAGCTCTGATATCTGCCTCGGATGTTGGCCCTCAGCGATGCCTTGTCCTTAGGTTACCTCTAAGTGTCACTTTCTTCATCTGTAAAATGGGCTCTGTGATGCTTCATGTACCTTCCAGCTAACGACCACATGAAATCATAGATATGAATACAGTTTTTAGCATAAATTGGATTTCAAATGTGAAGTTTTGTTAGTAAATGAGGCTCTCCTATCACTCTTTATAAACACTATGGCAAAACAAACAAAGAAAACTCATGGTCAGTAAATCAAAGGAAAAGATTCTGGACTTAGGTAGTGCTCATGGTAGTTTCACAATCCTGAGAATATAGAAACCACTGATTGTGGGAAAAAGAGAAAGAAAGAGTGGGAGGGAGGGAATGAAGAAAGGAAAGAAGAATGGGAAAGAAGGAAAAAAGACACTTTCTAAAATGGAAAGACAACAAAAGGTGAAGGAAAATCATTTCTTTGGTATGTATTTTATATGTCAAACCCTCTTTGGTTCTTTAGATATGGTGTCTTAATTTCATCTCCCCAGTAGCCTGAGGTATAGAAATTATTATCCATGTTTTGTTAGAAAAATGAGAGAGATTTTCAATACCTTGCCCAGCATCACAAGGTAATTCATTACCTTGCCCAGGATTTGAATCTAATTCTTCTCAACTCCTAAACCTGAGCCCTCTCAATTGCACCATGTTATTTCTAGACCTTGTCAGAAGCTCATAGAAAGAATCACCAATGACATCAGATCCAATTTTTCAGTCTCCTTTCAAGAGACTCTACCTGGAGGAATCTGAGGGCTCTCTTTGATGTCAGCCCTCAAAAGTTAAGTGAAGTATCCCTGCCTGGAAAGGATAGTCTATTCTGTGTCTGGTGTTTATACATTCATTGTAACCATTCTGGGTCTATTTGCATTTTCAATCCCAAACCCCGTTTTGGGTTAATGAGCCCCACAAGTTCCCCAGCCAAACTTACTGGCTTCCAGCTTAGCATAAGCTTGTACCTAATCAATGTAGACGTTGAAACAAGTTCCATGCTGGCAAATTCCCAAAAGCGAAAGGAGGTAAATGAGAACAACATGAATGAGTCAAACAAGGGAACCACCATGGGGGAAGAGTTTAATCAACACTTAGAGAAACATGGCTGCCTCCTGCTGAGATGGAAATACATCTGTTTTGTAGATGTCTTGGTGCCCTTAACCACACCCTCTTCCCCAGTACAAAGTCTTTCTGCCTTTCCCACCATTCCTACTGGAGATCACTTTATAGCAAGAGAAGTTGAGAGACCTCAGATCCAGGTTTTTGATGAAGCTATTTGCAAAGTAGCAAAGGAGACACAGACATTGAGAACAGACTTATGGACAGGGCTGTGAGGGGAGAAGGAGAGGGTGGGAGATATGGAGAGAGTAACGTGGAAACATACACTGATGCTGCTGCTGCTAAGTCGCTTCAGTCGTGTCCGCCTCTGTGCGACCC
Organism: Odocoileus virginianus; assembly: GCF_023699985.2. Classification (NCBI taxonomy): domain Eukaryota; kingdom Metazoa; phylum Chordata; class Mammalia; order Artiodactyla; family Cervidae; genus Odocoileus; species Odocoileus virginianus. The sequence continues at coordinate 31,007,510 of NC_069691.1, forward strand.
CGCAGACGGCAGCCCACCAGGCTCCTCTCTCCCTGGGATTCTCCAGGCAAGAATACTGGAGTGGGTCACCATTTCCTTCTCCAGGGAACATACACTATCATATGTAAACTAGATCGCCAATGGGAACTTGCTGTGTGGCTCAGGGAACACAAACCAGGGCTTGGTAATAAACTAGAGGGGTGGGATGGGGAGGGAGGTGGGAGGGATGGATGGCCACGTGGGAGGGGACATGGGTAAACCTATGGCTGCTTCATGTCGATGTTTGGTAGAAAGCAACACACAACTATAAAGCACTTCCCCTTCAAGTAAAAATAAATAAATTTTTTAAAAAAGAAAAGAAAAGTTGGTAGCAGACACTGTCAGTGCTTTACCCATGTCTCCATGGACGCTCACTGTGAATGCTATAAAGTGGTAAAATCCCTGAGGATTTTGTCTGAGTGTAGAGTATGATAGACCGGAGTTCAAGGCAAGTAGGGAATATTAGAGAGCTAATACAATGACTGCCCTCATCCAGTGACTGAGCTGAGTTTGATGGACAAATAGCCAAAGACTAGGTTGATGCATATCAATAATCATCTCAGCATCTAACCCCATGGTTGGGATAACTCAGGCATGTTCTACACTGTCATCCAGAGTTCTCAAGCTCTGGGTAACTGATGTGATACAGCACCTCTATTGGCATCCTTCTCTTTCCATTCTCACTTCCCCATTCCTCTCCTGCTGTTTCCTGGGATTATCTCACAAAAAGTCTACTTGCATTAGAATCTTTGTCTCAGAGTCTCCTTTGGAAAAAGCCTACACTAGACAAGAGTGACTCATATACACATAGTCATTAAGAAAACAAGTTTTCACAGGGAACTATATTCAGTATTTTAGAATAACCTATAGTGGAAAAGAATCTGAAAAAGAATATAAGTATGTATACACATTTATAACTGAATCATTTTGCTGTACACTTGAAACTAACATAACACTGTAAATATACTTATGTATCAATAAAAAAGAAAAGAAGCTTTTGACCTTTCTCTTTATTCCTCCTGTTGGTTTTGGATTTCTTTCATCCATTCATTACTTTTCCTCCATTGACTTATTTCCTTAAGATCCTAAAGTTTGGCTCACTATCTGCAAATTGAGTGGTCTCCCTGCTTCTGCTCACGGCCATTTCTTCAGACAGATGGCAGTAGTCAGGAGGTCTCTCTTTACTTGAAAAGTTAAACATGGCAACACATAGAATGTTAGGCTTGGGCAGCCAAGAAGCTGAGACCCATAAGGCCGTGAGTCTCCCAAAGAGACTCACCAATCCAGCTGGGTGGGGTTCCTTCCCCCGCCTCACCGGTTCTTCCTCTTCACCCCATCTCCCTGCCTGGGTGCCATGTGTAGCTTTCGTTCTTATCAGGTAACAGTCTGGTTAATTACTCCTGAACCCTTTCACAGGTCTCCATCCCCAGTGAGCCTACCTCCATCTTCTAACCTCCATCTTTTAACTAAGAGTTAGAATACTGGGACAACCCTAAAAGTAGCGACCACCAAATTTCCTGAAACACCATGCTTTAGGAGATGACTCATTTCTCCCACAAATAAGATTTTTTTTTGGTAACTGAACTGAATAAATTCTTCTTAGTTCATATATCTCACTTTTGCTGAATTTCTTTACCCGTATTAGAAACAGCGCCTGTTTCTTCATTTCAAACAAATCCCTGCCAGATACAGTGCCATGTCCAAGGGCATAGTAAGCAGGAAGTCACCATTCCTTTGCCCCTTTCTGAAGGCAGTGGGGCAGGGGGGTTGATGCTCACCCCTCTGCCCCTCAGCCCCGTGCCCTGCCTCTGGGGTAGTGTCAGCTTCCTTCACTAATTCACATATGCAGGAGCCCGCCCACAGGCGTTTCACTGTTCTTGGGAAGGTGAATTGGGAGTGGACAGTTTGGACATTATTTGAGTTGTTTTTTGATTGTATGGATGAACACAAAACAAGGAACGCTTGGGGAGAGCGCTACAATGCATTGCTCAAGCCTGTCAATCTGTGCAAAGCCTTTAAGGGCCTGCGTTGTTTACCTCAACTGTTATGGCCACCTCCTAGTTATTACAGGGAATGCTGTTTATATCCATATTTAAATATGCTATTTCCCCCAAATGAACCACAACAGCCTCTTTTAAAGTTATTTTATTTTGATGAACAGATATTTGGACAATTTAAACTCCACTTGCTATATAAACGGCTCCAATAATGCCTCAGTTTAGCATGTAAATACATATTTAACCAATTTAAAAACACATTGACTACATAATTTGTATTTGTTGCTGCTCAAAAAGAAAAGACTTTTTACGTAGTGTGCCAAATAATGTGAATTTGGGTGCTTTCTGAAAAAGGATGCATTATTCATGTGCAAGGGAAACAAAATCAATAAATGAAAATTCAAATAAAAATAAAACACATTGTGATACTGCAATCAGGCAGTGACCATCTTGGGCATTATTTACTCAAGGAAAAGACACAGGAAATGGCCCTTTTGGAACTCAGCTATGGACTGAATCATATTTAACTTCTGCTGAGGCTGTTTGAAAAGAAACAAAATTGTATGTTTCTAAAATGCTCTTCAGTTGCTTTTTGTTTGTGACTATAAACTGATTTAAAAATTCAACAACAAAATACATTTGGGAGAGTTTTAAGATGGTATTATTTTTGTTATTGTTCCTATTGCTATCACATGACTTATTTCATTGCTACAGGGTATATAGAATACACTAATGTTCTGAATAGGGTTCTAAGGAAAATCAAATCTCTGCTCATAGAAAGTACTGGCCAAGTGTGTTTAGATAGTTGGGAATAAAAGGAAGGGTATCCAACCTGGCACATCCCAGAAGCTTCCTTCATTTTCACATAGGCATCAGTAGCGGTCAAGAGGTCAGATTATCTCTTGGTCAAATCTTGCCTCTGATACCACCACTACTCGTTCCGTAATTTTTCTCAACTTCTCCAAGCCTTGGTTTGTCCCCTGTAAAATGGGGGTTTAGTGACAGGACCTATCTCATAAGGTTGTTGGGTAGATTCAGGGACACTCTTAGCCTAGTACCTGGTACAGGGAAGTTACCTGAACAACGATAGCAAGAAGAATATCTAAGAGTGATACCCCCTATGTCTGGCCAAGCACACGACTCTCCTTTATCAGCAACAATGAGCATGTGCACTTCAGTTTCTTGCTGAAGAACATTATTTTAGACTCTCTGCTGCCCTCTTTCCTATCAAACATTATGAGAGAATGTCCCATAACTTTCATGGGACGTTACCTGAAAATAGCCTACATTTTACCCTTAGCTCAAGACAGATCTAAAAGCTTCAAGATGGAATTTATAGAACTGATAGTATCAAATTTATGTTGTTGCATTACATTTCATGCCTTAGATCACACTGAAGTGTGAAAAGAAAACAGCTCTAGGGAATTAAATATTTATTTATCAGGGGGATGTCTACTTTATTACATGATTTCCCCTTTTTTTGGAGATTCTTCAGTGTCTAGGACTAGGAAAATATGTTTCTGATTAATTCATTCAAGAACTGTATCTTGTGCACTAGTTTTTATTGGGCACTGTTCTGGGTACAAAAACTACAATAAGTGAGCAAAAGAGACAAAATGCACTGCCCAGCATAATGGAATTTACATTCTAACTCCTTAGCAATTGGTTTATTTTTATCTTACAGATGCTACAAAGCTTACAACTGACGACTCAGCTACTTGTTTTGCCTTTTAGAAAGTTCATAGCAAAATGATGCAGATCCTTGGACCATGAAACCTTGTGTGCAAACTTTTTATTCCAGTTTTCTCATCTATTTCTTTATTATTCACCTACAAAATTGTGTAGGTTCCACAAGCAACCTCAAGGGCTTCTGAGAGAAACAAAGCTAAGAATTTACTAATTCATCAAAGAAATGAATCAACAAGCACAAGCATGAAAACATAGTTCTGTATGGATTCAAATAACTGTAAATCAACTTTACCTACATCCTGAGTGACCATCTAGTTTTACTTTGCTTTAACTCCCATCTTCAGCCTCAGGGCAATAATGTATTAAACTTCATTCATTAACAGATAACCACTGACCACCTGCAATATGCTGAACTCTATTCAAAGTGGAGGTATGCTCTCTGAGCCTGTTATCTGTATGGAGGTCTCAGAAAGACTTGTCCAACATGTGAAGACCTCTAAGGAGGGGATACTACAAGTTCATTTGGTGATTGCTTCATGCATTGAAAGGCCCTCTCTTTTTAGTACTTTTATTTGATCTAAGTCCTCAAGTTGCAGTTAAGGCAAATTTACCTTATTCTGTCCTTGGAGGAGATTCAAAGTTTTAGTCATGTCTACTATAATGCTATGGATTGAATGTTGGTGTTCCTTTCAAATTTCCATGTTGAAACACTTATCAACAGTTTTGAGTTTGGAGGTGGTGCCTTTGGGAGGTAAGTAAGGTTAGATGAGATGATGAGGGTGAGGTCTTCTTGATGGACCAATGCCCTTAAGCAGAGAAGAAGAGACCCAACATGGATGATCACTCTCTCTCTCTTTGTTTCTATTTCTCTGTGTGTCTCTCTGTCACTCTGTCTGTATGCACCAAGTTAGGCTACTCGAGGACATAACCATGAGGAAGGCCTTACCAATAACCAACCATACGGAAACCCTGATCTCAGACTTCCAGGCTCTAGGACTGTGAGAAATTTCATTTCTGTCATTTAAACCATCTAGTCTGTGATATTTTATTGCAGCAGCCCAAATGAACTGAGACGTGTATGACGGAAGAATTCAACTGACAGAGGATCTTGTACCCGACTTCACTGACTGAACTGCACAGTACATCACAAAGGATGGGGTTAATGCTAATAGTTGTGTTAGCATCTTTTTTTTCAATAATATTGTGAGACTTCTAAGTTTCAGACACTGCCAGGAGCTAGGGATGCAGCAGTGACTAATAAATGTGATCTCTGGCCTTACAATTTAGTAAGACATACTGACAAATAAGGGGCTTCGCCAGCCAATGCAGGATACACAAAGAGACCCAGGTTTGATCCCTGGGTTGGGAAGATTCCCTGGAGAAGGGAATGGCAACCCACTCCAGTATTCTCACCTGGGAAATCCCATGGACAGAGGAGCCTGGCAAGCTACAGTCCATGGGGTCGCAAAGAGTGGGATAGGACTGAAGTGACTTAGCATGCACACATGCATGCACTGACAAACGAATATGTAATTACAAAATAGCGTGGTAAGTACTAGAGCAAGGGGAAGGATACAGAGTTGGGGGCACAGAAGAAACACACTGACTTGAGGAGTCAGTGAAGACTTTCCAAACAGGGTAATATCTCAACTGAAACTGTCAAGATAAATCACAGTAACCCAAGTGAAGCATGTATATGGAGGGAATGTGTTCCAGAGCTGAGTATATGTGTATGCTCAGTCATTCAGTCTTGTCTGACTCTTTGTGACCCCATGGATGGCTGCCCACCAAAGTCCTCTGTCCATGGAATTTTCCAGGCAAGAATACTGGAACGAGTTGCCATTTCCTATTCCAGGGAATATTCCTGACCCAGGGATAGAACCAGTTTCTTCTGCATCTCCTGCACCAGCAGGCAGATTCTTTACCACTAGTGCCACCTGGGAAGCCCACACAGCTCCGTAGGAAAAGCGAATGTCCAATATGTATGAACAGCGAGCAGGCAGGAGATCCTAGGACAGAACTTTCAAGAGCAGCAACTTTCACAAATAGGGGAGAACAGTCAATGCCGTCAGCACTGAGGGGCCCAGTGGAAGGAGGAAGCCCAGGAGGGTTCGTTGCCAAGAAAGTCAAGTCTAGAGGCTGTTCCAAAAGGGGAGAGTGGGGGCCTGGCTCAAAAGCTGAGAGTAAGGAGGAAAAAGTGCTCAGAGATGAAGCACAAAGGTAAAGGAAGTGGTGAAAAATGTGAGGAGGGCAGTTTCAATGAAGTGGAGGGAAGAAGCATCATTTCTCCTGCTTCCATCTACCTTATTGACCTTAATGAGAGGATATTTGTTTAGACATCAGGCTCTCCTAGGTGAGTCCTTCTTTGCACAACTCTAGCAGGTATGGAGAAGGCAATGGTACCCCACTCCAGTACCCTTGCCTGGAAAATCCCATGGACAGAGGAGCCTGGTAGGCTGCAGGCCATGGGGTCACTAAGAGTGGGACATGACTGAGCGACTTCACTTTCACTTTTCACTTTCCTGCATTGGAGAAGGAAATGGCAACCCACTCCAGTGTTCTTGCCTGGAGAATCCCAGGGACGGGGGAGCCTGGTGGGCTGCCGTCCATGGGGTCACAGAGTCGGACACGACTGAAGCGACTTAGCAGCAGCAGCAGCAGCAGGTATGGAATATGTATGCATATAGGTATACACACACACACACACACACACACACACACACACACACACACAGGCATGGGCAGGGCAGACCAACACATTAATAAAGACTTTCTCTGTAAGCCATGGGGCATGTCTGGGTCATGAAATAATATGCAACTTTTGTTTACTTATCCTTTTTAAAATAGTTTACATGTCTTCTAGATGTTGAACTCCTATCATTCTTCTATCATGAAAACCATGAAGTTAATTTTCAAAACTGATTTACACAGGGGATTCATGATGCTTTATCTCTGATCCAACACTTAAATGCAGCTCTATTTGTGTTAGTTTTTCCAAATGCATTTTTTTTCTGGCTTTCTTTTTACTCCTAAGAAGCAAGGTTTCATATGCTTAGATACCAGGGAAAGTTTTGTCTGAATCAGACAAACTGGCTTTAGGAGGCTGAAAGATGTATTCCATTAGATTGAAAATGTGCCCTGGATTCAGACAAGCTTTGAGCACATACAAAAAACTGCCTTTTCATCACCTTTCTTTCCCTTATGCAGGGCAGAAATTTTAAAACTGAAATTGTTAAGGTAACATTTGTCTCGCTAAGCTTCAGCCAAAATTGGCAAAAGAGCATAAAACTCAAAATGAACTGTTTGCATTATAGTTACCTTTTTTGCAATTAGAATATTTAAAGAAAGTAAATTTCTGGCAGAAAAAAAGCACCTTTCAGATCTAATCGAAAGAAATAGGCTATTTAAGCTTAAGATCTTTTGGGAAATAAACTGGTAACTCTCAGATCACAGAAGACAGGACCCTGCCGACTTAAGTAGTCTCAGTATCTGATGCCTGGCAGTCGCCCTCCCCCAGCTCCTTAGCAAACTCTCAGAAGGATGACAACTAGGTGATTCTAACTGGAAAACAGAAAATCAAGGAACTAAAAACCCTTGCTGGAACCCATCAGATGCATGATTAAAAAGGAAACCAGAATGCTTCCTTCCTTCCTTCTGCACCCCACACACCTCCCACGGCTAACTCAGCAGCAGTACCATGGTTTCCTGAGCTCATCATTAAACTCTCCACCAAGCAAGTATCTTTAGACTGGATTAACAAATTTGTTCAGCTTTCCAATTTGATTATTTTTTGTCTCCTTCAATCACAGTGTAAACAAAGTTTATGAATATTTTAAAGGACACAAAGAAAAGCAGGCTATCTATTTCATATGCCCTGTGACTCACAACATTTATATAAGATGATCACTGCCCCATGATAAACTACGAGTGGTGTTATGTCAGTGAAACACTATTCGGAAGCCCCAAATAATTAACAAGTGAAGAGCTTACAGGTGTTTCAGAAAGAGTGATAAAGAGTTTGTGCAAAAATGCTGTGTGTGCCACATGATGGCCACATCCTGGCAGGAGACACTCATTTCTCCAGCTTCCAGGAATGTCGTCCTTGGTGAAAGGGAGCTGCCCCACCCACCCAAGGTGATACCCCCACTCCCAGAGACAGCCTCTTTCCAATGGCTGGCCTGTGCTGCTACATGGACATTCAAACTCCTTGCCTCGAATTGGGACAATTCAGAACAGCCATTCCAGTTCAAGAGTTCCCCTGGGGATTGGCTGGGGTCTTCATTGAAACTCTGATGGACATCATAGCTCATCTTTTCCCTCTACCCAATCCTGTTTCCCATACTCCCCCATAGGTGCTCTCCCAAGGGCATCCCCAGTAAAACTCCTGAAAGCCAATATCCGTTGAAGACTGTTTCCTAAAAGATTCAATTTATAGCATGGCAGACTATTATTTGCAAACATATGGCTTTCCCTCTCTGTGGGAATCTTACAACTCCATACCTGTTGATGTCAGGCTGAGCCTTGTCATTTACATTATCACTGAAATGTGAGCATAAGTGAGAAATGCCACTTGGAGCAGAAGCTTAAGTCATTAGGTGATTCTATCATTTTTATTTTCCTACTGTGTGTCATGATAGGAGCATATGGAACTGGAACTTTAGCATGAGTCCAGCAATAAAAGGTATATACAGCTGATCAGAAGTGGCCCACCACTGACATGCAATGTAAATGAAAAATGAGGTTACTATAAGCCACTGAGATTTGGGGATTATTTGACACTGCCACATAGCTGACTAAGCAAGGTGAGATAATAACCTCACCAAATTATAACCTAAAATGATACTTTTAAAAGTACCCCTTATTGAAACATATATATTATCATAGGTGAAATAGATCACCAGTCCAGGCTCAATGTATGAGATGGTGCTCAGGACTGGTGCACTGGGATGACTCTGAGGGATGGGATGGGGAGGGAGGTGGGAGAGGGGTTCAGGATGGGGAACACTTGTACACCCATGGCTGATTCATGTCAATGTATGGCAAAACCACTACAATACTGTAAAGAAGTTAGTTTCCAATTAAAATAAATAAATTAAAAAATAAAAATACCCCTTTCCCATTCTTTTAATTCTCAATATCTCTAACATTTAGACTTGTCCTTGAAAGTTAAAAGTGAAAGTAGCTCAGTCATGTCCGACTCTTAGTGACCCCATGGACTATACAGTCCATAGAATTCTCCAGGCAAGAATACTGGAGTGGGTAGCCATTCCCTTCTCCAGGGGATCTTCCCAACCCAGGGATTGAACCCAGGTCTCCCACATTGCAGAAGAATTCTTTACCAACTGAGCCACCAGGGGTGCCCAGGAATACTGGAGTGGGTATAGCCTATCCCTTCTCCAGCAGATCTTCCTGACCCACGAATCCTAGGAACATCTTTTTCTGCAGCTTAATTTCAACTGCCTACCAAAATGTAACTTCATCTCTCTTGATCCTCTTCCTGAGCAAAACAAGGTCAAAAAATGAGTAAGAAACCTCTGAGTCTCCTTGGATGTTATGGAGGATGAGGGAAGCAGCGGGTCAAGAAAAGAGAGAGGCCTCACACTAAAAGAGAGAATTTCCTTAGCAGATTGTGGTAGAAGGAAAAAAGGAATGGAAATTTACCATCTTTGCACTTATCCTTATTCATTAATATGAGGATGGGGGAACACTACGCTAAGAAATATGACGGGATGACCAAGACCCAAAGGTTAGCAGTATTTGAGTGGAGCGATTATGGGAAGTTTTCTTCTGTTTAGTTTTCTGTGATTGCAAAGACATTTCTTTTTTTAACTTTTTTTTTCAAAATCACAAATATAATTTATTTATATAATTTTTTTGACTTCTAATGACCTACAGATTAAAACACAGACTTTTATCCCATCATATCAAAAGTACTCTTTACATTTGCCTTTTCTGTCCTATGGCATCTTGGTCCCCAAGCCATAGTGTATCTGGATTATTCTCATGACCAAAGCAATGATGGGCTTGGGATAACCTCTATTTTGCACATATTTTTCACTATGTTTAGAGCTGCAGAACTCCTTATCCTTCTTCAAGAAGCAGCAAAGGTATTTCTAATGAGCACATTTTTCTGTGGCTAAAAGAAACCAAATAGTTTCTAGAAGAACAAATATCCGTGATCAGGCAACTGCTACTGTCTCAATCCATATGCCCACGTTACCTGATGGGTGTCTGGAGGCAAGCTCGGGTGATGGAGAACGGAGGTGGAGGGAGGTATTCTCAAGCCAGGAATAAAAGCATGTACCAAAACCAGGAAGAGGGACAAAGGCATGCAAGCGTCAGGCAGTGTGAAAGAACACAGTCTGCCAGGACAGCAGTCACCTTGCTGGGGCACAGGATAGGAGCAAAGGGAAGAATGATGGAAGACAAGGCCAGGACAAAGTCAGGGGCCTGGTGTGAAGGAGTCAAGGTGATGGGGGGAGGCCCCTCACTATCCACTGCCTGTCAACTGCACGGTGGCATTCTCAAGACACTCACAACTTGCTGTATTAATTGCTACAGCCACTGTGTAAAGCAGTATGGAATTCCCTTTAAAAACTAAAAATAGAGCTACCCTATGATCCTGCAATCCTACTCCTAGGCATATATCCAGTGGAAAATATAATTTGAAAAGATACATGCACTCCAATGTTCACTGTAGCACTATTTACAATAGCCAAGACATGGAACCAACATAAATATCCATTGACAGAGGAATAGATAAAGATGTACACACACACACACACACAATGGAATATTACTCAGCCATAAAAAAGAATGAAATAATGCCATTTGTAGCAACACAAATGGACCTAGAAAATATCATATTAGGTGAAGTAAGCCAGGTAGGAAAAGACAAGTATCACGTGTTATCACTTATATGTAGAAACTTAAAAAAAAAAAAAACTTATTTATCACACAGAAGTAGATCCACAGATATAGAAAATATGCTTATGGTCACCAAAGGGGAATTGGGATGGGAAGGCATAAATTAGGAGATCAAGATTAACATATACACACTACTAAATATAAAATAGATAGCCAACAAGGACTTATTATACAGCATAGGGAAGTATGCTCAATATTTTCTAACAACCTATAAGGGAAAGAATCTGAAAAGATATATTTATATCTGAATCACTTAATATCTGAGCCACTTTGCCATATACCTGGAACTGGATGTGAGAGTTGGACCCTAAAGAAAGCTGAGCACCAAAGAATTGATGTTTTTGAACTGTGGTGTTGGAGAAGACTCTTGAAAGTCCCTTGGACAGAAGGGAGATCAAACCTGTCAATCCTAAAGGAAATCAGTCCTGAATATTCATTGGAAGGACTAATGCTGAAGCTGAAGAACCAATAGTTTGGCCACCTGATGTGAAGAACTGACTCATTGGAAAAGACCCTGATGCTGGGAAAGACTGAAGGCAGGAGGAGAAGGGAGCTGGTCGGATGGCATCACTGACTCGATGGACATGAGTTTGAACAAGCTCTGGGAGTTGGTGATGGACAAGGAAGTCTGGTGTGCTGCAGTCCATGAGGTCACAAAGAGTCAAACACAACTTGAGCAACTGAACTGACTAATACCCAAAACTAACCCAACACTGTAAATCAACTATACTTCAATAAGAAAAGTTAAAAAATACCCACAAAGGAACAAAATCCTGGTGGGATGATCTAGAAGTTTCTCCTATCCTAGGAAAATTGCTCTTTAAGTATTTTTCTGTTTCCCTGACACTGTCAGAAGATTAATTATTAAATCAAAGGCCCAAGATTTTTTTTAAATCCCAAGATAACAATGAGATGTGACTTCTATTTGCCCTACAAAATCTGCATCCATTTCTTTCATAAAGGAGACTCAAAATATCAAAATCATGATGATGAAGAGTGAAGTTAGTGATGATTTTGTTCCTGAGTCCATGTTTTATGAATTCAAAAATGTTCATCCCATTTGATAGTGTCTCAGAATCTCTTGTCTTCTGATGGAACTTCACAGCTTACAAGGTTTTGCAAGTTTATGACCACATTAAGATTACTCTTCCGAACAGTGTTGTGAGAGAGGCCTTGTGGGTCCATTTCACAGGTAAATGGACTGAGAGTTGTAACATGAAAATGATGTGCCCTCCCGGGAAATGCTTTGAATCTGGTCAATTCTGACTTTACATTGAGACTCTGCTACTTATCAACTGAGTAGACTACTTAATCTCTTTGAACCTCATATTCTTAATGTTTGACAAGGGATGATAAATAAGCCTCACAGGGTTTTATAAACATTTCAGTGAGGTTTCAGCCCATGATAGCAGGGTTATGGCGGCAGTGACTGTTCTTACTGCTCAAGGGGCAGAGCTCGGGTTTGAACGCACTTAATTAAACTAAGGCAGGGCTTTTCTCTCTCTCCTTTGTTACAACACAGACATGTCCACAAGGATGGGGTGGAGGGCAGGCAGGACCTAATTTGTCAAGTCTCTAAGAGATTTGGCCTGACTCCTATTCTTCAGACTTATGTTGTTCTACCATGTTTCAGGAGATATAGCCATTATTCTGATAGAAAGTGTCTCATCACATTATATGAGGGGATAGGGTCATAGATTTTGTTGTAGATTTTGTATTCCCAGGAATAAGCATTGATAATTGAGGTAGAAGTATTTTTGGCTTGCTAAATGTGCTTTCACAGATGTTTAGGAAGGGAGAAACATTTTTCCATGTAAGTCAATCACTAGGTCTTTCAAAAGAGGAAAGTATCTGAATGTACTTCATTGTTAAATTCTCCCACAAGAGCATAACCTTAATGCTGAAATCAAGAATGTGTTGATTATGAAATGAACATTGTGGGAGCAAGGATGTTGTAACTCCCTTATCTGTTCATTACTAGGAACAGAACACTTTGGGCTCCTACGCAACTCAAAGTAGATGTCCGTTCATTTTTCTTGGATGAATATTGAATATCGAAAAAAAGATGGCTGAATGGACCTTTTGCAGAATGAGGATGAGTGTGTCTGGCACAAAGTGAAAAATATGAAAGACTTTCTTTCATCTCCATGTGAGGCTCTTTTTCTTCTTCCCTCTGTACTCTTCCTTTGCAGGTAAAACTTGTTTCGTAACATGGGGAAGATGTTTCGAGGCTAAAGGATTATTATTTATTTCTCACTAATTAAAGTGGCAGAAATCCTTTGAAGTAAATCAATCAATCCTTTTAAGTTAGATCAGATTTCACATCAATTAAAGCCACCATCACTGAGCAGACCCATGGAAGTTCACCTCTTCTTGAAAAACATTTGAGGGTTTGGCTGGTACATGAATGATTTTCTTAGGGGAGGGATTTTCCTGATTTGTCTTTTATCTTAAGAATTCCTGGTAGGATGTTGCATTGGAATTCACATTTTCAGTCCTCCACTCATCAAATAAATACCATTTCTCCACATTTAAATTCAGCAAAACCCAAAAATGATAAAACACAACAGCAACCCCTTTCCTCATGTAAGGATGCTGTATTCAGGATAATAACGACCACTGTTAGGTTTGATTCAACACTTTCAAAGTCCTCATTAGGAAACACTGAACACTGTTGGGTTAGTTGTCAGGTTTCTTGTTTTCATTTTTGGCTCTTTTATCATATTACATGCCCAAGCATAAACATCACATTCTAATTCCCACCAGCATCATGGAATCATGAAGGGGTCTTTCATTTGCTGCTGTGGACTGAGGTCCTTCTGAACCTGGACTGGCTTCCTCCATCTGAGGATTAGGCTCTTTCCATGTTAAGAAAGTTGCTAAGATACAGTGCTACAACAGATGAAGTAGTGGGGGTTAGAGTAGAGTTGCATGGTTTTGACTCCTTCTTTTGTGGCTAAGAAGATATCTGCTTTTATTTCTGAGAGAGACATTTAGCATACCCACTCTTTGCTATTCAGTGATCTCACCTTGTGTGTGCATACTCAGTCATGTCTGACTCTTTGTGACCCCATGGACTGCGGCCCGCTAGGTTCATCTGTCCATGGGATTTCCCAGGCAAGAATACTGGAGTGGGTTGCTATGTCCTACTTCAGAGGATCTTCCCAACCCAGGGATCAAACCTGTGTCTCCTGAATTGGCAGGCGGATTCTTTACCACTGAACCACCTGGGAAGCCCTTTAGCAAAAGTTTATGGACCTGAAAACTACTTGGGTCCTTTCCTCTAGGCATGAACCATATTATAGAAAGACTGGTTATCCCCTTGCTTCTTCTGAGTGCTCAGTCTTTTGAGGCCCTTCAGACCTAAGGGCCATTCCCAGTTGCCCATTCTCTGCTCTGCCTAAGGAAAGATCCCCTGGAGGTCTTTCCCACCACGATACTCAAAGTCCTCCAACAGCAGTAGTGTGTTGCTTTATTTTCTCCTTCCAAACTATGCCTGTGGCTCTTAAATTTTTGAAAAGCCACTTACTGATTCCAAACACGTTCTCCTTAAATCTTCAATGAGGCAAAATGTTTAAAATCTTCAAATCACATTGATGCAATCTTTTAAGTGTGCTTGTGATACAGACAATATGATGTGCTTCCTGGTCTCCTCTCTATACAGCAGTCCTGCTAACATCCGTCTTTCACTTTCCAGTGAAATCAAACACCGGGGAGAAAGCTCAGTCCAAGGAAGGTTACCGTTGCAAGTAGACTGTATCCACAACTTAAAAATGGGAAACGAAGCAAATGATGCCATCTTCATGGTTCTGAGAGATTGCAGGGAGGCAAGCTGAGGTCTAGGGGAAGGAAGTCAGGCTCGTCTCATACATCCCAAACATGCATACAAGGATTCCAGGATCAGCAGAGTTCCTCAGTGTTTTTGCCAACATCACAGCAGCAACAGATTGAAGAGAAGTGAACTTTGTGTCTAAGGAGGGAACTTAGAGACAGAGAACCAGAGAACTCTGGACTCTTTGAATGGGTCCAATGCCTAATTTCCTGAATTCTTCACTAAAGACTGCTTGTATTTTGAGGGCAAAGTAAGCTATTCCAAGCACTGACTGGGAGCTAACATGAATCTGTATATTTTTTCATTTTTTTAGGTTTCCAGGTGCAGTATAAATAAGGACTGGCTGAACCAAGATGACCCTAATTATCTTTATTAAAAACACAGATGGAGAGGCAATAGAAGCTAGTGTATAAGAAAAGCCAATTCTTAGACCAAAACTATGTTTAAAGATAAACTAAGGGCTTAGAAAATTCCAGGTTTGGTATACTGTCCTGCATGTAATTTTTTTTTTTTTACAGATTATCTTAAATTTCTCCTGCTCTAATTCAGAAATTATTACAGTGTAGTGATTAAGGCTCTACTACCAAATATAGTTTGCATTCCATGTTCTCCACTAACTAACTGTGGAATATTGGGCAAGTTATTGAAATTTTCCAAGCCTCAATCTCTTCACTTGTATAATGGGAACAATAAAAAGCTGCCTGGTGAGAGAGGGCTGTTGTGAGAATCCAAAAAGACAAAGCAACTGAAGTACTCAGCTCAGACAGGCAGCAAACACTCTCCATTGTTGCTATCATTTAATTTGGATGATTTGACTTTACTGATTTCAGAAGTAAACCCACAAGGATGGCTTCACCTTTAGAATCTGTTAGCTTCCATTTTTCCTTTCCACCACCTCAGTTTCCTCTTGTCATAACATAGAGAAACCTTGGCACGTTGTGTGTTTCATAGCCCATCCAAGTCATTTCCATATCTCTTAATAAAGGAGGTGCCAACACAGTCCCAAAGGCGTTTACTATTTCCCAGCAAAGAAAATGTCCAATTAGAAATATTGAAGAGTCTGTGTCCATAGCACCCTGAATGCGCCCGATCTCATCTGAACTTGGAAGCTAAGCAGGGTCGGGCCTGATTACTACTTGAGTGGGAGAAATATTGAAGACTCTCCTTCCCAGAGCCAGATTTCTCCCCAGTGATCTTCTCAGCCAACAATGGATTCAGGGAGTTTTTAGACATCTTGGGAAATAAAGCATCCACCATTACATTTTACTTTGTCTTCTAGGAACACAACATGATCCACACTTACTGCTTGGTTTGTGACACTTATAGTGGGCACTTTGTATGTTCTTTCCCACAAATTGAAGTATTCACAAAGGTCTACAAAGCTTAGGTTGTTGTTGTCTTTCAAGACCAAGCTACACAATATTCCACACACTCAGAGGTACTATATGATCATTCTACAAGTCACGAGATGCCCACAAAGTCATGAGAATCGGCACAAGGGTTGACCTTGCCCAACATGCATGACTTGAATGGAATGTCGAATTTCACAGAAAAATACTCTGAGAAATGGAGCCTTAAGGTATATGCCAGTTATCCAAGTCTCTGGATGCTTTTTTGCCGCATTGCAGGACTTGTGGAGATCTTAGATCTCCTACCAGGGACTGAACCTGGGCCCAAGGCAGTGAAAGTCCTAACCACTGGACCACCAAGCACTCCCTAGGTTTCTAGTTTGTACCTTGGTACTAGGAGGGAGCCCTGCCAAATGTTAATTTGGGATTATTTCATACTACAGTCTTCAGTGTCATGGCATTGATCTGGGGTAATCCCCTATGACCTGAATGTGGAGCAGGTGCTAAGTGACACACACGTATAAGTAAAGGTACTTTCAAGCAGTGACTTTAACTTTAGTTCAAGTCATTTTGGCCAAGGTGGTCCTGCTGATTCCTCCTAAGAGAGTTCGTCAGTGTCTGGGAGATTGTGTCCTAGAGAATCACTTGGTCTCAGTATAGAGTTTGGGATCTCTGAGATCCTTCTATCCTCAAAAGGAGGCAGGGAAAGTGAGGAAATGAACTAAAGCCTATTGAACCCCACTGTGTGTCAGACACTGTTTTAGAGACTTTTCAGATGCTATCTGGTAACACATGAGGCACTTTATATGCCTCACAAGAACTCCTTTGAGAGAATCCTGTAACACATTTGTATTCATCTTCCAGCATCCATTTCATGGAGTCACCAAACCCTCATATATACACTTATGCCTTCGACCCTGATGAGTTGTCAATTACCAAGCCTTAAGTCCTCAGACATTGAGGTGGTTATTTGGGACGGGCTAGACAGAGCAGATATCCTCTGTGAGTTACACCTGCTAGAAGAGCAAAGATCTCTTTCTTTTGATTGACTGAATAATGGACATTTCCCCTGATACTGTTGACAGGCATCCTCAGGATGAAATAACAAAAAGAGAGAAGTAAAACTGAGCGATTGAGAAAGTACCATAACCTTAATATATCATTCATATTATTTGAGCTCCTGGTTCCTACTTTGCCTGAAACTGAACAGACTGCTGTGGATTCCCACTTTTCTCCCCTGAATTCAGTTTGCTTACGTCACTGGTTACTTAAAGGGTCCTAGACAAACAAAAGAACTATTATATTCATTTTATGAGTGAGCAAACCAAGACTCAGAGAGAGAATAAAGTTTTCTTGTCCCCAAAGTGGCAGGGCTGAGATTGAATCCAGATATTTTGTCTCCAAAGTTTGTGTTCTTTCTATCCTGGTGCCTCCCTGGAAGGTCAAGAGGAGTTGTAGAACTCTTCCAGATGTCAGAATTCCCCAAGAGTTGAATTATGTCTGCAAAATAGACCAAGGGTATTCAGTGATTTTCACATTTGGTGTGAGCCCAATCAGAAAAGCTCACTAACAGAAGACTCTGGAATGGAACCAACCTGCTTGCTCTGCGTGACTCCAACTTCCTATTGGGCAGCGTGGTTGAGCAGGGAGGCCATGGACTAGCAGAACACTAAATCCCAGCTGAAAGACATGCAGATACATTCCCAAGGACAACTTCACATGATGAGAAGTAACTTAGACCATCCCAGATGCAGAACGGGGACGGACGGGGCGGGGGGGGGGGGGGGGCACGGACTTCAGGGGAAATCAGGGTGTCTAATAGTTTGAAATCAGAGGAGGTATGATGGGGGTCTTTGTACTGGGAAGTATTAGCTACAGCAGCTGGTCTAAGAATTGTCTGCAAACATGCACAGTGATGGAAATGAAGGAGGAAACAGACAGAGCTGGACTCCATCGTAGGCCAGGCTGCAAACACTAGGCTACATGCATGGTCACCCTCTCAATGGACTCTGAACTTTGTGCCTGGTGTCCATAGAAGTGGCATACCAATAGGAAACCAGACCCCCCAGATAAAAGAGCCTCAGGACTTGGACTCTCGGTTGCCTAAAATAATATACTAATTATCTCTGTAAGATAACAAAGTCGTAAATTCCATTATGTTTATCCGAATATGACCACAGTCCTACTGATAAATGTCCACTGTTTGCCTAGTCTTGTGACACATGAATCATGGGTTAATTTTGATCAGATCTCTCTTTTACCTTGTCCAGACTAGTTTCAAGGAATGTGGGGAGGTGGGTTTGAGCAAGTACACTTAGGGTATATAAGGTTTTCAGAAAAACTGGTCGGGGTCCTTGGCTAACAGGAGACTCTGCCTTGGGCCCGCCGGTGTACTAAACTGTACTCCACTATCTCCACTGTCCTTCTGAGTGAGTTTGTTTCCCAGAACACATGGCTACAACAGAAACACCCAAGACCATACTGGTCATTTCGGTCACTTGCCCACTCATTCATTCATTCATTCACTTTTCCAGCAAACACTTGTTAAGCATCTACTATGTATCAGGCTTTACACTAAGAGCTGGGAATTCAATGATTAAGATGGGGTTCCTGCTTCAGGGTTTTACATTTGGAAGCCATGTATGCCAGCCATTCATGAATGTGTATGCATGAGTGGTGTGTGTGTGTGTGTGTGAAAGGAGAAAGAGGTAGAGAGAGACAGAGATGGAGAGAGATTTGGACTGTTGATACTGACAATTTCAGAAAAACAATTCATGCCGGTAGAGATATTTCCTTCTAAACAGTCATGTTCATGATGATACCTCTAGATGGAGGAAAGCCTTATTTAGCCCATCTTTGTGAGTAGAAATTCTGATGGCTGGCAGAATGCCTTGGGGGTGAGGACAAGAATAGTAGGGGTGGAAGGAGGAAGACCCAGCCTAAGGAGAAAAAGAACTTCTGAAATGGGACCTGTGAAGGTTGCCAAAGACAGCCACGCCAGCTCCTCTCCTGAGTCCTCACTTGAACAAGGCATTCAGCTTGGACCCAGGACAATTACTGGAACTATATTATACCAGACAGAAGTCAGCTCTCGATGGGTAACTGATTGTAACACTGTATGGAGCTTCATAGCCTGTAAAAATGGTTTTCATGTATCAATACATCATCTCACCTGATCTTTATAGCAACTTGGGGGCAGGGCAGATTTGACTATTGCACTTTTCATATGTGGAAAATGAGGATCATAGAAAGGAACTGATTTACCTAAGCTCACACAGCAGGAAACGTGGCAGGCTGGGACCCAAGTTCCAATCATTCAGGTACAAATTTCATGACTTTCAATTAACTGGACACCTTATTTCTGCTTCATCCCAGGAGCCTCTGGACATCAGAGCTGACTGACAAAAGAGACTAATTAACAATCAGAGAGCTATTCAAGGCAGTACAGTTCCTTTTGGGGGAAGAATCCTAGCCTGAGGGTAGTATATCCCATCAGCCTTTTAAAAGCAAGATTGCTCCTTACTTACTCAAGAATTTCGTTAGCAAGCTTTTCCTTGAAGAGAAGGGACTCAAGTGAGATAATGTGGAAAGTTCCCAGCACAGAGCCAGTCACATAGTAGGCACCCAATTATTGCTACACTCAAGATCTATACCCTGTCTCTCCAGCCATGTTCCACACCATTTTTCCAGCAGTCACGCTGATCTACTTTAAATTCCTCCAGCACACTGTAGTTATTACAGTGATTTCAGTATGAGAGTTGAGTCAGCAGAGACACAGAGAGGTTAAGTAACTTGCCTAAGATCACACAGAAAGTCAGCAAGGTGGTGAAGATTCAAACTTAGGAAATCTGGCTTCATAGCCTACACTTCACTCCCATGCCTTTTCCAAGGCACTGAGTAGATGGGTACAAAAGAAGAATATTCATCAAGAGGCAAGAACATGTTAACCTCACAATGTTGTCACAAGACATTCATGAATTTATTCACAAAAACCAACTAGAGGGGACTTCCCTGGCAGTCCAGTGGTTAAGACCTCACCTTCCAATGAAAGGGTTGCAGGTTTGATGCCTACTCAGGGAACTAAGATCCCACATGCCTCAGGGCCAAAAAACCAAAACATAAAACATAAGCAACATTGTAACAAATAAATACTTTTAAAAATGATTCACATTAAAAATAAATCTTAAAAAAGCAATTAGAGCATGGCTGGCTCAATTAATGTTAGCCATTGTTTCACTCATCACAGAGAGTTCATATCAAGAACCAGTTTCTCAGGGAAACTCCTCAGTGCCTGCTATCTGATCAGTTCCCCTTATTACACCCTCCTATAAAAAGTCAGAGTATCCTATGGAGCACTTGTCTCTGTCTGTAATTATACATCCATTTTTGATTTGTTTCTTTCATTTTCTTCTGTAACCCAATGCCCAACCTTTACAAAAACAAACAAAAAACCCCCAACAAATCCCAACATAATAAATATTTCTTGAATGAATGGATGAGTGAATGAAACATTCCTTGCCGCCCTAGAGTCCTACATTTTTCTCCTCTGGGTGGGAGGAGAATATTCTTCTTTGTTTCCCTTCATGCCATCTCAGACTCTCACGCATTTCCCATAGCTCATCTACATGGTGTTTACAGGTGCCTTCTGAAAACCGCCTACTCCCTGGTTTCTAAACTCAGCTAAGCTATGTCTCTGAAATGTCAGCCTCTCCCGTGAAATCTCCTTCTCAAAAGCAGCAAGAAATTCAGACAAGGAAAGTTTTCAGTGCCTCTCCACATTGTGCCAATTGTATAATGACTCTGTGGGATTCAGTTTATTTCCAAATCTAGATCCACTCTGAACAAAATGGAGGCTTCTAAACTCATCCCAGTGGATCTCAAACCCACTTCTGACTTTTAAACATTACAGATTTTTCTGATTTTGATGAGTGCCAAGAGGGGACAGAAAGTTCCAGAAAACATCGTGGTGTCATTTCTGTTCATCGCGTCCTTTTCTTTTCTCATCGTGTTGTGGTCTTTTCTTTAGAAACTGTATTCTCTTTCTGCTCCATGATCGTACTCTTTACAAATACCTGCCTTTCCTCTCAAAGAAGGTGTTTTGTTTCTGGTTGCACATAAAATGAAAAGGCACAGATTTCTTCAAACACACATTTTTGGCTTCCATATTACAGAGATTTTCTTAATATCTGTTCTTTGCTCCCTTAATCTTAGTTTTTGAATTTTCTTTCTTCTGAAATCACCCTACTCACCAGCATGAATATATGAGTTTTAAACCCCACTTTGCTGTGTTACCTTAACTTTTCATTTGTAAGATTGATTATACCTACACCCAGATAATCACAATGGTGTGATTACTCACCTAGAGCCAGACATCCTGGAATGTGAAGTTAAGTGGGCCTTAGAAAGCATCACTACTAACAAAGCTAGTGGATGTGATGGAATTCCAGTTGAGCTATTTCAAATCCTGAAAGATGATGCTATGAATGTGCCGCACTCAATATGCCAGCAAATTTGGAAAACTCAGCAGTGGACACAGGACTGGAAAAGGTCTGTTTTCATTCCAATCCCTAAGAAAGGCAATCCCAAAAAATGCTCAAACTACTGCACAATTGCACTCATCTCACATGCTAGTAAAGTAATGCTCAAAATTCTCCAAGCCAGGCTTCAGCAATACATGAACTGAGAACTTCCAGATGTTCAAGCTGGTTTTGAAAAGGCAGACGAACCAGAGATCAAATTGCCAATATCCGCTGGATCATCGAAAAAGCAAGAGAGTTCCAGAAAAACATCTATTTCTGCTTTATTGACTATGCCAAAGCCTTTGACTGTGTGAATCACAATAAACTGTGGAAGATTCTGAAGGAGATGGGAGCACCTGACCTGCCTCTTGAGAAACCTGTATGCAGGTCAGGAAGCAACAGTTAGAACTGGACATGGAACAACAGACTGGTTCCAAATAGGAAAAGGAGTACGTCAAGGCTGTATATTATCACACTGCTTATTTAACTTATATGCAGAGTACATCATGAGAAACACTGAGCTGGAAGAAGCACAAGCTGGAATCAAGATTGCCGGAAGAAATAGCAATAACCTCAGATATGCAGATGACACCACCCTTATGGCAGAAAGTGAAGAGAAACTAAAAAGCCTCTTGATGAAAATGAAAGAGGAGAGTGAAAAAGTTGGCTTATAGCTCAACATTCAGAAAACTAAGATCATGGCATCTGGTCTCATCACCTCATGGGAAACAGATGGGGAGACAGTGGAAACAGTGTCAGACTTTATTTTGGGGGGCTCCAAAAGCACTGGAGATGGTGTTTGCAGCCATGAAATTAAAAGACGCTTACTCCTTGGAAGGAAAGTTATGACCAACCTAGACAGCATATTAAAAAGCAGAGACATTACTTTGCCAACAAAGGTCTGTCTAGTCAAGGCTATGGTTTTTCCAGTGGTCATGTATGGATGTGAGAGTTGGACTGTGAAGAAAGCTGAGCGCCAAAGAATTGATGTTTTTGAACTGTGGTGTTGGAGAAGACTCTTGAGAGTCCCTTGGACTGCAAGGAGATCCAACCAGTCCATCCTAAAGCAGATCAGTCCTGGGTGTTCACTGGAAGGACTGATGCTGAAGCTGAAACTCCAATACTTTGGCCACCTCATGTGAAGAGTTGACTCATTGGAAAAGACCCTGATGCTGGATTGGGGGCAGGAGGAGAAGGGGACGACAGGGTGAGATGGCTGGATGGCATCACCGACTCGATGGGCATGAGTTTGAGTAAACTCCGGGAGTTGGTGATGGACAGGGAGGCCTGGCGTGCTGCGATTCATGGGGTCGCAAACAGTCAGACACGACTAAGCGACTGAACTGACTGAACTGACACTACAGGTTAATTGTGATCCTTGAAAATGAGATAATGTAGAATGGCCATCATCAAAAATACACTAGATAACAAGTGTTGGAGAGGATTTGGAGAAAAAGGAACCCTTGAGCACAGTTGGTGGGAATATAAATTGATATAGCCAGTATAGAAAGCAATATGAAGATTCTTTAAAAAAATTAATAAGGGTAAAGCTACCTGGAGAACTACCATATGATCCAACAATTCCACTTCTGGATGTGTATTTTAAGAAAATGAAAACATTTAACTCTAAAAGTTAAGTGTCTCCATGGTCATTGCAGCATTATTTACAAAAGCCAAGATATCAAAACAACCTAAGCATCCACTGATAGACAAGTGGAAAACAAATATGTGTGTGGGGGGGTGTGTGTTCTCAGTCGCTAAGTCATGTCTTACTTTTTGCAACCCCATGGACTGTAGTCTGCAAGGCTCCTCTGTCCATGGGATTATCCTGGTAAGAATGTCAGAGTGGGTTGCCATTTTCCTCCTCCAGGGTGTATGTGTGTGTATGTATATATACAAAATGAAATATTATTCAGTCATAAAAAAAGATTGAAATCTTGCCATTTGGGACAGGATAGATGGACCTTGAGTGCATTATGCTAAGGAAAATACATCATAGAGAGAAAGACAAATACTGTATGGTCTTACAGTTATATGTGGACTCTGAAAAAGCAAAAACAATAAAACAAGCTCATAGATACAGAGAATAAATTGCCAGAAGTGAGGGTGGGGCTAAGAGAAATGAGTGAAGGGGATCAAAAAGTACCAAAAAAAAAAAAAAGAGAGAGAGTGTGTGTGTGTGTGAATGTGTAGCAGAGTTATAAACAGGGCATTTCCTTGCTTCTGTTGAAGCTCCAAAGCCAAGAATGGTAGGTGGAAAGCACGCACTCTTTCTAAAAAGAGATGCTGGACCATCTAAGCAGGATTTTCCCCCAACTTTTCTGTGCCCTGAGCCTACTTCCTCCTGGAGGGGCGCCTTACGAAGCATCCAAGGGGAGGATTGTCTCAGAAGAACCACAGAGGAAAGAGCCACAATGGGCACCAAAACCTGGATAACAGTAGCAGCAGGGAAGCTAAGGTCCTTCCTCCTCTCTCTCTACCTTGGAGGGGACAGAGGCTGTGGGGTGAGTAGGGAAGCATGCAAAGACAAATAAGATGGAAGAATAACTATGACTCAGGCAGCATCATTTCTACTCACTCAATCCTGCAGTACAGAATTCACATGTCAGGCCCATGCTGCCCAGGGAGAACAGCTTTGAATGGGACAAGACACTGACCTTTTGGTATTGGAACAGTCTGACAATTCAGGTATAGGTTTCTGCACTACTCTCTTATCTAAAAGCTTTGGGGCCAGATAGATTTCAGAATTCGGAACTCTTCTTGGTTTTTAGAAAGGATGAAAGAAAGTGAAAGTCAATCCATCCTGTCTGACTCTTTGCGACCCCATGAACTGTAGCCCACCAGGCTCCTCTGTCCAGGGGATTCTCCAGGCAAGAATACTGGAGTGGGTTGCCATTTCCTTCTCTAGGGGATCTTCCCGAGCCAGGGATCGAACCCAGGTCTCCCACATTTCAGGCAGACCCTTTACCAACTGAGCTACCAGGGAAGCCACAATTTATTTTTTGGCCCACTGTGTGGCATGTGAGAGCTTAGTTCTTCAATCAGGAATCAGACTTACACCCCCTGCATTTGAAGTGCAGAGTCTTAACCTCTGGACCACCAGGGAAATCAAGAATCTATTTTTTAGAAAGGATATATTATTTATCTTGTCATCAGTATGTGTAGGGCTGCTGCATAATCAAACCCATAATCAAACACATCAATATTTCTGCTGCAAAATATACTGCTATCCACAAGAGGCGGCAGTACATAATACCCTCCCATCAGTGCATGTCACATTTTCTCACCAAATGACTTTCTAACAAACTTCCAAAAAGTTCTGAATTTTAGAGATTTGGAGATTTAAAACTGTTGATAAAGAAGAAAATTTCACCAAAGTGAAAATTTTTATGGATGCTTGAAAGTGACCTGAGAAGCCAAAGTGCCTGGCCAAAATATCCTCCACGGGCAGGAAATCTAACAGTGGGGGTTGGGGAAAGAGTGGTGTGGCAACTTTTCTGCTTGAACCATCAGATTCCACTATTCCGGTAATCAGTTCCTTCTGTAAATAAGTGTCTGTTTTGTTTGTGCTTTTTTTCACACTACAGGTGATTAATAAATTTAACTCTCCTCCTTTTTCCTTCACTTCATAAATACTGTCAGATTGTCCAGATCCTTCCCCAGATGGGAAGCTTAATGGAGCTTAAGCTTTAGCATCCCACTCTGCAGGGACCTCTTCTGAGGATGTAGGGAGGAGGCCGTAACTGGAGCACCACCCTTGTCTCGGAATATGAAGCAACTAACTAGTGGGAACTATTTTTGGGGAAACTGTAAAGGTAATAAATATGTGTTTATTGCTATTTGTGAGTTAAATATGTAGATTAGGTTTATTCTAAATAGTTTCATCCTCTACTTTTTCCTCATGTCCCTTCCTCGCTTCTTTTCTACAATGATAAAGGTTTCCCCCCAAAGCAGAGATTTTTCATCAAATTTTGCTGTAACTTGGTGAGAATTTGGGTGGGGATGCTGGACTGAAAGAGAAGTGTTTTCCGGAAAGGTGGGTGTTGGGAGGGTAGTTGTTGACAGGAGAAAACGTACACGGGTTTGTTAGGTCTTTGAGGAAAGAGAGAGAGAGACAACTAAAAGTTACTTTTTGATTGGATGATAGAAAGAGAGGAAGGGGGCCTTGGGAACGGGCGAGGGCCTCGGTCTTGACAGACAAGCACCCCACGGAGAGGAATTGCCAGCACCCCGTGGCTCCAGAGGGTCAGCCTCCATCACACAGGCCACTTGCAGAGGAAATGGACAGGTGACAAAACTCTTTCTTTGTGACACAAGTTAGGCACAGGAATCCAAACAGTTTGACATATAACGCTCACAGAGTGAAGCAGTGATCAATCCCATGGAGTGGGCAGCAGATGGGCAGAGTGGGCATGGATGGGATTTTCATCCCAGAACCCCTGTCTCATTTCCCTTGGAAACTCCCCATGCCTTGTCCATAAATCTCCTTTGGGAAATGTCATTGTCTTACAACACTCATCCTTCTGGAAATTGTTGATTAGTCTAGGAGTGAGGATCTATGTGGAGCCAATCTAATCGAAACCTTCCTAGCAGCTTCAATAAAATCTATAACTGACACTGACATTCTCTCTCAGATGATGAGAGTTGCATGACACAAAATCCAGGAAGTGCCAGGCCCTGGGCTCATCTCACAGAGTAAGTCTCCCTACAGCCAGTGGGAGTGAAGGAAACACTGCAGCTGGGATGTGAGCCTCAATGAGAAGCAGGTGGTATCTGGCCCCTGGTTCCAGTGTGGACCAGCTCTATGCCTCTGCTTCCTACACTTTGGTTCATCCTCATTTCCTGGGACTCCATGAGCCAGAAAGTTCCCCCTTTTACCTAGACTAGTTCAAGCTGGGTTGCATTACCAAAGGAATCCTAACATGCAGCTTAATTAAAACATTTGACTAACTGGGTATTGGAAACTCTTTACTTCAATCCTGTTCGCAAACTAAAACTTATTAGTTTGGTCTCCCACCATCTTTTGTTAAAAAAATGAAAGATATGGAATGTAATGGCTCTTTAATGATTTAGTATCTCCTTGGGGTTATTAGTTATTTAGAGCAGTGAGGATGAAGGTGTAAGAAACATAGACACACTGACCTCAGGAAATAGAAGAGAGATTACTTAAATGTTTGAAGGGAGTTGTTTTCTTGAAATGAGTTGTTTCATTCAGTAGGCAGTTTTCAAGGGCTTAATCTTTGCTGGGCACTGTTCTTAGCACTAGGGATGTTTGTTAGCGTTACTCATTCAGACGTGTCCGACTCTTTGCGACTCCATGGACTGTAGCCCCCCAGGCTCTTCTGTCCATGGAATTCTCTAGGCAAGAATACTGGAGTGGGCTGTAGCCATTCCCTTCTCCAGGGGATTTTCCTGACCCAAGGATTGAACCCAGGTCTCCCGCATTGCAGGCAGATTCTCTACCATCTGAGCAACCAGGGACGCCCACTAAGGATGTTATCAATCATCAAAGTGGACCAAAATCCATACACTGGCAAACTTTCTATCCTAGCCTCTTTCACCCACAGGAGTAAATCAGAACCTTCTGGATAATTTAGAATGCCAGTTAGTTGTGCACTAATTAATTTGGAAGCCTAGGTACCTTTGCCAGTGGCCAACCACACATGTTTTGCAGAAGGTGGATGATCAAGAGCCTGCTCCACCCAAGATAATATGGCAAAAATTAGTTCCTTACCTTCCATCAAGGAGGAACATACTATTGCACCATTTCTTGCTTCTCTAAATCAGGTTCCATTTCATCAAATAATTGAATGATAACAACCTATTATCTCCCACCTCCTTTTATCTCTGGTGCTTTCTGAAGCATATTTTTATCTGTGTCACAAACACCGCTGTCACAGGCCAGTGAAGGTCTACCTGGCAAGTGGCAAGTATAACCTGCACCAGGTAGGGTGTAAGTGCATCAACAGGACTCCCGGCTCCCCTTTGTGCAATTCCTTTCCTTGGTTTCAATCTGGAAGTCATTCTGTTTGTCAGAAGGCCAGGGGGTGATGAAACACCAACCCCCCCATCACTGTAGCACCAGAAAAACACAGAGAGGGAAAGAAAAGACGAGGAGACAGAGAGCCGCAGGACCCAGCCCAGGTCGAAAACCGCCCTTCCTGGCTAAAAACTAGCAGGTGCAGGCAGTTTTCTGAGCTTTTTTTTTTTTTTTTTTTTGAGGAAGCAGCTTTTCTTCTCTGTGGAGTTAGAAGGACTCATTTTAAATCTGAGATGTGATTGGTTAGAGTTTTAAGCCTTTGAATTATCTGCAATCAACCATGAAAGCCCTGAGAGAAGAAAGCAACCTCTTTGTGAAGACAGACTTGCACTGGGACCAAAGTCCATAGGGGAAACAGAAAGGAGTAGGAAGAAGGCCGAGAAGGCAATGGCACCCCACTCCAGCACTCTTGCCTGGAAAATCCCATGGTAGTCCATGGGGTCGCGAAGAGTCAGACATGATGAGCGACTTCACTTTCACCTTTCACTTTTATGCACTGGAGAAGGAAATGGCAACCCACTCCAGTGTTCTTGCCTGGAGAATCCCAGGGATGGGGTCTCACAGAGTCAGACACAACCGAAGTGACTTAGCAGCAGCAGCAGGAAGAAGGTATCTGATGGAGACCTTCTGGTCCAAGGAGACCAGAAATCTAGCCGGTACTAGAACAGACATCATTTTCTTTGACAAGAGTATGCTTACAAATAAAAAAAAAAAAAAGAGTATGCTTACGTTTGAAGCAAAGGTTTCATTTATTTCAAACCAGCGTGTTGAAAAAGAAATTGGATATTAATATCGGAACCACATAGGTATTATCTGTCACTTTTGTGCATATAAAATGTATCATAATTGCAGGGGAAACTGTATGGATTCATTCCACAGAGGACATTCAACTAATCTCTCCTTTGTCTCTTCATATCAGTTTGAACGTCTTTTTACCAGTAGAAAGACAAATACATTCTATTGTTTTCTCATTGTATAAAATTGCAGAATTCATGCAAGCACAACACAAGAAAAATCACATTTAAAGAAAGCAACAAGCCTTACCCCATTGTGGAGGAATAACCCCTATTAAATAGTTGGTATGTATCCTTTCAGCTTTTGTTTCTACATGTGTTTGTTTCTTCTTAGGGATCATATTGCAATATTGAATTGTAACCTTTTGTTTTCCCTCCTTGGTACTGTGTAAGGAAGATTTCCCCCACAGCATTAATATTTCAGATGATTCCAGCTTTAAGAAAGCTGCTTCAGTTCCCTGTAACTAACTTTGTGTCCCATATTTGGGCTAATTTCCTCAATGAATTGCTCAGTCAAAAGATGTGCCAGTTTTAAAGATTTTTATTTTATAAATATTGCCTGTCTGTCCTCCAAAGAGCTTGTGTCATGCCTACCAATTTGCAACCTGAGCAGCAGTGTTCGAAAATGAATCTTCGTCCTTCCAATACTAGGAATAATCCTTTTTTTTTTAACCAGTTACTTTGGAGGAAAATGTTGTTCACTAGTTAACTTTAACCTAGAAATTGTCATATTGAGTGAAGTACATCAGACAAACACAAATATCATATGATATTGCTTATATGTGGACTCTATAAAAAGACTGCAAGTGAACTTAATCTACAAAACAGAATAGTGTTAGAGATGTAGAAAATTAATGGTTATGGAGGGAATTGAGGGGAGGAATAAGTTAGAAGATTGGGATTGACATATACACACTACTATACATAAAATAGATAACTGATAAGGACCTAAGGTATAGCACAGGGAATTCTACTCAATATGCTGTAAAGTCCTATATGGGAAAAGAATCCAAAAAAAAGAGTGGATATATGTACAACAGATTCACTTTACCATACACCTGAAACTAACCCAACATTGTATTGGGTTGGCCAAAAAGTTTATTCAGGTTTTTCCATATGCCCAACTTAGCCCAATAAATAAGCCACACCTCAATTTAAGAAAGGAATTTCTTTGAATACTAGTAAAGACTTGCATATGTATTCATAGTCCTTTGGTATTTCTTTTTTATGTATTACCACTTAACTTTTTTTCATAATAGTCTCAAATTATCTTGTATAGTAATCTTATACTCCTTTTTACCACACAAATTGCCCATTCACTTAATTTATATATAAATTATAAATATATATTTATTATATGTTAAGGTATTTTTATAGTATATTTATAATAAATTTATATATAATTACATATACAGTATTTTAATATGATAAACTTTACTTTTTCCATTATGAGTTTTGCTCTTATAACACAATCAGACAAATATTTATTTTTTCCCTAATTGTTCTGTAGTTTCCTTTACATTTTTTTCTTTTTCTTTAATTTTTGCATTTTACTCTTGAAACATTGATGTTTTATTTTAGTGTATAGCATAACTCTTTGGATGCAACTAATGATCTTCTTTCTAAATAGTTGCCCAACTATAATATAGTTTACCTTTCCCCACTGATCTAAAAGGCCCTCTTGTCACATAATAATAACAGTTATATAATAATTATTGTGTAATACTAATAGCAAATACTTATTGAGTAATTATTATGCGCCTATTTCAGGGTATTTTTGTTATTTCATCACTTCATGTTAAATCTATGAAATAAGTGCTTTGAATACTTTAGAAGTAGATTGTTCCTACTTTTATACATAAGGAAACAGATGCTCAGAGAGGTTAAATGACTTATCCAAGCTCACACAGCCAATAAGAGGCAGAGCTGAAGCTAGAATTCACTAAGTACACCTGCTAAAGACTGCGTAGGCCCTATGCTCCACGGCTTCAGACACAGTGAACATTTTATGTGCTTTGGTTTTCATTCTGAGGGTTTTTTAGCTCTATTATTTGATCTGTATGATTTCTTACCCCAGAGTAAGAATGGTTTCAATTACTATAAATTGATAATCTATTTTGATAAGACTTCCCTATTTTTTCTTTGCAACTTCTTGACAATTAATCTTACCATACAAAATTTCTAATTATTTTTTCAAGTTAGGAAAAACACCCTCTTTGATGAAATATATATAATTTATAAATTTATTTGGAGCACTGATAGTTTTTACAAAATTAAATTGTTTTTTCTAAGAATAAAGAATGAAATTCTTTACGATCAAGTTCTTAAAGAGTTTCTCAGTAAAAT
The DNA here is from genome assembly GCF_023699985.2 of Odocoileus virginianus. Lineage (NCBI taxonomy): Eukaryota > Metazoa > Chordata > Mammalia > Artiodactyla > Cervidae > Odocoileus > Odocoileus virginianus. Next base: position 31,038,021 of record NC_069691.1, read on the forward strand.
CTGCACTTTCTTCATCTACACCCTATGCATTCATTACTTGTGAAGTTTACTCCTAATTATATCACGTTTGTTACTATTGTGAGTGAAATTTCTCCTCGTCATGTTTTCTAATTCAATATTTCTCAAGATGTTCCCAGGGGAGCAATAGTCCTAAGAAATGATCTTGAAGAGTTTTCATGATCTGAATGGCTGAGGAAACACTTCTCAAACCCTACGTATATATGGCTGGTGAAACTTTGAGAGGAGGCTAGAGTATGAAATGTTTCCTAAATGTATTTGGTATAGAAACTTAATTTGGAGGAGCATTTTTTGATTACAGAGGGATAGCAATTGTAATAACACACTCTAGGAAATTTTGCTCAACAGTGTCATTATGTATTATTTTTGTAGATTACTAATATTTTGAGCCAGATATTGATAATATTAATAACGTATCTTCATATTTTTAGGTAGAACTTGGTTGGCATATACCTAGATGACCATATGTTTTTCCCCCTCTTTCAAACTACTGATTTTATGGATTAAACAATAGAAGTCTTAACATTAAACTAAATCAAAATCCCTGTAGGGGAAAAAACCTTTTTTAATTTTTTATTCACCAATTTACCATGCTTTTAATATAGTGCTGAATTCAACATACTAATATTTACATAGCTTCTTGTATCCCTATTTATAAATTGGATAAATTGTCTTCTATCTTCTGTTCTGTTTTCCTTTCCTTCTATCTTCCTCCCCTCTTTCTCCATCCCTTCCTCCTTTTTTTCCTTTTCTTTCTTTCTCTGTCATGTTTTAGAGCGTTAAGCTAGCTTTATAAAATGAATAACCTTTCATATTTTTTAGCTCCCAATATGGAAATTCTTAGAAACTGTAAAAGAATTTTCCTATAAATTCAAGTGCAAAGTGTTTTTTTAAATAAAAAAATCTACATTAATTTCAAAGGGGGTTTCTTGATGATATGATGACTTGGGGTTTATACTTCCTGACCAAAGTGTTGTAGTTGATATATTCCTTACAAAAGATCTCTTCCTTCAAATATGCCCACACAGAAATGTATAGAATACTCTTTTTCTTATAAAAAATACCTCTAAACCTCATCTTTACACATTTATGATTGTTCTTGTCTCCCCAAAAGACCAATTCTTTATTTTTCATTCTATCATTTTTCTCCTTTTAAAATGATTATTTTATTCTTTAACAAAAACTTTTTTCCCACTCTTTGAATTTATTTTGTTGTTTTACACCATCTTCTTATGTCAAGGCTTAATCTATTTATTTTAATTTTAAATAAAAATAGAAATGAAAAAGAATGAAAAGCTACAGTTTTTATTTGATTATGATTTGCCCTGTAAGTTTTGATACTAAATCAGGATACTGGTGGCAAATGCAAATTATGCAGATTGTTTTATCTCAAATCCATCTTCGTCATTTATTCTCTGTGTGCCCTTTAGAAAGTTACTTGACCTCTTTGTGCCTCAGTTTATCTACATGTAAAAGGAAAATAATAATATTCACTTCAGAATTTTTGAGAGAATTATGAGATAATATATGAAAAATAATTGTATTAGTGACTGACACATGGTAAATGTTGAGTAAATATGTGTTATATTATCTTTTTATTTTCTATGCAACTTGTACTTTTACTCTGAATTTCATTTATCTCAGTTACTAGGTCTCTAATGATTTCTATTAATTGCTAGTTTTATCATCCTACAGCTAGAGAATTTGACCTATAAAATTTATGGCAGTGTAGCTTTTGAGGTAGATGGATGAAGGAGGAGGGGAATTACGTGTATTGAACATTGTTAGACACTGTGTTGATGTGAGTGGTTGCTTTCAGAGCTCTAACACAGGAACGCAGGAATCTGATTCATGTTGGTCTATTCTCTAATCCTGCAATTCGTCCACTATGATACTATACCTAAGTTGCATATTATGTGTTTCTTTGGAGCAAAAATGCACACCATCGTCCTGGGTTTGCACACCTGCTTGGCTCTATTCCAAAAACTAGTTTACTGAAAACAGGAGAAAGACATTGTGGAATTATTTAGGTACTGAACAGATATTCCTAATATTCCCAGATTCTTTTATGAAAGAGGAAATGGCTTTCTCACAGGGCTTTTAAGCTGTTTAACAAAGATGAGGACCTTGCCTCTAAAGCTGACTCGAGGATACATTTCTCATGAAAAAACTAAAAAAAATGGGATGAAGAACAACTGAATGAGATGTGGTAAACACTTAGCACTCATTTCACTGAAAAGCTGGCCAAGTGGTCAGATCTGATGTGTGCTGAAAGGTCTTTCTGAGCCAAAATATCCTTTTTACTGGCCTCTTCGATTCCTTTCCTGAAGGTGTTAGTTCTCAGACTTGGCTGCTCATTTTTAACCACTTGTGCATGTGTGTGTTAGTCACTCAGTCATGTCTGACTCTGCAAACCCAAGGATGTAGCTTTCCAGGCTGCTCAGTCCATGGAATTCTCCAGGCAAGAATACTGGAGCGAGTAGCCATTCCCTTCTCCAGGGGATCTTCCCGACCCAGGGATGGAACCCAGGTCTCCGGCATTGCAGGCAGGTTCCTTGCCATCTGAACCACCAAACATACTATGTTTATTATATTTCACCACTTGGGGAATTTTAAAAAATATATATGGAGGCTGGGTCTCAGGCAGATGAATCAGAATCTCAGTGGAGCAGGGGCCTTGAGCATTTGTATAATAATCTTCAGCAGATTCTAGTGTGCAGCCTTGGTTGAGAACCACCAGGTAAAGACATTCTCCCAGATGTCCAAAACGAAAGTGGAAGATGACACCCTGAGCCATCTTCCAGGATGGCAGAGAACAGAAGAGGCTGTGGGCCAACTACACCTCCAAAGGACTTAAAGAAAGCTTGGAGTTAGGAGACTCAGCCAGAAAGAGAAAACTAGACCACTGAAGGTGTAGGAGACACTGGGCAGTGACCCCTAAAGTGGGAACTTGTGGAACATGGGGAAGGACGCGGGGATGGGAAAACATAAACGGTCAGACAGAGGAAGGGGGCTTCCCAGGTGGTGCTAGTGGTAAAGAAAGTGAAAGTCGCTTAGTTGGGTCCACTCTACAACCCCACAGACTATACGATCTGTGGAATTCTCCAGACCAGAATACTGGAGTGGGTAGCCTTTCTCTTCTCCAGGAATCTTTCCAACTCAGGGATCGGACCCAGGTCTCCTGCTTTGCAGGGAGATTCTTCACCATCTGAGCCAGAAGGGAAACCCAAGTATGCTGGGATGGGTAGCCTATCCCTTCTCCAAGGGATCTTCTCGACTCAGGGTCTCCTGCATTGCAGGCAGATTCTTTACCAACTGAGCTATAAGGGAAGCACATGCCTGCTAACACAGGAGATGTAAGAGACATGGGTTCAATCCCTAGGTGGGGAAGATCCCCTGGAGTAGGAAATGGCAATCCGCTCCAGTATTTTGCCTGGAAAATTCCTTGGACAGAGGAGCCTGTCAGGCTACAGTCGGGATCACGAAGAGTTGGACATGACTCAAGTGACTTAGCACATGGGCACAGATGAAGGGAGGGAATTGCAAAGCAGAGAAGAGAGGAAAGGCAGTCAGTATCTCTGAAGGACCCGGAGTGCACAGGACTCTGCGCTGGAACAGTTTGCCTCCTGAGCTCACTCACTTCTCAAAAACCACCCTCTAAAACATAAGCTATTTCCCCCAAGTTAAAAATGAGGAAACAGAGACTTACAGTTATTGAACAACTTCCCACTAATGCAGTGGGCAAGGTGGCTTTGAATCCATGCTTTCCTCTACTCAAGTTTCTCTAATATGGTGACAGGGCTCCTACCTTCCCCAGACCTCCTGAAACTGAATCTTGAGCCTGGGAATGGGAATTGTAACAAGTTCTCAGGTGTGATCGTTATGCCCCTAATTGTTAGAGGCCTGGTGTCTCACACCCCAGCTCTTTAGAAATGTCAGTGACTCTCTCAGGGATCATGTGAAAAGGCAGATTGTGACTCAGTGACTCGGGGGAGGCCTGAGATTCTGCATTTCCAACAAGCACTGGGGCAATGCTAAAGCTACTGGTGTGCAGACCACACTTGGAGTAAGGAGAGCTCTGCCCCCCCAGCTCAGTGCCTCATCCCCAGAGTCAGGCTTCTGCAAGCAGCCAGGCCGGCTGGGATGTTCACAGGCGTGTCTGCTGATGGCCGCTCAGCTGGCTCCTCACCAGGGGAGAGGGCTCACCTCGCTCATCTGTCGGAGGGAGCAGCCAAAGCCACTGGCAAGCACCTGCTCCCAGCCCTCAGGAAGCCAGCGCTGAATTTAGCCCCGCAGCAGCCGAGCTGCGGAGAGACAGGATTTACAGGCAATTGCCTGCAACCACAGTCTGCACCGGCCCCAGCACACGGCCTGTAACCAATTCTGTTTCTGCCAAATAGCTGGACCTGGGAAATTGCAAGGAAAAGAGCTTAACCCCAGGAAGCCAGGATTTGGGATCTTTTTAGTGTTATTTTTTCTTAATCAGTACATTTGGGATCTATTACGCCATGACTTTTAGTTTTTCCCAGTGTGTGGGCTTTATGGGATTTCACCTTCATTGGGGAGTATTTCAGACTTAGGAGTTTAATTCTGTTATCTTTTTCTGCTTGATCATAAAAACAAAGGCACTGACCAAGAACTTGTTACTTCATGAGGGAAAGAAATCCTATTTCTCTGCTATCTCCCCCAAAAGGCTTGGCTCTTTCTGAAAAATTAATCACCCTATCTTTTACACATTTAAGCTCCTTGGCATTGCATGAGAAATTATCTGTTCCACACTTGAATCAAGCAAAAGCAACTCCATACGCTTGTTCTTAATCTCTCTTAGTTTTCTTCCAATTAGATGCAATCTTTTTTCCAATACTCTAATTAATACTTCCACATTAAATATTAGGCCTTGTAAGAGAAAAATCAGCTGTAATATAGTCGCATCAAGCCAAACAGGATTTTCAAGCCCTTGCCCTTAATCTTTCTTTCAATTTTCTGCCATTTAGAAACAATTTTTTCCCCCCAACACGCTAATGAATGCAAATGATATTCGTGATTAGTTAGTATTATGCTAATCTGAGCCTGGAATTTACCTAAATCTGCATGGTGTTGTCTGAGCACCAGATTGCTTTGGGTTTCCGAGGAAAATTACATTAGCCTGCCAGATGCACAAAACATGATAGAGTAGAAATCTGAGCAAATAATCAAGATTACATTAGTTTTGTTTCTTAATGAACAACTGTTGGCATTAGGGATTACAGACAAATTATGGTTTTCCTCTCTGAGCTCAAGCAGCTAAGCAGCTGTTGTGAAGGTCCCCTTTTCCTGACTACCCCTAAATAGATTGGGAGCCACTAGGGCAGGGGGGAAAGCATCTAAAATTTCACATAATTTAATTTGTTCCATTACCAAGTAATCATCACTCCGAGGCCCACAGCTAACCTCCAAATCCCCCCACCCCACCCCCAGGCCCCACTTCTCTCTGGAATGCAGGAGCAATTCAAGTGAGTATCTGGGGCAGAAGCTCAATGTGTTTTTCTTCTCTCCTGGCTTTGGAGGGACATGGGTTACACGCCTCCGAGGCGTACCTGCTTTCTGTACCCTGTGGGCCACTTTCCAAAAGGGTGCCTGCCTAATTCCTGCTACTTGGGTGACACAGATGGAATGCGGCTGATAAGGATTCTGTAGGTAACACAGTACATCTGGCCACAGTCTCATAGGCTGGGTAAACCAGAAATTTGCAGAAAACAGCAGCCATCTGAGCTTAGACCCTTGTCCTGTGTTACTTGATCTATGTCTGTGAAGTTTCACTATAATGAAATCCTTGTCCTGCAGTGGATCTGTGGCATGTGGCTTGGTGGTGGTACCGATGGTGTATACGTAGGAGTGTTTTCATAGCCCATGGCCCTGTTCCTGAGCTTTTTTTTTTTTCTTTAAATTAATCAGCAAAATAGAACTGTTGGTGTGGATTTTTCTGCTCAATCTAAGTGCCCTAAAAGCATAATGCCTTCTTCTATGTGCTATTTTCAGGCCAAGAGTCACATGCTGTCTTACCACTGGGTCTTTATATATGCTGATCTCTCTATAGAAATGAATCTTCCCCCCTCTCTCCTTTGTTGCTGGAGAAACTACACCATCTCTAAGAAGAATTAGGTACCTCTCTTATGTAGCTTTGTGACAGCCAATACCTCACCAACAAAGGACTTGTCCCACTGCATTCTCCACTCTATGGAAGCTCCATGAGGAAGGGAAGGAAGTTCATCTTGTTCATACAGCGTTTTTGGTGCATTCTCTGTGCAAATTTGTTGACAGAGTGAGTAGATTTATGCCGTTGCAAATGCAGTGTTAAGAGGAAGGCAAAGGTTTGAGTCTATAAACCATTGTAAAATGGATGTTCGTAATAAAATATTGGCAACAAGGTCATCACAAAGCTATGTGTGTTTTGTATGGTGGCTAAGGACCTGTCAACCCATGGCCTTATGTTTTGGAGGAAGATAACTAATGAAGAACAGGTGTTTGTGTTTATGGGCAGAGGCAGCTCTTGACTTGCTCTAGTTGGCTAAGCACAGCTGCCTTGAGAATGGAGCTTCTCTTCCTGCTTCCTGTCTCCACCTTTGTGATCATTCCCCACCCAGTGAGAGACCCATTGCTGGTGAGAGTCTCATTTTTTTTTTAAATCAACACCACCTATTATTCAACTGGATAGCCTAGATTCCCTAAGATTCCCATCATGAACAAGTATCGAGTGGTGGGATGCCGAATAGACTGGTGAGATAGAAAGAATAGAGTAGAAAAAAGAAAGAATAGGAAGAAGATGTCTGTTAGGTCCACCTGCAGTCCTAACCCTCAACCCTCACTACTTCTGTCCTATAGTTTTGGGCATGGGAAGAAACCCAAAGAGAGGAAGATGGAGAGAAGGGGAAACCGAGTCATCAAGGAAGAAAAGCTTCTTCCTTCCCTGCCTTGTCAGTAATAGGAAATGAAAGAGGAAAGAGACAAGGTGGATGGAGGAGTAAAGGGTACCAACTGTTCCTCCTCCATCTCCTTACACTCTCCAGGGGCCCCAGGCTATACCACTGGTTCTCAACTCCCCTTTCGGAAGCGGACTAGTGGAGCCTACTCTCAGTCCCTTAGAGATGGGGAACTCCTTCTCCCCTGTTGAGAAGGGGGCTGATGAAAGGGCCCTTTCCCTGAATCAGACAGGTGCTATGCACCTAGCCCTGGTTGCCTGCAGCACTGTTGCAGCTGGCGTACTATGGGTGAAACTGTCTTTGATGTGTCCTTTGAGGACCTACTGCACATCTTATAGAACTTCTGACTGACTGACTTCTGGTGAGCTTCAGAGCACAGCTCATTTGTAAGTGATGTGTTTGTTCAGAGGCGCCTCTATGAAAAGCAGAGCTGACTTTATAAATGTATGTATTATTAATTGATATGTATATAATTTATAAATTGTGTGTCCAAAGCGCCAATGATGAGCTAAGAAACTAGCACCTTGGAAATAGAACTGCCATATGACCCAGAAATACCACTTCTGGGCATACACACCAAGGAAACCAGATCTGAAAGAGACACGTGCACCCCAATGTTCATCTCAGCACTGTTTATAATAGCCAGGACATGGAAGCAACCCAGATGCCCATCAGCAGACGAATGGATGAGGAAGCTGTGGTACATATACACCATGGAATATTACTCAGCCATTAAAAAGAATTCATTTGAATCAGTTCTAATGAGATGGATGAAACTGGAGCCCATTATACAGAGCGAAGTAAGCCAGAAAGATAAAGACCATTACAGTATATTAACACATATATATGGAATTTAGAAAGATGGTAACGATAACCCTATATGCAAAACAGAAAAAGAGACTCAGATGTATAGAACAGACTTGTGGACTCTGGGAGAAGGCGAGGGTGGGATGTTTCAAGAGAACAGCATTGAAACATGTATATTATCTAGGGTGAAACAGATCACCAGCCCAGGTTGGGTGCATGAGAGATCACCAGCCCAGGTTGGGTGCATGAGACAAGTGCTCGGGCCTGGTGCACTGGGAAGACCCAGAGGGATCGGGTGGAGAGGGAGGTGGGAGGGGGGACCGGGATGGGGAATACATGTAAATCCATGGCTAATTCATTTCAATGTATGACAAAAACTACTGTAATGATGTAAAGTAATTAGCCTCCAACTAATAAAAATAAATGAAAAAAAAAAAAAAAAGAAACTAGCACCTAAGGCAAGCTCAAGTTCATTCAACACGTCTTGTAGATGACCCCTGAACAAGGATACGGGGGCATGGGAGAAGTCAAAAGAAGAAACATAAGGCCACAGAAAACCTGATCTGTTTTTGAGAAATTTACCACTGAGTTCAGTGAAAACATGAAATCAGTGACACTTGTATGCAGACTAAAATGGACAGGAACTCAGAATCTAGAAGTCACTTTGTCAGAACAAGTAGTAAGTGGAGTCTTTCTGGAACTGAAGTCACTGACTTAACAGCTAAGAATCATTTCCCCAACATGTAGTTTCAGTGGCTTTTTTTGGTGGGAAGAAGTTGATTTTAATTTTTAACCTTATTTTTTGTTTTTCCTTACATGTAGGATTTATTTATTGTAAAGCATTGCAGTTATATTTTATATGTGGTTAATGATATTAACGTGAAGACTTTCTATACACTGGGCAGGCTTATGTATACTAACTCAGTGAATCCTCATAACAGCCTTCAGAGTAGATCCTGCTACCATCTCCCTATATAACAGTTAAGGAAACTGAAGCGCAGAGAGGTTACATCATCTACATTTATCCCGCTGGTCAATAGCATATTTGGGATTCAATCCCAGGTAGTCTGATCTTAGAAGCCCAGACTGTTTATGGCTTTTGCAAATACATGCCATTCTGACTCCCAACATTATCTGAAACACCCTCCAAAAACCACTTTTATATGATATGCTGTCTTCCATTTTAATTTTAGCTGCCCCTCAGTTCTCTCCTTTAAAAATATTATAAAATGCAGATTACTGAGAACATGAAGTTTCCATATTCTAAAGACAATATTTATACTTTCTCACTTTCATCCATTCCATATGAGGCCCTGCAAAGTGCAACAGCTATTACCTTACAAAGCACCTCAGATTTCCTTCTAAGAATTTCAGGGGGAAGAAAATTCTTTAAGAAAACACCTATTTCATCCATCTTATTTTTTTTTTTCTTACCAAAAGGCTATTTCTTTATGTTTTCAGCGGGAAATTAAAAATTAAAGGTGTACACATCATTTTCCCTCTAAACATCTTCCATCTCATTTTATCACATTACTTCCAAAACGAGGGCCTGTCCTATAAAGTGTTAACTCTCTGATGAAGATAAGAATTCAGCCTGTGTTATAAATATGAACCCAGCCCAAGAGCCATCACCTCCATTGTGCCCTTCCTGTTCTTCCTCCAAGGGCTGACCAGACTGATTCTTTTGTCCTTCTGTGCGTGTGTGCTCAGTCATGTCCAACTCTTTGAGACCCCATGGACTGTAGCCCGCCAGGAGCGGCTCACAGGAAAAAAATCTCAGTGGAATGTTCTGCAGCCACAGACCCCCAAGCAATCACTTTCTTCTAATAAGTATGGAATTCCTTTAAAAGGTGGGGTTCAGATAATAGAAGACCTCTAAACACAAGAATCTGAAGCACGTGTATGCAGATAGCAAATGCAACCTCGGAACACACTCACCCTCACTTGGTATTTTTCAAACCATGTATCATGACCCACTAGTGGTTCAATATATCAATTTAGTTAGACAACATCTTTATTTGAAAAGATGAGAGAGAATAAAATAAAAACTATTAAAAGCACATTACAGGTATTAGGAGTAAAGAGTGTTCTATGAATGTTGAATTTTCATTCTACATATTTATATGTGTGTGTACTAGGTCATGATGAGAGGCCCATAAAAATTGAAAACCACTGCATTTCATTTGCTTCTTACAGTGGCTCAAAGAAGCAGGCAGAACTCAGAGGTTAAATGACTTCCTTATGCTTACAGGAACATCCATCTAGTTCTTTGATTATCAGTGCCACTGCCATTCCAACTGCCCCCATTGATTCAGGACAAGAAAACAAAGCCAAATGAAAGAAAGCCGTAACACTGTTAACCCACCAGCGAATGATGCTTCTAGGGTACTGGAGGCAGAGCAGGACAAAGGATTCAGAAGTCTTTCAGCCTTTTTGAAACTCTCAACAGTACATTCAAAGGAAGGTTTCCAAGAACTTCTAATTAAAAGATGAATAAGTTATGCGATCTAACATACAGCATGGTGACTATACTTATCGGTACTGTCCTGTACACTTGGAATATGATAAGACAGTAGATCATAAATGTTCTTACCGTACACAGACACAAACACAGGTTATGAGGTGATGGAGGTGTTAACAAACCTTATTGTGGTAGTCATTTCATAACATAAAATGCATGAAATTATCACAATATACACCTTCAACATACATAATGGTGTTAAGTTTATCTCAATAAAGCTGGAAAAATAACCCAAGAACTGTTTTCTTCATATTTCACAAAGCCTTTCAGAAATGGTAGGTTTATCCAGAATGAGGCGACTAACTACAATGTCAAGTTCCTTTTCTCTGATTAGAACTGCATCAACCCCATGCGGTAACGTGGGTTGTGATGTGCTGGTCAGATGTTCTTTGATGTCTCTGGTTAATCCCGATGTGGGGTGGGGCCAATGCACTGACTCTCGCTTATGGCACTGCCCATTACTAAATGTGTAAATTTGGGCAAACTGCTTAAATCCTCAGAGCTTCCATTTCTTCTGCTATGAAAAAGGAGTTACATCTACTCTTCAGTATTGTTGCAAGAATTAAATAAGATCATATACAAGATGTGCCCAACAGAGGAGATGGTCCCTAGGAGTGCTTAGAAATGGTCATGTCTTAAAAAACACAATAACTCACAGTTCAATAAATGCAACTTGCTCAGTTAATGGATTCTTTCAAAATACAAGGTAGAGGTGGAAACAGAATGAAGGAAGTACTCTTGGGGTGATGGTGAAAACTGATACCTTCGGAACAACTTAACCCCTATATGCCGCCTATTTGCTGAGAGACTGGGATGCTGTTTACTTATTCCTTGTTTGGGGAAATGGCTTTGGTCAAAACCTTTTGGATGCTCAATTATTATTCACCTTACCCATTGATAGTCCTTTGGCCAAGCATTTAGAGAATATTAATCAATACATCAGCAACACTTCACTACACCCATACTGTTGTTTAAAATTCCCTACTAAAGCTTAGAAAAATGCCTATCAGCACAAGCAAATGTTTTCAAAGCACCTGATAAGAAAAGCACTTGCAAGGGAGATAAAGTGAAGGGAAGCATCCTAAACTGACAAATGTGGCTGGTTCTGAACTGATTGATTGATTCGTTAATTAATTTATGATGGCACAACAATAATTACAAGCTACTGTTTGTCAGCCAAATCACTTGTGATGAAGTCAAAGGTTCACATCTGTGTGCATGTCCCAAGGATCAATGCATCACATTAGCTTGGTTGGCTTTTTTCCCACTAAAAGCTAACATGTGTCATCAATATTCCAGCATTTGTGTGTGTAAACTAATTGATCGAACATTCATGCTACATAAACATGTGGCTTGTATAATGTGGGGTACCATTTATAAACATCTTTGGTGCCAAAAAAATGAATAGCCTCACATAAGGTAATTAATATCTTATTGGAAAAATAAAATGGCAATTTAGTGTTACTCCTTCTACTTATGGATAAAAAAAAGCAGTCCCGCCTCTTCAATGTCTTGGTCATTATTGTATGACATAGTATTCTACAGTTCCTCCTAAGAGCAAATCTGAGGAAATTTTACAGTGGAGAAAGAAGTTTGTGTGAGGTTGTTCAGATTTATCAATAATAGCTAATGAATTGTGACTCTAGAAAGTTACAAATTATTTTCCTCTGCAATGCATGCTATAACACACATAGTGTTGTTTTTTAGTCATTCAGAAGTGTCTGACTCTTTGCGACCCCACGGACTGTAGCCCACCAGGCTCCTCTGTTCATGGGATACTCCAGGCAAGAATACTAGAGCAGGTTGCTATTTCCTTCTCCAGGGGAACTTCCCAACGCAGGGATCGAACTCACATTTCCTGCATTAACAGGCAGATTCTTTACCAGTGAGCCAAGGAAGTCATAATATTTATGATGTTATTTTTAGCCTTACATTCTCCCATCTGTATCTACCCAAGGTCCACATTTGAGAAATCCAAGTTTATTTTCCTGTGCATAACCTCTACCAGACTAGCTCTCAGCATCAGCATTAAACCTTGATACTTGGTTGGAACACTGAAAACACCTGGAAGGTAGAGTAACCCTACTTATTTAGTAGTCACAGCTCGTTCACTGCTCCTTCAAGCCAGAGGCTCTGCTTTCGAAGAATGACAGTGTTCCTAGTTGTTTGCAGTGATGGGAGCGTTTGGGAGCAAAAGTTATGATCCACATTTTTTCCCCCCATGTCTCTCTACCATCATCTCACATTAAAATATCCAAAAAGAAACTTGGGAGGGGGACAGTAAACAAAAGCAGTTAAACAAAACCATTATCACTAGTTTCTTAGATGTAGAAATGAATCTTATATATAGGCAGGGGGAGGGTCTGGCCGAAAGGGCTCTCATATTTTCCAGGGGACTCCAGAATACTCTTCCAGATTCACAGGTCTTAGGAGGAGGGGCGGGTAACCTTCCAGCTTTGGAGATAAAGCTGCAGAGTTTCTAACACTGGAGCAGCACTCTCAGTGCTGGCATCAGGAAACAGTGCTCTCAGCTTTCATTTTGACACAGACTTGCAGTCTTTGAAAAGGGCCCAGTCCACGTAAATGACTGTGTTTTCTCTTTACCTCCTTTCTCAAAATTATTTAGAAGCTGTTAGTGTTGTCGCTTCAGTCGTGTCCAACTCTTTGCAACCCTATGGACTGTAGCCCACCAGGCTCCTCTGTCCATGGGGTTCTCCAGGCAGGAATACTGGAGTGGGTTGCCATTCCCTTCTCCAAGAGATCTTCCTGACCCAAGGATAGAACTCGCGTATCCTGCATCACAGGCACATTCTTTACCATCTGAGCCACCAGCTTGGGTACTTTCTTTCTCACTTTGCCAAAGACCCCTGTCCCTCCTAACCTATTGATTCCATTTGAGATTTTGGTTATTCTGATGTGTCTTCTCGAGTCCTCATCCAAACACCAGATGTTAAAATGCTAATCCATAACTGAGGGCTTTTCCAACATTACCATAAAGATAACACACATGGAAAGATGATTGAAACCTTAGAGTGGGAAAATAATCAGTTCTCTTAAATGTAACTTCTATCATCAAAAATAAGAAATTTCAACAAAAAGTTCACTTATTCCAAAGTCTTCTTGCTTTGGTTATTTACCCCTCAAAGTATATTAGCCTTTTCCAAAATCTCTAAATCTGTAGACCCCTGAAAAGTCTTAGTCACCATGATAAAGGTAGAGTTGAGAAAATAGGAAATGGCAAATGCTGATAACAATGGTTATTTCCCTGCTGGCTGACTTGGTGAAAACCATGGGCCTGTCTGCTGGAAGGGAAATACTATTTTGCAGTTTTAGCTCCTGGACCTTATTCCAACTCTCACTGTCAGCTTTAAAACTTTGCTGCTAATTTCACTGTAATTCCTACATGCTTTTAGCACTTAAGTTTCATCTTGAAAAGGGCAGCATGGTGTGTTTAACTTGGGCCACAGATTAGGCGCCCATCAACATTGATCAATTCAGAACTTATTGTGTCTCTTAGTCGAATGGGTTAGCAAGGGTCTTGATGCAATTTAAAAATTATTCATTAAGGGCCTTTTATGTGCAAAATGTGTTTGAAAGTGTTAGTCAGTCATGTCTGACTCTTTGCAACCGCATGGACTATAGCTGCCAGGCTCCTCTACATGGAATCTCCAGACAAGAATACAGGAGTAGGTTGCCATTTCCTTCTCCAGGGAATTTTCCCGACCCAAGGATTGAACCCAGGCCCCCTGCATTACAAGCAGATTCTTTACTGTCTGAGCCACCAGGGAATTTGGTAAATAAGACTTGGTCCTCATCCTCTTGGGGTTTATAATTTTGGTTGTACATCTGAGCAATAAATAAGACAAATCTTATATCCAAACATAATAAATGTCATATGAAAAAGTACAATCATTTGTATGGAATACAGGTTAAACACAGCATAGAAACATCAAATATGCTAAGGTGTCTCAGTTCAAACAGTTGTTGATACTGTTACTTCTAACAATTGTGAAAATGAGAGAAAAAAAATCCCATTTAGAGTATACTGTGCTGTACATTGTATTATGGGATGAGCTAAATCATTCCCATTATAATACATGCTAAGTGTGAGTTGCAATAATAACTTCATCAAGGAATTATTATAACCTGAGTTTTTGTGGTACAAGAACGAGCTTATATCAATGAAAAACCTGAGATGAACTGCAAGGTGGTACAGATGACCCTTGGGAAATCATCCTTATGTCTTCGCCTTAAATATACAAAAGTGGGTGGTGGGTATTGTTATCACTGCTACTGCATGGGATGTGGGTGAACTAGAGGTACACTGTTAGGTGAAGGATTAAGCCCTCTGAATTTAGCAGTAGAATTTGCGAACAGCATCATGTAACATTTGAGATAGCGAGCATTTTCTCTGTGCCTGGGGGAAATTTACCATTATCTCATGCTCTGGACCACTGAAAAATTCTGGGAAGCTTTTCTTCACCTACCCATGTTTAACACAGCCAGATAATAATATGTGTACCTTCGTTTGGTTTTGCATTTTACAGTTTTCAAGCGTTTATTATGTATTATCTCATTGGAGCCTCACAAAAGCCCCATGAGGTAAAGAGATATCATCAAAACTCGAAAATGGAAATGCTTTGCTTGCCAATTTCTTTCCAAAAAATTTCCCCCAGATGGCTTATGACTATAGCGAGTCTAATTGTCTCGAGGAAAGATGAATGGAATCACATTTCCAAAGAATTCAGCCACCTCCAACCCTGGAACTGTATAATTCTCAGATTCAGCTGGAGAGGTGGTGAGCTGGCCCACTGGACACACAGGGAGAGCTGAGCCTTGGGAAGAGGTCAGGCTCCAAACCAGAGTGGTAGGCAGGTGCCAAGGAAGCAAGGGCACCACACCTGACTGTGGTCACAAATCCTGAGCCATCACCCAGGTCACTGCATGACACTGCTGACTGGTGGGTTTTGGGGGAGGTGGAGCAGACAAACCTCAGACTTGGTGAATTTCAGTGTTCCTTTGCCCCCCTATTAATGGCATACACTTAGGTAAGTTTCTTGACCTCAGAGTCCAGCGGCCCCATTCGTGAAATGAGGTTGATAATTCCTGTTTCATTGTGCCATGCTGAAGACTGAATGGGATGACAGGTATAAATTGCCTCCCCAAGTACCCAGCAAACGTCTGGCAAATAAGAGGCTCATAATAATCATTAAGTCTTCTATCTTTAAAAACATAGTATTTTAGTTTAAATTAGCTTAAAATTAATTTAATATGTAATGTTGACCATTGAATATTGCTAAGCCCCACTTCAGGAGGGTCTGCTTTTAAGAAATCTGCTACAATCTGCAATGAAAAATACTGACTTTTTAGGATTCATTTAATGCAGTGGTCCCTAAACTTTCTGGCAACAGGAGCTGGCTGGTTTCGTGAAGGGCAATTTTTCCACGGACTTGGGAGGGTGGTTTTGGGATGATTCAAGCACATTGCATTTAATATTCACTTTATGTATATTATTATTATATCAGCTCCACCTCAGATCATCAGGCATTTGCTCCAGAGGCTGCAGGCTCCTGATTTAATGTACACAATTCCCACCAAAAAAGTTAACATAAATTCAAAAGGTCAACATGGTTATGAATGCCCCATAGGAAGCACTAGAGTTATACTTACTTAAGCCACCTCATGTATTTTTGGAGCACCTACTAAGTACACAGACTAAAAGCCTGTATAGTCACAGTTTGTTGTAGCCCCTTGTGCCGTGAACGTGGTATTTACACTGCATTCACCAGGTGCCTCACTGACTCCATCTCATTCATCCTCACGACAGGTTGGAGCGACAAGTAATGAGTATGATTATCTGCACTTTACAGCTGGCTCTACCAGGCACAAGAGGAGCAAATTCATTTGCCAGAGGTCACCAAATCTATGTTTCCCAGGATTCAGTCCTGTGCTCATAAACATATCCATTATGTTATAACCTCAGAAAATGAACATAGCACTGAGAAATTTAAACACTGCTTTCTGAATAAAGTCATATTTTAGAGAGGTGCTGGGTTGAAATTTGTGTTAGAACATAAGAAATGAAAATTGTTATTAAAGCTGTCCATTACATGATATGCTAAATCTGCCACATTATAAAGCATGCTAAGTATAATCTGAAATAACAATAATGATCATAGCTAACATTTACTGAGTTTTTTCTGCTTACTCTTTGCTAAGCACTTAAAATCCAACAAGATTTTAAATGCTGTGTTAGTAAAACACATAATATAGCTACACATATGCCTTTAGAGAAGTTCTTGTGAAAAGAACTTTTGCCTGAAGTGCACTACCCCATTTTGCACATTGAGACAGAGGAAGATAATTCTCTTTTACTGGGCTGATATATTTTCACTGGTATAATTTTCCTATACCCAAGTTCATTTTCTCAGCCTCTCAAAATATATATTATAAACCATAGTATAGAAAAATATCACAAAATAATCTCAGAATTAAAAAATGCATACAGGATAGTGCTTGACATCATTCATCATCTTCCAGAAATACACTATAGTTTCAATGACGTTGTAAGCATCAGATCTTTTTTTTTGACTAGTCTCGAAACTGGAAAATCAACACCAGCTTTCCCATAGATTGAAGAGATAACACTTCTTGAGAACATGACCCTTTGCTTCCAAAAACAAACTGAAAAAAAGGATAGACAAGCACTTTGTTTCCTTATTCACTGATTAAATTAATAACCATCTAATCACCATTTATTAAGATAGGATCCAAAAGATATTTTCCTTATGTAAAATGTATATGGTGAATTTGTTATGCAAGCACATAAGTGAAAAGAAACCATGAAAAATGAAATAAAAATCATTCTGAGGGAAAAGTGTCTTGGAAGAACATTAACATATTTGTATTTAATTACATCTTCTGTACAGTTTATTTTTATTTAAATATGCTAAAATGGTATCACAAATGAAAATATATCACTAAAGAATATAGGTATGGAAGATGTGTAATAAAAATCCAAATCTACCTTTGATAAAATTTGAAATATTAACAAAGTATGAACATTATTTACAGATGTTGAAATCATGTTTTTCACTCAGACATCACCATCATCATTATCATCATTTTGTTTTTTGACTCAGAAACTGATATTTAATAAATGCTTAGTCTTTATCCACATCATTTATTGCACAGGAGATGGATTAGGTAATGGTAATGTTAACATGTTAACATTCACCCACAAGACTAAGAGAAAGTATTGGAAAGACATATTAACTACCTTGGACAGTGAGTGACAACTCTGCAAATGTACTATCTACATGTTTACCGATGCTATAGATGGAACAGAAATCATTCTGAAGCTTTCACTAATATGGGTATCCCCTGCTTATAACATTGGGACCTAGGTTTGATTCCAATATGGAGAAAGAGTCTTGCTTGCCTCTCCACCTAAAACACTCTCTGGAATATAGTAAGTTCTTAAATATTTGTTGAATGAAACATAAGTTCTATAGCTTTTAATTCTGGAAATAAATGTATAGACATAATATCTTCATGTAACTAGTTGACACGGTTATTATCTATACTGTGTGTACTAGTTTCTATTCCATCGCTAAAGAAACTATAATAAAATTCAAAATTAAATATTAAATTTTGATTTTTAGATATACATTTGCATGGCTGCTGGCTTACAAAACGTGTGAATGTATCAGTAGACTAGGTATGAAGTTTCTCAAATAATTTTAGCATGTTAATTAGGTTGTTTAGGAACTCTTGTAGTGAAGTAAAATAAAATGCAGATTAATGTATACTACTAGTTCTAGCATTTGTAAGGAGACACATTAACTTTATAATTTTCAGTTAAAAATAATAGTAAACCAAAGTTCAACTTCTCAAAGACTTTAGAGAAATATTTGCTGTGAAAATAGTCTCTTCAATGTTGTTGTATCTATACTGATATTTGTTGTCAAGTCACTTAATTAAAATTTGTATTGAGAATAGGATTTGATTTTTAGAACAATAAAGTGATGAGTTTATCACCCTACTAAAATGGACTTAAACCAAATGATAAAATTATATAAAAGTACCATATTTTAATAAATCAGCTTTTCAAAAAGTAAATTAGATTCTTTCAAGAAAAATTAGAAGTATATTAACCTGAGTAGTTTCATTGGTGTTCAACCAGGAATCACCTTTATGCCTTTGATAACGTGAAAACTGGTTAAACTTTCATGTTCATTTGCCTGTTTTCTTTGATTAAATTTCAAGTCTCATAAACTAACAATTAGTTTTTAAATTAATCTTATGGATTAATATTTATATAATTGTCTTTCATGATGAAAGTAAATTTACAAGTGTTCTAGCCCAATTTTGTGGGATCAAAGGATTAGATTTATGAAATTTAGAAAAAAATAATGTCTGGTGCATACTGTTACCCTGAAGTTCTAAACAGCTAACAAATAAGTCCTAAGTCTGACAAAGAATTGTAAATAAGCAGCAGAAAATAGAATGGAAAGTCTAAAAATTGCTTTTTGTTAGTTTCATTTCTTCAGTAGTTCAAAAGGAAACATAGAGCATCATCAGTAACCATTAATGAAATAGTGCTATTTATGATACACATCTTTAAAACATTTCAAGTGGTATTTCTTTTTAAATAATGTGAAAGGTCATCAACAGAACTCTAAATATAGCCAACCAACTGTAATTTAAACTGCTTACATGATCTTTCTCTTTGAAAGAACTTACATGCAAAATAATCTAAAGAAGTAAAACATACATGGATGCCTTATTTTAAAAACTGCATATATGTAGATTTTCCACACACACACACACACACAAACTCATTCTTCTTGTGCTTGTTTATTTTTAGCTGTCTCAATAAAATGTTTTTCCATCCTCTGTTTTACTAAAACATGCCTATCTAGGAAGGGAAACAGATGTAGAATTGGACAACCACGTCTTGTTTGGGTTTTTTCCCTGTCAAGTAGAATTTATGATCATTGTCACACAATAAGAGAATCTAAGTGAAACGGACAATAAGTCAGGAAGCAATTGCTGGATACTCGAACACTGTAGCTTTGGAATTCAGGATTTGGTTACTAAAACTTCATTTGATTAAGCCAAACAAGGATACAATATCCTTTCTTACACAAAAGCCTCAGAGTAATTGTAAAAATAAAAGAAGCAATGTCATGGTGAGAGAAGAATCACAATAAACTCCTTTGTAAGAATCTTAAAACACCTTTTAAAATTGTTCCTTAAACCCCAAACAGGGAATCATGGTAAAAGTAATTCACATGCACTTTCTCCCTCTTCTGCTAAGTGATAAGCAATAATTTCATTTAATTAATATAGGTTTTCCAGAAAACATCTGTCATTCCAAGTTTTCAATGACTCATTATATGTTAATTGCTTAGACATTTTTTCCAAAATTAACCAACTTTATTAAAACTGAATTGTCCTTAGTAAGAAACTTACATACTATCCACGTAACCTAACAAAGATTAAATATGAAAATACTTCATGAAAACATTTTTAATTTAATATTTTGTCTCTGAACCTGTCCTAAACATTCTGCATCTTCTCAGGCAATAAAAAAGTAATTTTAAAAAATGACTAATCAGCTTACACACACCTTTGACAATAGTACTCACAACATACTTCTCTTGGGACACTAAGATCTCTCTGTACAGAATTAGAAAAATGAAACTTAATGGCAAAATATTTACTGTGATTATCTCAGCATACCCATATGAATCTCAGTTTTTAAGTAAAAAAAAAAAAAAAAAAATTAGAGTAAGACCTTTGACTTTTTTTTTCCCCAACAGAGAAAAAATGTTTCATTTAGCAAAAATATGGATTTTAAAACTTGCTTCTGGGAACATTCTTAAATGATAATGAAGAGACACAGTAACTATTCAAATAACGCTTCCAATTCTTGGTACAGTCACACCCAGCAAGGCTTTTAAATACTCATTTTGTAAGCTCTTTCTCCAAATATCTGCCAGTTATTTTAAGAGTTCACTGTGCCCATGCACACGCCAGTGCTAAAGTCTAAGGAGATACAACCACCCATGGACATGTGCCACCACAGAGCTTTTATCCCTTGTAAAATGTACTCCAACTGGAGTAAAACGGTTGAGGGAGAGGAGAGATAGAGAAGTGGGAAGAGAGAGAGAGAGAAATGCAGAGAGGCTTTTGTCTCTCCTTGAGGAACTGGCCTTTCTGAAACTCAAAACAGCAACAAGTAGCAGCGGCAGAGAAATTCTCCTGCAGGCTCCCACATCTCACATTGGTGAGAAAGTACAGGCAAGAGCTGCCGTGTCAGAAACGCTTCTGCACACCAAGCTCCCAGGAAGAGCCCAGAAGCAAGGGCACGGCATTCACCTTTCAGGAAATTCAAACACATTACAAGAAACCCTCTTGCCCAGCAGAACCAGAAGCCCAGACTCATCAGAAGGCTTTCTCCTCCATCTGACCACTGGGGCTGGGTTGGCCATACCCCTCCCCATCTAGAATAAAGTCCCCATTGTCTTACACTGTACTAATTGAGGGAAAACAGCCCTTGCAGTAAGCATAATAATTATCAAAGCCAGCAAGTAAAAGCAGTCAAGATGTAAATGAAAGGGGCAGGAGGAGAGGAGAGGAGAGGAAGAAAGAAAGAAATGGAAGAAAGGAAGGAAAGAAAGAAAAGGAAAAAAGAAAGACAATAATGCTCAGATGAATTAACCCAAGGATGAATTTAATATTCATACTGGAATGCTTTCCTGCAGAACGTTTGCCCATTCATGTCACGACTATTGCATACAAGAGACCATTGTCCACACAAGTTTTTCATGTAGCAATTTTTTGATCTGAAAAGTTTCCTTTCCCAAAGTCATAGCCTTGAATCCCAGCATCCTGATTAAAGAACATTACAACTTCTCTCCTCTCAGTATTATTTTTAAAGTTGAATCACCAGATTCTTCAATGTCCTGAATTTTTATGTTGTTTTTCCTCTTCTCCAAATTTGCAGCTGGACAAATATGGAGATAAAAAAAACCAGCAACAACAAACCCACACACATTTGCCCGAGCAAAGAAAAATAATGAACTGAATATGCATATCCTCATTAACTAAATTTAATTACGCTGAGTGGCATAGTAATCAGTGGTTGCTCCAGTTACAGTATTCACTGAAAGGGAGGTGGATTCCAAATTAAGGCGAAGCATGAGGGACAGTCGCATACTGATGAGGGAACCGCACACAACATGATACAATACGCTATCTAAATCATTATTCACAGACGCTGCAGAAAGAAGTACATTACCCTGTTCTAAGACTAATGCAAGAACAATTAGCCAAGAAGGCTCCAGTCCCCCACTGACTGTCCCACCTCCATACATTTCACACCAGCCAGCCTGGGGCCGACTGTACCATTTGCATTTTTTTTTTCAAAAAGTGAACAAAAACTCACACTGTCTTTTTTTTTTTTTTTTTAAAGCAGGCCTATGTCCCTGGCCACAATAGCAGGGAAATCCTATCTCACACACTGGTGTGCGGAGCCACGCCAGGCTCCCACAACTTCAGCCTGAACTTTCCGAAGGCAAGGGAACTTTATAACACGTGCATGGAACAACAAAACAGGGAGGCGGAAAGTTTGGGGGGCGGGGGTGAAAAATAATGGGATCACATCAAACTTACCATCCACCAGGTCCTGGCTGACATGTCATAACATAGCTGCCATTTTATGGAGCTGTCCGACGTTTTCCCAGCCATTATGCTGTCAGCGGTCTTCATCAGATGCAGCTCATTGGAAGATAAGACACCTAATCAAGGAAACATCGGCGGTGGCTTTCTGGACTACATGTAGGCCAATCCTTATCACACTGCATCATGGGAAAAGCTCCTTTATTAGCAGGAGGAACTACTGCAACTTCACAGATAGAAAGACAAGGATCAGTTCTTTCCTTTTTTTTTTTTTTTTTTCGGTCTAAAGGGATTGGTGAAAGTAGCTAGCGTTCTTTGTGTATCATGTGTACAAGAGTTAAGTATCTTGCAAGTGGGCGGCTAACTGCTTTGCTGGGCTATGCAGACTAAAGTTTATTTGCATTCTTCTCTGTTGTATATTGTTTGACATGGTCCATGGTCCTTGCTGAGCAGATGAAGGGAGGGGAAGGGGGTGGGAGGGAGGGAGGGAGGGGAGAGGGAGCCGTAATTGCTCAGAATTAATATCTCCCCCAACAAAGACATAACAGTTTCATTGACACAGTCGGAACATGGTTCAGATGTCAGTGCGCACACGGGCGTGCGGGTGTGTGTGCGCGAACACACACACACACACACACAGTGGAACACACAGGTAGCAGCTGCAGCTGGATTCAGCTGAGGTTGCCAAAGGCTACAAACTCCACTCTCATGCTGGACATATGGAAGCAGTTTAACTCTTTGAAATCTCTGTTCAAGAAGAGCCCTGCCGTCTGCAGAGATAAATCAGCCTTGAGAACACTTTCTCAATCAGGAGGCATCAGGCCCAGGGCTCTCTCCCATGTGAGCATAGCCTGGAACCATTATTTCCTTCATCTAAGAAAAGTGATTAAAAACAATGAGAGGAGAAGGGCAGGTTTGCCTGCAATCTCAGCTCTGGACTTAATTCCTCACTCAGTCCCTCTCTGTCCTGCTTGTAGAAAGGGATTCCTTTATTTTCCCAGCTGATCATTTTTCCTTCATCCCGGACTTAGAATAAGTTCTTCCAATCAGCACGCACAGAAGACAGGAACCAACATTTACTCAGAAAACCACTTGCCCAGTGCACTAAGATTCTCCAAATGAATTTTAGGCTTAGAATTTACATTTGCTGCAGACAATTTAAAAGGACAAATTCCTACTTGATTCAGATAGAGTGAAGGGGACAAAAAAAAAAAAAATTGCTGTATTACCGGCGTTTTCTTTTCTCTGCATGCGGTGTGTGTGAGGCTGCAAAGGCAACTTGTTTTGGCCTGGGAACTTCAAAGAGGAAAAGGGACTGCTGTGAGGAGCCCATTTTTATATTCACTGGGGAGGCCTGTCAGCCACAGTGTCAGGCAGGACAGGAGCTTACAGAGGCCTGCCTCTGGGCTGGCAGCGAAATAATCTGCCCTTCGCAGCCCTGGTGGATCATCCCGGCCCCAGACTCTGGCTTCTCTGTCCTCACGTCGTTGGTTGTGTTTATTCTCAGACGAGTGGGTGGGGGCAGGGGACAGGAGTGCCCACCCAGGCCTCTGCCTTTGAGGTATCCTATGACCCCCAAAGCCTCCTTTTTTCTCCTTTCTCCACCTGCTTCTTCACATCTTATTATTATTTTTAAAATTTTGAGCAATGATTGTACAATAAGTCCAGGAATGGAAATCATGCTTTCCGGTTTTAATTTGCTAATTAAAACAGCAGCTCTGCCGAACGCCTCCTGTGTGGCAGGCAGCCCACAGTGGACACGGGCTGCAGTGGTTTATGAGATATAGTCCATGTCCCAGTCCTCTCAGAGCCGTCTTTACCCAAAGTTGCGACAGGCAGGCTGAGGGGAAGAGATGGGCTCAGGAAGGCATTTCGTAAGGGCTGCTCAGGACCAGCATCTCCCTGCACCCAAGACCTTGCTCTACATGCACTTCCAGGGCCTTCTTGGGGCCAGCTTGTGGGGCTGGATATGAGGCTGGTGTGGCTTGCACACTTCCTCCCTCTCCCCTGCAATCAGACCCTGCCATGGCCCTGTCACCCTCTCAGCTGCCCTGAGTGGACGGAGGACCCGCATCCTCCTCTTTCTGCTGCGCTGCCTTCGAGGGGCTCTGTAGGGGCAGAGCCCGATGGTGGGGCGCTGGTGTGAGAACACTCCTCAGCCGCCTTTGCGGCCCGTCTCAGGATCCCTGAGGAATCCTGGCACGGCTGATGCTCAGGACTGTCTGCTGAGAGTGTCCGCTGTCACTGTCACTGTCGGGACACCTCTGTTGGTAAGTTAACAACCGCACGTGGGAAATAATGGGATGACGGGGCAGAGGCTGTGGCCCTCCTCTACAAACGTGTGAACCGTGGGGAACACAGCCATGGGGCAGAAATAACAAATCTGGGTGCCTCACTTGCTTGGCTGGGAAACGCCAGGGAACAAGAGACTGGTGGGGCGGGGGGTCCCTGGCAGGCTAGAAAGGGGGTAAACTCAGAATTGAGGTCACAGTCAGAAGACGCACACCTGGGGGCTGGTCACTCACCATTTGCGTTGCTGGAGGATGCCTTTCACCAACGGGGAAACTTCTGAGCGTGCCCATGTCGTCCACACTCAGAGAGACCAGCCCAACGGGCTTATGGGTAGAAGCCAGTGTGACTGGATTCATTAGCTCAACTAACCTCACCTGACTCGGGTCAAAGGTTACCTCCATGTTACAAAATACGAATTACGCTCCCAAAGCACTAATGACCAATGAGGAAGGCTTATGGGGAGGTGAACGTCATATCCCACCTGATTTAAATCCCTAACATTCCATGAATCTTGGGCTATTCCCCCTTAAATTCCTCTTTCCAAATTCTTAATCCCTACCCAGTTCTCTCCCCAAATCCTAGTCTCCCATCCTCTGTTTCCAGCCAGGCTACCTGTAGCCACCTCCACCAGTTTCTTCACCTCACTCAGTAAAACAAAAGCTCCGAAAAAGCCAGATCTTTAGCCCTAAGCAATGACCAATTATGTCCTGGGGGATGGGGTGGGGGGAGGGTTGGATTCTTTCTCACAGACAAATAACCTAGAGATCGACCCAGAGCTGAGGTGGAGGATAACATTTGCAGACAGGCTACTATGCCCAGCAGGGCTTCCCTGGTGGTTCAGGCGTAAGGAATCTGCCTGCCAATGTAGGAGATGCGGGTTTGATCCCTGGGTCTGAAAGATCCCCTGGAGAAGGAAATGGCAACCCACTCCAGTACTCTTGTCTGGGAAATGCCAAGGCCAGAGGGGCCTGGCGGGCTACAGTCTAGTTAACGTTATTGTCAGTCAGTAATGTCTGACTTTTCGTGACCCTATGGACTGTAGCCCGCCAGGCTCCTCTGTCCAGGGGATTCTCCAGGCAAGAACACTGGAGTGGGTTGCCATTTCCTTCTCCAGGGGATCTTCCCGACCCAGGGATCGAAGCTGAGTCTCCCGTATTGCAGGCAGATTCTTTGCTGCTGAGCCACCAGAGAAGCCCTGCCGTCTGTGGGGTCATGAAAAGAGTTGGACAGGACTCTTGCAGTGA
This sequence comes from Odocoileus virginianus, assembly GCF_023699985.2. NCBI lineage: Eukaryota > Metazoa > Chordata > Mammalia > Artiodactyla > Cervidae > Odocoileus > Odocoileus virginianus. The sequence continues at coordinate 31,063,550 of NC_069691.1, forward strand.
CCAAACCACAGCGACTATGTCCAGCACTGCTTTGGGGGATTCAGCGTCTCCTCTTTGAGAAGCAGTCTGGGGTGAGGTCAAGGACCCTGAAGCCACGAGGCTGGGATTCAAATCACAGAGTTGTTTCCTGCTAGCTCTGTAACCTGAGGCAAGTCAGTCAAACCTCATTGCCTCAGTGTTCTCATCTGGAGAATGGAGTTTTTAATAAGAAAGACCTTCTAATTGACATGAAAGTTTCCATCAATTACTGTAAGTCCAGGGCTTAGCCTCGTGCCTCGTGGACCAGACCTGTGTGTGTGGTGGTTGCCATTAGACTTTATTTACAGATAAAGGAACAGAGGTCCATAATTTGACCAAAAGCATAGAAATAAAAATTAAGGGGAAATGAGAAAGTAAAAAACAATACCCTCCCCCTCTGAAAAAGAGAGATGTTTTTAAAACAACATATTAAAAAAAGAGCTATAAAGATAATCGAAAAAAAAGAGAGAAATAAAGGGATACAGAGATAAAAAGACAGAAGGACAGCCAGAGAATGAGAAGCAAAACTGAAGCCCTTCTGGTGTCCCCATCACCCCTGGTAGGGGCCCTGAAGCCCACTCTGCCCGCATAGACCCTCCCCAGGGTCCCTGCTGGCTAGTGGTCCAGACACTGCACGGCCCTCAGGCTCCTAACTCTCATGGGACCCATGGATGGGCAGGGTTACTACTGAGGGCTCTTGACTCATGAAGGCTACACGTTTAGATGCTGTTTGAAGGCTCATTCCCTTAAACTCTTGTGACTTATTTTATTTTTAGGTTTCTGGCCCTGATGTTCAATTCTAATCTAAAGCTGAGAATGTTAGCTCTGTGCTCAGTAAATAGTATCCTTTCTAGGGTCATTGTGAGGATTGAATAAGACCGTGTAAAGCTCCATCACAAGCCGGAGTTATTTTTAAAATCAGGACAAACCACAGGGCTGTGTTATCTGCTCCAGCTCTGTTCTCAAGGTTAGGGAACTGACACTTTCCAGAAGTCACACTGGAAGGGAGGAGCTAAAATTCAGTCTTTGCTTTCTGACTCCTTTATCTAGTGTCTCTTACCTTCCCTACCACCAAGAAGAGAGACAGGATGAAGATGTAGTTTGGAGAGTTTCTTTGTTACTTTGCTGGTTATTTTATTTGTTTTGCTTTTAATGTGCTGGACACTACACTGGAGAGTGAACTAGTCAGCAAACATGAGGATGAACAGAGAAGCCCAGTGAGAAGGTCTGGGTAAGACCGATGAAGACTTTAATTTCCTAAACTATCTTCTTGAGGAGGGCAGGGAGGGTGATGACTGAGTCTGCACATCACCCATGCCCAGAGGCTGGCACACAAACACTCAAGTACTTGTCAAATGAATGACTGAAATCAGAAAGTGGTGATGCCTGTGGAGAGTTACTACAGAGAAGAGAAAGGCAGGTCTTCTCTGTGTGGGCTGAGGGAGACAGGGGGCCTACAATGCCTCCTGGGGTCCAGGCTTGGGATCCAAATGGAAAAACACGGGAGAATAGCAAGTCTGGCTAATAACGGGAAGTGATGATTTTCCATGAAGAACCTGTTTGGAAGAGTCAGACACATTCTCCGATCATTTACCTAGACCTGGCAGAAGCAGCCAGGCTGGGGTCGGGAACGTTCGATGAGCCTCCCATTGGGACCAGGTCAGGAGGGAAGCAGAGAAGGGAATGAGAGGCATGTGACAGGGAAAGAGGCCAAGGGATCTACATCATTATGATTCTCCTTGGAGGGAAGCAGTCCCACTTTACAGCCTTTGTGAGGATTCTGGGAGAGATGATGGTCTTTTTCTACTTCCCTCCATCCTTGGGTGCTATCATCATACATTGCAACCCCCTCAAGTCAGAGCCCTCCCAATCTGAGCTCAGGGAAGAAGGGAATACTCCAAAGGATGAACCGAGAAGGCTTCCTGCCCCAGTGGCTGCCTCTCCAGTACCGGAGCCCATCAAAACAGTCAGTTGTCATCCACAATGCTACAAGTTGCCGACCCTCCTGGTGAGGGGGTCAGAAGGGGGTCACGGCCCCTGGGCATCTCCTTTCGCAGGAAGCCCAGACTGAGCCAATCCCATGCCCACCCACTGGAGAGGGCCCGCCCCACCACCTGCTGCTGTGGCTTCCAGCAGCCTTCCCACTGTGTCATCCTGACCTGAGCTCAACTGGTCTCACGCCTCCCTCATGAGTCCCGAAGGAAAACCTGAGCCCTGTCCAGCAAGCCGGACAAAAAGCCGTTTTTGAAATGAGTAGCAGCCTTCTTACCTGTCCAAACGAGGAGAGGGAGGCTTGGATGGAAACAGCCGGTTCTTGAAGTTGGAGCCATCACAGTAATGACCCACCTGAAGCTTCTCCTACAGACAGGTGTGTTTCCAGAGGATGATTTGACAGAAATCATGAACAGTCTTAGCTTCCCTTAGAACATTCCTTTTGAAAAATAAGTGACCCTGGAATTGAAGTGTGCTCATTCTTACTAGCTTTCCTCAAGTAAGTTTCCCCCCAAATGACACTTTTTCTGAACATAACTGTTGGAAATATTTTTCAGTACCCATTTTCAAGAATATGCAGCACCTCTGGCCGCTAACCCAGGAAGACTTTTGACTTAGATTCTGGTAAAGAAAAGGTTTGCTGGATAGCATGATTCCATTTTTGATAAACAGCTCCAATTGTATTAGCACATTCATTTGTGCATATAAAATGCTCAATGTGGACTCAATAAGTAATGGGAGGAACTTGCACTGTATATACTTTTGTGCTCTGAAATTTTATCATGTTCATACATTACAGTTATAAATAATAAAAGTACAGTGAAAAGTGCATGAGACCTTTCTGTACTCTCTTTTTGCAGCTTATTGGGAATGTACAATTATTTCAAAAGAAAATTTTGGGAAAGAAAATAAGTAAATACATTTCCAACTAAATATTTAAACTTGCAAACCCTAAGCCAGGGATGGGTACTCTATAGAGAACTGTCTGTTGCTATAAGCAACGCCAGTCCATGGTATGGTACTTTGCTTTTGTGCTTTGGAAGGCAAAGAATAAGATAAAGAGACAGTGAAGGCAGAGTAACAATATATTGCCATGTTGCCCCTTTTGAACAAGGCGAACCTTGCCAAAAGATAGGAGAGTTTCACAGCTAAGATTCCTAAGAACACTCAGGGAGGCTGTGCAAGTTCCACATATGAATAACACAGGTAAACATGAAACCCACAAGTCCTGATGGAAAGTGGCGATAGGCGGCCTGGAGTGCCCTCCAGTGAAAAAGTTCTTAAGAGGGAATAAAGGCGACTGCTGATTTCTTAATCACTGTGTCAAAGCCTCCCACTGCAGAGATCCTCAAGGGCAGGGTTCTCACTCCCAGGCTGCCATTAAGACAAATCTCCCGACTGCCCCAATATCCACTCCCTCCACTCCTCTCCTCTACCTGCTATAGACAAGTAAAGGCTGGTACTACCAACTTAGGGAAAGGGCCACGGGGAAAAGAAAGCCCCAAGGCAGTCTGGGGGAGGGATCTCAGAAGGGAGGGATGGGTGGATGGCAGGGTTTCACTGTTTCCCCTCCCTTTCCCAGACACAATTGATCCAGCAAATATTTATTGTGCCAGGCACTGTGCCATGTGCTAGTGAGCAAAACTACTACACGCTGCTCTCCCTGGAGCTGTTTATAATGTAGGGCTGGGGTCAAGGGGTGCTGTTAAATACAAGTAAATACAAAATGACATTTATGATATGGGTGCTTTGCCAGAGAAGTACCATGAACACTTGTAAATGGGAAGGCGGTGGGTTTGCAAGACTCAGGGAAATGGGGACAATCTTCCCAGAAGTGACCGAAGGAGAGAGCTATTCCTCACAATGACGTTCAAGGCAAGGTTAATTCTCTTCACTGTACAGAACTGGACGCTCAGGAAAAATTAAGTCATTTGTCCCAGAGTAAATATTAGAATTTGGAATGCAAACAGGGTCTGCCACACTCTAAAACTAATCATTGTTCTTAAGTTCACAGGGCTTTTTGCTCAGAATCTGATACTATGTTTCAGGTTCTAGTCTTCCTTAAAACAAACTGACAGGGTGATCACCTTCTGGGACTACAAGCTTGGATGAAAGCATCTTTGATTCATCATGTTCCAGGGGCAGTTCTGTCTTGAGAAAACAAAGGTTAGAACTGAAAGTTCTGCTGAGGGTCCTCCCAAAACTCCTTTTACAATGCACCCAGGAGGACTGCAAGCCATAAAGACAGGATTCCTACTGCCATCTATCATCTCAATAAATGGCAACCCACTCCAGTACTCTTGCCTGGAAAATCCCGTGGGCAGAGGAGCCTGGTGGGCTACACCCCATGGGGTCACAAAGAGTTGGACATGACTGAGCGACTCACACACACACACAAAGTTCCTCTGAGATACCATTTACATACAACATTCTGTGCAAATCTTAAGTGATGAGTTTTTGCAAACATATCCACCTGGATAATCCACATTCCTGGTAAGATACAGAACATTTCCAATGCCCTGAAAAACTCCCCATTGCCCTCTTCATGGTATACCCACTTCCCCCAAGTCATACATGGCTACTGTTCTGATTTCTATCACCATTTATGTATACCTTTTCTAGACATCTGTATACACGGAATGATGCAGTATCGACTCACCTGTGTCTGGCTTCTTCCCCTCAACAAAATGTTTTTCAGATTTATCTGCATTATTGTATACCACTGGTTTGTTACTTTTTACTGCTGAATCTTATTCTATTGTATGATTTTACCACAATTTGCTCATCCAGTCTCCTGTTGATGGACATTTGGGTTGCTTCCAGGTTTTGACTATCATGAGAAACATTATGAACTTTCAGGGACAAATCTTTTTCTGGGCATGTTTTTAACTTTTCTTGAGTAAATAAGCAATGACATTTTGGGGAATAAGATAAATGTATACTTAATAACAAACTGCCTTACAGCTTTCGAAAAGAGTTGTACCATTTTACACACCTTTGGGTGATCTACGAAAGTTCCTATCATTCCAAATCCTTGTCAATTCCTTGTGCTGTCAGACTTTTTAACTTTAGACTTTTTGGTGAATGTGTGAAGGCATCTCATTGTGGTTCAACAAGCATTTACCTGATGACTAATAGTTTTGAGACCTTTTTCACCCAGCCATTTGTATCTGATCATTTGTGAAGGGTCTACTAAAGTCTAATGTCAATCTTCAACTTATTATTATTGAGCTGTGGAAGCCCTTTGTATATTCTGGATACAAGTCCTTTGTTAAATATTTGTATTATGAATATTTCTCACAGTCCAGAGCTTCTTTACTTTCATGTTTTTCATTTTGATGAAGTGCAATTTATCTTTTTTTTTTTTTTGCATTTTATGACTAGTGCTTTCTATTTCTATTGAATAATTTTTACTTACCCAAAGTTCATGAAGATGTTTGTCTTTGGTCATCTAGAAGTATAATATTAGTTTTTATATTTAAGTTTATGATTCATCTAAGATTAACTTTTCTGTTTGAGTTAAGGTAGAGATATGTCTTCATATGCAGAGGTGTTTTTGTTTTTCATATGAATACCTTACTATTCCAGAATAATTTTTTGAAAATAGTTGCATTGCTTTTGTACTTTTGACAAAAAGCATTTGGTCTTATTATACCTGTGGACCAATGGCTGTACTTTATTTGTTCCATTGCTAGATTTCTCTATCCTCTAACAAAAGACACACATTGTCTTGATTATGGTCACTTTTGAAAAGTGTAAGCCTATAAACCTTGTTTTCCTTTTTCAAAAATATCTTGGCAATTGTAGGTCCATTGCATTTCCATGTGTACTTCATAATTGGCCTGTCAATATCTGTTTAGATTTTTTACTGGGATTGCACTCTGTCTAGATCACTTCAGGGAGAACCGACATCTTAACAATTTTGAGTCTTTCTATTTATGAATATGTTATACATTTCCCTTTATATTTTCTTTTATTTTTCTCAGCAATATTTCATATTTTTCTCTGTAGAGGTGTCACATGTCTTTCTTTAAATTTATATCAAATTTTGGGATGCTATTGCCAATGGAATTTTATATTTTCCTTTCCAACTGTTCATTGCTAGACTGTAAAAATACAATTGATTTTTATATATTGACTTCCAATTTTCAGAAACCTTGCTTAATTTGCTCATAAATTCTTGGTGGTGGTGGTGTTGGTATGTGTGTGTGTGTTGGAACATTTCTTAGAATTTTCTTTATATGCAATCATGTTATCTGTGAAGAGAGTTCTACTTTCTTCTTTTCAAACTGTATGTTTTTTACTTCTTTTTCTTCCATTATTTCAATGACCATAGCTTCCATGTACAATGTTGAATAGTAGTGGTGAGAAAATACCTTCTTGTTCCCGTCTTTGAAAGAAAAGGCTTCAATATTTCATCATTAATATGATGGAGGCTATAATTTTTCCAAAGTGACCTAGACTGAGGAAATTCCTTTCTATTCCTAGCTGGAAAACAGTGTACTTTTTTTAAAAAAAATCATGAATGTGAGTTGAATTTTGTCAAGCGCTTTTTTGCATCTACTGAGACAATCACAAAATTCTTCTCCTTTAATCTCCTGATATTGTGGGCTAATAATTAATTTTGGAATGTTAAATCAATCTTGCATGCTTATAATAAATCCCATTTGGTGAAATATTATTCTTTTTATACATTGCCAAATTTGACTTGCTAATATTTTAAGAACTTTTGTATCTGTAGTCATAAGGGGCATTTTCTGTAATTTTCTTGTAAGCTCTTTGTCTGCTTTTTATATCATTGCAACCAAGCCTCATTAAATGAACTGGGAACTGTTCTGTTCCTCTATTTTCTGAAAGAGAGGGGTGTCATTTCTTCCTTAAATATTTGGTAGAATTCACCAGTGAAGCCATCTAAGCCTGGAGTTTTCTGGAAAAGTTTTAAACTAAATTTAATGTTTTTAACAGCTACAGGCTATTCAGACTTCCTATTCATTATTGTGTCAATTGTGACAAATCATGTTCTAAAGAAATACATTCATTTTATCTAAGTTTCCAAATTAATTGGTAGAAAATTATTTATAATATTCTATTATTATTTTCATGTCTGTAGAAAATATGATAAAGCTCATTCATGAAATTGGTAATTCATTAAATTATTTACAGTGTTCTCATTATTGTCTTCATATCTGCAGAATATATCACAGTAACTCTTCTTTCATTCTCAAAATCGGTCATTCTTTTTCTCTCTTCCTTTGCTCAGCCTGTGTGTGTGCTCAGTCACTCAGTTGTGTCCAACCCTTTGTAGCCCCATAATCAGCCTAGCTAAGGTTTAATTCATTTTCCTCATCTTCTCCAAGAACTAGCTCTGAGTTTGTTTCCTCTATTGCTCATGCTTTCTATTTCATTTATTTCCACTCCTAGTTTTTTAATTTCCTTTGTAAAAATTGCCTTTGGATTTAATTTTCTCTTTTCCTATTTACTTAAGATTGACCACAGATCACTGATTTTATACATTTTTTCTTTTGTTATATAGTCACTGAAACCTACAAATTTCCCTCTAACCACTGCTTTAGCTGAATCCAACAAACTTTAATATATTATCTTTTATTATCATTTATTTCAAAATATTTTCTACTGTCTATTTTTTTTTGGTTCATAGATTATGTTCCAGTGTATTTTCAATTTTGCAAATATTTGGATATTTTACAGACAGTTTACTTATGTTGAGTCCTAATTTCATATTGGGTGGCCAGAGAACATCTGCTATATAATTTCTTTCCTTTAAATGTATTGAGATTTGTTTTATGGCCTAGACTAGGATTCTATTATTCCTTGCTTTTAGACCCTTAAAACGTGGTTCTCTGAATCTCTTGCTCATGTCTTCATGTTCCCACCCTTTTCCACACTCTGGTCTTTCAGCTTCTCATTTTGCTGAAACACCTGTCAAGCGCCAGACTCACAGCCTTGTCTTCCTTACAAGCATCTCTTCTTTTTATGTAAACTAAACTTTAGATTTTTTTTCAAAGGCTTGCAATCAGACTGATTCTTTGAAAGATAGCTTTCAGGAATATATTCCAAACCTCTAAGAAAATGGAAATTTGGGAGTTAAGTTTATGTTTTTATATATCATAGAGAAATACATGGACTGAGAATAACAACAGTAATAAATAATAATAATGAACTCTTCAACATTTCCTCCAGTGATTTACATCTTAAATGGTATCTGAAATGAGATCGTCACAAGGGAAAGCTAGCCTAATATTAGTATCTTGAAGGTGTGGGTTGTATTCACCATCCCAAACATCTGTTTAGTGAGTTGTAAGAAGACAGTGCCATTGTTTCTCAAATAGCAAGTCAAGTATGCTCCTGCAGCCACTTAGCACTATTGCTGGGTAGCAGTGAAATGTGTGAAAGGGTAAAATCGAAATGGAAGTAGAGTGGACATTACTAGTGCTGTGCAATTACTCTCACTGGTATCCAGGTAACCTCTCATTTCTGGGCACAAGGAAGACTACACTTCCCAGACTTCCTACCGCTAGACCAGATCACATGACTAGTTCTGGCCAATGGCATATAAACTGAAATTATGTGCATCACTTCATGTTATGGTTGGAGAAGGAAATGGCAACCCATTCCTGTATTCCTGCCTGGAGAATTCCCTGGACAGAGGAGCGTGGCAGGCTACAGTCCACGGGGCCACACAGAGTCGGACACAGCTGAGCCACTCATCACTCAGGTTAAGGTAATAAATAGTACACAGGCATCCTTTCAACATCTTATTCTCCTGACTTGGCAACGAATGATTTCTCACCTGGAAAGTCATTGTCAGTTTTAAGTTCCCGAATGGCTATGCAGATGGCATCACCAACCTGACTCACTTTAGATATACAGCAAGAAGTGACACCTTATTTTGTGAAGCCATTGTGGTTTCAGGATGCAATTGTTGCTGCAACCCAACCTAGCTCCTTCTGACTCAAAGCATCATCCCTGGACCAGCATCAGCACCACTCGGACTGGGGAAAGCTCAGTCTCTACACTGGACCTCTTGAATCAGAGTGCGCCTTTTAAGAAGATCTCTGGACAATTTACAAATTAGTTTTCTGGGACTGCCATATCAAAAAAACCACAGAAAAGGTGGCTTAAACCACAGAACTTTATTTCTCACAGTTCTGGAGTCCCAAGATCAAGGTGTCAGAATGACTGATTTCCCTTGAGGCTTCTCTTCCTGGCTTTCATGGCTGGCAGCCGTCTCGTGTCCTCACGTGGCCTTTTCTCTGTGTGCATGCATTCACGGTGTTATCCTAATCTCCCCTTCTTATAAGGCCACCAGCCAGATTGGATTAGGGCCCTCCCTGGTAGCCTCATTTTAACTTAATTACCTCTTTAAATACAGTCACATTCTGAGGTATTTGGGTGTTTAGAGTATCAACACATGAATTTGGGGGGAACACAAATTTTCCCTAACAATTCATATTTATTAGGAACACTGACCTAATCTAGCCAAATGAATAGCAAAATGTCATCCTGAGACTATACAATGACTACTATGGTCTGATTTGTGCTTCAGTTCAGTTCAGTTCAGTTCAGTCACTCAGTCGTGTCGGACTCTTTGCGACCCCATGAATCGCAGCACGCCAGGCCTCCCTGTCCATCACTAACTCCCAGAGCCCACCCAAACCCATGTCCATTGAGTTGGTGATGCCATCCAACCATCTCATCCTCTGTCATCCCCTTCTCCTCCTGCCCCCAATCCCTCCCAGCATCAGGGTCTTTTCCAATGAGTCAACTCTGCACATGAGGTGGCCAAAGTATCGGAGTTTCAGCTTCAGCATCAGTCCTTCCAATGAACACCCAGGACTGATCTCCTTTAGGATGGACTGGTTGGATCTCCTTGCAGTCCAAGGGACTCTCAAGAGTCTTCTCCAACACCACAGTTCAAAATTTGTGCTTAATTTAACGTAATTGCAAGGTTCCTTCCTGACTTTGGGTGTTTTATCATAATTTAGACCCACCTTCCCATCAGTTTTTGAAAGAAGTAATCCTCAGAGTGCTCCCATATTCTGCTTCCGAGGGTTGATAAGAAACCAATGACACAGCTCTGAAATGCAGATTTTGTTTTGGTAGTATGGTCTTGACATCCCAACATCAATTCAAAGGCTAAAGGATCCTTATTGGATGCTTCCAAAATAAAACAAGAGCATATGTTATTTTCTTTTGCAGAGATCCAAGCTCTACCTACTACTAGGCATCACACAAGGGAGTTTATCTGTTGAATGCTGGACGTTTAGACTAGACAGACATCTTCACAATGGTGCCAAAATTCATATACTGAGGTCTAAATTTAGATTTAGAAGGGAATCATGCAAAGTTTAAAAACATACTTTGTCATTTCAACTCACAGACTCTTAGGGATGTAGAAATGTAAGCCAATAATTTGCCCATGCATGGGTTGACTTTACAATGTGCCCACCAAGTTACTGTGTACCCTGCATGAACAGCTCCAGTTCTAGGGGTCCACTGTCCTCCAAGCTGGCCTTCTCTCTCTTCCCACAGAGCTATTTTTTATCCATTGCTATCCTTGTGGTCATATCCACTGTTCCCAGCCATGACCCTTTGGTCATATAGAAACCTAGTGCTTTATCATAAAATTGCCTTCTCAGGCAATTTTTCTCCTTCTCAGGCTAACCATATCTATGTGACCTTGGGAGAAAAACAAAAGAGGTAATCAAATACTCTTTTAAATCCTGACACCATACTTCTTAATAATACCATAATAATAATACCATACTTCTTAATAACAAAACAAAGGGTCCTTTATAAAACTTCTATTCTGTGACTCTGAGCATTGATCCTGCATTTCTGATTGGCAGGTCATTCGGCATTATTTTAAATTTCACAAATTGCAAGTTCAGAATACCATTAAATCCAGAGAACAGATACCAAGGAGCACAGTACAGGCATCTAGAGCTATGCTATCCAACACGGCAGCCACAAGTCACATATCTGAATGGTCAGCCAGCTCTTGGCTTTAACTCCAATTCTGCCACTTGGAAATGCGACTTAACCACTCAGAGTCTTCATTTTTTCCTCTGTAAAGTGAGAGTAATAATAGAACTCAAAAACAGAACTCACTTTACATTACCGGTTCTTGTTATGACTTCATGTGATAATGTGAATAAAGTGTTTAATAAAATAAGTACACATTCCTTCTCAGAAGGTGAGAGATTACGTAACAGAACTAATGGTAAACATCAAGCTGGGGACAGTCCATTCAAACTCTATCAATTTTATAACCAGAGTACCAACAAACCTGATGATCAGGGGTAGCTGGGAGAGAAATTGGACTGCGCAGTAGCCAGGTTACTATGGCTGGAAGCTGTCATCTAGATAGTTAAAAAAAAAAAAAAAGCACAAAAATAATAGAGTGGAAATGCTGGAAGTTAGAGCAAGGCTAAAAGGAGATCTAAGAGTGCAGTCAGAAGTGGAGGGCATAGCCATGCAACGGGCCATGAGGGTGGACATGGGAGGAGTACCACCTGGAGGCCTTGCAAGCCTGCGGTTGGAGCCCCAGGGTCAGTGTCTATCTTGAATATTTAAAACTACAACCAACAGGGGCTCCTGCTGCCATTACAACAAAAGCTAAGGCTTCTTTCCCTCTCCCACTTAAAGATTAAAATTCTATTTTCACTATTCCAGATTCCTTTGCTAAGGATAAACTGTATATGAACCAGCAATTTCCTCATTGAACCAACATCATTTCTCTTTGACCAACTGCACATGAGCTAATCCACATTTACAGAAACATGAACGACTGTAGAGCAGGCCATAGTGGGGAAAGGAATTGAGCGTAGAAGTGCAAAAAATTAAGGTCAAGTCCTGGCTCACCTGTAAAAGCTTTATCAACAGCATGTATCATTCAACTTCTCTGAACTGCCAGGTCCTCTCGCCTATAGGATAGTGTTCCATGCCTGATAGTTGCATGGATTATTTGGAGGTTCAGACAAGAGACTGTGGAGCGCAGCACCAATATAAATTTCCTGGGAGGATGGAATTTGAATGAGGTCAGTTTGGCTCGACTGTGACAGAGAGACATGGGCGTTGCCAGCTGCAGTTCGGCTCTTGGGAGTTCCTGGATGATTTAGGAGGTACAGGGTCTTTCTCTGCTTCCTTCTCCTACGTCACCAAGAAACTGAACCCCAATCATCCCCTCATTCCTGCTGCCGCCCAGGGGACTCAGGAACCTTGGACAGGTGCAAGGATCTCTGATCAAAGAAGCCTACAGACCTTTGGGCCAACTGAAACCTATTTTGCTTTTGATTTATGCGTTTTCCCAAACTTTCTGAAAACGAAGCAACACTTGGGAAAAAATCCTCTTCCCTCCCTCTCTCTGCTATACCCCCAAGGCCAAATCCACTCATAAATCCTACCTGGACACCACCCACCCCCATTAACTGTTAAGGTCAGTGTTTCAGAAAGGACCCATTTCTCTGCCTATTCTACCCTAAATGCAAAGAAATGATGGAGAAGAAAGACGACTCAATACTGCTTTGTTTTAAGCACTTTGGAGACAACAGACCAGTTTTGTACTGGGTTTTTTAACATCTATCACTTGAGATAGAGAGCCTTTTCTCTGGTACTGTGGTCCTTATGCAGTCCATCCTCTCTTCTATCTCCTCCTCTAATTTCCCCACTTGGCTTATCTCAGACCACATTCACAGAGAAAGAATAGCAGCTTCCTGCCCTCCCAGGGACTGTCACTTCCACAACTACAAAGGGAATGTGGTCATTAGTTTGTTGTTACGCAGTGGGACAGAGCCTGGATCAAGCCTGGAAGATGCCAGAAGGCTGGCTTCTCAGTGGTCTTATCTTTGCAGATGTCACTGTATAATGGAAGAAACTGAACTGAGAGTCTGCAATTCCTTCTGCTCCTAGGAGTTCTACAATCAGCTGTACGAACTGGGTTAACTCACTTCTCCATAGGCCTTCACCTAGTCTCCTTATCTATAAAGTAAGAATGGTGAGCAATGATGATGATGACGTTAACTATCATCTAACGAGAATTTACTAGGAACCAGGGACGTGCTAAGCTTTTTACATGAATTTCCTCACTAGTATTATTTATCACATTTCTACTGATAAGGAAATCTGCCCAAAGTCCTGGAGCTATTTTCTCTGTAGAAGTGTGATTTACATCCAGGCTGTTCCACTGCCTGTGTTGGGGACCTCTGTGTGTACAATCATTACTTCTCTGAAGACTTCTTTGTTGACCAAATAATTGTAATGCATACTTCATCATTTTCACTTATCACACTGCAATGCAGAGAAGTTTGAGGGCCTGTATCTCCCATTAGACTTGAATTATGTCTTCCTAAGATTCTGTCCTAGCACAATTCTTGGTACATAATAGCTAGTGAGGATGTCATGAATCAGCAAACAGCTTCTGCACATCATATCTGAAAGCACTAAGGTGACTTAGTAACTAACTGCACCCCATTCCCCCTTTGAATTTAAGCACTCCCACCCACCATTCTCCCAGAGTGGTGCTTTAGCCTCCAACCTTCACTCATGGGGAGGGGTGGAGAGCAATATGTGGAGCTCACCAGAGGTATGAGACAATTTCCATGTGATGAAAAATAAAATGTTTAGTTTAACCAATATTATTTTAGTATCACTGCTATCTGCTCCTTCAATATATTTAGACTTAAAGGTAATAAGTTATAAGGAAACACAGCCAGAAAAATGCATAACTCAATGAGATGTGGTTTCCAATAAAAGACAGAAACTTAGGCACAGATTTTAGCACGTTTAAGGGAGATATGCTTTAGTCTGATTTTATATAGCTTGGGGAATTTATTTCCATACTTATCACATGGTACTAAAGGACCCAAAATAGATAAATCTTTGGTTATACCAGGAAAGCAGTTCATCTGTGATTATGGAGAAATACACATTTAATAGTTGTTACAATTTAGCATCGGCACAGCCATTTACACTGATAATGTATGAAACCCTCCTTTTCCCTCTCCTCAGGCACAGTGAATGACTCCCTGGGCAGGATTACCTTCCACTAAGCAGATTTCACAGCTCCAAGCCTCAGCAGGGAAAATGTGAGGCTGAACCAATTTAAAAAAATAAAAACCTTCCTGAAGCTCAAAAAAACCACATAATTAAACTGCATCACTTAGCATTTTGATTGTTTGAAAATCCTGATACAAAGACTCAGAAATTGCCCCAAAATGCATCACAAACATGGTGCTTTTACTTATGTAAACTCTAGGCAAAGATGAATGCAGAGAGAGGAAGATAAGTAGAAATGCAGGGACAAATACTATTGCTATTTTCCCAGTCTAAGTCCATTAAGTATTATTTTTGGTGTTTAATCATTTTCATTGCTGTTTCACATTTTAAATAGCAAATTGTCATTTTGCTTGTAGAAATACCCAGCAGTGTAACCACACTATTTCTTTGAGAGTGTCTATTTGTACGAAAGTACACAGACCACTGGTGGTGATCAGATGATGGAGTTTGACACTACATTTTCCTTTATCCTAAGATATGTCATTTAGTCATTTTTGGTACTCAGTACTTCCATCAGTAAAAAAGGGACTGTCTGCCTACCTCAAGATTAGAACTTAAGGAAATTCAGCTCGTTAGTCAAAGCCACAGTACAAATACGAAACAGGTATTGGGGCAGCATGTATTGCAACATGCTATCATTGCACTTCGTTTTTGACCCCGAACCTGAATGCATTTCCCCATCCACTAACTCTGCCAACTCCTACCTCCCCATCAGTGCCATGCACTTGGTAGTATTAGTCTTGTCCTCAGTCTTCTCACGTTACTTTGCTTTCAGACAAAAGTCTGTCTGTAGCCAAGTGTGGTTAGGTTTCATCCACAAACAGATATCTGGCACAGGAACCCAAGATAGAAAGGTGCTTGATGGAAGCAAAGAATAAAATTAAAATGAATGCTTTCATGGAGGCCAACAACCTCAGGGAGGAAACCGGAAAAGCAGAGAAATACAAAAGGGGGCCTGAGAGCAGGGATGCAAAAGACACAAAGCAAAGGAGAGAGAGAGAATGAGCATGGTTTTGGGGGCCAGGGTATAGATATAGACAATGGCTTTTTTAAAAAGTTAGTTAATTAAAATATTACCTATAGAAATCAAATTGCACTCACTATCTCTTCTACATAAAACAAAACCCTCCTTATTATTTCTTTTCCTTCAAGTAGATAAACAAGATAAAAGAGATACCCAAAGAATTAATATTAAAACCTTTTTAAAATCATCAGAAACAAAACATTAGAAATAATCTAATGTTCACATTAGAGTATAACCTGCCAGACATATTCATAGCTTGTTTATTTAGTTTTTGACTTTTTATACAAAAGAAAATATTTTATATAATGTCTTATAATTTTCTTTTTTGACTTAATAGCACATTAAAAATAGCTTCCCACATCAGTAAACATATATCAGTGTCATTATTCTTGATGGTTATCTCATTTTTCAATGCATGAATTAATGAAGTTTCATTTAACCAGTCTCCTGTTGGACATGCAAGTGGACTGGTTTTTGGCAATTACAAATAGTGCCTTATCAATTAGCTTTCACTGGATAACAAAACCACCCCAAAACTTCACAGCTTAAAATAACAACCATTTTTTGGGACCTAATTAAACTCAAAAGCTTTTGCACAGGACAGGAAACCACAGACAAAACAAAAAGACAACCCATAGAGTTGGAGAAAATATTTGAAAACGATGTAACCAACACAGGATTAGCCTCCAAAATTTAAAAACAGTTCAAGTGACTCAACATCAGAAAAAGCAAACAACCCAATCAAAAAAAAGGGCAGAAGACTTAAATACATATTTCTCCAAAGAAGACATACAGATGGCCAAGAGGCACATGAAAAGATGCTCAACATTGATAATTATTAGAGAAATACAAACAAAACTACTCGTATACCTCATATCAGTCAGAATGGCCAGCATCAAAAAGTCTACAAACAATAAATGCTGGAGAGACTGTGGAGAAAAGGGAACCCTCCTACACTCTTTTTGGGAATGTAAATTGGTAGAGCACTTAAGGAAAACAGTATGGAGGGTCCTTAAAACACTAAAAATATAGTTACTATTTTAGTCCAACAATCCACTCCTGAGTACATGTTCAGAGAAAAACAGGGTCAAAAGGATTCATGCACCCCAATGTTTGCTGCAGCACTGTTTATAATAGCCAAGACATGGAAGCAACCTAAATGTCCATTGACAGAGAATGGAGAAAGATGTGGTCCATACATACAGTAGAATGTTAGTCATTCAAAAGAATGAAATAACACCATTTGCAGCAACATGGATGGACCTGGAGATCATCATACTAAGTGAAGTAAGTCAGACTGAGACAGACAGTATCATATATCGCTTGTATGTGGAATCTTAAATGATACAAATGAACTTATTTACAAAACAGAAACAGACTCATAAAGAATGAACTTATGATCACCCGGAGGAAAGGGGGAGGAAAGGGATAGATTAGGGAGTTGAGATGGACATGTACATGCTATTACATTAAAAACAGATAACCAACAAGGATCTACTGTACAGCATAGGAAACTCTGCTCAATATTATGCAATAATCTAAATAAGAAAAGAATTTGAAAAAGAAAAGATACATGTATAACTGAATCACTTTGCTGCATACCTGAAACTAACACATTATTAAGCAACTCTGCTCCAACACAAAACAAAAATGAAAACAACCACTGTTTCAGCTTAACAGTCTCTGGGAAAACCGCAGGAGTTGCCACAGGTGACATAGCTGGACCCTCTCTCCACACGGCTTCTCATCCTCCAGGGGGCTGCCCTGGACTCCTTCACGTGGCTCAGTTCAGGCAAAATCACACAGGTCTCCTGGGCCCAGCAGAGAAAGCAGCTGAGCACGAAGGGAAAGCCCAGAAAAGTGGGCAGTGCTTCCCCTCAGGTCTGAAGCCAGAAAGACACAATGGGAGCTTAACTGAGTGGAGTTCAAGTCTCCGGGAAGGCGGAAACTGCCTTCATCCCATTTCCAGTTGCCTGTGTATCACTATATTTAACATATAACATATATATGTATATATATATACATACACATATATCACTGTATTTAACATATAATGATAGAAATTGTATGCAGTTGAGTAAGTGGCGTACATGGTAGGGTCTTATTGGCTGGAAGTCTAAGGAAGAGTCTGGAAGGGTTGTGCTAACGGTCCCAGCAGTTGGGATTCCAAGGCTACAGAATAGGGTCTGGTACCCAGTAAGCCCTCAGTAAATATGTCACATGAACATCTAATAGGGTCACTAGACAGGTGAGGAGACTGCTTAGGACACTGTGTGTCTTGATTTTGACAAACAGCAGATGAAAGTCTGTGAGCATATCCTGTGATAAGGGTAGTATGTGGGGTGGGTAAGAGCTCTCTTATGTGTATTTTTACCTGGGTGACCAAAGACAGCCATACTATGGATTAATAGTCCAGGGTGTATGTCAAAGGGCTCTGTCTTTGGCTTTTTTCTGGTTTAATATATTCACAATTTGAAATTTTATTTCTCCAAAGTGAGTTCTTTTTAAAAAAATTTTTGACAGACCCTCGTGGTGCTAGTGGTAAAGAAACTGCCTGCCAAGGCGGGAGATATTAGAGACACAGGTTCAGTCCCTGGGTTGGGAAGATCCCCTGGAGAAGGGCATGGCAACCCACTCTAGTATTCTTTCCTAGAGCATTCCATGGACAGAGGAGCCTGATGGGCTACAGTCCATTGGGTCACAAAAGAGTTGGACACAACTGAAGCAACTTAGCACATACACACATGCAGTGTTTGACTTAAACTATTTTAATATTACTTAAATATAGACACAAATGAGATTCAATGTTGCTGATGCTTTTTATATAACTCCAAAGCTAAAAGTTAAAAATAAAATGCAAGCCCCATGAAAGTCAAGTGAATAGCATTAACATGACAGGTGATATTCTCTGGCTGACATGAAGTCACTGGTTGAGCTCACGTGGTCCTGACAGTGACAGTGGGTGCTTTCGAGCTCTGTAAGGTAATCCTAGAAGGGCTTGGGGATGTCTGTGAGTCATCTTTCCACAGCCTGATGCAGTGTCGTCAGCCTCAGTTCAGCTTGGCACACACACACCCAGTTGCCTAATTTTCTTTTCTCATCAGCCTGGACCACTTTTTACAACGGCAGTCTTTAACACAAATGGAAACTCATGCACCAAATACCACATTGGTCTCAAGACAGCTAGAGCTTTCATTTTTTATATGTTCATTGAAAGGAAAGCAGAAAGTTTCAGATTCCTATAGAGAACTCATTCAAACAAGAATGGCTGGGCACCAGCAAGGTGCTGGGCGGCTGCGAGATGCTGTAGGTACACTGATGAACTACACCAAGCACGCTCCCACCTGCAGGATGAACTGAACTGGGGATGCTGGGGTTTGCAGCTGACACAGGGTCGGGACAGCAATACATGAAAACAGGACCTGGTTATAAAGAATCCTTACATTTTCTTCTCATGGTAATATTTTAAAATTCCTAAGTCAACTACATTTACTGTTTAGAACTTGCAAGCGATATGAAGTCTGTAAACCAATAACTCTAAGCTAGTACCCTCTAACCCAACTCCTCAAGAGTCACAGCTGGGCTAACTTGAACCTTCCAGACTTTTCCATGAGATCAGAAAGCACTGAACAAATTGATTGTGTGCAGAATTCCTTAGTCTCTTGCCTTCTTCTCCCCTCAGTGACATTTTCTAAAAGGATTCCTTCTTCTGTGAGAGAATCTTCCTAGATTGAAGCTACAAGGAATCACAGAAACTGGCCAAAACTTCAATTTTGTAGAATCACTACCTTGTTCTAAGATTCGTGAAAAGGATTAAAGATACTGTATACAGAATACCTGGCATACAGTAGACACTTAATAAACGTTGACTGCTATTATTATAATTTAAAATACTGGTTGTTCTTAAAATGTACCAGCTCTTCCAAGTATAGTGTTCTATATCTTGATTATGGAGTGATGGTAATTCTTTTTCCAACAATCCTGGGAAAAAAAATTGTCTTTTCATGTGGCTGCCCACTGGGGATTACAGCTTTCCATAATCTTTGGAACACCACTTCGCGGTTGCCCTTGCATTTAATATAATATCCCCTTGCCCCCACAGAGGAGATGTTGGAGGAAGGTGGAGGTTTGGTCATTTGAATTGAGACAGGGTATAAGTGTCGGGACCATATTTCTTTTCCAACTCTAAAATCTAATTTCCTCAGAAGTGTGTTTAACAGTTCAGCATTTACAGCTCAAGTTCCTGGCGTCCCATCCGCTCACATTCACCACATCACTTAGGTAATGCTTGGAAAGTACTTTGGAGGAAATGGGCCCAGAAGTGCTAAGTAGAATTACACGATACAAGTCGACAGTGGGGAGCCACAGTGAATAGATAAAATCTCCTGTCTGCACTACATCTCATTTTCTCCAGTAGATTTTATGGAACCCTCATGTGTTACACTGGAAATAAAGCAGGAAGTCACATTTTTATGAGTAATATGTGTGTTGAATATTGAAAAAAAAGTAACGAAGTAGTGAAAGGCATTATTTGCACTCAGTTGGGCATAATAAAAACAGTCGGAAATTAAGGGTCAGTCACTTTCCATTAAGTAATATTTTTAATAAATAAAAAATAAAGATAGGAGGAGGTAAATCACGAAAGGGAAACAGCTTGGGACATTTTTCTTATTCAGGGAAAGTGGTTCTGGAGAATTTTAAAGGTTCCTTGTGCATGAAGAACTTCTTAAGAACATTCACTCATACATTCATTTGCTCATTAAGTCAACTTTTACTACATTCCTTCAGAGAGCTGAGTGCTGAGCTAGATACTGATGTAGAAGGTGTGGTCTCCTGGAGGCAAGGTAAAGTGTGTCCCTGCAGGACACAGAGAAGGAAATCCTCTGAGAGGTTCATAGAGAGTGTCTCTGGAGGAAGTGACAACTAAACTGTCACGAGGATGAGTGTTTTCTAGGTGGAGATAAACAGGAAGGGATTCGTGGTGGTGGAATAGCAATAGGAGAAGCACAGAGGTGAGAAAGGCAAGGACAGGTGAGGAAATAAGGTTTAATGACCTGGAACCATCATGTTATGTCTAGAGGTGAGGCCAGAACAAGACGCTAGCTCTCATTTCACAGCACCTTGTAGGGATTGCTAAATGTGAGCGTCCTTTCTCCCTTCTTCAGAGAGGCCTATGCTGACATATCTGTGGAAATGGTGCATTCCACTCAATTAAATTCAGCAAATATGCCTAGGGCTATCCTGAAGACATGCAGATGAACATACAAAGATTCCCATGGTCCAGTGTTTGCAACGCAGTGGCATAGTGCTCCTCCACACACTTTCAGTATTCACTTCAATCATTCGTTGCTCTATCAGTGGGCCCCACATGCTGTGCATCACTTCTAAGATCAAGAGCAGTGCGGCACCAAGGGAGGTGTGGGGCTCTGGCGCTGGACTTCCTGGGCTCAGGTCTCGAGTCCCACAAATTCTAGTCTAGCCGTGTGAGTTCGGGCAAGCTAACGGGTTTCGTCCTCTGCAAAACTGGAGCCCTCGTGCTTCAGACTCACAGGGCTGTTGTGCGGATGAAGTGCGAGGAGGCAACACATCACTCAGTCGGCATCTGGCAAGTTATAAGCAGTGGAGAAATGGGCGCTGTTGTTGCAGGCACATCAGATCTGTGCTCCATGGAAGACCCGTGCCCAGGGAAGAAACCACTACCGCCCACTGCTCCTGTTCTGGGGCTGCTCTCTGTACACTCAGAAATAGGTAAGATGATAGACTATATGTTACAAATATTTTGCCACAATAAAAAAAATTTTTTTTAAGCAAGCAAACAGGTCAATGGCCAAATTTATGCCTTGGGCCATAGTTTGCCAACCCCTGGTCTGAGGTTAGGGGTGATGATAATCAAAGAATAGAAAGAAAACTTTTGCATTAAGTGTTGGTGAGCGCTGTGGAGGCAGGGCATTTTGAAGGCCTCTCTGAATCTCTGAGACTTGGCTGTGTGGGTGGTCAATCACAGATGCTCAGCACACACTCGATGAATGAACTGTAGTTCCTAGCAGCAGACTCCTGGAGAGGGTTGAGTCTGCAGTGAATCAAACAGGGAGGGAAGGAGGGAAGGAGTAACAAACATCATTTCCATTGGAGGAAAACTGGTTTCAGTAACACCGAGGCTCTCCCCCAAAAGTAAAAGTTCCAATCACCCACATTAAAGGTATCCCATGTCCAGGGACCCCGTAATAAGCCTCTGAAAAGCCACCATGTCTGTCTCCTCTACGGAGCTGCATTCTTTTCAGTGCTCGTTGTTTTTAAGGTGTCCCTAAGGCCATGTCAGAAAATCTTTTGGGAGGATTTCCAACTCTCCCGCTGTACTGTAAATGCAAGGCATCTAGGTTTAAAATAAGAGAACAAAGTCAGCACCAGGGGCCTGAAGACCCACATCATATGAACTCTCTTGGCGCCATGTTGCCTGAGCGGGGGAATGGGTGACGAGGGGGTGGCCTGGTTTCCTCACGCATAAACCCTGGAAGCTGCCACCCTCAGGGACAGGATTCACGTCCTCCACTTATGCCCACGCTTCCCCATTCTCTCTGAACTACCTATGGGCACAGTTGTTCTATCAGACCCATTTCTTTAAAGGATACCTCCCCTCAAGTTTGGAAACGATTTTACTGAGAAATGGAGACGACACAGAATCACATTATCAAGAGGCATCAGAAAGCATTTCTGGAGCCTTCAGAACTAGTGCCCAGTTCTTAGCCTTCCTCTCAGAAAGTCAGACCCGGGTCAGGCGCGGGGAACTCTAAAATCCATTTCCAAAGCCAAGACCTGCTCCCGTTTTATAAGCTTAAATGCTGAAAGTGGGTTTGATTGTTGGCTCCACAAAAATGGAAGAGGAAGAAAAGGGACAAAAATGTGGCTTTTCGGGGTAAGGCTTTTATCAAAAGCAGGTACACTGTTCAGCACAAGCTGAGAGACAAAGGGTGCCTTGTGTAGCCCCCTCCACAGGTGGTTCTCAAGCTGCGAGGGGAGGAGAGGACTCAGGGGATGTTTTCTGTGTGCCCTGGAAAAGAAAGAGCGATTCACGAGAGCTGCACCAGGACCTGGCTTTGAGGTGCGCCCGCAGGCCCAGCTGGGCCAGCGGTCGCGTTTCATCGTAAGGAGAGGAGGCCTGCAGGGAGCCAGGCCTGGGGGAGGCAAAAGTTGCCCCGTGGCCCAAGGGCGACGCAGCCTCCCCTGAAAACATAATCGGAGCAGGCAGGGGTTCAGCAGGTCCCTGAGCAGGCCTCCTCGGGTCTGGGCGCCCAGCAGGGAGGGGCAGGGGACGAGAGACAAGCCCTTCTGCTTGGCAGTCTGTTCTCTGAGGCACTTCCGGGCGCAGTGGACCACACTGTCCACCACGCAGCCACTGGCCAAAGGCCCCTACTGAGGACCGAAAAAGCGGCTGCTCTGAAATGAGGTGTGCTGACAATTTAAAGGCAATTCCAAGAAAAGTGAGCTCAAAATAAGGAGCTGTGAAATGTCTCAATAATTTTATAACTGGTTTTGAGCTTTTGAATTGTTATGAGAGGGTATACCGAGTTAAATAAAACATGATTGATTGTACCTGCAAAAATTGATTTTACCTGATTTTACCTTTTAATAATGGTGACTGCTAGAAAATTTTAAATGGTATATATGGCTCATATATTTCCTTTGGGCTGTGCTACCTTGGAGAATGCTCAGCCAGAATGGCTCTGACATTCTGAACTAATTTTCTTTGGGGTACTGAATAAAGGAGAGATTAAGAGGCAAGGACACATCGAGTGAAGAACGTGCTTATGGTCCCGAGTCCTGCAGCCCCTGATCTGACGTAGGTCATTCCCAGAGCACCAAAGCAGCCTGTCTCCCTCTTGGTGGTTGTGTCCCTCACGTCTGATTCACACTGTGGTCCCAGCACCCATCTTGGCGTGGAGAGGCCCCTGGGTTTGTCCTAGGAAGGGGTGTTTTGTCTGGTCTCAGTTAAGCTCCCTTTGTGTCTAGTCATCTGTGAGTCACCCCAAAGGCTGCTTCTGGGGACCGACAGGCTGTCAGCGAGGGGGACAGACAAGATTGGGCTGCATGTCTCTCATCCTCCAGCAGCAAACCTGAGCTCATGGCACGTGGACAGGTTCCAAAATGGCGAGTAGAAGGTGCAAGGCCCCTTGTGGCCTAGTCAGAGCCATACACTGTCCCTTCTGCCACATTCTGTCGACCAGAGCCATCACCAGGCCAGTCCAGATTCCAGGGGCTGAGGAACAGACTCTCCTACTGACAGAGGAAGCTTCAGAGTCATATGGTAAGACCTATGCCTCAAGGGAGGGAAACAATTCGGTCCATTTTTAAAAACCAATCTATCACAGGGGCTGTCTACTTCCCTTAGTTATCCCTTGTCCATTATAGCCTAGACTCCAGCCAAACTGTAATCCTCACTTCCCAAACACGACGCCAGACGCGTTCAGACTTCTCTGTTCTTGCTTGGACTTGTTGTTTCTTTGTCCTCAACTGCCTCTTTCATCCCCTCATGCCTTCACCCTTACTTAAACTGCCTTTGAAAGGGTAACTTACGACTCCAGGTTTAAAGCAGCTGATTGAAGAGGTATTCTCCTCTGCTCCCTCTTGAAAACCTAGGAAAAGGATATAAAGGGGACTTTCTATAACGATGCATAAACCCACAAAGGCCAAGAGAAGAGAAACTGACAGCTGGTAAAGTATTTCAACAAAATGCAGGGATGTGGAAATCAGATGCACAGTGCCTAACCGAGTAGACCAGAAAGGGATGTGTGATCAAGCGATCAGTCTCCAGCAGAACACGAGCAGCCCGGAACCAGGGGCTGGGCGCCCGGCAAGGCGGGGTGGGAGGCGCTCACCTGTGCATTTGTTGAGTGTACAGGGAGCCACTGATCCCTGGATCTTCCCATCCTCCCCACACAGGCAGGTGAATAGCCTTCTTCACCCAGAGGCTCATAGGTTTCATCCTGAAGAGGCTTAGCCTGAGGAACTCTGGAGTTGGGAAGGGTAGACATAGCTCATGGAGCCATTCTGAAAAGAGAGATTAAGGAGATGTCTATGCACAAGAGGGTGAAACTTTCAGCTGCATGCCCAGCCTGGCTCTGGAAAAGTTGGCAACCAGCTTTATACCTCCTGAGCAAGAGCCCAAAAGATTCCTCTTTAGGGAAACGGACCAACTCAAAAAAAAAGATGTTAAAATGCTGACATGTATGAGTGCTCAATAAAATAATCAGGAGAGCTGCCTGATTCCCTCATAGGGAAGCCTCCATGCACAGCCCTAGCCCTCTTCCATACAGGTTGTTCCAGGCAGCTTGAAACAGGAACTATTTGCCACGGTCAAGAGACATTTGAACAAAGCCTCTACTATGACAGACAGCAATAAAACCAACAACAACAAAAGAGATGGGGAGATGGGTGGCAGAAGTCGGGTAATAAGAAAGGCAAGTCTAAGTTTGTATAAACAAAAGTCAATATATACTACTTACCTCTGAAAATATTAAGCACTAGCATCATAGGCATATTAGTTAGAAATATATTGGTAGAAGAATTAAAACTGGAAAGTGCTGGAAATCATTGTTTCTAAGGAGGAAAAAGAGGGCTTGGCTGATTTCATGAAAAGTTTTATAAAACTATTAGATGGACTCAACTCTGTACATGCATTAGTGTGTCAGGAGAAAAGATTATTGTTTTTTTAAATAAACAACACCTACTTAAACATCCTCTCTTCTGAAAAGACTTCGCAGTCTCCCGAGCAAGTCCATGGCTATACTTTATGTGTTTTCCTGTAACTACATTCAAAGAACTATGTTCATAGTTTATTGAAAGTCATGAATGAATACATTGAGGAAAACACAGTCATGCATTTAACCATGTTTTATCTGTAATGTATCTGTTAGACTGCCTACCTTTTTACTAGGCTTTATGCTTTTTGAAGTCAGAGCTAAGCCTTAATTTAGCATTGGGCATTCAGAAGATGTTCCTTACATATGACGGGTAGGGAATAGAGATTAAATTACAGCTACTTCATAACGCAAAATTTTCTCCCTTTAATTCATTTTCTATTTTATTTTTAACTTATCAATGTGTAATTAGTCTTGTTCCTAAAAGGAATCTACGCTGACTTATTAAAACATATCCAGGTACAAAAAAAAAGTGAAGAAATCAGGGCACATGGGAAGCCTGTCTTTAAAAAGTCACACCAACATACTATTTAAAACAAGAAAGAAGGAAGGACTGGGGAGGGAGGGATGAGAAACACAAGCAGGACAGCAGGAAGGAAGGACATTTAAGTGTCATCAAATGGCCAAAAGAATTTGCCCAATGCTTGCACTTCATATCCGCCCCACCATCCACTCTGGAAATTTCACAGCCAGCTGTTCGCTCAGGCTGTCTGTCCTTTGCGCTAACCAGTCCTTTCCACTGGCCAATGACTGATACCGACTCATCCTATAAGACCAGGCCAGCCAAGGTGTAGTCCATGGATGTGCACCTGTCTGTTTTCTGCATTTTTTAATTGGGGTATAATTACTTTACATTGTTGTGCTAGTTTCTGCTGCACAATGAAGTGAATCAGCTGTATGTGCAAGTATATTCCCTTCCTCTTGCACCTCCCTGTGACCCCCCACTCCAGCCATCTGTTATCACAGATCACCAAGCGGAGCGCCCTGTGCCATGTGCAGCAGCTTCCCATTAGCGATTTTAAACCAGTTAATTGAGGTAAGTTGAAAGAGAGCATTTAGATATGTTATATTATGATATGTTAATTTCATATCTTTGTACTCTAATAACAAAGTTGGGCTTGATTTTTTAAAAATTTTACTTTCCTAGTCAATCATTTTATTGTATTTGCAAGGTAGACTGAAAATTAAAAAGAGAAAAGTTTGAAAAGCTAGTATAGTTTGAAAAGCTACTTTAAGACTCCTTTCAGATATCACCTCCTCCAGGAAGCCTTACTATTTTCTCTCAGGTTCGGGGAGGGTGCTTCTCCTTGGCTATACTTCCACAAAGCCAAGCAAGTTTCTGACCTTGTGCAGTTCAAGTATCCGTTTGTAACTGTTTCCTCCAACAACTGTGAGCTTCTTGAGGGCAAGCACTGTATCGCTATATCTTCGTTATCTTTGCACCAAGGACAAAGCCCACATCAGATGTTTAATAAATGTTTGCCGAATATAAGAAACTGAGCAGTCTTGCTTGGGTATACACAGCCAATAGGGGATTCAGTAGTACCTGCTTATCTAAGTTTCCATTATTAATCAAATCATCTTTTGATTGACAATCTTTCTTTCAAACATGTTTAATTATTAGACACAGCTATTAGATTAGATCTGATAGGCAAACTGCCTGAAGAACTATGGATGGAGATTAATAACACTGTATAGGAGCCAGTGACCAAAACCATCCGAAAGAAAAAGAAATGCAAGAAGGCAAAACTGTTGTCTGAGAAGGCCCTACAAATAGCTGAGAAAAGGAGAAATGAAAAGGAAAGGAGAAAGGGAAAGATATATCACACTGAATGCAGAGCTCCAAAGAATAGAAGAAAAAGATAAGAAAGGCTTCTTAAGTGAACAATGCAAAGAAACAGAGGAAAACAATACAATGGGAAAGACTAGATACCTCTTCAAGAAAATTGGAGATATCAAGGTAACATTTCATGCAAAGATGAGCACAATAAAGGACAAAAACAGTAAGGACCTAACAGGAGCAGAAGAGTTTAAGAAGATGGTGCAAGAGTATATAGAAGAACTGACAAAAAAGGTCTTAATGACCTGGATAACCACCCTGGTATGGTTACTCACCTAGAGCCAGACATCCTGGAGTGTGAAGTCAAGTGGCTCTTAGGAAGCATTGCTATAAATAAAGCTAGTGGAGGTGATGGAATTCCAGCTGAGCTGTTTCAAACCCTAAAAGATGATACTGTTAAAGTGCTGCACTCAATATGCCAGCACACTAGAAAACTCAGCAGTGGCCATAGGACTGGAAAAGGTGTTTTCATTTCAATCCCAAAGAAGGGCAATACCAAACTTTCGAACAATTGCACTCATTTCACACGCTAGCAAGATAGAGCTCAAAATCCTTCAAGCAAGGCTCCATCAGTATGTGAGCCAAGAACTTCCAGATGTACAAGATGGATTTAGAAAAGGCAGAAGAACTGGCGATCAAATTCCCAACATCTGCCAAATCATAGAAAAAGAAAAAGAATTCCAAAAGCATCTACTTATGCTTCATTGACTGTGCTAAAGCTTCTGACTGTGTGAATTACAATAACTGTGGAAAATTCTTAGAGATGGGAATACCAGACCACCTTACCTGCCTCCTGCAAAAGCTATATGCAGGTCAAGCAACAGTTAGAACTGGACATGGAACAATGGACTGGTTCCAAATTGGGAAAGAAGTACACCAAGGCTGTATATTATTACCCAGCTTTTTCAATGTATATGTAGAATACATCATGTGAAATACTGGGCTAGATGAATCATAAGCTGGAATCAAGATTACAGGGAGAAATATTAACAATGCAGATGACACCACCCTAATGGCAGAAAGGGAAGAGGAACAAAAGAGCCTCTTGATGAAGGTGAAAGAGGAGAGTGAAAAAATTGGCCTAAAACTCAACTTTCAAAAAACAAAAATCATGGCATCTGATCCCATTACTTCATGGCAAATACACAGGGCAACAGTGGAAACAGTGACCGACTTCCCAAATCACTGTGGATGGTGACTGCAGCCATGAAATTAAAAGACGCTTGCTCCTTGGAAGAAAAGCAATGACAAACCTAGACAGTGTATTAAAAAGAAGAGACATCGCTTTGCCAACAAAAGTCTGTATAGTCAAAGCTATGGTTTTTCCAGTAGTCATGTATGAATGTGAGAGTTGTACCGTAGAGAAGGCTGATTGCCAAATAATTGATGCTTTCAAATGTGCTGTTGGAGAAGATTCTTGGGAGTCCTTTGGAACATCAAGGAGATCAACCCATTGAATCCTAAATGAAATCAACCCTGAATATTCATTGGATTGTCCAATATTCATTGGACAAATGCTGAAGCTCCAATACTTTGGCCACCTAATGTGAAGAGTGACTCACTGGAAAAGACCCTCATGCTGGAAAAGATTGAGGGCAGGAGGAGAAGAGGACAACAGAGGATGAGATGGCCGAATGGCATCACTGACTTAATTGACATGAGTTTAAGCAGACTCTGGGAGATGGTGAAAGACAGGGAAGGCTGGTGTGCTGCAGTTCATGGGGTTGCAAAGAGTTGGACACAACTTAGGAACTGAATATTACTATCCTGGGAGCCATTCTGACAAGTTTGTTTAGCATAAAGCTGTAAAGCTTTTCTCTGTATTTCATTTTGTGTTGATTTCATAGATTAACCCTGAGTAATTTTTCTAATTTTTGAGTTCAATTGAAATTTTTGCTCTACCACACTGCTCATATGGGAAAATGAAACCATTTCCTTGTACCACTATGAGGAAAATAGCATATAGTATATTCATATAACAGTACTATACATAGCACATATTAGACTTACAATAAGTTTTTCTCTCAAGGTATGGCAAACTTTAGGCATGTAACTTCTTCCCCTTGTATCTGAGGCAAACATTGCTAAATAATCATACTTTTATTATATTGACCTAAACCACCCTGGTGGTTCCCTGGTGGCTCAGTGGTAAAGAATATGCCTGCAATGCAGGAGATATGGGTTAGATCCCCGGGTCAGGAAGATCCCCTGGAAGAGGGCATGGCAACTCCAGTCTTCTTGCCTAGAAAATCCCATGGACCTGGCAGGCTGCAGTTCATAGGGTCACAAAGAGCCAGACACAACTGAAGAGACTTAGCATGCATGCTGCATGCACCCACTGACATAAACAGACCCTAGGCTGCTATTCAGCCACCATCAACTGAAGAGAAATGTAAATACACAGCTTATTTGTCACCCTCAGTACATATCATGCAACTCAGGATATGAGTGTAGGCTAAGGCTGAAGCAAGTGATGATCCCAATTTCAAACTAGTTTTTAACAAGTGTAGGATAGCAAGTCTAGTCAGCTTGCATTAGACGGTATAGAAAATGAGAACATACTTGTCTTCAGATTTCCTGAAGATGCAAGAACTATCACACTATGGAAGGAGAGGCAAGAAGTCCTTCTGGATGGTAATGCAGTCTCTGATTCTAAGAAACCAGAAGAAATGTAAACAGGTTACAGCTGGATTAAGATCTAACAAACCAGACTTCCCTGGTGCACAGTGGTTGGGAGTCTCCCTGCCAATGCAGGGGACATGGGTTCGATCTCTGGTCCAGGGAGATTCCACATGCCATGGGGCAAGTAAACCAACGAGCCACAACTACTGAGCCCATATGCCACAACTACTGAAGCTCAAATGCCCTAGAGCCCGTGCTCTACAACAAAAGTTATTGTTGTTCAGTTACTCAGTCATGTCTGACTCTTTGTGACCCCATGGACTGCAGCATACCAGGCTTCCCTGTCCCTCACCGTATCCCAGTTTGCTTAAACTCAGATTCACTGAGTCAGTGATGCCATCCAACCACCTCATCCTCTGTTGTCCCCTTCTCCTCCTGCCTTCAATCCTTTCCAGCACCAGGGTCTTTTCCAATGAGTCAGCTCTTCGCATCAGGTGGCCAAAGTATTGGAGCTTCAGCTTCAGCATCTGTCCTTCCAATGAATATTCAGGGTTGATTTCATTTAGGATTGACTGGTTTGGTCTCCTTGCTGTCCAAGGGACTCTCAAAAGTCTCCTCCAGCACCGCAGTTCAAAGGCATCAGTTCTTCAGTGCTCAGCCTTTTTTACTGTCTGGCTCTCACATCCATACATGACCACTGGAAAAACCATAGTATTGACTATACGGACCTTTGTAGGCAAAGTAATGTCTCTGCTTTTTAATACACTGTCTAGGTTTGTCATTGTTTTTCTTCCACAGAGCAAGTGTCTTTTAATTTCATGGCTGCAGTCACCATTAACAGTGATTTTGGAGCCCAAGAAAATAAAGTCTGACACTGTTTCCATTGTTTCCCCATGTATTTGCCATGAGGTAATGGGGCCAAATGCCATGATCTTTGTTTCTTGAAAGTTGAGTTTTAAGCCAGCTTTTTCACTCTCCTCTTTCACCTTCATCAAGAGGCTCTTTAATTTCTCTTTGGTTTCTGCCATAAGGGTGGTGTCATCTGCATATCTGAGATTACTGATATTTCTCCTGACAATCTTGATTCCAGCTTGTGCTTCATCCAGTCTGGTATTTCGCATGATGTACTCTGCATATAAGTTAAATAAGCAGGGTGTTCAATACACAGCTTTGACGTAGTCCTTTTCCAGTTTGGAACCAGTCCATTGTTCCATGTCCAGTTCTAACTGTTGCTTCTTGACCTGCATACAGGTTTTGCAGGAGGCAGGTAAGGTGGTCTGGTGTTCCCATCTCTTTAAGAATTTTCCACAGTTTGTTGTGACCTACACAGTGAAAGGCTTTAGTGTAGTCAATGAAGCAGAAGTAGATGATTTTCTGAAATTCTCTTTTTCTATGATCCAATGGAGGTTGGCATTTGACAACAAGGAGTCACTACAATGAAAAGTCCAAGCACCTCAACTAGAGAGTAGCCCCCACTTGCTGCAACTAGAGAAAGCCCACACACAGTAATGAAGATCCAGTATAGCCCAAATAAATAAATAAATAAGACCTAAGCAACCAATGCATTTCCCTCAAGAGACAAGAGTTGGTAAATATCCAATTCCCAATAACTTTATGTGACAATGTATGAAACCTTTGTGTCACTCCTTAGGATGAGGCATGGAGAGTGAATGGGTGCTTCAGACATAAAACATTTTATTAGAAACAATATAATGAGAAACAATAAAATGAGAAACAATGTAAAACTGTATTAGACAGTGAGTACAATTATGTAGTAACTATGCATAGCATAAGAAGACTGGATGGGAATACATCAAAATAAAGGCTGTAGTCTCTCTTAGAATGTAGTTATAGATATTTTTCTTGTTTTTGGATCTTCTATAAGCCGTTTTATTAAAAATGGGGAGGGAGGTTCTAGAAGGAGGGACCATGTGTATACCTATTTCTGGTTCATGTTCATGTATGGCAGAAACCAATAAACATTATAAAGCAATTATCCTTCAATTAAAAATAGATAATTTTTTTAAAAATAACATTAAAAATGAATTAACTCTTTCACATCCTACAATATTCTAAATAAAAGAACACTTAAGAATAGGGCAACCTATTGGGCAACAGTGGTCTCTTTAGCTGTAGGGGCCTGGAGCAAGGAGGTTGAATAAGTAAGCAATGAGCATTTTGTTGGTTTCCTGATTCTTTCCTGGCTAAGTACAGGAAGAGAGAAGAAAAACTCATCTAAAGAAAGTCATATGCCAAAAGCATAGAAAACTGAGATTCCCATATCCCCCAAGAAGGAGAGAGCTTGATATCTCAATGAGAGAAGTAAGGACTGATTCACTAATTGTGCTATGTGTGTGTGTGTGTGTGTGTGTGTGTCTTTCAAGGTCAGAGGTAAATCTGGACCATCTGGGATGAGTCTCTTCTTTGCATAACCTGGTTTGATTTCAGCGCACACAATAGTATTACCACATCCACACAGCTTACGAACTGGAAGTTTGCGAATCCTCTTCAAATATGCCAGTGTCAACTGGGGGTTTCTGAAAGGGCCCATTTAAACCTGACCATCACTATAATGCATTACTGAGACAGCAGCGTGCAAAAAAAGTATCAAAGGAAAACAAAAGGATGTTGTCCTTTTATTGTAATCCATTGGAAGAGAGGTGATGAATGCTTTGAAACAAAGCATTTAACAGGAGAACACTGAATACTGTGTCACTAGGAGGAAATAGTCTTATTTATCTACAAGATAAGGGCCATGTGTTGCCAGGTGCATTGCTAACTCTTTCCAGAAACTTGGTGTCTGGGTTGGAAATGACCTGAGTATCTCTTCCCCCAGAGGCTTTGGTTTTCTAATTATTAGTGGAATGTGGTATAAAGGCCAAAGATGTGATCTTTTATTAGGTTACAAGTTCATTGCCAGCCTGAGGTGTTGTATTTTTTATCCATTTTCTTTAGAATAACTGCCTTAGATGTCTCCTTCATGTTGATTCCTAATGCTTTTTTTTTCCTCCAAATCTCCTGAAACCTAGATAAACTCAACACATACCCACATCCTCTAAGGTACAACTGTCAGGGGCTCTTTTGCATGCTTAAGAGACTGAAGTGATGGGGTTTAGATTGACAAGGCGGGCTGGGCACTCACTGAGCCCATGAGAACCTCTCATTAGCACACACACACCAGCCACGAGGCAGGTCGGACCCCTATGAAGTTGCCGGAATTCAGACACTAACTATAGATGCTGTCAGATGGGCTGCTAGGAAGGGCTACTGCCACGTGAGCCTCCTCCTCCTTGACTATCTTTTCACCCTTGCCGTTTGATAGTCAGCAGTTCTTTTCTGTTGGTTGGTTTTGTATGTTTTAGGGGGTGGGGAGCATGATGGGAAAAGGTACTCATTTCTATACTGTTGTGGCTACTAAAAGGCAAAGTTGAGGGTAACTGCCAAAGGCTACTCCTTTCTCTTTGTTCACTTGATCTGTTTGGACCAATGCAGAAGGGAAAAAGGCAGACAGAATGGCTCTGAAAAGTTGCACTCTGTTTTAAAGCTGATAAAAGGATGTGTTTCAGCTTAGGAGAAAAATATATTATGAAGTGCCTGAGTAATTAAACAAATGGTATTTGCAAACATCTGCCATCCAGTACTGTTGCCTGTGTTCAAACAAAGCCTCCCAGTGTCTTTGGCAAACCAGGGTGAGATAAGCTGGGTGCCATTTGCTAAATGAACTCTTCCAGATTACAGTGCTATGGCCTGAGGGAATTCATTCAAACCCACATGGGAAAATTAACTGCCAAAGAGGTAGCTATTCCCTAAAAAAAAAAAAAAAAAAAACCCTAGAAACAAACAAACAAACAAAAAAACTAGAACCTGGAGTGAAGTTGGCAGTAAGTCAATGAGTATTTTATTAACCTTTGCCAAACCATGTTTATTATTTACATCTGAATGACAGAATCCTAAAGTTATAAAAGGGAAAAATGAGACTTCTGGTTGAGAATGGCTTCTAATAGGACTACTGCTTCCCTTGCAATTTCTCCAGGCCATACCTATAAAGATAAACCCAAAGATAGAAACTTTCAATAGCATCAAAGACAACCAGTCCAATGCACAATATGGGGGAAATGGCTAAAAATGCAGACACTTTCTGAACTTTGGCTCTCCTATTTAATAGTTCAGTAACTTTTTCTCACCTGCAGAGTAGAGATGATGGGGACATTTTCATAGGCTGGTTATGAGGATTGGAGAAGATATGCCTGTATGCATGACATCAAGTAAATACTTAGTAAATGTTAGCATGAGTAGCATAGCTTCATGGTTATTAATGTTGTCATTATAAAACAGGAGTTCCTCTGTAGTCCTGAAATTGTAGCAAATGGAGAAAGTAATGGCAAAGAATGTTCTAGATTTACTGAGAGGAACTCATTTTAGTATATTTCCTATTCCTAGTCCCAGTCCTATCTGCAACTAATATAAAGGAGAAACTGGCAGAGAAGTGTGTCCTCTGGGTGAATATTTGGAAAAAGAGACAATAATAACCTCCCCTTCCCCGTGGGGGAAGACACCTGGTGTTTCTTCTCTAAGAGGTTGAGGGAGGGAGATCCTAAGAATAACTCTGTTTTGGGGTGTCCAACACCTCCATTTTTCATTGACTAAATGACTATCCTTCCCCTGAAGGTTGGTGAGGCAACAGGTCTGCTGAGTATCCAACGTGTCCCTTGGTCTTGGAGAAAAGACAAGAAAGAGATGGTAGAGTTGAGGGAAGAAGTGACTGAGAGACTGCTTAGGTTTCCACTGCATTCATAGCAAGGCTAAAAGAATGTTCCACGGTTGGGTGGGCACCACTTTGAGATGGCTGGCCTTTTTTCATTTCACCTATGTGTCAACAAGGAGCCCCATCTACCATGTAAAAGCAAGTCAGTCACAGAGGCTGCTGGAATCAGAAGGTGGGAGAGAAACCCAACTCCTCAAGTCAAGGGCTCTACAGAGTTCAGGGTCCTTTGTGTCCCAGCTCCTCCAAGGAGACCATCAGAGAGCCAGAGCCAGCAAGGGGAAACTGGCCACACACAGAAGTGTCAACGATCCACTGGTTGCAGTCAGAGAAGCCGAGACAATGAACAATGAAAGGACCTGCCTCTAGTCCTCTGTCCTGTCCTTCTTTCCCACTTAAATCCCTTGAGAGGGGACAGCTCTGAAGTGCCATCTTTAGCCCGATTTGCAGTAGGAATGGGGATAGAAAGAGCTTTGAATTCATTGTAAGACTGACACTTAAAACTGATTATGAGTGAGGCTTATTAATCTATTCTAATAATCAAAAGTGACTGAAAACACTGCAGAATCTGAGCAAAATACCAACAAGGGAACCATAACCCGATGGTGGAAATGGCAGTTAACAGAGCATAAATATTTAGAAAAAAATTCATATTTTTGATTCATTGTATGAGATTTCTTAATAAAGTACATGTTATTATTATTACTAGTTATAAGGCTGATGGGGCAAGATTTAAAAAGAAAACTGTATATAGAGGTTTCAATTCACAACCAACGCTGGCTTTAAATCATGAAACAGAAATTGTCTGAGAAAAGGCATAAAAGATGCCAATCATTCTACCATGAGCCCACTGACCCAGATGATCAAGCCGACACAAACCAGAAAACGGGGCTACGACCCCTCTCTCTCCACTAGGAGTGCTCTGTGAAAACATTTTTTCCTGCAGTAGTCTTCATCAGCATCGTCTTGTAACCAAGCAAGTAACACACACACACACAAAAGACCTTGCTCAGAAATTTAAGGACAAACCATGGTGCTGTCTGAAGTCTACAGCCCACATCACAAAGTACTGGCACATGGAGACAGCCTCGACAGTATACCCTGATCCCTATACTTCATTCCTTTTCTTGGCTCAGAACACCAGAGAATCACACAGGAAAAGAAGCAGCATCTGTTGAGAGCAGAGGTTCATTAGGTCAAAGTTTCCCGGGAACAAAGGGTTGGAAGGGAAACAATATACACTGACTTGTGTTTTAGCTGAAGAGGCATCAACTCAGTGAAGCCTGTGACCAGGTGAAACAGAGATATACCTAGGGAATGCATTCAAGAGTCCAAAGCATTCCTACAACTGAAGATTTCTAATGTTTTTTAAAACCACTTTATTATACGCTACATGTGTAAAATAAATAGCTGGTGGGAAGCTGCCGTGTAGCACAGGGAGCTCAGCTTGGGGCTCTGTGATGACCTAAAAGGTTGGGATGTGGGGTGGTGGTGGGAGGGAAGCTCAGCAGGGAGGGGATGTATGTATACATATAGCTGATTCACGCTGCCGGACAGCAGAACAAACACAACACTGTAAAGCAATTCTACTTCAATTTTAAAAAATAAATAAAATCCCCACTTTATGGAGGTAAGTTAAAAAGTTGTACATAGTTAATGTATACAACTCGATGAGTTTGATGATAAGTATACGCCTGTGAAACCATCACCACCATCAAGGCCATAAACAAGAAAGAAATCTTAGTCACAATACGGATGGACCTGGAGAGTATTAAGCTAGGTGAAATAAGCCAGGTACAGAAAGACAACGATCATATGTTCTCTCTTACATGTGGGATCTAAGATAGTCAAATTCATAAAAGCATAGTAGAATAGTGGTTGTCAGGAATGGTGGGGATGAGAAAATGGAGAGGTGATATCCAAATAGTCAAAGGTTTGACATGCAAGATAAATATGTTCTGGAGATGAACTATACAGCTTAGTGTCTGTAACTAGCAACTGCATTGTATACTTAAAATTTGCTAAGAGGATAGATCTTATGTTAACTGCTTTTGCCACATACATGAAAAATAATAAAGCAAGTTGGGGGAAACTCTGGGAACTGAGGGGTATGTTTAATGTCTTGATGTTGGAGATTTTAAATGTCTTTAATGTTAAAAAAAAAAAGTAATGTAACCTCCCATAACAATGAAAAAAGTGAACAAAAATGTGTTAATCAACCATTCTGAGACATTGGTTGATAGGCAGTACCATTAACAGATTCTGACCCTTAAAGAAGGGAAAACAAATGAGGTAAATCCTGAAATCCCTTGGATTTCTGATAACAGACACTCTGTAGGTTGCTAAATCAGGAAGAGAATCCTACACAGAGCATGGTACTCTCACTGAAGTCAGGGAGGCAGAGGAGGCTGGAATTTGCAGGGCAGAGTATCATAAGGGAAGGTACCGTACAGAACAAGAACTCCAGAAGTTTTTCACGAGGATGTCTGAGACTCTTGCTGAACACTATGCCACCTTTGTGTAGGATGAGACTCCACAAGGTTGAGCAAAAAGTGCTGGGGAAATTATAAGTTGAACCACTTTCAGAGCTCATACAGGATTGGAGATGTTCAAGCTTCACACACGTGCCTTAGTACTAGGATCAGTCTAGCCTTTAAACAAAATTTTAAAAGGATCAAGTTGATCAACAAATAATTGCTTGTCATATCAAAGTCCAACACTCTAAAAGAAAGACAGTAATCTCCAGTGCTCAAAAATATAAAAAAGTCCAGCATCCAGCCAAGAATCACTAGACACAGAAGGAAGTTAGGACATATAAGTCATAACAGGAAGAAAGGTCAGTCAGTCAAAACAGATGCAAAATGACAGAAATGGAGGAATTAACTGACAATGGGCCTAAAACATGATTGTAACAGCTGTGTTTAAGTATTTAAAGGAAAATATGTACATAATAAAAAGGGAAATGTATGACACAAATAATATAACTTCTATGAATGAAAATATCTAAAATATCTAAAATGAAAAATTCACTGTATGGGATTAATAGTAGATTAGACACTGCAGAAGAAAAGGTGCTGAACTTGAAACATCAAAAAAGAAACTATTCAAACAGAAGGACAGAGGCAGACTGAAAAAGTCTTAGTAACCTATGAAACAACACAAAGTGTTACAGTGTTTGTTTAAACGTGATGCAAGGCGGACAAAATCTTTGAAGATATAATGGCCAAAGTTTTCAAATTTGATAAAAATAATAAACCCATAGATTTAGGGTATTTAATAAGCTCAAGCAGCATAAACACAAAGCAAGACACAATGTAATTAAACTGCTGCAAATTACAGATAAACAAGTAAAAAAATTATAACACAATTCTCACCAAAAAATAGGCATGCCAGAAAACAATGGAATGGAAGGGGCTGAATGTGTGTCTTGTGGGGTGAGGTGGCGGGCACAGAAGCCCTATACTTAGAATTCTATATTCAACAAAAACATCCTTCAAAAATTAAAGTGAAATAAAACTTAACCAGACAAACAAAAGTTCAGGAAATTCATTACCAGTAGGCCTGAATCATAATAAATATGAAAGGAAATTCTCAAGTAGAAGAAAAAAGATCTATAAACGAAAAAAAGAAAAGCACCAGAAATGGTAAAGAGATGGGAAAATCTTTAAAATATTTTTCCTACTTTAAAATTTTTTAAAAGACTATTGACTAGTAAAAGAAAGGTAGTAACAACATAGTGAGGTTTATAACACACATATCAGTAAAATATATGCCAACAAGATCCAAAAGGGGAAAAAAGGGAAATGGAAGCAAAACAATATATGATTTTTATATTATACATGAAATAGAATAATATTTAAAAGTAGGCCAATAAGTTAAAAAGGCATATTATAATTTGGAAAGAAACCATTAAAATTAAAAGAGGTATAGTCAGTAAACCAATAGTGGGGATAAAATGAAATATTAAGAAAACACTAAATTAATCCAAAAAGGTAAAAAAACAGAACAAAGGATAGGACAAACAGTAAATAAATAGCAAGATGACAGATTTAAACACAACTATAAAAGTATAAAAGGGCTTCCTGGGTAGCTCAAATGGTAAAGAATCTGACTGCAATGTGGGAGGCCTGGGTTTGAACCCTAGGTCGGGAAGATCCCCTGGAGAAGGGCATACCAACTCCAGCATTCTTGCCTGAAGAATTCCATGAACAGAACAGCCTGGTGGGTACAGTCCATGGGGTCTCAAAGAGGCAGACATGACTGCGTGATTCACTCACTTTCACTCATTAAAGTAATTACATTAAGTGTAAATGACCTAAATGAGTAGCTCTAAAACTGTGGTCTACTGGCCCCTTAACAGAAATCAGCATAGAACATCAAACTGTACTGGCAATCACTGTACTGTTCATTATTGTTAAATGCACAGAGAAAAGAGTCAGTCTCACTTAAGAAAATGCTTCATGTAGCAGTACAAATTACTGACATTATTAAATTATAACCCTTAAATACCTCTTTTATAAAATATTCCCTCCTCTTTGTCTTTCGTAATACGTCATGGCATAAAATCTATTTTGTCTGATACCATTAGAGCTATTTTTATCTTTCTTATGATTACTGCCTGCATGGTATATCTTGTGTAATCCTTTTATTTTTAATCTATTTATGTCTTTGAACATAAATTTTGTCTCTTGTAGACAGCAAATAGTTGGATCTTGCTTTTTTTATCCAGTCTGACCATCTGTGCCTTTTGATAGTTCTTATTCAATTTATTATAAAATAGTAATTGATATGGTTATATTTATAATTAGGAAGTTATAGCAATTACAAGTCCATTCTCATCTAACAACAAAATCTTAAAATAAAATGATGCAAAAACTAAAAGAACTGAAAGGAGAAACACACAGTTCAACAATATATTTGATCATTTCAATAGTCCATTCTCAATAACTGACAAAATAACTAAGCAAAAAGCCATCAGGGATAGAGACTTGAACAAACATATTAACCAACATTCCATAACTGACACTTGTAGACCACTGCATCCAAAACCAGCAGAATATACCTGCTTTTCAAACATACTTGGAACATTCTTCAAGAGGTATGATATACTAGGCCATAAAATAAATCTCAAAAAATTTTGTAAAAGTTGAAAAGTGTACTTTTCAACCATAATGAAATTAAATTAGAACTCAATAGTTGAAATAAATTGAAAAATTCCTGAATTCTTCAAATTAAACAACACACTTCTAAATAATCTATGGTCAAAAAATATGTCATGAGGGAAATTACAGTGTCTAAAATTGAACGAAAAACTAAAGCATATCAAAATTATGGGATACAGCTAAAGCAATACTAAGAGGGCAATTCATAGCTTTGAAACATCTATGTTAAAAAAGAACAAATCAGCAATTTAAGCTTTACCTTAAGAAACTAGAAAAAGAAAAACAAACTAAACTCAAGGTAAGCAGAAGAAAAGAGAGTGGAAATAAGAAATAATAGTACAAATCAATGAAATAGAAAAAATAGAAAATTAGTGAAAAAATATCTTTTACAAAAAAATCACAAAATTGACAAAAAAGAAAAATAGGTTTTAAAAATTAAGAATAAAAGAGGGGACATTGCTACTTAAACTATTGAAGTGAAAAGACATCTAAGGGAATACTATGAAAAACTGTGTGTCAACAAATTAGACACATTGGATGAAAAAGACAAATTTCTAGAAAGATAGAAATTCCCAAAACAGACATAAGAAGAAACAGATTCCATATGTTTATCTTTTTTTTTTTCATTACCCTAGGAGAGAAATCCAAAACAACAAAAAAAATACTGCTGCAATTTATGTCAAAGAGTATTCTGCCTATGTTTCCCTTATGGAGTTTTACAGTATTGGGTATTACATTTAGGTCTTTAATCCATTTTGAGTTTATTTTTATATATGGTATTAGAGAATGTTCTAATTTGATTCTTCTATACACATCTGTCCAGTTTTCCCAGCACCACTAATTCAAGAGACTTATCTTTTCTCCATTATATATTCTTGCCTCCTTTATTGTAGACTGATTGACCATAATTGTGTGGCTTTATTTCTGGGCTCTCTATTCCGTTCCATTGATCTAGAAGTCTGCATTTTGTTTGTTTGTTTGTTATTTTAACTTTTAATTTTATATTGGAGTATGTTTGTTGACAATGTTGTGTTAGTTTTGGATGTACAGCAAAAGGATTCAATTATACATATAATGGATCTATTCTTGTTCAAATTATTTTCCCATTTAGGTTGTTACATAATAATGAGCAGATTTGCCCGTGCTATACAGTAAACAACTGTTTTTGCCAATTCCACACTGTTTTGACTACTGTAGCTTTGTTATACAGTTAGAAGTCAGGAAGTGTGATTCCTCCAGTTCTGTTC
Source organism: Odocoileus virginianus (assembly GCF_023699985.2). Classification (NCBI taxonomy): domain Eukaryota; kingdom Metazoa; phylum Chordata; class Mammalia; order Artiodactyla; family Cervidae; genus Odocoileus; species Odocoileus virginianus. Next base: position 31,103,990 of record NC_069691.1, read on the forward strand.
TTCTTTCTCAAGATGGTTTTGGCTATTTGGGGTCTTTTGTGCTTCCATATAAATTGAAAATTTTTTGTCTTAGTTCATGAAAAATGCCATTGGTAATTTAATAGGAATTGCATTGAATCTGTAGATTGCCTTGAGTAGTACAGTCATTTTAACAATATTGATTCTTCCAATCCAAGAACACATGTATCTTTCCATCTGTTTGTGTCACCTTCAATTTCATTTTTCAGTGTCTTATAGTTTTTTGAGTACAGCTCTTTTGCCCCTTAGGTAGGTTTATGCCTAGATATTTTATTCTTTTTTGATGCAATGGTAAATGAAATTGTTTCCTTAATTTCTCTTAAGATAGTTCACTGTTAGTATACACAACTATAACAGATTTCTGTATATTAATTCCAGCAATCTTATGAAATTCACTGATAGACTCATAGTTTTTTGGAAGCATATTTAAGATTTTCTATGTATATTATCCCCTGCAGAAGGAAATGGCAACCCACTCCAGTACTCTTGCCTGGAGAATTCCATGGGCAGAGGAATCTGATGGGCTACAGTCCAGAGTCGCAAAGAATCGGACACAACTATGTGACTAACACACACAAACGTATATTATGATCTCATATGTGAACAGTGACAATTTTACCGCTTCTTCTCCAATTTAGATTCCCTTTCTTTTTCTTCTCCAATTTCTGAGTCTAGGACTTCCAAAACTATGTTGAATAAAAGTAGTAAGAGTGAGCATCCTGGGACTTCCCTGATGGTCCAGTGGCTAAGACTCCATGCTTCTAGTGCAAGGGGCCCAGGGTTCGATTCCTGGTCAGCAAACTAGATCCCATATGCCATAACTAAGAGTTCATATGCTGCAACTACAGATGCTGCCTGCTGCAATGAAGATTGAAGATCCTGTATGCTGCAACTAAGACTTGGAGCAGCTAAATAAATATTAAAAAAAAAAAAAAAAAAAAAGAGTGAGCATCCTTGTCTTATTCCTAACCTTAGAGGAAATGCTTTCAGCTTTTCACCATTGAGTAAGATGTTAGCTGTGGGTCTGTCATATATAGCCATTATTATGTTGAGGTATTTTCCCTCTATGCACACTTTCTTAAGAGTTTTTATCATAAATGGATATTGAATTTTATCAAAAGCTTTTTCTGCATCTTTTGAGATGATAATATTATTTCTATTCTTCAGTTATTTAATGTGGTCTATCACACTCATTTGCAAGATATTGAAAATTCCCTGCTTCACAGAAATAAATCTCATACTACTCAAGGAAATCTACAGATTCAACGCAATCTCTATCAAATTACCAATGGCATTTTTCATAAACTAAGACAAAAAATTTTTAAATTTATATGGAAACACAAAAGACACCAAATAGCCAAAATAAAAGTATTGTTGAAGTTGGTTTGCTAGTATTTTGAAGAATTTTGTATCTATGTTCATCAGTGATACTGCCCTTGTAATTTTCTTTTTTTGTGATATCTTTGATTTTGGTATCAGGGTGATGCTGACCTCATAGAATAAGTTCAGAAATGTTTCTTCCTCTGCAGATTTTTTGGAATAGTTTCAGAAGGACAGATGTTAACTCATCTCTAAATGTTTCGTAGAATTCACCTGTGAGGCTATCTGGTCTTTTGGGCTATCTGGGCTTTTGTTTGTTGGCAGTTTTTAAATTAATGATTCCATTTTAGTACTGGTAACTGGTCTGTTTATATTTTCTATTTCTTCCTGCTTCTGCACAGAAAAAGAAGCCATAACAAACTGAAAAGACAACCTATGGACTGGGAAAACATATTTGTAAATGATGCTATTGACAAGGGCTTTATTTTCAAAATATATAACAGCTCATATAGTTTAATATAAAAAACACAAACAACCCAATCAAAAATGAGCAGAAGAGTTAACCAGACATCTCCCCAAAGAAGACAAATAGATGGCCAACAGTTGCATGAAAAGACGCCTAGTATCATTAATTATTGTTGTTTAGTCACTAAGCTGTGTCCAACTCTTTTGCAACCCCATGGACTGCAGCCTGCTGCTGCTGCTGCTAAGTCGCTTCAGTTGTGTCCAACTCTGTGCGACCCCATAGACGGCAGCCCACCAGGCTCCCCCGTCCCTGGGATTCTCCAGGCAAGAACACTGTAGTGGGTTGCCATTTCCTTCTCCATGTAGCCTGCTAGGCTCCTCCATCCATGGGATTTCCCAGGCAAGAATACTGGAGTGGGTTGCCATTTCCTTCTCCAGGGGATCTTTCCAACCCAGGGATCGAACCAACGTCTTGCATTGCAGATGGATTCTTTACCACTGAGCCATGAGGGAAGTCCTACCACTAATTATTAGAGAAAGGCAAATCAAAACTACAATGAGGTGTCACCTCACACCAGTCAGAACAGCCATCATTAAAATGTCTCCAAATAATAAATTCTGGAGAGAGTGTGGAGAAAAAGGAACCCTCCCACGCTGTTGGTGGCAATCTGAATTGGCATAGCCACTGTGGAGAACAGTACGGAGGTTGCTTAAAAATCTAAAATCAGAGTTATCATATGATCCTGCAGTTCCACTCTTGGGCATACATCTGGAGAAAACCATAATTTGAAAAGATATATGCACCCCAATGTTCACTGCAGTAGTGTTTATAATAGTCAAGACATGGAAGCAGTCTAAATGTCCATCAACAGAAAAATGGATAAAGAAGAAGTGGTACATATATACAACTGAATATTACTCAACCATAAAAAATAATGAAATAGTGCCATTTGCAGCACAAGGATGGACCTAGAGATTATCATATAAGTGAAATGAGTCAGAAAGAGAAAGGCAAGTATCATGTGACATAACTTATAAGTGGAATCTAAAAAAAAAATGATAGAAGTGAACTCATTTACAAAACAGAAATAGACTCACAAATATAGAAAACAAACATATTTCGCAAAGAATAGGAGGGGAGCACAGGAAGAAGTAAATTAGGAATTTGGGATTAACATAAACACACTACTATACATAAAATATATAAACAGCAAGGTCGTACTATATAGCACAGGGAACTATATTCGATAGCTTATAATAATATATAATGGAAAAGAATATGAAAAAATATATATTTATATACTATATAATATGTACATACATGTTACTGAATCATTTTACTTTTGCTGTATAATTGAAACTAACATTGTAAATTAACTATTTCAATTAAAAATGGTTAAAAATTCCAAAAAAAAAAAAAAAGAAGAAATAGAAAACCTGAGTAGATCTCTAACAAAGGAACAAATTGAATAAGTAACTAAAAACTTTCTAGCAGAGAAAAGCTTAGGTCCAGTTAGTTTCACTGGTGAAATCAAACATTTGAATAAACAATACCAATCCTTCCTAAGTGTTTAAGCAAGTATATTAGATTAAAAATTCAGATTATTTATAAAACAAAATACCACTGTAAGAAAAGGAATCAAATTGATACTCACAACATGAATGAATCTCAAAAACATAATGCTGACCAGAAACCTGTAAAACAAAAAGGACATACAATATAATTCCATCTATGTGAAGTTTTAGAAAAGGCAGATCTAATCTATAGTGAGAGAAAGCTGACCAGTGTTTTCTGGAATTGGGAGTGAGCTTCCCCAGGGAACTTTTTGTGGTGACTGAATATTCTGTATCTTGACTGTGGTCATCACAAAGTATGAAACCCACTGGAATGTGGGCTTCCCTGGCGACTCAACAGTAAAGAATCCCCCTGCAATGCAGGATACCCAGATTTGGTCCCTGGGTCAGGAAGATCCCCTGGAGAAGGGAAAGGCTGCCTACTTCAGTATTCTTGCCTGGAGAATTCCATGGACAGAGGAGTCTGTCAGGCTTACAGTGCATAGGGCCATAAACAGTCAGACACGACCGAGTGACTAACACTTTCACACGCACACACAACTAAAATGTACATGTAAAATCGGTATCTTATATTTCACGCAACCCACCTCAGTAAAACTGACTTTAAAATGAAAGATACAAAATATTATCTGACTTTAAAATTTCAAATTATATTCATTAAAAAATAAGTGGAAATATGGAAAGAAAAAATTAAAAATTCCTTGCTTCAAATGGGTAGAGGTGTTAAAAATACTATTTTTTAAATGAAGGTCACAGTGAGGAAAGTACAGGTGAATACTTCTGAAATTTTAACCAATAATTATTAGAAGCATTAAATGCACACTACATCCCTTCAAGAATATAATTAACATTATATATCATATATGAAAAACTGAACTGTGCAAAAAGTTGTGGTGATATTCTGTAAATGTAAACAAATTTAAAGTTAGTCTTCTGTGTATGTATGTGTGCTCCGGTGCTCAGTCATGTCTGACTTTCTGTGGCCCCATGAACTGTACCCCTCCAGGCTCCTCTGTCCATGGGATTTTCCAGGCAAGAATACTGGAATGGGTAGCCATGCCCTCCTCCAAGGGATCTTCCCGACTCAGGGATCAAATCTGCATCTCCTGCACTGCAGGCAAATGCTTCACCACTAGCTCCACCTTTTTAATATATACTTTTTACAAAAATACAGGTTTATAGAAATACACAAAAACACTGAAGTTTTAAAAAATTAAAGTTACATTGGAGTTTATAGACTGGAGTAAATAGATTCAGCAGCCTAATACAAATAAGCAACACTATTAAAGTTTTCTGATAAATAAAGGAAAATACATAATGTTGATTTAGGAAAGAAAGGCTTTTTTAAAAACAATATAAAACCACAGGCATCTTACAATGCTTAAATTTCAAGATAATTTAATACTTCCATAAACCATAATGATTGTAGCAAATTTTATTACCCATGTTTGTCCTCAACAATATCTTCCTTTTAAAATGATTTTCCTGTTAAATGTGAACTTGCCACTCTTCCTAAGAAGAGTGTCAAATTCTCTTTCACTGAATCTGGGTAGGCTTGTAACTACAGCAGGCTTCTGACTTCTGGAACTAGGTCACAAAAGGTGATACAGCTCTTACCTGGTTCTCTTGGGCCACTCTCTTCTGGAACCCAGCCATCATGAAGTGGGGAAGCCCAAACAGATTTATGGAAAGAACCACATGGATGTCCTCAATGACAGCCCAGTTGCAGTCCCAGCTGAGAGCCAGCATCAACCATCAGACATGTGAGCGAATGCGGCTCTGGCTGATTGTAGTTTCCAGTAATACATTCCTTCGCAGTCTTCAAAACTTTCTAGCTGAGGCCTGAGACACTATGGAACAGAGAAAAACTGCTGTGCCCTTTCTGAATTCCTGACCCACAGAATCTGTGACTGTAAGAAAATGCTTGTTGGTTTTGTACCACGAAGTTTGGGGTTATTTGTTACACAGCAGTAAAGAAAAACCATTAAAAAAAAAGAGAGACTGGGCTAAAATATAGAAATATGTTGAATAAGTTAAAAAATAATATCCAGAAAATATGAAGAGTTAATAACACACAATAAGGAAAAGCAAAGAGTCCAGTCAAATATTCAAATGCCATACAGAAGGAACTTGGGAAGAAAAAAATGAACAGATGCTCACCTCTATTAGAAGGACATAAATTTTAAAGATTAATAGTACCAAGTGAGGCTGTGTGTAGACTAAAGAAGTTTGGAAGGCAATTTGGTATTTCCTATCAAAATTTAAAATATGCACATCCTTTGACTTGTCAATGTCACTTCTAGAAATCTACTTATAGAAATACTAGCAAATGAATGTAAAGGTTTTTGTACAAGTGTTTACTGTAACATTGCTTATAATAGCCAAAAAAAAGATGTTCATTGTAGAGGCACAGTTAAATATATTATAGGATATTGACATGATGAAATCTATAGTAAAGGTAGAAAGAATGGGGGAAGACTATTATGCCTTCATAGGGATGATCACCAAAATACATTGTTAACAATGAAAACCACAGAAAAGTTAGTTTGGTCTTCCTTGAAAGCCAAACAACTGTGCATGTGAAATAGTTAGGTTGTTGGGTAGGTAGGCAGATATGAGATATGTGAAGAAAAGGAAGAGAAATGATGGATACTAAGCTACTGTCAGTAGCTGCCTCTGGGGATCACAGTAGAAATGGGGATTTTTCACATTTTGTTCTAAATGGTGATAAGTGCTATGGAGAAAAAAAAAAAATAGCAAGAACAAAAAGATAAATACTGGTGAAAAAGACACATGTACCCCAATGTTCATTGCAGCACTATTTATAATAGCTAGAACACGGAAGCAACCTAGCTGTCTATCAACAGATGAACAGATAAAGAAGCTGTGGTACATAAACATAAGGAACGCATTTGAGTCAGTTCTAATGAAGTGGACAAACCTAGAGCCTATTATACAGAGTAAAGTAAGTCAGAAACAGAAATGTAAGTATTGGATACTGGTGCATATATATGGAGTCTAGAAAGATTGTACTGATGAATTTATTTTCAGGGCAGCACTGGAGACACAGACATAGAGGACAGACCTAAGGACAGAGGGGGAGGGGAGGAGGGAGACGGTGAGATGTGTGGGGAGAGTAGCCTGGAAACTTATAATACCAAATGTGAACTAGCCAATGGGAATGAGCTGTATGGCTCAGAGAAGTCAGACACGGGCTCTGTGACAATCTAGAAGGGTGGGGAGGGAGATGGGAGGGAGACTCAGGAGGGAGGGGACACGGGTTCATGTATGGCTGATTCTTGTTGGGGTATGACAGAAAACCACAAAATTCTGTAAAGCAAATACCCTTCAATTTAAAAAAAAAAAGTGAAACGCTAGTGAGGAAGTTTATGTAAATAATCAAATAAAATATATTTCTCATCTTTACATGCATGAAAAATTTTTTTCATTTATTTTTATTAATTGGAGGCTAATTACAATATTGTAGTGGTTTTTGCCATACATTGACATGAATCAGCCATGGATTTACATGTGTTCCCCATCCCGATCCCCCCTCCCACCTCCTTCCCCATCCCATCCCTCTGGGTCTTCCCAGTGCACCAGCCCTGAGCACTTGTCTCATGTATCTAACCTGGGCTGGTGATCTGTTTCACCCTTGATAGTATACTTGTTTCAATGCTATTCTCTCAGAACATCCCACCCTCGCCTTCTCCCACAGAGTCCAAAAGTCTGTTCTGTACCTCTGTGTCTCTTTTTCTGTTTTGCATATAGGGTTATCGTTACCATCTTTTAAAATTCCATATATATGCATTAGTATACTGTATTGGTGTTTATCTTTCTGGCTTACTTCACTATATATAATGGGCTCCAGTTTCATTCATCTCATTAGAACTGATTCAAATGAATTCTTTTTAATGGCTGAGTAATATTCCATTGTGTATATGTACCATAGCTTCCTTATCCATTCGTCTGCTGATGGGCATCTAGGTTGCTTCCATGTCCTGGCTATTATAAACAGTGCTGCGATGAACATTGGGGTGCACGTGTCTCTTTCAGATCTAGTTTCTTTGGTGTGTATGCCCAGGAGTGGGATTGCTAGGTCATATGGCAATTCTATTTCCAGTTTTTTAAGGAATCTCCACACGGTTCTCCATAGTGGCTGTACTAGTTTGGATTCCCACCAACAGTGTAAAGAGGGTTCCCTTTTCTCCACACCCTCTCCAGCATTTAATGCTTGTAGACTTCTGGATAGCAGCCATCCTGACTGGCGTACACACATGAAATGACAAGAACATCTTTGGAAACAATACATGCCAAATTTAGAATAGTGTTTACTTCAATGGAGGGAAAAGGGGAAAATCCTCTAAGAGTTTGAAAACCAGGAGATGTGGATACCTGAGGCCCTTTTAGAGATTATCTACCACAGAGATCACCCAAATTACTGAAATTATTTTCAAATATCAAAAAATACAAACAGAAAATGAATGGCAAAAATCAGAGCACTTTGTATAGATTGGTATTTTCCATATTGTGGGTGCATTTTCCATATTGAGAAGATTTAAAATGCTTTCAAACATTTAAGAACTCTCTAAATCAGACATCAAGTTATAGTATAGATAGACCACCCCAAAATTTTGATATTTCTTATTTTTAGCTGCCATTAAAATATAAACCTATTAAATGGAATGAGGGTTATTTGGCCCAACTGCTACACAGCTTACATAATTTATAGAACAAAATTTATTAACTTGATGGTCATTCCTTATTCATCAAATTACTCACCCATAGTTTCAAGGTTGAACTATAAAACCACATTATATTAGATCCTCAATCATTCAACGTATGCCAAGAACCAGCACTAGCTAGAGGGGCCAGTTGTAGTTATAAAAATAATAAATTTCAGTATTAAGAAGGATAAGTATCATCTGAACCATTCCACATTTTACTACTAACAACACACGTAAGCCTTTATGCACAGTACCATCTGAATGTTTGGATTTGTATATTCCAAGTTTCTCTATTTCTCGATATTCTGGCTTTTTTACATGCAAAACACATTACCATTTGGGTGTTTGATCTTTAAGCAGAGGCACATTTTTGTTTGGAAAAAAGGACTAATCTGAAAAATACTAGGCAACCAGAGGACATATAAAGAATGTGCTGTGACTGATACAAGTATTTTTTTAAGTAAGCTTAGATGTACTTTTTTCCCAAAGCAACACACATCCTCTATCCTTCCTCAGAGTCCTGTTTGCTCAGCTGGATGTCCACAGGGTCCAATTTTCCCTCCAATTGCCCTTGCACGCTAATATAATTGCTGCTCATATGGGTAATTGGTCAGCCTAGAGCAGCATTTGTATGCATTTGTTCACTTACGGTATCTGGCAGCTTCTCAAATGATTTTGCAGTATTGTAATACTGTCATGTGTTTTTAGTTTTTGTCTCTTTATAACTAGCTAAATAGAGGTGAATCCTTAAGAATGCTTTATTGTAAGTGTTTCAAAAGCAGGCATATAGAAATACAAATTCTCTTTTTAAGCAGCTCATGTCCCTTTTCACCTATCAAACGAAGAGTAAATGAACTGGAGTCTCAAGTGGATCATGTTCCGTCTTACCTTCCCTCATTGCTTTCCTCCCTGTGTATGCGTGCTCGGTTGCTTCAGTCGTGTCCGACTCTGCAACCCTACAGACAAAAGCCCGCCAGGCTCCTCTGTCCATGGGATTTTCCAGGCAAGAATACTGGAGTGGATAGCTATGCCCTTCTCCAGGGGATCTTAAATTAAGTAGATTCAAACAAAGTTCAGCTTAAAAAAGAAAATGGCAAGCCAGTTTCACTTAATATGCCCTTGATGAATCAGTAAAAATAATAATTTTACTAAACCTCAGCCTTTGAGTACATTTTCAATATTTTCTTTGACAGCATAGGAAGTAAACATGAGGCATTCTACCTGTATTCCAAAGTATGACTCTTCATTCTTGAGAGAAAAAAGCACTGGTGTAATTTTTGAGTTGCAAGCTGAACTAACCACATTTTTCATGGATAGCATTTTTGACTTGAAAGAATAACTGACAAACTTTCATTTTTCAGACAGGGATATATGGCAAATATTCTCTCAAGATGAGTTAAGTGAACCTGCCACATTAAGGGAAATCACTGACACTGTGGTTACCATAATAAAACTCAGGCTTTTACATGAAAATTAGGATTTTGCAAAATGTTAATGCATGAGCTAAACAGTGTTCTAATACTTACTTTTCCTAAACAAGATCAGTGGTGATATTAGTTTTAAATTTAATTTAATCTAATTTTTATTTTATTTTTGTAGAATGAACATGTCAACACTTGAAAGATCTGTGTTACTCCAATAGTTTCCAAATGACTAATGAAGGATGTCACAGAATCATGTATGGGTTAAGAGAACTTTCCAAAGTGAAAAAAAAACCAGTGGCTTTTAATGTAACAGAGTTGGAAAAGTCCTTGGTATTGTTTCTGGTTCTACAATGCAACTAAACTTTAAGGAACTATGACTTGTTAAGATTTTTATATTATCAAAGAAGAATATCCACAGACAATTGAGAAGACTATTAAAATATTCTTCCTTGTTCCAATTCCATTATTTGAATGAGATTTTTCTAGATACTTCAGCCAAAATAACAATGTAATGGATTGAGTGTTCTATGAAGGTCCAACTTTCTTTTTTAAAGCCATATATTAGAGCTTTGAAAAAAATTTTGAATCATGACTAAGTAAAAAATATTATTTGTGTTAATAAGCAATAGGTTTATTATATGTTTAAATGAATAAATAAGCATTTAAAATACTTCTCAGTTTTAATTTCTAATATAGTCAATAATAAGCAAAAATTCTTTGGGGCATGTAATAATTTTTATGAAAATAAAGAAGTTCTGAGACCAAAAACTTGAGAATTACAATTTATCATCACTGAGAAAGCACAATTATCATATATGCTGCTTAGAATCAGAGCAAAGGAAACTGAAGAAGGAACAAGAGTAAAGTTTTACAATCCTTTAAGACTTGTCAGCATGCAACAATTTGCTTTGAATTACCAACAGCAGCAAAGTTTATAGTTTCATCTGAAATCCTACCAACTTATTTATCTATTAATTCAGACTATTTATCAAATTATTTTTCTGGTAATAAAAATTTAAGAAGGGTTTTAAAAATAAGAATTAAGCCCCTATCTATCAATCTCAGAGCAGTTTCTACTTCATTCTTCCTAACACACACTGATTTGTCTTTTCAGATGATGTTTTTGACCCATTTATACTCACTAATATATATATCTCTCTTCTGATATCTTGCATATACATGTAATTAGTCGAGACTTAGGAAGGTATTTTTAGAACATAACTTGGTGAGAGCAAAAGCTCTAAGTAATACCCCTAGAAAATAAACAATGCCTAGACATATACTCTCTGCATTTTACCTTACGTAGATTACTCCACAAAGAGAAAATATTTCCATAAAATAATGTCTGGCACAATAAATGCTAAAGGGGTGACTGGATATAGTCAACTGGGTCATCTCTACACAAATATGCCTAACTAGAAGTACTCTGTCAATTTCAACTCTACTATGTATACTGAGTTTTTCTTGAATATGTAAACAATTCTGAGATTATGACAGAACAAAATCCTAAGGGTACTAAGTATGAATAATTATCCAAATTATATAAAACTAAACAAAGTGGCCAGTCATACTGACGGTCCTGAATTCTAGAATTTGGGTTTATTTTAATAAATACAGAGGTGCGAAAGAAAAATAGTCCTACGTTTTTAAAAAATATTTATTTAAAAATAAGATATCTAAAAATACAGTACATAATACATTTTGAGAGAAGTAAAAACTTCACAATTTAAATTAAAAAACAATCTGCAAAGAAAACAGAAATATTACATGAATAAAACTAAGTAAAATAAATTAAAAACAAAACAAAACATCATTCTTAAGGTAGATAGATACATGGTTTGTTTTTCATTCAAAAACCAGTGTAGACTTTTCATTTCAACAAGTGTATCTCAGATACACGGCTTCCACTTATCATTTTCCTCCCTCTTCTCAATCTAGTTTCATATCCCTCAACTACTATTTTCTTTATTACCTTTAGCAAAAGAAACATCAGTGACAATATTTCTTTAAATGCTGTTAGGGGAACTGACAAGTTAACACAGCAGACATGCAGCAAAATAACACTTAGATTTAAACAGATACACTGAATGTAAAAATGCCCAACAAATTTAAGAAAAGAATCTTCACATGGCACTTGGAACATACCACTATCAAAATAAAAGTCTTTTATTTTAGGGAGGATATAATATTAAACATCACTTGAAGTTGACACAAAATTTTAAGAGCCTCAAAATATCACAAATTTTGCCAATTCATTAAACTTGCCAGTCACATTTTAAAAGATTAATTCTAGGGACACAAAGCCCATACAAGCAAGATCATCTACACTCAGTTCCTTCAAAAGTCCATTTTATTCCCTCAGGTTAAACATACAACTCATTTGCCTGAGTATCTTCAGTTGTAGAGAAAATTCTTCCTATGATTTCATTTAGCCACTTTATTCTACCTATGCTAAAGCAGACATTTCTTTTTAATACTCTAGAGGACAACAGTTGCGAATCTTCTACTACCCAACAATTTAAATAAATGACTGCATTTAGCCACATTAAATTAAGTGACACATAAACAATCTGAGTAACTCAGAACTGATACTGCAGCAACAAGACCTAGAAAATATATTTGGATAATTAGAGACAATGTTGTTTCTTCCCAGTTTGCTTTTAAATTTTGTCTTTCCCCCTAATAATATGTACATTTGTATTTCAATATGCCATTCACGTGATCCTAAGTCACATCTTACATTAGTTTCACGCATGATTTTTTTTCCATTCAGAATTCACTGCAAAACCATATATTTTATCTACATTCAAAGACAGAATGATTTTAGTCGATTGAAAACTATGCAGAACATTCTCAAATGTGATTGTCTACTTTTCCAATACACACACTCAGTTATCTTCTTGCCAGAATTTTTAATCAATTCAGCTACATTTTTTAAGGACACTAAATGAATGCTTTAAAGGTCTGTGGGGAAAAAAACAGGGAAACAGGATAGTAAACATAATAGTATTACATTTGGACGATTATAACTACTTCTAAAGGATGTTTTCTTTCATTTTTTACAAAATGAATCACTAAGCAGAATTGGTTGTTAAAATACTCTTAACTATAACTTACGTGAAGTGAGTAACAACATCTAGGTTTTTTGCGGGGATGTAAAATTCAATTTCCTATTAGTTTTGTTTACATGAAAGTTTTGCGTTTCCTCTTAGACAAGCGTATGTGTGCTTGTGTGCATGTGGTGTGTGTGTGTACACACATATATGTGCATATTTTAACATTTCCTTTAATGTTATCTTTATTTGCAAAATAGAAGAATGGCAATATCATTCTTTAATACCACTAATACACACACAGATGCAGAAAACTTCATCTGTTATCAGAATGGACCTTTAACTTTTCCTTTTAGCAGTTTGCTTCAGAATTTATTAAAAGGGCCCAACAAGCCATACAGTTCATTTGTAGGAAGAGTGGAGTTCTTATTATTTCTCATTTATTCCTGCAGATTAAGACAAAAAAAAATCTTGTGAAAAGTGTTTCAATTAGCTTTTGTAAGTTCAACCTACCAAACTACTTTTTAAAGTGGCCAATCTATATGAAAATACAAAATTAAACACCATACTAATCTTCCTAACTAAAAAATAGAAAGTCCAAATGAGAGACATTTAAAGCCAACTAAATTGAGGCAGCAGTGTGCAAAAACTAACATCTATTAATCAGAACTGTTCTTAGTAACATCAAATTCTCCTTTATAAACACAAGGGTGTGAGAAGAGAACCCTCTGGGAACTGAAAAGAAAATTAACTCTTTGGTACGGGAGTTAAAAATGTCACTCAAGGCTAAAGTGAGTAGCACCAGGATGTTTTAGTTATTGAGGTTGTAAAACACTAACTTCAGGCACCAGTAGTGCAAATATCACCCAACACATACTGGCAAGAATGAGCTTGCAATATGCAGACAAGCTTTCCCTTTAGCTAACAGCCTACACAAATAACCCTGTACTTAGTCAACAGACAAGCAAAGCCACAAAAAGAAACACACCTTTTGTTGCTACTGTTTTGTCCACGTCTCTGTTTATATATAAAGCTATCAATACCAAAAAGATCAGAGTGTGCACGACGGTGGTAGGCACCATATTACACGTTACAGGAATTCACAATACCAATAGCTATGGAGACCCTCAAGATCTCCAAATATCTGAAATAGTCCAAAATTTTGAGTGAAAAATCACCCTTCATATACAAACAGTTGATTTTCTCTCTGTTGACAAATTCTACTTTAATACATAGTATCCTTTCTCCCTAATAGGAGACTTATAAAAAGGTCCTAGTTTTTTCAGTCAAACTTCAGGCAACCTATTCACTTCTCCATGGCATTAAATAGCTGTACTACCGCATAATTCTTGAAACTTCCTGACAGCAGACACTATACAATTATGATGCTTAAAATTAAAAAGAATTTCTCAAAGGCATCTGACCAGCTGACAAGAATCAGCAATATAAACTCCTTAGGTAAAATAACTCAAACGAAATGCTTACATGCATTAACAACTCTTACAGTAAAATGGTATCAACAAGAGCTAAGGCTAAAGTGATTGTAGCAGGGGAATTCTGTGTCCAATAAACCCTGCTGTTAAGATGCTGATTATACATCGTCTGTCTAGCCTTCTCTCTATCTCATTATGTTCCCCTACTCGCTTTATCCAGTTTTGGCTACTCACTTCTCATTTATACCTGTACTCTATGGTAGAAAAAGGAAACAATTTAGCAAAAAAAAAAATTAATGATAATGGAAAATACCAAAAACGTTAGAATAAAGATCACTATTATTTCTGTTTCAAATTAGCACTAGCAGGCAGTATACGATAACATCTGAAGAACAGACAAAAATGCACTAAATTTAGTTGTTAAAAATTACACAATGATAATGAAAGGAGACATAAGAGAAAACTTTCCTGAAGTTAAACCATCACCATCCCAAACACAGCAGAAATGTTAAATATTGACTGATATACACAACAACAACATTGGTTCAAAATACTTCAAGCAAGTTGATTCTATTACTTTTTCATGTTCTACTGAAGAATATTCTAGGATTCAGTTGAGAATGGCTAAATTCAGAGTTCAATGAAATTAGTGATTTACAGAGAAATTCAGAGGATTCTTAGGATCTAAAGTAATAAATGTGGACATTAAATACTACATTCATTCATTTATTAGTTTTATGGCTACTAATACTAGCAAGTAGAACACACTAAATGTGTATGCCTTACTAACTACATTTGCTAATACTTTTTTTTTTTAAAGCAACAGTAGGAGAATTGGGTAAAAAAATCTCATATCTATTAATAAATTATTTAATGTTTATAAGTATAAATTGTACCAAATAAATTCTAGATATATCTACATATATAGAGGTCATGTCAAAAACTTATTTAATAAAGCAGCAATAGTTTAGTAAACTTGAGCTAAGTAGTCTATTCATACAGGAAGCACTAAGGGAAGTAGACACTAGAGAAAAGTCCAGGGAAAGACTAGCAGCTCTGTCAATATTAATGCTTTTGTAAACTACAGCTGCATATATTGTGATTTTATACCAACATAAGTGAGAACATTCAAACCACTCCATCATCTAACACATAGAAAGCTACATGGTTAAAAATCAAAATTACTTCATACGTCTTGGGTGGAGGTGTTCTCCTAACGCAAGTCTTCATGATAAGCATCAAAACACCCTTTGGGGTGAGACATACCTTCAATTTATTACTTGTACAAAACTGGCCTGAAAAAGCCTGATAAAGAATAGTTATAATTAGCCACAATCCTAGAGAAAAATACTCCTAAGCTTTAGCAAACAATCCCTAATGCCCATTCTGACAGAAATTTTAACTTAGCTGTTACACTAAACTTTATCTATGCTTATGTTTTCTATTTCTATTATTTAAAACTATGCTTTCTTCTGCTCAAAGAGATTAATATATTACTATTTTAAATATACCTATTTCTTAAGTTAACCACAAATATTTTTAATACAATTCTTAAGCAAAATAGTTATTTTTCTTACAGTGGAACGTCAGCTGATTTAATATTTTTAAATTTTTGAACTCAGTCAATTTTTGCTCACAATCTTGAGCCTATAAAATATTATTGCTTGCAGAAATAAACAGCAACAAACATAATTGTTCAAGAGGTGTAAATTCTAATAACTACTTAAAAATCTTTCATTTCCAGAAGCCCAATTAATGACTTTGCTGACATAAAACATCCTTTAACATACATTTCACTTAAAATGAAATGGAATGTTTATAAGGAAATATTTCATCCAATATATAGATTACATCAATAATCTCACCGCTCATAATTATTTTTCTAATGTTCAACATCATTAGTTATTTTCAAGGTTATCCAGAATACATAATAAATCGGCTACTAAAGGTACAGTTCTAACTCACAGTAGGATAATTAAAAGGAATGAAGAAAATTATAGAAAGAATTAGTAATCTCATTATTTTAATGCAATTGAATCAGTAAAAAAAATTCATTCCAAAACTAGGATTAAAAACTAAATGTATTTTTTTATATATTCAGTAAAACACACTAGACACTTGCTTGCTATTTTAACTACAATAAATTTGCTTTGTAGTAAATTGGTAATTTTAAGGTAATGGTTTTTTCAATTCTAAGGCTTAATGTGCCAAAATAAGGTTCAAAATAAAATTCATGAAATGGTTTCATGTGTATTTATCCTCATCTAATATAAATCTGACAGTAAAAAAAATACAATATGAATACACATAAATGAAGAAAAGAGGTCATGCCTGTATGAACTAGACATCAAAATTATAAACAGGAACACATTAATGTTCATAAAACCTTAAATTTTTTACATAGACTTCCCTTAAATTTGTACCTTTGATATGTTCAGAATTTGACTATACAGTTCACTTGTGGGGCAATAAATCTCTAAAGCCAGTATAATTACATCAATGAGCCAAAAGAGGGCGTAGAGAGAACACTAGAGTTCATGCACGCCCTAGCAAAGTGCCAGGGGGCCTCTCTCACGTGGTCTACCAAGAATCACAAAACCCAGTTAGCTGTGCTAACTTGAAAATTCTTAAAGTTACAACATAAGTATATATAGCTATACTTTATATAGATTCTTATATAAATATATTGATATGTAGCATTTCTGCCATTCAAAGAAAAATAAATATATGCCTTGCCTAGTGTATTGGTCTGTATTTCAGTAACTTAGAAGAATTAGCTACAATGGGATCAGGATCAGGGAAAGTAAAGAGAAAGAAGCGAAAAGAATGTGCCCTATAATTGGGCAATCTAAGAAAGCCAGAAACAGAGACCCTCAGACGAGGAAAGAGACCACCTCTGGTTCTCATCACCGAGGCAGAGGTTGGCAGTGACCTCCCCCGTACCTTTCAAGGTACTGCTACTACATGAAGTATAAATACATCCATAAAGCTCGTTAGGAGTCCTCACTTGGCTATGCTGTTTGCTCAAGGTCCTCATTTGAAAGGAATGTATACAGCATAAGGCATTTGACTGATACCTATCTACATTATCTACACTCCTTATAACTTTTGTCACTAGGCTAAATTTGGTTAATATGTTAGCTTGCACAAAACCCTACCCATTTATTTGCCTGGCATGAATATACTAATTTTGTGGTTCATTAAGCTCTATAAATACATTTCTTATATTAAATTTACTATGCAACTTATCAGCACCAATAAGTATTTTTATCTGCCACGTCTAAGTTTTTAAATAATAAAGCATCGTAATCAGAACATGAGAGACATGGTACTTATTTCTCTGAGAAGACCTTATTCTATTACTTTAGAAGATTATTTACAGTTTCTAAAAACTAAACACAGTCAAGTTAACTTGCTGACAATGGTTAACCTTCTGTTTCATGATTTCTCAGGTATGACTCCTTGCTATCAAAATTAACTAAAAAGGAAATACTGCTATGCTCCAAGAACACAAGACACCCCTTCAATCTTCTCTTCAAGAGAAAGACTGAATACATAATTTCTTTAGAAAAGATACATGGATTTTGCAGTATTCTAATGGAAAAAAACTATTAACTGAATTTTTTTTTTCAAAACATGCTAAATATTTTTTTCACACAAATGTTCTATACTTTCCAACAGACCATAACTATCAGCAATTCAAATTTTTATAAGGCTAATCATGAATACAGATCACTATACTTTCTTATTTTTAGGTCATTTCCTAACATTAGCTACAACGAAAGGTCTCTCCATCCAGATTACAGCTGGGCAATTAAAATTTAATTTCAATTTGGGTGATTACAGGTACACAAAAGTTACTTACTTTTACTAGTAACTTTCTATAAATAAAATTTCAATATTAGTTGGCCAATATCTATTACATAAAAATCTTAAAGGTGTCATTTTAGATCTAATAGGTAAACAAAAGTCAAAAGTATACATTTTTTCAAAAGCACAATACTCCTCTTTATACTATACATTACATATTATCTAGCTTACAAGCATTTAAAAAACATAACACATTCTAATATAACTACATGAAAAAAAGTATCAGTGGAATTATTGCAAATTCTTTATGCTTTTGCTCATCAAAATCTTAGGGTAAAATAGGAACATGTCTGTTTAGTCAAAAATTCTTCCTCAGAGCAAATATCTCAACAAAAACCAATAATTACAACAGTAGAGGGAGAAGAAATGGGAAAGTTAATGTGGAAAAAATTAATTTTTCTTTTAAAATAAGGTAGGTGGTTGGTATTTTACTTTAGTGGTGTTTTTATTTAGTTTTTGGTGAAGAGAAAAAAAAATCAGAAAGCTACTTCTAACAAAACACAGTCCTTTTTTGTGTTGCTGCTTTTGGTTTTTGTTGCTGTTCAATCTTATATGCTGCATTTAAAAAAAATCTCGCAGCACATATAAAAGGGAGTATATCATATTTTAAACTGTATTTGAAAAAGAAAATTTACATAAAAGGTATATCAACTTTTGTAAAATGTGAAGAATTAAATTCAGATTTGGTTAGTACTGCTTAAGAGTGAAAATTTTAAATAAACATCTGAAGTTTCCCATAAATTGTAACCTGTAACACTGTTAGTACTAAAAGAAATTATGTACAATTATTTCATCCCAATCAGTGCCTTTTGAGTTTAATAACAAAAGCATTTAAAGAAATCCCTGTGGAAAGCTAATTTGAAAGTAAACATGCTTTAAAACTTAAATATAGATCTTGTATTAGTCCCACAACAGGATCAAGATCACTATTAAAATAAAGCCTGGGGCACATTATGATGCTTAAGATTGGTGGGTGGATTTTAATTGACTTGAAGACTGTCATAGTTCTATTATCAGAAAACCTGTAACGCATTTCCAGCATGGAGGACCCATCTGTGCCCACCATCCATCTGTTTAGACGTGATTGGCAAAGTGGTAGGGAACTCGCAGTGGTTGCCTCCGCCTGAAAGGAATAAACCACAGGATCTTCCAGCGAGTGCCAAAAACTTCTGAGAAGGTCTGCTGCCATGGCTTTCGGGGCCTCGATCTACAGAAGACAGCATTATTAGTGAAAGACAGCACTCCCATGGTGCACTCCAGTAAGCTAAAACAATACAGGTTGGCTGGGGATCCATTACTGGACTCTGATGAATTGTGTCCCAGCATCACAAATACAGCTTTTCTTTCATTATGGCATGCAGCTGAGTTTTAACTCTGGATAGCAGATATTGTATCTGTGTCGTCAATCAACATAGGCAACTTTTGAAGCAGAGGAGAATCTCAGGATTAACAGAATGTGTGTCAACAACACAGTAGCAAATCTCTTTTGATGTACTTTCAGGACAAATAATTAAACTTACTTCAGTTAGACAAGGGACAAGAATGATCAGTACTTATTTTGTTTGAAAACTATCACAGCTAGAAGACCCCTACTGTAAGACTGGGTCATGCTTGTCTAGCTCAGACCTTAGATAAGGTACCGAGAAAAAGCCATCATTATATTATCTTTTCACTACATGCACACATTTTTCAAAGGTAACCAGTTGTTTACATTTTTAAACAAGAAAATTACAGAGTTCACTTTAATACTTACATTTCTTCACAACAGTTTGACATCTTTTCAATAGATGTTGTATCCTATTAAAAATTTTAAAAATTATACTCAGGTATAACAAAGTTTTTAAGGCTTTATTTTATATCTATTTTATGGGCTTTATTCTATATCTACTTTATGACGTTTTTAATCATATTAAGAGAATATTCTGAAGATATAAACAGTCTATATATAGGTACTAAGAATTCTAAATTATCCATGTACAGTGCTGAAATTCCCTTGGAAAAACAGAGTCAATATTACCTTGTGCTTAAAAAAAAACAAAAAATTCAATTACAAACCCCATTCCCCAAATTGTAGGAGTCTCCCTTCATTAAAAAATACCTTTTATTACATTTGCCTTCTTGATAATTCCTTTAAAAGCCTATATTCAATTTAACTGTCACATGCATTCAAAATTAAATACCAAAATATTAAATTAAAGACACTAGTGAACAGAAAACTTTAAAGAGTCAAAAATTGCTACTGGTTATGGATTTCTGTAAACCAACACAAATTCAACAATGCAATGTATGCATTTACCACGCTACGATACTATTACTCGAAAAGTAAAGCTAACTGATTAGTATTCAGTAAAAACTGCTTCAAAAGAAAAAAGTCCCTTCATAATAATGAATATCTCATTATGTGTTTTCCAAAAGGCTGTTAACACAAACATATAAGAAAAAGAACTCAACAAAGAGAATAAAGTTTCTAGACATGCTAGTCTAATTCATGTTAATGGAAGGCTTATCATTAGACTGAGACACTGGGATGGATAAGGAACATAGAAATAATTAAAAACACAAGCTACATAATCTTAGATATATATTTACATTTTAAAAATACTTTTAAATAGTACAAAAATATTCTTTTTAAATATACAAAACAGTTAAAGAGTTTTCCTCCTTTTACCCTATTTATTAGCTTCCTCATATACAGCAGATGGACTGCACTATCATTAAAGCAGTACTATTCATGCAAATATTTCTAACTGCAACTTCAATTCCAAGAACTTCTTTAGATGTGACTGTCTTCCAATACTACTACTAAAAAATACCTTTGCTTCAAAAAACCCTTTAAAAGAAGTTACATGAATGGCTCATATTATTAAATTCTTCTGTATGAACAGCTGTCTAACTTCAGTTGGCCCACACACAGGAAAACAAATCTATGGTTTTTTAGATGACTAGTAACCAGTAACAGGGCTTCACTTCCAGATTTGTCAGAATGTGTGAGGAGGCTGTGGATTAGTTACTCTATATTCACTAATGTTCCTAGCATTTTCTGAAATTCATGATATCCAATGACAATTCTACTCATAATTAACCTTTCCTGGTTCTATTGCATAATTTGCTCAAAATAATGTTTTACTTCGTGAAAACATTGTCTGCAAATACATGTAAACATTGATTAGAGACTTAGAGAAAAGTTGGGACCCTGGTTCCACATCTGAAAAAAAAAAGTGAATGAAGTAATTTAAATGGTTTCTTAGAACTGATGATGACAGGCTATTATGAAACAATTAAGACAGTTTGCACAAAAATGTGAAGGAAGAAACAGAAAAGAAATTTAAAAGTGTTAATGAGGAAAGGTGTATAAGTGGCCCTGAATCCCAGGTGTGGATAATATTTGAAACTAGAAACTATTTCGAGATAAGGAAGGCAATTATAAGGTTAGACTATTATAACTAGCTAATAGTACAGGAAACTTTTTACCATGCCTAAACTCACAACCTGATTATAATTTTGAGGAATGTTTTTGTGACAATAAAAGATCAACTTAGAGACTTTGTATTTAGACTTCCTATGGGGAAAGTGCTTACTTTCAAGTGCTTTTGTTGCTATCTTTCTAGAATCTGGTTCAAGAAATAACAGGAACACTACTTTTCAAGTTATCATAAACAGACAGTCATTCTATCTATTGGTTACCATGACTTTATGAACATGATTTGTGAGGCAACCTATAAAGGACTATTTTTTTTCCCTCTAGAAATGGCAAATGCTTACCTCTCAGCTATCCAAAATACTATTACAAGAACAACAAATGACCAAACATGTCACAAAGTTTTTGCACTGGCTTTTATACAACATACTCAGGGCAACAAAAGTTATCAGCTATCACATTCATATACACAATAGAAACAGTAAACTAGAAGAGAGATTACTAGTGAAGGAACGCTGACAATTACAAGTCATTTTCAAGTGCCAAACTACATTCAATAAACTTTTGTTTAATTTATGCAGGGGATTGTGGGATATTTCACAGAAAAACTAAAAGTAATTTAAATAGATTTTGTTGCAAGTAATTCCACTGAACACAAAAGACTCAATAACCTTTAGTGACTATCACGAAAGGACCAATAAGATAATTACTATCTTCAAGGAGTAATAATTCAATCTTATAAATTCCTGCTATATGTAGGACAGCTATCTAGAAAAAAACAGATTCTTCAAGGAATGATAAGAAACACATTTTTATTGTGTGTTGTCCACAATCAAAATACCTTATTTCCAATGAAATATTTATGTCTTGATTATGGTCTAATGATCAAAATAGCTAAGATTTGTGTCAGTCTGCATAACTGAGATCTATAAGAATACTTTCCTAGTTTAAAAACCAGAAGTTTATTTTCTAAAAAAAACAAAAAACAAAAAAACTAGAAATAAGCAAGACTTACAGAAATATAGCCCTCATGTATTTTATCAAATATACTTTGTCTTCTCCTGATGGCCGACCTTACTCTAAGAAATGATCTTTCAGGTTCAGTCTAAGGAAATATGTTTGACCATAAAAAAACGATGTATCTCCAGTTATAAGATTATAACTGGAAAGAAAAAAAAAGTTTCTAACGGGAAGGGAGAGGGAGGTATTATTGCGTATGGGAAAAATTGGGGGTGAGAGAGGCAAAGAGCAAGAATTTATAACCGAACATTTCCTGGTTAACAGATCTGAGAATCTAGTCCTCTTGGGATAGACTGCTTGATGATACAATTCATCCAACTAACTCGCTCTGCCTTGAGTTCATCCTCACCAAGCAACACTTCGCTGCATCCACACTGCACAGGAGCGTGTCCTGCAGAGTCCTTTGGCATCTGACCGTTGTACATAAGGGAACAAATAGTCACCCTGGTTTATTTAACTATCACTTTTACATCCAGAAATAAGAGTTACTGCTTCTGGGCCTGATGAATCCTGGAAACATTTTCAAAATGGAGTTTCCAGATCTATCAAAACAAAGGTCTGAGGAAAAGAAGAACATTCTATCAGGAAGAAGACAGTTCGACCTAACTGCCTGCTCTCATTAGTCTTAGTATAGGTCTTCTTGATAGTTTTTACTCTGCTGCACAGACCTGACTCAGTGACTCTGCTGATTTAACCTGGAGTAAAAAACACTATTAAGGAAAGTTTATTTCAACTAGAGATGAGATACCTGTTGTGTCTACTAATAATTTCTGTAATTCTAAAACAGACGTTAGTTGACTTCCTATAATTTCTGATCAACATACAGAGAGCAACTCATTTCACTTTGTATCTTTCATAGCACCAAATCACACAGAAAGTAGGTAGTCAATATGTGTTTGCAGCACTGAACTAACTGAAAATGGACAGAAATAACATTATTCCTTATCTTTATTTTTCTTCAATCCAGAGAGAGAAAACTTCCTCCTAACCTTAGACCTCTCTTATCCTTTGAAGCCAAACTCACTACATTACTCACTTGGAAGAGATAGTTCTTTAAAAATCCATCTTCCACAAAGGATCAGCGGTATCTTTTATTAGAGATCTTAAGTTCATAAAAACATTTAATCAATCATGAAACCAAACTGAGAAGGCAGTAGATCTTACATTTATAGCCACTGAAAATTTCTTTCCAAAAGAATTTCTATACTCCTTTTGTGTGTGTGCTTAGTCGCTCGGTCATGTCCATCTCTTGTGACCCCATGGGCTCCTGCCAGGCTCCTCTGTCCATGGGGATTCTCCAGGCAAGAATACTGGAGTGGGTATCCATGTCCTTCTCCGGGGGATCTTCCCAACCCAGGGATCAAACCCAGGTCTCCTGCATTGCAGGTGGATTCCTTACCATCTGAGACACCAGGAACACCCAAGAATACTGGAGTGGGTAGCCTATTCCTTCTTCAGGGGAACTTCCCGACCCAGGAATCGAACCAGGGTCTCCTGCACTGCAGGTAGATTCTTTACCAGCTGAGCTACTCAGGCTCTTAATCAGCCTTTTTCTGGTTGTTCAAATACTACTACTAGGCTTTTTGTAGGAATCAAATGAATTAATATGTTAGAGCCCTTAATAACTCAATAAATGGCAAACCTAAGTTTTTATTGTAGGACTTGGAGATATCTCAGTTATATTAGATTGTAACTAGACAAAATTATGTTTAAACAAAAGTGGTTTTCATAATTAAAATGACACGGACTGTGGAAGATTACACAGATAAAATAGTCCACAAGGGACTTATAATCTGATTGAAAAAATAAGTAGTAAGTATTATACATAAACTATGATTCATTTACTCATTTATTCCTCTTATCAAAAATTTAATAAGTACATATTATACAGTAACAAAGAGCTTACAGGCTAGTGACAGTTAAATATATAAGAAATAATTATACAGAAACATGAAGATGTCAGAGAGGATGACCATATATAACAACAAATAAGTAAGCCATACACTATTTGGAAACAGCAATCAACAATCAACTCAAGGTCAATTATCCTTACATTTTTAATACAAAATTATACTTTCAAGAAGATTTTTTGTTACCAGTAGAAGATGGGCTAATGTGTCCCTTTGGCTTGGATTTGAGGAGTAAGTAATATAGTGACAGAGAAAAACAAAGAATCACTGTGGTAAAAGATCTACCAAGTTAACTATAAAGTTCATTGTTTTCTTCAATTCTGTAAGTTGTAAAGTTAGAGTAAAAAGTCATGTGGATTCAGAACATGAAACAATAAATTGGGAAAAACCATAAGTAAAAGGGAAACTCATAAATGTTTAGCTTCCTTACCAGGAAAAAAAAAAGCATCTATTTAAGCACTGAAGCAATTAGTCATGCGTTAAGAAAACTAAAATGCATTATTCTTATTTTAAAAAGTACAGAAATAGATCTAAGTTGTTTTAAGTGACTTTTAATCTTATCAGAAATAGTTAATTAATTACACTGAGTAAAGATAGAGGACATAATATAAACACATTTACACACAGGAACTGCTGCTGCTCCTGCTAAGTCGTTTCAGTGGTGTCCGACTCTGTGCGACCCCACAAACGGCAGCCCACCAGGCTCCCCCGTCCCTGGGATGCTCCAGGCAAGAACACTGGAGTGGGTTGCCATTTCCTTCTCCAATGCTTGAAAGTGAAAAGTGAAAGTGAAGTCGCTCAGTCATGCCAGACTCTTAGCGACCCCATGGACCACAGCCTACCAGGCTCCTCCATCCATGGGCTTTTCCAGGCAAGAGTACTGGAGTGGGGTGCCACTGCCTTCTCCACACACAGGAACAGTTTTATGCTAAAGAGCAATCCAATTCCATATATAATAATCATGATGCTAGCAGGCATTTTTAGCAAGAAAGCTTTTCTATTACTATGCAATGTAACTTAGCATGTATTTAAACTAATTCTTTTGCTAGAGTTAACCTAGTTTCTATACAGGTCTCTGCTGTACCCAAAATTCAAAGAAATATTATAGCCAATATTAGAATATGATACTGAAAGCATGTAAGAAGTAACACTCTAAATTTTAATGATTTTTCTAGATTTTAAAAAGCTACACAGATACTTCCTGTAATATTATGATTAGAAATGCTGTATTAGAAACATATTTTGTTTTTATTAAATGAAAATATAATTCAGAAAGGAAAACAAAATGCTGCACAGAACTCCCTTTATAGAAATGTAAGTGAGCTAGGTTCAGCATAATTGGCAATGATATCCATATTTGCAATGCTGATTTAGAGCTGAGTAAACCAAACATAATTTGTACAGAGACTGTACTGAACACTTAATTCATCGCATTGATTCAGGGGATACTTAGCAAAATTTCATTATAAGTCTTAGGACTACATTTTTGGGTACATGTCTAAAAGGCAGGTAAGTTCACTAACTCTGATTAATAAGAATGCTATTTAATAGATAATCTCATTTAAGCTAATTTAACATTTTGAACATACAATACTTTTCACTGTAAAACATAATTAAGTTAAAATTAAAGTCATTCCTGCATCTGTGATTCTGTCTATATTTATTTAGGTAACCATGAGTGAGTATTTAGGGAGGAAAACATTTTCTCCTTTTATTTTGAAATGCTTTGCTTTAAGCTATCTTCAGTAATTTAAGTAGTGGTCCAAAAATAGTACCTGTGAGACCAAATATAAAAAGCTCAAAATTTTTTCTTTGGGAACTTAAAGCCTTTTACAAAATTGCAACTAAATATATCTTCCCCAGCCTACCCTCAACCTCACCAGGACTGAGAAAAGCACTAAGCTCCAGAGACACCATCAAAAGCTTCAGCTTTTACACAAACTCCATGGTGCCCTGAAAATAAAAATGCATATATACAAAACTGAGATAAACTGTCAGATACCATTGTCATGGTATACAATAGCTCACTGTCAGCCCCTCACCAGAAGGCACTGCACCGGCTGTTACAGGCTTCTTGATTAACTCTCTCCAAGCCCAGTGACTGCAAACATGACTGATACAATCATCCAGCACTATTAGTATTGGTGCTCATCAGAATGGACATTATTCTTGGCTGTGTGTGAACTACTGCATGATAAGAAATACTGACAACAGCAATTACACTAATAACATCACTATCCATTTCATTCAGAAACAAACAAAAAGGCTAAATAGTCTAAGTGAGGAATAATTAGAATAATCTGTTCCCTAAATAAAGAATGTTTCAAAGCAGACTTTGAAAAACACTTTTAACTTCAATATTAATTGTAGTCAAAAGGAGCAAGAATATATATTTAAACCTTGTTTTTAAAATTAAGTCTAAAAATAATCAAAGGTAATCCTTGAAAACTGGGTTTAAGATTAGTCTATTTCATAGAAACATCTGGCTGGGTTGAAATCTTTTACCCTTGGAAATGGGATCACAAATCCAATATTTTTAAATTTAAGTAATTTCTAATTATTTTATCTGGGTCACAGTAATCTGCTCTTGCTAGGTCTAAAATGACACTGGATTATCATTACTACGATTATCCTGTTACCTTCTACTATCAAGAAGAAGATGGGATTTTTCCTCTTATACAGGAAGGAAATGATTTATTTTTCCATAAGGGCAGATAATGGGAAAAAATTACCGAAAATTAACATGTAGCTTCCTCAAAACTTCAATCTAAACCTAAATAGAGATAGCATTTGTTCTGCTTGTTTGTTGTCTAATTCAAACTATGTAATTACATAATTTCTATAATGAAATGATACTCCTACCAGTGTTTTCCCAAAATCTATCTTGGTCTTTGGGGTGCAGGAGTAGGGGAAGGAGAAACCCATCAATGGAAGGATTAAATTTACTATGATTCCTTCTCCTCCTTTTCTATGTTACCTGACAAATTTGTCACTATTTTCACATTGTAAAGAGAGATCCATGGATTCTGATAGTGACAAAAAGATGTCCAGATGTGAAATATCCTATAGATAGTATCCATTTTTTCATTAAATTAAACAGGAGGCATATGTTACAAAGAAAGGAAAGCAAAATTTATATTTTAAACTTTAACATTAAATCTATTTTAAATGCAAATAATTCACTAAATTTAAAATTAAATACTGAATGCACTAACAACTTAATTAAGCCCTAAAGAACCTTAAATCAATGTGGGAAGTAGTGCATTCTGGAAACCTAAAAAAAAAATATTTTCTTCATTAAGAAGAGTGGTCCTTGAAGTACACTATGAGAACCCAGATAAATGCAATTGACATTTACCATAATTTTTTTAGTGATTTAGACTCAAGAGGAAGTACAGTAACTAAAGGTTGGACTAGCAAATGGAATATATAAACAGCAAGCAAATTTTATAAAGAAAGGAAGCAAAAATCTTTATTTTAAACTTTAACACTAAATACTATTTTAAATACTAATCAATTCATTAGATTGATTTATTTATTTATTTTCCATTTATTTTTATTAGTTGGAGGCTAATTACTTTACATCATTACAGTAGTTTTTGTCATACATTGAAATGAATTAGCCATGGATTTACATGTATTCCCCATCCCGGTCCCCCCTCCCACCTCCCTCTCCACCCGATCCCTCTGGGTCTTCCCAGTGAACCAGGCCCGAGCACTTGTCTCATGCACACAACCTGGGCTGGTGATCTGTTTCACCCTAGATAATATACATGTTTCAATGTTGTTCTCTTGAAACATCCCACCCTCGCCTTCTCCCAGAGTCCACAAGTCTGTTCTATACATCTGAGTCTCTTTTTCTGTTTTGCATATAGGGTTATCGTTACCATCTTTCTAAAGTCCATATATATGTGTTAGTATACTGTAATGGTCTTTATCTTTCTGGCTTACTTCACTCTGTATAATGGGCTCCAGTTTCATCCATCTCATTAAAATTAAACAATGAATGCATAACAACTTTATATAATTAAGCCCTAAAGAATACTATATCAATGTGGCTAGTAGTGCATTCTGGAAACGAAAAAAACAATTTTTTTCATCAAAAAGTGTTACCTGAATTACACCATGAGAGCCCAGGTAAATGCAATTGAAATTTACTTTTTTTTTTTTTTTTTAGGGATTTAGATTCAAGAGGAAGTGCAGTGACTAAAGGTTGAACTAGCAAATGGAATGTATTCTGTCTCTTAATACTTGCATTCTTTTTCAAATGTTTCACAAATGTTTAATTTCTATAGACATGAGACCTGTCTACTATACTATATGTATACAGAAAGAGATGAAACTTTGGGAGAGAGCTTTATTTAACAAATGGAATTTCTACTCGAGGGCTTCCCTGGTAGCTCAGCAGATAAAGAATCTGTCTGCAGAGCAGGAGAGCCGGGTTCGATCCCTGGGTCTGGAAGATCCCCTGGAGAAGGAAATGGCAACCTACTCCAATATCTTTGCCTGGAAAATACCATGGACTGGAAAGCCAGACAGGCTGCAGTCTACAGGGTTGCAAAGAGTCTGGCACGACTGAGCAACAAACACATACTCAGTTTTAGAAATGTCACAACCTTAAAACCAATATCCCTATCTTAAGAAAGACAATGAAATGTGGTTCAATATTATAGCAAAAGAGAACGTCATACAATTTGAAAATTAATATTAATGTAGTGGTAGTATGGAACACAGTCAGAAAGGAACCTGATACTGTATATCCTTTAAAAAGCATAAATATATATATATAAATTATATAACTATACTATAAATAACTTTAGGTCCAACTCAGAAGTGAATAAGATAAGTAGTTTTATGTCCAACTCAGAAGTGATACTAAAATTTGAGAGCAGAATTTCTTAAATGATCTTGAAGCCTATGCTGCCAAACCCCATTTTCTGAAGCTACTAGAACTGCTTAGATGAGAAGGAAATTATTACTGTCAACTATAACCCTGATGACTCTCAGAAGTAACTTGTAGTCTTAATAGCAATGCTTTCAAATGTCCATTTCCAGTCATTAACCATAGGAAATTGGGGAAATCAGAGAAACTTCATTTCAGGAAATATAAATATGATTTGGAAAAATTCAAAAGTAGAAATTTAAAAATGCAAGCATAATTTAGACTCAACTTAATGAGTGGACTATAAAGTAATAATTATGAGTGAGTATAAAAGCAGAGAAAAAAGATTTTAGGGAAAGATCTATTCTCGTCCACAGGAATGTGATTAATATCATATTATTTATCATCACCATTAGATAAATCACAAGAGATACTAGAAAATAAATCAAGCCACTGAATAATAACAAAGGTATATCTAAACAGACATCATCCAATCCATGAATGACCAATAAGCACATGAAGAAGTGTAAAATATCATTAGTCATCAAGGAAATGTAAATTAAAACAACCATTTATTATTAAAACCTATAGAACAGCTGCAATTAAAAAGACTGGCAACAATAAATATTGATGAGTATGTAAAGCAACCAGAATTCTCATACACTGTTGGCTAGAGTGCAAAATGGTACAATCACTTGGGGAAGAGGCCTGGCAGTTTCTTATGAAATAAAAGATAAACCTATCTTAAGTGACCAGCAATTCTTCTCCTAGATATTTACCCCAGGATATGAAAACATGTTTCCACAAAAATACTTGAACAAGAACGTTCATAGCATTTTTATTCATAATTACCAAATTCTGGGACCAGACGAGTTATCTATTAATAGAATGCATAAACAAATTGTGGTATAGTCATACAATGGAATATACTCGGTAATAAAAAGAAATTATTAGTACATGTAAAACATGGATGAATCAAAAAACATTATGCTGAATGAAAGAAGACCTAGATAAATGGATGTGAATCAAGTTCTATAACCAATACTGATCTATGATGGAAAAAAAACCAGATCAATGCTGCTTCTTCATAGCACATGGATCTACTGATAAGAGGCATGCGAGAACGTCCTAGGGTAACGGTAGCAGCTCTCGTGAGAAAGAGGTTTGGGATGTGCAAGTATGCAATTATGCCATCGTATGTAAACCTTGCCTATGATACATTTTGAGTAAATTTACATATATGGTATGAGTTAAGGGCTCAACTTCATTCTTTTGCATGTGGATACCTAGTTGTCTCAGCAGCATTTGTTGACTTTTCCTTCCTCCATCAAATTTCTGTTCTAGATACAAGTCCTGTATCGGTACTCATATAAATGGAATCATACAAATCTGTGACCTTTTGTGACTGGTTTCTTTCACTCAGCATAAGGCTCTCTGGCTTCATTCATATTGTTGCATGTATCATACTCCACTTTCTGTGGCCAAATAATATTCCATTTTATGGACACACCACATTTCATGTATCCATTCATCAGCTGATAGATATGTGGACTGCTTTCAGTTTTGGCCTAGTATGACTAATGCTGCTATAAATATTCATATATAAATTTTTGTGTGAACATATGTTTCATTTTTCTTGGGTATACACCTAGGAGTGGAATTGCTGAATAAAAGATAATTTATGTTTAACTTTTTAAAGAACTGTCAGACTATTTTCTAAAGTATATGCACAATTTTACATTCCCACTAGTAGTGTATGAGGGTTCTGATGCCTCTGCATCCTCACCTCTGTTATTATCTTTATTATACCCTCCTAGTGGGTGTGAGAGAGCTTCCCTGGTGGCTCAGTGGTAAAGAATCCACCTGCCAATGCAGGAGATGCAGGTTCAACCCCTGGGTCAAGAAGATCCCCTGGAGAAGGAAATGGCAACCCACTCCAGTATTCTGGCCTGGAAAATCCCATGAACAGAGGGTACTGGCAGGCTGCAGTCCATGGGATTGCAGAGTCGAATAAGACTTAGCAACTATAGAATAACAAGGATGCATGAGAAGTGATAATCTAATTATGGTTTTCATTTTCATTTCCTGGATGACTTATGATGCTGAACATCTTTTCATGTATTTACTGTCCATTTGTACTTTCTCTGAAGAAATGCCATTCAGATGCCATTCAGGTTGGCCAAAGGGGTTGTGCATTTTAAATTCTGATAGACACTGACAATCTGACCTTCAAAAACTTTATACTAATTTATACACCTACCAATAACAAATGAGAAAGCCTATTTACATCTGAAATGCAGTGTATTCCCAAACGTTTTCTGAAAGTTTCTTTTTTTTCTTGTTTTATTTTTCTCAGTGTTACTTTTCACATTTTTAAAATCTTTTCTGTTGTGACAAGTTCACTTTGGCTAACAAACACATGCAAAAAAAAAGCCCTTTACTTACTAATAAAATGTTTATACCTGCAGCCCTATTTTTTAGAATTTACCTTAAATTAGAAGTTAAAAGAGAAAAATAGAGATTTTCAAAGAGCTATTTGTAATATAGAAAAAAAACTGCATAGTAGATACTGATCAACAGAAAAATGGTTAATTAAAATATGACGTAGTCACTACATCAATAGTATATCCAACTATTAAAAACTATAAGCATGAAGTTTGTAGCCATATAAAACTACTTTAAGCTAATTTTTAAAAGCAGGATACAAAATTATATGTACACTCTGTACACTGATTGTAACTACTTTATAATTACACAGGCATACAAAAATGGTACTATATAAATGACTGTGGGTAAGTTTCTCTTTAATTTCTAAACTTTTAGTAACTTTTTAGAATTAAGTTCATAATTAGGACATATGTTCATAAATACATTAAAAACATACTTACTGTGATGATGCCAATTAGTTGAGTATAAAACAGTCCAGTTATTCCAACTAACATTGTAATGCCCATAAAGGCAGCTAGTCTCATTATGGCCAATTCATGTCTAACAACAAAGAGGTCCTGTAAGAAAAAGAAAGTCTTAAAAACAATTCAAAAATTACTTACAATTGCAATAATAATCAAGAACTGAGCCATAACAATTTCCCTTATTATCTTAAAAGAACTACACTCCCCTTTTATGAGTTTATTCCACTTTATGAATATATAAATATCTGAAATTATCAAAACTAATTGTTTGTAGTTTACAGTAGCAAGCTGAGAAACAGGATTTTACTACTCTATTATCAAATAAAAACTCAATCCTAAAGTTGCAAATTACCCATGCTCATTTGGAGCAAAAACAAAACATTCTTCAAAAAAAAAAAAAAAAACAGATGGTGCACAATCTCTGGTTCGACAAACAAAAATTTTATTATGGCACTGCTAAAAAGCTTGAATGCACAAGTCTGATTCATAATATTAAAGTTCAAGTGGCCAAGATACCTAGAGATTACGTATTTTAGTCAAAATGAGAGGAACACACAAACAGCAAGATCACATGAACGGCTCTCCTCAAGCCCCCCTCATTCATTCATTCATCCACTCATCCAACTACCACTGCCAAGCACTGAGCTATGTAGGAGAAATGTAAAAATGATAAAGATACGGTCTGTGCCTTCAAGAAGTATGCAATTTATTCACAGAGAGAAGCCAACTTTGCAAAACCCCAGAACAATGAGATATATGTTTTAACAGGAATGTGTGCACAGAGGACAGGAGAAACAAAGAGGAATGCCTAGACTGGAAGGTGAGAAAGAGAAAAGCTGTGAGGGAAAACTGATTTTCCAGCCCAGGGCATGAAGAAGAGAGTCTTGAAAGTGATCCAAAGAAACTGTGGCGGGAGGTCAGGAAAACAAGGAGAAGCCATTTCATTTACCCTCACAGTTCTTTCATTCTCTCTCCCTCCTCTGGATAGACTAGTCCAGTCAACGGAGACAAAGTGAAAGAACAAAGACTTCTGGAAGCCTGTTGCTGTGAAGCTTTGGAATAGAAAAGTCACGGTGGATAAAAAGCAACAAAGGAATGGGAAGGACCCCAAAACATAACCATCCTCATGTTTTTTAATACTGATTCAGGTTAAGGCTTAACAGTACTCTGGTAGCAATACCAGAAACAGGGAGGTCACTGAACATGATGATCTTGTTTGAAACAAAAGCAGCAATGCTCTCCTGTGTACCACAGTGACCATCCATCAGGCTCAAGCACAAGCCTGAGTCCACACTCAAACCACTCAGTTTATTAGCCGGGAAGAAATTAAAATTCACCAAGACACTTAAGATGTCACGTAATAGTCACATATTAGGCAATCATTTCAAAACTTGAGTAAAAAGAAAACAGAGAATCCCAACAAAACATGTAAAGGGGAAAATATGGGGCTATAAATGACACCACGAATTCAGTACAGTAAGCTCTTCTACAATGTTTTTTCAAAACACAAATACATTCCAATATGACTGATACATTAAGCAACAATTTGACCATAGCAAGGCTCTTGCATTTGTTTATATGTGATTTTATCTGCAAGAAACCCAAGATGAACAATAAAATCTTCACCCAAGTCACACTGGAATACACAAAATACACACTGCCAAACATCTGCCAGCTACCTCAACTTGTCGTAAGTGTTATGAGTCACATTCATCCACATCTGGTATTACAATTTTCCCTCCAATTTCACATGACTCTCCTCCCATCACTTGTAATAACTCACATAAGGCAACCCTTCTGGGATGCCCACTTCCACGAGAAAAGTTTAGGTCTCACCTAAGGTAAAATGCAATGCTCATTATAGCATATCTTAACTAGTTAACATGTAAAACCATGCTGTTATTTGCATTAGGTGTCCTTTTTAAGTGTCACTGACAAAGTTTTTGAATATTTTCAGTTCTTTGCATAACCCCTATGGTTTTCTTTGAATGATTCTGCATAGTGGGGCAAATTTTAGGAATTCACACATTGTGCTATGTAGAGCTTACCCTAATAAAAAAACATATGGTCCCCAATTGACAATGGTTCACCTTATGATTTTTTGACTTTAAGACAGTGCAACTTCAGATATTTTCAATTTAGAATGGGTTTATCATGATGTATCCCACTGTAAGTCAAGGAAAATCTGTGACACATGTGACCAAATAAAATGCATCCTCTTTTTCCCCAGTGAAAAGATTAAAAAATTCTTTGCCGAATAGAATTTATACCTCTTAGGGATGAAGATGAGACTATAAAAGATCTATTTAAAATTACATTTATCCACTTAGATATACATTTATTTTTAAGAGTATTTGTGTAAAATAATTCAGAATTGCTTTTTATCACTCTTTTTCAAAAAATTTATTTCAATTTTATACACACATGATTACCATTAGTACTAAATCCATATTTTGAGGCATTTAACACACATCTCCAGAGCACAACATTTTTACTTCTATCTTCGATTTTTCTTTCTTCTTTTTTTTTTTTTAGATACAGCACTTTTGAATCCAAAAATTGGCTTGGGAAATTTTATCTAAATCACAAGTACCCATTTGCTATTCAAAGCTTTACTACACAATCAGTGTTAAGGCTGAATTATGGCTCTCCAAAAACTTGTATGTTGAAGTCCTCATCCCACCCCATCTTCAGTACTTCAGAATGTGACTGTATTTGGAGAAAAGGCCTTTAGAGAGCAGATGAAGTTAAAATGGGACCCTTTGTGGTGGGCACTAATCCAGTCCGACTAGTATCCTTATTAAGAGGAAACTGAGAAACACAGAGAGACACCGTGGATGTTTAAGCACAGAGGAAAGACCCTACAAGGACCCAGAACAAGGCGCCACCTGCAGGTCAGCAGAAAGGCCTCCAGCGGAACCAAAACCGCTGACGTCCTGACTGTGGACTTCCAGGCTCCAGAATTATGCGAAGATGTGTTTCTGATGTTTGTGTTTCCCAGTCTGTGGTAAATTGTATCAGCCCTAGAAACCTAATAATACAGTTAA
Organism: Odocoileus virginianus; assembly: GCF_023699985.2. NCBI lineage: Eukaryota > Metazoa > Chordata > Mammalia > Artiodactyla > Cervidae > Odocoileus > Odocoileus virginianus. The sequence continues at coordinate 31,139,064 of NC_069691.1, forward strand.
CTGTGTTTATAGTTTTAATTTCTTACCATTTTTGTTAAGAAATGTGTTTATATATAGATGAACACATAAAACACAAGTTCAGTTTAGAGAAAAGAATGTGAACATTTGAGAACATACAGAGGCTTTCCTCAGTGCATTTCTTCCCCATCACATCCAATCCCTCATCTCTAACTTAAGGGAAAGGTTACTGATTTGTTCTTCAGACATTTTCGATACTACATTTCTGTTGCTTATCACAATTATCTATACATACTCTGAGTCTACTTTTTCATTCTCTTTATGGCAACTTTTGATAACCCCACATTCTTAATGTAGTCCAATTTATCAATCTTTTCTTTTAGTGCTTTTTTTATATTTAGGAAATCTTCCCCAATCCTGAGGTAATAATGACATTCTCCTATATAATCTTCTAAAGCTTTTAAAAGCTTTGTACTTTTGCCTTTCACATTTGGGTCACTAATCCACTTGGAACTCATTTTTGTACACAGAGAAATACAGGGTTCTAAATTTACTTTTATTGTATGGATATTCAATAGTCCCAGGATGGTTTATTTAAAAAGCTGGCCTTTCCTCAGTGATCAGAGGTCAAGTCTCCATACATGCATGAGTCTGATACGGGCTCTTCTATTCAGTTCTCTTGGTTTATTTGTTTATCCCATACTAGTGAGCACAACGTTGTTACCATGGTTTTGTACTAACTCTCCATACCTAGGTGGCCAAATTATCCCAACTTGTTCTTTTTCAAGAATATCTTGGTATGAGATTAAGAGACACAAACTACTAAGTGTTAAGTAGATAGGCAATAAGGATATATTGTTCAGGACAGGGAAATTCAGCCTTTATACTGTAATAAATTTAAATGGAGTATAATTATGAAATATTAAATCACTAAGTGTGTTACATCTGAAAATAAGATAATATGGTAAATCAAGAATACATCGATTAAAAAAGGAATTATTGGTTATTCAAAATATAGCTGACTGCTGAACAACACGGGAGTTAATCTGTATATAATTCACAGCAGGCAATCAATATCCACAGTTCCTCAGCATCAGGAGATTCAACCAACCGCTGGAGTAGTTACTACTAAAAATACACACAGGTAAGCAGTCCTGCATAGTTCCAATCTTTGTTGTTCAAGGGTCAACTGTAATTTATATTTCCATAATAACTTTTGAATCAGATTTCAAGTTATGACATACATACTCAGACATACACACACCTGACATATTCTCTCCACTAAGAGTCACAATTTTCTACTAGAGGCCTTGTTCTTCTTCTAGTCAGATTTAATTCAGGAACTTCCTATTTCTTGATTCAATTATAAATAGTTCTGCTATTAATTTCACTGTCTAAGGCATTGTTTGCTGGCATTTAGAAGTAAAACTGATTTTTAAGAATATTTTATTAGAGTCACACTTCTTAAAGTTTCTTTAAAAATCCCAAAGAATCTATGAATAAATTATTTACACAATCATGCCATCATGATTTTTACATCATATTTACACAAGAGTAACGATGGGCTTATTTATTTCAGCAGTTCTACTGTTTCCTCTTCTTCGTGCTTCACTGTATAGACTAGGATTCCTAGCATTGTGTTTCATAACAATGGTTACGGGGGCACAAAGGCATCAATACCTAGTCCTGCAACTTGGAGGTCAACATTTTATCATTAAACAAGCTACAGCTGCTGTGTTGTGTTGTGTGTGTGGTTTTTGGTTGTTGGTTTGTTTTGGAACCATTTATCTCACTCAAAAAACTCTCTAGTTCTCATTTGCTAAGAGTTTATACATGAATGGAGGCTGAATTTTATCTGTCTTCATACACTGATACATGTAGTCTTCATACACCTGGCAATCTTCCCTAATCTGCTAGTGTGATAAAGCATACTGATTGATTTTCCAGTGTAAAAATAATCTTTCATTCCTAAGACAAACTTAACTTGTCCAGGCTGGTTGTATATAATCAGATACAGTTGGCTAAAATTTTGTTTATCTATGTTCATAATCAGATTTTCTTTCTTTTTCTTATTATCTTTGATAGGTTATATATCCAACATATGTTATACACATAAAATGAGTTGGGGAGAGTTTTCTCTTTACCTATTATTTTAATAAGTTTGCATATTTTTCCCTTTCAGACATGACAGAGTTAGAACTCACTGGTAAATGTGTGAATATTCTTTCCAGAAAAAGTTTTAACTACTCACTCATCATCACTGGATTACCCACGTTTCCAGTTTCTTCCTGCTGCTATACTGCTTATGATCAGGAAACTCAGTAATGTACAGATGTCAATTATCCAAACTGATGTATAGAGTTAATACAATCCCAATAAAATTCCCCCACCAGTAGAGTCCTACTGGTAGGAGTTATTCACTTTCTTTTGATTTGTAAACTGCCAAGTAAGAGGTTTCTAAATTTCATTGGGGAAAAAAAAAGGCAAAGGACAGCACAGCACTCCTATATAAAAAGAACAAGGGGAGGATTTGTTCTACTGCATGCATTCTCAGTAGGGGCAGTATTTGCCCCCAGGAGAGAGAAAATTGGTTCCTGGAGGATAAAAAATCTTAGCTATTACAGTGATTTGTGGCTGTTCAAAATCAGTCCTACCTGATAAAATCTAATTCCTTTAGTATTTAACTTCACAGAGAGAAGAGGAGCAAGCATCTACAAAGGCTCCTGAGGGGAACAGAAATAATGGAAATAAAAAGGCTGAGAAACACTCCTATACGATATAACAAGATTTATTACAGAGCAACAGTTGTGGATTCTCCTGGTAGCGCAGTGGATAAGAAGCCGCCTGCCAATGCAGGTGACACAGATTCCATCCCTGGTCCAGGAAGATCCCATCTGCCAATGCAGGTGACACAGATTCCATCCCTGGTCCAGGAAGATCCCATCTGCCATGGAGCAACTACCCAATGTGTCACAACCACCGAGCCCTTGCTCGGGGTCTGCAAGCCACAACTACTGAAGCCCATGCTCTTAGAGCCTGCGCTCTGCAACAAGATAAGCCACCGCGATGAAAAGGCCACACACAGTAGCTAGAGAATGGCCCCCACTCACCACAACTAGAGAAAGCCTGTGCACACCAACAAAGACCCAGTGTAGCCAAAAAGAAATAAATATTTTGTATTTTAAAAAGCCCTAAAAAAAAACAGTTGTAACACATAACATTGTCCATGAGGTGCTGACCAAAACCATCTCCAAGAAAAAGAAATGCAAGAAGGCAAACAGGTTCTCTGAGAAGGCCTTACAAACAGCTCAGAAAAGAAAAGAAGTGAAAGACAAAGGAGAAAGGGAGAGATATACCCACCTGGATGCAGAGTTCTAGAAAATAGCAAGGACAGAAAAGAAAGCCTTCTTAAGTGAACAATGCAAAGAAATAGAGGAAAACTACAGAATGGGAAAGACTAGAGATCTCTTCCAGAAAATTGTAGATACCAAGGGCACATTTCATTCAAGGATGGGCACAATAAAGGGCACAAACAGTATGGACCTAACAGAAGCAGAAGATATTAACAAGAGGGGGCAAAAATACACAGAAGAACTATACAAAAAAGATCTTAATGACCCAGATAACCACAATGGTGTGATCACTCACCTAGAGCCAAACATCCTGGACTGCAAAGTTAAGCGGGCCTTAGGAAGCATCACTACAAACAAAGCTGGTGGAGGTAATGGATTTCCAGCTGAGCTATTGCAAATCCTAAAAGATGATGCTGTTAAAGTGCTGCACTCAATATGCCACCAAATTTGGAAAACTCAGCAGTGTTCACAGGACTGGAAAACATCAGTTTTCATTCCAATCCCAAAGAAGGGCAATGCCAAAGAATGTTAAAACTATCATACAATTGTACTCATTTCACATGCTAGCAAGGTAATGCTCAAAACCCTTCAAGCTAGGCTTTAACATTACATGAACTGAGAACTTCCAGATGTACAAGCTGGATTTAGAAAAGGCAGAGGAACCAGAGATCAAATTGCCAACATCTACTAGATCATAGAAAAAGGCAAGGTAATTCCAATAAAACATCTACCTTGGCTTCACTAACTACGTGAAAGCCTTTAACTGTGTGGATCACAACAAACTGTGCAAAATTCTTTAAGAGATGGAAATACCAGACCATCTTACCTGTCTCCTGAGAAACCTGTATGCAGGTCAAGAAGCAACAGTTAGAAACAGACGTGGAACAATGAATGGACTGGACCAAAACTCGGAAAGGAGTACATCAAGACTGTATATTGTCACCCTGCTTATTTAACTTACATGCAGAGTACATCATGTGAAATACCGGGCTGGATGACACAAACTAGAATCAAGATTGCAGGGAGAACTATCAATAAAGGGAGACATACCTGGTGTCAGATATGCAGATGACACCACTCCAAAGGCAGAAAGCAAAGAACTAAAGAGTCTCTTGATGAGGGTGAAAGAGGAGAGTGAAAAAGCTGGCTTAAAACTCAACATTCAAAAAACTAAGATCATGGCATCCAGTCCCATCACTTCATGGCAAACAGAAGGGGATAAAGTGGAAACAGTGACAGATTTTATTTTCTTGGGCTCCAAAATCACTGTGAATGATAACTATAACCACAAAATAAAAAGACGCTCACTCCTTGAAAGAAAAGTTATGAAAAAACCAGAGAGTGTATTAAAAAGCAGAGATATCATCTTGCCTACAAAGGTCTGTATAGTCAAAGCTATGGTTCTTCCAGTAGCCACATATGGCTGTGACAGTTGGACCATAAAGAAGGCTGAGTGCTAAAGAACTGATGCTTTCGAACTGTGGTGCTGGAGAAGACGTTGACAGTCCCTTGGACAGCAAGGAGATCAAACCAGTCAATGCTAAAGGAAATCAACCCTAAATATTCACTGGAAGGACTGATGCTGAAGCTCCAATACTGCAGCCACCTGATGTGAAGAGCCGCCTCACTGAAAAAGATCCTGATGCTGGTAAAGATTGAAGGTAGGAAGAGAAAAGCATGACAGAGGATGAGATGGTTGGATGGCATCACAGACTTAATGGACATGAGTTTGAGCAAACTCCAGGAGGTAGCGTAGGATGGGGAAGCCTGGTGTGCTGCAGTCCGTGGGGCTGCAGAGAGTCGGACATGACTGAGCAACTAACACACACAGGGCTTAGTCTTAAGATCTGTTTTCTTGTCTGTCTATACTCACTCCCTAGAAAATCTCCTATCAGGTTCCATGGCTTTAAATGCCATCTTTATACCTAAAGGCCCCAAACTTATACATCTAGCTCACACCACTCTACTGAAATCCAGAATTCTGTATCTGTCTACTTAACATCTGTTCTTGGATACTGAGTTGGTACCTCAACAGAAACAAAATTTTTTATTTCCCTAAAATTTACTCTTCCTCCAGGCTCCTCCCTCTCAGAATATGCTATCTCTATTCTTCCAGTTCAGGACATAAAACCTTACAATCATACTTAGCTTGTCACTTTCTATCTCATATCCCACATCGAAATCATCTCCAAATCCTGTTAGCTCTTAAACTAGAAGGCACCACTTTTCAACACTTCCACTATTCCCCTATCCACTGTCACCTTGTTGGGACTGTATTTTAATAGTCTAACTGATCTTTTTGCTGCCATCATTGTCCCTTAAATTTATTCTTCCTAGCAATCAGTTTCCCTTCTAAAACGTAAATGAGTTTGTGTAATTTTGCTAAAAATCCTTCAATAGATTCCAAAGTCCCAGTCTTTAAATTAAACCTCCTGACACAACAGAGTCTCGCCTCCAATTCCAGCTCTCACTGCTCTGTTACCCGCTCCTACTGTTGCCCTACTCACTCCACTCAAGGTCCACTGGCCTCCTTACCGTACCTGGAAAACATCAAGCATGCTCCCACCTCACTGTCTTGGCATGGGTTCTTTCCTCTCCCTGGAACGCTCTTCCTCCCAGTATCGATGACATGCTTGAGATCCAGGTCTCTGCTCTAGTGTCAGTATGAGGAAGGCCTCCTGTGACTGTATCAGCATGACTTGCTATCCCTGACCCACCTTTACTATACTTCCTAACACTAACCTGGTATACTACACATTTGCTTATCACCTGGCTCCTCCAATTAGGATGTAGGCTCCTTAATGCAGGAACTTTATTGTGGTCTCTGCTGCATCTTTAGAGCCTAGAAGAGGCACCGTGCACAGAGAAGACACTCGACAAATATTTTTTAAATGATTCATGAGTGTTCTTCAAAATTTTCGAAAATAAACAACTGTTTTACAAAGAAAATTTTACATCCAAAGTGGTGATAGTCTCAGAGTAATCAGTAGAAAGCAATTTTATTTATAACTATTATTTGTAAGTTATTTTCTGTTTTGTTTTTTTGCTGGCCCGGCATGTTGGATCTTAGTTCCCTGACCAAGGATCAAACCTGTACCCCCTGCAGTGCAAGCACGTAGTCTTAACCACTGGAGCACCACAGAAGTCCCCGTTCTCTGTGTTTTTATGAGACTAGCCTGAAAATTAACACGAGAGGTATTTGTGATCCTTCTGCTACTGTGAAGGGGTTTCTCAGCCTCCACATTACTATACTTTGTGCCAAAGCATCCTCTTTTGTAAGGGCTGGCACTATTCATGCAGGACATTTAGCAGCATCCTTGCTAAACGCCTGTAGCACTCTCCCAGTTGTGACAATCACAGGTGTCTCCAGATATCCTTATCAAACTCTCCCTTCTTCCCCCACTGTACTCCTGGCATGGGGTTTGTTTTCTCTCTTTTTCAAAAATGAAAATAGCTGAGATCACAACTAAGATATCTAGAGTATACAGATTTGAATTTTGAAAATGGCTAAATAACCAACTGCACATGCTGAGGTTAGGTTCATGTGGCACTTGCTTTTGCATAAAGTAAAATCCTACCATATATGTACAGTTAGCAGCACTTTCTGGAATGGGCTTCACCTTCAGTTTTATCATTACATTCAAAATCACAGACAAGTTACAGGATTATTCTGTATAGCACTCTCACCTCCAGTCCCCAGGTAAAATGTACTTTACAGTTTTGTTAAATTCTAGTGGAAATTAATATCTGAATGGAAAAAAAAATCACTCTTCATACCTGACTTAAGGCTCTTGCTGAGTGATCAGAATCCTACATTAAATTTGGATACAGATATAAATGCAGCTTTCTCAGGGAGCAAATTTCACTGGCACCTGACTGCCAGGTTCATGGCTGAGGGTAAAACATCTCAGAAAAATAATTTTGTCTGCCTTCCTTTCTTTTAGCAGGAAAGTTAGAGCAAACTGGTAAGAAAGCAGGATACCATACGTTCTTGCTATATGTGTTTGATAAAAAATGAGATGAGTGAGATTATAAAATTGCTGATAGCATTTAACCACTTAAACTCACAGTGACTGAAATATTCTCAAAGAGAAATAAAACTGCTAAATTTTTACACTAAGTGTTATAATATTCATAAATAATTAGCTATATAGAATTTAATGAGGACATACATTCAGGAGACCTGGTACTGCAAGGCAAGATCAAGATTTAGTATAAGGTTCCTTTGTTCCACCTGTCAGTAAAAACACAAGGATATACAACATATAGAATTGACAACTGTTAGAACAGTAAGGTATTCTTATATAGTTTTTTTCTTTTACACATATTAACTAATTATACATCTGACACCATACCTTCCAAGCAAAAAAAAAAAAAAAAAAAAGGAAAGAAAAATTTACGAAGAGATGGTACTTCGACTAGCATTTCAGGAAAGAGACAAAAAAAAAAAACAAATTATCTCTATACTTGTTAATGAAATAATTTTCATTTCATATTTAGCTCAATTTCATACTATTCTTGGCTATTCTTGCCAAAAATAAACTAAGTACATATTTCCAGAAATTTTATTCATTCCAAAATGTCCACATTAAATGACTCTATATAAGTATAAAGCCTAAATCATTTTTTAAAATAGTAATAAATAATTGAAGTAATCAGTATACTTTAAGATTGATTATATAAAAAGATTAAATTATAAAGAGATTTATTAATACTCAAAGCTACCTACAACCAAGTCCTCTAGCTGCTTCTATTCTTTGTTAGCCAAAACTCTATGCAAATAACCCCATGGCAAGGTTCTATCTGACATCAATCCCTAGCAACACTATTAGATAGGAACTAATTGGAATAATAATAATGCATCTTCCTAGCAGAAGAGTTGGCTGGACTGTTAAACATTATTTATTTTCCTCTCCTGAATACTGGCAGCATGTCCTTTATTGAAATCCTCTCCCATCCTTTCCCACTTCTGTCACTTACCCCATAGCCTTAAATGCAGTTAATATATTAGTTTTTGCCCTTCATATAAAAATAGATACAAAAGAATCAACTAGAAATTATCTGAATCTACTTCAAATAAAAACAATTTAAAAGATGTAACTTCAGAACTGTGCCACAAATGATTAGTTGCATAAATTCTATGCTAACAGTTACAAATTATTTAAGAAAGAAAATAATCTCTTATTTTCTCATGTAGAATGTAGAGATAGTACTGCCTACAATGTGTGATTGTCAGCATTTACATATTTTTAAAAATATTTTTAACTTTCTATAAAGGTTTTATAACATGTATTTTGACAATCTTTACATTAGATTAACTACTAAAAATGTGCTGATTTAATTAAAAATGGAAACAGCCAAGTATGAATTTACCAATCAGGAGATTCAATAAGATGTCTCTGGAGATTTTGTGGATGTTTGACTATTTTTTAAACTGCTGAAAAACCTTCCTCAGGGTAAAGTGCAAACAGTGAAATAGTAACTTTATAAGTACAGAAAGAATACTGATTCAGGGATAGACAGAAATGGACCCAAACACCCCTCTGCCAGGTGGGATAATTCTCTGCTTAGACAAGTTACTGGATCTCTCTGAATCTCAGTACCTTTTCTGTACAATGGGAACCACACTACTTATCCTCTCATAGTATTTTAAAAGAGCCGACATTTTCCACTAATTCAATTGTTACAAATCGAGAAAAATATAATCAGGTAAAATTCCTGAAATGAATGAAATATTCATGGATCAATAAATAATGAACTATAGAAAGCATACTCTCTAATTATAATGATACTTTCCCTCATATTTAATTAAAATTTTATAATTTTCTAATAATGGTTTTGGTAAACAATTAGCATACAATAAGATCAACTACATTTTTGTAATTTAACAAGATGCCAAATGACCAGACATTTGCTTATAAACATTTAAAATTTATTTAAAATGTAAAAAATAGTCAAATAGAGTCTCTGACTAACGAAAATTTATTTTCTTTAATATCTATCCATTTTATTAATTTAAAATACCAAATTGCTCCCCAATCTACAAGTTTTTAAATCTTTAATATGATTTTCATCCCAATCATACTTAAAGGAAGACATTATATTCAAGAGGATTTTTAAATAAAAAATGACATTATAGTGGCATGATAAATACAAATGATGGTTGAATTAATCTGACATCTAACATTTGAAAATTCCTATATCTCCAAGTTTATAATTTTTATTAATTTTGGATTCTGTGATTCTAACTGAAAATGTTTTATTTATCCCCATTTATTTAGAAAGACACTTATTATTTATGTTTCTGCAATTTTCTAAATATGAATTTTTGTCTCAATATTACCTGAGAATTTATAGAGATTTTTTTTGGTACTACTCACAAAGAAGATGGCAATACTAATTCTTCTTGGCTTTGTAGGCCTTCTTTAGTGTAAGACTTAGGCTATAAATCAATATTTACAACACAAAAATAAATACTGATTTGGGGCATTGATACATGGTGAATAAATTCTTTGTCTTCCCTTTTTCTTATTACCCTTTTCTCTGACTAAGGGATATATTAAAGCATTTCCTTAAAACTTCACATAGTAAAAACACATAAATCCTTGGAAGCCCATGATAGGTGGATATTTTAAAAGTAAAGGTTAAGAAGAAATCTAAAAAGCATTAAGTTACTCTCAAAAACAAAGGGGTTATTGCAAAGCTATTAAAACAATCCAGCAGAGACTGTACTTTCCTGAAAGGACAAAGCCAAGAGAAGAGAGAAATGGAAGAAAGTCAGGTTCCAAACCCTTTACATCCCAGAGTTTGTGAACCCGCCTGCTTTCTCTCAATTCTTTCTTTCCTATGCACTTAACTAACAATCTACCAGTTTTCTCCTAAATACAGGTTAAGTAACATCACCACAAGTTTAAAAGTCAAGTCTTTTTCTTTTGTTTAATGAATACTTTCACATTTAAGAAAAAGGAAAAAAGAAACAAATACCTAAACAAGAGTTGTTAACACTTTCTTTTCCCACCTAGAGAATAAGCACTCAGCTTTAGAACTGAAGATGGTCTAGAAAAGATACATGCTGCCATCTATCTACCTGAAGGGGCATAAAGAAAAATACAGACTAAAGCTTTCCCTTCCTCTGGCTGACAGAATACAGGGTCAAAGACCATGGCATACTCTGATTGTACTTTTCCTCCACAAGAAAGAAGCACAGTAACCAGTAACATGATCTCCAAAGATAATTAGGCATATCTGGGGATCTTTATACCATATCCCAAATAACAGAAAGAACAGCAAGTTTTATGAACAAGGTTTCTGATACCATCAAGACAACTTTCCATACAAAACAAGAACTGGATATACGTTTGTTGTTTGTTTTAGAGAAAAATGAGAGACAGGCAAGGGCTTAGGGTAAAAATGGCTGGGGCTGGATCGTTTGAAGAATATTCCACTACAAAACACTACTTTATAAAAAACACTAATAGTGATTTTTGTACTGAAATTACTGGCAATTTTCTACCTTTATGGAAAATATCATAAATATCATTACCAGAAAATATAGTAAGGAGAGTTTTTTATTATTTAGACTTAGAAAATTTTCTATAGAATTTATTAGTATCTTAGAACAAATGTGACCTTAAAACCAATTTCCAATTAACTGCCTCAAGGTTTTTAGCCTTTTGTTATTCTCTTGTCCAGCAACGATTTCCTTCATTTCTCCATCTGGTTTAACACTATTGATACGATAAAGTCCACCGCCAGTTTAACTCTCTACAGCACAACAGCTCTCAAACCTTACAGTTACAGGAGCATTTTTCGGTACAACTTCAAAGGATCCGGTTTACACGGATTATAATAAGTGCTGTCTCCTGGAGCTGTGCAGTTCGGAAGCAATGATAAAATCACCTGGGAATTTTTAAACAAAACTGTATGCCAATGATACTTATGAAAGAGGAGATTGTATGAGAATAACCCTACCAATAACAACACTACTAAAAATCAGACAAAACCCAATTAATTGGTAACTAAACAGCTGACTGAAGACACAGAAGCAGCCAAACCAGCCAGGATGTAAACAACTAACATCCCAGAAAAGGCAGACATGCACTAAGGTGAGCCCTACATTCCACACTGTTTTTTACCTAAAGGTGACTGTCAACTCATAAACAGCACTGCATTGAAGGTCAAGCAGACGTGGAGGCTCAGAGCCGTCTACAACCCCCTGGAGCTGGGGAGACGCAGCAGAAGTCACTGTGCACGCTGAAGGTTCCAGCTGAAACCCCCCCAAGGGCTACACACGAGAGAAAGGAGAAACGGAAACTAGTTCTTCTTGAAGACAACACCCAAATCGTAAGCCCTTACAAGGGCTCAACGGACGTCGTAAATTTCATCTTCAAAAGAACTGCTGTGTTAAGACCGATGTTTTGTTATTTAGCCTTTAGAAATATATATTACACAAATCTTTGGCTGGGTCAAGATGATATTTCTCTTATTGACTGTCCACAAAGACAAGTAAATCGTATCTTGAAAAAGAAAGCATCGACCAGGTCTTCTACAATTTGTCATATAAAATGCCTAGTATCTAACAAAACATCAGATATATCAGAAGAAAGGACAAATATCTGAAACTAAAAGAGAGAAGAAAAAAGTCAACAGAAAGACTCACAAGTGGATCTCAACACTGAAGATCTCAGACATAAACATTAAAAGAACTTGCATTAAAATGTTCAAAGTTTAATAACAAATGAAGAATTTCACCAGAGAAGTGACCTATGAAAAAAAAAATCAAATGAAAATTCTAACAGTGAAAAATATTGTACAAAGGCCAGTATTAACCAGATATAAAAACCAAATAACACTAAAAGTAAATTATAGAACCATATATCTGATGAACAAAGATACAAAATTCCTCAACAAAATATTAGCAAGCCAAATTCAACAATATGTTAATAAGATCACACACCATGATCAAGTGGGATTTAATTCCAGGGATGCAAAGATGTTTCAACATCTGCAAATCAATCAGTGATTGATTGTATCAATACACTACATTAATAAACTGAAGGATAAATATATGATCTTCTCCAAGGACACAGAAAAGCACTTGACAAAATTCAATATCCATTCATGATAAAAACTCAACAAACCAGGTATGGAGGGAACATATTTCAATATAATAAAGGCCATATATGACAAGTCCACAGAAACATCACACTCAACAAAAAGCTGAAAGATTTTCCTCTAAGATCAAGAATGAGACTAGAACAACCATTCTCATCATGAATACTCAACACTGGATATCAAAACAATTAGGCAAGCAAAAGAAATAAGATATTCAATTAGAAAGGAAGAAGTAAAACTGACATTATTGGCAGATTACATAGTATTACATATAGAAAACTTAGAGATCACCAAAAAAGTGTTAGAACTAATAACTAAATCCATAAAGTTGCAGAATACAAAATTAATATACAAATATCATTCACATTTCCATAAACTAATAACAAATTATCAGAAAGTTAAGAAAATAATCCTATTGATAATTGTATCAAAAAGAATAAAATACCTAGGAGTAAAGTTAAACAACAAGGTGAAAGATCTGTTCAGTGAAGAAACTGATGAAAGAAATTGAAGACAATAAATGGAAAGCTCTTCAAGCCTCACAGACGGGAAAAATTAAATATTCTTAAAATGGCCATACTACTCAAGCAGTCTACAGATTCAAAGTAATCCTGATTACAATTCTGACTTCACTTTTTTTCACAGAAATAGAACAAATAATTCTAAGATGTGTACAGAACCACAAAATATCTCAAATAACCAAAGTAATCTTAAGAAAAACCAAGCTGGAAGCACCTCATTTCCTGATTTGAAAATACATTACAAAGTTATGGCAATCAAAATGGTATGATACTGACATAAAAAGACACTGAGATCAATAGAACTGAACAGACAGCTCAGAAAAAGAAAACAAAAAACACTCTTACATGGTCAATTAATTTATGACGAAGAAGGCAGGAAGAGTCAATGGGGAAAGGACAGTCCCTTCAATAAACGGTCCTCGGGAAACTGGACAGTAACATGCAAAAGAATGAAACTGGATCCCTACCTTACACTATACACAAAAATCAGCTCAAAATGAATCAAAGACTTGAATGTAAAACCTGAAACCATAAAACTCATGGAAGAAAGGGTTTTGGGTAAGCTCCATGACACTGGTCTCGGTAATGATTTTTTGGATCTGACACCAAAAACAAAGCTACCAAAGCAAAATAAACTAGTGTGGCTACTTCAAACTAAAAACCTTTTGCACAGCATAGGAAACCACCAACAAAATAAAAAGGCAACCTATGTGATGTGTAAAAATATTTGCAAATCATCTCTCTAATATGGGGTTAGTATTCAAAATACATAAAGAACTCATATAACTCAACAGAAAAAAAAATGAGTAAAAAATGGCAGAATACCTGAATAGACATTTTTCCAAAGATATACTGATAGCCAACAGGGAAATGAAAAGGTACTCAATATCACTAATCATCAGGGAAATCCAAATCAAAACCATGAGATATCACCTCACACCTGTTAGATTAGAATGGCTATCATCAAAAAGTAAAAGGTAAGTGTTATCAGGGATGTGGAGAAAAGGAAACACTTTTGCACTGTTGGTGGGAATGTAAACTGCTATAGCCACTATGGAAAGCAGTATGCAGACCTCTCAAAAAATTAAAAATAGAACTACCATATGACCCAGCAACTTTACTTCTGGGTGTATATGCAAAGGAAATAAAAACAGAATACCAAAGAGATATCTGCACTCTCATGTTCACTGCAGCATTATTCATAACAGCCAAGATATGGAAGAACCGAAGAATCTATTAATGGATGAATGAATAAAAAAGACATTTTACACACACACACACACACACACACACACACACACACACAATGTAATACTATTCAGCCATGAGAAAGAAGGAGATCCTGCTATTTCTGATAACATGGACGTACGCTAGTGGCAATACACTAAGTGAAATAAGCCAAATGGTATCACTTATCTGTGCTATTTTTTTAAGTTAACTCTAGAAACTGAAAGTAGAAAAGTTCTCAGGGGCTGGAGTTGGGGGTAAAAGGGAAAGACAGATAAAAGAGTACAAATTTTAGGTGTAAGATGAATAAGGTCTAAGGACCTAATATAAAACATGGTAACTACTGTTTTATTACCATATTGCACAACTGAAATTCACTGAGAGAGAAGACTTAAATGTTCTCATAAAAAAGATTAATATGTGGGGCGACAGAGGTGTTAACTAGATGTGGGAATCCTTTTAACGTATAAGTGCTGTGCTAAGCTGCTTCAGTCGTGTCCAACTCTTGGCGACCCCATGGACTGTAGCCTGCCAGGCTCCTCTGTGCATGGGATTCTCCAGGCAAGAGTACTGGAGTGGACTGCCATGCCCTCCTCCAGGGGATCTTCCTGAGTAGGGATCAAACCCAGGTCTCCTGCATTGCAGGTGGATTCTTTATCAGCTGAGCCCCCAGGGAAGCCCTTCAAAGTGTATACATACATCAAATTATCGTAATGCACAATTTAAGTATCTTATAAATGTATATGTTAATTATGCCTCAACAAAGCCAAAATAATATAAATAACTAAATCATAAAAGCAGTTAGAGAGAAAGACACATTACTTCAATGAACGAACTATAAAACTAACAACTGACTTTACAACAGAAATGATGGAAACCAGGAGACAAGGAAATAATATCTTTTAAAACCTGAAAATAACTCTAAACCTATAATTCTATGCCAAGCAAATAAACCATTCAAAAATGAAAGAGAAATAAAGACATTTTCAGGTGAACCAAAAACTGGCAAAATTTGTTTCAGTACACTTCCACCAAAAGGCAGGAAAAAATATTTTCAGAAAGAAGCTTAGAAACTTATGAAGTCATGCAGGATCAAAAAAAGCATCAATATGTGGGTAACTCTAAACAAATACTGACTTTATATAACATATGCATTGTAACACATAATTTGTAAATGAAAATTAAATGATAATCATCATGAGTTTTATTTCTACATCTATTTTATGCCCCCACAATACCAAAAATGATGATGATAGGAGGGGTTCTAAGGCTACTCCATTTATTATCTTGGTAATGTTTAAAGTACCAATTTATATTAAACTTCAGAAAACCAAGGAAGAATGTTTTGATCTCTGGGAAAACCATTTTTAAAAGAGTTAAAGAGAAAAAGCCTCAGAAGGGATATGTTAGAAATTTCTTTTAATTGAAAAGTTCAAAGCAAATAGAAAAGGAGAAAAATGGAAACAAAGAACAGAGGGGTGAAATAAAAAATAAATAGTAGGAAGATAGGATTAATATTAGTCAAAATAAATGAAATAGACCATTTCAATTAGAAGACAAAGATTATCAAATTAGACTTTAAAAACAAGAGAAATATTTGGTGTCTACAAGACACAAAGACAACTGATAAAGGTTGTAAGTAAAAAGTTGAAAATACTAACCAAAATAATATAGTTAAATTAATAACAGAAAACACTATAAGGCAGGAATAATTACTGCAGATAAAAGGGTATAATTTATAATGATACAAGAGTAAACTCATTAGAACAATATTAGAATTCTAAGATTGTATGCACCTGGTGTGTCACTTCAGTCATGACTCTTTGCGACCCAAAGGACTATAGCCCACCAGTTTCCTCTGTCCGTGGGAGTCTCCAGGCAAGAAGACTGGAGTGGGTTGCCACACCCTTCTCCAGGGGATCTTCCAGACCCAGGGATCGAACCTGAGTCTTTTAGGTCTCCTGCATTGGCAGGTGGGTTCGTGACCACTAGTGCCACCTGGGAAGCCCTATGTACCTGGAAACATAGCTTTAAATTATCAACATCTTAATCAATGAAATGATTAGAATTCATTTCAATGAATGCTAAGTACATTGAACATTCATTTTCCTTCAGATCCTTGGAATATTTAGGGCTATATATTCCAAGGATCTGAAGGAAAAGTTTAACCCCTGGGTCAAGAAAATACCCTGGAGAAAGAAATGGCAACTCACTCCACTATCCTTGCCTAGGAAGCCCCATGGACAGACGAGCGTGGCAGGCTACAGTCCATGGGGTCGCAGAGTTGGAGACGACTGAGCGACTAACACACTAGTGAGTTTAAGTAGGTTAAAGACACCAATGATAAACATACTATATAAAAACAGTATTAGTCAAACAAAATAGTCTTTTCTTATACTGGATAACATTATGGTAAAATTCTCCTCTCCATATACCTAACTTAAAAATATTATGAATCACTTCATTCAGAAAATACACCATAAACAGGGCTAAAACACAATGGATTCCTCAATAGGATGCCAAATGCTCTCAGAAATATCATAACATAAACCCTTTGGGTTTCAATTCCATTATCTCTAACATGAAGGTAATTTTAAAAACATCCTACTTAATACAACAAGGATACTATAAACCTTGAACAATTCCTGCTCAGCACTACTAGCTAAAAACTCTGTCAGGTCCCTAGAACTATCTGTAATTTACTATTACCAAAGTAGCTTTATTACAACCAATATGATAGAGTTAATTATTTGATTTTCATCTGGTAATCCTACTGACTAACAATAATTATGATTTTTAAGAATTTTAAAGTTATCTGTATTGTTTCTACAAGTGATTGCTCTAAGGAAACTCAGGTTTGAATTTTTAAAACCCAACTTGTACTGCCTTTTTATATTTTCATCCTGGATTTTACATTTCTTAATAAACCTTTACTATGCTGCTAGTCTTTTGTCATTATGCATGTAAATACATGTCTATATATATTTTTCTAAGTATATTAGTATCATCTGTAATCAGTTTTTCCATTAAAAAAAAGGTGCTCTTTCCTCTAAGTGATAGTAATTTTTCCAGAGTTTCTACCTTTCATTTGGAGAGACAAATCAGTTTGTAATTTGTAATGTCTTAATCCTTCACTTAAATATTATCATTATATTCTTATTTGAGTGATGAAACTTTTTTATTCTGTCATCGATCTCCTGGTAACATTGTTAAACAGTCTGTTAAATGTTCATAAAAATTAAAGGGGCAAAGAAAAACTGTTCCCTTCTTCTGAGAGCTTTCACCAAAATCAAATGTAACATAAATTGAAAATCTCTTATCTACCAAGAACTTTTACATGTGCTATCTCATTAAATCTCACTACTATTCACATTTTTCAAGTGGATATTACAATTCAGAAAGGTTAAAGGATGTGTCAAAGCTTATACTCACAATAAGAAAAGCCAGGCTTAATTCTAGGTGTGTCTGTTTATAAAATCAAGAACTTTCCACTACCAGAAGCTGGTAAATGCAAGATAAAGAGCCCGATACCTAATATTTTAGGCTTTTCAGGACATATGCCTCTGTCACAGCTACTTAACTCTGCTGTTGTATTACAAAGGCAATTGCAGACAAAACATAAACAAATGAGAGTAGCTATGTTTCAAACAAAACTTGATTAATAAAAACAGGGAGAGGGTCAAATTCATCCCAACGCCCATAGTGTGCCCTCCACAGCGCCACATTGCACTCCCTCCTAGAGAAACTCTACTAGCTTTTCGTTAATACCAAGAGATTCTACCTCTCTCTCCATTCTTAAAACATTCTGATCTTAATCTTACAGGTACATTTTTATTTTAAAGCTCTTCTTATTAGGCTCAATCTATTGAATATTTGAAACAGATTACTTGGAGAATACATATAACATTTTACATGTTCTAACTGCAATACCAAATACATCAGAAATTAATCTATCATTGAGATTCAAATCCAACGAGTCTGGCTTTAAAGTCACACTCACATCTTGACCACCTCACATAGTGTGGGAATTAAAAGAAATGACACGTGCAGAAAGTACTTTGCTAACCCTAAACGATTCTTTAAATGTTAACTGCTGTTGTTTTAGGGCTTCTGATGCTTTGGGTGACCATTCTTTTGTACCTGGTTTTATCAGAAAGTAAAATCAAAATATAAGAAAGCATAAGAAAGAAATTCATCTATAAAACATTTCTAAGACTATAGTATTAGTATGCACTAAATTCTCAGTGTGATAAATGTCAAACACCTATATTTACAGTTCTCCCCCTTGAACTTTTTTCAGTTATTTGCATCTAATTTTAATTGCTCATTCTGCGTTTAATATGTAGAATTACCTTGACAAGGCCCACTAATATATGCAACCAAGCAACAACAGTAAATATCCTCTTTTAATTATACAAAATGATCATGTGTACAAAAAAGATCTAAATACACAGAACTCATAGACCTTCTCTCAACTGTTCCATTATTACAAAATTTACTTGTATGTGCTATCACTAAGCTTGTTATTTTTAAAAGAAAAGGTTTAAAGAGTATAAAATGACTTAAATAGGAAATAAAAAACACCCTTCTTCATCAGAAATTCTATTCCTCTTCCTGTCTCCTTCCCTATCTTGCTTCCTGTAAGTACGCATACTCTGTCTCTCTCTCTCTCACACACACACACACATACACAGAGCACTATAAAAACACAATCTAAGTCAAAATGGCACACAGGATCAGGCTGAAATACAAGTTCTACAAACAAAGCACAAAAGATATGATTCAGAAAACACAAACCCAGATTCAAATCCCAGTCTACAACTAAAACCAGTTAAATAATCACTTCCTAGCTTTGTTCCTTCAGTAACTACTTATTTAACCTCTATTAGTCTATTTTCTCATCTATAAAAAATGGAGGAAAAATCATGTCCACCTCATGTGATTGTGGTGAGCATTTAAGTGAGAATTAAAATCACATGTCCATAGCACAGTGCTGATATACAGTCAAGACTTAAAACTCCCGGTTGATGCTATTACTACTACTACCTTTAACACCAGCGTCTGGGCAAATCTTATTAACATATATTGCAGTTCCTCTACAAAGTGGGAAGAGCATTGCCTTAAATGGATATATAACAACAATTTTTTAAAGCATCTGAAAATTCATCTTATCACCAATGTTAAAAGTTGGAGTTGGGGTGTGGGGGAACGAATCCTTTTCTCAAGATCTTAATGCTCCTTTGAGAACTTTTAAGAATTAAACAAGTCTATCTTCACTCCTGAAAAGAAATAAGAAGCTAACCTTTTTCACTTTGCTTTTCACTACTGTAGATTTAAAACAAAAATATCTATATATTGAGAGATCTAATATGTCACTTTTTAAAGAACTCAACACTAACAAGTAATCACAAATAGATTTGGTTAAAGGGCAATGTCAGAATAGGTCCATTTTCTCAATTCCAATACATTTTAAAACGCACCAATTTGAGGGTTTACGTTCATTACTTTTGTTCTCAATTTTCTACACCTTTAAAAGCACCACATGTTAATAACTATATACTACAGCTGTTCTAACATTAGTGGATATAAACATTTCTTACCAAATTACGCTTTTTTAGCGGAAGAAAGTAATAATAGTGGCAGAAAGAAAACATCAGTGCGTAGCAAGTAAGAAGTTCAGTGTAGAAACACAACTGCAGAAAAAGCCAATGGTTATCTTCACCAACACAATTGTTAATCCTAAAGAAAAAAAAAAGGAAAAAGAAAAAATATTTCAAACTTTAATGAGATGTTAATTTTAGGATGGTAAAACTAGAAATAAGCACAAACAACTTCTTAAGTGCTTAAGTTCATAGAGATAAGTCCAACCCACTCAAACCTAAAAGCAAAGAGTACATAAGAAAAGATATGACATAAACACGCCACCTCACATTTGTAAAGCACATTCTACTTGTCAAAGAAGTCCTGTATATGATTCCCCATCCAACTCAACAACAAGCCAGTGAGGCAGGAAGAACAGATGGCAGTTTCCTTGCTTCACCGATACAAAACAGGAACAGAGGAGTTAGGACAATTGCCAAAGGATGTCCAGTTCGGAGAGACTGTGGTCACGAGAGCAAGAACCCTCTTCTGTACACTGCTCTCTCACTGCAGCATTCCAGCTGTGCAGATCAAGTTGAATGATGTGAAGCAAAGTAACAAACCTGCCATTCTGACATACTGCTAAGCATTCACAATTTTTCTTACTTTTACAGTCTAACCCTTGGTGGCTGAAAATAAACATATATCCAAAAGTACGTATAAATTCTTAGAGCTACGTTTCCACCAATACAACAATGAACCAAAAACTAGGAAAAAGGATTAATGCTAGCATTCCAAAAATTCAAGATTAAAGCAAGCTGAATATTTTATTGTTCCAAAGTTATTGTATCTAAATTTTCTAAATACTTTACAATTCCAGCAGAAAATCCTAGTTCAAAACTACAAGTTATTTTTCACAATGTTTTAATTTCAACATATTATAGCATTTTACTGCCACTGTTTGAAAAAATAATAAATAGGGCCAAATTCCTAACTTAAACTGTATTAAAGATGTGCTGTCTATTTTTTAAAAGCAGATATATAACTGAACAGAAACCTGAAAGAGGCATTTCTTAGACTGAAGAAATCATGCTAAATAAACAAGGAAACTTCCTGTGTTTTGTTATCTAAGCAGGGCTACCAGGGAAGAGTACTTCTGTGTGCACTCAAAAACACTCCCCAATAGCTACTGCTTAAAAGATGCTTTATCTTTGCCCCACCCTTTCTGTCCCCCCAAAATCTGAGATACAACTGCTATGAACATTGCATTCTTCTTAAGAATAGAACTGTAAGAAACACTACTATCATCTACATGTAAAGACTGTTTTGGTAAGGAATTCCTTAGAAAGAGTGATCAGAGTCAAAAACAGAATAAATCTTGAGGTCATCAAGAGAACTGACCTCTAAATCTAAAGCTGTTTAACAGTTAAGATAATGCAATTTCTGAAAATATCAAAAATTCTCCTTGCTTCTGCTTCACACTGTACATTTCCCTCACTCTCTGAATAGCTCAGCAATGCTTTATTAGAGAATTCAAGCACCTAAGTCCCTGTATCTACTCATGCCCCTGATCGGCCCTCTTTTCCTGTCCACAGCTCTTTGTCCTTCCACTCCTCTTCTCACCAGGGCCCTGAGGTGACTAAAACTGTGGAAAGAGAAGACCTGGGAACAGAGAGCTCACCCCAATCCTAGAATTTTGGTTAAAAAGAACTTTATTTGGTCACCAAGTCAGTCTTAATTCCTCGAAAATAAATAATATCACTAATCTATATAATCTATATATAATCTAGATAAAACAGTTATAAAATAGTTGATTATTTTTTAAGCTTAAATTACTGCATTCACTTAAAAGGAAATATCAATTATTTTTTAAGCTTAAATTACTGCATTCACTTAAAAGGAAATATCAATTTCCAACTATCACAAACATTTATTATATTTTTAATCAGAAATGTTACTCAAAAATTATATAAAATTGAGTTTTTCAGTGTGATTATCACTTACCTGAATATATGCTTTACACAGCTTTAAAAAGCAAACCCTATTACTATATGTAACTGTAAATAGATCATTGAGGTTTATAAAATCATTTGAGAATTAATCCAAATAAATTACAGGCACATTTTTAAAACACCAACTGTATGTTATATACTAAACTATCCTGTGATGGAATTTTAAACCTTTTACATAGTAACACAGTGCTCTTATTTTTTCTGAATCTCAGGAAATTATCTTCTAGTCAAATAATCATTTTATAGTGAAAACCAAATTCCCACTAAAAGCTTGCTGATAACTTGTGTATCAAAAATAAAGGCAGCTCTAAATGATTAGCATTACTAGACAAAACTAAAATCTACCCTTGAGACATCTCAGATAAATGCAGTTATAAATTTAAGAAATTATGTAGCTAACTTTGTGTACATGTGTGTATAAACATAAATATACATGTATATAGATATATTTATAAAGCGCTACAGCATACCAGTTTAAATATTTATGCAGAGATCCCATGCTAGAAAAACAGAATTAAATACAATATCTTTTCACAGATTTTTGTGACAGCTTTGAAATGAGATACAATGCAGAACTCTCACAGCATTTGTTTTCAAAAATTCCGTTTCTCAACTGAACATTTTCTTTAAATATTACAAGAGAGCCCCCTACTGACCAAAAATGTTGGCAGTTCAGCAAAATCAACTATCAGTGGGTTTTTTTTTGCTTCTAGTTAGCAGGTAATATTAATCCCTATATCCAACACATAACACTGAAAAAAAGGCTGAAAGGAAGTGAAAAGAGGTATAAAGTATCTGAAATGTTACTCTTAATTAAATTGGAAGGGAAATACAAACAATGAGATGTATATGGTTTACATTACAGTTAGAAACAGTAACAGCTACTATATTTAAATTTAAGTACTCTCTATATGTCTTATACTATACTAAATGTTTTACCTACACTGCCTCATTTAATAAAACCACTTTAGTTCTTTTGTATATTTGGGTGCATGTTAATTTTTGGTTTTCTGCTCAAATATCTCCTTGTTAGAAAAATCTATGATCTCGAAAAATGACCCTGGGAGTTGATAGAATCATATGATCAATGAAAGGTCTCCTTATAAAAAGAGTGTCTTAAACTGTGTAACTCTGATATAACCTTTTTGTTTAAATCTGCTAAGTACTAAGATCTATTTTTTACTATGTTCTTTTTTCAAAAAGTGAATCATTCATTTCTTACCATGGACAGTGATGATCCATTCTCCTAACACAGTGGCCGCAGCGGCTGCAGTGATGGGAACGCTTCGGTCTCATCAAATTACACTTGTTACACAATTCCCAGAACTCCCTTTCTAGAAAAGGAAATTAAAATTCATTTAGTAAAGGAACATGAGTAATGGTGAAATTTAACAAGTGTTTAGAAGAGTTTATAGGAATTCTTCGAGATATGTGCCTAAGTCTCTACCATAAATGTTTGCTGTGAACGTTGCTTCTCTATTCTCTGCATGTTTTATTTTGTACGTTTCTAATTTTAAACACTATAAAATAAGACTGTTAATAGTCAAACTAAGGGATAAAAAACAACATATTTGGGTTTAAGTATATTGCTGTAAGTAAAATTTAATGACAAAACTCTTATTTACAAGCAAATTATTACATTAAAACAGAATTTTATTGAAACAAGTTAATTTCTAGAAATTTGTTATCTAATGGTTCTAAAGAAGAGATAATGCTGAGTACTGGTGTCATAGACTAGAAAGTCAAAATCAACTGCATAAACAGAGACGACATCCCCCCAAACTTTCCACACAAAACCATTTTTTGAATGATTTGGGAATATTTATGACAGAGAGATAGAAAAACAGTTCAGATGGGATTAAGAGGTACTAAAATCGTTTCAGAAGTGAAGAAGATTACAAGAAAATCACTATTTAATGGAAATAAAGGAGTCCTCTATAAAACTGTATCCTACTACCAAGGAGCAGTTTCCTCTAGTCTGTTGTGAAAGTGCACACGACTAGGCTCTGTGCTAAAAACATGAAGTTTACAGGAATAAAGGAAAAAGTAATTTATTTCCATTAAGAACTGCTGTAGGTAGAGCCATTAAAACCTCTATAGGACTGTCATCTACCAAGACAACTGTTATACAGGATATATAATCTTAATATTTCTTGACATGGAACTTTACCTTTATAAAAATTCTTAAACTTTGTATCACTTATGGAAAACCTCACTAAACCCTAACCTCACTAAAATTATGGGTATAGTAAAATTAACCTAACTTCAATGCTCCAAGTGAATATTAGTATATGCAAAGTGTGACTGAGCACACCATAGGTAGTCACTAAATCCTTGCTAAAACATGACAAGTTTAATTTTTTTTAAATGAAAGATTCTAAACATAAGTAATAGAAGAGAAGAGTAGGTAGTCTTCAATTTTTAAAAACATACCCTACTTTATTTCCATTATTTCTAGTTTAATGACCAGAAGTAAGATCAATATACTGGAATTTTATAAAGTGTTGGAAAAACATTCTGCTACAAACATCTCTGAAGAAATCAATAAAGCATGAATTACAGCTATACCAAATTAACTGCTCCAACAACATGAAAGTTGAGAAATTATCTTTTACATTTAAAATATTTCATTTTAAAATTATCTTTCATTTCTTACTTACAATTCTTATTTTAATGAAAACATATTACATGAGAGAGCAACAATAATAAAGCTTAATTTAGGTACAATTAAACTACTGTTATTTAACTGTTAGTGAAATAGAAACTCATTTCATATGTAGCATAATACAATGTCACATACATATCACTTTTTTCCCCACTTAACTAGATGTTCCCAAATATTCCAATGTTTAACTCTGAATTCACATATTTCAAGGATTATGTGAAGGTGAGCCCATTTTCATTGAAAGAAAACACGAAAACTATGTTCTTAAACCAGCTTCTTTAAAAAATAAACATGGGGTATTCACTACTGGCAATTTCAGCATAAAATAGTCCAAAGAATAAATCATTTATTTCATACTTAAAATGCTGTACTCTCAGGAAAAAAGACAGAATTTGGCTATAGTCAGAGAAAGACTGTAATTCATTCTGTGGTGTAAACTACGGTTGGCAAACTACAGTCCACAGGCAAACCCAGGCCATCACCTGCTTTCGGGTGATCCATGAGCTTCCCAGGTGGCGCTAGGGGGAAAGAACCCACCTGCCTAAGGCAAGAGATATAAGAGATGACTGGGTCAGAAAGATGCCCTGGAGAAGGGCAGGACAACCCACTCCAGCACTCTTGCCTAGAGAATCCCATGGACAAAGGAGCCTGAGGGCTACAGTCTACAAAGAGTCAGATACAACTGAAGCGACTTAGCATGCACGCGTGAGCTAAGAGTATTTTTAACAATTTTAAATGATTGAAAATAATAACAACAATAACAATTTGTGGCATGTAGAAACTTTGGAATTTAAATTTCATGTCCATAAATAAAGCTTTATTTAAACACAGCCATGCCCATTCATTCACATACTGTGCATGGCAGCTTTGGGGCTACCACGACAGAGTGGAGGAGTTGTGACAGAGACCATATGGTTCATAAAACTAAAAAGTATCTATCTGGCACCAACACTACCGTAGAATTTGCTGACCTATGGCCTGGGCCATAAATTTGTTCAAACAAAGAGTTTGAGTCACTTAATGCTCAATTTAAGATACGAAAATCTAAAATGAAGATGGACATTTTTCACACACAAGCACACAAACATTTATGTCTTAAGAAAGGAAAAAAAAATCACTATTATTAAAATTCAGAAATTTAAAGTATCATCTATGTTTTTGCTTTGCAGAACAAGAAGAAAGCCATCCATCTTAACCTACCCTATGTATCCAGAAACCATTTCTTAGTCTTCTCCCTTTTTCCTTCTTCAGGATTTATTCAAGTCCTAATAGTATCTTGGTGACTGATAACATTCTGGTGTCTGATGATTACCTACAAGACTTCTGCACTACCCATCTAACAAAATAAAATAAAAGCCTGTGGGAGACAGAATCCACCTGCTAATTTATGGCAGCTATATAGAAAGTTAAAAACTAAGATAACATTTTTTAAAGGAAAGAAAAGTCAAAACATAAAACAAAAGATAAAAGGTAAACTCTATAAATGATCCTCTTTAATATAAGGTAAACACTATCATATTGTTTAATAGGGAAACTTAATGCTGTAACTGCATCAAAGACTATAAAGCCAGATACGGTTTGGTTTGGTTTATCCCTCAAAAAGGAACAAATCACCTTCCATTTGAGTCTTTTCAAAGACTCACATATTAGGGGGACTTTTTTCAATGACTATATTTCAGATCACAAAGTAATGTTTTTGGGAGAAAAATGTAACTTGAAACTAACAAAAATCAATACAAGGACTGAGTCTTAATAGAGGTTTTCTGGCAGAACTGGTTGGCAATGCAAGAAATAAACGAAGAAACAAAACAGAAACAGACTCAAGAAACAAGAACAAGCTAGTGGCTGCCAGAGGGAGGGGGTGGAGGGGCACAAAGTTAAGTGAAGGGGATTAAGAAGTGCAAGTTTTCAGCTATAACATAAACAAGCCTCAGGGATGCAAGGTACAATAGGGGGTATATACAACAATAAAAAAATAAAGACAAAGTGGCACTAGTGATGACAAAAACAGAAGTCTAACATGCAAGTGAAGAGCTTAATGATGAAAATGTTCTAAGATTGCTTGTGGTAATGGTTGTACATCTCTGTGTATATATAAAAGACACTAAATTGTACACTTTAAATAGGTGAATTATATGATGTGTGAATTACACTCAAAGTTGTTTTTAAAAAGTTGAGACTGAATAAAATAATTTCATAAAATTCAAAAATGTTGTAATCAGCCTCCAATTAAAATAAATAAATTTATATTAAAAAAATTCAAAAATGACAAAAAGTAATATTTCTGTACTTCAAACATGCATGTAATTTAAATAGACATTTGATAGTTTCATTTGACTATTCCATCTACATGTCCCAAAGTTTATAAAATCAAATTCTTGGGATCTTCACACAGAAGCATTCTCTTATATTCAAATTTCTCATATTTGGTGGGTCATATAGAAACTAAAGTTACTATGTTTAAAAAAACAGAAAGGCATGTAAAATATTTCAGAAAGGCATGTAAAAATTTTTTAAAGTAGCTAAAATAATAAAAGCATCAGGGTTTAAGTTTCCATTTCTAAGGAGTTCAATTACATAAAACTGTTCACCCTTAAAACAATGCAGAATAAGGGTCACTATTTTGTAGAACCCAACACTTTAGTCATTTTTCACTATTAAATTTTTATTTTTTTTAACTAAGTTAAAACTATATCTATACAATTATCAAGTAACTGAGCAAAAGGCACATGATAGCTTTAATTAATTTCCTTCAAACCAAAGCAAAGATGAATAAAGGGGTAAGATAATTCATCTGTAAGAGGATTCATGGTAAAAAAGATGATGGAGACAAGGATCTGGGCTTCACAGCAACTCTGTAACTACCTACTGTATGACCTGTGAAGGACAATCTATGCTCCTGATTTACCCAAAAGACTTTAGAGACTTTAAAATGTGATAAATGTGTGGGGTTTTTTTTTTTTTGGGTTGGGCAAAGGGGAACTCTCCACTGAAGAAAAACAGCCCAAATGTCAATGAGAGCAGATATAATGCAGATAACCAAAAGGTTGGCAAGATGCCATGCTATCCTCATCACCGGAGCCTAAAAATTAAAGGTAACACAGCAGCTTCAGATGGATTCAATCTGGCCCTCAGGTATAATCTGTTTGGTATTCATTTAAAAATAATGCTTTTAAAATTTTGAATTAGTTGCTAATTTTTTTAAAATCATAAAATGTCTCATAAAAATTGAGATTCCGTGTTTTCTCTTCAAAAATTCCAAGATCTAAAAATATCCGTCCTACATGACAATTTCAGTGTAGCTGATTAGTGCCACTTCCTTTAGATAAGATAGGAGATTTTCAAGATGAAATAGTTCCTCCCTGGCCCCTTTCACTGATTTGTACTATCTGACAGATGTAGGCATTTGAATATTTGACCACAGCAAACTGAAGTTTTCATCAGAAATGAGCCCCGAGTTAGGAAAACCCTGCTTCCTTGATTTTCTGGGAACATCAAGTTTCAGAGTTGAAGTAGAAAAATACATGTATCAGTATTTTAGACGGTCTTTTGTTTTAGGTTAGTTGAGAAGAGAGATTCTATACAAATTACAGACTGCCATCCTCCCTGCCCAAACACAGGCATACACACACACACACAATAACCGTTAAGTGACAGTGATACTGTTCTATAAATTAATAAAAACTAAATACTCAAGATTATTTTCAGAAATTTCTACAGCTACATAAATATCAGTGTCATTCCCACTTAATCATTAAATGTGCAAGGTCCATTAAACCCCAAAATCATGGATCTCAAAAACCAATCACAAACTCAAAGGAGGCTCTCTAAGTGACTTGCCACTTCTAATTTTGGAAAGAACGACTACATTGCTTTCCAAACTTCTACACATTTGAGTCACCTGGGATCTTTCAAAAGCATGGATACCTGGCTCTTATCCCCATTCTGATTTAATTAATATAGGATGTGATTTGGACATTGAGGTTTTTCAAAGCTCCCTAGGTGATTCTAATGTACAGCAAGTTCAGAAACTACTGAATTACTATAAAAATATTCTGGTTCTATAATGTAGAGAAAAGACATACAAATTTCTTCCTAGAAGAAAGTACAGGGTTCTCAAAGATTACACAGCAAATGTTCAAAAGCAAAACTCAGGAAAGAGGATAAGGGAGGTTTACTATATCTGGCAAGCAATACATTTTAAACTTATTTCTGTGACTAAATGGTTACTATGCAATCAGGTGACCAAAAATTACTTCCATTGACACTAGAACAAAAGGCTTTCAAATTTTTCACTGAATTGTTCCAACTTAGAGAAAAACAAGCAATAGCATTATAATAAAACACATATTTATTTTGTAAATATTTGTAAATATATTGTAAGCAATATTATATTTATAATACATGAGGTAAGTGGCACCATCAAAAACTCCTCTACTAAATAAAAATGTAATTTTTCAGGTAATATCATTCAATAAATATTTACCCCAGCAATTATTACTAAGTGACAGACTGTTTAGGCCCTAAGGCTATAGTACTGAACAAATAAGCAAACAAAACAAAAAATCCACACCCTCACAGAGGTTATTATACAGCTCTAGAGTGGAAGGAGTGAGAGACAAATAAACAGCTAAACTGAAAAGGAGAGCCAGAGATGGCAGATATGAGGAGTAAGCTCGGATTTGTGGTTTTAATTGAGAAATCTGGAAAGAAAACACTTAAGAGACACGAAAGTGGCTTAGATGACATATGTAATTAATATACTAAAGGCAATAATACACATTAATAAAGATGTAAAAGTGATGAATGTGAAGAGCACCATACCTCCATGTGGGATCTTTGGGTTCTCAGGGAGTCTTCCTGGATCAGTTATTGAGGCCCTCACTAAAGCAACCAGACAAAACATGGCAATGCCATAGAATACTTGAAAATAAGCAAATAAATAAAATTAGTATTTACCCTTCAAAATGTTTTTTGACAAACATATTTAAAGGCTAAAAGCATATTTTAATTAATAGCATCAGCCTAAATTCTCAGAGATAAGATGGAAAAATGATTAACTCATTTCATTCATCAAATAATACTGCCAAGAGGACTTTCTAAAATATACTAATTTAAAATAGTTATTTTGCATAACAATTGATAAACTTGTTGTAAATCAGATTCTTTATGAACAGAAATTAATGGTATATTAATTAACAGAAATGAATTCTTTTAATTACTACATATACTATATTTGATAGAATCAAAGCAGCATTTCTAAACCTATACTATAATTAAACTTTTTCATTAACTGGCTAGCTTCAAAATTACATTGGATTAGTGATGTTCAACTGCTCTTTTTAATAGATCTTGAGATTCTTAACTTGAAAATAAAGAATCTAGAAACTTTTGAATTTTACAATGAATAACACTTTAAACTATATACATTTATACATGTACTTTAATTATCTAAATTTACATTGTATAATAGAAACATTAAAAATACACACACACCTACATAAATAGAACTATTGTGCCAGTGTAGCTTTAAACAAAATGGTTTTTGTAGATTTTGTAGAGTTAGATATGAAAATATACCAATTGCCTTACCCTGCAAAATATATAAAGGTCATTCTTTTAAAATGAGTAAATAATTTCATATTAATAGCATTGAATATTTATTATAGTGGTATTACACTCCAAAAACATTCACAATGAGAAAAAAATCTTTAATTATACAAGAAAATAAAGATTTTGAAACTTACTTATTATTAATATGCCTGGAATATGTCCTTCTTCATAGTGAGGAAAGAGGACAATTTTGGGAATTAAAAAAAAGTTGTATAACCAGACAAAGACAATCAAACCCATGCAGCACCAACCATGTGGGTCAACAACAAAGTGAATCCGGAGACCCATTCTGCAGCCCTATGACTGCCTACCAATCCACAAGCGAAGATGAACCTAAGCAAAGGGAAAAAGAAAAAAATTACTTATATAGGAAGAATTATCTGACTAAAACAAAACTACCTTATTGGCAACTATAAAATGACACGAATTTTCTTTGTACATATATTTTTGACAATATAAATCCCTTTGGAAAACAAAGGGAAGTTTTAGGCTATTCAAATTTCACCATAAGCTTCAAGTAATTTAATTTCAATTTCCATTATGGATTGAGATCACAGTGTAAACTGGCATTACCTTCTGAAGTTAAACACAAGTCTGTCTCTAGCTCAGCTATTCCATGTATAAGTTCAAGAGACATAGTGCATATATTCACCAAAAGATATTATTAAAACTACTAAAAAAATCTTGTACATAAGACTAGCTGATGGTCATCTAAGTCAAGAGTACCCATCTCATGGTGGGAAGTATGTTTATTGACTGGAAAGGGACATGGGGGAAACTTTGAGGAGCTAGAAATGTTTTATATGTTGACCTGCTGCTTTATGGTATGTATATATGTAAAGATTCACTGAGCAATACACTTAAGATTTGTTCAATTTAATTCTTAAATCATAATAAAGTACTTAAAAATCATTTTGAAAAATTATAATAAAAAATGAAAAGTAAATACAAATTGCCAGAAATACTTAAGTTAATGGAATGAAGCCCAACTAATATTATTAATACTACCAATTCAAGAAGACTCCTGCTTAAAATGTGGCTTTTTTCAGTTCAGTGTTAACAAAATGCTAATATGTCTCACAATGAGATGCTTAAAGTTAAGATATTTCTACACAGGTATGAAAAAGTGACTTAGAATATGTCCTTTAGCAGATACAACTTATAAACCCTCAATAATAAATTACTATGTAAGGTTTGGGTTTCCCATGTGACACAGTGGTAAAGAATCTGCCTGCAATGCAGGAGATGTGGGTTTGATCCCTGAATCAGGACGATCCCCTGAAGTAAGAAATGGCAACTCACTCCAGTAGTTTTGCCTGGAAAAATTCAGGGACAGAGGAGCCTGGCATGCTACAGTTCATAGAGTTGCAGAGTCAGACACAACTGAGCGACTGAGTATACATGTAAGGTCTAGGCAGCAACATTTTTTACATAAAATACAATGGAATAATACAGTAATAAACTAGTTCAATGTTCCTCAAACCTGTAAGCAAACAGGAATCAGTTGAGGAGCTTTTTAAAAACACTTATTCCCAGGCTCATTCTAGATCTACTGAATCATAATACTTTACAGAGTAATGCCCAAAAACCAATAAAATGTTCTATTGATAAAATGGTCCCCAGGTGTCTCTGATACAGTTGACTGGTATCCAGGAACCACTAATCCAGGAGCTTCACTATGACTTCAAATGTAGAGCAATGAGTTGAACTCAATTTAACAAATATTCAATGAGCCTCCACCATACACCAGTCACTTGCTAGACACTGTAACTACAATGATGAATAGGACATGATCTTTGCTTGAAGGAACTAACAGTCTAATGGAGGAAAAAGTCATAAAATGGGTTTAATATAATGCATTCCAGGGGTGTGGACAATATATTGGAACTACCCCCACCCTGGAGGTCAGGGGCCCTGCCCGAGAGGAGCTACCCCACCTCCAAGGAGCGGCTGCTGCGCGGGTGCAGGAGGGCCGAGAGGAGCTACTCCACGTTCAAGGTCAGGAGGGGCGGCCGTGAGAAGATACCCCTCGTCCAAGGTAAGCAGCAGTGGCTGCGCTTTGCTGGGGAAGCCATGAAGAGATACCCCAAGTCCAAGGTAAGAGAAACCCAAGTAAGACGGTAGGTGTTGCGAGAGGGCATCAGAGGGCAGACAGACTGAAACCACAATCACAGAAAACTAGCCAATCTGATCACAGGACCACAGTCGTGTCTAACTCAGTGACACTAAGCCATGCCATATGGGGGCACCCAAGACAGTCAGGTCATGGTGGAGAGGTCTGACAGAATATGGTCCACTGGAGAAGGGAATGGCAAACCACTTCAGTATTCTTGCCTTGAGAACCCCATGAACAGTATGAAAAGGCAAAAAGATAGGACACTGAAAGATGAACTCCCCAGGTCGGTAGGTGCCCAATATGCTACTGGAGATCAGTGGAGAAATAACTCCAGAAAGAATGAAGGGATGGAGCCAAAGCAAAAACAATACCCAGTTGTGGATGTGACTGGTGATAGAAGCAAGGTCCAATGCTGTAAAGAGCAATACTGCATAGGAACCTGGGATGTTAGGTCCATGAATCAAGGCAAATTGGAAGTGGTCAAACAGGAGATGGCAAGAGTGAATGTCAACATTCTAGGAATCAGCGAACTAAAATGGAGAGGAATGGGTGAATTTAACTCGGATGACCATTATATCTACTACTGTGGGCAGGAATCCCTTAGAAGAAATGGAGTACCCATCATAGTCAACAAAAGAGTCTGAAATGCAGTACTTGGATGCAGTCTCAAAAATGACAGAATGATCTCTGTTCGTTCCCAAGGCAAACCATTCAATATCACAGTAACCCAAGCCTATGCCCCAACCAGTAACACTGAAGAAGCTGAAGTTGAACGGTTCTATGAAGACCTACAAGACCTTTTAGAACTAACACCCAAAAAAGATGTCCTTTTCATTATAGGCGACTGGAATGCAAAAGTAGGAAGTCAAGAAACACCTGAAGTAACAGGCAAATTTGGCCTTGGAGTACGGAATGAAGCAGGGCAAAGGCTAATAGAGTTTTGCCAAGAGAACGCACTGGTCATAGCAAACACCCTCTTACAACAACACAAGAGAAGACTCTACACATGGACATCACCAGATGGTCAACACCAAAATCAGATTGATTATATTCTTTGCAGTCAAAGATAGAGAAGCTCTATACAGTCAGCAAAAACAAGACCAGGAGCTGACTGTGGCTCAGATTATGAACTCCTTACTGCCAAATTCAGACTTAAAGTGAAGAGAGTAGGGATAACCACTAGACCATTCAGATATGACCTAAATCAAATCCCTTATGAATATACAGTGGAAGTGAGAAATAGATTTAAGGGACTAGATCTGATAGACAGAGAGCCTGATGAACTATAGACGGAGGTTCATGACATTGTACAGGAGACGGGGATCAACACCATCCCCAAGAAAAAGAAATGCAAAAAGGCAAAATGGCTGTCTGAGGAGGCCTTACAAATAGCTGTGAAAAGAAGAGAAGTGAAAAGCAAAGGAGAAACAGAAAGATATTCCCATTTGAATGCAGAGTTCCAAAGAATAGCCAGGAGAGATAAGAAAGCCTTCCTCAGCAATCAATGCAAAGAAATAGAGGAAAACAACAGAATGGGAAAGACTAGAGATCTCTTCAAGAAAATTAGAGATATCAAGAAAACATTACAATAAAAAATGGGCTCAATAAAGATTAGAAATGGTATGGACCTAACAGAAGCAGAGGATATTAAGAAGAGGTGGCAAGAATACACAGAAGAACTGTACAAAAAAGATCTTCACGACCCAGATAATCACAATGATGTGATCACTCACCTAGAGCCAGACATCCTGGAATGTGAAGTCAAGTGGGCCTTAGAAAGCATCACTACGAACAAAGCTAGTGGAGGTGATGGAATTCCAGTTGAGCTATTTCAAATCCTAAAAGATGATGCTGTGAAAGTGCTGCACTCGATATGCCAGCAAATTTGGAAAACTCAGCAGTAGCCACAGGACTGGAAAAGGTCCATTCTCATTTCAATCCCTAAGAAAGGCAATCCCAAAGAATGCTCAAACTACCACACAATTGCACTCATCTCACATGCTAGTAAAGTAGTGCTCAAAATTCTCCAAGTCAGGCTTCAGCAATACGTGAACCGTGAACTTCCAGATGTTCAAGATGGTTTCAGAAAAGGCAGAGGAACCAGAGATCAAATTGCCAATATCCACTGGATCATCGAAAAAGCAAGAGAGTTCCAGAAAAACATCTATTTCTGCTTTATTGACTACACCAAAGCCTTCGACTGTGTAGATCACAATAAACTGTGGAAAATTCTGAAGGAGATGGGAATACCAGACCACCTGACCTGCCTCTTGAGAAACCTGTATGCAGGTCAGGAAGCAGCAGTTAGAACTGGACATGGAACAACAGACTGGTTCCAAATAGGAAAAGGAGTACGTCAAGGCAATATATTGTCACCCTGCTTATTTAACTTATATGCAGAATACATCATGAGAAACGCTGGGCTGGAAGAAGCACAAGCTGGCATCAAATTGCTGGGAGAAATATCAATAACCTCAGATATGCAGGTTATTTATATGCATATGCAGATATGCAGATATGTGACACCACCTTTATGGCAGAAAGTCAAGAGAAGCTAAAAAGCCTCTTGATGAAAGTGAAAGAGGAGAGTGAAAAAGTTGGCTTAAAGCTCAACATTCAGAAAACTAAGATCATGGCATCTGGTCCCATCACCTCATGGGAAATAGATGGGGAAACAGTGGAAACAGTGTCAGACTTTATTTTTTTGGGGCTCCAAAAGCACTGCAGATGGTGACTGCAGCCATGAAATTAAAAGACGCTTACTCCTTGGAAGGAGAGTTATGACCAACCTAGATAGCATATTAAAAAGCAGAGACATTACTTTGCCAACAAAGGTCTGTCTGGTCAAGGCTATGGTTTTTCCAGTGGTCATGTATGGATGTGACAGTTGGACTGTGAAGAAAGCTGAGCGCCGAAAAATTGATGCTTTTGAACTGTGGTGTTGGAGAAGACTCTTGAGAGTCCCTTGGACTGCAAGGAGAGCCAACCAGTCCATCCTGTAGGAGATAAGTCCTTGGTGTTTATTGGAAGGACTGATGCTGAAGCTGAAACTCCAGTACTTTGGCCACCTCATGCGAAGAGCTGACTTATTGGAAAAGTCCCTGATGCTGGGAGGGATTGGGGGCAGGAGGAGAAGGGGACGACAGAGGATGAGATGGCTGGATGGCATCACCGACTCGATGGGCATGAGTCTGAGTAAACTCCGGGAGTTTGTGATGGACAGGAAGGCCTGGCGTGCTGCGATTCATGGGGTCGCAAAGAGTCGGACACGACTGATCGACTGAACTGAACTGAAATGACTGATAGGCACAAATGGGGACTAATTAAATCAGGACAAGACTTCCTGGAGCAGAGTTCAATCTTAAAAGAAGAGTAAAAGTTATCCAACCAAAGAAAAGTGACAACTGTACTGCAAACAGAAGGAAGTGTAGAAGGTATTTAAGACTTAAAAACTTTTAAGGGAGAGCAAGCGGTAAGAAATAAGGGGCTGTATCATGATGGGCATAAGTTGCCTTTCTGAGACACTGGAAAGCTGCTGAAGCAGGGGGCAGGGTAACATAGTGGGGTTTAGACTTTAAATAAATTATTGAAGCTCTGCTGTGGAGGATGAAATTAAAGACGATTCATTCGGGCTAAGAGAAGACAAAAGTCAAAATTAGTTTTGGAGAAATTAGTTGTAGAATCAAACCAGTAAGCTTTTGGAGGGTATCTCCCAGATTTCTAACATATATCAGACTACTTCATTCTAGGAATAATTTATCATCAGTTGAAGAGCCTCACAGAACTACCCTTTAGAGACTTTGCCAATGTTCTTTAAAGTTACAAAGCTACCAGCACAAAGAAAAAAAGATTAAGGATTACTTAATTCTAAAAGACCACGCTTATCCTATTATCCCTAGAACCTTGAAACACTGGAAATGCAGGGAGAAAAAAAAAAAAAGACAAGAACTCAAATGCAACACCACCCAACCCTTTAAATCAGGTTTGGTCTCTTAGTATTTATGCATGAATTTTAAAACTGAAATAATGCCTAGATCTTTAAAAAAGTAAAAGTTGAACTTCATTACCTTTTAACTAAAAAATTAAAAGATCTAAAAGCATCATTAAAGTAAGGAAAGCCACAGAGGATAAAGCATGCTATTTAATTTTCTAGGTATCATTATTTTAAAAAGTAAATGAACTCAAATGCAAATGATAAGCTATCAACATACCTAAAAAAGAGAAACATTAAAAAGGATGTTTTATTTTTACAATCTTGCCAATTATCAAGTGTTAAAAGAAATGACAGAAGTCTCTGTCTCTCAACATGATCAGTATCATTAACTTCATATATCTTCTTTAATGTTTCAGTTCCATTCAGAACTAAAAAAACAGACAATGAATTTCAATAATTATATATAACAGAGTAATTTCATTACTTATTTCTAAATATATAAGTATCAGAAACAGAGACGCATAAAACCCAGCAAAGCAAGTAGCAAAATTATCAAACACTTAACTCATTTTTTAAACTCTGTTTTCATTCTCCTCTACCAGAGAAGAACAAATTTTTCTTATCACTGCAACACATTCCTCACAACAGAAACTATTAATGAAAAGCACAGTTTAAAATGTGTCTGTTTTTCCTGGATATAAACATACAGACAACAAGCTCTAAAAGAATAAGAATCTCCAAGGAAAAGTGACTTAAGTATAGAAATATAAAAGAATGAACAAGAAAGACTTTGAAT
Organism: Odocoileus virginianus; assembly: GCF_023699985.2. Taxonomy (NCBI): domain Eukaryota; kingdom Metazoa; phylum Chordata; class Mammalia; order Artiodactyla; family Cervidae; genus Odocoileus; species Odocoileus virginianus. The sequence continues at coordinate 31,175,953 of NC_069691.1, forward strand.
ATTTTTAAAAAAATACCTGATCAGTGAAAATTAGTGCCACTGAATCCTGACAACTGGACTGTAGAGACAAAAACAGAACTCCAAATCAGATTACAGCCAGAAACATGTAACTGGTAGGGTTGCAGGATTGCGCCTCTCGTTAATATCTACCAGGCGTGGCTCATGGCTGAGCAGAAACTATTACACATCCTGAGCAACAACCAAATTGAACACTATGTTGCTACATGGTTTTAAGGGTGGCATCTGTAAATACTTTCATCAGCTAGAGAATTCAACGTATTAATTTGTGTATTAAATGATGAGCTCATAACTCTTTGATGTAACTAGAGGACACACCGGTCCTTCAACATTTTTGAAGATTGCTATCTGGTAACTATACTTGGGTGCTGTGACCAACTTCATTAATAATATAAATTACTACAGCACAATGTTTTTTTCAAAGAAATTATAACTCATCTCTAATAAACTAGGCCATGTAAATATTTACAATGTTCAACCTACTCTGGTAGGAAACCACCTTTCCTTTTCTGCCTTTTGCAGGCAACTAAATTTCACCTAAAATAATTTCATGTATTTTCCTCAGGAAGAATATTGAAGTCACTATGAAAAGTATCAGAAAACTATGACAAAATTATAACACCAGAATGCTGATTTTGGAAAATGATAAAAGTGAGCCAAAATAATTTACAAGAAATTGAGCCAAATGAGTTATCTCTAAACTCACAGTTTTATATGACTCACCATGTCATCCAGTGGTCTTATTATTGTTCCATGAATAAGAATATATATACCTCTCTCATTCCTTCTGTCCAAAATGTCCCTGCCATTTTGTCTGCTCTATTCAAATTCAACTCATACTTCAAGGTCAATTTGAATCTCACTCTCCATATGAAATTTTTTTACTGGCACCTAAGTTCACATCGAATTTCTCTTTCTCTTCAAAATTTCAAATAAAAACTAACAAGAATATATATAGTAAGTGATTTTATAATCTTAGAATGAGAAAGATCTTTAGTAAGACCCCATAAGCCATGTTTAATCACATAAAAATTAAAATTTCTGAAGCTCAAAACACAGCAGAAACAAAATTAAAAGACAAAGCATCCTTGGAAAAAAGAATATACCATGTTTCTAGTAAGAGTCATTAAAGTGAATACATGGAGAGGCAATTCACAAAGGACAAAAAAAATCCAATGGTTAATCACTGCTGACTAGAAAAATGCGAAATCACTAGTTGTATTTGTCATCCTTTGTATTGACAAAATTTTAGAAAGACAGATGACACCCAATGTTGAAAGGGCACAGAGAAAAGGACACTTTCAATTCATTGCTGATAAGCATGTAAACTGATATAATCATCTTTGGAGGGCAATTTGGCAGTATCTATTAAAATGTCAAACTCTCTGACCCAGCAGTTTTATTTCTAGTCATATCTATAAAAACATTCACTAGAGTATACAGGTATATATATATATATATATATATATATACAGCACTTTTTATAGTCACAAAAATACGGCACAACCTATATACCCATGTAGGGACTTCCCAGCTGATCTCAGTGATAAAGAATCCACTTGCCAAGCAGAAGTGAGGGGTTCTCTCCCTGAGCGGGGAAGGTCCCCTGGAGGAGGAAATGGCAACCTTCTCCAGTATTCTTGCCTGGGCGCCTGGTGGACTACAGTCCACGGAGTCGCAAAACGCTGGACACAACTTAGCCCTAAACAACAAATGCCCATACAGAGAGAGGGAAATGGTCATATACTGTGAATCATAATATATCCACAGCATAGACTATTTCCAAGCTACTGCAATTTTTAAAGAAGAAAAGCAAGTTGATCAAGATTTGCATATGGCTACCCACACAGGTGTTGAGTGAAAAGAAGAGAATTATATGGCGAAATCTATGGGGGGTGCATATCTTCCTAAAAGGAGGGCAGGATAGAGTTGAACTAGGAAAAGGTATAAGGGCACTTTCTGAGGTGCTGATAAAGATCTCTATCTTGACACAAATTTGAGATATACAGGTTATAAATTTGTTGAAACCCAGCATATGTGCACTTAATATTGGTGCATTTCATGGTATGTCAATTCACCTTAAAAAAAAAAATCCTTTAAACCAATACTGAACTTTAGTTAATGATATGTACACTGAAGTACTGGGGAGAGGGGGAAGGAAGTATATAGATGACTGCAGTTTACTTTCAAATGGATCCCAAAAAACACGGATTAATGGTGGACTCAGAGATGGATGAGCATGTGATGTAGTTCAGTAAAACATTAGTTGTAGAATCTAGGTGATGGGTATGAAGGTATTATAGTATGAAATTCTTTCAGTTCCTCTGCTTAAAATCTTTCATAATTAAATGTTGGAGGGGAAAGTTACAGAGAAGTTTGTGCAATGTGATTCTTTTTTTGTTAGAAAAAAAATAATGTGTAAGTTATTTCTGTATGTGTGGAAGAAAATACACCTACCAAACTGTTAACAGTGGTTATCACTGGGCTGAGGAAGGAAAGAACAGACAGAAGGGATGCCATAACATTTTGTACATATATTTATGTGTAAGTCTAAGCTTATTAAGAAATAAGTGTGCTTGTATTCAGTCGTTTCAGCTGTGTTCAACTCTTTGCGACCCTATGGACTGTAGCTTGCCAGGCTCCTCTGTCCATGGGATACTCCAGGCAAGAATACTGGAGTGGGTTGCCATGCCCACCAAAAATTTTCATTTTAGCCTCTCTTTATCACTATGCATTATCTTTATGTGGAATGTTTTTCAAATTAGTATCTTTAAAAATGCAGCATAGAAGCATTAGCGATAAAGCCATATAAGACATACACTTCAGGAAGATGTTTCAGTATTATTTACAGATTTTTTTCCCCTCTGTGGAAAAAGCCTTGTTTAACAAAATGTGTAGTTAAAATTTTAATATGAAAAACTTTACATAAACATATAGTAACTATAATTTTTTGCAAATGAAAGATTGTTAAAATTCATCTAAACGTAACACTTCAAGGACACTAAGAACTAAGAAACATATTCCCATTAAAATTAAATGCACTTACCACTTGCAAATTCACTGAGATGTGTTGTAATTTTTCTGGTACTTGGATTTAGCAGTTTTATCTTGATTTTTTTTTTTTTTACTGCATCCCAACAAATGGATCTCTCCTCAATAGCAGTTCTCCATGAGACTCTATTAATGGTTTAATAAAAATGATCTCACAACAATGATACAAACTGTAAACAACTAAATAGTCTAACTGCAAAGTCACCAATTATAAAAAGTTTAAATTTATAAATAAAATGATCCAACTCCACTTAATTCTGTCTTCATATTTAATCCCGCCAGCCCCCCAAAATCTTTATCTGACTGCCATTATACATGAAAGTTTTCTCTTTTGAAACAACCCAGTTCCCATAAAATCAAATTAAGTGTTGGTGTCCAGCATTTAACTTCATCAAACTTCCTGATCGCAAATCACAAAATAACAGTAGATTCTTAAGTCATTGATGTGACAAAATGCAATGTAATATCTATCAAAATGTTTAGTGTTTAGTTTAGTGAAGTAGCTCAGTTGTGTCCAACTCTTTGTGACCCCGTGGACTGTAGCCTACCAGGCTCCTCCCTCCATGGGATTCTCCAGGCAAGAATACTGGAGTGGGTTGCCATTTCCTTCTCCAGGGGATCTTCCCGACCCAGGGATTGAACCCGGGTCTCCCTGCATTGCAGGTGGACGCTTTAACCGCTGAGCCACCAGGGAAGCGTTAGGCTAGGACTATCTAATCACAATTGATAAACGTAAAATAAAGAGTTTAAAAATAGAAGCACATATTAATTTGAATGTTTTAAAGAAAAAAGTTATCCTCCTAAAATGAAATCATTAAAAGAATCAATCATTAATTTCTATAGTTTAGGCATAAACAGTAAGAGTTTATGAGTTACTGTAAAGAGTTCTAGAAAATATACTGATTCAGAATTTCACTAATTCAACCACTTCCTATTGTCTATATACCAAGCTTTGGCGCTGTATATAGATTTAAAAATAAAGAGAGCAACCAGTCCTATTCTCAACAGAGACAAACTAGTAAACAGACATGATCAACACCAACCAAGACAAAGTAAGATAGAGGGCAATGGGGCAGTAATGCATCTCACAGAGGAAGGGTACTGGTTCATGGGACTTTTTTCAGTCATGTGAATATTTATGTGTCTACCAGGCTGCGGTGAAAAATTTATTTCTTTAGGTGTTGCCACCAAGACAAGATTTCTGGAGCAAGTGAAACCTGTGAAATGAAATGATGAAAAACAGAGGCTCTTTTGAATAAGCAAGCAAAGTAAGCAAAAGTATAAGGGCAGGCAAAGAAAAGCTAAGTAAACTGAAATGACTAGAGTCATTTCATACGTAAGAATCAGATAAAACATGTTTAACCTTTCGAGAGCAATCATCTTTAAGAAATATAGTTTAGAACATCTAGTAGCAAATATACAGAAATACATGAGATATGTGAGTTATATATTTCATATGTATAAGATATATAACTGAAAAAGTTTAATGAAGTGATATTTATCCAGACTATATGTGATATAGACTGCACTATTACATTGTATGTCACTTTAATGAAAATATATAGTGCTGGTCACAGCCTACTAGACTGATTTCATGACCTACAAGTAGACAAAGTAAAAAACACTGTTAAACCATGTCAATGAGTTTGGACTTCACCCTGAGGACAGTAGTTTAGAAAACACTAAAAGATTATAGGCAAAAGAATGCCGTGGTGAAATGTGCATTTTAGAAAGAAGAGCAACACTCTGAAGAACAAACTTGGGTGGATGGATAAAGCTCCAAGACTGACTATATGAAATAAGCTAGGTTTACTGGTTATTCAGTTGAGAGATGAGGGCATATGGTAAGTACCCCAAAAGCAGTAGTTTCTAAGGGAAGTGGGAAGGAGTAGGGGTGAAGATGGAAAACTTAAGACAGGAGGTATGCTGGAAAAGGGCAGAATAAGAACTTAAGAGTAAAACTAACAAGACATAGTGATCAATCACACATAGGGCAGATTCCAGGATGACTCCCAAGTTTTAGCTTAGAGTCTAGGTGAATGGTGGTACCATTCCCCAAGAAAGGAAATAAAAGACAAGTTGTGAGTTTGCCATGCATGCTGCTTACCATATGAACAGGAACCTATTACATACAGAGGATGTGGAAGAAAATATCAAAATCATTATCACTGCATTTCCATTCCCCTTATAGACTTCTTTTTTTTTTAACTGCATTTGTCTCCCAGGGTCACTTTTTCTATGGATCATGATTGTTCGATTGTGAAATGTAACTTGTTTCTACTCTAGCTTGCTAAGCTAATTTAAAGTGGTCTCCATGGCTGCACATTTGCTTCTCAGGGACAAATACAGAATGACTCAGCAAAGGAGATGCTACGCTAACAGCAACGAATGAACTCATCTTCTAGAAAAGACCTCAAACAGAATTAAGTGTGGTCCAAGGAAGTGCTCTGAAACATGGCCAAAGTCAGTAATTCCGCTAGGGCTACGCCTCCAGGGTGGCTTCTTAACGTTACAGCAAAACAGTAGTTTCTGCCAGTAACAGTAGGTAACAGCACAAGTCAACCATCCATGAGTCAAACCCTAGGCATTCACCAGCTTAAAATCAAGGGGGAAAAATCCTACTTTGTATTTACAGTTATTAGAACTACATCACAGCCATAGCACCGAAAACGAGATAAGCATTTTATCTATTCAGCATGGCCATTACTGTAGAATCAAATCTCACCCATGTGATATAAAAGCAATCCCAGTCTTAAAAACCCAACAAATTTTATGACAGCAAAGAATATCTTAAAGTTCTGTAAGTATAAAATGTTATTTATTTTTAACATTGCTATGTGTGAAAGACTGCAATTGATGATTTACAGGGCAAACCAAAAAAAAAAAAAAAAATCCCCCCCCCACAGTGTTAAAATAAAATGGTTAACATATTATACAAATATATAAAATTTAAACCTTATAAATGCATCTTTAAATAAATCTTAAAAATATAAATATATAACTGTATATATTTATACAGCTATTTAACTTCCAATTTTATCGACTCTGAGAAACTAGTCAAGTAATTCTACCTAAAATATCAGGATACAGCTGTCATTAACAATTAGCCAAATAGGTCATGTAATTTTTAAAATATCACAGAGGTATTCCGTTTATTTTAATAGAGTAGGAAATTAATGTTTAAGAGAGTCACATTCAAATTATTACAGAGCCTTTTATTAGCTCTTCAAGCTTCAGTTTCTTTTGAAGCTTCAGTTTAACCATCTCTAATATGGTGATTAAAATACCAACACACAAGGTGACTGTCACACCTAAAGGAGAAATTGCCTGGCAAATAAGAAACACCTCCAACAATGGTAATTTTAAATGGGAGTTTGTAAGGGGAAGGAAGGACTTAAAGATGAATTTTACATCTAGTCTTAAAAACTCCAAGATGAAACAATGTTTCTGGGTTGCCATCATTAATTAAGGCAGTGATTTGAGGTGGCGCTAGAGGCAGGTAAGAGACGCAAGGTTCAATCTCTGGGTCGGGAAGATCCCCTGGAGGAGGGCATAGCAACCCACTCCAGTACTAGTGCCTGGAGAATCCCATGGACAGAGGAGGCTGGTGGACTACAGTCCATCAGGTTGCAAAGAGTCAGACGCGACTAAAATGACTTAGCAGGCACACACAATTTAACTATACCCAGCTATCTACTTTTTCTAACACCAGAGTCTAAGAAATACTTGTCAAGGGATGTGAAACCTCAGACAGTATATAGCCTTTTCCCTCGCATCATACTATAAGCACGTAGGGAGGCTGTATTTCCACCAGGCAGGCATGCAGGTGGTCTCTTCAAGCAAAAAACCAAAAACAGAGATCTGATCTAAAAATAGAGTGACTAAGCTAAATCTTTTCCAGGTAAAAGTAGAAAGCCTGGCGAGTTAAGGAATGAAGCATGGGAGAAAATCAGGACCTGATTTCAAAAGCTAAGGAAAAATACAGAATTACAGTTGGGAATTCTGGCCCATCTGCTAAGGTCTCCAGCAAGATCCTGTGAAAATGTGGGTGAACAAAGTGTCAAACCTGTACCACTGATGGTTTCAAGAATCCACTTCCTAGAACAAGTCTTTAAGTCACTATATTATGGGCAGAACTGAACATAAGCTGAGGCTCTTCTGTATATCTGCTTCATAGGTGAAAAAAAAAAAAGTAAATTAATACCATTATTAAAAGTATTGCAATACAGTAATTTCTTCTAGCAAAAAACAAACCTCCTAACAAAAAAACAAAAATAACTCAAAAGGTGTGGGATGATATGATTAAAGACTACCTAATATTGTTTCAGTCAGCACAAACTGCCCACGTGGGACTCTTCATTTAGGAAAAGGGACAGGGCAGCCAGGAAAGAACTGGTATTAAATGCAGGGCAGGGACAGAAGCTCCTTTCCTTTGAACACAGGTAACTTCTGCTCAAACAACAGCACAAGGAAAAAACCTTCAGCTACAGGAAAAGCCAGAAGTAAGGCTCTGGCATTTCCTGGCTGTGAATTAGGCATGTTCTTCCATGAGGAAAGGCAACAGCTACTTACCCCCATCTAGTAACCACTGCACCAAGAACAGATCGGGGAAAAAAAAAAACAAAACCAAAAGGCTAAATTAGATTTCTGTCACACCAGGCTTTACCAAAGCAGACATGATTTAAAAACAATAATACTGAAAGAAAGAAAAAAAATCTCTCCCTGCTTGCTGAAGCTGAAAATCCTACAACAGTAAAAAAAAAAAAAAAAAAGTGATTTATTCCATAATTACTGATAAAAGCCTTAAAATCAGAAGCCAGGTTGAGACCACAGTGGAGCATGTTAAGTTAAAATTAAAATTAAATGAATCAGTGAGTAGTAAAATACTAATTTTTACCTAAGCCTGCCCTTTTGTGGAACTAGTAGCAACAGACAAGAGAGCAGAAACTTATTCAGTCCTTAAATGGACAAAGTTAACCCACTTGAGAGAAAAAGCACCAGGAAACAGAGGTCTAAAAGGCAGAAGACAAACTGTGCAAATATCACATTTTTTCACCAGAGCACATCAAAAGAGGGAAATAAGTTAATAAACTACCATCACATTACTTTGGGATAGGTAGCTACCAATGAAAGTAGTGCTGTTTTGTATCTATTAAGATACGCTTTTCAAACTAGGCTAACTCAATTTCAGTTCAGTTCAGTTGCTCAGTCACGTCCGACTCTGAGACCCCATGGACTGCAGCACACCATGCCTCCCTGTCCGTCACAAGCTCCCGGAGTTTACTCAAACTCATGTCCATTGAGTCGGTGATGTCATCCAACCATCTCATCCTCTGTCATCCCCTTCTCCTCCTGCCCTCAATCTTTCCCAGCATCAGCGTCTTTTCAAATGAGTCAGCTCTTCACATCAGGTGGCCAAAGTATTGGAATTTCAGCTTCAACATCAGTCCTTCCAATAAACTCTTAGGACTGATCTCCTTTAGGATGGACTGATTTGATCTCCTTACAGTCCAAGGGACTCTCAAGAGTCTTCTCCAACACCACAGTTCAAAAGCATCAATTCTTCAGCGCTCAGCTTTCTTTATAGTCCAACTGTCACATCCATACATGACCACTGGAAAAACCATAGCCTTGACTAGACGGACCTTTGAGGACAAAGTAATGTCTCTGCTTTTTAATATGCTGTCTAGGTTGGTCATAACTTTCCTTTCAAAGAGTAAGCGTCTTTTAATTTCATGGCTGCAGTCATCATCTGCATTGATTTTGGAGCCCCAAAAAGAAAATCTGCCACTGTTTCCACTGTTTCTCCATCTATCAGCCATGAAATGATGGGACCAGATGCCATGATCTTAGTTCTCTGAATGTTGAGCTTTAAGCCAACATTTTCACTCTCCTCTTTCACTTTCATCAAGAGGCTCTTTAGTTCTTCTTCACTTTCTGGTTCCAAACAGGAAAAGGAGTATATCCAGGCTGTATATTGTCACCCTGCTTAGTTAACTTATATGCAGAGTACATCATGAGAAACACTGGGCTGGAAGAAGCATAAGCTGGAATCAAGATTGTCGGGAGAAGTATCAATAACCTCAGATATGCAGATGACACAGCCCTTATGGCAGAAAGTGAAGAGGAACTAAAAAGCCTCTTGATGAAAGTGAAAGAGGAGAGTGAAAAAGTTGGCTTAAAGCTCAACATTCAGAAAACTCAATTTACTAGGTGCTTAACCAAAAGAAAAAAATCAATATTTTAATAATGAGAAAGACGTGTTTTTCCATTTATTCTTTTCAGTCATCTATATTTTTTAACATTTTCAACTTTAGTTAGATGTATTAATGCACTGGTTTCTCTCAATGCTAAAGTGTCATTTGTTTTTAGTGTGTTTGAGAATCTGAAACTGAGTCCTGATGTTTCACTCCAGTAAGATAAAATGCCCTCATTCCTTAATGCAAAAGTACAACTGAGCTTAGGACACAACTTCCTGGGAATACAAATAGCTTTTCCTTCACCTTCCCTGTTATGTCTGGTAGAACTGATAACATCACTATGTAGTCTTTCTACACTGAGAAAGATTTTATTGACTCACACTCAATTACAATTCCTGGAAAAAAAAAAAGCTCCATGGAGACATTACTAGACTTCTCAACTCATTTCTTCACTAATACATGACATTATTTTACACATGTGCTTTTCCACAGGCTCTGAATCCATCTCTATGAATTAGAGGAATCAGGCAGTGAGTAAATAAGAAGTAAAAAATTTTATGGGTCACTGATTACTTCTTAAGAACCTACCTGTTAAGCTGATGGTTCCATGTTTGCATTTTTAAATGCTTAAATTTCTTTCATTAAGTGAAACACCCTACAGGTAGGCAATGTGACACATTATTTAAAATACACTCTAGTTCATTTATTCCAACTATGGCTTCAAAAGTGTGTTAAATTAAACAGAAATCACAACAGTTTGAAAGGACTTATATAATCCTATTGTTTTATCTCCAAATGAGGAATTCTGGAATAGTACTACACCAAAGATTACACTAAAAGTATGGAATTATACATTTTTGGTTCTATTTTGATATAATTTTACTAGTACTTCTTTGGGTATCTTTAACATGTTAAAGGGTCTTAAATTATTTAAAAACTTAGCATATTCCAAATAAGCATGGGGCAGCTAAAATAAGGCTTAAAGAATTTGGCCCAATTTCCTGGTTGCTCAGACTGTTAAGGAGTCTGCCTGTAACGCGGGAGACCCGGGTTCAGTCCCTGAGTTGGGAAGATCCTCTGGGGAAGGAAATGGCAACCCACTCCAGTATTCTTGCCTGGAAAATCCAGTGGATGGAGAAGCCTGGCAGGCTACAGTCCATGGGGGTCGCAAAGAGTTGGACACGACTGAGCGACTTCACTTCACCTGGTTGTATAGATGAAAAATGTCATTGGTCACTGACCTACCCAGGAAACCACAGCTAAACAGTGACTGAGTTTTTCTTTCCACAACACCAAATTATTTGGTTCTTTCTTTCCAACTGATTTCTCATCTTTTCAAAAATACTTTTTGCCATGACAACACAGCACACCTAAGGCAAAATAAAGCAACTCTCTGGATTTTATTCTTAAAATTTTTAAAAATCTGAGGAGTTGGAAGGATTTAACAAGACACTACACCAAAAGTCTTTAGTCAAGGAATGGCATGTACTAAACAGTCATCAAATGAAAATTATCATTATTACTTTTTACTTCAAGGAAGGCAGTGAATATTTAAAGTACGCATATTAGCATAACAGATCTTGGATCCATCTGACAAATATTTTTAACCTGTGTGCTTAATTATACTTACTGGTCTTTATTTTATACTGTAACTTCACACTATGATTTATGACCCGCCCACAACGACCTTGACTTTCTTCCTCTTGTACTTTTATAGATGGTATACTGCAATATTTTCAAATAATAACCAGTCAGGTTCCCTTAGCCCTAGAGGTAACTTCATCCTCCACTGACTCACAAAGGATCTTAATGCATGACCCAAATACAGCTTAAAAAAGACCACAGCATTAAATGGTTAAAATTCAGTGGCCTATTATAGTGAATGGTAACAAGTGCAAACTGCTGCCATCCATAAGCCATTTTCTCAAAACCACTCTTGGATCTGGGGGAGGGAGGCAGGTGGTCAGCAAAGGTGCAAGTTGTTTCTCCTCCCGCAAATCCTCTGAAGCCTCACCCCAGCGATCTGGGAATGAATGAAAAGCTGAGATGGCAAGAACAAATCCCAGATCTCTAGCAGGTCTCCGGGCGTGCGTACAGAGACGGGAAACTAGAGTTCATACGTGAGAAGCTCAGGCACAGATTCTTTTTTTTTTTTTTTTAATTAAAAAAACCAAAAAACAAAAAACATCACACAAACAAAAAACTACCCCAAATCACCGAGACTGGAACAGGAAACCACCAAACTACCAGTAATGGGAGGGGCAGTTGAGGGGTGGCTGCTGCTCCTTGGCGGAAGATGCTGGGAGAAAGGCCAGACCCCAGGGGTGCAGGGCACGGAGAAGCCCCGGGGCTCTGAGCAGGGGTGAGGGCAGGTGCGGGCAGAGGACAGCGCGCGGGGCAGGGCGCCGGGCTGGGGCAGGCGCCGGGCTGCCGTGGCGTTCCCGCGCCTGCACACACTCACCGGCGCCGGGGCCTCGCTCTCCCCGCCACTGCTCTCGCGGCTGCAGGCGGCTTGTCCCCCTCCACCTCCGCCTCCGCCGCCTCCTTCTCCTCTAGTCCCGCCGCCGCCGCCCAGCCGGGCCTGCGCGCCCCTTCCGCTTCCGGAGCCAGAGCGCCGGGCAGGCGGGAGAGGTGCACCCGCCCGCGCGGTGGAGTGACCGGCTGCGGCTGCGGCTGCGGCTGCCGCCGCGGTCCCCGCTGCGCGCCCGGGGGGCCGCGATGGGAGCCGCCGAGGGCCCAAAGACCACAAATCGCGCTTGGGGCGGGCAGTGACGCGCCGCGGCCACGTGCCCCCGGACCGCCGCTACCCGAACACTCGCACCTGACGCACCTCGGCGCCGCCACCCTCCCGGGCTGCCACCTTCCCAGCTTTGCCCAGGCCCTCCTCCTCCTCCTTCCACACCATTGTCCCCACTCTCCTGAGTGACTGGAGAGGGGCCTTTCTTTAAGGATCGCGTTTATCCTCTTTCCTTCGAAAGGGCTGTCCCGCGGGCTCTCTACCGCTAACTCACACTGGATGGCCCCTGGTACCTTGCCTCAAATTGCAGTCCCCAGCATCAGTATCCTCTGGAAACTTGTTAGAAACGCGCCATTTCAGGCCTGCTGAATCAGCATCTACATTTTACGAAGGGTTACAAGTGATGCCTACACGTGCACCTTGAAGATTGAAAAGCTCTGAACTCTAGTGAATGGTTTTGCCCACTTCAGACCCTCTGTGTAACAAGAGCCAAAGTTGCTCAAGACAACCAAGATTTTTCTTTTTCCTGTCGGCAACCAAAATTCGTAGTGAAACAAGCTTTACTTTGTGTTTGTCATCCAAAAATTACTGGCTTTCCCATCCCTGCAACCTACGAAAAACACATTGACTCAACACTGCAAAGAATCCACCTCTCAATTTCAATTTCTGTCTTTGTCCAACACCAAAGATAAATCAAAACCTTTCCTCTCCCCCTCACCTCTGCTGAACAGTACTTTGGGAAGGTTAACAAGTTTGCAGTACGCTGGATCTTTGAGCCTGTCTGCCACAGGAGGAATAATGTGTGAATGGGGGGAAAAAAAATTCTATTTGCTAAACTCTAAAATCTGAACTCTACAGAACGGCATTGAACACTGTTCACAAACTGGTCCCTACCTATCCCTCTAGCCTTATCTCTACCTATCTTGCTTCTGAATCTATCCTTCCTAAAATGCCCTCCATCTTCCTCTCATGATCTTAATTCTATCCAGACCTGGGACTCAGCTGAAATCCTGCCAGCCCAGAGTTCCTCTCTCTCAATATCTCACACACTGTAGTTTAGTTTGGACCCTTATGTTACCTTGTATTGCTAAGTATTTTCAAAGGTGTTATGTCCTGGTTTCTGAATTAGTTACAAATATAAGACCTTGCAATCTTAAAGTCTTACACTGGTGGTTATCAAAGTGTGGTCCCCACACCAGCAGCAGCAGAATCACCTAGGAACTTCTGAGAAGTTCATGTTCTCCAGCTGTACCCAGACCTACTGACATAGAAACTTTGGGGGTGAAGCCCAACAGTCGGTGTTTTAACAGACCTTTTAGATGATGCTAATACATGCTCATTTTAAAATTACTGAGTTGAAGTGCTCCTCTGGTGGCTCAGTGGTAAAGAGACTGCCTGCCAGTGCAGGAGACATGGGTTCAATCCCTCATCTGGAAGATCGCACACACTGAGAAGCAACTGAGCCAGCGCGCCACAACTATTCAGCCTGTGCTCTCAAGCCAGGAGCCACAGCTACTGAAGCCCGCATGCCCTAGAGACCACACTCTGCAACCAGAGAAGCCACGACAGGGAGAAGCCTGCACACCACAGCTCGAGAGTAGTCCCTGCTTGCCACAGCTAGAGAAAAGCCCATGCAGAAATGAAGACTCAGCAGAACCAAAACTAAATAAATAAAAAATGAAATTACTGAGTTGGAATATTACCTGTTAATCCCAGAAGGAACTCACTGATTGGGGTTGCTTTGGCTATATGCAAGGTTTTTTTTTTTGTTTTTTGTTTTTTTGCATTTTAGCTTGAGAACTAAGCTCCTTCATTCACAAATAGCTAGGTTTGAAGGTTGTCACACTTGCTTTTGGAAGAATTATCATTGTTTATCATAATGATTTTGATGTAGTAGGATTTTTATAATTGGATTGGTTTGAAAAGAAAGAAGTCATACTGATAGTCATTTTGAGGAAGAGGAAACATGTGAAGTTTTACCCCCCTTAAACCCTGGTACTGAAGTGCATATTATTTAGCTGTCTCTTAGTATACCCTTGTGAAAGAGAATAATTTGTGGCAAACGATCTCAACAGGTGCCAAAATGAGACTTAGTTGATGAGCATGTGAATGCACATGACTATGGAAGTGTAAGTACTGCTCATGTGTCTTTAAAATATTATTAGCCAAATCCATGAAGAATTTTCTAAGGAAGGCAAGGAAGGAGATAGGTGGAAGGAAAGATATTCTCAAAATCATGAGCCTTTTTTTGTTTTTTTTTTGCATGGGCAGTTAAGAAGTATCATCAAGGGCCTATCCCTTACACTGAAGGTCAAGTCATAATTTTATCATTCATATATATGACTTCATATATCATATATAATATATATGATATATATATGATATTCATATATCATTCATATGACTATATTGTGCTGCAACATACACACTTAGAAACCCATGTTATATAGAGAGAATAGGAAGATATGGCATCATATAATCTTTTTGAGGAGCTTTTCTACTTACTTTTAGAGAAGACATATGCCATGCACTATTTTTTTCCCTTCAGAATTTTAGTTTTTGTGGTGCCTGTGACTGACTGAAACATGATTATTAATCAAACTAATATTTATCTGGGAATAGAAAAAAGTAGAAAGGAGAAGTAGCACTGCTGCCACTGCCAATTTGGCTTCTCAACAAAGGCACAGTCAGGGCATTTATGTGGATAAACTCAGCCAACGACTGTGCTTCTGTGCCTTGACTGCGGAGGACAGAATTTTACTGCAATTTCCCAAAGTCAGTACAAGTGCAGTCCAGAGTTTAATCAGTACTGGCTAATAGCCTTTGGCAGCTTGGGATGGATAGCGTTCTCCACCTGCCCAGCTGGGTACCATGCCCTAAGCACCCACATTTGATGCACATTCATGATTTCTTGGTTGCTTATAGTCATCTCCCCCATCTGTTTGAGTGGCAGAGTGCCCATTCCACAACAGTCTAATATTTGAATAGTTTTTCTTAACCTCTTTGGGGTTACGCATCTCTTTGAGCATCTGCAGAAAGTCATAGACTCTCTTCCTAACAAATTACCCAAGTATATAAACATGTACATATATGTTTTATACATTTAGATTTATACTTGCTGGGAAGTCGCTTCAGTCGTGTCCAACTCTGTGCAACCCCACAGACAACAGCCCAACAGGCTCTGCTGTCCCTGGGATTCTCCAGGCAAGAACACTGGAGTGGGTTGCCATTTCCTTCTCCAATGCATGAAAGTGAAGTCGCTCAGTCATGTCTGACTCTTAGCTACCCCATGGACCACAGCCTACCAGGCTCCTCCATCCATAGGATTTTCCAGGCAAGAGTACTAGAGTGGGTTGCCTTTGCCTTCTCCAGCTTTATACCTAGAGTTTCACAAAATGCTTTACCTTCCCATGTTTCCAAAGAACCACAATGAATTAATAAGCTTCAGGTTAAGAACTTTCCCTAGGAAATAGAGAGTAGGTAAAATAACTCTTTTCTCCCCCAAAATATTAAGGATAACTCTAAAAAACACTGCATTCTTAGGAGACAGAAGAAAAGCAATGCTAGCCAGAGGTATGGACAAGTTACTATGGGAAGTGCTAAAGAAGCAGCTAACAGTGTCAACAAGATGATTCAGGGGTGGGTTCATGGAGAAAGTTCTTGCATCGGATAAATGAGAGTAAGATTTTGATTAGACAGAGGATCCCTCCAGGATGTGGGAAAGTGTAAGTAAAGGCATGGAGGTGTGGAAGTGCAAGAGTCCCTCTGGTGTGGCTCAAATGTAAAACACAGAGAAAGACAGAGAGGAGAATGGAAAGGTAGAAAAAAGCCCAATTATGGTGAGCTTCAAAGACAATGAGATTTCCAGTGAGGAGTTATTAAGCTTTCAGAGTAGAGTAATAGACCTGCCAACAAGGGTCCATATAATCAAAGCTATGGTTTTTCCAGTAGTCACGTATGGATGCGAGAGCTGGACCATAAAGAAGGCTGGGCACCGAAGAGTTGATGTTTTTGAACTATGGTGTTGGAGAACACTCTTGAGAGTCCCTTGGACTGCAAAGAGATCAAACTAGTCAATCCTAAAGGAAATCAACCCTGAATACTCATTGGAAGGATTGATGCTGAAGCTGAAGCTCTAATCCTTTAGCCACCTGATACAAAGAGCCAACTCACTGGAAAAGACCCTCATGCTGGGGAAGATAGAAGGCAGGAGGATAAGGGGATGACAGAGGGCAAGATGGTTGGATGGCATCACCAACTCAATGGACATGAGTTTGGGCAAGCTCTAGAAGATGGTGAAGGGCAAGGGAAGCCTGGCATGCTGCAGTCCATGGGGTTGCAAAGATTTGGACACAATTGAGCAACTGAACAACAGTAGACCTGCTGTACTCTGGAAAGACTTTTTGTGAGGGCAGTGGCATTATCAAAAGTTGTGGGGAGGTGTGGAGCATTTGGAAAAGCTCTAAATATCCTAAAATGGAACCTATGGGTGAAGCCACATGACTTTGCTTCAAGCTCTTAAATTGCTTGATGTTTGCTCTACAAGTTCCTACTAATTTAAACCAAGATGAACTAAAATGCTTACAACTGTTTAGGTGGGGAAATGTATCCCAGTGAATGATCAGGTGAGTTTAGAGTCTACGATGCTGAAAGAGTTAAAATCTGTTTGGAATTGAAAGAGCGAAAATTAACTTGGACTGAAAAGAGGAGGAAAAAAAAAAAGCCCTGTCACTAATCAGGCTGGGAGGACAGACACAGATGAAGGCAGCTGCAACGTTAATAGAAAACACTGTTTCTGCCAAGGTCATGCAGCAGTTAGAAATTACAATAATGACCCTCTCTTTGGGTGGTTACTGACCAGTGATGCCCCAGACCACGTGCTCTTTTTATTTCTTACTAGGGATACCCAATTGCTCAGTCTTCTTGACATCTTCACTTGCTAACAACACCCAATTCCTAGTAAGTTCCTTCTTTTTCAAATCGCACCTCAGAAGAGCAACCAGTGGGAAGCTGATCCCTGCTTCCCTCAGACCGTCTTCAGAGTCCTTCAGTAAAAGCCCAGTTCACAAAGATGCTTGCTTCCTCCCACCAGCCTAGTGGCAGTCACTCCTCTGATGCGTCCTCCCTTTTCCCAAGGCAATAAATCTGCTTTTGTTATGCTACAGACTTGTTCCTGGTAGTCCTGGGCTGAGTAAGTTTTAGAGCCTGTTTGATAATGAAAGCCAGATATGTTGTCAGGACTCAGCAATCAAGATTCTTCAGGAAAGAGTTCTCCCTTTTTGTGTCAAAGGCACAGCAAAATAGCTGCCATCCTCAGCAGGGAGACTCAGCAGTTTCCCACATGGATTCTTCCAACATGCGAGGAAGTGATGCTTTGGGCAGAGCCTGCCCTGAGCCTTTGGAGAAACATGGATTGAAGTAGAAGGCTTTTTATTGCTTTGAAAAACTATTTTTGTGAGTGGTATTTCAGAAAACAGCTTATTCTAAGTAAACAGGATTAACAGAGTTCCAAGACAGAAATAAAATGGGCCTAGAAAGACAATGGCAAGTTCTGCTCTGATTCAATGCAAAGAACATATTAAAAATAGGGCAATTTTGATGATGCTGACCTCTTTGCATGATGGAGAAAGATTGAGTGAAATTGTTCTTTGAGAGATGTTATTATAACATAGCAAAAAGAGATGGAGATAACTGACAAGACCATAAAAACAGAGATGCAGAATACAAGTCAGAATTGGAAACTTGAACAAAGTGAAGGGCAGGAGCACCAGGAGAATCAAGAGTCCAAATAGGAGGGCTATCTTTGCTAGAAAAGAAACAGTTGCTTAATTCTCAGTCAGAAGCAAAGAAAAGCCAAAGGATGACCAAGTGGGAAATTTTGAAGGGGACAGGAGGAAAACTAAGGGTTAAAACTGAATGGCTTCCATCTTTGTGTAGAAACAGGAACAGGAGGTGCTGCAAGTAAAGTCACTTAGTTGTGTCCATCTCTTTGTGACCCCATGGACTATACAGTCCGTGGAATTCTCCAGGCCAGAACACTGAAGTGTGTAGCCTTTCCCTTCTCCAGGGGATCTTCCCAACCCAGGTCTCCCGCATTGCAGGCGGATTCTTTACCGGCTGAACCACAAGGGAAGCCCAGGAGATGCTGGGCTCTCTGAAAGGAAGAGAAAACATGAGACTGTTTAGCACCAGGAAAGGTGATGAGGAGACCGAAAGGGACAGCCCATGTGGCTCATGTGGAGATAACGTTGACGAGGACAAGGACCGGAGAAGGCAATGGCACGCCACTCCAGTGCTCTTGCCTGGAGAATCCCATGGACGGAGGAGCCTCGTAGGCTGCAGTCCATGCGGTTGTGAAGAGTCAGACACGACTGAGCGACTTCACCTTCACTTTTCACTTTCATGCATTGGAGAAGGAAATGGCAACCCACTCCAGTGTTCTTGCCTGGAGAATCCCAGGGACAGCAGAGCCTGGTGGGCTGCTGTCTATGGGGTCGCACAGAGTTGGACACGACTGAAGTGACTTAGCAGCAGCAGCAGCAGCAGGAGAAGAACATCGTTTCTGAGTTCTTCAAAGAAAACCTAGGTGCCAGAGGTAATGAAAATAGTACTTTCGGCTGTTGTGCATAATCATATTTATGGCTGTAAAACACTTTAGAGACTTAACTTTTGCTGGTTTCCAAGCCTACTAACTCATCGGACCTGCTTCGGATTCGTGGAATCTACATCTAATAGATAAAAAGAAAAAGAGAATGCCTGATATTTCACCTTTGACACCTGCAGTGCCACAGCAGGGAATCACAGCCTTCAGTGGTAAAAATATAATTGACATGGGTGGAATAGCAGAGATGTCAGGGAAAATTCCATAGGCAATGCAGGTTCAGAGTGTTACAATGGAGACGAACATGAAGCAAGCAAATGCATAATTGAGGAATTCAGTGCAAGCGATGGTGAAAGATTAATGAACAGCTGGAATACACTGACCACATCTTCAGTTTATTAAGTACCTGTGCTGCTTTGGATAGCAATGCCTGCCAGACTGATAGACGTGCATACCATATGCACACACGTCTTTGTTCTTTGCTCTCTTAATCAACCAGTAACTTTCACTGTGGGCTTCCCTGGTGGCCCAATGGTAAAGGATCTGCCCATCAGTGGAGACGAGGGCTCGATCCCTGGGTCAGGAAGATCCCCTGGAGAAGGAAATGGCAGCCCACTCCGGTATGCTTGCCTGGAAAATTCCATGGGCACAGGAGCCTGGCAGGCTACAGTCCACAGGGTCGCAAAAGAGTCAAACACAACTTAGCAACTAAACAGCAACAAGAAAAAAAAAATACTTTCGCTGTAACTACATCATAAAAACAAAAAGTCTGCCCTAATTTCGTACCTATTCTAGCAACTGACCCCCTTGTTCCCTTCACCTTTTCCCAGTCCACTTCTGTTGTCTGGGGAGAACCTAGAGATACAACCCTATAGAATCACGTAGGCAACAATAAAATGGGTCAGCCTTGGGTTTAGAAAGTCCTGCACCCAGATTCATGCTGTGGTCTGGATCTGTGAATTCCAGCATTCTGAGAGACTCCTTCCTGAAGCAATCTGATCACCGTTGTGCTGTCATTCATTAACTACCACGGAAATCGCTAGTTATCATCATCGAAGTCTTTTACGGGCATGCTGTAGATATTAAAGGAGCATGTTAATATTACATCATGTGCAACAACAGCTGACGCTATTTTATGGAGGCAATATTAGAGACTGTGCAGATATCAAACTCCAACTCCCACCATCTCTGTTTCTCACGGCTCTCCTGAAGCCTGATGCGGGGCCACAGTGTCAAGCAGCTTTAATCACAGCAAAGAATCATTCAACTGATCATTTCCACGGAAGCCAATCTTATCCCTTAAACTAGGTATGTAGTTAATGATTGTAGAAGCCTTTCTCTACACTCATCACCCAACTTCTGTAAACATGAAGGCAGGAGGATTTTCTTTGAAGTTTCCCAGGGCCAGAGAGAACATTTCTACTTTCTAGTTCAAGCCAGTATGTGGGAATATACCCTAGGAGTTGTATGACTGTCTGGCTTCTCTTAGGCCTTGTGTCAAGTGGAATGGGCCTTCTGGCCAGCTGGGACGTTACGTTTATGTGTGCTCAGTTGTATCTGACCTTTTGCAACCCCATGGACTGTAGCTTACCAGTCTCCTCTGACCATGGAATTTTCCAGGCAAGAATACTGGAGTGGGTTGCCATTTCCTACTCCAGGGGACCGATGTCCTGATTTGTGAAATCTACTCAGAGCAAACTCAAGACTTATTGGGGCTGTCTCATAAGTCCTGCTTGCTCCCCTGAGATCTCCTCCATGAGCCTATCATAAAGTCTGAAATTTCCAGCTCTCTACTTGAGAGAGAGAGAGAGCAAGATCCAGACGGTGACTGTTAAACTGCAAATAACTTGATGACATTTTGGAAATGTTGTTAATTTTCTTAGGGGTGATAATGATATTATTATCCTTAATTGTATAGGAAAATAACCTCATTTTGGGGTGATGTGTATTGGAGAATTAAGGGTGAAATGGCATGATATCTGCAATTTACTCTTGAATGGGCCTATAGAATAAAAATATGTAGTGAACACATATATACAAAAAAGATAAGTCAATATGGCAAACATAACAGTCACTTCAGTTGAAGTGGAGGCTATGGAAGTCTTCTGGGATCTAATTTTTTTCAACTATTTTGTATGTTTGAAAAATCTTCATGATAAAGAAGTGGAAAAAATTTAGATGATAGAACATATCTCAAACCCAGTGAATCAGATGCCTTGGGTGTGAAACCAAAAAAAGTCTTACTTGTGAGCACCTGAAGTAAGTTTGAGGCACACTAAAATATGAGAGTTAATGAATTATAGGGCTAAATGCTAATAGAGGGGTACATGTAAGAGGTATATAAAAAAGAGAGGTAATGATTTGGGGTAGAAAAAAAATTCAATTGAACTCCTCTATTTCCTCTGGGCAAAAACTGCAGTTTAGTTAACTGAGCCAGGGAACTGCTATTCATAAGCCTGCCTGAAAATGAAATTTGAGGAACTTAGAAGAGAGTTTTGGTGAACAACAAAAGGATCAAGAAGGACTGAGAGAACAGCATCATGTTCTAATTCAAGAAGAAATCTGAGCCAGTGTTCAGAATTCCTGTGACCGGAATTCTGCAGTAGCTCCCACCTACTCATTATCTGCCCTGGTGGAAAGATCACCAGCAGAGCTTTAAAAATATATTGACAATTGCCTGTTGTCCCCAACACCTACCTCTAATTACTGGAACAGAACTTCTGTATTTTAAATGCTCATGGACCATTCTAACACACAGCCAAGGGGAAGGAGTAGTTACCTGTAGACGAAATCTGAACTCTCCTCTTGGTAAATTCTGTATCCTCAAGGGCAGGAAGCTGTCACAGCCATCTTGGTACCTCAGTGGGTCAGCTCAGTGCCTGACGTTTAATCCATTCTGAATAGATGTTAACTGGATGAACTACACAGATGAATGCACATGAATTAGGAGCCCTGGGCAACTGTAGACAATTTGAATATCCTAGAATCAAGGTGAGAGAGGGAACGGAGCTCAAGGGTGAAGCAGAAAGGAGGAAAAGTAGACACCAAAGAAAATTCCACCTGCTTTGAACTATTTTCCTTAGAGCTATGCCTGGTCTCATAGTCACCTTTGCAGAGGGCCAGGGGAATTAGGGAGCTTCCCAGGTGGCACTAGTGGTAAAGGACTCACCTGCCAATGTAGGAAACATAAGAGAAATGGGTTCGATCCCTGGGTCAGGAAGATCCCCCTATGGAGAGCATGGCAACCCACTCCAGTATTCTTGCCTGGAGAATCCCATGTACAGAGGAGCCTGGCGGGCTACAGTCCATGGGGTTGCACAGAGTTGGACATGACTGAAGTGACTTAGCACAAACATGGCCATGGCACAGGGGAATGAGGGGCGTAAAGCCGCCTTTTTCAATCTCTGCACATGGAGGAGACCCCTTCAATGATAGTGCCACCCTGTGTTCTCACGGTCCCAAGAAGTTCCAGGACATTATTTTTTAAATGTTCAAAGATTACTAAATCCCATGGGTCCCAGAGACCTTGATGGAGGCATCCTTTTAGTGTTTTATTTGAACAGCCATAAGAGGTAAAATCTGTGCATCCATTTAAATTTTTACCTATTTCTTGTCTGGGGTTTAGGCAGGATGCAGGTTCCCTTCATTACTGGAACTGTGACATAAAGAGGCATGTACTGGAAACTCTTATTCCTGGGATATTGAACATAAATAGGCGTGTTTCCCTCGGCTGGTAGACAAGAGGAAATTGTGACCATTTCCTTGAGAAACATTAACTCAAGTCCACACCCAGAGATGGGTCACTGGTTGTTTCTTTTGGATGAAAGGATGAGGAATGAAACAAAACAGGAGGGAGCGTGGCAATAAAATGAAAATCTGAGCTCTCTCCCGGAAACACGGCTGGATAACTAGGGCCTGGCTTTGGAAAACTCGTATTACAGGAAAGTCCATTCCTTTGCTTAAGGTATGATTACTCACCCATTTCACCATTGCCAACTCCTGAAAGTGAACATTAAACAAGGTGAAGAGGACCCACTGATGTATATTTAAAACTCCTTCTCTGTTCTTGAAATGGAAACTTGACTTTCTTGAGATTAGCTTGGAAGAGGTTTGTGAACATGATTTCCAAGTTTTCTTCCAGCTCTTCTGGCCTCC
The DNA here is from genome assembly GCF_023699985.2 of Odocoileus virginianus. Lineage (NCBI taxonomy): Eukaryota > Metazoa > Chordata > Mammalia > Artiodactyla > Cervidae > Odocoileus > Odocoileus virginianus. The sequence continues at coordinate 31,198,715 of NC_069691.1, forward strand.
ATGTTTTCTCTCCATTCCAACTGACCAGCTCCACTGTTAATATGTTTGGCTCATGAAAATCTTGTAGAAGCTCAGGAAAATTCTAGATGATCTCCCCTGAAGTGTGTCCATAACCACAACAATTATGCACATTTTGGGGGGGGTGGGTCATGAGGCCCTCTGAATCTACTGTGTAAATCCATACCATCTAATCTGCTCAGAAAACTTCAAAAACTCCCCACAGTCTATCAAATACATTTTTAAGCCTGTTGGCTGCCATTCCAAGTTCCCCACCCTATGTACCCCACAGGCCTTTTCAAGAGTAGTTCCCAAAATTCATTCATTTACCTTTACAAATATTGAGTTTTTATTCCTTACAAAATATTAAAATTATACATTGTAGGCATATGTGTATGTTTCTGAATATATGCAAATATATAAAAATCACAAAATATGTAAATAATAATACTATTATATAATATAAAGAAATATATCTAATAATATATTATATGTAATATATAAATGTAATGTAAATATATAAAACTTTAGAAATGGGAGACTATATATATAGTAGTAATATATAAATGTAATATATATATTGTGATATATAATGTAATATATAAAACTTTAGAAATGGGAGACTAACAAAGATGTATAATATACAGGACTTGCTCACTATTATTGCTTTATAATTTGCATATATTATCTCTGATATTATATTATAAGCTACAGGATGGGAGGAAATGTGTTTTATCTATGTTTGCTTATCCGAGGGTCCTCAGAATAATGTCATGTATAGCATAAATTATCAGTGAAAATTCAGAGATCACATAACATTCTTAATTATGAATGAAACTGACAGGTTAAGGAGACTATACACACCAAAAAAATAAATTATCAAAGCTACGTTAACCACTCCCTGTAAGGAATACTTCATGCTATATTTTCTAAAAGAGATAAAATAGTATAGAAAAAACGCCTCTAAAAACTGTTGTAAAAACAAGCTGGAATCCTGTATGGAGAAAAGAGTAACCATGGAGCAATTTATATAGAATATCATGTTTGTAGTAATTTAAAACTCAGCTTTATTGTCACACTTTCACAGATTATTCAGTCTAACATAATTAACCTCTGGCACACTTGTCTATTTTATTTTTATCACTTATAGCCATCTGATATTTTTCCTTTTCAGTTGATTGATTGATGAATTGATTGATTTTCAAGTTGCTTGTCTCCCTGCACTAGAATATGGACTCTGTAGGACCAGGGACCTTGTCTGACTTGTTTCCTTGCTGTGGACACAGCTGTAGATTTACAACTCTGTCTTGCACAGAACTGGTGGACAAATAAATACTTGCTGAGTAGAGGAACATATACACAAAAATAGTATGCATTACTTATGGATGTGTATGTACCTTTACAAAAATAAAAAAGGTATTGGAAGTGTAAACAAGACTGGGGGGTGGTAAGTATTGAGTGCTCAGAGACTTGAGGATAGATCAGCATGGTAGTTAGAGAAGACATATATGTGAAGTGGTTCATACTTTTAAGAAAATAGACAAGAAGCACAAGATGACAAAACGTTAACTATTCTGGTAGTGGGAAATTGAGGGTCTGTTGTATTGCTTTTTGCACTTTTCTATGTCCTTTAAATGTCTCAAAACAATTTTTTTTTAAAGTCCGAATAGAGAAGAGTGAATTTATCCTAGCTTTATAGGATCTAAAGCTCCCTGATGTGCTGTTACCTAAACCTGATCATCACAGTAATTCTGAAGTAATTATTACCAGCCTTATTTTATACAGGAGGAAAATGAGACCAAAATTGAGGAAGGGGGCTTGCCATGACCACCTCTTAAGTCAAGGCAATGCTTGGCTGAGAACTTGACCTAAGGATGACTTCTCTTTCAAGAGATAACATCACTGTCCTTCAAACATGAGGGCTGGACCAGAGGTAAAAAATAAATTAGCCTTGAGAGCTATAGGCAAGAGACCTAGAGGAGTTAAATCTAAATTGACAAACAGCAAATCGGCAAATATTTTAATACAAGTAGAAAATATGCCTCACATGATCTTAGTCAAGTTGCATAAAATTTTTAGGCTTATTTTCCTCTCCTACAAAATAGGGTATTTACATATCTCATGTGATTCTTGTTAGTATTATACTATTTATGTATTTACACATGACTTAAATTATACAATTTATTTAAAAGACTCAGGACAGTATCTGGCACTTAATAGCTTGTTCAACATTTGTGTGTTTCCTCTGTTTCTTATGCTGCCATGTATTATGTCAAACAGACATTGCCTTTTTTGTAAATAAAGATCATCGAATGTGGGCAATTTCGTGAGTTCCATGCTGCTACTCTTTGAATGTGATCTCCGCTACAGCCATCAGCTATCTCATCTCAAATTCACACTTGAACAAGGGCAGAGCAGAATTTGAATAAAACTGATGATCGTTTGGGGCTTGGGCTGGAGAGTCTATTTGCAAGGATAGATAAAAGGGATTTGCAAGTGTGTGAGGAGGAGAAAGATAGTCAATTGGCAGAGATAGGTTTACATAATCAGGGTGAGACAATTGCAAACTAGACAGCTGCTCAATAGCTTTTGGCACCAAAATATATTGACCAGCTGGGATATCATTAATGCTTAACAGTTTTATCCTTATGACCATATCTTGGCCAATTAGGTTGTCTTTGACCACAGAAGGGTATAACACATTCTAATATAAATGTTGCATGTATATCTCTGTAGCATGCATTCTATTGCGTTGATGTGTTGTAGAGTATACACTAAATATAAATGTATTTGTTTCTTCAGAACACCAGGTTAGATGGTGTGACTAAAGAGGAATAGAATTAAAATAGACTTTAATTTCTTTTAAAAAAAAATTATTGTTCTGGGATATACATTCTTGGGTACACTGAAAGTAAAGGGGTTCAAATAAAATCATTTTTAAGATGAATTTTTTAAAGAATGATTTTAGAAAAAGAAATATGGTTAAGGAAAGTCAGTTCTGCATGCTTTTCATACAAATAAATACACACAGGAGAAATGACTGACAGACAGTGATTGAAGGACCTTAACAGAAAGCGGATTGCAGTGTTAAAAGAAACACTTGGACCAGTGTCATTAGCCTATGAAACCATTTCAGAAATACTCTTACTAGATAATCTCCCAATAGTGCCTTTAAATTAATGGAGAGGTAAAACAAATAAGGGCAAAATATAAGACAAATGAATGCTATAACATTTCCCAGAATGCATCATACATGAAAATTTAATACATTAAAATATTTGGAATCTTTTCAGAATTTGAAACTGTGGCATTTACAGAATAAAATTTGTAACAGAGTTTTTATGCAGTAACACAAACACAGTCATACAAACACAGAACCATTACTAAACTACCTAAACCAAAATGCATGAGGAAACGGATTCCACCTGTAAATTGTTTTTTAAATTTTAAGTCATTTGCAGTTTATTTAATTTGACATCTACAGGAATTCCTTGGTTATTTGCATCAACATCTCTGGATTAACCTTCAAACCTGATACTGATCATATATTTTCCTTCCCCATAATTTAGGTACTGGTTTGTTTACCGATGATTGATTGTTCCTTCTGCTTATGTAAACCACTAAAAGTAACATCTGTGTTCCTTCTTCAAAGCTAGAGACCTGACATTAAGAATTTTATATGGGAAGTATAAAAAGTAATGAGGCAACCAAACACCAAACTCCTTCCACCTATGGACCTACTTAATCATCTGATAGAAGTCAAATAAAACATGGTCTGAGAGCAAAGACAGCTACAAGGATCAGGAATCCTCTCTGCAAACACCACATAGATATGTACACATACATGCATACATATATTGCTCAGTCGCCCAGTCGTGTCCAACTCTTTGTGACCCCATGGACTGCAGCCTCCCTGTCCCTCACCATCTGCTGGAGTCTGCCCAAGTTCATGCCCATTGCATCGGTGATGCCATCCAGCCACCTCATCCTCTGATGCCCTTTTCTCCTTCTGCCCTCAATCTTCTCCAGCTTTCCCAAGGCTAACCGAATTCGCCAAGAGAAAGCCTCTGGTCATAGCAAATACCCCTTTTCAACAACACAAGAGATGACTTTGCACATGGACATCACCAAATGGTCAATACCCAAATCAAATTGATTACATTCTTTGTAGCTGAAGATGAAGACACTGTAAACAATCAGCAAAAACAAGACCTGGAGCTGACTGTGGCTCAGATGCATACGTATATATATGTATATATAAATACATATATATATTTGCTAATGCTTTGACAAGCTATTAAAGAAACCCATTTTATGGTCTAGTTTATTTCTTTTCCATCTTCAGATGGAGGACTCTTACCAAAACTTGTAGACAATAAATCATGTAATAATAGTAGCAGAAAGGACCTTAGCAATTGTCTAGTTTAAGTCCCTCCTTTATAGATGAAAAACTTCAGGAAAAAGCTTCTGCATCTCATTAACATGCTATACCCAGTTAGTGTCAGAGTTGAGACTAGATCCCAAATGTGCACTGATAAATGGATGAATAAATATCATGACCTCTAACTCATTTTCACAACTATTTTGTAAACCATCTTTCTCTTAAAATATTACATACCCATTTAACATTTCAGACTGAGTAGCCAGTAATTTTGCTGATAATAGTAAGATAGCTTTCCTTTTTTTTTACGTTGAAAATCCTGGGATAAAGGGATCTTGGACATGAAATTCTGCCCGGAAGCCAGCCTGCTCGGGGTAGCCATGCTGATGCTCTGTCTTCCCCATGCACTGACATTCCTCCACCAGCATCACCACCTTGACCACCATGGCCAGGCCAGTGCAGTTGAGCCGTAAATGCCTCGTGGTGAACTTGGCAGGCAGGCAGTGGGAGCAGAATGTGTGGGGGTGCTGCGCAGCTTCAGGAAAAGGCAGGGACCCGCATTTTCCAAAGCAGAGGTTGTTCTGTACAACCACTTCCTCACAGTCTTCATGGGTGATAGTCTAAAAGGCAAACACATCTCCATTAAATTATCTTGAATCATTTCTTTGACATACATGATGCAGAAGCTCTAGACTATTAAGTCTGAGGATGTTAGTTGCTCAGTCATGTCTGACTCTTTGCATCCTCGTGGACTGTAGCCCACCAGTCTCCTCTGTCCATGGAATTCTCCAGGCAAAAATTCTGGAGTGGGTTGCCATTCCTTTCTCTAGATCTTCCCGATCCAGGGATTGAACCCAGTTCTCCTCTATTACAGGCAGATTCTTTACCATCTGAGCCACCATGGAGGCCTTCCCAAGCCTGAGGATAACTTAGACTAAAATTTAAAAATCTTTCCAGTGTTGGATACATTTTGCAAATATCCAAGTGATGGTATCTTAAGAGCATAGAGCTACCTCAAGTAAATTTCTTTTATTGGGTAAATTAATAAATTAACCTGTAGGAAATACCTAAGGTAATATGAAAACGTTTACACTTGAATGTCAAACTCTAAGTTTGATGTTACTGGTCTGAAAAATTCTAATGGCTTGCTTCTTGTCAATAATGTGTCTTACCCTTCTACTCTTCACAGTGCATTGTACATAATAACTTCTCATTACATATTTGTTCAATAGCTCACAGAATAGATCAGAACATCAAGAATTTAATTCTGTCCTATTTTGCAGTGTTTATAGTACATTCAAATTTATTAAAGTTGCATGGAGCAAAGTTGCAGCACCTACACCTCTAAATCATGTTGTGTGACATCATTTCTGCCTCTCCCGTAACCCCAGACACCTAGCTTTATGTGCCCTTCAAAATATATGAGCCAAACACCTTACTCTTAATTTGATTAGCAATAGAATTCAAATTAAGAGTTCAAAGGAAACTTGATTGCCCAGTTCTTAGGAGCAATTTTCTAATTATACATGCATGGACCAACAAAGCAGTCATTATTATTTGATCATTGCCTCGTCACTGTACGTATCCTTGCCTTTTCAGAATACTTAACTGCCTTGCACAGTCAATTACCTTATAATACTGCCTGCTTAATTGGGTCGCTTTACTGGACTGTAAAATTTTATTCTACCCTGCATTGCTTTTGGTTCACTATCTCTGTGTTTAAGGACCTGATGCAATTTCTCAATTTTAATCTAACATTTGGAGCGTGGGCTTTGCCAGACTGACTGGAGGAAGTAGATAGTAGAATGCTCCCTGGTCTTAATAGTGTGGAATCAATCATCCTAACCACAAATCAGCCAACACAACATGAACTGGGAGACAGGCATTTCTAAGGGGAGGAAATGTGATTTCATATCAAGATTACTTTTTGAAAGCTTATGAGAAAATCTGCTGTATTAAATCATTTTTGCTATGGTAATGCTAGAAATAATCTGGCAACTTTTGCCTGACAAGCTGGACATAGGTGATAGACCTATGAAGTAGCTGGGTGTGAAATACAGAGATTAAGACCATCATACATGCATGTTTGGGGAGGAGTCTAGCATATCCCACTTATCTGCAGATGGAACCCACCTGCTCATCCATGTCTAATGGAGTGTAGAGATGCAGCTCGGGAGAAGTTCCAGTGATCACTCTAAGTTCCCAATTTCGTAACTGGGGGTACAATCAATTACTTCTCCAGATAGACCACACCAGTGTAAAAAACAAATAAATAACCCCCCCCAAAAAACACAAAGCTCTGTGTGATCAATATGAGTGATTACTAACATTAGCAGTACCATCATACCATCTTTGCAGCATTTCCAAGGTTAGAAAGAAATTTAGGGAATATGAGCATACTTTGCCAAATCCCATAATGAAGGTCCAAGGACCAAATCTGGAAATTAGGAGACTCAGACTCCTGGCACACTCATCCCCTGCTTTTCACCCACCCCAGCTGTCTACTCCCTCCTGAAAATCTGGATCCCCGCCCCCACCCAGAACAAATACCTGGCTGAAGGGCACTGTCCTACAGGTCTCCTGATGCACTTCATGGCTTTTGATAGGCAGGATGATCCCCTGAGAAGCTGGACTCATTCTGAACATGAAGTGGTGCCAGAATTTCTTGGCTTCTTCCCGGAGAGGAGATTTCTCCATCGGCATCCTATCCTTGGGCTGAGTGAGGCCCCAAGTCCCAGGGAATAACTGCTCACTGACCAAGCCCTGGGATGGGTGCAGCTCTCTCTCGGGCTTCTTCCAGAATCTCCCAAACCTGGCCAGCATCTTTTCTCTCTGCCTCTGGCCCTCCTCTGCAGGGCTGACACCTATCAGATGTGGCACGGCCACAAACAGATCTGGCTTCTCCTCTGCTTCCTCCTGAGTGCCCACGGACAGCTCTCTGCGATTCCTTTCTAGGAGCACGACAGAGACAGAACTCTGCCTCTGGCGACCATCCCCACGCTGTACAGCCTCCCCTAGAGGCAGGAGCACCAGCAGCTGAAGGAAGAGAAGACGCATGCTGTCGGGGCCCGCTTCTTGCAGATTCACAGGCTGTGAGGCCCAGAAAGAGGTTCACTCCTTGCAGGAATGTGACCGGGGAGATGCTATATATGGATACCTGCCTTGTGGGATGGGAAGGCAGGTGTCAGTAGCCAGGCAGAGTAAACACATCTCTTGTTTGCTTGAATTATGGAGTGTTAATAGTGTTCTGCCTTCATTTTGGTTTTGTGTATTTTAGAAGGCTCCAGTGAAAGCCAGGGACCCAGGGGGTAATTAGCTGACACTTTATCGTCTGAGATTTAAGGAACAGTATTAGTGAAAACAACACTTCTTTGCCTGGATTTCCCATCACTGTTATTAGGGGCAGAGTAAGCTAACATCTGTGGTGCATCTGCTTTGTGCTGAGCTCGAACTGACATGTTTTTAAGAGAGAGTTTAGTCTCTCAGTTGTGTCCAACTTTTTGTGACCCCATGGACTGCAGCACGCCAGGCTTCCCTTTCCATCACCAAAACTCCCAAAGCTTGCTCAAACTCATGTCCGTCAAGTCAGTGATGCCATCCAGCCATGTCATCCTCTGTTGTCCCCTTCCTCTCCTTCTCTTTTTTAAGAGAGAAGTGTATCAGGTAAAAATTAATGTATACGTTTAACCAAAGTTCAGGCCATTAGGCTCCACACACACACACACACACACACACACACACACACACACACACAGGAGCAGCCAAAGAAATATACAAAAGTTGTAAGAAAGAGAAAGGAAGAAATAGAGGGATGTTACATTCATTGAGAAGAGGATGCTCCTACTACTGAGATGTGGTTGGGGTTGTCAATTTTTGCATAGTAACAGTAACAGGAGTATGGTCTCCTTTTCCACACATGGAAACTCACAATTCCCAAATAATCCCCTCACCTTAAGAATCAAATACTTGGTGCTAAATTTCACAACTGGTTAATCATCAGATAAACTTTTTCAATTGTTCACACAAATCTCTCAACAGGATTCTAAGTAATAGGCTGACAGCTCATTAGCCCTCGGTGAGGAGGGGGAAATGTCTTTCCCAAAAGCCACCCTACTGACATTTTTTTTTTTTCTCAAAACAAGGAGCCAGACTTGAAGACGTGGATTCTACAAACCAGGTTTGATAGCTCTGGAGCATGAAGCTGGCTGGCCCACATCATTTTCTTCATTCTGCAATAATTGATGACCAAGTTAAAAAAAGATGGAGGCAAACATGAGTATTCAGGGATCAAAGGAAAATTTGTTGGATGACTATCATTTTTAAAACATTATAAATCAGACAAAGGTGTAAGAAAGAAACATTTTCATAAAAATGAATCTCAGAATTCAGTTCCATCAACCCTCTACAATATTTGAATAGTATTTCCATTGGGAATCATCCTAACACCTGCTTGCCTTTCACCCCTTTTAATTCAATCATCATATTTCTTGCTTTCAGTAACACACATAATCCTGGAACATGACCCCTTTTTTCAGTAATGATTAATCTTTTCTTCTAAGAAGTGACCCATTGGAATATTTTTTCCAGAACTACTGTTCTTAATAGTTATGCCTGAATTCTAAGAGCTCAGTTCAGTTTAGTTCAGTCGCTCAGTTGTGTCTGACTCTTTGCGACCCCATGAACCGCAGCACGCCAGGCCTCCCTGTCCATCACCAACTCCTGGAGTCTACCCAAACCCATGTCCATTGAGTCGGTGATGCCATCCAACCATCTCATCCTCTGTCATCCCCTTCTCCTCCTGCTCTCAATCTTTCCCAGCATCAGGGTCTTTTCAAATGAGTCAGCTCTTCGCATGAGGTAGCCAAAGTATTGGAGTTTCAGCTTCAACATCAGTCCTTCCAGTGAACACCCAGGACTGATCTCCTTTAGGATGGACTGGTTGGATATCCTTGCAGTCCAAGGGACTCTCAAGAGTCTTCTCCAACACCACAGTTCAAAAGCATCAATTCTTCAGCGTTCAGCTTTCTTTATAGTCCAACTCTCACATCCATACATGACCACTGGAAAAACCATAGCCTTCACTAGATGGACCTTTGTTGGAAAGTAATGTCTCTGCTTTTTAATATGCTATCTAGGTTGGTCATAACTTTCCTTCCAAGGAGTAAGCATCTTTTAATTTCATAGCTGCAATCACCATCTGCAGTGATTTTGGAGACCCCCAAAATAAAGTCAGCCACTGTTTCCACTATCTCCCCATCTATTTGCCATGAAGTGATGGGACCGGATGCCATGATCTTAGTTTTCTGAATGTTGAGCTTTAAGCCAACTTTTTGACTCTCACTTTCATCAAGAGACTCTTTAGTAATTCTTCATTTTCTGCCATAAGGATGGTGTCATCTGCATATCTGAGGTTATTTATATTTCTCCCGGCAATCTTGATTCCAGCTTGTGCTTCATCCAGCCCAGCGTTTCTCACGATGTACTCTGCATATAAGTTAAATAAGCAGGATGACAGTATACAGCCTCCTTTTCCTATTTGGAACCAGTCTGTTGTTCCATGTCCAGTTCTAACTGTTGCTTCCTGACCTGCATACAGGTTTCTCAAGAGGCAGGTCAGGTGGTCTGTTATTCCCATCTCCTTCAGAATTTTCCACAGTTTTCTAAGAGCCAAAGCCTCAGATAAGTCCTTTTACCTACAATAATGATTTTTTAAAAATGAACGATCATTTTTCCAGAAATCTAATCAGAAGAGATGTAGTTTACTTGTACCAAATACCCAGAGAACCTGTGCTAGTATTAATTAAGGTACAGTTGATCCCTACTAAATAAATGTTAGTATTTGTCATTTTTAAGAGTATATTTTAAAAATTGCCTGCTGTTTGAATTTCTTAATTTCCCTCAGCCATCCAATGGAATAAACCTCTCAGAACTGGCCACTCTAATTGTATAATTTATATTAGCTGGCCACTTAATTATAAATATGGTGTGGGAGCTAACTATGATATGTTCCTGGTTCCTTTTATTTTTTTTATTTTCAGTTTTTTTAAAAATCTTTATTATTGGAGTATAATTGCTTTACAATGTTGCATTAGCTTTTGCTGTACAAAAAAGTGAATTGGCTACATGTATACATATATTCCCTGCCTTGCCCTTAAGCATCCTTCCCACCCCTCTGGGTTCCTAATTCCTTTTAGACTTTACTCTTCAGTACCTAAAGTTCCACTGCCATCAATCACAGTGTCCAGCATTTTCCCAGACTGAAGTCTATTCCAGAAATTCTCCTTGGAGTCTCAGGTTGCCTGTCTCTGAACATAGGATACAGTTAAAATAATTTCTTTTGAGTTTAAATTTATAGAAGGGTCACTTGGTGGGTCAGGCATCATGTTAGACACTAGAAGATGATAAAAAAAATGATGAAAACTTAGTTTCTGCCCTCAAGTAGTCTAGTGGTGTCACACATTTTATAACTTTATTATATTAGCTGTAGGAATGTCAGTTATCCATATTTAACCTTTATTTAGTCCTAACTCCTCTTCTTCTGATATTAATTTTGGTTGTTTATAAATGTCACTTAAAAACTGCTCAGGGAGGATTTGCTTTTGCTGTTCTGTTATTCCTGTTGAGAAATGTGTAAATATCTTGAAGGCAAACCTAGCAAAGTAAAGCCTTCTGTGATGAGTACAATAGTATCGAAGTTTGTCTTCAACCCCTGGCTTTTGCAGCTAAGGGCAGGAGACATTCACCGTTCACCACTGTGTCCTTCCCTCAGTGCTAAAGCTGTGTATGTGATACATTACAGTTTATTCTCCAAAACAGAAACACTGTGGGGTTTTTCAGCAAAAATATGCTGCCTCTGTGGGTCTTTGGTAATAGAAGCATATAGTGATCTCCCAATTCGGATGAAACCAAATGGAGGCAGGTGTGGAGGGGGTCTCCAGACACAGCAGGGAGCTGTGGTGTGGAGACAACACCACAAATTGCTGATGTCCTTGGTAACAAATGCCAAAGCAGAAGGCAGGCCTGCGAGCTCACGAGCCCAAGCCTGCCTAGAGCTGCTTCCTGAGACCACCTCACGCCTGTGTGTGAGCCAGAGAGTGCAACTGTACTATTCTCAATTGACAACTTGTATTAGGCATGATCTGAACTCAGTTTAACTTGACCCGTTTGTGTGGGCGCTAGGCTGTCTTCAGGAGCTCCCAGGGTGTCTGTGAGAGAATAGTAACAGACAGGTTTTCTGTCCCTCTTCCAGACTCTCAGAAAGAAGCTAAAAGCAGTATAGTGCTCTCCAAGGGAAAACAGACAGTTCTTTTCTAAACATCCCAGACCTAAATCAACAAAAGGTGAGAGGCAATATTGGGGCAAGAGGTAGGCACTAGCGCTAAACAGAGAGACAGAAAGGGGAATCTGGGTGGATGGGTTTGTGGAAGAAATCTGTTTAGAGCACATGCCATTGCTTCACAACTATCTGTCTTTTCAAATATAGAGTAGCAACAGGACCGTCGGAATTTAGATTATTTAAAAAGAACTCTGAAGAAGGCAGAATCTTTCCTTTACCAAAGAACAAGAAAGGCAGCAAATTTAAGGTTTAAGAGTAAGTGATGTCCCCTTAACGCTTTATCATCATGATTTACTTTAGTAAAGTATTTAAAACACAGAATTCTCCCTCTGCACTCTCCTCCCTGCTACTTTTTATAGAAAGAAGACATTAGGAAGTCCTTCTTCTCCAAAGGAGGGACTTTCACTTATTGGACTCATAGATACACTCATTCACACAGAATATATCTGAGTGCCAACTCTGTGCTAGGTCCTGGGGATAAATTAGTGACAGTGTCCTTGTCCAGGCCTAGTGAAGGTTGCGATCTAGAGGGAGTTTATTCAAAATGAGTTACGCAAGGAAAACCAAGGCAGACACCATTCCTAGTACTGATGGGGGACTTTCAAGGGGATACTAATTTGAAAGGCACAGTGGACTGTGTTTCTGCTCATTTTATTTGATAAATATTTGCAAATAAAAACTGCACAATGTAGCACAGTATATATCATGCAAATATTTTATTTTATTTTTGATTAGGTAATACATAGGTATAGTAACAAGATTGAGATCATAAAAAAAATTGTATGATAAAGCCTCTGACCTCCCAGGCTTGCTGTCCTGCCATGTGGCCATCACTGTTGTTAACTTATTTTAGTCAATCTTTTAAAATAAAACAAACAAGATTTTAAATTAAAATACTTTAATGTGAAAGAGCCACTGAGGGACGTCAGGGAGAGTGGAAATTTAAGTCAAATTTTAATTAAAAAACCTTTGCATAAATGAAAAAAAATTGTTATTAAAAAAATGTTATCTGTGTTCCCCATGCTCAATATTCATATGTTGAAGTCATAACCCCCAGTATCTCAGATGTGACTGTTTTTGAAAACAGGGCCTTTTAAGAGGTAATTAAATTAAAGTGAGGCCACTATGGTGGGTCCTAAACCAGTAAGATCGATGTCTTCATAAAAAAAAGAGAGAGAGAGAGAGAGATTGCGACAAAGACACACAGAAGAAAGACCAAAGACAAAAGAAGATGGCTGTCTATATGCCAAGGAAAGAAGGAAACAATCTTAACAAACACGATGACTTCAGACTTCCTGCTTCCAAAACTGTGAAAAAACAAATCTGTACCATTTAAGCCACCAGGCCTGTGGTACTTTGTGATGGCAGTGATGGCAGTGATGGCAAACTAATACACCACTTGAAGAAAAAAAATGCAGCCAATAGCAAAGGACAAATATCAAATGGTGTACCACATTATAAAACTTCTCTATTTCCACATTTAGGTACGGATTCCAGTATTACCTTTTAAGGTCAGATTATTCAGTATCAGCGAACTTACTGTTCTATGTCCAAATCACTCCCACACCATGAGGAAGCATTTTATTTTTTGCTGCTGGGGCTATATCTATTACCATGTGCAAGTCATGGACAATACCTAAATTTGACAAATAAGCTACCTACCAAGATAGCAGAGAGGGCTCCTATAAATCTGAAAAGTAGGCCAAGGCAGCCGAGGCAACTTCACCCTGTGCCCCACCCTCCACCATCCATCCATCCCTCACCACCCACAGCCTCTAGTTATAGTCAGTCCAGGATGTCTTCACTGATCTAAACCTCTGTTATCACCTTCTTGCTATTTCTTAAAATTTACCCTGATCAACTTTCACTGCAGAAAGCTGAGAGAGAGTAATATAAGTGGAAGTGGCTTCAGATTTGATGCCAGAAAAGCTTTATCTGATTCCTGGCTCTGCCTTTACAGTTTATAAGCAACATGATCTCAGGGACTTGACTTCATGTCCCTAAACCTTGCCAGAAACAATACTACCTGCCCTGCCTTCCTCATCTGGCTCATTGCCTTTCTCTTCACCCCAAATCCTACTGTTAGCCTGGGTAACTTCAGGATGAACTTCAGGATCCTGGGTCAATTCAGGACAGGTCTGAACAAATAACCTGCTGTCAGTGTTACATGATGTCCTGTTCAATACCCTGGTTGCAGCCTGGTAACTTCCACTCAACAGGCCACTCCATCCCCTTTACATTCTGACCCCTGTTATCCCCAGGAATTGTTCCACCTCTAGACTGTGAATGTCACATTCCACTTTCTCAGGGCAACTTTCTGTGGCTTCTATTCTCTCAACTGTCTCCACAGCATTTGTTTTCTGCTTCATCCTTATAATGGTGCCACCAGAATTGCAGTTAAATAATTACTTGTGTGAACATTTAATATTTGTCTCCACTTTGGAGTTTGAAGTCCATGAAAGCAGGGGTTCTGCCTTTCTTAGTCACCATCTCAGGTCTTTTCTTGTAGTAGATGTTCAAAAATACTTGTTTAAAATGAATGAATGAATATCTATAATCCTCTGGTCTTCATTTTCTTCCCTATCCATCTTGGATCCATGGCCTGTCATTTCAAATTTTTACAGTATTTCCAACTTCCTTGCTCCCCTTTTTTCTTGCATGATCTAGTAGAATTCCAAACCTGGAAACACCCCGCTCCCTCTTCTCTGGGCTACTTTGACATAGAATACTGGCGGGGATAATGACAAAATGGTGAAAATTGACTCTATATAAATTATCTCTCATTTTAACTGAACTGTCAATTCCACTGGCAATCTTTCGTATTACTCTAGTCAGCTCTCTCTTCATTTTCCAGGTAGATCATTTAAAAGTCTTCTCTAATAATCTCAAACCTCTGACTTCTCTGCCTTTCATTTTCATTTCTCCTCGACATTTTCAGCAAATGAGCTCACCCCCTTCTTCCACAGAGAAAGACAGAAGCAATCAGATGGGAGCATTTCCTTTATTGGACTGTCAGACCACAATTCTTTTCTCCTTTCCACTCTGTTCTTGGAATCCATCCTTTCCCATCTCCTTTATTAATAGTCTCTCCCACCCCATATCATTCAATTCCCTTCACTCCACCGGTTGCCTCCCATCAGCATTTATATAATGTGTGCTTGTTTTGAAGCTTTTAAAAATGCCTCTTTGATTTCACAGCAGTTTCCAGATTCTATTCTTCAGTGGTGTCTTCTGCCTTCCCAGACAAATATTGGGAAAAACTTGTCCAAGCCCAAACTCCACTTTTTCACTTCCACTGACATCAACCCACTGAAGTCTAGCTTTTTGCTCCAGCACTCCTTTAAATCTTTCTTCCCAGGATCACCCATGACTCTGTGTAGCTACTGGAATGCTCTGCAACATTAAACTCATTTCTTAGGAATTTGGTCCTAAATAAAATGGAGAAAGAATGGGAGATCAGAGTGGGCAAAAGAGCTACGAGAAACCTGAAATCTTAACCTCCAGGAGCCGACTTGTCATCCAACCAGCTTCCTGGGGAATAGAAGTTTTACAAGGAATCACCTCACCCGTAGGGTTTCCCTGGTGCCTCAGACAGAAAAGAATTTGCCTGCAGTGCCGGAGACCCAGGTTTGGTCCCTGGATTGGAAAGATCCCCTGGAAAAGGGAATGGCAATTCATTCCAGTATTTTCACCTAGAGAATCCCATGGACAGAGGAGACTAGTGGACCACAGTCCATGGGGTAGCAAAGAGTGGGACATGACTGAGCAACTAACAAACATTTTCACTTCACTTTCACCTTACCCAGAACACCAGGATTTATTTGCAGCTCCTTCTTTACCCTGCCATTTAGTGACTCCTCAGCGTTGGCTCCATTTGAATGCATGTGTGTCTTCCTAACCAGGAGGAGAGTCTCCTCAGAGGCGAGGTCTATGCTTGCTGGAGACTGCACAGTCAGCAACTTGGAGAACAGGAATTTTGCTGAATGCATTTTTCTGCTTCTTTCCCCTTCCCGGCGCCTCACTCTACAGCTTAGGTTAATGAATGTTCGCTTCAACACATCAAATCCAGGAAAAATTTTGGATAGAAACTTCTGCCATGGGTCCTTGTCATGCTTTCCTTTCTAAGAAGTATCACTTTGTCCTGGAGAACTTATCTTTAATTCTCTGTGTTTAGACTCTATTTTAAAATCAAATTTCCATTAGATATGGGAAGACTCAAAATAAAACTTTATTTTCCAACCTGGCCATAGTCTCAGAGTAGGTCTTTGAACTTTGTCATACCAGCCGCAGGTCCCAGGCAAATCTCTTCTGAAAGATGATTATACTCCCAGAAAAGGCAACTCAGGCCAGCAAACTCTTGTGTTAGGGAACTCTACACAGCTCATAAATTGCTTTCCTCTAGTTGGAAGATGGAGATGGTGTATCACCAACAGAAATGAGTGTAGGGGGCATCTGTCTGAAAACTGTTCCCCCACTGGCCATGCTGCCAGTTTCTGCTTTTACAATGCAGGCAGATTGAGGGAACCATATTGTCCCTATAAGCTCATAACACATGGACAAATGATTAAAAACACATGGAAAACAGTTCCACGGCTAAGCTAAAATTCAGATGGGAATGGAAAATCAACTTGCAAAGCTTTCAACTGTCTCGAGGCCAAATGTAGGACAGAATGTAAAGAGGACTTGCCAAAAGGGAGGGGAGTTTGGGGGAAAAAACGCAAGCCATGGATAGGAAACCTAAAACAATGGCACCTTGTGTTGACAACGCTTCTCTAAACCTCTCCAAGAGTAGGCACCAAAATCAACTCTGGAAATATTAAGACCTTCCTTTCACGAAAGATTTTAGACAGATTTATATTTTCTACCCTCTATAAATAAAGGTTGGCTTTGCCATCTTGGCAACACCTATGCAGAAGCATAATGTTAAGTATCTGTAACATAAATATTAAAATACTACACATTTTTCCCTCCAAGGTGTGGGAATTAAGTAATAAGGTGGCATGAGACAAACTGTGAAAAATCATGAGAATAAAGCACTAAAGCAAAGCAGAACTTTCCAGGAAGGCTTGCCTTCTGTTGTGTACCTGACCCTGGGCCTGAGTTTGCAATAAAGTCAGGCAGGCCTTCGTCACATTTGCAAAAGTTCAACTCTTGATTCAGACTGAAACTCTTAGAGGCCTGCTATTCATGGCTAGTCACCACCATGACCTAAGGATTCTGCTTGGTGGGAAATCTTAGGCAAGAAGGTGATTTACTGGATGTCAGTCTCAGCTGAACTTCTCGGTCCTTCAGCTTCTAGGCGAATCTTTCTTGACTCCCGTACACTTCAAACCACCTTTGTCTCCATTTAGTGGGACATTCCCTGGTGGCTCAGACGGTAAAGAATCCATCTGCCAATGCAGGAGACACGGGTTTGATTCCTGGGTTGGGAAGATCTCCTGAAGTAGGGCATAGCAACACACTCCAGTGTTCTTGCCTGAAGAATCCCCGTGGGCAGAGGAGCCTGGTGGGCTACTGTCCATGGGGTCGCAAAGAGTCAGACACGGCTGAGTGACTAAGCACACATGCACGAACAACCCACACACATGTTCTTTCGGGCCCTCATGAATCCTCAATATATGTAGTGAGTGTATCATTTACTGAATATAAAAGGGAATTTTGAGGATACAGCCTCACTGGGGAACCATTCTTAGAAAATAACTATCAGCCAAGTCCTTACCAGTAAACAATCTTTTAGCAAAACAAACAATCCTTTCTGTCAGTGGAAAAGCTATTTCCTAACTTTTCTTTTTTTATAATAAGATTTGGGTATAACAGATCTGCATTTGTAGAGATGTGGGTGGACGAGGAGGAAAGTGAAGGGTGGGATGAATTGGGAGATCAGGTTTGACATCAATATACTACCGTGTGTACAATAAATAGCGAGTGGGAAGCTGCCCTATAGCACAGGGAGCTCAGCTCAGGGCTCTGTGATGACCTGGAGGGGTGGGGCTGGGGGGTGGAGGGAGGTCCAGGAGGGAGGGGATATATGTATACATACGGGTGATTCACTTCATTGTACAGCAGAAACTAGCAGAACACTGCAAAGCAATTATATTCCAATTTTTTAAAAAAGATCATGCACGAAAGCAAGGCATCCTGGAGTTTTAAAAAGAAAGAAATCAGTCTTCTAGGTTCTTCCAACAGCTGGAAACACCTCTATGTTCGACAAAATGTCCTAATACATGGGAATGTTCTCACTGGTAATATGAAATTTAAAAACCCCAGCTGTCCCACTCCTGCTCCTCCTCCCCTGTTTACTGATCAGGACAACACTGTTTGAAATTGTCACCCTCTTCCAAGTACTGTGCTCACACACACACACACACACACACACACACACACACATTCTTACAGCTCTTCAACTTTTACAAAGATGTGTTTTATTGAATGCCTACTATGATCCAGGCATATTCTTCATAGTTTCACACTTAATTCACTTAACAATTTCTTTAGAAAGTTATTATTACCTCCACTTTCTAGATGAGAAACCTAAGTTTAGAATACACAGCTAGGCAGAGGTGGGATTGAGATGTAAAACTGTATCAAGCTTTTCTCCTTTGTCAGTTTGCCTATTGCAATATGGCCATTAAACTTGTGCACACAGTATTTTAAACTCTGCTACTTAAAATTAACTTTGTACAATAGAATTATCATTTTAAAGGAGGCAATAGAATATTCCATTAAGCATTCTTCTGTTGTTGGACATTTAAATCATATAAATTTGTTCCAATTTTTATTGCCCTGAAATAGATATCTTTGGGAGATAGTGAAGGACATGGAAGCCTGGCATGCTGCAGTTCATGGGGTCACAAAGAGTTGGACACAACTTCGCAACTGAACAACAATTCATATAGCCTTCCTTTTCTTTTGAAACTTTTCCATGATGTTGCAGACATTATTTCATTGTTTTACTTCCCTAAATAGCTTTATTGAAGGATAAATGAAATACAATAAACAAGATATATTTAAAGTGTATGGATGGACAGATTTAGACACATACATACATATATGTGTGGATGCACATGTGCTAAGTCACTTCAGTTGTGTCCAACTCTGTGCGACCCTATGTCACACAGACAGAGGAGTCTAACAGGCTCCTCTGTCCATGGGATTCTCCAGGCAAGAATACTGGAATGGGTTGCCATTCCCTCTTCCAAGGGATCTTTCTGACCTAGGGATTGAACTCGTGTCTCTTACATCTCCCGAACTGGTAGGCTGGATATGTATATATGCATGTATCTGTGAAACTATCACTACAATCAAAATAGTGAGCAAGTACATCCCCTGCTAAACTTTCTTTGTGCCCCTTGGCAATCCTTTCCTCTGTCCTTTCCTGTCCTCCTCGGTCATTTCCAGATAACATCTCACTAACTTTTTGTCAACATAGATTATGTTGCATGTTCCAGAATTTTCTGTTAGTGGAGTACACATACACTATGTATTTTCTTGTTGTCAGGCTTCTTTCACTCAGCATAAACATCCTAACAATTATCCATGTTGTAGATAGTTTTCATTTGCTTTACACCTGCATAGTATTTCATTATAGGGATATGCTATAATTTATTTATCCATTCACATGATAATAGATGGTTGTTGACAATTCTGGCTGTTACAAATAAAGCTACTATGAACATTTATGTACAAGTCTTTCAATGGAGATATGCATTTTTCTCTCTTGGATAAATACCTAGGAGTGGATTGGTTGGATCATATACATGTTTAACTTTTGAAGAAACCACCAAATTTCTTTCCAATGTTGTTGGGCTATTTTATATTTCCACAAGCAATGTATGAGAGCTCCAGTTCCTTCAACATATAGTACAGTCAGCCTCTTTAATTGTAGCTATTCTAGTAGAGAGTAGTACTATCTTATTGTGACTTTAGTTTATAATTCCTTCAGTCAGTTCAGTTCAGTCACTGTTTGCGACCCCATGAATCGCAGCATGTCAGGCCTCCCTGTCCATCACAAACTCCCGGAGTTTACTCAAACTCATGCCCATCGAGTTGGCGATGCCCTCCAACCATCTCATTCTCTGTCATTCCCTTCTCCTCCTGCCCTCAATCCCTCCCAGCATCAGGGTCTTTTTCAGTGAGTCAACTCTTCGCATGAGGTGGCCTAAGTATTGGAGTTTCAACTTCAGCATCAGTCCTTCCAATAAACACCCAGGATTGATCTCCCTTAGGATGGACTGGTTGGATCTCCTTGCAGTCCAAGGGACTCTCAAGAGTCTTCTCCAACACCACAGTTCAAAAGCATCAATTTTTCGGAGCTCAGCTTTCTTCACAGTCCAACTCTCACATCTATACATGACCACTGGAAAAACCATAGCCTTGACTAGACAGACCTTTGTTGGTAAAGTAATGTCTCACTTTTTAATATGCTATCTAGGTTGGTCATAATTTTCCTTTCAAGGAGAAAGCTTCTTTTAATTTCATGGCTGCAGTCACCATCTGCAGTGATTTTGGACTCCCCCAAAATAGTCAGCCACTGTTTCCCCATCTATTTGTCATGAAGTGATGGGACCAGATGCCATGATCTTAGTTTTCTGAATGTTGAGCTTTAAGCCAACTTTTTCACTCTCCTCTTTCACTTTCATCAAGAGGCTTTTTAGTTCCTCTTCACTTTCTGCCATAAGGGTGGTGTAATCTGCATATCTGAGGTTATTGATATTTCTCCCAGCAATCTTGATTCCAGCTTGTGCTTCTTTCAGCCCAGTGTTTCTCATGATGTACTCTGCATATAAGTTAAATAAGCATGGTGACAATATACAGGCTTGACATACTCCTTTTCCTATTTGGAACCGGTCTGTTGTTCCATGTCCAGTTAATAATACGAAAACATATTTTCATGTGATCTTTCATCCATATATTCTCTTTGGTAAAGTATCTGTTCAAATATTTTACCTCTTTAAAAAATTTATTATTGACTTCTTAATAATATGATATAATATATTCTTATATTCTATATGTTGGAGTTTAAAAAATAGAGTTTGCACACAAGTCTTTATCAGATATATGCATAGTAAATATTTTCTCCCAGTCCATAGCCTATTATTTTTTTAAACAGTTTTTTGGATAGGACGTATTATCCTTTTATATGCATTGTTGGATTTTAATTGGCAAATTTTTTTGGAATTTTTCCATCTATATTCATGAGGGATATTGATCTGTAGTTTTCTTTTCTTATCATATTGTTGTATGGTTTGCTTGTCACAGTAACACTGGCCTTAGAGAAGGAGTCAGAAAATATTCTTCCCTCTGCAATTTTCTGACTTTTGTAGACTTGGAACTATTTCCTTCTTAAATATTTGTAGAATTCAATAGTAAAGCTATCTGAGCCTGGAATTTTCTTTGTAAGAAACTACAAATTCAGCTTCTGCGATAGTTTTAAAGTCCTCTCAAATAGTCTTACCTATTTTTTCTCGATTGAGATTTGAGAGTTTGTCTCTTTCAGGGAATTTGACCATTCAAGTTGTCTGTTGATACAAGTTGTTCATGACAGTCCCTTATTTTTCTTTCAGTAGCTACAGAATACATAGTGTTGTCACCTGATGTTACTTCTCATTCCTGATATTAGCCATCTGTGTCCTCTTCTCATCTTTTCCGCATCAGTCTGGTTAGAGATTTACCAACTTTATCAATATTCTCAAAAAAGCAGCTTTCGGTTCCACTGGTTTTCCCCCACTGATTTTTGTTTTCTATTTCCCTGGCTTCTGTTCTGATATTTTTCATTTCCTTACTTATGTCTCCTAACTTCTTGAAGTAGAAGCTGAGGCTAATACTTTCTTCCTTTTTAATATAGGCATTTAGTGCTATAAAATTCCCCATAAGTACTGCTTTAATAGTATCCTACAAACTTTGATGTGTTTCCATTTTCATTCAGTTTACTATATTTTTAATTTCCTCTTTGATTTCTTCTTTACTTCCTGCATTAAAGAAGTCTATAATTTAGTTTCCAAACACTTAAGGGTTTTCCAGAGATATTTCTGTTATTGATTTCTCATTTAATTTCATTGTTGCCAGTGAACATACTTTGTATGACTTGAATTTTTTTAATTAATTTTTTATTGAAGGATAATTGCTTTACAGAATTTTGCTGTTGACTTGAATCTTTTAAGATTTATTGAGACTCATTTTATGTCCCAGAATATGTCCTGCCCTGGTACATGTTCCCTGAGAACGTGAAAAGAACGTATATTCTGTTGTTTTGGGGTGGAGTGTTTGATAAATGTCTATGAGGTTAATTTGGTTAACAGTGTCCGTAGTTTTATAACCCTACCGATTTCCTGCCTACTTGTTCTATCGATCCTTGAGAGAGGGGTATTAACATTACTGGCTATAATTAGAGATTTTGTCTATTGCTCCTTACAGTTCTCTCAGTTTTTGCTTCATGTACTTTTAAACTTAGTTATTAGATGCATAAATATGTCTTCTTGATTTATCGACTCCTTTAAATGTTAAGTTTTTACCCTTGATAATATACTTTGCTCTAAAATTTACTCTGATAACATAGCCACTCCAGCTTTCCTTTGACTACTTTTAGGACAATGTATCTTTTTTCCATTTTTCTTCTGTAGGGTAAGTTGGGATTGATTGCCTTTGGGAAGCAAAAATACAGATGGGAATAGAAGTAAAAGGTGAACTCATACACTTCATTGCTCGGAAAAAGTATTGCAGGTTACCATAAGGCCTTTAATGGAAGTGTCAGTTGATTTTTGTTCCTTTCTGTCTTAAGATAAACTAAATTTTATTGCCTAGCAGAATATATAAGACCCATAAAAACTACTCAAAATGAACAGTTATATGTGTAAGTTATGAGGACAGTATATTCATTTCCTGCACGATCCTGTTCTAAAGACTTATAAAATTAATTTTAAGAAAATCAAGGCATTCTGGATATTACAGGCGTCCAGACACATGCCGCCATCAATAACTGTTCTCCCATGATTAATGGGGGGAAAGAGGAGGAAGATCAATAAAGCAGCACTGTAAATTTAAAACTCTGTCAAATCAGCATTTTCTTTCCCTTAACCAACTGTATTAACAAATAAACAAAAACCTGAGAGAGACCTGGGGCAAAGACTGGAAAAAGTATCTTGGATGAATTGCATAAACATACAGCTAATACATCAACCCGTTTATAGTTTTCTAAAATACATCTTTATGTGGTGATTTTTAATAGCATTTTTTATTGAGATATACTTCCTATAACATACAATTCACCATTTTAAAGTGTGCACTTCAGTGGTTTTTAGCATATTCACCATGTTGTGCAACCATTGCCACCATCTAATTTCAGAGCACCTCCATTCCCTCAGAAAGGAACCCTGTTCCCATAGCAGTTAGGTCCAATTTCCCCTTCCACCGATCCTCTGCATAAACATTTCATATAAACGGAATCACTCAATATGTGGCCTTTTGTGTCCATCTCCTTTTACTTAGAATAATGTTTTTAGGTATATGGTGAACTTCATAATACTCACCACTGGAGTGGTGAGGTATTTTACTGGAATATAATAAACCATTTGCTCAGAGTGGTAATAAACATATGGAATAATTAGAAGAGACCCAGCCTACAGTTTGGAAGACTGTAGCTCTCTGGTGCTGATTTCTTCTCACTTTAACTTCTGAGGACTTCGGTCCTTTCTGCCGTATGATGTTAGAGATGACATCAAAGATCTCTCTTCCTTATTCCTGTTACTCCAGGGATCTCAAAGACACAGAGACGCACACTGCTTGTCTCTTTGGAAAAAATAATTGTTACAAAATTAATTAGCCAGATTTGAAATCTTTCATTCCTAACCTGATCTGGAGACAGGAAATTTGAAACAGCTGTTATCAATAACACCTTGACCTGATTATAAATTCAGGAAGTTCACACCAATTTCTTAATCAGTTGAAAAATAAAACAAAAGACAGTCTGAGCTCTTTGTATCAGTGTGGCTTTCCCTTCGATTCTGAAAAGGGATAATGTAATCAATCACTTCTACTGTGACTTTCTCCCTGATATATATATTTAAAAAAAAAAGCTCCATGCTTAAAAACAACTATTAGAAATTTACATATATGTACCATGCTTTTATACTTTAACTTCCTATCTCATCCACCACATATAT
Organism: Odocoileus virginianus; assembly: GCF_023699985.2. Taxonomy (NCBI): domain Eukaryota; kingdom Metazoa; phylum Chordata; class Mammalia; order Artiodactyla; family Cervidae; genus Odocoileus; species Odocoileus virginianus. The sequence continues at coordinate 31,222,587 of NC_069691.1, forward strand.
CCAGTATCTACAACAGTATCAGGCACTTCACAGTCAATATTTGTTGAATGGATGGTGGATGGATGACTGGATAGATGGATAAATGGATGGAAGCTGTAAAATGAAAGGCTGATCTAAATAGTAAGGATGAAAAATACATGTTCAATTTTTCCCTCCATTTCTTCTTAAATGGGTAAAATAAATATAAAATGTTAAACACTAAAGGAATAGTAATTCAGAACTAGAAATAGCTTATTTTATTAATTTTTGTATAACACTAGGTACAGTACAATTAATATGCTGCTTTGTCACAGAAATTAATCAGTACTAGTATATGGTTTAGATGATACAGAATGCTAGTATTAAATATGTGCATATTCTTTTTGACTGTCTTAAAAATAAAACAAACAAAAAAAAAGTAAATAAATGTCACCTGGTTCATTTTTACCACCCCTTGGAAGAAGATGGAATAATTGTCATGTGTTTTTTGAGTTTATATTTACCAGATATATACTACACATATGTATGTCTTGTTAAACACCAACAGTCACAAGATTCTGAAAGCTACACATTATTGAGCTGGGTTAATGCCCTTGGATTATATGGGACTTTTCCTGAGTCAGTATTCAAGTCTGGAGAGAAGAGCTGGGTGGCATTCAAGTCCTTCTTTCTGATGCTCTCTTTCTTAGCTACTAATCAACTCCCATCTCTTCCTATTCAATCCTTCTCTCCACTCTCCCCTTATCTGTAATCTCCCTTTCCCATTCTATCAATACCATTACTCCATTTCCTTCCTTCCCACTCCTGCCATAACCTAAAGGATGACAATAACCAATCAAGGTGGAGAGAAACATGACGATCATTTACTACTACTCCCCCATCAGTCAAAGACCAGTCATGAGAAGGAGATGAAGGTCATGCATGCACATATTGCTTAGCATCCACACTTGCTTGAATTTTTATTTGTACCTTCTTCCAATTAGTTGGATTTTACCACTTGATTAATGTTTTCATGACCAGGAATATTTTAAACATTCTTCTAGTATTTCTTTCAGTTGCTATAAAAAGCAAAGCATTCTCTCTTTGTGCTAACATTTTAATATCACTGACATGGCAGAAATGTATAATAAAACCTACCACACTGACTAGGTTTACACAGTTGCCATGGTTCTGGATTTCCAGTCAATGTAGATCTAGGAATTCCTCATTCCTTGACCATTTACTTTCCATCCTAGGATACAATCCTTCAAGTAAACAACTCCTCATTTCTTTATTCAGCATCCCATCTTTCAACATTGCAGAGGCCCATGGATCAGAAGGGACATCAACTGATACAGAGAATGGGTTTACACCTTCTGATTCAACACCAGAAGCTGCTTGTGTCACATGGAAGACCTCTATATCAGAGCAATTCAGATTCTGCTTGTGATATCTAAGGTAAGGAGCCTCCTGACTCCACACTGATGTTGGAATTTAATAAGAGGTAGAATGTCTAAATCTCATTCCAATCTGTCTTTGTAAATATTTCTATTAACCAAAATCTTGATAAACAAGTGCGAATAAAACAAGCTTGTTGTTTCTTATATCCAAAAAATGAGACTGAATTTCTTCAGTCACTTTTAGTTTCTCGCAAGGTATTATCATAATAAAACCTGCACCAAAACCTTGATCTACTTGGTAACTCTGTTTTGATTCTGAAGTGACTCTGGTACTCATAATAGCAAGTTACATGGGGCACAACCATATTTTTCAGGGATTATGAAAAGAGGAAAATTGTGAGTAAATGTTTCAGAAATAAATTTCTAATTTCCTGTAATTAAGCTTTGATTTCAGAAGGGAGTTCTTGTAAGGCTGCAACATGCTTCACTGCTACAAAAATGTTTCACTCAGCTGCCATTATAAATTAATAAGGTACCTTTTCATTAGAGGATCAGGTTAACATGGCAATTCTACACATATTAAATATTTAAGGGCTCACAATTATATCAAAATCCTTTCTGAGAATATAGGCTTTCAAGGACTCTGTTTTCAGTACTACTTTTCTTTGTTCATCTGCATAGTTCATTGGGACACTTTTGAGGAAGCCATATTTTTCTTCCATATGTTAACCATCATCCATATATGCCTTTTATTCCAAGTGTCCTTGAGAAACGCTACTCAGTGCTACAAGCACGAATGAACAGAGAGGCTCATTGTTTCTTCAAATGTCTCCTGACTCTGTAAAGCCGGGGAAACCCAATTATTCGCTTTAGAATGGCACAGCCGTCTTACTGGAAAAGGAACTCTGTTGTGGGAAGTGACAGGTAGACTTCTGAAGGACAGGTAACCCCTGAATTCTTACCTGAACTACAGCTTTGCAGATGACCTTCCATCTGCCAGATTCTTCCATCTAAAGCCTTCCTTTTTCACCACAGAGAATTCTTTTTACCCACCGCCTCTCAACTTTCACATTTGAAAGGACTCCAAAGGGACAAAGCAACCCTTTGCAGTTCAACGTTGATTTAATGAACTGGCAGGGTAAGCCTCATTTAGATGGAAGTGGTGGAAGCACCCGCAATATAGATTTCAGAATGTACTCATTTAAAGTATTGGGGGGAAAAATCTGAGGACCATGAAATTACTGTTGACTGAAGTATAAAGTCTCCAGAATAATCAGATTTTGTACCACATAATACCTTGAGGATTTATTTCAAAATGTACTGAGTTGCAAAAAATTTATCTTTTCCTCTAAGAAACATTCATTTATCAATCTTCCTGGAACCATTGTTTTTCTTTACTAGATAGAATCCTTCAAACACTTTGATAGAAGAAATGTACCACATCAGTCACAACCCTCTGCTTTCTTTTGAGGAATATGCACAAATCCTGGAAATAAATAGATAAAAACATCCCAAGTGGACACTTGTAGGGCCAGTTAGAGTTTCCTGGAGCACACATAATTGTGAGACTTTCCCTTCCTACACTCCTTTATGTGCCATTTTCCTGGCCTTTGAACCAAAACACAGTCTTTGCCACGCTTTGAACGTTGCGGGGGCCCTCTCCTCCAGTTGGTGAAGGTCACAGGTTCACCGCCAATCCACTCCCAGTGGCCAGCATGCACTTGGTCATTCAAACCTAACATGAACCAAAGAAGGGCGCCAAATGATCGTTACTACATTTACAACTGGATGTCATATCAACCCACTGTTCTAAGCTCAGTAATCACATGCAATTGTGAGCCTACATTCTAAAGCATGCACTAGGACCTGGGAATCCTATAAGATACCCTGAGTCTATGAGGCTTTGGTGTAAGGCCAGGTAGGAATCCAAATCCTAGCTTCACCGCTTGCTAGGTGAACATACCTGGGCAAGTTATTTAACCTCTCTCTTTCTCCAAGTATTATCTCAGAAATGTGCATCTAAGAAGAACTAGCTCTATGTTGAAGATTAAATAAGGTAAGGCACATAAAGCTCATGACATAGAAGTGTTAATAAATGGCACTTATTATTCATACTTCCTACAGGCAGAGTACCTATCACAGGGAAACAGATATATTCCTGTCTATTTATCTTCCTTGTGATTCTTGGGTATCATATTTGAAAGTAGCTTATTAAGTATTATTTTTAGTCTGGAGCTTAAGATTTTTTTAATCTGCTACAGTTTTAATAAAAAGCAGCTTTTCTCAATTTGCCTCTCTACTCCCACTGGCATTTTTTTTTTTTAGTTACATCTCAGTGTTACAAAGCTCTTAAAATTTTTCTTAAGGAAGCATTCCTGGGATGGGTTGAGAGAGCAGCATTTGATGTATATATACTGTGTTGTGTTCTGTGCTGTGCTTAATTGCTCAGTCGTGTCCAACTCTTTGCGACCCTATGGGACTGTAGCCTGCCAGTCTCCTCTGGCCATGGAATTCTCCAGGCAAGAGTACTGGGGTGGGTTGCCACGCCCTCCTCCAGGGGATCGTCCCAACCGAGGGATCGAACCCAGGTCTCCTGCATTACAGGTAAATTCTTTACCACTGAGCTATTAGGGAAGCCCCCATATATATACTACCATGTATAAAATAGCGAGCTAGTAGGGAGCTGCTATAATACTGGGAGCTCAGACCAACGCTCTTGTGATGATCTAAATGGGTGAAATGGAGGGGGGGGCCTCAAGAGGGAGGAGATGTATACATAGAGCTGATTCATGCTGTTGTAGAATAGAAACTTACACAAAATTGTGCAACAATTACACTCCAATTTAAAAATACTAAAAAAAATTTTTAAAGAATTTCCTCTCCTCCCTCTCTTTTAGAATAGAGATAAAAATAATAGAATAAAAAAAAGAATCCTGTGCAATAGGATTACCTGGCAGCTCACAAACCAAATTTGACTGTGAAAGTGGTCTTTGTTATGCAGCATGTAACCTTCTCCCCACTGGTTCTCATTTGATATTTTGGGGTAGAATAAAATGAAGTCCTCTTGGTTGGGAATGACTTGTGTCCTTCTGGATTGTTTCTGTGAACTATTGATCAGGTGATGCTACGCCCCAAAACTTTGTGGAATTAGAAACTTGACATTAGTCATTGTGGACACAGGGAAAATTTATCTTCCAGGCTTCACTTAATACTCTCAGATGGCTTCAGAATTACACACTCACTGAGTTATCACAGAGATTTTTAAGAAGCCAAGTAAGTGGGTTTATTATTATTTCCTTAAATACAGTATCTTGAAGAGATGGTGAGAATATTTACTTTAGTATATCCTGAGAACTCTGTTTCTAAAGTGGCTTGAAAAGATTTGTGATTACTGTTAAAATTGTAGAAAATATTAAAACTTTAGAAAAAAAGGACACAATTAGGATTAGCTATTATTTTAACTAGAGATAAAAAATATTTCTCTTTGGCTTATTTCTTTTTATGTCAATACATATAGGTATATATTACATGTATATATATATCACTTGTATATGTGCTTTTTTATTCTAAATATTTTCATGCTTCATATGGCTGTAGACTGTGTTTTTCACTTAGCACCTTGCCATCAATTCAGTACATTACATATTTTATATATAATATGCATCCATTATTGAATGAATCGATAAACATAAGTCATATCTTTAATATTCTTTCATATGGCTATATTATAATTTATTAAACCATTCCCTATTTACAACTATCTTAAATTTTTTGCCTTTAGAAATAATATTTAAAAAGTTATCTTGCTTTTAAATTGAACCACATTACTTCTTTGAGATAGATGCCTATAAATGAAAGTATTGTGTAATTAAAATGAGTTTTAAAAGATAAGACTGTCCAACCATCTAACCATTGCTTATTATTGTAGACCACAAGTATTTGACCCAGGGAAGGGAGACATTCTCTTTATGGTCTCGCCCTCCTCCTCAGGGTAACACCAATACTTGCCTATCCAAAAGGGCTTTCTTCCGCTGATGTCCCAAAGCCATCGCATGTGCTGCCTGGAGATGACAGTCACAAGGCTGCCCTGGTGACTATGTGCAAACAGAAAAATCAGAGCATCAGTGACGGGGAGTTCAGCATTTCTGCTGACGTGAGATGCAAAATGGAAATCAAAGCTTGTTCAAACTAGAAAACTGGTATATATGTAGAAAGAGCTTTCTAAGATTTTAATACTCCATTTTTTTTTAATATTAATGAGTATCTGTGGGGGAGGGGGTGCTTGCATCCATGCTAAGTCACAGGGTGGGGTAGGTAACAGCAAAGAAGTGATACTGTGTTATAATATCTGGGCTTTAAAGCACAAATTCTTTTCAGAAAATCAGCAGCTGTTTACTTACACAGATTAATTACTTAGTGTCAAAAAATGACCTCTCTTATGGGAAGTTTATCTCTAAATTGCATAAATTTGGCAATTACCTGGTTAATTTGATTAGTAAGGTAACCCAAACTATCAATAAAATTACTAGAAGCCAACATTTTGAGCTTGATGTGTTTAGTCAAATGCCCAAATACATGTGACTCTTTTTCATCCTACTCAGGGAAAGAAGCTCAGCCTCATGGTCAAACCTTTGTATGTTATGACGAAATTAAAACACTTGTTCTTACAGATACATATAAACATCTTCTCCAAAACATAATTGTATTTTTTGTATGTTTAAAGTTTACAGCGTAGTGCCTTGACTTACATAAACTGTGAAATTTGATTACCACAGTAAATTTAGTTAGTACCCATTACATATAGTAACCAAAAAAAAGAAAAAATGTTTTTTCCTTATGGTGAGAATTCTTAGAATTTACTCTTAACACCTTTCATATCTACCACACAATAATCATGTTATACATCACAGCCACATTCTTTATCTTATAACTGGCAGTTTGTATCTTTTGATTACCTTCATCCAACTCTCCCAACCCAAATTCCTCACTTCTTATAACCACAAATTTGATTCATCTGTTGATGGACACTTACATTGTTTCCATGTCTTCACTTTGTAAAAAAAAAAAAATGCTGTTATAAACATGGGGGTGCAGATACCTTTTCACCTTTTCAACCTAGTACTTTCATTTCCTTTAGACATATTCCCAGAAGTGGAATTGCCGGATCATATCGTAATTCTATTTTTAACTTTTGAGGGGCCTCAATACTCTTCCATGGTGGCTGTACCATTTTACAATTCTACCAACAGTGCATAAGGGTTTCCTTCTCTCCACATCCTTGCCAGCATTTGTTATATCTTGTCTTTTTTGTGACAGACACTAACAGGGAATTCTTTATGAATTATTTTTGCAGCTAGCTAAGTTATTCCTGTAAGTAATGTTTGATCCCAATTCCCCAATAGTGTCCATTTAAAACTCTTTAAAATGCTCTAAGTAAAAAGCCAATAGATAATTTTTTTTTCTTTTCTTCTTTTTCTGATACAGAAAGTTTCAACAACAAAAAAGGGAAAAAAATCACCACGATCTTCTTGCCTAGTTAATATCTATCGATGTTTTAAAAATCAAGAAACATAATTAGTAATACATACTTATCACAAGTTTTTGTTGCTGAACTGAATTTTTTTTTTTCATTTTACCTACAACTATCCAAGCTTTAGATTCACTTCTCTGCTTTTCCAGATCATGTATGGTGAACATAATCTAATCTATCTCTTAATGATATTTTTCCTATTAATACAGTACTTTAGTGTGATACAATAGAGTGATGACTCCTAGGCCTTCTGAGATATGTAGGCACTTTTCTACTTCTCTGTATGTCCTTACGGTGCCAGATTCAGGTCATGTGACTTGGTTCTGACATTTCTATTTACTGTCAGCTTCTGTCTGACAGTTACAACAGACTTGATAGCCAATTCTCTTCCCTCTCCCTCAGATCCAATATGGCAATTCTGATGTGCTGAGGGTTTAAAACACAGAATATGAAATGTGTATTAAAAATAGCCCAAGGGAGGGTTTGAGGGGCTGTTTCAATTAATGTGACATATTAGAGTGTGGGAGACCTGGGTTCCACTTCCTGCTCAGTCCCCAATTTCCTTATGGATGTAACTTCAGCCTCAGAGTCTTTATCAGGAAGGAATAGATTTTATTCAAGGATATTTAACACCTCCTTCTGCTTTAAGATCCTTGAAACTAACTTTAAAGACTTTGCAAAATCCATTTTAGCTGCTCAAGTACAAGTTTGATTTCTTTATTGATGCTCTGAGAAGAGCAAGAGCAAGAGGATAAAATAGCTGCGTTTAGAATAGGTAAAATGTTAGGCCACAGTTATTTACAAAATATTTAGGCATTTTCATTTTATAAAAATGCCAATCATTTACTTTTATTCCCATATACAAATAAAAGAGAGAATATTAACCATATAGATACATATATACTATAGAGATATAAAAATAAAATATAGAGAACCATACAAATATATATCTTTGACATCTCTGAAATTTGAAGGCATTCAAAGTGTAGAATTAAAAACATAAATCTGAATTTTTCCAGTTATAGAAATAAACATCTACTTCGTTAGAATTTTTTGATTAAATATAGATATATTTTAGACTAACTCTTTAAGGATAGGTCAGCAGGGGTTCCAGACACTCCTGTGGGAAACCAAAATGGTTTCAGAGATAATGATTTATAATAATAGAATTGCCAAATGTACAGTGACTGCCTAAGGAAATGAGCAGATGAGATTATGATATGTAAATTCAAGAAATACCTAATCTCGGAGTCTGTTTCCTCTGGGCTAGAAAAATAATAAAACACCAATAGGGAGGAAAGGAGAAAAGAGATAAAGATTGAGTTGAGTTAGCAATCTGATTAGCGGCAACAGATAAAGTAAAATTTGCTGTGTTTCTTAAAACATACATGCTGTAAATGACCATCTGTAAAAGACCATCAGGTAGCAAGGGAGCCTGAGGAAATATAAATCAGAACTGAAAAATGGTCCCTGAGATCTAAAAAACACACTAGATGTGTATTAATTCTAATTATAGACTCTAAAACCATCTCCTAAAATGTATTCATGAGAAAGTAAATAGCCAAGTTATAAAATGTTGCAACTATTAATTTTACATCATAGAAAGAATTGATAATTCCCAGGGGAATATTCATTGTTCAAGGCAAAGAGGTTAGAGAAGAAGAGGTCTAAATGAACCTGAAAAGTAATGGGTGAGGGGAAGCAGTGGCCCATAGAATGAATGAAAACATGTTGAATGACAGAGGAGGTCTTGGGGCTCAGAGGAAAATTATACTGAGGAGGAGGCCTTGCCATTCAAAAATGTTCCTTTTAAAGTGACTGATCCAAATCTTTTAGTTTTTTTTTAATCTGCTGCTAGATATTTTCTGAAATGCCTCTAACTATTTTTAAATGTTCTTGGGATAATCATTCTTTGTGTCCTTTTGAAATAAAATGCATATTGAAGATTCATACAAAAGTCAGCAGGTCAAATATTCATACCCATTCTTCACTTAAAATTAGAAAATTTGAAGTATTTTTATGATATTTTTAAAATCTCATAGCAAATATTTTTTCTTTACCTCTTATACACCTTGGAATACCATCAGAAATATTTGATGGTATTTGATAGACACCTTAATTTCTGGAGCAATATGGTACATACATAACATACACTTCAAAATACTTTATATTACTGATAGATACATAATGAGTCACTTTCTAAAATATGATGGAAAATCTCCAGTTGCCAAAATTTTTTCAGTTTTACATCTAAAAAAAGGTCTCAGTACAATAGTTTAAAGCAATTCCCTGAAACCAGTTTACAAAATTAATTTCACAAAGATATGAAAAAATTAATTCTGAAATTGCTTATTACATAATGTTTGATTTGCTGTATATGGTCACCAATCCCTTTAAATTAATAGGGGAGACAGAAAATTTCCATCACTCTTATATTAGATTTTATAATAGTTTACTGCGGAACAAAATACCTATGTATGTATTTCTTAATATCATTATTCTGAGATTATGACCTTCCAGATTTTTGGTGTCAAAAAACATTTGTTATGAAACCATGGCAATTTAAGGTAATCTTATTATGTCATCATTTTGCTAACCCTGCATTAGTATCCTAATATATTTTTTATTTTATTGATCCACCTAATTGCCCAAATCTGTTATAGTTCTGTACACTAACAACAAAATATCAGAAAGAGAATTTGAGGCAATAATGTCATTTACTATTGCATCAGAAAGAATAAAATACCTAGGGATACTTAATAAAGCAAAAGATCGATACTTAGAAAACTATAAGGTGTTGATGAAAGAAACTGAAGATGACAAACAGGTAGAAAGATATACTGTGTTCTTAGGTTGGAAGAATCAATATTATTAAAATGACCATACTACCCAAGGCAATCTACAGATTTAGAGCAACCTCTATCAAATGACCAGTGGCATCTTTCACAGAACTGGAAATCAAAAAAATTTAAATATGTATGGAGACACAAAAGACTCCAAATAGCCAAAACAAAGAAGAATTGAGTTTGAGGAATGATACACCCTAACTTCAGACTATAATATATAGCTACAGAAATCAAGAGTATGGTACTGGCACAAAGACAGATACATAGACAGATGCAACAGGAAATACCCAGAAATAAAGCCACACACTTATGGTCAATTAATCTATGACAAATGAGACAAGAATATACAATGGAGAAAAGATAGTCTCTTCAATAAGTGGTGCTGGGAAAACAGAAAGCTACATGTTAAAGAATGAAAATAGAACATTCTCTAATATCATATACAAAAATAAACTCAAAATGGATTAAAGATCTAAATTTAAGAAGAGATACTATTAAACTCCTGGAGGAAAACATAAGCAGAACACTCTTTGAAATAAATCTCAGCAATATATATATATTTTTTTAATCTGTCTCCTAGAGTAACAGAAACAAAAGCAAAAATAAACAAATGGGACCTAGTTAAATTTAAAAGTCTTTGCACAGCAAAGGAAGCCATAAACAAAATGAAAAGACAACCTACAGAACGGGAGAAAATATTTGCAAACAATGTTACTGACAGTGGATTAATTTCCAAAATACATAAACAACTTATATTGCTCAATATCAAAAACAAACAACCCAATCAAAAATGAGCAGAAGACCTAAATAGACATTTCTCCAAAGAAGACACACAAATAGCCAACAAGCACATGGAAAGGTACTCAATGTTGCTATGTGAAATGTGACTCAATGAGGTATTACCTCACATGGGTTAGAATGACCAGCATCAAAACACTTATACTTCATAAATGCTGGAGAGGGTGGGGAGAAAAAGGAACCCCCTTCTACTGTTAGTGGGAATGTAAATCGGTGCAGCCACTATGGAGAACAGTACAGAGGTTCGTTAAAAATTTTAAATTATAGTTACCATGTGACCCAGCAATTCTACTCCTAGGCATATCTGGAAAAGAAGAAAATTCTAATTTGAAAAGATTTTCATACGCCCCAATGTTCATAGCAGCACTATTTACAAAAACAAAGACATGGAAGCAACCTAAATGCACATCAGCTGATGAATCTAAAAAATAAAACAAATGAACTTATTTATAAAACAGAAATAGAGTCACAGACACAGAAAACTCATGGTTATCAAAGCAGCAAAGGGTGAGGGATAAATCAGCAATTTTGGAGTAGCATTAGAATCTATTAAAACCATAATAAAACATCACCTACACCCACTAGAATGGCTAAAATCACAGAGACTGACTATGTTGTAGAGTAAATGGATAAATTTTGTCAATATTTGACAACAAGTCATCTTTCATTGAGTGTTCTGTTATCTAATTACATTTTGTCCAACCTATCTGGTTTCATAACCATCAATGCCTCTTATATTGTTATAGGCCTGGTGCTATGAGATCTTCCATTGCTATATATTTCCAAATCAGTGGGCTGGGATTCCTATTTAATAAAAAAATGATAGACTCTGTCATGCTGCTGAGTCCGAGAATCTCCTGACTTTCTTCAAAAGTTTGAGATGGAGAGGCTAAAAAATAAAACTGACATCGGCACAGTTTATCATAAAAGAGCTATGATACATCAGTAAGGTCAGCCCAAATCTGTTCTGAACTACAGAACTCCCTCCAAGCTCCTAAAACAAAGCCAGGTAGATGTTAGACACTCAACACTTGAATGAATGAAGAAACACTAGAGTTCCATGAGAAAACAGAAACATTAACAAAGAAACATCAACCAAATGAGAAATGGGGTTTCTTACTGTTCCCTGCAAGCTTGGGCAGCTGTAGTCCATGTGCCTTTCTGCTCTGTGATCAAGGAGTGGCAATAGCCTGAATGACGGTGCCACCCAGCTGGGCAGGATTTATCTTCCACTGCCTGAAAAATAGTTGTCCATGTTCACATCATAATGGTCTTTACAATCTAGAGTCTATTCTCAACATAGAGAATCCTGTGAGTCCTCTAATGAAAATAATTTTGTCACTAGCAAGAGGTCAGCCCCGATCCCAATTCTCCACTTTGAGAACGGCAATGGCTTCTTGTGGGACACATTGGTAAAGTCAGCCATGTTTTAATTTTACACCTTTAACATTAAATAATTGAATAAAATAAGTAAGCCTCTTTTTAAATTGTAGTGCTTAACTACTGTGTTTTGTGATTTTTAAAACATCCACTGGCCATCTTTTCCTCTTCACCTTCAAAGCCTAACAGGGCAGGCAGAGGAAACAGTAGTGGACAGGGCACCTCCTCTCCCTCTCTTGGGTTACGATGGGACTTGACTGCTTGGCCTGTCCCACCTTGGTGTGGGGGCTCCAGGATCTCCAGGCAATTCCATCGCACTTGTACAGTTTTTGGAGGCTTTCTTCAAAGTGGAAGAGTCCCTTTAATTCCAGTGTGCAGTTCTTTGGGAATGAGGGCAGTGGGTCCTATGGGAAGGAAAGGTAATTTAGATTTGACACCCTGTAAAATTTAGATTTGTAATTTAGATTTGACACACTGTTACCTCTTTTAGGTCATCATTTGCCGAATAGTGTTTGAATTGAGTAAACTAGTCCCCAACTTGAAGGCTGTTTTTCGGCTCAGGAAACAGCTTGTTGTAAGGTGAGTAGGAAGTGAAGAGATTTTCATACCTGTCTGGGGAAGTGTGAGCCGGTTGTGGATTCCTCCTTATCGGCTCGAGGCGGTTCTGTCACTTTGGTTGCCTTTTGGGGCTCACTAATAATGGATACGCTGGCCTTCCGTCTGTGAGCTGGGGAGCTGTCATCCTCCAGTTTCAGGGAAATCATCCCATGATACTTGAGGAAATCAGCAAACAACAATGAAGACAAAACAAAACAAGACATCAAACAAAAACATTTGCTGTGAAAACAGGCAATCCAAAAACTGGATCAAAATAAAGAGGTAAAAGGATTTTTTCCTGACCACCCAAGCCTTTAAACAAAATTCAAACAGGATTTTAAGGAAAATATATAAATATAAAAGTTACAAAAGGTAGTTTAACTAGATATTTTGCACCATAAATACAAAAAAACTTAGCAATTCTCTCAGACTGGCAGGCCTGGGGGTTGCAAAGAATTGGACATGACTGAGTGACTGAGAACACACATTGCTTACACACATATGCTTACGTTATAGATGCTGTCTGTTCTATTTCTATAAACAGAGGATGGAGGCACCTGAAATCAAGACAGGAAATAAATAGGAACAAAATTGGCTTGAAAAATAATTAATAATAGGGCAAAACCCTTCCAATAAGATTTTTTAGTAACTAAAAATTTCTAAACATATTTTTAAAAGATTTTCCAGGCCCAAATAATAGGAATTTTTAAAAGTCACTGGACCAACCACAACTTATCAGTGTTGACTCATCTATTCTTAGTTCCAGTTAGAAAAGACATCCTTATTTTTTTGGTACATCTATAGTGCACAGAGGTCCAAGACAACACACACACACACACACTCACAAGTGTATGCCTAGTGAGAATGCTATGCTAGTAAGTTCAAAGCCATGATTTCCACACCCAAATAATCTCATTCTTTTTCAGGACCACGAGTCATTCTCTATCTGTCTTGATCACAAAAGGAACCAAAGCAGAAATCATATGGATGAGTCAGGTTATCTATCACTTCAGTCAGTACAATTAATGAACTATGCTGATGTTTGTATGTAAAAGCCACTTCGCAATGGGACAAGGAATCATGAGAATCTCTATGGCCCCCATTCACTGTGAGAACCAAAACAGCCTCCTCAACATTTCAGATTACTTATTAAGATCCTTTGATTCTTTTCATATGCACTCCACACATCAAAACCCAGGAGGTCCCCATCCTTACTGTTTTGCCATCCCCTCCGGTCCTAAGCTTCACTGAAGAAAGATCTTCAGAACCAAAGTCCCGCAGGGCGTCACCCCTGGTGACTGCTAGCTGCTTGGAAGCTGGAAGGGGTCTTCTTTCCAGATGAAAGGAACCAGAAGTGGTGGGTGAGGAAGCCCCTGGGGAGAGCAGGTGCCAAATGCCCTTCTCCCATGCACGGGGCATGTTTGGATTGAAGGCATATGAAGGATGGCACTGCCCTGGTAGCACACAAAATGGCAGGTCAGTTCATTTTACACAAACAGATAAGTGATCACATCGACGCAGCTTGTCATTAAATTCAGATGGATGATTTTCCCACCAGATGTTGTCTTGCTGCCATTTGCCAGAAACCCCTTTACTCTTCATCAGTTTCCATACAGGAAAATTATGCCCTTCTGCACATCTACAGGGTGATTATGAGTCATGATATTGACTTCACAAACCACAGATGAAAATCATTGTGGTGATTTTATAATCATCCCATCTACTTGGGAAATAGACTGCCTTCATTTCATATCAACAGAATACCTCCATATTATTGGGTTTATTCCCTGATCAAGTATCATTCCACAAACACTTTTACTTGTTCACCCTCTCCCCAGTCTCCATAGGTAGAAACTGAAATTGTTGGAAGATGTTAGTGAAATCAGATAACAGCTATTCAGATGAGCATTCAACTGTTAGAACAAAGATTCAGTCAATTTTAATGGCTCTCCTTTGATTAGAAATATTGCCAATTAGTATGAAAAAAGTCTAAACCCAGAAGGCACATTTGGATACGTTATACTTCATGTGTCAAACGTGTACATCTATTCATGTACTTAATGTGACCAGAAAAGTCTACTGAAAAAAAAAGAATTTGGTGAGGCAAGGTGGTACAAAGAGATATGGAAATATGAGTATGGTAAAGGAAAGAGGTAAGTGTCTATATTTATTATAGAATGAGAAAGAGAAGTGGAGATAATTAAGCGAAGAAAAATATATGGCCCATAGGGCATGACCGGTGTAAAAATTGGAGTGTAAGACTAAGCATTGTAACTGGACACTTGTCAAATGCTAAAAAGATGAATAAGTAGAGGGTATTTGGCAGGAAAAAATCAGCGTACCAAGGACTTTGGCTGATCTTTATTTAGTTCCCAGGTTGTTCTTTAGCCTATACCATCCAGGACCTGTTTGGCTCTGCAACCCAAGGTTATTCATTAATATTCTCCAGCTGCTCCTGAATCCCCATGCCAGCTGCACCTTTCACATGTATTTTCCTCCCTCAGAATTTTCGTGGTTACGCTACAGTGAGGGCTCCGATTTTAGGCATTAAGAGCTGTCTTCCACAGAGGAAGATAATTACAGCCCCACAAACTCGGGGCGGGGAAATAATTGTCGATAGATTCTCACCAACATTGTTTCCCCCTTGGTGAGAACAACAAACGGGTAGGGGAAAAAAACAATGAGGCACTGACTTGTTGCTTTTCTCAAAGGATCCTTCTTAGCAGGAGGAAAGCCACATGAAGCAGAAACCAGAATAAAGGGCCTACATCATGACTGAGGTTGCTTTCTTGACAAGAAATTAAGCATTTTGATTTGAAAGCGTTATCCAGCACACTGGCTGTTGAAAGCGAGCAGCTACAGTGCCAAGACTGCTCGTGATTTCAAGATGAGGATCAAAAGAATACCTCCTTTTGAGTCCAAAATTTTCACTGCAGTTTTTGTCTTCGTGCCAAGAACCGCATTCACAGGGGAGTTCAGAATTACTTCAAAGACCTCATCATCTTCCTCTAATCCGTCATAGGTAATTGCTATATTCCACATCTTAGTTGACATTCCTACAAGAAGTAAACATTTTAATTACTCTTTAATTGCTATTTCAATCAACTAGGTGTCAGCGAAATATATTAATTAACATGTCTGCAGCCAGACTGCAGTAGCCTGAGTGAGCCATTGTACTGCAACCAACTTGCTGAAGTCATGCTGTTCTCCCAAATAATATTAAAAGACCACATTTGTTCCTGGACAATGATGATTCCGTTTAAATGCAAACACTGTAGCAAAAAATAAAGCAAGCTGCATTAGGGAAGGGATGAACAAAAAATGGTGAGCTGTTGAGACCCCAAGACTTCATTTTTTCCTGACCTGCCCCTTCTTATTTTAAGAATAAACAAGTACTGCAATCTTAAAATCTTAATCGTTTGGAAAATCTTAAGATGTTGATGCAGTCAGAAGTGATTATTGGATGGTACTCCACGCTATTCATGGAACTCTTGAAATGATTGATTTCTAACGACAGCTGCTTCCATCGGCTGCCCTACTTCCTGCGATCCTTGTAGCCCGCAACCGCTTTTTCTGATGATGTAATACTCCAGAGTTTGATATCCTCCTATGGAGAATTTATAGGCTGGGGGTTTCTAGAAATAGATGGAGCCAATTTTTTCTTTTTTCTCACTTTCTGTCTGCCTCTGTTCATGGAGTTACAATCAAGCTTGGATCACAGTAACTTTGCGAACTTAATACAAAACAGTTTTGACGTTACAAGTGTATCTCTAGCCATCCTGTCACCACTCAGATGGGATGCAAAGCAACCCTGGAAACACAAAATATTAATGTTGGAAGAAACTTCAGAGATTGTCGAATCCTGACTATTTTCCATGACATGTATAGCAGGACATCCGCCCTAAGGGTTTATTTAGAAGAAAAAGAGTTGGTGGGAAGAAAAGAAAGTATTGTTCAGTGGAGAAAGATGGCTCAATTTTAAGGGGAAAAAATAAACTTATGGTGTAAGATTCAAGAACTAGGTTTTGAAACTTTATTCTGGGTCATTTACTCATCGGCTATTCAAGTGCTTTTATTTCTAGGTGCTAAGTTGCTTCAGTTGTGTCTGACTCTTTGCGAACCCCTGGACTGTATCCCGCCAGGCTCCTCTGTCCATGGGATTCTCTAGGCAAGAATACTGGAGTGGGTTGTCATGCCCTCCTCCAGGGGATCTTCCTGACCCAAGGATCAAACCAGCATCTCCTGCATTGACAGGCAGATTCTTCACCACTCCCATGAACTCATTTATATAAATAGTTTAACATTTTTTTTTCCAGCCTTTTCATCTAAAAATCTGAATTCTTTTCTCACTGTTCTCATCTGCCAACAGATACAGAACAGACAGTAAATACTACATGTATGTGGGCTCCAGAGTTGGAAAGACCAGGAGGGAAGAATGGGAAAACAACATGAGCAAAGTCAGAGAGCAAAGCAGAGGCCTTAATCAGGAGGGCTGTGCAGAAGAGCTGGCTGGAGTAGAAGGGTCTTGCCAGGGAAGAGAGGTATAAGGCAGCACTGACATCTTGTAGCTAGACTGCAGAGAGCCCTGGACCCTAGGTGGTCAGATTCAGGCTTTAAACCCCAGGCAACAAGGAAGGCTCTTAAAAATGGGTATCTTAGAAAACTGAAACTGAAAAGTATTATGTGGGAAGATTTAGGGGCCCGGGCAGACAAGCAAAGAAGCTAGAAGTTGGGAGTCCACATGGGTAGCTGTTGTAATAAACTGGCATGAAGAGAAAAGACTTGACAATGAAGAAAGCATATGAATACTAGGGCTTTTAATAATTAGAGAGCTCTTTTGACTCTCAAAGGCCATAAAGTTAAGCAGCGGTCAAATAAAAATCCAGTACAAAAAATTCTTTTCCAAGTCTCAACCATTTGCCCTCTTATTTTAAGAATTTTTTTTTTTAATTATAGTAACTCCATCCTCCCACCTTTAAAGAAAACCCCTTAAAGTTTTTTAAAACCTTATGGAGTAGAACCATATAATTAGAGAAAATCTATTCCAAGTTTCACTGAAGTACTTTTGGTTTGTTTGCCTGCATTTCAACTCTGCTTCTATGTTTACCGGGTGTGCACATAAGACCCACTTTTTTTTGGTTAATGGGGTTAGAAATAAGAATTTTCTTAGTCTTTCTTTTTCCTTCCTCTCCCACCTTCAAGGTGCAAAGTATTTGTGAAGTCACAGTGATTATAAACAATTTCAGAAGGCTTGAACTGGCCCCCTGTTCCCATAAACAAAAGGTGCTGAAGAGGAAAGAGAAGTGTCAGGTTATGCAGACAGAACTCACTTTACAGAGTGAGTTAATTCCTGGATATTTTCCCGCAAAACAGATTTCACTATTGAAAGACATTTTCTCAATTTTTTTTTTTTTGCAAATGCCACATGAGAGAGCTGTTCCTTTAGAAAACATTTTGACTCTTAGGCACGGTGAAGTCTCAATTAGAATGTAGCAAAGCCTTCAAGAACACCTATTTTAAAGGAAAACAATCATTTTCTTAAGAATATTTGCACTTTGACTCAAGATTAGACACAATCGCAGGATGCCAAGTAGAAAGGGTTTGTTTTCGATTTGGCACAAAACTGCCAGGCGAGTACAGATCCCTAGAGCAAAAAGTCCCTCAGTTTTTCTTCAGCTTCTTCCAAGAGAGCTCCAACCTTAAAATATTCACTATTTGATTTCTCACTGTCTGTTTCTTCCCCAATCATGGAAACCACTGCTTTTAAAGAAATGAGCAGATTACCTTGGGTAAAAGGGGTGGGAATGGGGATGAAGACATCAGATCTAAAAGAGGTAAGGATTAACAAGATGGGAGTAAGTAAGTATTTGCAGGATCAGTGGACAGGGGGAAATGTAACATTTTCCAAAGGAAGATAACAGTTTATGAAAGTTTCTGGCTAATGAGTTCCAAAACAATGAGCAGCCAAATGCCGTTTCTTTTTCATTTATAAACTATGTTTTCTTATTTTCTTCAAATGTTTACATAATCTCTAAACTCTTAACTTGCATCTGGTCCCATCACTTCATGGAAAATAGATAGGGAGACAGTGGAAACAGTGTCAAACTTTATTTTTGGGGCTCCAAAATCACTGCAGATGGTGACTGCAGCCATGAAATTAAAAGATGCTTATTCCTTGGAAGGAAAGTTATGACCAACCTAGATAGCATACTAAAAAGCAGAGACATTATTTTGCCAACAAAGGTCCATCTGGTCAAGGTTATGGTTTTTCCAGTGGTCACATATGGATGTGAGAGTTGGACTGTGAGGAAAGCTGAACACCAAAAAAATGATGCTTTTGAACTGTGGTGTTGGAGAAGACTCTTGAGAGTCCTTTGGACTGCAAGGAGATCCAACCAGTCCATCCTAAGGGAGATCAGTCCTGGGTGTTCATTGGAAGGACTGATGCTGAAGCTGAAACTCCAATACTTTGGCCACCTGATGCGAAGAGTTGACTCATTGGAAAAGACCCTGATGTTGGGAGGGTTTGGGGGCAGGAGGAGAAGGGGACAACAGAGGATGAGATGGCTGGATGGCATCACCAACTCGATGAGCATGAGTTTGAGTGAACTCCGGGAGTTGGTGATGGACAGGGAGGCCTGGCGTGCTGCGATTCATGGGGTCGCAAAGAGTCGGACACGACTGAGCGACTGAACTGAACTGACACTCTTAACTATTTAGAGCCTCCAGAGATCTTTAATATCTACTCAAACAGCATGCAAATATTGGAAATAAAAGCAAAAATAAACAAATGGGACCTAATGAAACTTAAAAGCTTTTGCACAACAAAGGAAACTATAAGCAAGGTGAAAAGACAGCCCTCAGATTGGGAGAAAATAATAGCAAACGAAGCAACAGACAAAGGATTAATCTCAAAAATATACAAGCAACTCCTCCAGCTCAACTCCAGAAAAATAAATGACCCAATCAAAAAATAGGCCAAAGAACTAAACAGACATTTCTCCAAGGAAGACATACAGATGGCTAGACATACACATGGCTAAAAAACACATGAAAAGATGCTCAACATCACTCATTATCAGAGAAATGCAAATCAAAACCACAATGAGGTACTATTACACGCCAGTCAGGATGGCTGCTATCCAAAAGTCTACAAGCAATAAATGCTGGAGAGGGTGTGGAGAAAAGGGAACCCTCTTACACTGTTGGTGGGAATGCAAACTAGTACAGCCGCTATGGAAAACAGTGTGGAGATTTCTTAAAAAACTGGAAATAGAACTGCCATATGACCCAGAAATCCCACTTCTGGGCATACACACCGAGGAAACCAGATCTGAAAGAGACACGTGCACCCCAATGTCCATCGCAGCACTGTTTATAATAGCCAGGACATGGAGGCAACCTAGATGCCCATCAGCAGACGAATGGATAAGGAAGCTGTGGTACATATACACCATGGAATATTACTCAGCCATTAAAAAGAATTCATTTGAATCAGTTCTAATGAGATGGATGAAACTGGAGCCCATTATACAGAGTGAAGTAAGCCAGAAAGATAAAGACCATTACAGTATACTAACTCATATATATGGAATTTAGAAAGATGGTAATGATAACCCTACATGCAAAACAGAAAAAGACACTCAGATGTATAGAACAGACTTTTGGACTCTGTGGGAGAAGGTGAGGGTGGGATGTTTCAAGAGAACAGCATCGAAACATGTATATTATCTAGGGTGAAACAGATCACCAGCCCAGGTTGGATGCATGAGACAAGTGCTCGGGCCTGGTGCACTGGGAAGACCCAGAGGGATCAGGTGGAGAGGGAGGTGGTAGGGGGGATCGGGATGGGGAATACATGTAAATCCATGGCTGATTCATGTCAATGTATGACAAAAACCACTGCAACGTTGTAAAGTAATTAGCCTCCAACTAATAAAAAAATAAAATAAAAATAGGAAAAAAAAAAAAACCCAGCATGCAAACTCTTCCAGAAAAATGGGCATTTCTCTCACCCAGAGGAACCTGCAAGGGGACTGCTCAAAATCCACCCAAAGCCCAACTCACTCCTGATCTTGTCACAAACAGACCTCGAGTAATAAAGATGACAGACAACAAAGACTCTTGCCTCTCAAAAAGTGGAAAGACCGAACCTGCCTTAATCTGAAGTACATACAAGTCACAGTGCAAGAGCATCAAGTCCTTTCTCCTTGAGGTTGATCAGAACCAGTGCCTGTGGCAACTCAAAGGTAAACTTCAATACGTTATAGGAATAGTTCTTCTCACCAAGGGCGGTCAGGCTGAGGAACAAGCTGAGGCAAGTCAGAAACTTAAGCATCATAGGAAGGAGGCCAGTAGCAATATTGGGGTTGCTGTTGTTCAGTTGCCCCATTGTGTCTGACCCTTTGCGACCCCATGGACTGCAGCACACCAGGCCTCCCTGTCCCACACCTTCTCCCGGAGTTGGCCCAAGTTCATGTCCATTGTATCAGTGATGCCATCCAGCCATCTCATCCTCTGACACCTTTTTCTCCTCCTGCCCTCAATCCTTCCCAGCATCAGCGATTGTGGCATGTCAAATGTGAGGCTCTTTGTTATAGGTTGTGTCACTCAGAAATCCCTACGGTGGAGTCCTAAACTTATTTGGAAATAAGGGCATTACAGATGCAATTCACATGAAGTCATACTAGAGTAGAGTGGACCCCTAATCTATTATGACTAGTGTTGTTATAAAAAGCGGGAATCTGGACACAGACACACACAAGAACGCCTGACTGAGACAAAGGCGGAGACTGGGTGAAACAGCAGAAGCCAAGGCAGCCTAAGGATTCCAGCATAGCATCGAATCACGGAAACGAGGATGGAGCAGATTCCCTCTCAGCCCTCAGAAGGAATCAACCCTGCCCACATCATGATCCTGAATTTCTAGCCTCCAGAACTGTAAGAAAACAAATTCCTGTTTTAAAGCTACCAGGTTTGTGATACTTTGTTAGGACAGCCCCAGCAAGCAAATACAGTCCCCAAACATCATACAACTTGCAGCCACGTCCAGCTCTGCGACCCCATAGACTGTAGCCCACCAGGCCCCTCCCTCCATGGAACTCTCCAGGCAAGAACACTGAAGGGGGTGGCCACACCCTTCTCCAGGGAATCTTCCCAACCCCAGGATCAAGCCCAGTTCTTCCGCACTGCAGGCAGACTCTTTACTGACTGAACCACCAGGGAAGCCTGAGCTGCAGAAAGGCATTCTTCTCTATGTTTAATAGTAAGTTATCAGTTTTGAAGTGGTGATGGCATTCAGGCAATTTTGTTTTGCCTTTGCCAAAACGTCATGGGTCAGTGGCAGACAATGGCAAAAGTTTTGATCAGGTGGCCGGTTCTTAGAGTAGAGAACGTGTCCTCTGCAGGAGAGCACAAAGGTACAAGCCCTGGCTGCCTCTCAGAGCACTTCCATTCATCCCTGGGCAGGTGATCGAGGTCTATCCCACACAGAGGGAGAGAGAGAGAGCCATGCAGTCCAGTGAGGGGGAGCTACCAGCCCCCATCTATAGCAGCCAGAGAAAGGGGGCATGGCTTCTGCCTTGGTGCCCCTGCCACGCACAGCTGCCAAAAGTATGTCTGTCTTTCGGGCTAAGTCCCCTTCTGCTGCTGCTATCTCCTCTAGGATGTCTTCCAGGGTTTTTCTCAGCCAGCGCAGTGGCACATCCTCGGGGTCCCGATGCACTCTATCAGTGAGTGCATGTCTCATGTCTGTATTTCCCAAAGGACAGAACATCTGTGGGGTAGTTCCTGGGTAGTTCAGCTGGTAAAGGATCCATCTGCTATGCAGGAGACCCCAGTTCGATTCCCGGGTAGGGAAGTTCCCCTGCTACTCACTCCAGTATTCCCAGGCTTCCCTGGTGGCTCAGATGGTAAAGAACCCACCTGCAATGCAGGAGACATGGATTTAATCCCTGGGTTAGGAAGATCCCCTGAAGAAGGGAATGGCTACCCACTCCAGTCTTCTTGCCTTGTCCAGATTGCCCAGATTCTGGACAATCTCCATGGACAGAGGAGCTTGGCGGGTTATGGTCCATGGGGTCGCAAACAGTCGGACATGAGAGAGCGACAGAACACAGCACAGCACAGAACAGAGCGGGCCCCATGCTGTTATATTCACTTTTGCACCTAGCAAATTTTTTCCAAAGGCCTAAAACAAAATAGGTGTTATCTAATTAAATAATGATTTTCCCTGAAAGCTGCTCATATCAAGCTATTCCAAGACAGATAATTTAGAAATGCCCTTTAGGAATTGGGATCTACATGACTATAACATTCTGAAGTTTTCCATCAAAATATGAGACAATTACATTATTTCAGCTTTGTGTCAGACCTTTAAATCATTTTCTAAAATGGCATTTCTTCTGGATTTTTGGATGTTTGCTTTAATATTTTATCTATTTTATTTGTTATGATCTTTCATCTCATTTAAAATAAAATATCCACTAGTAATAAAATAAAATACGAGGCACAAAACTCAAGGCCAAACTGATCTCTCTGGAAGCGAGGTAATACTGTTCCCTGAGGAGTTCTAGTTGGCTGAAGTTGCATAATAGTCTGTCTTTTCCACAATCTCTAGACTGTCTTACAAAAACATGAAACAAAGTGTAGAAACACAGTGTACCTGGGTCAAACTGAACCAGCTTCGATGGAGTCATGGTGAAATCTTTTCCAAGTGTAGCTGACACTTGGTTGACCTTAAGAGGGAAAAAAAAAAAAAGACATTCTTTTAACAAAAATATGCTGTGATAGAGAAATACTGAGTCTAATCTCATACTAGACTAACTCATGTTCTTAAATCTGTTTCTAACATAAACTTATGTTTTATTATAATACATCATCTTGGGTCCATTTTCCTTAAAGTTAACTTTTTTCCTAGACTAATATCAATGGAAGTAAACATAAAACTTTTTATTTTTTGGCTTCTCCTTTATAAATAATTCAGTTGTTGGAGAAAGTAATGTGAATTTTAAACAATATTCTTCTCTTTGCTATAGATAATCATTTTATTCCAGGGCTTTCCCGCTACCCCAGCATAGTCCTAAAATCACGCCCTGGAGGAAAGGAAGGGATCAGAGGAGAGAAGGAAAAGTGGAGAGAAGAGGAGGAACAGAGGAGAGAAGGAAAAATCACTCTCCTGACAGAGTGCTGCTCTGTCAGCCAGTCGGAGGGATCCCACGAGCTCAGAGCGCAGCCTTCAGACCAGATGAATGAACACAAGTCCGGTCAATTCTCCTGTCTGGATGAAGCCATTCCCCTTCACAGGCAGGAAGGAGGACTCTGTGGGGATGACGGACCTGGGGAACAGCCACATAGAGGCCACCCACACCCAGAACTCAGGGCTTTAGAAGTCCCTTCAAGTAAGTTGTAAAAAAAATAAAATAAAATTGCTCTAGTCTAAAGAGACTACTGGCTGCTCCCCTGATTCCCTTCCCTGGGGCTGAAGGACAGAGATGATTTAAGGACTCTGACATCGTGCCCTTAACTTCCCCCGAGGAGCCTAAATATATGTGAGGAACCCATATTTAGTTTGAAACACGGTTGAAAAAGAGTTTGAAAAAGAGGCTTCAGCTGGTTTGAAAAAGAGGTCATTGAATGAGATGTTTGGGAAAGTGGGTTACTCATTTCTTCACTTTCTTACAAGGGACGAAGGGCACAATTCAAAATGCACAGATTCCTATTTCTTTGGTCTCAGACATGATCTCCATTTCTATGAAATACCCTAATATCTGCCAGTGGTCTGCAGTGGAAATGCTTTGCTCAAGAAGAGTCCAGCCAGGTGAATAAAGCTGCACACGTAGAGAACCCATATGTGGACGCAGCGGGCGGAGGAGAGGGTGGGACGGATTGGGAGAGTAGCATTGACATATATACACTATCAGTGCAAAACAGCTGGATATTGATACATCGACATATATACACCAACGTGTGCAAAATAGGGAGCTACCACATGGGAAACAGACAGCTGCTGCATAGCACAGGATGCTCAACTTGCTGCCATGACCTAGATGAGTGGGCTGCAGGTGGGAGGGAGGAAATTTAAGAGGGAGGGGATACATGTATACACAGAGTTTATTCACTTTGTTATACAGCAGAAACGAATGCAACATTGCAAAACATTTATACTCCAATAAAAAAAGAGAGTACTGCCTCCTAAGCCCCTATTTGCTCTTTCTCTGTGATGCCAAGGTTCCTCCCAAACAAGCTTTCCCTGTGGAAAGGCAGCCCATTGTACACCTGTACCCACCATATGCTGGGAGTTGCATTTCCCCGTGTGGTTCCTGCACGTGCAATTACCTAGTATTTACCACCACTGAGCTTACAGAATCCTACGTGGGAAAAGAAATGGGCTAAAGCGAGGTGGCTGCAGCAGTCAGTCCGGCTCAGGTTGGTGACTCAAACCAAGGCAACACAGAAGGTAGAAGCGCTTTCTTAAGCAGCCAATCAGCTCCGGTCTAAAGTGGCAGGCTGTGCTGTGGGCAGAGTGGTCCCTGAAAGACTCAGGCTATTTGAGAAAGGCTGCAGACACAGCCGGCAGCTTGACTGTGCATGCTCAGCTTCAGCAGACAAAAGACTCCCTGTCACACCAGGACTGTTCTTCCTGCCTGGCAAGGTGAACAGTTCTGTGGCCCAAAACTCCAGACTAGAGCATATGGTGCTTTCTCTGGAGGCCCAGAAGATTATTAGGAAACCATCCACGCAGAGTCTTTCTTTTTCCATAACCAATGTACTGGGAAGTTATAGGGGACACCAAGTTATCTGATCCTTTAACAATCATAAAGCACCCGTAGATCAGGGAAACAGAACCTATGCCCACTGGAAAGATAAATGCTGAGTCTGGGATATAGTATAATCTACGTGCACAAGGTTCCAAAGGTGATTTGAACTTATTATTGTAATTGAGACTTCACTGAGATGGCATTTCCCCCCAGAACCTAATATCACTGCTTTTTTTTCCCCTTTAGATTAAGGAGGAAGTCTTTACCAGCATTAGTATGTACAGGCTTTTCATGCTCTCATTCTCCCAATGTGCAGTTTTTCTAGTGACTCCTTAAAATCGCTTCCATTTGCTCCATGTTCCACGTCAGCAGAAAGAAATATCAGGTGACTAGTCCGAAATTAATTATTTAAAATTTCTTATATTTCAGGGTGTCTCTATTGCTACATAGCCTCTGAACTTTGCATGACTTGGCTGATGCTTAAAACAGGTGTAATCCCTGACTTTTCTCATCCACTGAGACCATAGGAAGTGATCTTGGTGCATGCTAAGAGAAAGCCATACAGGGACTGAAATTTGCAGACAACTTTCCTTTCCAAAGCAGAGTTTGGCCCAAGTTCACTAAGTTGCGTAGATCTTATGAAATCAAACTTCAAGAGTTAAAGATCAGATTTAAAAACTAAAGATGGGTTAGAAATAGCATATGTGGGAGCTAATGTACCTTGTTAAATGATGGAGGGACAAAGAGGTTTTGTCCTTAGACTCTCCAGAACAGAATAACACTAATGCAGTCTGAATTTCTCTAAGGAAATAGTCAAAGGCACCAACCAGCAACCTAGGCTTTAGCTTGAAAAATGATAATTTAGAGTTGTTACCTGTACACTCACAAAGGCCGAGTCCATGGAATATCCCCTTCTGGTAATTTCCAAGGGCAACATGCCCATATTCTCACAGACCTCATATTCAGCCCGCGACCATTCAATATGAGACCACTTCAGTTCCAAACTATGCATGTAAGAAAAGAAAAAAGAAAATCATGAGACACGCAAAGTGGAAGCCTGTGGGGCTCCTCTGCTGGGTATAAAGCAACCACTGGTTCAAACTGAGAGAAAAAAGTGGTTCATCAACCTACACCAGTGCTACAAACTCTTTGCATATGTTTGGTACCTTTTAGTTCACAAAGAACATCTACTAGCATTATCTCATTTGTTACTCTCAATACTGCTGTAAGGTAGACAGAGCATGTATTAGAATTCTATTTTATAAATGCAGAAATAAGATTAAAAGCCTATCCAAGCTCTGCAGTGATCAATGATAAAGAAAGGGACTCAAACTTGACAGTGTTTGAAAGGGAAAGGAGCAGGTGGTTAAGTTCAAGGAGACATTCATTTTTGGAAAGGACATAGATACGAAACTTCTCTCCTATATTTTGGCCTCCTTCAGTGGTACAAGATCATTTCTAGGCACATATCTCCTCTAAACTCAGGTTCAGTTTAATAACAAGATGCCTTTGAGGAGTGTCTAGGAATTAGAATGTGCATGTATTTTACAAGTTTATCCATCTCTCCTCTGTACATGTGAAAGGACTGTACTAACATATAGCTTGATTGCAGCTATACAACTGAATCAACCTGATAAAGAGAGAGTGGTCTTTTTTTCCACTCTATGTTTAGTGAGTCCAACATTGGATAGAAACTGACTTCTTTAATCCTCATAATACAAAGAGGTACTTTTTACTGTCTTTTTCCTTTTCTTCAGAAAAGAACACTGAGCTTAGAGAGGTTTAATAACTAGCTCGAAGGCAAAATGCTATGACAAAGCTAATAGACAGCGGAGATAGAATCCCTCCCAGAAATCTGAAACCAAATGTTTTGTTCCTTCTCTACCATTCTTCCTCCCAACTAAAGTTCTTCATGACTCTTGTGGTCTGAGCTCAAGCAGTGGACTACAATTTTATCTTTATCCTGAAATATTTCCCTTTTTTTTTTTTTTTTGGAATTTAGAAAGATGGTAACGATAACCCTATATGCAAAACAGAAAAAGACACTCAGATGTATAGAACAGACTTGTGGACTCTGTGGGAGAAGGCGAGGGTGGGATGTTTCAAGAGAACAGCATCGAAACATGTATATTATCTAGGGTGAAACAGATCACCAGCCCAGGTTGGGTGCATGAGACAAGTGCTCGGGCCTGGTGCACTGGGAAGACCCAGAGGGATCGGGTGGAGAGGGAGGTGGGAGGGGGGACCGGGATGGGGAATACATGTAAATCCATGGCTAATTCATTTCAATGTATGACAAAAACTACTGTAATGATGTAAAGTAATTAGCCTCCAACTAATAAAAATAAATGGAAAAAAAAAAAAGAAATATTTCCCTTTTTGAAGTGAGAAAACTTGAAATGGTTCACCTGAACAGTTCTCTTCAAAGGTTTTCTTACATTTTTTACCCCCTGTTAACCTTCAGCAACATAAAGACATGAACAATCTTCACTATGATCATTTAAGTCACTTCCATTGTTTTTGTTTTATTCATTTTCCTTTCACTCTCCATTCATAAAACCCCCAGAGTTTGCCTTACTGTATTCCCAAACGTCCACTTAGATTCAGGTCTTTCCTCTAGACTTTTAAATTTGCTTCTTACAGTGTTTTTCCTTGCAGAGCTAGAAATTCTGGGTGCTACTGAGTAGAGTGTGGAGATCACAATTTCAAAGAATACGCCACACTTTCCTGGAGATCATTCCTAATAGAGAGTAATACCAGTCAGCTGTGTGTCACAGTCACATGCTATATATTAAGTTCACTAGCAAAACAAACTCAACAGCACTGTGTTCTATTCTACCAACCAGCAGCCAGCGAGACAAAGGTAGTGTGGAAACATGGAATTATTCCAGAGGTTCAAGAATTTGTATTAATATATATGTTTATTCAATCAATAGACATGACATTTATTGTTATTGGCGTGCTGGGCTTCACAAAACTTTGACATGAAAATAGGATACTTTTATCAAATAATATTGGGAACCTCATGGGCCTTGATGAAATTGATTTCAAATCTGACAGGAGACAGATCAAGAAAGAAAGAAATAACAATGCTTAAAGAATCACAAGATAACAAGCAACACGGATGTTATAAACGCCAATAGAAATAACATGTTGCAAAGAATTCCTAAAGGATCCAGCCACATAAGAAAGGGAAACAAAATCAACAAGAATGATTGGAAGAGAAAACAGGAAGCTAAAACAGGAAGGAAAAGGGAGCAGTGGGAACCAGTGAAATAGATACACAGGGATGGATTTCAACTAAGTCTGCATAAGGTTCAAATGTGTTTCAAGGTTCAATCTTCTATGAATCTATGCATTGCTAATGCTAACCACGACCAGCAAAAATTCATCAATGTCACTCTGCAGGTCCAGATGACCTTGAGGCCTAAAGTGAAGTGTGATTTGATTGCTGATCTAGATCCATAAGGGGATCATGCAGAGTGATGTTCGGTTTCAAAGCATTAAGGGTTTTGGTGTTTGGGAACATCCACACATCACCCTGATATATCATTGGAATGCTGCACGATGCTTAGAGGTTAAGGTTGTAATTACACAATGTTCTATTTTACTTTCTTAAAACTATTCCCAATCCATGGTTAATTCATTTCAATGTATGACAAAAACCACTGCAATGTTGTAAGGTGATTAGCCTCCAACTAATGAAAATAAATGGAAAAAATAATAATAAATACCTATTTAAAAGCCACGAAATTTAAGCCAGGCTATATATTTTTCAGAAAAATATATAAATCATGAGGCACTTGCATACCCAGAGGATATGTGTGACACATGCTTTGAAAGTGTTTTTTATTTTCTGTATATTGTATTTAAGAAGGTCTTTCTACATTGAGCCTACAGTTGCTTAAACTCTACACAAACCCTTGAAAGAAAATTAAGAGATGTAGTCAGTCAGCTGGGAATTCTCCCTGCAAGAAGCCACACAGAAGTATGTTTGGTATCATGTAGATAAGCAGGTGCAGAAGCCCATGAGAGAGCTGTGGAAAGCTCCGGACTGGGAGGTGTCAGGCAGACAGGGGTTGGTTCACATCTTCACATTTTAATGACTCCCCTCTTCTCTTCTCACAAAGCTAAGCTCGTTCTGAAGTCAGAAATGAAGTTTACAGACACACTTTCTGTGAAACCCACATGGCAATCATTGATAGTCAGCAGAACACAAGAACTCCTCAAGCCCTGAGGTCGGGATTTCTTGGCCTTGGAACTACCGACATTTGGGACCAGGTCATTCTCTGTGGTGGGAGGCTGTCCTACGCACTGTAGGATGTGTCCCTGTGGGGACCTCCTCACTGATCTAGCGGTTAAGACTCTGCCTTCCAATGCAGGGGGCACAGGTTCTATCTCTGGTCAGGGAATTAAGATTCCACATGCTGTGGGGTGCAGGCAAAAAAAAAAAAAAAAAAAAAGATCTACTCACTAGATCCATTAGATGCAGCCATGCCATTCCATTCCAGTTACAATAGTCAAAACTGTTTCCAGACATTTCCAAATGTCCCTCATGAGGAAAGTCATCCTCAGGAGAGAAACCTTCCTGAAGTGATTTCACAGACTCATCACAACAGAAAATTCTATTTAATCTATAAGCCAAGTTGTGGTTCTCAACAACTATCGTGAATGAAAGACATAGTCTGCGGGGTCTGCCCCGACTGTTTAATTTCTATTCCTCCATCCTAAGTCTTTCACGATGTAGGGCTGAAACCATCACAATATTGTAAAGTAATTATCCTCTAATTAAAATAAAAATTAAAAAATAAGGGCAACAGTACCTAGCATATGTAATAAAAAGCTATAACATCTCACATGAAAAAGAAATTAAATGGGATGAGACTTCCAGTTCTTCTTTCAGTCAAAGACAAGACAAACTGTTTAATTACCCAATTTAGCAATCTACCTCCACAGTCCAACATATGTAATCCCCCTTAATCTGATTAACTCATTTTCCAAAGTACATATAACATACTATTTAATTCACTTAGGTACTAAGGTAGTTAGCTAAGTAAGCAGGGGTCTTTAGTTCACTGATGTATCACCAAGTGCCTTGTAGGGTGACTGGGACATAGTAAGTGCTCAATAAATATTTGATCAAGGAAAAAAATAAAAATTAAAAAAAAATTTGCTCAAGGAAATAATGAACTTTTGTTTAACCTACTGTTTGAAAAGCTAAATTAACCACTGAAACTTTTTTCTTCCCAGTCTTATTCACATATTTCACACAGCTTGAAAAGAAAAATTCTAGGCCAGATGACCCTCACATGTCTTTTCTAGCCCTGACTTATTCTGGATTCTTTAGGTCATATTGAATTGTATTAGCTTGAGAGAAAGATGGCATTGGTAAATGAGCATTCTATCATAAAACATGATGTCTTATTTTCTAAGGCACAGGCGTGCTTCTTAACATTTGACAGCATCTAGAA
This sequence comes from Odocoileus virginianus, assembly GCF_023699985.2. Lineage (NCBI taxonomy): Eukaryota > Metazoa > Chordata > Mammalia > Artiodactyla > Cervidae > Odocoileus > Odocoileus virginianus. Next base: position 31,253,325 of record NC_069691.1, read on the forward strand.
ACAGCTTTATTTTTCATAATGGGAGGAAGGTGATACTGGTATTTAGTGAGTGGAGTCCAGGGATGTTGCTAAATACCCTTCAATGTACAGGATACATTGAACTCACCCTCCACCCAAGCCCCACGACAAAGAATTGTCTGGATCAAATAGTCAAGAGTGTTGAAGCAGAGTCAAAAACATATACTTTCTTATATTCTATTTTATGGCTGCTGTTGCTCAGGCACTAAGTCATATTTGACTCTTTGCGACCCCATGGACTGCAATACGCCAGGCTCTCCTGTCCTTCACCATCTTCCAGAGTTTGCTCAGATTCATGTCTATCAAGTCGGTGATGCTATCTAACCAAGTGGCTGCTTGGTTCATTTATATGAAGGAACAATGAACTAAATAACCATTTGGGATTAAACTCTATTTTGGGATTTGGGACATTAATCTAGATTAACAAGCAAATGTAAAAAAGGTACTTGGCTGCTCTCTGCCTCAGTTTCCTCACTTCCCCAAGTACAATAATAATGAGTCTGTACTTCAAAGAGGTTCAATGAACCTTAATGAACACTCATTAAGTACTCTGAGCTTCTCAGTGAAAGGTTTTATAGTAGCTAAAACTGTGATTAAATTATTCTCATAACTAGATCTTCAGTTATAATCAAGTAGCATATGACTTAAGAAAATCAAAATGTTAAAAAATATTTTCTAAGGATTCAATCCAAGACTTATCAATTCAAAGAGGATGCTATTAAGCTCCATAAAAATGCTATGAACACCTGTGTTTTCCTTTCTGTCTTTCTCTCATGATAATGGAGAAACGGTGTTTAGTCAGGAAGCAGCATAGTGAGTACCCCAAACAAGTGCTTTGGAGTCAGATACATCTCATAACCACTTATTAGTGTGTGATTATGGTCAGCTACTCAGTCTCTCTGGACCACAATTTTCATCATCTGTAAAATGAGGGAAATTACATTCATGTCAAATGATGCAAATTAAAATTTGCTAATATGTATAAAGCACCTGTACACAGTGGGTGCTTAATAAGGGCTATTTCCCTTTCCTTCCTCTGTGGTTTCTTAGATCTAATCTAGAGACAAATACTTTAACTTCTGGCTTGCAGGTAACATGAAAGCTTTACCTAACCAAGAGTTTCAACCTCTTCCCCTATAACGTGTTTCATAAAAGTTGTTAAAGCATCACTAAGTTCGCCTGCTAGGGAGGAGAAGGAGCGAGGTGCTTGGAATCATGGAGCAGCTGCAGAAGCAGTCACTGAGTTATGAAGAACTTCAGCAGGGGTCAACTTTCATTCTGAAGTTCACCTTTTCTGCAGCGGGTGCAAGAAAGAGGTCAACACTGAACGCATGTTAAGAAACTGCCTTGGTCAGACGTCAGCTACATTCTGTACTCTGCAGAGGTGTTTTTGATGAATGATGAGGTCCTATGTGACAGAGTTTGGGTGGGATGCAGACCGTCTTGAGATTCACACTGGACGTGAGAACGGCATGCTAAGGCATGCGCCGAGAAGATGAGCACTCACATTGAGGTCAGGAGGTCATGGTGCACTGTGGGCCCTGCCATTTATTCACTTAGTGGCTGCTGGCCAATTACTTAGATGCTTTGAGCCTGATTTCCTTATCACCCTCAGAGAACTTTTTTGCAGATTAAAATGGAAAACATATGTGAAAGCACCTAGCACAGTGCCTGAAATTTAGGCACTCAACCAAATCTAAATTTTGATGCAAATTCCCGTGGATTTCAACGTTCTATAGTAACTTCTATTTACAAATGTCTCCTAAACATATCGCATGAAAAGCTTGTGCCATGAGCTATTCTGGGGCAGGGTGGTCTTGGTTTTATAATTAAACCATATAGAGATATGTTGCATACTATATCCCTCTCTTGAAGATTCCCAATGCACACATGCATCTTTGTGACTTTGGCAATGTGATGCATTATGCAGCACTCAAGCTAGTTAGTGAGTCATAATAACTTGATCACATCAAGATTTCCTAACACTATTTCTAATGGAAAGTCTATTGACCCTTCAGGACTGATGCACAATAGAAATGCTGCCATAGCAAAAACTTATTAGCAATCAAGACTCCGGGACAATTCTCACTGAACATGAGTCCTTCTTATTCTATGAACAGCCTTCTTTCTGCTCCTGATTGCATCCACCAGTCCCTCTAGCTTCATTGCAGAATGTTTTCACCCCTTGAAATATGCAGAATATTAATCTATTAATCCTAAACCAAACAAGAACACAAAGTTCACCGCATTTAGATTATTAACAAGAGTATGGATTTGTTCACTCTGTGAACATCTCAGAGTCCCTTTCTAAGCCATGAGGGGCCTTAGCTGGCCACCAAAGGCCTCTGGGATACTTCTGCAGTCAGTCGCTGCCCCCTGCATGAGCGCACAACAATAGTAATCACCACCACAGGTCCTGTTTGTCAAGGACTTTAAATAGATGCTCCCACATGTTTTACCTCATTTGTTCCTCTAAATAAATTGCAATACTGCCTCCAAATTACAGATGAGATAACTAAGATAACTAAAGACTTGACCTAGGTCAATGGCAAAGTCAAAGCCCAAACCCTGTTCTTTGGCTCCGAGTCCAGTGGTTTACTGTATATTATCTATCCCATTATCCCCAGTGTATTAGCCATGGAGTACACACTCATATTGAGACCTGTAATTTACATTTAAGCTCCTGGAGGAGTAAGTCTTCTTCCTTTCTTGTTGCTTTGATGGCCAAAGATTGGAGAAAACTATGGAGCTGAGTCTATGGCTTCTTTCCCCTTAGGCCAGTTCAGCACACTCATTAAGAGTAGGCAAGAAGAACTTTACTGCAGTGAGGAAAACCACAGATTTGAGAGTCATAATTTCTGTACCAAAATCTCACCTCCTTCTCTGATGAGCTGTATGAGCTTGGAAAAGTCACTTCCTATCTCCTTGCCTCAGTCTCCTCACCTGTAAATTCTGGATTATGATGGTACCTAACTTAACGGTTGTTGTGATGATTAAATGAAGAGCAATAAAGTAGAGCAGAAAGCTATAGTATAAATGACTATGATTTACTCTATATAGGCAGCTACGTTCCTGCTAGCTCTGGGAAGACAGATCATTATTCATAACATTGTTTCCTACTGGAAAAAAAAGTTCTTCTTGCTCCAAAAAGTATCTACTTACAATGAGTTTAGAGACAACTATATCCTCCAAAACCTATAAAGATAAGTGCTTAGTAACTTCTACTTGCTTTTCCCTCCACCCACTCTAGAGAAAACAACTTAATATATGTCGGATCAACTCAAAGTTATTTGGGGATTAACTCTCAGTGGACATATTTTGCATTATATTCCACTGACTCCAATCATTACAAGCTGAATTAGAAACATCTTCAGCATAGGTACCTGAAAACAGGTATCCAGCAGGAGTCTATTTTAAAAGTCTCAAGTAAAGTTCTAAATTCTGAGGTTCTGTAATAAACTTGAAGATTATTCAAAATCATAAATCATCTTCAAAAGCAGTGTCCTTGGTTACAATGAGGAACTGGGGCGGGGGGGGGGGGGGCAGTATGTAGAAACTTCCCTGGTGATCCAGTGGTTAAATGCTGTGCTCCCAATGCAGGGGGCATAGGTTTGACCCCTGGTTGGGGAACTAAGATTCTACATACTGCAAGATGTGGCCAAGGGAAAAAAGAGGTTTGTGGGTGAAGCAATATCAATCTAGCTCTATTTCTGTGTTCCCATGTGGAAGACCAATGGTCAGCATTAGATCAGTAGCAAGTCTGATCAATATATTTTTATGTTTATATGTTGAACTATTAAAAAGCAAGTGAAATCAAGTTATTAATATTTTTGAGTAGGATTTTCTAAAAAATTCTTGAGAATTGAATACATTTGTCTGAAACTGCAAGTAGGTAATATATTTTCTATAAAGATTATAATCCCAAGGAGCCATTTTTCTGAGGCAAGAGCATTTTAATGGGAAGTGGGCATCTGTTTTAATTTTAAAGTGTCATGATAGAATTTTCATGTCAGGGTCCAGTTCTTCCTTGCTCACACCTATTTCCCAGATGAGGCTTATACTGCGCACCTGGCCTATAGTAGCCACTCAATAAAAACCTGGACCAGATTTTTTTTAATACTACTGGCAACAGAGGTGCAATTCTGAGAACAGGTTTTGTCCAAGATGCAATTTTCTAACAATGACTACAGAGACCTCTGCTGGTAGATACTGGAACTACAATTCAGAATCAGAAAGGAAAAGCACAAGTGAAGAGATCAGAGGTGAATTTCTCAATTTTCTCGTCTTTCTTTGTCCATACTCTGTCATAAAAGCCCCGTAAGAAGCTGTCCTCATTATGGTGTGTGGTTTGATAGAGTCAATACTAAAACTAGAATAAATGAACAACTTTTCTCTGAGGTGAGTGGGAAGGGTATCAAACTTCGAAAGAAAGAAAACCCACCGTACGTGGAGAACTGGACTGTGATTTCTGGGACCATTTGATAGCTGTTATTCAAGGTGTACCTTAAAAAAAAAAATCTAGACTAGTGACCTGGTAAGTGAAATTACTATGGTCTGTTAATATGGTTAATCTTGAGGATTTGATACTCTGGATTTTCTGAGGGTCCTATATTTGACATAACTTCAAAGTATTACTTAATGCCTCCCCCAAGTCTGTTTTCCTCTTTCACACTGTCTTCACCTTACCCATGTTAGGTTTATTAACTTACAAAAGGAGTCGCTAGTAATTGCTTGGGTTTGGGGGGAAGAGAAGTTGTGTTGCTAAACTTTCCTGACTCCCTCATTCTCTAGATATTTTAGAAATTTAGATTTAGGAAACTGGGTCCTAACACAGTCCTAGAGTGACCTCCTGCTGCATGATATGTACATGAGCCTACAAGCCCAGTCCTGGACACCAGTGATTCGTCAAGACAGAAGCCTCTGTGGGTGTGAAAGGATATGCATTTGTAAATGCATGCATAAAATGAATGACCCAGCCCCAAACAACGAAACTTTCTAACACTCCCATATTCTGTGAGCATCAAGCAGAACTTCCCCGGTGGCTCAGTGGTAGAGAATCTGCCTGCCAATGCAGGAGACACAGGTTTGATCCCTGATCCAGGAAGACCCCTGGAGGAGAAAATGGAAATCCACTACAGTATTCTTGCCTGGAAATTCCACCGACAAAGGCGCCTGGAAAGGGCTACAGTCCATGGGGAAGCAAAAGAATCGAATACAACTTAGTGACTCAACAGCAACAATAGAAGTTTCTCTTTCCAAAATAAATTCTATGAGCTTGGGAAGTCATCTATCAATTTGTCCTCTTAGATTCTGTTTAAAAAAGAACATTTTACTTTCCTCATCAGACACATTCTGGACATTATATGCACGACTATTTAAAAAGCAAAAGAATCTACCTTTGAGGTGTGGCAGAGTTCCCTGTGGGATCCATGACTTGAAATTCCATGGTATCTGAATTTACTTCCAAAGATGGGTTTATGATGTAAAGAATGGTCTTACTATTTAAGTCCTTTTGGCTAAATTTCTCATGGATAAATTCACCTACAAAAAAGAAGTAAAGGATTTTCATCAGTAATCAAACAAAATATTAGATGAGAGCTGATACAATATTTATGGCTGTTTTATTTTTAAACTCCTCTTTTAAAATATTTAAAGTAAATCTTTTAAAGAAATTAATAAAATGTAACCATCTTAAAACTCAAAGTCAATGAACTTAAATTAGGCTTCAAAATTACTTTGTTTCAAACATTTTACCTTAAATATGAAAACAGAGAGTGAATAGGAAAATCTAGCAATAAAATCTAAAATTCTGTGCCATCCTGTGAATCACTATCTTCATAAAGTAGAAATAACATACAATTCAGAGAAAACTTACATCAAAAAACTGTTTTTAATGAACTTACGTCGCTCAGAAATTCATGATATAAGAAAATGAGTCACAAATATGAATTTGGTCCTGACAATGTATTCCTATGAATACCTTACAATCTTAGCTGTTGAAAAAAAAGTTATACAAAATAAACAGTTGTGTATCAGTATTTAGTTCTCCCACTCAAGATGAATTTAGGAAAACTCAGCTTTAAATCCTCTTTAGCATGGATACTGATTTATAAACTGCATCTATCAGTAAGGCTTGGGGAGTATTTACCAAATGGGCCTGAACTTAATTACAAATTACCCTCTAGATTGCCAACCACTGAGTATTTTAAAATGAGCAAGGATTAAGGAAGGGAGTACCTGTTATTGAATTCTCCAGATGCCCATGTTGGGGGCCTCGTAAAATCTTAAAGATGATCTGATTGTCATCAGTGTCGGGGTCTGATGCCTTCAACACGCGGGAAGTGATGTAAATCCCGTAACAACCATTTTTCAGGAGCCCTACTTGAGAAGGGGAATGCAAGTGTGTGATGCGGGGGGCCGCTTTGTCCAACTGGTCCACCTGAATGATCAATAATCACACACAACATTAAGCAAAGGCTTCTCATTCCCAAGCAACATGGGGGCTTAAATGGTACAATGACAAACTCTCCTGAATGTCAGATTCCTTATCTCCTCATTGGTTAACCTCTGTTAAAAGCTACCTCATTCACAATATCTTCAGCAAATATCATAGTGCCCAGAAGAGAGGTTAACTTCCTGTTGTAAGCTTTGACTCAACTTTCTTTACTTGCCCACTGTCTGATTCCTCCGTTAGACCTAAGCTCCCTGAGGTGGCACCGTGTCTTTTTTTCCCCTCAACTATTCCCTGCACCTGGCACAATGCCCAACCGTTACAGAAGCTCAGGAAATACTTGTTGGATGAATATATCAAAACTGACCCAGGAACTGTATTGCAAACTTAATATTAGTTCTACAAAAGCATTTCCCCCTTCTCCCAGTGCTTGGTGATTTACAGAAACAATGCTATAAAGGTCTACAAATATGCTGAACCTTTCTTTGTCATGTCTTGGTTTAAATAGCAAAAATATTGAGTAGCAATAAAAATACTTCAGTAAAAACAAGGTGGAAGGTGCTTAGCTATGGGTATTGAGCATTTGTTTTATTGATAGAACCAGGTAACTGAACAGGTAGACTCAATTTGTAAAGGCTGTGATGGGCAATTACTCATGAGTAAAAGAGGTACATAAGTCAGACACTACCAAGGACCTCACTTGCATATGGTATGGAATCATTAGAAATAGAAATGACTCTTACTGGTTACAGAGGGAACATTTTTGGAAGAATTAGCATAATTCGTCACTGATACCACGAATGAGATACAAGAACACAATCCTTGTTCCCTTCATTTCTAATCACGCAAATCTTAACTTTAATCCCAAATGAAACTATTATAATTCTAGCAAAGTAAACAATGAGTGTCCACAATAAGACCATATATTTTTTGTGTGTTTATATAATAAACTGCCAGTCAGCTATTGATAAGAAAAAGAGATAGGATAAACTAGTAACAAAAAAAGTCCCACAACTCAGTGTTAACCAATAAAAAATAAAAACCAGAAAGCTTCAGGATACCATTTTTGTTCAAAACAAATACATAAATATGTTCACACAGACATAGACAAAATTTTGGGAGCATGTGTACGAACATGTTCATTTGTCTTCAGATGGGAAAAATAATTTCTTTGAGTATTTCTATATGGAATTTTTTAATGGTGAAATATTTTTCTGTTAAGTTGGCAATCTGCTTTTTTAAATAAAAAAGTAATCACACCTCACATTGTTAAATGTTTGAAGAAATAGACATTTTTATATTTTGTTGGAAGGAAAGCAAATTAGTGAAAACCTTTTGGAGATAAATTTGACATACATGTATATTAATAATATGCATATACTGTGATTCAAAATTTCTACTTTTTCAGTATACCCTGCAAAAATAGATATGTAGACAAAGAATATATATATGAATATTAATTAAAATATAATTTGTAATAGCAATTAATAAAAAATTCCATAAAACTTGGAAGTCCTACAGGGGAGTTGTAAACTATCTCTGCCTGAGATTGAGTGCCATGCAGCCTTTGTCAATTATGTTATCAAGGAAGATTTAATGACATATGGAAATTTTTATGAGTGGAAAGAAGTAATATGCTTAATAGTACATAGAGTATCATCTCTTTTTCATTTCAGTAAAAGATTGCAAGCAAGCCACTGATGACAGTGGGATAATGAAGAATTACTTTCTAGACCTTTTCTGTAGTTTATGAATTTTTTAACAACAATTATTTTGTAAGCTGAAATAGCAACGCACAGTTTCAAAAGGTTACAGTCATTCTCCATCCCTAAAAGAGTGAGGATAGCACCCTCAGAGCTGTGAGGTGGGGAGGCAGTTATCATGGCCTTTTGGGGAAGAAGCTCCAGGGTGACTAGGAGGAAGTACAGTCAATGGCAAGAGAAGAAAAATAAAGATATTTTAAGACATGTGAGTAATCCTTAAAGTTGGTAAATACTTGAGTGTGCGGGTTTATTTATTTATTTATTTATTTTCCTTAAGAATAGAAGTATTATAAAAGGAATAAATGCCTGCAGTAATCCTTTGCTTTTAAAAAGGTTAATATTTACACTTTGGTCTTTGGGTCCCCTGCTGTGTCTTTGGTCCTCTGTGTTAAAATCCATCCTAAATTTCTAGTTTCTTCTTCAAAAGCAGGTCTTTTGACTCAGGATACCAGAAGCATTTTAAAATATTAGCGTACAGACATTTTTTTTAAAAAAGGCTACATCCTTACAACCATTTCTGTTGGATTTACTAAAACTTACGTCACACTTGCCTAAACCATAGGAAGCAGCGACACTGGTCCTCTGTCCCTCACCCCCACCCCCATCTCCTTCTAAGAAAGATTACAGAAATCATTGCACCGAGATTGCAGAATCTTGGTCAGCAACACAGGAAAACCATGACTCAAAATGATACATGTGCCCCATGTTCATAGCAGCACTATTCACAATTGCCAAGACACGGAAGCAACCTAAATGTCCATCGATAGATAAATGGATAAAGAAGATGTGGTACACAATAGAATACTACTCAGTCATAAAAATGAATGAAATAATGCCATTTGCAGCAACACGGGTGGACCTGGAAATCATACTAAGTGAAGTAAGTTAGAAAGAGAAAGACAAATATCATGTACATGTATCATTCTGTGTGGTATCTAAAGATCACACAAATGAACCTATCTATGGAACAGAAACAGAATCACAGACATAGAGAATGGACTGGTGGAGAAGGGGTTGGGGGAGGGATGCAGTGGGAGGTTGGGATTAGCACGTGTAAGCTCTAATATATATTAATAGAATGGATAAACAACAAAGACCTACTATATAGTATAGAGAACTATATTCAATATCCTACAATAAATCATAATGGGAAAGAATACCTTAAGAAAGAAGGAATGTAAATATATGTACAGCGGAATCATTTTACTGTAAGTAACACATTGTAAATATTCAATTAAAACAAAGATGCAGAATCTTAGACAGACAGACATGATTTCCTACAAAATGAATGTCAGATTGGTGCCTGTTGGTGTCAATAAAAGACAACTGTATTTTGTGTTTAAGTCCTGTAGCTTTGCCCTAAGTTACTCAGTTTGGGAACATAAGTGGTATACTTATGTTTAGGAGATTCAGTTCAGTTCAGTCACTCAGTCGTGTCTGACTCTTTGCAACCCCATGGAATGCAGCAAGCCAGGCCTCCCTGTCCATCACCAACTCCCAGAGCCTACTCAAACTCATGTCCATTGAGTCAGTGATGCCATCCAACCATCTCATCCTCTGTTGTCCCCTTCTCCTCCCGCCTTCAATCTTTCCCCAAATCGGGGTCTTTTCCAATGAGTCAGTTCTTCACATCAGGTGGCCAAAATATCAGAGTTTCAGCTTCAGCATCAGTCCTTCCAATGAACACTCAGGACTGATCTCCTTTAGGATGGACTGGTTGGATCTCCTTGCAGTCCAAGGGACTCTCAAGAGTCTTCTCCAACACCACAGTTCAAAAGCATCAATTCTTCGGCGCTCAGCTTTCTTTATGGTCCAACTCTCACATCCATACATGACTACTGGAAAAACCACAGCTTTGATTAGCAGACATTTGTTGGCAAAGTAATGTCTCTCCTTTTTAATATCCTGTCTAGGTTAATAGCTATTCTTTCAAAGAGCAAGTGTCTTCTAATTTCATGGCTACAGTCACCATCTGCAGTGATTTTGGAGCACCGCCACCAAAAAAAGTCTCTCACTGCTTCCATTGTTTCCCCACCTATTTGCCATGAAGTGATGGGACCAGATGCCATGATCTTAGTTTTCTATATGTTGAGTTTTAAGCCAACTTTTTCACTCTCCTCTTTCACTTTCATCAGGAGGCTCTTTAGTTCTTCTTCACTTTCTGCCATAAGGGTGGTGTCATCTGCATATCTGAGGTTATTGATATTTCTCCTGACAATCTTGATTCCAGCTTGTGCTTCCTCCAGCCCAGCATTTCTCATGATGTACTCTGCATATAAGTTAAATAAGCAGGGTGACAATATACAGCCTTGATGTACTCCTTTCCCAATTTGGAACCAGTTTGTTTTTCCATGTCCAGTTATAACTGCTGCTTCCTGACCTGCATACAGGTTTCTCAGGAGGCAGGTATTCCCATCTCTTTCACACAGTTTATTATGATCTACACAGTCAAAGGCTTTGGTATAGTCAATAAAGCAGAAGTAGATGTTTTTCTGAAACTCTCTTGCTTTTTTGATGATCCAGAGGATGTTGGCAATTTGATCTCCAGTTCCTCTGCCTTTTCTAAATCCTGCTTGAACATCTGGAAGTTCACAGTTCACGTACTGTTGCTTTTTTGATGATCCAGAGGATGTTGGCAATTTGATCTCCAGTTCCTCTGCCTTTTCTAAATCCTGCTTGAACATCTGGAAGTTCACAGTTCACGTACTGTTGAAGCCTGGCTTGGAGAATTTTGAGCATTACTTTACTAGCGTGTGAGATGAGTGCAACTGTGTGGTAGTTTGAGCATTCTTTGGCATTGCCTTTCTTTGGGATTGGAATGAAATCTGACCTTTTCCAGTCCTGTGGCCACTGCTGAGTTTTCCAAATTTGCTGGCATATTGAGTGCAGCACTTTCACAGCATCAGCTTTTAGGATTTGAAATAGCTCAACTGGAATTCTATCACCTCCACTAGCTTTGTTCATAGTGATGCTTCCTAAGGTCCACTTGACTTCACATTCCAGGATGTCTGGCTCCAGGTGAGTGATCACACCACTCTGATTATCTGGGTCATGATGATCTTTTTTGTATAGTTCTGTGTATTCTTGCCACCTCTTCTTAATATCTTCTGCATCTGTTAGGTCCATACCATTTCTGTCCTTTATTGTGCCCATCTTTGCATGAAATGTTCCCTTGGTATCTCTAATTTTCTTGAAGAGATCTCTAGTCTTTCTCATTCTATTGTTTTCCTTTATTTCTTTGCATTGATCACTGAGGAAGGCTTTCTTATCTCTCCTTGCTATTCTTTGGAACTCTGCATTCAAATGGGTGTATCTTTCCTTTTCTCCTTTGCCTTTTGTGTCTTTTCTGTTCTCAGCTATTTATAAGGCCTCCTCAGATAACAATTTTGCCTTGTCACATTTGTTTATCTTGGGGATGGTCTTGATCACTGCTTCCTATACAATGTCACAAACCTCTGTCGTAGTTCTTCAGGCACTCTATCAGATCTAGTCCCTTGAATCTATTTGTCACTTCCACTGTATAATCATAAGGGATTTGATTTAGGTTATAACTAAATCAAACAGTCTAGTGGTTTTCCCTACTTTCTTCAATTTAAGTGTGAATTCAGCAATAAGGAGTGCATGATCTGAGCCACAGTCAGCTCCCAGTCTTGTTTTTGCTGACTGTATAGAGTTTCTCCAACTTTGGCTGCAAAGAATATAATCAATCTGATTTCGGTATTGACCATTTGGCCTAACTCATCACTCAGTGGTGGTCAATGTCATATTTTCTTGCCAGAAAGAGCTCTTAAAAGCAAGAGACTGAGGAGGTCACCTCTACAGCATTACAGATGGGTCAGTCAATTCCTGAAATATTTGACTTCTCTGCTCAGAGACATCAGGAAGTTCAGAGGAGTTATGGGAGAAAGTTTGAGGCTTTCCTTCTGAGGTTTTTTTATTTGTTTGTTTTGTTTACACTAAAGGCAAGGAAAACCTTGTACTTTTGATGAAAAACTTTTGCAACATATATTCAAATTTCCCTATCAGTTAACTCTACAACTTCAAGAGATAAGGCTCTTGCGATAACTACACTCTAGAAGATAGTTTTGCTGCTGGGAGAAACCTGTTTGAAGTTATGGGACTCTCTTCAAACTCTAACCCCTTTTCCCTCCTTGTTCTGGAGCGTAGATAGGAACTCTTACACTGGCATTCAGAATTGATAACTCCTACAAAGTTGTAACCAAATAGAAGTGAAGTGAAGTGTAGTGAAGTCACTCAGTCATTTCTGATTTTTTGCGACCCCATGAACTGTAGCCTACCAGACTCCTCCATCCATGGGATTTTCCAGGCAACAGTACTGGAGTGGGTTGCTATTTCCTTCTCCAGATAGACTGGAACATTATTCCAGATTGGGCAGTACTATGACATTTCTCTACATAGGATGGGGGTGGGGGTAGTCAGGAGTCAAGAAAAATATTAACTGACTGAAGAGTGGGAGGGAATTAACAACAATTAAAACATGTAATAAAAAAAATTAACTTTACTATGCACAAGGTATTTCTTACATACTCTACCAATAATATCAACACCTTCTCTCTTCTCCCAGTATATCATAATCTCATTCCACTTTCTGGACCTCCTCATAGTCAAAGATTCATCTTGTATCCACTCCATGTTATTATAACTCCCCACTTTCATCCTCAGATCTCACCTTAGATAGAGACTGTGATGGTTACTTCTACATGCCAATTTAGCCAGAATGTTTGGTCAAGCTAGATGTTCCTATGAAGGTATTTTTTTAGATGTGATGAGTATTTCAATCAATAAAGCAGATTACCCTCAATAATGTGGGTGGGCCTCATCCATTCATTTAAAGGCCTTAAAAAAAAAAGACTGAAGTCTCTTGAAGAGGAAGGAATTCTGCCTCCAGACTGCCTTTGGACTCAAGACTGTAATATCAACTCCTTCCGAAATCTTCAGGCTGCTGGCCTGCCTTGTAGGTTTTGGAATGTGTCAGACCCCACAATTGCATGAGCCAATTCCTGAACAGAAATCAATCTTTCTCTCTTCCTCTCTCTCTTATCATTTATATGCATATAAATTATATAATCCTATTGATTGTTTCTCTGGAGATCCCTGACTAATACAGAGATGAAAGAGCAAGAGAAAATTATTATTATTTTATATAATCAGAATGTATTCTGCATTAAGACAGATTTATATCTTTTATGCTGTTGGTGGAAGTGTGTAGAACAGGGTGAACTGTATCCAAGGAGAGTGGATTCAAGGATTTGAGAGCCAGAATCTACTTGATGTGTTTTGACTAAAAAAAGAAAAACACATTATGCCCTCCAAGAATCATCGTAACAGTCAACATAACTGTGGCAGCACAGTACCACAGAAAGGACACAGCACTGGGGATGAGGAAGACTGGAGCTCTTTATGTGTGTTTGACCAAATTGTTTAATTTTTGAACTTCTGAACATCTATAAAATGGAGACAATAAAACTCAGTTCATTGGATTTTTATGAAAATTAAATGAGATTTATATAAAGCAGGTCTGACCTACAGTTAACACTTTAAAATTGAAGCTTCTATAATTATTTTTCTCATCAATACATGGCTAGTACTGATGCAGCTCCATAAGTTTTTGGGTGTTTAATTGAAAACCATTAAAATTACAGTTAACCATTAACATGCTCTTGGACTGCAGGGAGATCAAACCACTCAATCCTAAAGGAAATCAACCCTGACTATTCACTGGAAGGACAGATGCTGAAGCTGAAGCTCTATACTTTGGTCACCTGATGCAAAGAGCCAACTCACTGGAAAAGACCGTGATGCTGCGAAAGACTGAGGGCAAGAGGAGATGGGGAAGGCAGAAGATGAGATGGTTAGATAACATCATTGACTCAATGGACATGAATTTGAGCAAACTTTGGGAGACAGTGGAGAACAGAGGAGCCTGGCACGCTGCAGTCCATGGGGTCACAAAGAGTCGGACAAGACTTAGCAGTTGAACAACAATGCCAGTAGATAACATAGGCCAATAAGCATCATTATAGTAGTATAGTTAGATACTATAAAAGCAATTATGAGACCAAATACCTAACACACTTCAGGCAACATGTTAGTACCTTTGATACCTTATCTTATGTAATTCTCCACAATGCTGTAAGGCATGTTTTTTGAAGAACAAAACATAGAATTAGAAGAGTTAAAGAACTCTTTTAAGTTCACACAGCTTTGAAAATACTGAAAGCAGAAATTCCAACCTAGGTGTCTGTCTCCAAATGTATTTTGGTCCTTTGTGCATTACCACTGACTCCAAAGGTCAGTCATTACCTTGTACATAGGCAGCACATCTGTTTTGTATTCATATTAACATGTCTGGCACCTTGCTTAGTGCCTGGCATGCTATAGACACACATTATACATTTGAATGAAAGAAGGAAGGAAATAGGAAACAGTTCTCCTGGAAGTCATGTTCTCCTATTTCTGGTCATGAACTGTGTATTTGTTATACTTGCCTGGATGGTGAATGATACAGGTTCTTGCCACACTCTCCCATCCACAAGAAAGCCATTGTTTGTCCCATCTGAGGCCATAAAAGTGAAGTGGTCAGTCCGAGAATCCCCTCCCAAGTGCCGATAGGCCACATGCCCGCTGTCCACGTCCAGCTGAGTGAAATTGTGTGGGATCAGCGCCATCCCCCGCATGTAGAGCTGGCCATGCCGTGGTAGCTGGGCCAGAAGAAAGGTGAGCTTCTCAGCTGGAGTGTCAGGGTCGGTCAGCTGCAGGAGGTCAGGGGAGAGCAGGCCCGTGGCCCCTTCAACCAGTCTCAACCCCTTGTTCCTGGTCACCACGGGTAAGGCTGTGTCCACAGTCTCCAGTGTGATCTCAAAAACCCCAGGCTTGGTCTGAAGTCCATTGCTGACGATGAATCTGGCAAAGAGAGGCAAGGCAGCCTTCAACATGGATGCTTGTGTCACCATCTATTGGAATGAAATGATAACAATACACACCTTTACTCAAGGACATGTTGTGTTGGGATGTGAAGGAAAGCTCAAGAGCAGATCTTTCAGGAGGACACCATTCTGTCCATTAAACCAGTCACTAGACAACGCGTACATGGACCATTCTAACCCCCCAAGTATTGCTCAGCAGCATGGATGGTGGACTCCTGGGATGGGGCAGGTTAACTGTGCCAATGATCTTTCTCAGGCTTGTCAATACTTAGTGCCATTACTTGCCCCAAATAGGAATTCCATAGACCAGACTCTTTTGCAATTGTATTTTCTTTGTGAGATTTTAATAGGCTCAGTTCTTAAGGCTGATCATGGGAAGCCCATCCAATAAAGTACTGAGTAGGCTGAATTTGGCTAATTCACTCAATTCATATATTTTTCTGTTTGTTTTCACCTTTGCCCATGACAAGATATGGGGGAGTTATGTTAGACAAAGATTATTCCCCTGCTTTAAAGAAAAGAAAACTAGAGTGGAAAGATTCAGAAACATGGCAGATCATAAGGCAGGGAGGAGACAGAACTGGGATGGACACCCAGGTCCTCTGACGCCACACCTTCTGTTCTTGCAGTTTTTGTGATTGCTGGTTTAACAATCCACTAAGAAAGAGTTGTGGTACCTAAGTGTCACTGCAGACCTAGAAGAGAAAACTGAAATGATGCAAATCCAAGCTGAGCAAGATGTTTCTTACACTTGAAGCTCAGTGATACCACAGCGTGCTTCTGATTACATTGATCTCTTAATCACATTCCACCCACACCAACAATCTCAAAATTAAACTAACCAAAATCACCCTTAGAACATTTTATTTTTTTTTTTTATTTTTTTTTTTCACCCTTAGAACATTTTAATGTGTAATTTATATACAAAGGACAGTGGAGACTATAATGAAATTAAGCCAACAAAATCTGCTATTGAAACTCCAACAAGTTAGGAAATCACTAACCTCAAATGGAATTGACACATTCACTATTGGCCAAAGAAACATACTTCAAAACAATCATGGAATTGTGTCTATTTGTTTTTTTCCACGTACCAGTTCTGAAATAGTCATGGAGGATAGAAACATGTTCCACGGATGTAAAAATCTCCTAAAACAGTGCAGTGCATATAACACTGAATGATAAAAGAATTTTCTTTGGAGGTTCTTTTTTAAAATTAGAGAAGATATGGGTTTATATTTATTTTATTAATTTGACAAATGTGACTACCAAGTTTTTTATTCTCTACAAAAGATATCTTATCTTTCAGGGATAGAAGGTTGATGCTTTGCTGTTGAACATGAAGGAATATGAAACCAGGTTGTGTGGGCGTGATGAGTCTGCCAGCCTGCCTGAGGCAAAGGACTCAGGGACAAGAGCAGCTGGACCAGAAGTTACAGGGAGATGAGTTTGGCAGATACAGATTTTGCTTTGAAGGCTAGGCTAACATTTTTGAGCTTTCTAATTATCAAGCTGGTAAGACTGCCTACCAGGAAAATAGGATGCGATGCATGGAAAAGGAATCCTTGTCCAAAAAGTTAAAACTGCTAAGTGAAATACTCCAAATAAAACACATTTTTGGACATTTCACATACCTTGACTTGTAAAGAATGCGACCTGTTTTTTTTTCCCCCACAGCTGAAACAAGAATATGGAATCAACTTTAGAATTGTAGATGGAACAAAATCATAGTTTCCTTAAAACAAAACAATATGTTTGGATAAATATACTCTAAACAAATAGGTAATTTCATTGCTGGATCATGGAGTGTTTGCAAAATCCATTATTGTTTAAAAAGAAAAAAAATCACACCTGAGGAAAAATATTTGTGTATGCTCTTCACCTTTTAAGTTATTAAACACCTTGACAATATCAAAGATCAGGTGATACACATTTTTAGGTCCAAAAATCATGGTCTGTTTCTCAGGGGATGCTTTTCATGGAATGATGCCCATATTCCATTGTTTTCTGGTTAACTTTGTTATGTTTTCTCCCTGTAGTCTATCTGAGCAGAGGTAAAAATTGGAGACTGGGCATCCTCTCAGGTCCTCCATTTTCATGTAACCTCTCCAGAAACACACTTCATGCCTTCAACTTTGTCCTCTTTCACCAATAAAGTGGCTATCTATGCAAAAACATGCTCTTTGGAGAGTTTTAAATTAGCAATTTATAGCTGAGCACAGCCTTAAGCCAGAGAACATGTAGGCATGTCAAATACTGGTGGAGAAGGAAGAAAAAGAAAATGGGAGAGAAGGGAAGAGACAGCCATCAGGAGCAAGGAGGTGGAGCAGGAGCCCCAGGGGCTGCCAGGGGCGCATCAGAAGTGGCCACTTTGAGTATCTGATTCTGACTTTCTCCTCTGGAGACTGAATTCCAAAAAATGCCCAACTGGGTGCCCCAAGTTCAGTCTCAAGGTGGCTGCATTAGCCACATACATGTGACCTGTGAGAGGCCACTGAAGTTTCCTCATGATCCAGGCAGTCCATCTCAGACTCCTGTCTGCCTCTGATGGGCATCTGACCACCGTGAAAATCAGCAGTCTGCCCTCAGTCAGAGGGGAATGAGGGTGAGTGGGTTAGGGACCATTTAAGATAAGAAACATGCTTCCTGAGGCCAGTGTTCCCAGCTGGGACGCTCGGGCAGCTATCTACACTGACAGAAAGCTATCAAGCCAGTGGCTAAAAGGATGCAATGTCCCAACATGACTGGATCAAGTACATCATTCCACGTTCACAAGTAACAGTGCAAACTATTCACAAGCGGAGAACATTATCAGAAAGAGTGAGAGATGAGGTAAATTGGTCATGGTTGGTTTCCCAGTCAAAAGAAAAAAAAGCCCAGCAGAACCAGTGCAACAAGGTCAATGCTCTGTGCCTGCAAAGGTTGACCAGATGATCTTGCAAATGGCCCATGCCATCCCCCTCAGAAGAAACCTTCCAAATAGATTTTCAAGTTTTAAAACAACAGTGCCATTGCTATTGTGGCATCCAATCAAGCTTAAGAAGCCAGTGGTGTTGAGGTGGAAGCTCCCTGTGTGGGTCCATTTTGTTTAATTTCCTTTATTATGCCCCCCCGAGAAGAAACGCAGCCAAGATGACCACTGTCTCATGAAATTTGGGGAATGACTCTCAGATCTGTGTGGGGTGCCTGCCCGGCCTGATTTCACCATTACCATGGTGCTTTCAAGCTTTCTGCATTTCCTGGCAATAGAGTTGGCTGAAGAATCTGCCATCTGTCATGGCATTTAAAAGATAAAAATGGAATCATAAATAGAGCCAGTTCTTCAGGAAAAAAAATAAAAAGTCCAACCAGCATGTCAAAATGGAGGACATTAGCATGTTCTTTTAGAACCCGGCTGCCAGCAGCTGAAGTCAGCTTGCTAATCACTTGGTGTCAGCTGTCCCAGAATGTGCTGCCAAATCCTTCTTCCAGGCCAGCAGCACCAAACAATACAGGAGAAATTTATGATTCACAAAATATTTTTGCAGAAGGTAAAATCTGACCATTAAACTCCCCTGTTTAATTAATGCTGCCATAGCTTACATTAAAAGTGAAGGGAGGAGGGAAGCTCTCTGCCACAAATTTATCTCTTCTCCCCAGCCAAATTCCTTGCCAGATTTAACAGCAAGCAACATAAATTTAGGTGATTAGATTGGTTGCATATATTTAATTTTTCAAAAGCACCATGATCACACTTTCATTAAAACAGCCTTTCGGCTTTGGTTGAACGCCACCTGACAAACAATACAACGGTTGGGTTAGTGAAATGACAAGATTAAAACAAGAGTCTTCAGCAGATGTGAGGCTCTTCCATTATAAATATGTAAAACTGCTGGCCAAACATCAGAAAGACACACACGGAGAAGGGTCCTTCCCACAGGTAAAGATTCTCCACGAGGTTTTTGGTACAGCCACGGATAATGGAAAGACCTCTCCACAATGAGCTCTCAGCCCACATTTATCTCTGATACTCAGCTATGTCAGTTTAGGTGACTTTTTGCCTCTTCAAGACTCACTCTTCTCACCCATAAAATGGGAACAAGACATCTCTCTCAAGGTGGTGGTGTAAGGCTTAAGAGCAATAATACTTGTATAAAAAGGGTCTAGTACACTGTTTGATGGGGCTTCTCAGGTGGCCCTAGTAGTTTAAAAAAACCCACCTGCCAAGGCAGGAGACATGAGACAAGGGTTCAATCCCTGAGTCGGGAAGATCCCCTGGAGGAGGGCATGGCAACCCACTCCAGTATTCTTGCCTGGAGAATCCCATGGACCGAGGAGCCTGGCAGGCTACAGTCCATAGGGTTGCAGAGAGTCAGACATGACTGTAGCGACTTAGCATGCACACACACACTGCTTGATCCATTACGAGTGTATCAAGACTAGCTTTCTTACACATAAATGAAGGGACTGGATTAAATCAGTGTTTTCCTACCCTTGCTGTTCATTGTCTCGATGAACCTGTTCCCTACTCTTGAGTCATTCAAACACCATCTTCACAATTTTTGCCATTTTCTGGTACTACTTGTATTCTTATTCCCTACTATTTTGCTTTATATCAACTCATTGTTCTTCTTAAATAAATGTACTTGAAAAGAAACCTTTTAACGACTAAAAAATCAAAGTTTTCACTCAAAAACGAAATCACCATAAACATGACAAAAATAAATACAAGAAACCAACTGTCTTTCATTCGCGCTAGACGTTGTTGGCCGATGGCTTGGAGCCTGAGGCCTGTACTCTCTTTGCTAAAAAGGGAAAAACAGTCCATACTGGAGAGCTGTTAAGGACATATGAGCACAGGCCGCCCGAGACTTCCTTCTAGAAACAGAAGGATTGAGAATATTAAAAAGGAGTTTCTCACTCGTGAATCTCTATGACTTAATGTCTCCTTCCTGGAGACAGCCAGAAAACGTCCTTTTGCATCTTTGTAGCACTAGTGGGAGTAATCACTCATTTTACAAAATTGAGTCACAGAGTTTCTGCTAAATGAAAACCTTGCCCAGAAGCTCTCTGTGCAAAACAAACTAAAAATCAAACCACCAACAAACTAAAAAAAACAAAATTATCTCAGTTAACTCGAGATGTGAGCTGCCGAACACCAACAATTCTGCCCCTTCATGTGCTGTCTGGGAGAGGACCCCAGAGACTCCTGTAAATTTTCAGACACCTCAGAACACACTGGGAACAATGGATTGTACCAGACTGGACATGGCTAGCCCCAACGGCATTGGAATCACCTGGAGAGCTTTTAAAAATACAGATTCCTAGGCCTGAAACTGGACTTACTAAGGTTGTCTCTTTGCAGTGAGGCCCAAGAATTTAAATTTTGTAAATCTCTCAGGTAACTCTCTTGAGAATCTAGAAACTTAGAAACTCCTTGGATGAATGATTTTATAAACACCCTCTAGTATGGATTTTCCAGTAGTCATGTATGGATGTGAGAGGTGGACAGTGAAGAAAGCTGAGCACCAAAGAATTGATGCTTTTGAACTGTGGTGTTGGAGAAGATTCTTGAGAGTCCCTTGGACTTCAAGAAGATCCAACCAGTCCATCCTAAAGATCAGGCCTGGGTGTTCATTGGAAGGACTGATGCTGAAGCTGAAACGCCAATACTTTGGCCACCTCATGTGAAGAGTTGACTCGTTGGAAAAGACCCTGATGCTGGGAGGGATTGGGGGCAGGAGGAGAAGGGGACGACAGAGGATGAGATGGCTGGATGGCATCACTGACTTGATGGGCATGAGTTTGAGTAAACTCCAGGAGTTTGTGATGGACAGGGAGGCCTAGCGTGCTGAGATTCATGGGGTCGCCAAGACTCAGACGCGACTGAGTGACTGGACTGAACTGAACTGAGAAACACTCAAGCACTGAATTCGTAATAAGATAGTGAGCAACCAAATGATTATCTGCTTGTTAAAAACATTTGTCTAAAGAAAAAAGGAGGTATTGGTCTAAACTTCCCTGGATTTTTTTTACCTAACTATACAACTCATCTTTTCAAATCATCATTCCAAATAGCAAAAAGGCAAGCAAAATAATCTTTACTGACATTTAAACATTGTTTATCATAGCAGACATACTGAATTAGATAAGATATATGATAGAGGAGAGTGGCATTTGGACATGGGTTTATCCATATACCTGATAGTTTATGGGAGCCTGTCAAATAACATAGGACTCTGCTACAGTTGCGTTATTTTATAGCATTCTTTTGAAGGCTGTATTCTGACATGATAAAAATCATAGTGGAGGACAGAAGCCTTGTGTGTATGGAAGATGAATCAATGCTCTCAGAGCCTCTTTCTTAATTGGAAAATTCAGGGTTAGATGTGCACCATGGCCCTCCAAAGGCTAGTCCAGGATTTCTGGGTTCTCAACCCAGCCCTGGGAATCTGTATTTATATCAAGAACCCCAGGTTCAGCCAGTTTTGATAAATGCTAAATGATAGACCCTCTAGAGTTTTTCTTGCTTTATGTGACTGGAAACAGATTTCAGTATTTTAAATGAATGTAGACTTTCATTAATGTTGTATCTTTGCCTTTTCAACAGATTGTTATTCCTCCCAGTGATTTATTTGATACAGAATCCTTGAACAGGTGCACAGCCCCCAATTATAACACTGTTTCTATGGGGAAATATGATCCACTTTATGACAACATGATTTATGATATAGTTACCCGAACACATTGTGTCAAAAGGCACTGTCTGCTTATGCCAAATGTTTACTAGCAAATTTCTTTTCCTTGGATAGAAAAACAGACTCAAATAAAGAGGTAAATTACTTTGCCACATCTCTCATTAGTGGAGATCCTCAGGTCTTCACATGTCTCTTCACTGAACAGCTTGTATGGAGATTTGCTTAGGTGTTTATTTTTAAAAAACAAGCCCTAATTTCTTGCCTGGCTACTACTGTCAGTTTAATTGTGCACCCTTCTCTCTCATCCATCGAGGCAGTGGATGAAGAGCAGATTTATCTCGGAGCTGGAAAAGGACATATTTTTCCCTGCCTTTGTTTTTCTAAGCATTCATTCAAAGAAGGCATTCTGAAAAGTTCCCTCAGGGCTCACCTGAACGTGTCTCTGTGGACAGCTGTCGTGCTCTTATCTACATAGCAGACTGTCTGTCCTGCTATATCCATTTGGCTGAAGCTTGTAATGGGGACCCCAGGATAGCGGACGTACTCAACCTGGCCAAATTGCGGTGGGGAGGTGATAACGTAGAGAAGCTCCTCAGGCTTGTCTGTTCCATCCACAGCAAGGAGAGTGGTGGTCGTCAGGAAGCCTCTGTCACCTTTAGACACCACAAGTGGTTTTGCCAGGATGACAATATCACCTGTGTGGCAGAAGAGATGGTGGTCAACATTTGAAAAATAAAACATCCACGGTGAAGGTAAAAAGCAAAGTCAAACTGAGCAGAAATCAAAATCTCAACTCTAGGATAAGAATAAAGACACAGATGTAGAGAACGGATGTATTGACATGAGGGGCAGCAGAGACAGGGGTGAACTGGCAGATTAGGTTTGCCATAGAAACATGCATATGCATGTGTGCTCAGGTGCTCAGTAGTGTCTGACTTTCCGCAACCCTACGGACTGTAGCCTGCCAGGCTCCGCTGTCTGTGGGATTCTCCAGGCAAGAATACTGGAGTGGGTTGCCATTTGCTCCTCCAGGGGATCTTCCCAACCCAAGGATTGAACCTGCATGTCCTGTGTCTCCTGCATTGGCAGGTGGATTCTTTACCACTGAGCTACCTGGGAAGCCCATACACTACCATGTGTAAACATAGCTAGTGGGAAAGCTGTTGTATGGCGCAGAGCACTTAGCTTGGGGCTCTGTGATGACCTATATGGGTGGGATGGGGGGTGCTGTTGCTGGGAAGGAGGTCCAAGAGGGACAGGATATATGCATACATGTACACATAGAGGGGGTTCACACTGTTGTAAGGCAGAACCTAATACAACATTGAAAAGCAATTATACGCCAATGAAAAAAATATTTAAGAAGCGACAAAAAAAATGCTAATATGATATAGGAAGGTTTCTATGACTGGGATTAATCAAAGGATTTGGCCAAAGACATGGGGAGATATCACAGAGAAGGTACAACACATAAGGCCAATAAAGATGCAAGATATGCTCAATCTCATGAATAGTTAGGGAACTACAGATTAAGACCACAATAAATTGCCATCTCACATCGCTTTGATAGGCCAAGATGTGGAAGGCTGAAGACAGCAAGTGTTGAAGGGGATGTAGAATCTTGCATACAGTTCTAGTTAGAGTGTAAACTGGTACACAACCTAGAATTATTTTGTAAAGAGTTGGATACTCACATATGCCTTGACCCAGTGATGCCACTCCAGTGGTGTGCTGGAAACATATGCACTTGTACCCAGGAGGCCTGTGCTAGAAAGGTCATGGCAGCACTGTTTGTAACTGAAAACACTGGAGACAACCCAGATGCCTTTTCAGAAGGTGAATGTAAAAACAAGCTGTGGCCTATTCATACAGTTGAATTTTGCAGAGTAGCAAAATGAATGCACTAGAGCTACATGCAGTCACACAGAGGTAGCTTATTAACATGTATCAGTTGAGTGAGCAAGTCCCAGAGAACTATAAACAAAAGCAAGAAACTTAACACAAAATTCAGGATGGTGGCTTTCTCTGGAGGATGGAACGGGTAGATAGGTAGATTCTGATACTGCAATATTCCAGTTCTTGTATGTATGGTGGCTGCACAGGTGCTATTATATGTATTTAAAAGACTCTACGAGTGAATGTCTGAACGAGCAAAGAAGAAGTTGATCACACACAGACAAAGATACAGAGCTTCATAAATTAAAGGTTATATCAAAGTTTGCTCACCTGAGGTTCATCAAAAAATGATCATAATTAAAATACCCTTGAGCTAGGTATACTTTGTGCTAGGTAAGGGATAAAGACTCTTAAAACTTTACACCAACATTGTGATAGGCCATTGCCAAGTGTCTAGGCTATAAATGAGGAAACTAAGGTGTACAAATGTTACCAACATGGTAATGATTATACAATTAGGAAACATAGAGCTAGAATTTATACCCAAGCCATCTGACCCAAGAGCACACACTCAAACATGTCACTATTTTGCTTATGCTCTTTAATACTGGAAAAGACCCTGATGCTGGGAAAGATTGAAGGCAGGAGAAGGGGAAGACAGAGGATGAGATGGTTGGGTGGCATCACCGACTCAAAAGACATGAGTTTATGCCAGCCCTGGGAGTTGTTGATGGACAAGGAAGCCTGGCAGGCTGCAGTCCATGGGATCACAAAGAGGCAGACACAACTGAGCAACTGAACTGAACTGACTCTTTAATATATATATAAGGAATTTTTATAAACCAAAACTAAAAGGGTAAATATCCCATAGGAAATATGTGTGAAATAAATGTCAGGTCATTTCTAATTAAATATACAGTCAATAAGATTTTGAAAAGATATTTAGTCCTATAAAGAAATACAAAATGAAAAGAAAACATCAAGGAGGTATAATTTTGCTCCGGGAGTTCTCAATGAGGGACAATTTTGCCTCCTTTCGAGGGGACATTTACCAGTGTCTGGAGACATTTTGTTATGCTATCTGAGGGGAACTACTGGCTTCTATAGGTCCATGTAGTCAAAGTTATGGTTTTTGCAGTAGTCATGTACGGATGTGAGAGCTGCACTATAAAGAAGACTGCTGCTGCTGCTAATAAGTCGCTTCAGTTGTGTATGACTCTGTGCGACCTCATAGACGGAAGCCCACCAGGCTCCCCCATCCCTGGGATTCTCCAGGCAAGAGAAAGAAGGCTGAGTGCTGAAGAATTGATGCTTTTGAACTGTGGTTCTGGAGGAGACTCTTGAGACTCTCTTGGACTGCAAGGACATCAAACCAGTCAATCTTAAAGGAAATCAGTCCTGAGTACTTGTTGGAAGGACTGATGTTGAAGCTGAAGTTCCAACACTTTAGCCACCTGATGCAAACAGCCAATCCATTCCTAGCATCCAGACCCTGATGCTGGGAAACATTGAAGGCAGAAGAAGAGGGTGACAGAGGATGAAATGGTTGGATGGCATCACCAACTCAAAGGACATGTACCTGGGCAAATTCTGGGAGATGGTGAGGGACAGGGAAGCCTGGCATGCTGCAGTCCATGGGGTTGCAAATAGTCAGACACGATTTGGCAATGGAACAATGACTAACTTCTAATAGGTAAAGACCAGTTCAGTTCAGTTCAGTTGCTCATTCATGTCCAACTCTTTGTGACCCCATGGACTGCAGCATGCCAGGCTTCCCTGTCCATCACCAACTCCCGGAGCTTACTCAAACTCATGTCCATTGAGTCGGTGATGCTATCCAACCATCTCATCCTCTGTCATCCCCTTCTCCTCCTGCCTTCAATCTTTCCCAGCATCAGGGTCTTTTCCAATGAGTCAGTTCTTCATGTCAGTTGGCCAAAGTATTGGAGTTTCAGCTTCAGCATCAATCCTTCCAATGAATATTTAAGACTGATTTCCTTTAGGATGGACTGGTTGGATTTCCTTGTAGTCCAAGGGATTCTCAAGAGTCTTCTCCAACACTACAGTTCAAAAGCATCAATTCTTCAGCGCTCAGCTTTCTTTATAGCCCAACTCTCATATCCATATGTGACTACTGGAAAAACCATGGCTTTGACTAGAAGGACTTTTGCTGGCAAACTAATGTCTCTGTTTTTTGATATGCTGTCTAGGTTGGTCATAGCTTTTCTCCCAAGGAACAAGCATCTTCTAATTTCATGGCTGCAGTCACCATTTGCAGGGATTTTGGAGCCCCCCAAAATAAAGTCTCTTACTGTTTCCATCATTTCACCATCTATTTGCCATGAAGTGATGGGACCAGATGCCATGATCTTAATTTTCTGAATGTTGAGTTTTAAGCCAACTTTTTCACTCTCCTCTTTCACTTCCATCAAGAGGCTCTTTAGTTCTTCGTTTTCTGCTGCTAAAAATTCTATGGTGCACAACAAAGACTTACATATTCCAAAATATTGATATTGCCATAACTGGAAAACCTTGTTTTAGATGATCAAATTAGTCTTTTTCATATATTATGCTTTTTAACTCAAAATGCAACTTAAGTTCAATGTAGAATCAGCAGTCATCCTAATGTTGCACCAAAACCTGAGCTGCAGATGCTTCAGAGGGAGTTAAGATGAATACATCAAAGAATAAAGAAGAATGAACAAAGCCAGGAAACGAAATTCACCCACAAGATTAAGGGCAGAAGATAGAGCTGAGTGGAGGAAAAATATCTAGGTATTGCCTGAACCCAGTTTTTCAGCACTGTTTTTCACATTAGTCAGAGTATGGATGAGGGTCAACTATAGGCAATGTCATTCTAAACTTCTCTCAAAGATGTCTGAGTCATTTTTGCCACCGTGCAAATCAGAAGTCATGGCACAATGGGAAAGCATAAAGTTATTTATAATGGCTCCCAAAAAGTGTTCAAATATGCTAAAGTTAGGGTCTAATTTAGTCTAACAATTCAGTATAATTTTATTCAGACATGAACAATTTAGATTATAAAGTTGCACTGCAACCTGAGAAAATTTCCTCCAAAAGAAGAAAGGAAGGAAAAAAAATCAAAGCCATGAAGAAGGAGGAGGAAAGAAGGAAGGATAGGATTCTGTACAGAGATAAAAAATACCACCAAATTAACAAAAAAAAAATTCTGAACTACTGAAAGTTTCAACCGATTACAGTGTCTACTTGATTAAGTTTTCACAAATCCTTTTAGAAAATAATCACATGCCCGTTGTAGCAGAGACTAGGGAGGATGTCACCAGCCTCGGTACTTTTTCTTCTGGATGTACTGTTCAGTTTCCACCGCCCAGCCTCCTTAAGCATTCAGCCACCGGGATGTATAGAGGGCAAGTAGCCTACTTCCAAGCCTAGCCCATGAAATTCTCCCATTTTCCTCCAAATGCCCATGTGTGCATGCACAGCCATGCATGACTCTTTGCAAGCCCATGGACTATAGCCCACCAGGCTCCACTGTCCATGGGATTCTCCAGGCAAGAATACCGGAGTGGGTTGCCATTTCTTCCTTCAAGGGATCTTCCTGATCCAGGGGCCAAACCCATGTCTCCTGCATCTCCTGCACTGACAGGAGGATTCTTTACAATGGCACCACGTGGGAAGTCCATTGTCATCCACATCTCACTCCCAAAGTGACTCCGAGGCCTTCAGAGACAAAGAATCCCCTGTCTAGAAAGAATCCCCAGGTGCGTGTGTGGAACAGAACACTTCTATACTCCCCAGGGAATGCACCATGCTAAGAATGACAGGGTAGTCTGCTGCCCTAATACATATGTTGTCTGCCCAGATATTTCACTTATATTGCATTTTGCCTGGACAAGTATTTATGAAGAATGTAGTCTTACTTTTGCAAACAGAAATAAATGTGTACAGTAACATGAACTTAGAATCTTCAAGGAAATAAGCAAATAAAATATATAGTCTTCCCCCTCAAAAAAAAAAAAAATCAAAATCAGTCAATCTGGCTTAAAATTTGTTTAAAAAAATTCAGAACAGCTGCAATTTTACCACAAACATGAAGTAAAACTTTAACTGTACCTAAGCATCCAATTTAATTTAGCTCTGAGCTTTCTGGCAGCCAAGGCAAAAAAAAAAAAGCATTGTTAATCTGTCAATCAAACATGTACTAAGGATCTAAGACTTTGCTTGATCCTGAGAATATATAGATCTTGGGCTATACAGATGAATGAGACAGGATCTTTACTCTCCTCACACAAGCTCTAAGTGAAAGTATACAGTAGTCACAGTTGAGAATCAAAGACCTACTCTCTCCCTTGCTGAGCTTTCAGTACTTTTTTTGCTCTCCTTCTGACACTTATGTGCTGTTGAGTCCCACCATGCAAATGGTCTGCCTAATTAATTCAAGAGAAGCTTACTATCAGGACTTCCCTGGTGGCCCAGTGGCTAAGATTCTGTACTCCCAATTCAGGGGACCTGGGTTCAATCCTTGGTCAAGGAACTAGATCCACATACTGCATATGAGAGTTCGCCTGCTGCAACTAAAGATCCTGCATGTTGCAACAAAGACCTGGTGCAGCCAAATAAATACAAAATAATTTTTTTTTAAAAAAAGAGAAAATCGTGTTATCTTACAGCATTCTCCCTCATCCCTAAAGAGTATGTGTTAGCACTTTCAAAGTGAAAAGAGTAACAACTTTCAACCTTTTCAACAACAAAATTCCTTTTTATTATTTAAAATTTTTAAAAAATATATTAATTTCTATTTCCTTTTTCATTAGTGTATTGGAAATCTTTTCCCTTTCAAATTCTGTTTTCAAGTAATCATTCAATTCCTGAAGATAAAACTAGAGTTGGTGCATTGTTTTGTAAAATTTTCCTTAAAGCATAAAACCTTGACAGTTAAAGTAACCTGTGCAGTCATATTGCAGACAAGGCTGGATTTTTCATGGGCTTTTTGAAATACTGAAAATAACACATGAATTGGCTACTCTTGAAAACCAGGCAAAACAAGTGAGGAGCCCAAGGATCAAATCATAACTGATGGAATTTCAAGTCTAAAGGATGGAAGGGAGAAAGGAAAGGAGGGAAGGAGGAAGAGAGGGAGAGAAGATGGGAGAGGTTTACACCAGTGCACTTCTGCTGTATAAGTCTGTCCCGATAAAGCCCGCTAGAAATGCTTTACCTTTCCCCATATCCTTGATGGTGATGTCACAGTCAAAGGCCGGTGACCTATGGTCACCATCCCAGAGGTAGAAGGTGAAGCTGTCTTGGTTCTTGGAGTCCATGGCCCCGGTGTGTGTATATCTCAGCAAGTTCAAATCCACTTCTTCCTGAGTGCATTTCATGCCAGGGTACAGAGGGACCCAGTCCCTCCCTATCTGAAAGATGCCAGAATTAGTCAGCTGCCCAGGTTTCCCTTCCTCCCAAGGTGTGTTAGTGAACATCTTCCATATCCTCTGAAAACTTCCAATATAAACAATATTTCAGGGAAACCCCAGATTCAATTATTTTGCCATTCTACCTCATATTTTCCATTGAAATAAATGTATTGAAATCATTTCAGACCTTGGGGGGAAAAACTAGCTGTAAGCAAAGAATTTTTGGCAAAGTCATGTGGCAATTCAACTGCAGTGCTACTAAGGTATTTATCATAAGCCATCATAGCTGATTAAATATTTCAATTGAGGAGAGCAGGTGGGTAATTGAGCTGTTGGAATTGATTCTTTAAAAATTAAACGTGTTTCACTTGGGATTTCCTCTTTTCTTTTTAGTTCATATCATTGTCCAACTAATAAAATCTGTATTTCGAACCAGTTTGTTACTGGAGTTATCTGAAGTAGATAAAACACAAACAGAATGGGTGTATTTACTGTCCCTATGTTTTTCAGGTTTCCTAAAGACCAAAGAAAATGATCAAAACTTCTATTATTCCCTACATTTATATCCTGAGTCAGCACAAAAATAACTACAAATATCATATATGTATTGTTAATTATACTCTTCTAAAAATAACCCAGCATTATTTAAGCATATATTCTATACAGAACTCAGTGCAGAAACTGTGGCATTTTCAATGAAAAGAGGTCTTTATGTTGAGAGAGAACTAACAACTGAGAGTATTATAAAATGCAGTAATAATAAATGTGTCTCTGATTAATAATTCTGTTGTTATTCTCTTAAGATGTATAGATTTCCCTAAGAGTAGCTTGTAAAAGTCATCTGACATAATTCAAGAAAAATGTCATCTTAAAAATTTACTATTTGATATTACCTCTAGTGCTTTTCCTATGTTTGAAGAGACTGTAACAGAAATTTAAACATTTGTTTTTTATTTCCCTTGACACATTATTTCACATGCCCACCTCTCCCCTCACCATGTTACCACTTCCTTTTGTCACTCTATCTGATAAAGTTCCCTCCTTTTTTATGTTTATGCCCAGCTGATGTTTACACATAGGTATGCTCTGCCCCAGTTCTCACTGGGTGAAAGCTAATTATATTCTAATAATTAAGTTCATTGTTTGTTTGCATTATAAGGTCTATTTGAAAATTTAATTTTTAAAGCAGACACTCTTCAGGTTTTAAACCAGACAGCCTGTAATCTATTTAACTTTTTTTTTAATAGTCTTTTCCCAGAAAGTAAATACAGAAGAAGATACATTTTACTTTCCCTCATCTCCATCTAATTAATTCCCTACTTGCATTCCCAAGTGTGGGCTTTGACTTGACAAAATCCATCTGCAAGTCCCCAAAGAGGAAGAAAATAAGAGTTGGACTCAAGGTGGGTAAAATGCAAGATAGTCAACAAGAAAACAAACATGCACGAGGAAGTCCGAGAGGCCTGGTCCCTGGTTTGGAGAGACTTGGAGAACCCCCTAGGGAGCTGGGAGAGAACTCCATGGCGCCACATTGGGAACCTGGACCCATCTGGATTTTTACGTAACCAAAAACACTTCTGCTCCCATGCCACCCAAATGTGTGAGCTCTCACTGTATTTCTGCTTCATTACTCTCTGAAATGAAATAAGGCCACAGCTGCACCTCAGTTTAAATCAGTGATTTCTCTTCACTTCGATTCTCTATGGTGCCCACAATCTAAGACAATCAAGCTGTTCCACACAGAATACGTCCTTGCTGCTATTATCAGGCTGTGTCTACATTTTATTCAAAGTTAAGCATTCAAATAATCACATAGACATTTTGATGAGTTACTCGAGTGACCTTCTCAAGTGACAGATCTGTAATTTGTATTGAGTTGATCCTTGGGCATCACATACAAAGTCTGAACTAGTCTGGTGAACACCATTTGTTAAAAGACTATCTTTTCTCCACTGCTTGGTCAAAAATCGGTTTGCCACACTTGTGTGGGTCTATTTCTGAGCTCTCAGAAATAGAGATATCTGATTCCCTGGTGGCGCAGGCAGTAAAGAGTCTGCCTGCAGTGTGGGAGGTGGAGTTCGATCCCTGGGTCGCAAAGGTCCCCTGGAGAAGGAAATGGCAACCCAGTCCAGTATTCTTGCCTGGAGAATTCCATGGATGGAGGAGCCTGGCAGGCTACATGTAGTTCATAGGGTCACAAAGAGTCGGATACAACTGAGCTATTTCACTTTTACTTTCGTTCTGTTCCATTGATCTATTTGTTTATTCCTGTACCAAACATACACTGTCTGGATTAGTATAGTTATATAGTCAGTCTTGAAGTCTGGTAGTGTCAGTCCTTGAATTTCATTCTTCTATATTGTGTTAGCTATTCTGGGTATTTTGCCTCTCCAGAGAAGCTGTAGAATCAGTTTGTTGATATTCAAAACTGCTCTAAAGAATAAAGCCCATTTTTTAAAATAAAAATCTGATGGAAATAAAGGTATCTCAAAGTATGCCTGATTTCTCATCAGAAACTAGACAACTTGCTTTCCCCCGTAACTTCCTATCCTCCAATTTAGGTACAATCCTAAGGAAAAATGAGCAGTGAAAAACCGTGATTTTGGTTGAATTTACCCTGAAATGAGTAGGTAAATTTAGAATAGTGTGAGCTCACTCCAAAGTAGGGAAATTAGAATTTCTACTTTTGGGCCAAATATGATTACGACAGAATAAATTCAGTTATGCAAATCTGTGCATTGAAAAAATTTAAACCTGTTACAGTCAATCTGAAAAATAAAAGTAAAAATGCGACCAACCTTAAGTTGAAGTTGCCCATTTTGGGGAAGTCTTTCAAATAAATAGTAAATCTTCTCCCTGGGTGAGTCTTCATCTATGGCTGAGAGAACAGCACTAGAAATAATACGAGTTTCACCCATATTCATTGTAATTTCAGCCTTCCTGTAAAAAAGATACCTGGGTTGATACCGAAACAGAAGACATTGCTTTAACAGGGGGCAGTCATAATGATTATTACAGTGCTCAAGCTTCAAAAATTAGGGAACGATTTTCAGTCTCCAAAGTACTAAACATGATGAGTCAGTCTTGTGAAACCAGCTCTCATTTCACCTTACCTGTGAAAGTGCTGAAAACATTTAGCCAGGATTGATGAGTATGGCATGAGGTATAGACTTTATAATTTTATATTAAAACTTGTTTTATAAACTGATATTTTTCCAAAATTTTATTTGATACAAATACAACAGCAGCTCCATGAAGTAAGTGGGCTAGGTATTCTCCTTCTAATTTTACAGACAGAAACTTAAAAAGCTGAAATGGCTTACTCACAGGTATTCTGGTACCCTTTATGATAGACCATTATGAATTTGGTGATATTCAGGCAATCTGTAGCCCTCTACATTGCTCTTTCTCTTTGATAATCTTCTGGATAACTAGCATTCTAGCATTGTTTTCACAGCAATTCATCTTTTCCAAGTGCCGCAGCTGCCTGGCCAGCTCCTGGCATCTTGAAGAGAAGGCTGGGGCAGGGAGCAGCTGCTACTTCTACCAGAGAAGCTGCTTCTGCGGTTTCATGTGTCCTGTAAAGGGTGACCGCCTTCATAGCCAATATTGCCATTTTCCCTGGTCTCACCAAACTAAAGAGGGGATTTCTTTCCACCTGTTGTTTTTTGTTATTGGTTTTGGTCATCACACATGAACTAACTGTGACACTTTGTTTCTGAGAAAAACTGGGAAGTCTCCTTGGGATTAAGATCAAGGACATTTTTGTAGCAAACTGACCATTCTCAACAGCCTTCCAGTCCTCTGCTGAGAAGTCAAAGCCCAAATACCTCAGTTCTAACCTTACTAGGTTTCTCTTGCCTCCTCAGAACTGACATCTTCACTGGTAGTAGGAGGCAAATTTTGCTCTCCTCTTTACAAGAGACTATAGTACCACTGAGATAGGAGATAGATGGTAGGAGATAGATGGGCCCCTGGGCTGAACAGCTGGTGTTTGTCAAGTGGAGTAAAATTGCAGCTTTGTTCTCACCCAGACACTCCAAGGACAAAGCTAGTGGCAGAAGCTGAGCACTGCTGAAGTAAAGAGACAAGAGGACCAATCCTGAGGTCAAGGAAAACTTCTCTGTCTGCACAAATGCAGGAAGACTCCTTGGTGGTCAAAAGACAGGGCGCACCACCTGTGTAGACATGTACCCACAAGCGTCTGCAGTGGACTCCATCTTAGTAAAAAGGTGCG
Source organism: Odocoileus virginianus (assembly GCF_023699985.2). NCBI lineage: Eukaryota > Metazoa > Chordata > Mammalia > Artiodactyla > Cervidae > Odocoileus > Odocoileus virginianus. Next base: position 31,286,710 of record NC_069691.1, read on the forward strand.
CACACATGTTGGGGAGAATCCTTGAACAGGTCACATATGGGAAAAGAAACAAGATAATTGGCCAAAGGTAAACATAGATCTGGAAGCACTGTCCTATGTAAGTGATTTAAATCACCTCTTTACTGCACTCCTCCTCATTAGGGTGGACACATACCCTTTCTCTCCAGGTGTGTATTTCTCCCTTGCTTCACTCTTAAACACCCAAAATGATTCTCTATGTCCCATATGCTATGCTGTGTCTCTGATAATAAACTTTGTACCTGTTGTTACAGTTTTAGCCTCCTTGAGAAACGCATTTTTCAATAAGGATAAGAGCCAGAGTCACTTTGCTTCTAGCCTCCAGACCCTTGTTGTCTAGTGGTGAGGCTTCCTCATTTTCATCCAGGCTACCCAGGTTCAATTCTGGGGCAAGAGACTAAGATCTTTCTTCAGGAACACTCATTGCTCTCTCTCCAAGATCAACATCATTCTAGGAGGCTAGAATGATGGTTTGGAGCTTATGGAGATTAGTGGTGACTTTATTTATTTATTTTTTGGGCCTCACATCTTGTGAGTTTTAGTTCCCAGACCAGGTATTGAATTCCAGCCTCTGGCAATGAATGCATGGAGCCCCAACCGTTGGACCACCAGGAAATTCCCAGTGGTGCTTTTAATAGAAATAGATGAACTGAAACAGGAAGCCAATACAATGAAGATGATAAGGAGTCGGGTAGAGAGAAATGGTCAGAAATAAATGTCAGAGGGTTCAAGAGAGAAGAAAGTGCATCACCATGTGTTACCCTGAAAGGGACAAAGGCTTAGTGTAGGTAATTTATTTGGGAACTGACCTCAGGAACAAGTGAAAGGGAGGGGCACTAACAAGGTCCGGCCAGATGAGAAAAGCCATTAGATTTGGTGGGAAAGCCATTAGATTTGGAGACAGTTGGCAGAAATGGAAGAAGCAAGCACAAGCTATTTCTTCAAACAGTTTGGCACTGAGATGAATGAAGAACTGGGTCACCATTGTAGTCTAAAATGAAGATATCTGCTAGCAATGATGATAGCAACTGACATTTATGAGAACTTACTATGGACTAACCAGTCTTTCAAATACTTTTACATATTTTAATTCATTGAGCCCTCTCAACAACCACATGAAAAGGATACTTTATTACCCTCATTTACAAAGAGGTTGACAAAGAGGTAGCAAGAGGTTAAGTAATACATTCAATATCAAATCAGGGCCTGCCTAGTGGCTTAAATGGTAAAGAATCTGCCTGAAGTATGGGAGACCTGAGCTTGATCACTGGGTCAGGAAGATCCCCTAGAGATGAGAATGGCTATCCACTCCAGTATTCTTGCCTGGAGAGTTCCATGAACAGAAGATCTGAGTGGGCTACAGTCCATAGAGTTACAAAGAACATGACTGAAGAACTAGAACTTTCACTTTCTTTTCCCCCCAAGATCACACTACCCACAAGTGGCTGAATCAAGACAGTTTGGCTCCAGAATTTGCTCCCTTCACTATTAACTATATCCCTGTGTCTTGTTAGCAGAAGGAATGAAAAGGGAAGAGACGGAAGATGCAGTTGAGAAAAAATAATGGAGCCTGTTCTGAGAGAAGGCAAGAGGTGATATGCTCAAGGACACATATGGAAGGGAAAAGAAGAAAAGGGGAAAAAAAGGAGAGATTTCAAAGCAGGCTGAAGGAACTTTGGTGATTCTGTAGATGAAGCTATGCCAGGAAGTTTAATGGCAAGAACCTAGCAAGAAATAGTAAATCAGATAAGATTGAATGAGTGCCTTAAGTCATTTTACCTTTCTGGTCTCAGCTGTCTTAGTGAAGAAAACAATAGCTAATTCACACAATTTTGGTGAGGATTTAAATAAATATATGTGAACAAATCCAGCACACTGTTGCATAGAAAGTATTTAATAAACATTATTTTTCACCTCTCTCCCTCTTTCATAGATAAAGTGAGGTCATCAGAAAGGGGCTTTTTACTGCCAAAATATCTTTCAGATTTTCAATTTTATAAATTAAGATTATACTAATCGAACATTCCAGCTAGAAAATAAGGAAATAGTATGTGTATCGCTGATTCATTTTGCTGTACAGTGGAAAGTAGTTTTAGTCACTCAGTCATATTTGACTCTTTGCGATCCTATGGACTGTAGACTGCCAGACTCCTTTGTCCATGGTATTCTCCAGGTAAGAATATTGGAGTGAGTAGTCATTCCCTTCTCCAAGGGATCTTCCCAACCCACGAATCAAACCTGGGTCTCCTGTAGGTGGATTCTTTACCATCTGAGCCACCAGGGAACACAACATTGTAAAGGAACTATAATCCAATAAAAATAAATTTAAACAAATAATTATTCCTTAAATAAGGAAAAAAGTTTCTGAAGAAAGATGAGTTATAAGCCCAGAAATCAATACAATTTGAAAAAATTTTTATAAATACACAAATCCTAAGGATACACACACAAAAATTTCCTATTGAATACTCTTAGTCAAACTGATGTCTGAGATGCAACTCTCCAAAAAAATTATCTCCAGCATCCAAGGACCTCAGTGGCCATAAGGAAACAGCAAGATAAGGAAGGGATTTCTTTCTTTTCTGTAAAGTGGAGGAGACTTTGGGAGTTTACACACTTTCAAGAAGTTGTTCACTTCCTAATAAAAACTTAGACCGTCTACTCAATGCCCATCACGCTACACCATTGACATGGTCAAAGAGTGACCAAGAAGCACACAGCTCCCTCGATCTAGGACGTTAGAAGAGTTGGGCTTCCTAAAGTTTTAACCTTTAGTTAACCTTTTAGTTCTCTACAGTTGCCAATGATAAGAGAAATGGCTGGAACTAAAGAAATATAACTGATGAAGATTCTGTATCTATGATCAAACTGATCAGGTACTGAGAAAGGTTGCAATGAATAATATCAGTACATAATTTTTAAAAGGTGATCATCTTGACCTCAGGTGGCAACAAGATATTGATCCATATGGGACACAGAAAAGGACTGGAGGACAATGAAATATGAAGATGGAAAAAATCATGGCAATATATTTCCCTCAGCCACTCTTAGCTCAAAGCTTAATCAAATACACAGTAAGGACTGTCTTCAGTTGTATTATCACACTTTAGTTCAATTTATTTATTAACTACTCTCTGGCTTGTGTGTACGTGTATATGTGCATGTGCTTAAATATTTAGCACACTGTTCATTCTGTATTGTATGTATGGTCATTTTGAATTACTGACAACTAAATAGAAGTTTTAGAGGAAAACCAAATAATTAAAAGGCTAATTTGAGAAATTTTAAGGAGGAGTTATGTTAACTAACATTTGCACTGAAGGTTCTAGGTGCTTAAGTCCGTGGGAAAGTTGCAACAGGCAGGAATTGTTAAAGACTTCTCTCTGAAGGAAATACATTACACTTGCATCTAGTATTCCAGACTTTAGAACTTCATATAGAATCTCAAATGGACTCTTTTCAGGTAACTTACTTGCTCAGCATTGGTTTTGCATCATTAACTGGGGTGACCTCTACAAAAATGGTTTTAAGTATTTTATGTTTCCCATCTGACACCTGGATTGTAAAGTCATCAGCAAGACTCTCTGAATCATCATGCATGTACATCAACCTCATTCCTGGACAAAGGGAAGAAAGAGAGAAAGTAAATCTTTCTTATGATTAAACCATTTCAAAACCTGTCACAAGTAATTTGTTTTAATTTCCAAGGCATTGTTATTAGCATGAGCTCATTAATCAGCACAATAAGGTAAAATCAAACTATTTTATAAAGTAAGAGTAAACTCTAGTTCATTAAAAGTTCCTATTTAAATAAGTTAGTATTTGATAAGGGTCTTACTTAAAGTCATTGAGGAAAAATATATTATTCAATAAACCAAAAGAGAACAATGGTGACAGGGTATTTAAATGAAACAAAAAATTAGTTCATTACTTAGGGGAATTTGTATTTAGATCCCTACCTCAAGCCAACAATCAAAATAAATCTTAGGTGAATCAAAACTTAAATAAGAAACTATTTTTAAAGCCTATATAACATTCACATGGAAAAAATGGAACTTTCATATGTAGCTGGGAGAAAAGTAAAATGATGCAGCTATTTTGGAAAACAGTTTGACAGAGTTTTAGGTTTGATCCCTGGGTCAGGAAGATCCCCTGGAGAAGGAAACAGCAATACACTCCAGTATTCTTGCCTGAAAAATCACATGGACCGAGGAGCCTGGCAGGCTACACTTCATAGGGTCACAAAGAGTTGGACACATCTGAGCACATGAGCATATGGGATAAGATCAATTTTTCAAAAACAGTAATGAAAAAATACTTTAGGTTGCTCTTTCAATGTGTCATTTCCTTAAAGAGCAAATTAGCACCTCAGAGAATAATGAATTATTATAGGTTGTTCTATATTTGTTTCAAATGTGGAGGTTTTGACAGACAAATCTCTTTAAATTTAGTTCCATAATCTCAATAGTTTTTAAAAGGAATTTTTTTATTATGTGATTAAAATCTTGGGGTAAAATACCAAAATTCAAAAATATTATTTTTACTGATGCTCTTAAGGTGAAAGAAAAGACACTATTTCTTTTTCAATTACCCGCTCTGTCTAGCTGAGACTGTATGCTCTGCATTAATCCAGAGCCCAGAGAAAACCCTTGAGAGGTAAATGAATATAGGCAAAGGCCATTTCTTCAATTCCTCTTTCTGTGGTTTATTACTATCTTTTCTGGGTTAAATTATAAAATCAACAACAACAAATTGAAATGAAACATGATATACCATTCTTGAGAAGTTCCATGGAAAAGTTGTAGACAAGTTCATACTTCTGGTCAGGGCTGGCTGATTGCTTATATTGAAAAAAGTTTCTGCTAAATGCCCTATTGATGAGGAGGCCATGACGTGGTTTGTGAGTGATACTGAACAGCAAGGGGTTCTTGGGAATGTCCCGGTCAGTAACACTGATGATGGAAGAATCCAGCTCTCTCATCTGACCCTCACACACCTAAACAAAGACAAGAGAAGTCAGCCACATGTGAAATGAAACCTGTCTTTCTTTTGGCAAAAAGCTCAAAAAATAATTTTAAGAGATCCCCACAAATTTTCCATGAGGTTTGTGTGTAATGAGTCCTAAAAAGAAATTGCTAGTTTAACATGACCTTAGAAGACAATAAGACATCTATTCATCTTTTTCATGTGTTTTTCTGAAGATTTCAAAGCACTTTATTCATTTCCATGAAGGACTAAGGATCTAAATAAATAAGGAAATAAATAAATATAAATATATATATATACACATAATCTCATATATATGATTCATAATTCAAAGATCAGGGACTAAAGCAACCAAAAGGATGCTTGCTTTCTGGAAGCCACAGAGTTCAGTTGTAAAACTGGGTGTAGACCCTGGCTGTCCTAACCTGCCATTTTAACCTCTGCACCTTGCTGCTCTCACCGTTCTTCTTTTCTGCTTTACAAATGGCATAGATATCTGCTACACACACGGCGGGGTGTTAGGTATGTTTAATTTTCATCATTGCAGCAAACACTGCTATATCTCAGTTACAGTTAACCACAGTTGAGAGGATGCTCCTGGATACACAACAGTATATATTTTAATGCTGGGTCCCTGATCTCTTCTCTGTCCTCACACCACTAATTCGCCTGAACAACCCCATATTCCACTTCAAGTTTCATAATCCCTTAAGCATAAAGAGACCTGAATGTTTTTCACCTCATGTAGGATCAAGTTATTTAGAAACATTTGTACCATTAACATGGTGCTTAGTCATCTTCATCTTCTTTTTCTCATAGCAAGGGAACAAAAAAGTATTTCTGCTTCCTACTGTGAAATACAGCAAAATCTAAATAATATGAGTATATAAGTTTAGTATGTGTTTATTGGGCATGTACAGAATCACTGTAAGAATATGAATATTCTAAAGAATCAAAGTCCAGATGAGACTGTGATGTCCTGTTCATCATTAATTATAAGACAAGGAAGAAAATATCTAGCTCTACTAAATACAGATAAACAAGAAGTAGGAGAGGGTGGAGGAATCCAGGAATGTCTTTGTGGCTGAGTGGACATTTTAGATTTGAAGAAGACATGGGCTTTAGACTTGTGAAAATACTCTCTCTTCAGCCTCTCTTGAGGACTTTGAAAAGAGCCTTCCTACAACTACTTGCATGTACATAACAAGAATCATAATATCTGACATTTAGGCTAAAATTATGCTGGTTCCCTTTTATCTGGCCTACATTCTAAAAACTGAGATGGCATAATAATTTAATGCACTGTGATAGAAGTAGGGAATCATCTTTGATAGTAACTTGCATTTTTCTCCAAAAACTTTAATAAAGCAACCTAAAAAGGATGTTCTAATCATCTTTCTTTATAAAGCTCGGAACTCCTGGACTCACTGTATGGCAAACTTTCCCATTTACAAAATGGTAAATTCATTCACAAGATGACTGGGAAATTTTATCAAAAGAATGTGAGATTTTTCTTTGCACATTCAATAATTTATTGAGACTATAAATAAAAGGTTTAGATAAATAGACATAAAACACAGAAACTCACTAGTAGACAGCTTTGAAATGGATTATAATAACTTAAAATCTCAATTTTTTTGTGCTGCAAGTTGCAGCACAACTCGATGGAAGCCCAGCTAGCTATGAAATAAATACACTTTTGCACAAGAAAGCAAAATACATATGACTATTTTAAAAAATCACTGGAAGCTTAAAGCCAGCTCTGCCAATAACACATGGGGCTCCATATTTGTTACTCTTCAACAGCCTCTGTAAGCAATTCACAGGGGAGAAAAAAGGCATGATTACTTTCAGAGAAGAGCAAGAGACAAATTCCCAGTGGCCTAATTATTTCAGAAACTCCAACCCTAGATAGATACAAGACAATAGAGGTAGGTATAGAAGGAGTCATTTGTAATTTCTTCTCTCTCTCATAATTACTGAAGTGCTCTCTGGAGAAATCCATGTGCCAACAGAAGAGGAATGGCAGGAGCTGGCTTTTAAGTCTCATCCTGAGACTTTTAAGTCTCATCCTTTTAAGTCTTATATACCATTAAGACTTGGCAGAAAATTAAAATCAAATAAAGACTTTTGCATTTAGAATTTGATGATTTTTAGTGAAAAATAAGGCAAAATAATGGTTTCAAAGCAACTTTGATCAATGCCTGATAAAAGACGACAGACGTAACAAGACTAATATGAATGACACCTATTTAATAAGGGTTTCTAAGGAGATGGTTAGATAGTGTCACCAACTCAATGGACATGAATTTAAGTGAACTCCAGGAGACAGTGGAGGACAGAGGAGCCTAGGGTGCTACAGTCCATGGGGTTGCAAAGAGTAAGACATGACTTAGCAACTGAACAACAGCAAAGTGTGCCTGACCATCATGATAGTCATGGCCACCCTAAAGGAAAATCTGGTACACATTTTGCAGATGAGGAAACAAAAACACAGAGAGAAATAACTTATCCAGGACACTACGACTAGTAAACAGTAACACCAAGTCCCTCATATTCCAAAGCCAGTACTCAGTCATTTAATCAGAATATGCAATGAGTATGTCTGAATTAAATAATTGCATAAAAATTAGGATTGTGTAAAAATAATTATATGCTCATATGAAATATTAAAATATAGTAATCAAAGGCTTTTTTAAGCAGAAAGCAGGGTATATTAATGATCTCTGATTTGTAGGTGAAAACATACAGAAAAGTCATATACATACATACATATCATTGGCATGGGCACAAATTACTTCTGTGGAAATTAATTACTAAAAACTCAACTGATGGGGAGTGACCATGCAGAGGGACTGTTAAAGAGGGAGAATTTCATAGTTCACTGTGTAAGGTTCACAACATTCTAACTTGTTTAACCACATATTTATTATTTTTTTTAAGACAACAATTATCTCAGCAGTGATATGCTGGGCCATTTTAACTATGTCTAAATTTTTAAATAAAACTAACAAATATTATTACATAATATAATGGCATTTTAAAACTGCACAAAAATAATGGTCCAAATTGTATTTTTTCCAGTCATATATCTTTATAAACAGCTATATAAAAAAAGTTGCCTGTAGTTTGTGAATTAAGAGTCCTTGCTATTGTAACACTGGTTAAGGTAGCATGCTATGGAATCAGAGCACCTGGGTGCAAATCCCCTACTTTTTACTTACTGCCAAGCTCTGTGATCTGGGGACACTAACTTAACCTTTTTAGTCTCATTTATTGCAGTTATTACATGGCAATAATAATGTCATCACTTTAAAAGCCCATTATGGGGATTCAATACGAACACATGTAAAGGGTTTGCAAAAGGATCTACTAGCAAGTACTGCATTCTATATACAGACAACTATAATTTAAACTATGCAATTGCTACCTGTTAGCAATTATTATTATCATGACCATCATTACTATTAGAAAAATATTTATCAAGTGATTGCATTACATAGCATAGGTTACTGCCCTCTTTACTCACTAACTTGATGTGTTAAGTGCACATAGACCGATGTAAATAGATTAGGTGAAAACAAAAACTAGAAAATGATAAAGAGAGGCTAAAAATTCAAATTATCTTTCTTACAGTAATATTCTGCACTATAAAATCAGGAGCTTCATCATTTGTAGCATTGATTATAATGTAAAATGGTATCTCCATGGAGCGTTGCTTCCCATCGGTGACATACAACATAAACTTGTCAGCTGTTGGTTCCATCCCCAGATGCCTGGACTGCACATAGTTAATATGTAAAGCCTTCATGTCTTTCCACTGAAACGAAGCTAGAGCACAACAAAATGGAGCAGGTAAATAAGAAAAATAGATTTTCCCAAGCTACTGGTCCTTAGCCCTTAACCCAATAGCCTACTGCTCAGCAGAGCAAATAAGAGATCACAGCAGTTGACCTAAGGATCAGTTATCACAGACTTCTATAATGACTATACCCATAAACATAAAAACATATCCATAAATTACCAGGAAGAATTAAAAGTTGCATGGAGAACAGAAGGGCTGTAACTGCTAACTAGGATGTAGGGACTCCAGTATTCTTGCCTGGGGGATCTTCCATACCCAGGGATTGAACCCAGTCTACTCTGTTATGTTGATTCATGTGCTTGTTATTTTTTTTTCTGCTTTGATTGTGATAGCTTTGCAATAATAGTTTGAAATTAGCAGGTATGATGCTTCCAACTTTGCTCTTTTTTCTCAAGATTTCTTTGGCTATCTGAAGTCTTTTGTGGTTCCATACAAATGTTAGGATTATCTGTTCTATTTCTATAAGAAAAAAAAGTCATTGGAATTTTGATAGGGATTGCACTGAATCTACAGATAGCTTTGGACAGTAAGGACATTTTAACTATATTAGCACTTTCAACCCATGAACATGGGATATCTTTCCATTTGTTTGTGTCCTCTTCAATTTCTTTCATCAAGACACTAATTTTATGTCTTACAGTTGGTATATAAATTTTTCACTACCTCAGTTAAAATTACTCCTATATATTTTACTGTTTTTTATGCTATTATAAATGAGATTGCTTTCTCTGTTTCTTCTTCAGAAAGTTTATTGTCCATGTATAGGAATACAACTGAGTTTTGTATGTTGATTTTGTACCATGAAACTACTGAATCTGTTCATTAGTTCTAATGGTTTTTGGTGAAGTCATTAAGAATTTCCATATATAATATCACATCATCTGCAAATAGAAACATTTTACTTCTTCCTTTTTGATTTGAATACCCTTCATTTCCATCTCTGGCTATGATTTTCAGTACTACATTGAATAGGGGTGATGCAGGTGGGAATTTTTGTCTTATTCCTGATCCTAGAGGGAAATTTTTCAAACTTTCACTGTTAAGTCTAGCGACAAGTGTGCCAATTTCCTTTATCTTTTAAAAAATATCAACTCAGTTTCATTAACCTTCCCCATTGTTTATCTGTTCTTTATTTGTTTCTCCTCTGGTCTTTATTATATCCTTCCTTCTGCTAAATATGGGCCTAATTTGTTCTTGCTTTTCTAGTTATAGGTTATTTACTTTTTTAATGCAGCACTTATCATTATAAAACTTTCCTCAGCACTGCTTTTGCTGCATTCCATGTATTTTGCTGTGTTGTATCTCTATTTTTATTTAAGATTTTAAAATTTCTTTCTTATATTTAGTCTTTGATCCATTGGTTATTCAGGAATGTGTTAATTTTCACATATTTGGGAACTTTTTAGTTAACTCTAGTTATTGACTTTAACTTCATGCCATTGTGGTTTAAAAAAAAAAAGATACTTGGTACAATTTCAATCTTTTTAAATTGTTAAGACTTGCTTAGTGACTCATTATATGATCTATCCCAGAGACTGTTTCCTATGCATTTGAGAAGAATGTGCATTCTACTTTTGTTGAATGGAATATATGTATATCTGTTGGGTTCATTTGGTCTAATATATAGTTCAAGTCTAATGTTTTCTTACTGATTTTCCATCCGAATGATTCATCCACTGTTGAAAATGGGGTACTGAAGTCCCTACAATTGTTGTATTGTTGAGTATTACCCTCTTCAGTTCTTCTAGTATTTGCTTAATATATTTAAGTGTTCCAATATTGTATGCATATACATTTACCACTATTATATCCTCTCAGTGAATTAACACTTTATCATTATATAATGACCTTCTTTGTGTCTTGTTATACTTTTGACTTAAAAAACTATTTTGTCTAGTTTATGTATATCTACCCTTGCTCTCTTTCGGTTTCCATTTGCAAGGAATATCTTTTACCATCCCATCATTTTAAGCCTGAAGCTGAAGTGAGTTTCCTACAGGCAGCGTTTAGTGGTGTCTTGTTTTTCCTACTCATTATACTAACACAACTAACTGTAAACCCAGCTTCTCTTGTATTTAAAATGGATATGCCCCAAAAGGTGCTTACAGAATAATTTACTTCTGAAGTGTTGCCTTTGAATGATTTTGGTTTTGGTGTTTGTTTTTGCTTTGGCTGTTTTCTTTTCAACTGAAACACCAGAGCTATTCAAGTTTCCAAGACGCACTTTGTTTTTAAAATTAATGTCATTACCTTCAATATTTCCATGATATATTTCCTTCTCTTTTCTGCCTGTATCTTTAAAAAGTGAGAATAAGACTGTGAGTTCCACCAGATTTATTCTGTCACAGTATTCTGTGTTGCTATGAGGGCCTTTTAAAATGTTATTTCTTTGATATTTATCCTTAAATTTTCCATAAGTGTAATTTCCATTTATTTTGAAGTAAACTCCCATACATGGGAAATTTTAAATGAAAAATTAGAATGAAAAGCAATAGTATTTGAAAGTATCAGTGATAATAATTCCTCAAGTGTAGTACTTTGAACGTTTTTTAAGTCCTAACCCAGTTATTACACATAACCTAACCAATGAGAGTCTCAAACAAAGGCTGATTATTGCTGGACATGAAACCATGACTTACCTATGCTGATGCCCATATTGCTCTTTTCAAAACCTGCAGAAGGGAGTGTGTTTTCAAGGTAGCCAAACTGGGGAGGAGAAACCAAAACAAACTCCAAGTCGTCTGCGGCAGTGTCAGGGTCAGCGGCAGACAAATGGTTAACAGTAAGGGCTGCTGAGAAACCCTCATCTACAATGAATATGGTACCTGCATACAAATAATAACACAATTATGACTTACTGTGAAATCCTCTAATCAGAATAGTGAGGACAAAAGGGAGTGATTGAAATTCCAATTCAGAGATGCCTCCTATACGCAAATGTACTTCCATGGGAGATGTTCATTTCCTTTGGCATAATTCTCCTTATGGTGAAAATATTCAGGGGTAATGGGTGGAATTTAATTTGACTTATGGAATTATATTTTTTCTTGTCTAAGAAAGCCAGACTATTACAGAAAGATAGAAGAAATACTAAATGCTCCAGTACAGCCCTTTAGTCATTCTCAAGGAACTCTGATTTCCCATGTGTCTCTATAGAAGTGACAAATGAAAATAAGAATTGCCAAAATGTTTTAATGATAAGCCACTGAATGTGGTTTATATACTATTCAAGATCAGTTGTTACCTCTGTTTGTCAGAGCGTTAATTGCCTGAGAACTATTATGAATTGCTCATAACGAGCATTTTTTTCATGCCGTAGTGCTTAATTATTCTGCAGGGATAATGCTTCCTTTCCAGAACACTGCTTGGGAGACAGTTTGCAAATTACAATAACATTCATACATATGCTTGCATTTCTTTTCTGAGAGTCAGAACATATACATAGTGCCTACAAAGAGATGACTTCCTAAAAAGCAAACAAGGTTAAATATATATAAATAGTCCCACTGGTATACTCATTCTATTCTAACAGAAATTATTATGGATAAAATAAATTACAGTCTCTACCAGGTAAATGATACTTTCCCGTGTGAAATAAAACCAGAATATCTGAGTAGTACAATGTTGTCTTCATTTTAAAACACACACAGACACACACACACAAACACATTTGCATTCTCTCTCCATATGGATTTATCTAAATTTTTAAATAAGTTATTTCTTTTGCCCTGTAATCTTTCACAGATCTGAGGTTTCCACAAATCTGTATTGAGATAATTATTAGAGGCAATTTTGTATGGTGGTTTTCTATTTTGACTATAATAAAGGGCATTATTTCACAGGACCACAGGTGTGACTAGGTGAGATAACAGAAGCTTAAGAGAAAAAACATGGCCACCTATTGCAATTGAAGGCGGTTGGTTGTCCACTGGATACACTGTGATGTTGAGATCATACACTGGAAAGGATTCATGAAGAGGAACAGATGGATGAGGTCCATTGTAACAGCAGCCATTCACAAAAGGACCAGCTTCTCTGTCCGAAACCACCAATGTAATGGTGTCAAAACAAGGCATCAGGCCAATCTCACCACCTGGAAGACACAACTACAGCTGAAAGATGACTTTTAAAAAATGCAGAATACCAAGATGAAATTGCCTTAGACTTCCTCTACAAGTATAGAATGTCAAGGAAAGGAACTTACGTGGTTAAAATGTGAAACTCAATTTTATTACTATGAAATTAAATAGAGTCATGAAAATAATGCAGAAATGCTTGCCCATCTGTTGCCTCTGGTGAAAACCCTGCCAGCCATCTATCACCATATGGAGGGGCAAAACAGGGCTAACAAGGGTCTGACAGTTCACAAATGAACAAGGGAGACATAGAGCTGGACCCGGGATGGCTTCACTCTTCTCCCATAATTATTAGTGTTAGGACCAACCACAGGGAAAACAGAAGGCACCCTGTCCCTCTGGTAATTGTCCTCCCATTTGCATTAACCTCCTTAATTGAACAACCACTCACTGCAGAAGAAGCTGGATAGGTGAAATACAAAGATAACCCACATCTTTGTCATTTGCTTCAGTATTTTCCTCATTATGTATAGTCAAGGTGTTAGCAAAATAGCAACAGCACCTGGATAAGAAGAGACCCTAATTTTAATCTTCTTTTTACTCTTGAGAGCTTCCATCTATGGGATTCAAAATGGTCCCAACTTAAGTTGTGAGAGGAAGGAGGAAGAAAATATCAGGACTAGATACTTAATCAGTAAATAGGACAATCTATTCTTGGATTATTAATGAACAGCGCAGAAGTAGGAAGGAGTGCTTACTATCCAGGGGGCAGAAAAGTTCTGTAGATGTGCTTTCGATAATTCTCATACATTACTCTAAAAGTGCCAAGAGGGAAGCAATTATGTTTGAAGTTTCAATGAGACTAGGGCACAAAAGATCAGGAGCAACACCTCTTTTCACAAGACACATTGGTCAAATCTATAGAGCATTGTACTTGGAATTATTACACCTGTTTAAAAAAATGACACAGAACTTAAAAAGGAACAAAACTGGGTCATCTGTAGAGATGTAGATGAACCTAGAGTCTGTCATACAAAGTGAAGTAAGTCACAAAGAAAAAAACAAATATTAATGCATATATCTCCCATGTAAGTAAGGTCATACTAAAAATCTTGCATGCCAGGCTTCAGCATTACATGAACCAAGAACTTCCAGACATCCAAGCTGGGTTTAGAAAAGGAAGAGGAGCCAGAGATCAAATTGTCAACATTCACTGGATCATAGAGAAAGCAAGGGAATTCCAGAAAAACATCTACCTCTGTTTCATTGACTACGCCAAAGCCTTTGACTGTGTGGATCATAACAAACTGTGGAAAGCTCTTAAAGAGATGGAAGTACCAGACCATCTTACCTGTCTCCTGAGAAACCTGCATGCAGGTCAAAAAGAAAGTTAGAACTCTGTATGAAAAACTGAGTGGTTCAGGATTGAGAAAGCAGTACAACAGGGCTGTCTGCTGTTACCCTGTTTGTTTAACCTATATGCTGAGCACATCATAAGAAATTCCAGGCTGTCTGAGTTATATGCTGGAATCAAGATAGGTAGGAGAAACATCAACAAACTCAGATATACAAATGATACCACTCTGATGGCAGAAAGTAAAGAGCCTTTTGATGAGGGTAATCAAGAACCTTTTGATGAGATCAAACCAGTCAATCTTAAGGGAAATCAGCCCTGAATAATCATTGAATTTTGCTGAAGCTGAAGCTCCAATATTTTGGTCACCTGACACGAACATCTGACTCATTGGAAAAGTCCCTGATGCTGGCAAACACTGAGGGCAGAAGAAGAGGGAGTCAGAGGATAAGATGGCTGCATGACATCACCAATGTAACAGACATGAATTTGGGCAAACTTCAGGAGATGGTGAGGGACAGGGAGGCCTGGCATGCTGCAGTCCATGGTGTTGCAAAGAGCCAGACATGACTGGCCAATTGAACAACATCACTAATGCATATATAGGGAATCTAAAAAAATGGTACTTATGAACCTATTTGCAGGGCAGGAAAAGAAATGCAGATATACAGAACAGACTTCTGGACACAGAAGGGGAAAGAGAGGGTGGGACCAATTGAGAAAGTAGCACTGACATACAAACACTACATGTGTAAAACAGATAGCTGGTAGGAAGCTTCTGGAGAGCATAGAGATCCCAGCTTGATGCTCTGCGATGAGCTAGGAGGGTAGGGTGGGGGGAAGCTCAAGAGGGAGGGGATTTAAGTATACATATAGCTGATTCACTTCACTGTACAGCAGAGATTAACAAACATTATAAAGCAATTATACTCCAATAAAAAATGGCAGACAAGGAAATATTCAAGATGATATTATTGAGTAACCATATGATTAAAGAATGAGAAGACTGGGCTTATTTTTTTTTTAAAGAAT
Source organism: Odocoileus virginianus (assembly GCF_023699985.2). Lineage (NCBI taxonomy): Eukaryota > Metazoa > Chordata > Mammalia > Artiodactyla > Cervidae > Odocoileus > Odocoileus virginianus. The sequence continues at coordinate 31,302,041 of NC_069691.1, forward strand.
AAAGTTGAGACATTAAAATCAAACAATCAGCCTTCTACTTTAGGAAAAGTGGGGGGAAGACACCACTCATCTATTCACATTTATAAAAAAGTTAATTGGCATAAAGCTTTTTTATTCAATACTCACTTGATAGATACTTATTTAATGCTTGTTGTGTGAAAATTAGTGTTCTGCATGCTCCAGCAGAGGGAAAGACTGACATGTTGAAGATGTCAAGACAGTTCAAAAATATATCAAATGTTCAAAGACCTACTATGTGTCAGGAGGGGACACAGTCTAATGGGAGGGAAAGAAATGCAATCCGGTTAAAATACCACAGATGTGTGTATATATTAAGTGGAACGATATAAAATTGCTACTCTTAGCCATTTTTAACCTATTAAATGGAATATTCATCTATCTCAGCCTGATTATTATGCATTAGGTGCTGAGGGTGAAGGAGGATGAGAACATAGGCTGATGATGGCATGGGGGGCAGAATGCACATGCCAGGGAAAGTCAGAGAAATCTTTCCAGAAGGCCTTGCTCACTTTGTACTGAGCATTAAATAATGAGTGGTTTATAAGGCAGATAAGGCAGAGAACTGGGAGATGGGAGACAAGACGTGTAGGAAGAGCGAGTGGGGAAGAGAAATAGAAAAACAATTCTAGGAAATGAAAACAGGTGACTCAGCAGTAAAGAATGTACCTGCAATGCATTGAGGAAATGCAGGTTCAATCCCTAGCCAGGGAGATTCCCTAGAGAACCAAAAAACTGAATATAGTACATTCAGTAACTGTAATTTCAATATTAGAAAAGCATGTGAGACATTCGTAGAAAGAGCTGCAAAAGTTGGCTGAGTGTTAAGCCACAAAAAAACAGCTACAACATGGGTCGAAGAATTCTTTACCTTGAAATGAGATACAGTCTAAAGATACAATTTATACTGAAAAGTTAACTGGACTACTATTTATTAAATAATTTTTGAATGGCCTCATATTTAATGTTTGGAGAATAGCAAATTAGTAATAATTTTATATCATAAAATATTATTCAATGATTAAAACATGGTTACAATAATTTTGTAACATTTAATCATATTTAAAGGAACTGCAGATACAACATGATTGCAACTATATTAAAAATTACAATTAGAAAAAGGAGAAGAAAATATTGTAATACTGAAATGTTAACAGTGATTATCTTTCAGAGGTAAATAAGTTGATTTTTCAAAATTTTATCCTAATTTTCTAAGCTTTCTGTAATGAGTATAAATTATTTTCATAATCACAAAAATAAATAAATAAAATAAGGGTGATACAATTGATATCAGGTTTCCTGGTGACTCACCAGTAGAGCATTCACCTGCAATGCAGGAGATGCAGGTTCAATCCCTAGCCAGGAAGATCTAGAGTAGGAAGGGCAACCCACTCCAGTGTTCTGGCCTGGAGAATCCCATGGACAAGAGGAGCATGGCAGGCTACCGTCCATGGGGTTGCAAAAGAGTTGGACACAACTAAGTGACTAAAACTACAACAACAATTGTTCTTTGGTAATCTTGACAACCAATGTATGAAGGTAAGCGCAGGGCCACCGAAATTTTAGCTCCTATTCTGAGTTTCTCTTTACTCATTCTAAACAATGCTAATCACTACCGAGTAACTGAGTGAACATTACAAGCAAAAGCATCATTCAAATAAAATATTTTTTGAATACAGTATTTCTGTTATTTATTAACATAACAAAAATGTCTATCTTAAAGAATTTGTACCAGTGTCCTACTAGGTCTTTGAAGGAAAATAAAAAAATGTGTTAATACTCCCTTATATGGTCGTCACACTAAACGTATAACTATACGTATGTCTACTTGTTGTTTAGTACCTGGAACAAGGCACAGGCTTAAAGAGAAGATAGTTTCATCTCACCCATAATGTATCTATGCCAAATGAGCCTTTTAAAGATGTTAAAATTATGTAACAAACCATAATATTGGTCTCTAGATCACTTTTCTGATAGTCTGTTTGGGCAAATCAAAAAGAAACACCCATTTGTGAACTCTGACATTGAGAGACATTGAGTAAGTGGACTATACTTCTCAGGACAAAGAAAGAGCCAACAAAACCTTTTCCAAGTCACATACAGATGTGAGAGTTGGACCACAAAAAAGGCTGAGCATGGAAGAATTGATGCTTTCCAACCATGGTGCTGGAGAAGACTCTTGAGAGTCCCTTAGACAGCAAGAAGATCAACTAGTCGATCCTAAAGGAAATCAACCCTGAATATTCACTGGCAGGACTGATGCTGAAGCTCCAGTACTTTGGCCACCTGATGCAAAGAGCCAACTTATTGGAAAAGACCCTGATGCTGTGAAAGATTGAGGGCAGGAAGAGAACTGGACGACAGAGGATGAGATGGTTGGATGGCATCACCAACTCAATGGATAGGAATTAGTGCAAACTCTGGGAGAAAGTGAAGGACACAGAAGCCTGGCATACTGCAGTTGATGGGGTTGCAAAGAATCAGACACGACTTACCAACTGAACAACAATAACAAAGACTTAACAGAGCGAGGATAAAGAGATATTATTTCAAGAAAAAAGATGTCTAGTGGAGTGATTAAAGTATACCATACTAATTGGCCCTGAGGCAACTGGTATCCTAATAAATTGTTTTTTTCCAAAGTACATTTAAAAATATTATTTCAAAATGTTTTCCCCCATGTCCAAATTAAACTTGAGCTATCTCAGTTCCCCTCCTTGAATTCCCTCTCACATCACTGCTTGTATTCGCTTTCTCTGTCTTTTCAAATAAAAAGATTTGAATTCTGATACCTCTTCCTTCCTGTACCACTCACCTGGCCTGGCACACTCAGTCATAATTCCCCCTGGAATCTAGGTTAGCGAGGCATACGGATGAGTAAACATGAAACAGTAATGGAGTGTGATAAAAGTTAGTTAGAGGAAGTCCATGGCATTATTACTGGGGAGGTGCCCCCAACCCAGAAATCAGCTGTAACAGGGGTAGTGATGTCGTGAAGGACAGAGGTGTTACTATCATCTTTCCATGGGAATAGGGTTCATCTTCGGGTCTGGATTATACTCCTTTGAGCATGCTATGCCTACTACTGTGATTTATAGATTTCGGATGTTTACAACATTTTTTATGTGAATATTTTACATAAGGAATAAATGCCACCTAAATAGCAATATAATGCAATGCCAGAAATGTAACTACAATGCTAACAAACAAGCATTTACTGTATTTCCAATCTGTGTTCACAACTGTCAGGTGCTGTGGGCAAGTTATGCAAAGCATAAAACATCAACTTTGCTCTTCAAGAACCCAAAGGGCAGACCAGTTACTTCTTAGGAACTAGCTGATAATCAAAAAACTTCTCAAGTTAACCTATTTCAGGCATTTTTGGTATGATATATGGAACCAGAGTGGGATGGCCAAATAGCCTTCTTCAAATTGACCAAAATAGGGATGGGGACAAGCCAGAGTGAATTGAAAGTCTATGTGGAAGCATCAGGAACATAGCAGCAATAACATTTGTTCTTTCTGTGAAACTCACTATATCACTGAGAGATCTAGAAACACTGCTGTATATGGTGATCATATTTGAAAAATAGGATTAAGACTGAGATTATCAGAGCCCACAGCAAGAAGTGAGCTAAGACTCTGTAATGCTATTGCATCCCCGCGTCCAGACTCATCACAGTGCTGTCACCTACCTGTGTGTTTGTACGTCACAGCCCCTGCGACAACATCTTCCTGAGAGAATTGATGTACCGTGACCCCAGCTCGCCTCACAGTCCCATGCTGAGGTTCTCCAACAATCATGAACGTCAGCTTCAAATCATCGCTGTCCACATCAGTAGCAAAAATGTATTCAGAAGTGATGACCACCTCTTCACCCTCGGCGCAACGCATCATGGGAATGAGGTCCGCCTTTAGCACGGGTGCCTCATCATTTACAGGGAACACCTAAGTGGGGGGGAGATGCATGTTTTTGAGAAAAAGAAAGCAGTGACAAATTGTCCAACTGGTAACTCATTGCTCATAATTGGAATGACAGACTTTTTCAGTCTTCCAGACACGCAAAACAATAGCTATGGAATTTGGCCAAGCAGTTTGTATCTTTTAACTTTCCCCATATGAACCATCTTGAAAGAAATGACCCATATGAGAGACATTTAAGGTAGGAATGGGGGAGTATGGTTATGGTTTGGGGCCCAAAGCGCTCATTTGTTTCTAGACAGACAAAATATAAATGTAATATAAAGCGTCTGTCACCTAAGCGCCTATCCTCCTTCATCCAATCCAAGCATATTCTGGAGGAAACCTAGTCCTTGTAGTCTGAGCATTTACATTTACCACATCAAAGTTATTTATATTTCAAATTACTTGGTGATTACAAAACTCTCCTCCCCTTTCAACTTCCTGCCACCCAGGAAGTTTCTCTGGACATACAATAAGTAGCAGCTGCATTTCAAACATTTTGAGTTAAATTCTGAAGCTCCCTAACTGTTAAATCAGTGCCAGTTTTCAACGTGGTAATACATTTTTCTCTCACTGTCATTAAAATAAAACTCTTAAGGAGAAAGGAAAGAAAAGCAACATGAGATTGCAGTGACTGTCCACAATGTTAAAAGATTTTGTATAAATTTGAAAAAGTATGTTTTCTAAATAGGAATAAAGGACAGTCCTCCTCTGAGCTCACAACCACAACTTGGTGTGTGATGCACATTTATTTATGAAGTGTCGCCTGTGAATACCCTCAACCCTATATTTCCTTCCCTGATACTTCAACCAATATGATCTTTTTTAAAAAATTATTATTTTTTATTTTGGCTATGCTGGGTCTTTGCTGCAGCACATGGGCTTCAGGAGTTGCGGTGTGAGAGCTTAGTTGCCCCACTGCATGTGGGATCTTTTCACTCTCCTCTTGCACTTTTATCAAAAGGCTCTTTAGTTCTTCACTTTCTCTCATAAGAGTGGTGTCATTTGCATATCTGAGGTTATTGACACTTCTCCAGCAATCTTCATTCCAGCTTGTGTTTCATCCAGCCCAGCATTTCACATGATGTACTCCGCATATAAGTTAAATTTCACATGATGTACTCTGCATTAAAGTTAAATAAGCAGGGTGACAATATACAACCTTGATGTACTCTTTTCCCAGTTTGGAACCAGTCTGTTTTTCCATGTCCGGTTCTAACTGTTGCTTCCTGACCTGCATATAGATTTCTCAGGAGGCAGGTAAGGTGGTCTATTATTCCCATCTCTTTAAGAATTTTCCACAGTTTGTTGTGATCCACACAGTCAAACACTTTGGCATAGTCAATAAAGCCAAAAGGAACAGACCAAGTAAATGGCTATCCGAAGGTGGCATACAGGTATTGTACTATGAGAAGCTGGCAGATCATGGAGGACTCCTCTGAGAGCCATTAGGTCCCAGCTTCTTGGGAGTAGAGATATGATGTTATTCATTCCTATATTCCAAGGTTGAGCACACTACCTACAATATATAGCTTTTTCAATGACTTTCTTCTGCTGACACACAGTAAGGAAGGAAGACAGGAGAAGGAGCATAGTCCAAGTTCAAAGTGAGAAAACCTGAGTTGATGGGTGAATCACAAGACAAAGCTAGAGTGAAAACATCTTTAATTTCAGAGGTATATTGGAACATTTAGAGGCTAAAGTCATGATATCTGGGGCTTAAATTAAAATAATTGAGGAAAGAGAAAATAAATGAAGGAAATATGGTAAAACGATAGTAATTATTAAGATGAGGTGATCGGTATATGAGACTTTATTATGATATTCTCTCTACTTTGACACCACCCTTAGGGCAAAAAACAAAGAACTAAAGAGCCTCTTGATGAAAGTGAAAGAGGAGAGTGGAAAAGTTGGCTTTAAGCTCAACATTCAGAAAACTAAGAACATGGCATCTGGTCCCATCACTTCATGGCAAATAGATGGGCAAACAATGGAAACAGTGAGAAACTTTATTTTTGGGGGCTCCAAAATCACTGAGGATGGTGACTTGCAGCCATGAAATTAAAAGACCCTTGCTCCTTGGAAGAAAAGCTATGACCAACCTAGACAGCATATCAAAAAGCAGAGACATTACTTTGCTGACAAAGGTCCATCTAGTCAAAGCTATGGTTTTTCCAGTAGTCATGTATGGATGTGAGAGTTGGACTATAAAGAAAGCTGAGCACTGAAGAATTGATGCTTTTGAACTGTGGTGTTGGAGAAGACTCTTGAGAGTCCCTTGGACAGCAAGGAGATCTAACCAGTCAATCCTAAATGAAATCAGTCCTGAATATTCATTGGAAGGGCTGATGCTGAAGCTGAAACTCCAATACTTTGGCCACCTGATGCGAAGAACTGACTCATTTGAAAAGACCCCGATGCTGGGAAAGATTGAAGGCTGGAGAAGAAGGGGACAATAGAGGATGAGATGGTTGGATAGCATCACTGACTAGATGGACATGAGTTTGAATAAGCTCTGGGAGTTGGTGATGGACAGGGAAGCCTGGTGTGCTGCAGTCCATGGGATCACAAAGAGTTGAACACTATTGAGGGACTGTACTAAACTGAGCTGATGTGGGATCTTAGATCCCTAACCATGTCCCCTGCATTGCAAGGCAGATTCTTAACCACTGGACTACCAGGGAAGTCCCCAATGTGATCTTTTTAAAATGTGGCTTTCATCAGGTCACCATTCTGTGCATGGTTAGTCATGTCTGACTCTTTAGGACCCCGTGGACTGTCACCCACCAGGCTCCTCTGTCCATGGAATTTTCCAGGCAAAAGTACTAGAGTGGGTTGACATTTCCTACTTCAGGGTATCTTTCTGATCCAAGGATAGAACCTGAGCTCCTGCACTGCAGATAGATTTTCTCTCTTTTTTTTAAGTCTTTATTGAATTTGTTACAATATTGCTTCTGTTTTATGTTTTGTTTTTTTGGCCAGGAGGCATATGAGATCTTGGCACCCTGACCAGGGATTGAACTCATGCCCCCTGCATTGGAAGGCAACAACTTAGCCACTGGACCACCAGAGATGTCCCCAGGCAGATTCTCTATCAATGAAGCTTCACTAGCTTCTCAGGGACTTTCCTAGGGTCTCTGGCCACATCTCATGCAATGGGGTGCCTTTGTCAATCCATTCCACTCCACTGTTATCCCCAAGACATTGTGTTCCACACACATCAGGTCTTTGTACCATCTTTGCATCCTCGCCCTGTCCCTTGCCTGCTATGTTCTCCCCTGGCTTTTTACTTGACTTCCTCTATGTTTAGGTTACATATGGATTCCTCCAGGAAAACCTCTTGACAACTGAGACTCACTTAGAAACTTTCTTCATTTACCCTCTTTTAGTACCCTGTTGACTTATAGAACACATCCATATTTTAACTAATTATTTCAGTGATAATCTGTTTAAAGCCTGCCCTCCTCCCTTGCCCATAAGCTCCACAAGAAGAGGAAGTTTATTTGTCTTGTTCACCATCATAGCCCAAGCATTTAGCATAGGACCTGGCATATAGAAGGCACTTATTAAGCATTAATGGGATAAATGAATGGATGAATATAACTATTTATATATGCCCTGGTCACTCTGCTATTTAAACAGGCTAACAACTCTACAACAAATATACATGAAATTACATTGACACTTTCCTTTAACAGGTAGATAATAGAGTGATAAGCCCAGGCTTACTTATTTAATTAAAGGTAGAAAAAGCATGCAATACTCTATCCCATTTTCTGTTGGCTTATTAAGGGACAATATCTCTGTTCAAGTCCTCAAAGTAGATTTAGTGAAGACCCTCTTTATTATTGCTCTTGACCCCATTTGATTCTAACATGTTCACGATAATCACCTCGCAGCAGTTCACAAATAGCCTCAGCTTTCAAATGCATAAAAGTCCAAAGGTGATAGAATTAAAAACATTTCTCCTGGATGAAAAAAAAAATCATACATAATTGTCCCCAAACTGCCTAAACTTCTGATTGGCTTTCAAAGGACATGCTCTTTTGTCTAAAAAGTAACAGAGATTCTTTTCCTCAAAGGCACAGCTTATTGTCATTGATAAAAGATAGTCACAGACAGAAGATAGAGTTGGGATTTTCACCAGAAATTTTCTTTTCAGGAAAAAAATGTAACTCAGAAAAGCTTTCTTGATATGTAAAAGTCCACCGATAAAGAAAATTCACCTCTATGAAGCTGAAATGACATACTTCTTTTCATCTAGGTATAAGACCATCATAAGAACTAAGTGGGAAAATGAAAGGAAGGGACTATGCATTGAACCTGGCATGCGTAAGTGCTACTGAATTACAATCACCTGTTAATTGAGCTCTGTGGGAGTGGTGAAGAAGAAAGAACGCTGGCCTGATGACCAGAGTAGAGATGTCAGCCCAGGTCTACATGGTCAAGTTCATGGCTTTCGACAAGTCATTGAACTTTCTCAGACCTTTGCTATAAAATAAAGATAATTCCTTTCCTGTGTACTTTTAAAAACACTAGATGGGTGTGATCATTCTAAATTAATTATTAACTGTAAAATATCTTGAAGACACATTATTATGACCTTTAACAATAATTTCATACCATGAAGAGCTGACCAACTGTAACAGAAATAGAATTTGGCACAGTAAGAGTAATTAGAGGGTCTTTAAGAAGCATGGTAAGTCTTCTGCAGACTTTCCTTTGTCACTAACTATAAATAACTGCAAATCCTGTGAGTTATGTTTGTGGACATGGATAGTCACTCAACAAAGAAACCTGAGGACTCCCATCAAGTCTTTGAGTATGTACTCAACCTTTATGTGCAGATTTTCCTTCATTTGTCAAAAGGGGGAAACTAATCATCTCAAACAGGCCAGGGGAATGTACAATATAGGAATTCACAAAAACTCACATTGTGCATACAGATATGGCTCCTTGCACACAACAGGAAAAACTCCTATGATGCTAGCCTAACCCATCCAACTGCTAAATAAATATTTTTGAATGTTACAGCTCAAAATATTGGAAATAATTTATATAAGGAACCAATTGCTTCTTCAATTAAGTCTCTGAGTTTGAGGGCAGAGCATTCCTATCTTTAAATGGACTGGAGTGAGAAACCAGTATGCCCATTTCACCAATATATTTTTGCCCTCTATTGCCTGTCCTGACACATTCCAAGACATAAACAGGCACTTTCTTGCTTTGGCGTCCATGTATCTTCATTTCTATCAGAGACCCTAAGATGATTCCAAATCCAAAACTTTGTTTCTATATGAACCAAGGAGGAAACTTACTACATACCTCAATGTGTAGAACATATTCAGCTGCATTTGTGCCATCTGTGACCTGCAGGACTATGTCATCCTGAAGTTCCTCAGATCCATCATGCTGATATCTGTGGGGATGATAGTTGTCACTAATCTCTCAAGGCTACAGTGAGAGTGCGCTGAGATTCCTGTCACAAGAGCTTTTCCATGGTTTTGGCCCTATGTTCAATCAAGTAAACATATAACCAAAATCCCAGTATAATCTTGAAGTCACTTACATAACCATTCAAGCATCCTTGATGGTAAAATTGCTCCACCCAGGAAAAATGTGTTCTGTGCATTCTTTTTTTTTTTCCATTTATTTTTATTAATTGGAGGCTAATTACTTTACAATATTGTAGTGGTTTTTGTCGTATATTGACATGAATCAGCCATGGATTTACATGTATTCCCCATCCCAATCCCCTCTCCCACCTCCCTCTCCACCGGATTCCTCTGGGTCTTCCCAGTGCACCAGGCCCGTAACTTGTCCCCAAATCAAAAAGCAGCCCTTTAAGTTGTCACTGTAAAAATGGGAAGCAGTGGATGTAGCTCTGCTTACATACGGAAAACACTGCCTGGGGCCAAGGGGACTCTAAGACTGAGCAGTGACAGACAGAAGTGGGACAATGAGAGGATTTTGGTGATTCTCCCTCCTCCCTCACTTTTAGGGCTAATCCTTCTGTGCTCCGAATCAGTTTAGCTCTGCCCTGAAACCTCATCTATGGATTACTCTCTACCTCTCTCCTGCCATTTCCCTCTTGCCAATGACTAGGTCTTTTCCTCCCAACCTAAGAAGATTCTTGAATCTCTTCAGACTTAAAAATATTTTTTTCTTGATCTATTCTTGACACTATTTTCTTTTCTTTCTCCAATCAAGTTTCTTAAAGGAATTGTCTAATTCTAGACTTTCCATTCACTCTCCTGTCTACTATAGTGATACACTGTAAGTTTTAAATAATTGTTGAACTGAGCCAAATGTTTAGCTTATTGATGATATTGACTCACTCATACACTGGTTAGGGATTCAATTTCAGTGGTGGGAAAAGCCCACCTCCAACCTCCAGTTTCCCTCCCAACATTCCCAATGTGCCTCCTATGCTTTATTTTGTCATGCTCCCTGATCAAAAGTAGACTGACATGTGATAATGTGCTAATTCAAATAAATTTTACCATGCTATTATCCTTAAAAGGGCCAAATAGATCTAGGAGTACACATTCCAAGCTATGACAATGGAATCAAACAGAACTTCTTTTAAAACCAGACTCATTCACAAACTTGCTAAGTGACGTTAGTTAACCTCTTTGTGCCTTAGTTAACTCAACTATAATATGAGAACAGAACCATCTGCCTTATCAGGTTTGGTTGCTATGAAGTTTAATGAAGGAAACATAATTGCAAGTTTCTAGAAGAATGCTTGAACTATAGCTCAAGAATGCTTGAACTATGTGCTGGCAAAATTGGTACATTTTTTCTATCAATTATTCATTCCCTAAAAAGAATTGCCTAAACAGAGCTCTCTTTCTGAAGGGTAGGAAAGAGCTGAGATCATGGGGTTGGGGGAGAAAATTTTGATGAAAATAAGAGTAGTGAAAAGAGCTTAAGATATTGGAAGCTATAAATAAAACAGTGTAACTAAACTTCTGGATGAAAATGTTCTTCCTGTACATAAATCCCCCTTCTTTATCAATTTCCAAATGCAAAACTAAGCATTTAAGGCCTATACTTTATCAAAAAGACCAAAATTCTAGTTTGTAACTTGGATTTGCACAAGTGAGAAGTTAACCAGTATATCTGTCTACCTGACAACTGCTTTTGAGTATCTTGCATTATTTTACAGAGAAAGAGTTTTAGTAGATATTTTGTTAAGTGTCTTATATAATGACATTAGGCAGAGGAAAGGAACATCCTCAAGGTGAAGGGAACTATTAATACTATAGGCCCACTACAGAACTATGAAGCAGGGATTACTCCATCCCCGACTATAAGAGACCCAAGTACTAGTCTGTGTCCTACCTACCTAACCTACCCTGCTTATTTGCCTGCAAATCACCTCCCCAGTAGAATGGATTAAAAAGTCACACTAAAGACATCAATCAACAGAATTCTATCCCAGAATTTCCCAGGTTATGAAGTTGGCTTTTCTGAAAGCCAAATTCAATTATGTAGATTAGCCTTATAGATTAGCTCAGACTCAATTCATTTAGTTTGACTGCTACCTTTTGTGATATGTGCTGTTGCAGCAAATATAATATTCATGGCAATTCAATTTTTGTTGTTCAAATATTCATAATATCATTCCCATCAGTACAGCAAGCCAAAGGGGAAGAAAATGTCTGGAGGGAAAACTAAAGGGTTGTTATTTCTAATGTTCAACTGCCCCTTGAAAGTATTAGGTGGCATGTTGCTACTCCTGCAAGAACTGAATAAACTTCTTACACTGCCTCACAATTGATTCAAATGGGAGACAAAGCGTGTAAAACAAAGAATCAGGAAATGTTCTAACCTAAGTTTTAAGGCCTGAAGGTCTCCCCAGGAAAATGTAGTCCCTGGGTTTAGAGGGAATCCATTTAGCTCCACCATTCCATGCTGAGGCGGACTCTGCAAGGAGAGGTGGATGTTGTCCAGTTTGGTGTCCTCGTCAGAAACCAGGACATGCTCTGTGCTGATGACATACTGACCTCCCTCAGCCACTCTCAGAGGTTTGGTCAACACCTAGAAGGAAGGAGAAAACATTTAAAGCCTTGTCCGTGAGGTGTACCTGAAAACAGAACTCATGAAAGCTACAGAAAACTTCCAGCATTATCTTTACATGTCAATCCAACTTTCAAGAATGTTCTAAAGGGCACAAATTCATAGTTGAACATCTTGGCTAAAAAATATTTTTTTGCTAAATGCTTTCAGATCTAAGCATTGATGGACACAAAGAAACAAGGCAGATCTAGATTTATCATCAGAGTATGATATCTAAAGTATGTATCTAAACTAAGAAAATAACATTCCTCATTATGTCTGTATCTATCATTGCTTGGCACATATGTACCTTAATTTACAAAATGAACAAAACCTACATTAAATTTCCTGAGGGAAAGAATCCATGTTTTCTTACACCCTAAAAATTCTTAAAGACTGGAGTGACTGATTGGAGCATTTAAGGGTTAGGGTAGTGAGCATTTTAGAGATGGAAGTAGAACAGGGAAACTGAAGACTGGAAATCGAAGAATTCACAGGAAATAGATTTATTCAAACATTAGACTTAAATATTAAAGCCATAAAGATAGTTTTCTATAATAGAAAAGACCCACTGCTCAATAAAAATTCATGTGAAAGTAAAAAGCAAGTTTGAACAACTTGGAATATTTATCATTGCTTTGAGAGTTGGCAAGAAGCGATCTGTGGTCAAACACAACCTGAAAATAGTCACATATTAATACAATATCTTCACCTTGGAGGTTTATAAGACTCATAATCATCTTCATGCTCTGAGATCCTAGAGTAGGGAAATCTGTTAACTTTGTTTAACCTACTATTTTCTCAAATTTGTATTACTACACAGAATCAAAAACAAGTTGATACAGCAGGGCTACAAGTCATGGGCTTTGAAGGCTCCTCACCAACGGTCTGGGGTGACCGCTCAGCTAATGTGAGGACACAATGTTCTCCAAGGAAACAGCTACTCTCTTCAGAGCAGCTGCCACTCCTAGAAAGGAGAAGTTTCCCCAACAAAAGATCTTGAAAAGGGGGTTGGGAGTGAGGGGGCAAGAAATGGGCAGAGGAAAGGGAAGTGAGCAAGAAATTACAAGTCAGCTCCATCCTCCCTCCCAGCCACCCACAGCTGCCCCAAGGGCAGCCCTTGGGTCATAGAAATGATGACACCAAGCTCCCTGGGATGGCTGCCTCGTATTCTTTAGCAGACGACTTCTTTCAGCAAAGCAAAACATAAAGAGCCTTTTCCCCCTACAACCACTCACTCCTACCTTTCCCAAGAGCCTTACTCTCATTTGCCACACCTACATTTCACTGACTGTAGGAGAAAGAAATAAACAGAGCTCACATTTAAAGAGGATTATTATCACTGAAACATGGTCCACGTGTGCCAGCCTCGTTTTGTCCTGAGTTACATCAGTTAAGAACCCGAGATGCTAAGTTTCAAGGAATATACTTTGCCTCATTCAATGATTTTTAAGAATATATGGTTTTAGAACAACTTTCGGAGACTAAAAGCATAAGGCTAACTTACTCCCACTTTTTCGTCATTCACCTTCCAGTCCCTCCCTGAACCCAGTGCTTAGGTTTCTGGAACTTCAGGTCAGTATGGCATCAAAATTCATGGTTTCACTCAACCTAGTGGTCTTTGGATTTTTAACATCAGGGAACAGCTCCCACGACCATTTTCACGCAGGAGACTCATTTAATTTGACTTCTGTTGTATTATTACCACTTCTCTATGGTACTATTTCATTTGTCTCATACACTGTAGAAAAAATACAGAAGCCCCTATGCCTCTCGAGCCCCAAGTCCTCGTAACTTCCATTTACCTTCAAATGACAGAGGTAACTATTCACTTCACTCTGTTGGTTCCCCCATCCCCACCCCACAGATCATCTTTCTCGAGCAAGAGGTTTGGATATTAAACATTAAAAAAAAAAAGCTTCTCTGTGATTGTTCTGGAAAACATGGTAGCTTCTTTGGATGCTGGGCTATTTCAGGGCATGCATTTCATACAAAGGATGATCTGAATAATATCTAATCAAATTCACATTCAAAACTGTATTTTCAACATGGAACATGATCTGATCCCCAGCAGGGAAGGAGACAAAGAATACCATTTAGATTATTTTGTGTGACCTATTGGGGGGCCCATCTTCTGCCAAAACTTGCAAGCTCAGAGGCCTGAGGGGTCAGGCCAGTGAGGTAAATGAGTGTCCTGAGCTGGATGGATACTTTGGTGACTGGGGAACATGCCCTGTCTAGCTGCTGCAGAGTGGGGGTGAGGTAAGCTGAAGAAGCCAGAGATCCAGAAACAAACACAGAATGATATTATTGAGATAATTCACACACCATACAATCTACCCCTTGAAGGTGTAAAAGACAATGTCTTTTGGTATTCGTCTTTTAGTATTTTCACACATTCAAAGTTATGTAACCATTATGAGCAAGTTTAGAATATTTTCACACACACAAAAAAAAACCCTGTCTTTGTTAGCAATTACTACCTATTTCCCCACAGTCCTTCCCTCTCCCACCCTCCCATTCCCCCAGCTTGCAGTCCTATGCTGTGCTGTGCTTCTGCCCATGGGATTCTCCAGGCAAGAATGGTAGAGTGGGTTGCCATGCCCTCCTCCAGGAAATCTTCCCAACCCAAGGATCAAACCCAGGTCTCCCAAATTATAGGCAGATTCTTCACCCTCTGAGCCACCAGGGAAACCCAAGAATAATGGAGTGGGTAGCCTATCTCTTCTCCAGGGGAACTTACCAACACAGGAATCGAACCAGGGTCTCCTGCATTACAGGCGGATTCTTTACCAGCTGAGCTACCCAGAAAGCCCCCTTGCAGTCCTAAGCAACCATTAATCTACTTTCTTTTCCTATAGACTTGCTTACCCTGGATCTTTCACATAGATGGATTTGTATAACATGTGGTCTTCTGTGACTGGGTACTTGTCTTTGAAATAATGTTTTCCAAGTTCAACCAATTGGTAGCACATATTAGTACTTTATTCCTTTATAGTTGAGGATTGATATTCCACTGTGTGGATTGCCACATTTCATCGATCCATTCAGCAGCTAACAGAAATTTGGGCAATCCATTACTTTCAAGTATCATTTAGACTCATCAGAACAGTTGTGCAGGTTGGATAAGTGCCTCGGTCCCTCAGCGTGAGACCTCTGCCCCACAACTTTGGGCGGATGCAGAGATGGTGTGGAAAACACAGGAAAGGGAGCATCCAAGCTTTCCTGGTTTCATTTCAGGTGGGGGCCTGGAAAGGTGGCCTCTCTCCCTAGGGATATGACATGGGTGGGTTCTAGTCCCCACTGGTTCCTAATGAATGGGTAATCACACTTTGTCTTTCCACTTAGGAGGGAAGAAAAATAAGCCTAGGAATAGCCACACTCATTAACCCTAGCATTCTGATGGGGAGGAGGCAGGTGGGGAACAAACTCTCATGATGAATCCTAGCCCTGAAGATAAGATGTGCAAGGTAGCATCGCCTTGATAGTCTGGTTTTAATGAGAGACCCGGGTGCTTTAAAGCTGACACAAACATGAGGGAGTGGAACAGGATAGGATGCAAGGGTCCATCTTAATTCATTTTGGAAAATTAAAGCTCTTATTTAGATGACAGAGCAGCATAGCTAGTCTGTGGGGAGAGCAAATAAGCCTGTCTGGTTGCTAAGAGACTCCTAATTTAATCTCCTTCCCCTGATCAACACATGAAACTCAGTAAAAAGGAAAGGAAATGAAAGAGATTTTGACAAAGCTTTGAAAATCATGCCAAATGATTTTCATGCCAAATAAAGCAACTGGAAAATCTCACCTTTTAGATAGAAAGCCCCATAGGAGGTGAACGACTCCCCTCCCCACGCTCGTGTTCCCTACACTGTCGTTGGAAAATAGAAAAGTCCTTAGAAACAGCCTAAAGAGAAGTGAGCATTTCGAGTAAGTCTTTAAAAACCTTTTTCTCGTTAGGTCCTCCCTCCTCTTCATCCTTTGTATCAAGCATGATACCTACCTTTGGGGCCTGATTGTCCACCGGAAGAATCGTGATGTTAAAGCAGATCCCATATAGCGTCCCACCGTGCTGGTTACTGACAGAAAAGGCAAACTGGACGTGTCTTGGATGGGGACCCACATCTTGCATGGGTGGCATATAGGCCACTTTCATATGGTTCACAGCATGCTGCAAAGCAAATCAAGATGGACATGTGGGTACTGACTGCCAAGATAAGAGACATTTAAAGACCTGGGGCTAAGAGACCCTTCGGGTTAACTTAATATGGAACATTGCAAACACTCCCATCATCAATCTGAAGATTCTACAAAGCTCTATCTTACAAATCACATTTAAAAATGGGAAGAAAAAGAACAAAGAAATTAAGAAACTATGCCAAGTGCTTAAAGTCATGCAACTCTATAAAAGACAGGGACCTTGAATTTCAACTCTACTCCACCATGAAGGAACTGTGTGATATTGGTCAAGCTACTTAAACTTTGAGGCCCAGGCACCCTGGAGCCCAAGTTCCACAACAAGAGAAGCCACTGCAATGAGAAGCCTCAGCACTGCAACCAGAGACTAGCGCCTGCTCACCACAACTAGAGAAAAGCCTGTGCAGCAACGAAGTTCCAGCACAGCCAAGAATAAACAATTAAATAATAAAATTATGAGGCCCCTGTTTCCTTATCTATAAAATAAATAAGGTAATAAAATAATAGTACTTATCATGAGGGTTGGCATGTTCATTTACCACGTCTAACTACCATGGGGTCACAAAGAGTTGGACATGACTTAGAGATTGAACAACAAACTACAGTGAGATTCAACATATTGAACCTTAAACCTGAGGCGGTGCTGCTGCCTAAGCACTCATTATTACTGTGACCTCACTCAGGCCTTCAGAATAGAGAACCTTAGGAGTAGGGAGAAGGTTAAGGAAGGATTTTGGAAAGCAGTAGATATTAAGTACATACATTGAATTATGTACCCCATACACACAAAAAAGATATGCTGATGATCCTAAACCACAGCACCTCAGCATATGACCTTGTTTAGAAATGGGGGTGGCAAAACTCACAATTAGTTAAGGTAAGGCTGTACTGGAATAAAGTGGCCCTTAATCCTACATAACTTATGTCCTCATAAGAAGAGAGAGACATAGGGAGAACACAGCCATGGGGTGACCGAAGCAGAGAGTGGAGTGATCATCTACAAGCCAAAGAATGTAAGATTCCCAGCAAACCACCAGTCGCTGGGAAGAGAAAAGGTAAGACACCCCCACCCCACCCACAAACAAGGTTTTGGAGGATGGTATCCCTGCTGACACCCTGACTTCAGACGATTCGCCTCCAGAACTATAAGCCTACACACTCAGTCCTTTAAAGCCACCTAGTTTGTGGTAGTTTCCATAGCAGCCCTAGGAAACTAACATGTAGGTTATTAGATGAACTGAAATTGATGGAATAAAAACATATGCATCAGGTCCCTAAATCAGAGCCCTAAACCAGGAACCTAAGTTGATGCAAAAGGTTGTATTGAATTATAATGAGATTTTATTATACAAACATATTCAGCTGGATCAAGCATTTTCAAATACATGTCACTTGCTTAATGGAAATGTGCAAGCAGAAACAATATAGACATCAGGTATTTGTTGCTTGTGGCGGATGTCAAAGGCCAAAATTCTCAAGTAAAATGCTAGAAGCACCAGACCTTCTCAGAGGACACTTTCATCTGTTTGTCAACATTTGAGCATAGCATCATACCTGAGTAAAATATTTTAACCCTGGAGCTGCAGGAGTCTTGGTTAGCCTTGGTATGCTGTCCACCATGAATAATTTCCCAGCATCTAAGTGTCTAAAGAAAAATAAAAGAGAGCACATCAGCCAATTTTCCAGGTAAAAATTAAGTCACACATTAGCCTGCAACCACATTTTCTAAAGCTAAAAGTGCTCATTGTCAGAAGAAATCAAATGTTTCATCTTTATATTCTCTCTTTATATCAGGGGCAGGGACTTAGACTTACTAACCTTAAGTCTAATATCATGAATGCCATTCTCATCATAACAGTAAAAAGTATGTACAAAATTTCTGCTCTGACAAGATGAAAGGGAATCTAACTACAATGAGATACAGTTAGACACTCATCCTAAAAACATTTACTCACTATCATTTAGTACATAATTTAAGCCTAAGGGATATTCATGGCACTTTCTGGATTGGAATCATATAATATGACCATTTTTATAGCCTGAGATACCTAAAAATAAAGCTATGAAGACTCAATAAATTGTACCTAAAAGAAAAAAGTATTCTCTTTAGAAAAAGGGATTAAAGACTGTTTTCAGCCTACTTAAGCTAAAGACACTACAAGTTGCAGGCCATTTACCTATTAACATAGCCTTTGAAGGAAGGCATGAGACAAGTTTGAGATTAGAATAAATGCTGAATTGAAGTTTATGTCTGACCAACAAAACAAGCGAACCAAGGACTACACAGTGACACTTTCAACTCAATCCTAGAACACAACCTTCAACTAAGAGCCCAAGTGATGACTTTTCATAGAGATACCTGTGGCTGGAGGAGAAAAATGGAGGAGCAGTTATTGTGTAGAGCAGCTCCCGGTCATGTGATTCTGTATCTATAAAATGTAGATGTTTCTTAGTGATGTAGGCCACCTCCGTTTCCTTGACAACTAAATGCCGAGAAACTCCAGGAGCCTCTTTTGGAAGCTGGTCATCTACAGGAGTGATATGGATTGTCACCACCTAGAAAGAAATTATCTGTGTCATTCATTTGAAATAACAAAAAGACATCAGAAAAAAGACACTCCACTATCATTCAGTCAACTATGATTTTCAAAAACTGCCATTTAATAATACACTTCCAGTGAAAAAGTTCAGGAGCTATTAAGAGCATGAGCTAAAAATGGATCATTCTCCATCCATTTTTCACTGTACCTTAAGAATACAATTATCACAGTTACATTTAATGCAGTCCTGAGTGCTATCAAATGGGCACACAACACACAAAATATATTCCTGGTTTTATTTGTTGTTGTTGTTGTTCAGCCACTAAGTCTTTTCTAACTCCTTGTGACCCCAGTGACGAGCATGCCAGGCTCCTCTATCCTCCACTATCTCCAGGAATTTGCTCAGATTCATGTCCATTGAGTCGGTGATGCCACCTAACCATCTCATCCTATGCCACCCCCTTTTCATCCTGCCTTCAGTTTTTCCCAGCGTCAGGGTCTTTTCCAATGAGTCAGTTCTTCTCATCAGGTGGCCAAAGTGTTGGGCCTTCACATAGAGCAAGAATTATGACAGAGTGGAAGGAGGAAGAGGAAGCCCAGGCTGTTGGTAAAGAGAGATGTAAAAGTAAAACCTGATGCTTTCAAACTGTGGTGCTGGAGGAGACTCTTCCTCCTTCCACTCTGTCATAATTCCTTGACACAACTTTTGGTTCCTCTTTTTCTACCCACACAGAACACATCACTAAGTCCTAGAGTTTGTATTTATAAATTTTTCGAAACAGTGACCACACCCTCCTCCCCAGCTGTCAGCCCCACTATTCCTGATCTTGCTCCAGCTGGCATAATTTCTTCCTTGTATCATCGTAACAGCTTTCCATCAGCCCTAATTTCAATAACTAATCTTGACTTTTCATACCTCTGGTCTTATCTTTTAAAAGACACAAGTAAAAAAAAAAAAAAAAAAAAAACACACAAGTAAAACCAGGTTATTCACTTCCTCAAAGATCTAAAAAAGTTACAAATGAAGTTATCTACAAAACAGAAACAGACTCACAGACATAGAAAACAAATTTATGGTTACCAAAGGGGAAAGGCAAGGGAGGGATAAATTAGGAGGCTGGGATGAACACATATACACTACGATATGTAAAATAGATAACCACCAAGGCCCTACCGCATAGCACAGGGAAATAGTCTCTCTAGTTTTTAATCTATACAAGAAAAGAATCTGAAAAAGAATGCATGAGTGTGCTCAGTCATGTCCGACTGTGTGTGACCCTATGGACTATAGCCTGCCAGAATCCTCTGTCCACGGGTTTCTCCTGGCAAGGATACTGGAGTGGGTTGCCATTTCCTCCACCAAAGGGTCTTCCCGACCCAGGGACTGAACCCACGTCTCCTGCATCTCGGGCATTGGCAGATGGATTCTTTACCCCTGAGCCACCTGGGAAGCCCCTGACAAAGAATATATATACATAAATATGTGTAACTGAATCACTTGCTGTATACCTGAAATTAACACAACACTTTAATTATACTTCAGTAAAATTTTTTAAAACAAGAAAGTAAAAAGGAAATCTTAAACAACCACCCAGGAGGGATAGAATTATTCTAACTCCCTAGCATGTTATTCAAGACCCTTCCCGGTTCAGACACACTCTTTAACTTTGCCTTTTGCCACCTTTTAACATTAATCTAGCACCCTGCCTGCACAAAGCGGATCCAGTCCTAGTCCGCAAACATGCCTCTCTGCTCTGGACCACGTTGTTTCTTCAGTCTGGAATGCTCTCCTCCTGTTTTCTCTAGCAACTCAATTCTTTCGTACTCTTGAAGGCTCTTCTTGAAACGTTTTCTCAGTTGGATTTCATTTTTCTTGAATTTTCATTATCCCTTGACAAACACTATAATTGCATTGTCTTGCATTATTAGTTTGTAGTTTACATGTCATCTCTCCTAGACTGTAAGTTCCACAAGAGGAGGATCTCAGTATAGTTCCACATGGAATGTGCCAGTGAATGGACAGTCCTGAGTATACTACTTGGTAATTACCTATCTTGAACAAGTCATTCATCTTTTTCTAGTGTCCATTTTCTTATCTGTAAATTAGGCATAATATCAGCTCCACCACATCTAGCATGATATTCTGTAGGTAGGAGGCACTTTATCATGTTTTCTCACTGAATGAGTCTACATGTCCTGTTGTGATGTTAAGAATTTTCTCAAACATTCACAGGTTTAGATCTTGCAAGGAGGGCAAGGAGATTTTGCCAAACAGTTTTTAGCATCACTTTTTTTTCTTTTTTTAAGAATAATCCAAAAAAAAAAAAGAAGAAGAAGAAGAAGAATCCATGCCTGGTTGGAAGAAAGCAATTACTCTCTCTTGAAATGGTACATTTGCTTGGCATCATGAAAGCCTGATGCATTCAGTTCAGTTCAGTTCAGTTCAGTCGCTCAGTCGTGTCTGACTCTTTGTGACCCCATGAATCTCAGCACGCCAGGCCTCCCTGTCTATCACCAACTCCTGGAGTTTACTAAAACTCATGTCCATCGAGTCAGTGATGCCATCTAGCCATCTCATCCTCTGTCGTCCCCTTCTTTTCCTGCCCACAGTCCCTCCCAGCATCAGGGTCTTTTCCAATGAATCAACTCTTCGAATGAGGTGGCCAAAGTACTGGCACATTAAAGTATTAATATTCTTCTCCTGGTTTTGATTTATTTAATATTGTCACTGAAACAGATCAACAATGCCAGTTTTTTCTAAGAAAGTGGTGTTCACAATAACCAGTTTGAAAAGCTGTGGTACATATACACCATGGAATATTACTCAGCCATTAAAAAGAATTCATTTGAATCAGTTCTAATGAGATGGATGAAACTGGAGCCCATTATACAGAGCGAAGTAAGCCAGAAAGATAAAGACCATTACAGTATACTAACACATATATATGGACTTTAGAAAGATGGTAACGATAACCCTATATGCAAAACAGAAAAAGAGACTCAGATGTATAGAACAGACTTGTGGACTCTGTGGGAGAAGGCGAGGGTGGGATGTTTCAAGAGAACAGCATCAAAACATGTATATTATCTAGGGTGAAACAGATCACCAGCCCAGGTTGGATGCATGAGACAAGTGCTTGGGCCTGGTGCACTGGGAAGACCCAGAGGGATCGGGTGGAGAGGGAGGTGGGAGGGGGGATCAGGATGGGGAATACACGTAAATCCATGGCTAATTCATTTCAATGTTTGACAAAAACCACTGCAATGTTATAAAGTAATTAGCCTCCAACTAATAAAAATAAATGGAAAAAAATTTTTTAAAAATAAATAAAAATAAAATTAACATACAAAGCAAAAATTAAAACATAGTTAAGCTTTTGCTATAATATAAAAAAGACTGGAACATCAGCTCAGCCACCTACAAGCTTTTGCTGCCTGGGGCAAATCACTTGAACCTTTTGGGGCTCAGTTTTTCTTTCTGTACATTGGGAATAATAAGAATGGCCATTACAGTGAAGTGTTGTTAGGATCAAACAAGATATCTGACATCACAGAGAGTACCTGGTAGTAGGTGCTCAATAAATCAATTCCCTATCTCCATTCTTCATCACTTTTAGAAAAGTATATAGCATATTTACTACTCCATTATGAAGTATTTCAATAATTAAAAACTAAGCCCAGTCATCAAAATAATGGAACACAGTCATTTCTTTAGTTTCCTGGAATCTATGTCATGATTTTTTTTTTTTCCAATTACAGTTTTTTGCTAATCTACAAAGTTCAGAAATTCTCTATGGGACCTCCCAGTCATGGTGTGGATCAGTGAGGCTCCACTTAATTGAAAAACTGGATTTAATAAGGAAACAATACTTATTGTGCATTCAAAGAGACCATTTTCTATGCAAATTTATTCTCTAGTGTGCTCTTTGTAGAAAAAGAATGTACAAGCAATGCTTTTTTATACCCCAGTAGTAATTCTTGGTGGGCCCATTTTTCAACATGCTTTATGATTGCCTAAGTTGATGTATCTTTACATATTTATGCATGTCCAAATAATTACTGTGTGTGTGTATTCTGTGGGTGAGAAAAATCCAATTTTAACAGACTCCATAGAGAAATAAACTGTTCCCATTCTTACTGAAATTTGGTTGTAAAAAGGACCTCATTAAATACCCATTCCCACACAATGGAAAACTAGTGCCTGTACCAGTCACTGGGCTCTTACCTGCTGCCTTCCTCTACCTGCCTCCAGTCTACTTAAGGCCACAGGCACCCACAGACAGACTGGCAGGAAATTAGTACATAAAGAAATAAATCAGTATATAAAATGACAATGACTAACCTTGACCCTCACAATACAGGTCACAATATGACACTCCACCAGATAGTATCTACCTTTCTTGTGGACCTGAATTCTTGATCCCTTCTCTGCTCTGAGGTTTGATTCCTATCTGATTCCTTCTTTTTCATCTTCCTTTGAGATTGTGTGTGTGCGTGCTAAGTTACTTCAGTCGTGTCTGACTCCTTGTGAAACTATAGACTATAGCCCTCCAGGCTCCTCTGTCCATGGGATTCTCTAGGCAAGAATACTGGGGTAGGATGCCATGCCCTCCCCTCCAGGGGATGTTCCTGACCCAGGGATCAAATCTGCATCTTTATGTGTCCTGCTTTGGCAGGAGAGTTCTTTTTTTTTTTTTTTTTTTTAGTTGGAGGCTAATTACTTCACAACGTTGCAGTGGGTTTGTCATACATTGACATGAGTCAGCCATGGAGTCAGGGAGATGGGAGAGGGGATCGGGATAGGGAATACATGTAACTCCATGGCAGGAGAGTTCTTTAACACTAGCACCACCTGGGAAGCTGATCCTTTGAGATTTTCAATGCTATTTTTCACCCACAGGAATTATCACTTCAGTTCAGTTCAGTTCAGTCACTCAGTTGTGTCTGACTCTTTGCAACCCCATGGACCATAGCATGCCGGGCTTCACTATACATCACCAACTCCCAGAGCTTGCTCAAACTCATGTCCATCGCACTGGTGATGCCATCCAACCATCTCATCCTCTGTCATCCCCTCCTCCTCCTGCATTCAATCCTTCCCAGCATCAGGGTCTTTTCAAATGAGTTATTTATTCACATCAGATGGCCATAGTATTGGAGTTTCAGCTTCAGCATCAGTCCTTCCAATGAATATTCAGGACTGATTTCCTTTAGGATTGACTGATTGAATCTCCTTGCAGTCCAAGGGACTCTCAAGAGTCTTCAACACCACAGTTCAAAAGCACCAATTCTTCGGCACTCAGTTTTCTTTATAGTACAACCCTCACATCCGTACATGACTCCTGGAAAAACCATAGCTTTGACTAGATGGACCTTTCTCAGCAAAGCAATGTCTCTGCTTTTTAATATGCTGTCGAGCTTGGTCATAGCTTTTCTTCCAAGGAGAAAGCATCTTCTAATTTCATGGCTGCAGTCACCATCTGCAGTGATTTTGGAGCCTCCCAAAAAATAAAGTCTCTCACTGTTTCCATTGTTTGCCCATCTATTTGCCATGAAGTGATGGGACCAGATGCCATGATCTTTGTTTTTTGAATGTTGAGTTTTAAGCCAACTTTTTCACTCTCCTCTCTCACTTTCATCAAGAGGCTCTTTAGTTCTTCTTCACTTTCTGCCATAAGGGCAGTGTCATCTGCGTATCTGAAGTTATTGATATTTCTCCCGGCAATCTTGATCCCAGCAGACCTGGGTCACATAGTGTGTGGCATAAGCCCTCTTGGAGGAGGTCACCATTAACCCCACCATAGAGCCACCAAACAGACAACCCACAACTGCAGAACAATTATACCAAATAAATTCTCGCACTGGAATTATACCCAAAGCTAGTTTTGCGCACTCCACTCTCCAATCTGACTTCTGATAAATGCCCATCCCAGCTGCCTGTTCTCTCCACTGGTCGGTCACATTACATTTCCTTCCTCCCACTTCACACACAGGCCTTTGTGGCATCTGCTTCCTTTTTTTCAGTTTCTTAGTTCTCTTTCTTCTTTTCTTATGTTTGGCTCTCTATTTTACTGCTAACATTATGCTCTCCTAGACTAAGACCTCAAGTGTAAGCTTTATAAAACTCTCTACTGAGAAGAATAAAGAAGAAAATATTTTCTTTTTATGGTCAGCTTTATTGAGGACTGCTATACATACAATGAACTGCATTCAATTTAAGTCTATAATTTGATGAGTTTTGACAATCACATATACCTATGAAGACACCACTGTAATTAAGATACATAATATCTCCAATGGATTTGCTTTATTTTTTGGTTGGTTGGTTGGTTGGTTTGATAGTATTTCATTGCCTCATTTTATAGATATACCATAGTTTTTTAAACCAGACTTCTGCTGATGAGTATTTTGGGTGCTGATACAGGCAACTCTACACTTAACAATCTAAGAAGATATTTTTCAAAAGCAAATTGAGTAAGTGAGGCTTTATTTGGCAACAGTCACGATAACCAAGATGAAAAGAGAGAGGGGCTTCTGGCTAACACTTTGTTGATGGGTAGGTAGATTGCTCAGTAGGACTATCCAGATGGGAAGGATGAGAGGAGGTAAGGGGCACTCCACTTATGCAACTTCCTCCCTGCTTTGACCAGAAACTCACATGAGAAAATCTTTGGTCCCTGCCCCTATGGAAGGAAGAATTCTAACAGTATGGCTGAAAAAATCCAGGGTTTGAATTTAATCTTCAGTGACCCAGGAACCTTCTGATCACAAAAGCTCCAATCAAGTAACCATTTCATCTGGTCTTATAGTTGAACAGCTGGAAGTTATATTTTGTTGAATATTTTAAATACATTTTTATCTGTTGGACATGACTAGACACTTGTACAAATTGAAGATGCAATCATCAAATAGACCAGGTAATCATTTGTATTCCTTAAGAATCAGAGCTTCAGTGATGATATAATTAAAACATAGAAACTCTTACCAGCACACACATATACAAAATAATTGTTTTGTTTTTATACACCACACTAATTCCTGAAAACTCTGAAAACTAAAGCTTTACACTTATTACCTCCCTATCTCACTTCTTTCCTGGTCCCTGCCAAATGGTTGAGTCTTCTTATTTCCTCCCAGTTTCATTACAAGTTGAAAGAACCAGAGTTAGTTTTAGAACCAACATACAATTCTTGGGGTTCTACTCTGAGGCAGGTACCAAGATCTGAAGACACAGAGATAAATATATCAGGATCCCTGTCATTAATGAGCTCACCACGGATCCAATAAAATAAATAATGGCCTCACATTATAGTAACTTGGTATCAGATCATGTAAAAGGACCAGATAGCCAAACCTGGGGAAATGGGAATAAGAGGTTCAGAGAAGGATTCCTGGAGCAGATGATGTTATAGCTGAGAGCTGGTCTGTATCTAGAGATGCTAAAGCTGCTAAAGACCACAAGAGGGAGATTGGAGAAAAAAAAAAACAACTAGATGAATTCTACTCAACATATTGCTTTTGGATCAATGAATTTATTTTTGTTGTTTAATCACTTAGTTGTGTTCCACTCTTTGTGACCCCATGGACCACAGCCCACTAGTCTCCTCTGTCCATGGGATTTCCCAAGCAAGAATACTGGGGTGAGTTATCATTTCCTTCTCCAGGAGATCTTTCTGACCCAGGGATCAAACCTATGTCTCCTGCATTGGCAGGCAGATTCTTTACTACCAGCTACAAGGTAAGTCCATCAATGAATTTTATTTGTCCTCAAAGGGTGCAGTTAATTGCTTCTTTTCTTAAGAGACCATGTGAGAGATTCGGAGAATAATCTAGTTCAAAAAAGATGAAGGTTGAAACAAAAGCAATGACAGTGGGGTGGGGTAAGGAGAGATAGATGAGAGAAATTTCTCAAGTAGATTTAGTAATACTTGCTGACTGATTGGTTATACAGATAACTCAACAGAAAGAGGGTAGTGGTGACTACAGAAATTCCATTTACAGTGGCTTTGCAGTTTTAGCAAAACAGGCTAAATGTCTTGTGAACATGTTGAGTGTAAAATAAATGTAGAGATGTCAGGTAGAGATGTAGGTACACAAGTCTGAGCTGGAGGATATTTAGGAGTCAGAAAATAGGTGGTACATGAAAACAGAGCAAAATTCTTTTTCTCCCCATTTCTCTCTCTCTTTCTCCCTCCCTCCTTCCTCATGCCCTCTCTTTCTTTCTCTCTTTTTCCAACCCTTCCTTTTTTTCTTCTCTCCCTCCCCATTCAACATAGATTAAGAAGATAAATAAAAACAGAGAAAAATATGATATGATTTCCTTAGAAGCACAACCATAATGGGAAATAAACATAACTGGATCTGACTTATTTAATCTGACTTATTTGTCAAGATTTACAAATAATTTTAGTTCAGTAAAGTTTTCATTACTGCGGTCTTTACTAGAGAAAACTGACATTTATACTTGTGAGTATCAAAAATATGATCTATAAAGTATACAATAGCAGAAAAGTAAAAAGTAGTCCTGAATTTCCCATTTTCAAAAAGGCCCATAGTTTGCTAAAAGTGATATGGTATTCTAGTCAGAAACATAGCACAGTTGAATGGATGCAACAGAAGACGTAGAAGTAAATCCTACTAATAGTTTTCATTTTGGACTATCAGATCAACTAAGATTTCAAGAAAAAAGGAATCAATAAATGGCATAATTATATACATTGATGAAAAGAGGAGGCTGTTCTACGTAAAGGAATTTTTTTTTAGTCAATAAGCAGATGAATTGAGAATTTCCTCATTCACTTTTCCATTACTTCTTTTAGCAAGGAGCATCTACCTCCTTCAGTTTCTGAGCCATCCCTATCATTCCTCCTGATCATCCCCTTTTGTTACTTTTATCCTGGCAAACAGATGAATAACCCAATCATCTACGTCTTGGCTAACGTCAATGACGGCGACACTAAGAGATGATGTTATATAACCAATAGGGATCAGGTTCAAAATTTGCTTAGACCCCTTTATATGCTAACTTCTAAAATAAGAGGTATAAAATGCCTAGCAAAAAGAACTATATATAGTGTGAGTCACTTATTTTCAGAAGACATTTGTCCATCCCTACCACCAACTGCCCTCTCCTCACAAGAAATTTACCCCTTTATAGCTATCCAGACCCATTTTTTTCTGTAATTTCTGTAGGATGATGGCTCCTTAAGCCTATTTTTGTATTCTGTATATTTAAATAAAATCCTTGAGTGTTAATAAAACTCTTAGTTCTTCAAAAGCAATAATAAATAAAAGCAAATATATTCATTGAGTACTTACTAGGTGCCAGAAAGTTCACCATATTCATATGTATTATGTTGTAAGGAAGTTGTTTTATCTGTTTTACAGATAAGGAAACTGAGGCACAGGTCAGTTAATGCCAAGGACAGGAGAAAAAGACAGTCTAACTACAGAGAGTATATCTTAACCACCACACACAAAATAAATCAGTTTTTTTTTAATGTTATGAAGCAAGCAAATCTCATAAGATACTCTTCATAAAAGGGTCCCATAGTTAACTAACTTTGGAAACACTGCATACATGGAAATGTACATAACCCACTTCAGTATTCTTGGGCTTCCCTTGTGGCTCAGCTGGTAAAGAATCCACCTGCAATGAGGGAGACATGGGTCTGATCCCTGGGTTGGGAAGATCCGCTGGAGAAGGGAAGAGCTACTCACTCCAGTATCCTGGCCTGGAGAATTCCATGGACTGTATAGTCCATGGGGTCACAAAGAGTCGGACATGACTGAGTGACTTTCACTTTCACATAAGTTTGAACAAT
Source organism: Odocoileus virginianus (assembly GCF_023699985.2). NCBI lineage: Eukaryota > Metazoa > Chordata > Mammalia > Artiodactyla > Cervidae > Odocoileus > Odocoileus virginianus. The sequence goes on from NC_069691.1 coordinate 31,330,644, forward strand.
GTGAACATAAGCTGTTCATGTAAATTTGGGGGAAAGTAAATTTTAAAAAGCAGTTATGTTGCAAGGATATTGACTTAATTTTGCTTCTTCCATTGCTCCTCAAACTTTGGAATCTGTTTTCACAGAGTTTCTAATAATATCTTCCAGAACTGATATCTGTGGACAAGATTTTGGGAAAGTGTTCAGAGATGGACTCTTACCTGTGGCACTGAGAGATTTGGAGGCTCGTGGCTGTCCCACAGGACAAATTCGAATGAATCTTCAAAGATTTCTCCACCAAAGTGACGATAGTAAATGATGCCATTGAATAGATCCCTCTGAATGAAGCCAGGGACTGGATAGCCTATAGAGTCCACAAAATACCACATACCTTTGTAACCATCTGCCAGGTGCTGGGGTAAAATAATTTTGGATTTATCTACAAGTTTTTTCTGCCTAGTATCTTGCATGTACCCAAGGAGTATTTTTTAAAAAGTATAGCTGATTTACAATATTGTGTTAGCTTCAGGTATATAGCAAAGTAATTCATATTTTTTTTCCCAGATTCTTTTCTGTTACAGATTATTAGAAGATTCTGAATATAGTTCCCTGTGCTATACACAGTAAATCCTTATTGCTTATCAATTTTGTGTATAGTAGTTTGTTTGAGGAATTATTATTAAATGCTCTATCAAAGCAGGAGGAGGAGGAGGTGACGGCTTAGATGATTAAATGGCATCACTGACTCAATGGACATTAGTTTGAGCAAACTCTGGGAGATAGCGAAGGAAGGGAAGCCTGACGTGATGCAGTTCACGGGGTCAGTCTCAAAGAGTCAGACACAACTTAGTGACTGAACAACAAAAATCATAACTTATAAATAATAAAGCATAAAAATTAAAGTTACTACCTCTGCCTTAGTATATAGAAAAACCAGCATTAGAAAAATATTTTCAAGAAACAGTCTTAAAGTCAGACAAGATGGCAGAGGAGAGAAGGACCCTGAGCTCACATCCTCTCATGGGCATACCAAAATTACAACTATCTTCAGAACACCAATCAGTGAAAAAGTCCAGAACATACCAGAGGAGATCTTCTATAATTAAAGTTATAAAGAAGAAACCACAATAAGGTTGGTAGGAGGAGTAAAGTCACAATATAGTCAAGTTTCATACCCCAGTGTGGGCAATACACATACAGGATAATAAGTACAAGTGCAGAGTTTTTCTCAAAGGATTAAGAGCTCCAAGTCTAAGCCCAGGGATCCTGCACATGGGAAGATGAGTCTCCAGGGCATTTGACTCTGAGGACCTATAGGGTTACTTTTGATAGTCCCAGACAGCTGGGGAAATAGAGTGTGTGCATGCATGCTCAGTCATGTTTGACTCTTTGCAAGCCCCTCGACTGTAGCCCACCAGGCTTCTCTGTCCATGGGATTCTCCAGGCCAAACTACTGGAGTGGGTTGCCGTTTCCTCTTCCAGGGGATCTTCCTGACCCATGATCCATGAGTCTCCTGCATCTCCTGCACTGGCAGGCAGATTCTTTAGCACTGTGCCACCTGGGACATGGGGGAAATACAGACTTCACTCTTAAAAGGCACACAAAGAATCTCACATGCCTCAGGACCAAGGGAAGAAGCAGTAATTTGACAGAAGTCTAGGTCAGAAATTAAAAGACGCTTGCTCCTTGGAAGAAAAGTTATGAGCAATCTAGACAGTATGTTAAAAAGCAGAGACATTACTTTGCTGACAAAGATCCATCTAGTCAAAGCTATGGTTTTTCCAGTAGTTATGTATGGATGTGAGAGTTGGACCATGAAGAAAGCTGAGCACCAAAGAACTGATGCTTTTGAATTGTGGTGTTGGAGAAGACTCTTGAGAGTCCCTTGGCCAGCAAGGAGATGAAACCAGTCAATCCTAAAGGAAATCAGTCCTGAATATTCATTGGAAGGACTGATGCTGAAGGTCCAATACTTTGGTCATGTGATACAAAGAGCCAACTCATTGGAAAAGACCCTGATCCTGGGAAAGACTGAAGGCAGAAGGAGAAGAGGATACCAGAGGATGAGATGGATGGATGGCATCACCGATTTGATGAACAAATTTGAGCAAGCTCTGGAAGTTGGTAATGGACAGGGAAGCCTGGTGTGCTACAGTCCATAGGGTCACAAAGAGTTGGCCACGACTGAACTGAACTGGATTGAACTGAACTGAACTGGACTGAATTGGGTCAGAACAACTTGCTTATCTAGGAGAACCTTCTGGAGAGACAGGAGGCAACCACAGTTCACTCTGGGGACACAGATACTGGCAGCAGTCATTTTTGGGAACCTGTTCTACCACACAGACACTGGCTCTAGCAAGCACCATTGTGGAATTCTCCCTCTATCTTATTAGGGCCAAGACCCAGCCCTGATCCAGCCTATAGGCCGGGGGGCTTCAGTGCTGGGATGCCTCAGGTCAAGCAACTAACTGGGTAGGGACACAACCTCACTCAGGCTGTCTTAAGACCTCCTGAGCCAACAGTTGCCTCTGGACACAGCCCTGCCCACCAGAGAGTGAAGGACCCAGCTCCAGCTATCTCTGGGTAGACACCAACTCCAAAATAGCCTGAACCCCAGACCTACTCTCCAGGGAGCCTACTCTAGCCCCTGAACTAGATGTATCCACCAGGGAGCAGGTACTAACTGCATAAAATCAGATATGCAGCCTGCAGACACATCCTGACCAACTGGACCATGGTCCTGTCCACTAGCAAACCAACACAAGCTTCAGGACTCCCCAGACCCTGCACTCAACAGTGTCAAGAAGTAGTCCCACGCACCAGTGATGCAAAACCTGCTCTAGGACCCTTAGGTCCTGTAACTAGACTCGAGTATCTGACTCTGCCTGCCAGTGGGCCACACTAGCCCTAGGACCTGGTTCTACCCACCACTGGGTGGTAACAGCCCCAGAGTCTCCTGGATCTTGACCCAAACCAAGAATAAGCCAGCACTAATGCCACCCTGTGACCCAGTCCCACCAACCAGCAGCCAGCAACCTCCATACAACACAGGGCCTGGCGACCAACCAGACAGGGAGTAATAAGCATATAAGACTGCCTACACAGTCAGCCCAGCACAATAGGAAGACACACACATCCCCTAGAACATATCACTCGGGTGATGAGAGCAGGATGTGTTGCTAAGACACATATGATGTCTCCTACAAAGGGCTGCTTCTCCAAGGTCAGAAAGCATAACTAGCCTACCAGATACATAAAAATAAAAATAGCAACCTAGGTAAAAGGAGGCAACAAAGGAACATGTTTCAAACAAATAAGATAAAACCCCATAAGAATAACTAAGCAAAGTAGAGATAGGCAATCTACTTAAGAGTTCAAGGTAGTGATTATAAAGATGATCAAATAACCCAAGAGAAAAATGGATTCACAGAATGAGAAGTTTTTTTTTTTAATGAAAAGTTAAAAAATATGAAGGACAACCAGACAGAGATGAAGAATACAGTAACTGAAGTGAAAAATACCCTAGAAGGAATCAAGAGTAGACTAAACGATACAGAGGAACTATCAGCATGCTGGAAGACAGAGTAGTAGAAATCACTGGTGCTAAGTAGACAAAAGAAAAAAGAATGAAGAGAAAATGAGGACAGTTTGAGAGACCTCTGGGACAACATCAACCACCCTAATATTCACATTACAGGAGTCGCAGAAGGAGAAGAGAGAGAGAACCTATCAACATATTTGAAGACATAAGTCAAAAACTTTCCTTACCTGGTAAAGAAAACAGCTATCTAAGTTTAGGGAGTATAGGGAGTCCTATACAGGATTTACTCAAAGAATAACACACCAAGACACATTATAATGATAATGGAAAAATTAAATATAAATACAGGATATTAAAAACGGCAAGAGAAAAGCAACAAATAATGTATAAAGGAACCCCACATAAAGCTATCAGGTGAATTTCAACAAAAATCCTGCAGGCCAGAAGAGAGTGGCACAATATATTTAAAGTAATGAAAAGGAAAAACCTACAGCCCAGAATATTCTACCTAGCAAGACTCTTGTTTAGATTTGATAGAGAGATCAAAAATTTTACAGGCAAACAAAAGATGAGTTCAGCACCACCAAACCGCCTTAACAAGAAATGTTGAAGGAATTTTAAGAGAAAAATAAAATACCACAACTAGAAACATGAAAATTGCAAAAGGAAAATGCTCATTAGTAAAGGCAAACATACAGCACAAAGTTAGTAAGTCATTCACACACAAAGATATGAGGAAGATTAAAAAACAAAAGTGGCAAATTCATCTACATCCACAATAAGCAGTTAAGGGATTCATAAAACAATTGGATGTAATATATGACATCAAAAGGGCTTCGCTGGTGGCTTAGCAGTAAAGAATTGGCCTGCCAACACAAGAGACACAGGTCCAATCCCTGGGTCAGGACCTACTCTGGAGAAGGAAATGGAAAACCACTCCAGTGTTCTTGCCTTGGAAATCCCATGGACAGAGGAGTCCATGGGGTTGCCAGGGTTGGATGCAACTTAGCAACTAAACCACCCCCACCATGACATCAAAAGCAGTGAGGAGAGAAGAGTACAGGGTTATTAAAATGTATCTGAAATTAAGACACTGATGAAAGAAACCAAAGACAACATAAACAGATGAAAAGATATACCATGTTCATGTACTGGAAGAATTAAAATTGTTAAAGTGACCATATTACCCAAGGCAATCTACAGGTTCAGTGTAATCCCTATCAATATATCAAGGGCACTTTTCACATAACTAGAACAAATAATTTAAAAATTTGTATGGAAACACCAAACTCCAGATTGTCAAAGCAATCTTGAGAAAGAAGAACAGAGCTGGAGGACACTGCCTTCAGACTATACTACAAAGCTACAGTAACCAAAACAGTATGATACTGGCACACAGCAGACACACAGAGCAATGGAACAAAATAGAGATCCCAGAGATAAACCCATGCACTTATACTCAATTAATCTACAACAAAGGAGCCAACACTATACAATGGAGAAAAGACAGTCTCTTCAATAAGTGGTGCTGGGAAAACTGGACAGTTACATGTAAAACAATGAAATTAGACCATTCTCTAACACCATATGGCTTTCCTGAGAGAACTGGGTTCGATCCCTGGGTGAGGAAAATCCCCTAGAGAATTCTTGCCTGGAAAATTCCATGGACAGAGGAACCTGGCGGGCTACAGTTCATGGGGTCACAAAGAGTTGGACACAACTGAGCTTTGAACTAATACCATAGACAAAAATAAGTTCAAAATGGATTATAGACCCAAATGTAAGACCTGAAACCATAAAACTCCTGGAAGAAAACTAAGGCAGAACACTTTGACATAAACTATACTGAGTTTTTGCTGTTTTGTTTTGTTTTGGATCTGTCTCCTAAAGCAAAAATAAACAAATGGGACCTAGTTCAACTTAAAAGTGCAGTGAAAGAAACTATCACCACAACAAAAAGACAATCTACTGAATGGGAGAAAATATTTGCAAATAATATGATAAATAAGGGATTAAAATCCAAAATACACAAATGACTCATAACTCAACAGCAAAGTAACAAAGAACTCGATTAAAAAATGGCAGAAGACTGGAATAGACATTTTTCCACAGAAGACTTACAGATTGCCAACAAGCAGATGAAAAGATGCTCAATACCACTAATCATCAAAGAAATGCAAATGAGAAATCATTTCACACCTGTCAGAATGGCCATCACAAATAAGAAATGGCTAACACAAATAAAAAATGCTGGCAAGCATGTGGAGAAAAGGAAACCTTGTACACTATTGGTGGGACGTAAATTGATATAGCTACTGTGGAAAGCAGTAAGAAAGTTTCTTTAAAAACTAGACATAGAATTTATCATATATCCCAGCAACTCCACTCCTAGATATATACTTGAAAAAAATGAAAACACTAATTTGAAAAGATATGTGCACCCCAGTGTATATTGCAGCACTATTTACAATTGCCTCGATATGGAAGCAACCCAAGTGGACATTAATAAATGAATGGGCAAAGAAGATGTGCCATTCACATGCACAAACACACATAATGGAATGCCACTCAGCTATTAAAAAGAATGAAATTATGCCACTTAAAACAACATAGATGAACTTGAAAGGTATTATGGTAAATGAAATGTCAACCAGAGAAAGACAAATACTATATGATATCACTTACATGTGGAATCTAAAAAGTAAAACAAACTAGTGAATGTAACAAAAAAAGAAACAGACTCACAGACAAAGAGAACAAATGAGTGGCTACCTGTGGGGAGGGTGAAAGAAGAGGGGCAATATAGGGATATGGGATTAAGAGGTACCAACTGCTATGTCAACTACCATGCGTAAAATAAATCAGCTTCAAAATACATTATACAACACAGGGAATATAACTATATTTTATAATAACAATAAATGGAGTATGGCATTCAAAAATTGTGCATCACTATGCTGTACACCTAAAACTTATACAATATTGTGCATCAACTACACCTCAATTTTTAAATAATCTATCAAAAATAAAATCAAATATGCTTAAAAAACAATTAGTCTTAGGTAAAACTGCTTGATGCCTATTTTATCAAGCTCCTTACCTATCTACTTCAAAAAGTAGTTGTGAAATTATCCTAACAAAATGTAAATAAAAGTTATTCATGAAATTTTTTATCAATAATCTAGAATAGGTCAAAATATTTCTTCAACCTTATTTTTCCTATCACCTTGCACGGCAGACTTAATTTTTCATAGTGTAATGGTTACCTTGAGGCCCAGTTCTGGAACTTTCTAGATTCCAGATGGATAGATCAACTTAACCTCTCTAAGTCTGTCTTCCCATCTGTGAAATGGGAATAATAATAATAGAATCTTACCTCATAAACTTGATGTCTCTCTTAGCACAAATTCTAACACAAATGATCTTAACTGCCCAGTACTCACCTATCAGCCCTGGCGCTGGTTTCTTCATGATCTCTCCAGCTTGTGGGGGTTTCGTGATATTAAAGAAGATGTAGTCATCACTGGAGTCCATGTCTGAAGCTCTCAGCATGGAGCCCTGGATTAGTATGGTCTGCCCCTCCTCCAGTTCAATCACAACATTTGTTATGAGGAATGGCGGACTGTCATCTTTCGGCAAGATGTTGATGGGAAACTTATGTTGGATGCTGTGTTGCCTGTCAAATATCCTGAAGACCACAAAGTCTTTGGTGGAGTCACTGTCATCATGATGATATCGAACGACTCCAGCCTGAAGGTCAGCCACGGTGAAGAGAAAACCCTTCCCCCCTGATGGAAAGAACAGAGATGAGGCAGAATGAGAAAGATACAGAGGCAGCAGATTAGTAAATGCAGCACTACAGGAGTGGGTGTGAAATGGAAAGTAGGGCAGGCAATACTTTCCTTACCTGGTAAAACCATAGATTGTTTAGGGGGCTCTGGGGCTCCAAAGACCAAGTTCAATACTAGCTGGTTGTAACACTTATTAGCAGGGTGGACTTAGGCAAGGTATTTAATTTGAGACCCATATATAAAACAGAGATAATAATACCTACCTAACATTCCCTCTTAAGAATGAGAGAGCTCAAACATAGTGTATCTACAATTAGTATTAATTGTTCTTCAATTCACTGTTATCAGCCGACAGCACTTCTTAGAGCAGTGGCTTCAAACTAGCAACATCAGAACCATTTGGGAAGTCATTATATATGCAAGCTCTCAGGCCCTAACATAGACCGACTGAATCAGAAATTCTGCAACTGGAACTCAGCAATACATGTTTTATCAAGCCCCCTAGGAGTCTAATGCATGCTAACATTTGCAAAGCACTGGCTTAATGACCAAGACTTGAGCTGTGGTAGCAAATGGCATCAGTTCACATGCCAGCTCAGCCACTTTGTAGACCTTCAGTTCAGTTCAGTTCAGTTGCGCAGTCGTGTCCGACTCTTTGCGACCCCATGAATCGGAGCACGCCAGGCCTCTCTGTCCATCACCAACTCCCAGAGTCTACTCAAACTCATGTCCATCGAGTTGATGATGCCATCCAGCCATCTCATCCTCTGTCGTCCCCTTCTCCTACTGCCCCCAATCCCTCCCAGCATCAGGGTCTTTTCCAATGAGTCAACTCTTTGCATGAGGTGGCCAAAGTACTGGAGTTTCAGCTTCAGCATCAGTCCTTCCAGTGAACACCCAGGACTGATCTCCTTTAGGATGGACTGGTTGGATCTCCTTGCAGTCCAAGGGACTCTCAAGAGTCTTCTCCAACACCACAGTTCTAAAGCATCAATTTTTTGGCACTCAGCTTTCTTCACAGTCCAACTCTCACACCCATACATGACCACTGGAAAAACCATAGCCTTGACCAGACAGACCTTTGTTGGCTAAGTAATGTCTCTGCTTTTTAATATGCTATCTAGGTTGGTCATAACTTTCCTTCCAAGGAGTAAGCATCTTTTAATTTCATGGCTGCAGTCACCATCTGCGGTGATTTTGGAGCCCAAAAAGATAAAGTCTGACACTCCTTCCACTGTTTCCCCATCTATTTCCCATGAGGTGATGGGACCAGATGCCATGATCTTAGTTTTCTGAATGTTAAGCTTTAAGCCAACTTTTTCACTCTCCTCTTCCACTTTCATCAGGAGGCTTTTTAGTTCCTCTTCACTTTCTGCCATAAGGGTGGTGTCCTCTGCATATCTGAGGTTATTGATATTTCTCCCGGCAATCTTGATTCCAGCTGTGCTTCTTCCAGCCCAGTGTTTCTCATGATGTACTCTGCATATAAGTTAAATAAGCAGGGTGACAATATACAGCCTTGACGCACTCCTTTTCCTATTTGGAACCAGTCTGTTGTTCAATGTCCAGTTCTAACTGTTGCTTCCTGACCTGCATACAGGTTTCTCAAGAGGCAGGTCAGGTGGTCTGGTATTCCCATCTCTTTCAGAATTTTCCACAGTTTATTATGATCCACACAGTCGAAGGCTTTGGCATAGTCAATAAAGCAGAAACAGGTGTTTTTTCTGGAACTCTCTTGTTTTTTCGAAGATCCAGTGGATATTGGCAATTTGATCTCTGGTTCCTCTGCCTTTTCTAAAACCAGCTTGAACATCTGGAAGTTCTCGGTTCACATATTGCTGAAGCCTGGCTTGGAGAATTTTGAGCATTACTTTACTAGAGTGTGAAATGAGTGCAATTGTGCGGTAGTTTGAGCATTCTTTGGGATTACCTTTCTTAGGGATTAGAATGAAAACTGACCTTTTCCAATCCTGTGGCCACTGCTGAGTTTTCCCAATTTGCTGGCATATTGAGTGCAGCACTTTCACAGCATCATCTTTTAGGATTTGAAATAGCTCAACTGGAATTCCATCACATCCACTAGCTTTGTTCGACAAGTCAATTTCTCTTAGTCCCAGGTTCTCATTTGCAAAGTAAGAATAATAGTACCTTGCTTCATAAAGTTGATGTGAGATAAAGTATGTAGAATGCTTTGCACAATTGGGCACAAACTAAATATTTAATAAATGTTTTTACTATTTTCTTCCTCCTCTGAGCTAGAATATCATTATGGGGTATGACTCTCCACTTCATTTCTATAGTATTGATAAACGTTGCTTCACTCTGCACAAACTACTAATATTTCAATTCTTTCTGCAGATGGCCCACAGCTTTTCCCACTCCAGATGGTTTTATAGATTAAACATGAGTATAGTGAACACTGTGGGTTACTTGCCCATCCGCCACTTTCTCCTCCTTCTCAGTACCAGAATCCTAGTCTTATTTAGAATGGCGATATAACCATTTAAAAATACTCAGGTTCCCAGATTCTGTTGCACCTAGGGGATAGTATGTAACTAGGTAAGACATGTAATTAGACTTCATTTCCTCAGGCTCCTGGGAAAAGTTGTTAAACAGAGCAAACTTAGATAGCATAGCTTTTTTTTATTGTTCCTTTTCTTTCTTCCTTCCCCTAATGCTCATTAGAAGCCTAGATGTGTAGGTACCATTCTGTGACCACTGACAGGACAGAAAAGAGCTGCTGGCATCATAAATACAGAATATCCACCTCTATGTAACTTGTCACAAGGAGAAAGTAACTCTTGAAAGTTTAAGTTGCTGTAGTTGGATTTTTCTTACATGCAACTGAATACTCATCTGAATTTATACAACCAGCCTTGAGCTAAGTTCCCATTGTCCTAGGATTAGGCAAGAGAATTTGTCATTTTTATTTTTATTTTATTTTTTTCAGAATTCCTAATCACACATAATGATAAGCAAGAGTTCTCTTTCTGCTTTACAAATAGGTAAACTAAGGTGATAATGGAATTAATTCCTCTGAGCTCATTACAAGGAATAGACTATATTATTATTAACTATGGATATTTTTATTAGAGCCAGTACTTTGTTAACTACCACCCTTATAATTATAAACCCATTTCTTTTAAACTATGGTAGCTGCTACTAATAACATGAGCATAATTTTTACTAAAGTATTAACAAAATGTTTCTCTGTTTTTCATCACATTTCTCTGAACCAGAGAAATGAAAAGGAAATATTTTGCCTTTAAACCAGGTTAAAATAATCAGTTAAGGAGTAAATTTAGAAGGAGCCCTACGTGGGTTCAAGAAGCAAATCTGAGATTTAAATTATGGCTCAAATATAAAATATCATTCATAAATGCTCATCCATTAATTTGAGCATCTACTACAAAAGTCAATGGTTTCAAGATCTCTGGATCTAGGGAATATGATAATTCACTGAGAAATGGAGCCCAAGAAATAACACATATACCCTGTTAAATATGATTTGCTTTTGGAGAAAATAATTGTTGGGTTTGATTCTAAGTGACAAAGTTTGTTCCTTCACCTCTCAGAGTAAGCCGTCCGCGCTGCAGGCCGTCCACGGTGACTACCTGGACAACATGAATATCATCATTGTCCACAATCTGAAACTGTTCCCATGTGATGGCCCTAGACTGTCCCTCCAGGAGATTCAGACCTACAAGAGAAAACAAACAAACAAACAAAATGTCCTGGAAAGTTCTACAGCATGCCAAATGACTACTTGCAGACAAGAGTAATAAATTTTCACTCACAAAACTAGATAAAAATTGTATCTTCAAAAACTTCTCAAGAAACTGTAATTTAGCTTTTAAGTAACTTTTTTACTTTTAGTACTATTAACTCTAACCTGATGACTGGTTCCTTATGATCTATCCTTTAGAGGCACAATGGTGCCAAAAATAAACACTAGAAAGAAATAACAGATGTTATGTTCACAGGGGTCTCTAGTCCAAAAATGTACACAAGGAATATTTCAAAGGCTGTGTTCACATATTTTAAGTGGGCAAGAGTCAGAAGCGCTTTCACACATAAATTCTAAGGCATAAGTAGCCCACAGGATAGAGTATTAAAGTGGTTAAATATTCATTAAATGTACAAGTACAGAGCTACTGTGCTAGGGGAGTGTTTAATGGTGTTAGACAGGAAGAGTCTGACACTTTGTAATGAGGGTTGTGTTTTAGTCTAGACGCTAATAAGGAAGGGACTTTTGTAACTAAAGGAATTTAACAATAAAAGCTTATCCTTGGACTCAGCATGCTGAAGGGAATCTGGGGAGAAAGGGAAGTGCTGCTCAGAGCCAAGAAGACAGAATCCAGACTGAATACTGTGGTTAGAGACAGGGAACTCTAACTGTCTCTAACTGTCATCAACCATTCCCATTACCCAGTAGAGCTGCTGGGTCAGCAGACTGAGGAGAATCTTGAAAAGGGGCAAAGCCTTTCAAAGAAACAAGTGTCTTTATGAATTATGGATTTCTCATGGTGTAAGCCCAGTAGTGGGATTGCTGGGTCATATGGTAGTTTTATTCCTAGTTTTTTAAGGAATCTCCATTCTGTTCTCCATAGTGGCTATAACCATTTTCCTTACTGTTCGCTGCAGCACTATTCACAATAGCTAGGACATGGAAGCAACCAAAATGTCCATCAACCAGTAAATGGATAAAGAAGTTGTGGTACATATATTCAATGGAATATTAGCCATAAAAAGGAACAAATTTGAGTCAGTTGAACTGAGGTAGATGAACCTAGAGCCTGTTATACAGAGTGAAGTCAGTCAGAAAGAGAAAAACAAATATCATATACTAACACACATATACAAACCTATTAAAAAATGGTACTGATGAACCAATTTGCAGGGCAGGAATAGAGACACAGACATAGAGAATGAACTTGTGGACATAGCAGGGGACGGAGAGGGTGGGATGAATTGAGAGAGTGCACTGAAGCATTTACATTACTATGTGTAAAATAAATAGCTAGTGGGAAGTTTCTGTGTAACACAAGGAGCTCAGCCTGGTGCTCTGTCATAACCTAGGGCGGTGGGATGTGGGGGTTGGGATGGGAGAGATTAAGAGGGAGGGTGTATACATATATATACTATATATATACTAAACTATATATACCATATATTATATATATACTATATATATACTTAAGGCTGATTCACATTGTTGTACTGCAGAAACCACCACAACCTTGGAAAGTAATTTTCCTCCAATTAAAAAAAAAAGAAACGAGTGGATGAAATTTAAAGACGGTGTACTGGTAGACACAGTGAATGCATTAATGCTTCCCCTCAAATCTGCCTGGCTTCCCCTGCCCCCGATGTTGACCAACTGCCTGCTTTCTAGTCTGGCAGCTCCAACAAATTTCCCACAATCCCCACACAGTAAAGCCCCGGCCGCCATCATTGCTTCATCTTATGATGTCGCTGCCCTCAACTGCCCACCAGACCAAGTTTTGGCATGACCTTCCCTGTGACCATGGCCAGGTCTCACACCATGGGACTCATGGAATTTGTACAGTGACTGCTAAGAGGAGCCAAGTGACACAACCCCGGGCATGTGGGAAGTTAACCCCAGTGAGGCGAACTGACTGAGGTGAAAAGAGATGGAAGATGCCTACATGTGGTTGCTCACCCCTTCCCAGCAGCACCCCTGACTCTTCCCACACAGGATGTTTCCATCTCCTCCTGCAGACATCAGCACTATTGAGCAATAAGCTTTATTTTCTTATAAAGCTACGACCAGCTCAGTCAAACCACCCTTCTATTTGCTACCCTCCAAACTCCCAACTTCCCTTCCCCTTACTCCAGATTTCAGTACAGGGTTAGTCTGCCTCAGGGGCTCTTTGCTAGGGAACCTGAGTTAAGACATAAAGGAATACTAAAAGAAACAGAAAGAGAGAGGGGGGGAAAGGAAAGAGAAAAGTGAGGGAGAAGAGAGTAGAAGGAAAGAAGGCAGGGAAGGAGGGAGGAAGGGGGGACAAGCACATGTAAAGACTCTCTGTGGCTGGTAATAAGGATTTTGAAGTCAAGAGTGCACAATACAGCTCAGAACAAGGCATCATGGAATGCACAGAGGAGCAAGCAAGAAGACTAGAAATTTATGTAGCAAGATATTAATGGTGATTATGTTTTGTGGTAGAGTAGTAAATAATTTTATTCAACTACTATTATTTCATTCAGTTATTCATTATTATTAACTCTACTTATGTGCTTTCCAAGTTTTCAATGATCTTGTATTCAGTTCATAATAAATAAAATTTTATTTTAAAAAGAATTCTGATGTCCAAAGTAGTGAAAACCAGATCCAGACCTCTTAACAAGCCTAGGTTTCACAGATCACACTTATACATGCAGACCATTAAGTCTCTATGCTGTATACTAAACTTTGCTGTTATTCAGTTGCTAAGTCATGTCCAGCTCTTTGCAACCCATGAACTATAGCACACCAAGTTTCCTTGTCCTTCATTATCTCCTGGAGTCTGCTCAAACTCATATTTATTGAGTATTGAGTCCGTGACATCATCCAACCATCTCATCCTCCGTTACCCTCTTCCCCTCCTGCCCTCAATCTTTCCCCCCATTAGGGTCTTTTCCAGTTCTTCGCATCAGGTGGCCAAAGTGAGTTTCAACATCAGTCCTTTCAATGAATAGTCAGGGTTGATTTCCTTTAGGATTGACTGGTTTGATCTCCTTGCAGTCTAAGGGACTCTCAAGAGTCTTCTCCAACACCACAATTCGAAAGCATCAAACTTTAGATCACCAATTCCTTCTTTTCTCTCGTTATCCCTCAAATAGAGGTAGAGCAAGGCAAAAAACCAGATTGTAAATCAAGGATGCCCAACTGACATTGTTCGTCCCTACTGAAACCCACATATATATAAACACACACATGGTGTGTTACCTATGTGCAAGCACACACATATACACACGCACACAAAAGATAATCCATATAAGCTGCCAGAGATAAGCAGACAGAGATATTTTCTGTGTTAAATGAACCTACCAACACTGCTTAAAAGTATATTTTGAATGCCATTGATGGTAACGGTGGGAAAGGAAAAAATCTTCACTTACATTTCACATTTACATCTGATCTAAATATATACACTGCATTGTAAGTCTTCTCAGAAATGAGAAACAGTACAAAGCCTTCTTTTAAAAGAAGTAAAGCAAGAGGAAATTGACATGGCAGAGTAGGAGGATGCAGAATTTACCTCTCCTCTCCCTCCCACCTTATGAACATATCAAAGATACATCTATACATGGAGCAATTCTCACTGGAAAGGGACTGAAGACTGACAGAAAGACCCTTATGCAACCAAGGCTAAAACAAAGTTGTGCAGGAAGGAAATAGTAGAATAGTAGCCTGCTCCCCTAGGAGGGGCCACAGGACAGGAGGGCGTTACAAGGATGAAGATACACCTGCGGAGTGAGTGGCTTGAACCACACACTGGGTGCACCAGCCCTGGGGTCAAACGGTGGGAAGACCATTGAGTGGTTTGAAAACCAGTATGAATAACAACAGAGCTGTAAGAGATCTAGACTCTACTCATGAAGCACCCACACATTCTTGTTTACTCTCAATGCAAGATAGAGAAAGCAGACTGAAATTGCTCAGGACACTGGCTGGCTTCTCACAACTGCCTCAATGCAGGCCCTGGCCCATGCTGAGCGCCCTTCCCAGCCCCACTTGCTCAGAGGCACAGTTCCCCACTAGAATGAGGCTGCCACAGCTGAGGAGAGCGCCCAGTTGTGGGGGATGGAGCTGGCTTGGGCCCAACCCTCACGGCTATTGCTCCAGTACCTTGGGGCATGGCCCTGCCCCAGTAGGGTGGTGGTGTTGGCAACTGAGCAGAGAAGCCCTGGCTCACACCTGGCTCTGGCTCTAGCTCCTCTGTCTCCTGCCCCAACACCTACCAAGTCAATAGAGGCCACTATACTCTGAGGAAAGACATGAGTTGTGTTCATGTCAGATCTAGCACTCCCATGAAATCCACGGGGAACATGCTCAGACTGTACAGGGATGATCCCACACAAGGACATACATTTAAGACCACGATAGGTAACTTTTACTTCGTTTTATAGAGACAGAAAAAGTTAACCAAAGCAGGAAGATGGAGAATTTTATTTCAAATGAAAGAAATTTAAAAAAAAAGAAACTTGTAAAACCATCCAGTAAAACAGAGATGAATGAATTACCAGACAAAGAATTTAAAGATTAGTAATAAGAATGCTAACTGAGGGGAAAGAATAGATGAACTAGAGAATCTGAAAAAAATCAAAACTGAAGTATACAATAACTGAAATGAACAAAACACTAGGAATAATTAACAGACTAAGTGACATAGAGGGCATATAGTGCTCTGGAAGATAGAATAATGGAAAATATCCAGTCAGAACAAGAAAAAGAGAAACAAATTTTAAAAACTGAAAACAGTTTAAGGGACCTCTGGAACAACATCAAGCATAATAACATTTACATTACAGAGATCCTAGAAGGAAAAGATAGAACAAAAGAGGTCAAAGGATATTTGATGAAATTACGGCCGAAAACTTCCTGAACCTAAAAAAATAAACAGATTTCTGGGTACAGGAAGCATAGAGGGTCCAAAACAAGATGAAAGCAAAGAGAACCACACCAAAACATATCATAATTAAAATGGCAAAAGTTAAAGAGAGAATTCTAAAGGCAGCAGGAGAAAAATAAAGAATCACATACAAGGGAACCCTCCTCCCCCAAGGCTATTAGTGGATTTTTCTGCAGAAACTTTGCAGGTCAAAAGGGAATGGCATGATATATTTAAACTGCTAAATGGGAAAAACCTACAACCTAGGATATTCTATCCAGCAAGATTATCATTCAGAATTAAAGGAGAGATAAAGAACTTATAAGCAAAAACTGAAAGAGCATGTCAACATTACACCAATTCTTAAATAAATGTTAAAGGCTCTTCTTTAAGTGGAAAAGAAACAAATGGGCTCCAACAAGAAGTAAGAATCTATCGGAAAAGAAAAATCCACTAGTAAAGGTAAATATATAGTAAAGGAAACTTGCACAGTAAAAGACACCATAAATAAAATGAAAAGACAACTTAGTGAATATACAAGCATATAAACAACTCACACAACTCAACAGCAAATAATAATAATCCAATTTTAAAATGGTCAGAAGATTTGAATAGACATTTTCCCAAAGAAGATACATAGATGGCAAACAGGCACATGAAAAGATGCTCAACATCTCTAGCCATCAGAAAAATGCAAATCAAGAAAGAGCACAGTGAGATATTACTTCACACCTCTCAGAATGACTGTCATCAAAAAAACACAAATAACAAATGTTGGCAAGGATATAAAGGAAAGGGAACCTCATACACTGACCCTAATGCTGGGAAAGATTAAGGACAGAAGAAGAGGGCGACAGAGGATGAAATGGTTGGATGACAGCATGAAATCAATGGACAGGAGTTTGAGCAAACTCCAGGAGATAGTGAAGGACAGAGAAGCCTGGCGTACTGCAGTCCATGGGGTCACAAAGAGACAGACACAACTGAGCAAATGAACAACAAAAACAAAATTGGTGTAGCCACTGTGGAAAATAGTAGAGAGGTTTCTCAAAAAAATAGAAATAAAACTGCCATATGACCCAGCAATTACACTGCTGAGTATACCGGAATAAAACAAAAACACTAATTTGAAAAGATACATGCACTCCAATGTTCATAGCAGTATTATTTACCATAGCCACCATATGAAAACAACCCAAGTGTCCATTAACAGATGGAAGGATAAAGAAGATTTATGGCTTATATATACGACGGACTATTACTCAGCCATAATAAAGAATGAAATTTCGCCATTTGCAGCAATGTGGATGCACATAAAGCATATTGGGCTTAGTGAAATAAATCAGAGAGAGACAAACACTCGTGTGGAGTCTGAAAAATAAAACAAAACAATGAATATGAGAAAACAGAAACAGGCTCACAGATACAGAAAACTAGTGGTTACCAATGGGAAAAAGGAAGGGGGGAGGTGCAATATAGGGAGAAGGAATGAAGAGGTACAAACTACTAAGTATAAAATAAATAAGCCACAAGGATATATTGTACAATACTGAGGATATAGCCAATATTTTATAACTTTAAATGGAGTATAATATATAAAAATATTGAATCACTATATTGTATACATATAACTAATGTAAGATTGTAAGTCAGTTATATATTAAAAATAAGAATACAAAGCAGTTTAAACTCTTAATTATGTATTTTCATGTCCATGCAACCCAACTTAAAAATAAGATAATGGATTATAGTCTGTGTCTTTCTTTGATTCCTTTGAACAAGTTCAAGTTGGAGACCTTTTCTCTCTCAGTCCAACTATGTTCAGTATCACAAACAGTCACTTTTTTGCCTCAATCAGCTGAAAGAGACCTTTTGGCTTACTTCCTGTAGAGGAAAGAACTTAGTTTCAGGACATGAGAATACTCAATTTAAATTTCTCACCCTGACAGTAGGAAAAACAAAACCAAAAAACCAACTAGATACCCAGAGCCTGTCTGGTTTCAGTTGCTTTGTGTATAAAATGGGAATAAAGCTACCTTTTTTCACTGACCAATGTACCTTCTTGTCTTGCCTTCCCTATTTTGTTTGAGTCCTATATTGCACTTCACCTGTGTTCCAGGACACTCGCGGGGCATTTGTATCAGCTGGTCTGATGGAGATATGGACTGTAATAGGTGCACTCTTCTCAAAGAAGAAGTCATGGACCTCTAACTCCACCTGTAAACAAACAGTTGAATATGAACTACATATTGACAATTTATAATATAAAATACCATTAACTCTGGGATATATACCGCAGATGGAGGCAAAACTAATTCAGGTTTCTGCTGTTTGCCTGACCTCATTTTTGACAACGTAATCTCACTTTTTCCAGCTCTATGTCTTTTCCTTAATTTATCAGTGTTTCCAAATTTTCTTCTCTATGAATGAAGTTCTTAACCTGAAATAAGCAAGTGTGCTAGCAATGTGTCCCTGAATTTGTTCAGGAGACCACATCAGTCCAGCATCAGACCACTTCAGCTTCTCGCAAAGATATAGGATCTAGAGCAGTGGTTCTCAGCTGTGATTTCACCCCCCAGGGGACATTTGGGAATATCTGAAAACATTTTTGGTCTCACAAATAGGTATGCCCATGGAGGTGCTACAGGCATCTAATGGATAGAAGCCAGGGAGGCTACTATTAATAACATCCCACCATGACCAGGTCAGTCCTTACAACAAAGTATTAGCCAATTCAAAATGCCAACAATGTTGCAGACATCCTGATCTACAGGCAGCTATCCCACTAGATATATTATTAAATATCCATATTTTATTTGCTCCCTTGAATTCCATAGCTAATAAACAGGCTTATACTTTGAGCTTTATTACATGCTATGTGTGTATTACATCAGGTGCTGACAAAGAAGGATGAGGTATTACACTGTAAAGGAAGGCAGGCTACCTACTTTTGAAGGATGTGTGGTCCATTGAGAGGATAAAAGAAACAATCAGATAGCACTGTATCAGCAAATACTACATAAAAAAAGAAAGAGATTCCAGAGTGACAAATAAACACATTGAAAATGAAACTATACTGATATGGGGGATATCATTTTGGAGGTCTAATATAAATATATATTAGGTTGAGCCCTATCACTAAGGAAATTTCCTCTAAGATAAATGTAGTACCTACTAGAGTGAAGTTGAATTTTCATGCCTACAAGAACAGACTACCGGGTGTAACAGCTGAGCGAAGGATCAGCTAGCTTAAAGTGCACTGGCCACTGCTCTGCTCTCAGAAATCCCACCCCAGGTGGCTTCCGGCCAAAATAACTGAACAGTGCAAAATCTCCACTGAGAAAGTTGAAAGTCACCTTCTAACAAAACAAACCAAAAAAAGCACACATTTGGACAGGTTCTGCCTTAGTATTACATTGTACAATGCAAGACATAACACATACAAAGCAGACAGAGTCGCAATGCTTTATTTGTGAATGTGAGATAAAACCGGACATCAAAGAGAAATTACCTCATGCTATGGAAGAAATGAGAAGTGAAGACAGGAAAGAAAAAACCAGTTGCCACTTAACTATTATGAAGTGAAGAAAATACAAGTAAAGGGCAAACCATGGCATTTATAGTCTGCCCTTGAGACTAGAGGCTAAAAATGCCTAAACTAGATAGAGGGCAATTTGGTAACCCCAGGGACACATGTTTTCCTTAATAGACCTGAACTCAAGTCTGTGTTAACCTGCTTATTTAAATTTTCCATCATTTTTCAATCAACTTGCTGGTAGGTCTACAAGTTTGTAAAGGGTTATTATGCACAAGTCTGTAACCAGCTGTTCTCTACTCTCATTGAATACAAAACAAGAGGAAAGAGGCAGAAATAGCAGAAATGATTTAGATTAGATAGAAAGAGGACTTTCCTGATGGAAAGTGATAGTGAAATGAGTCATTTTAATGAGAATATGGAATCTCCTACCCTAAGTAAGCATTATCACTTAAAATTAAGGCATACAGTAGAAAACCTTGATGGAAAATAATATAAAATAATTTATTAATGAAAGAATCATAATCAAATAGAAGTTAGACCATCTCTAACTTCAATGGTCTATGTAATGCAAGAAGGCTGTTGGAGGCACCAGAGTCTCAACCTGGTGAACCTGGGGCCAAATGTGGCCTCAGAAATGTTTTGCAGCTGGTATTTTATGTTTTAAATTTACAATGTCTTCTATGTTTAAAAGTTGAAACTTGTTAACTGAAGTATAGTTAATTAACAATGTTATATTATTTCAGGTATAGCATGGTGATTCAGTATTTTTGCAGGTGATACTTCATTAAAAATTATTGCAAGAAAAGGGCTACAATTCCCTATGCTATCCAGTATATCTTTGTTGCTTATTTACTTTATACATAGTAGTTTTTATCTATTAATCCCATATCCCTACTTTGTCCCTCCCCCTCCCCTATTCCCTTTAGTAACTACACATTTGTTTTCTAGGTCTGTAAGTCTGTTTCAGTTTTGCATAAACATTTACTTGTATTATGAAACTTGAAATATTTTTACCAAAAAAAAGTAGAGCTTTCCACTTTTCTTGAAAAAGGAAAGCTACAGCGACACTGGGTACATCCATATTCTCACATGCAGCAGTCAGCTGGAGCTGAGTTACGTGTGCTCCCTAAATTGCCAGCTCCTTCCTCACTTCCCCCCAATCTCCCTCCAGATGGGTTTATTCATTTGCATCACCTGCCTGGTTTGCAACCTGATTTGCAGTGACTGATTCTCCTCTGAGGCAATGACCATACAAGGTAACCTGCAGGTTAAAGAGAAGTGGCTCTTTCAATGACTCTCTGATTACCAAAGAGTCTAGCAGCTCTGTTCTCTTCCCTCTCACCTCATAAAGTCTCCTCTCAGAATGGCTGCTGTTTGGAGGCTGATAGGCAATCTGCATATCTCTTAGATCCTTCCAGGTGAAAGAGGACACTGGTCTGGTGTGATCCCACAGGTGAGTCACATAGCCCTGGAGCGGGGCTTTAGTAATGTTGAACACCAGCAAGGGTTTGGGGGTCTCATCCTCTTCACAGTCCAGAACCGATGTAGTCAATGAAGTCAGGATGAACTGATCCACTTCCAGAATAAACATGGCCATGAATGCAGCTCTTGGAATCTGATTAGGAATTCCAGGTCTGATATAGACAGGCAGCCACGCGCGCTCTGACTTTGGAAGGAGAAAGAAAAGATAAAGGGGAAAACTATAAATGAAGCTATTGATATAATAGCAGGGTAAATCGCATGATATTTAACACAAAGCCACAGCCTAGTGGGTGCATCCAGCAGTGATCTGAATCATTCAGAGAGATTTTAATCACACACTGATGCCCAAATTCCATTTCCAGATGTTCTAATTTAACTTTCCTAAGGAGGAGATTAAAGAAAACAACTTGATATTCTTAAAGTTCTTGGTGACTCCAATATTTAGCCAGGGTTGAGGTGGAGCACCAATTTTGTCATTAGATGGAACTGTTCTTTTGATTCCATGTCCAGCACATATGGTTTATATGACTTCGGACAAGTTCTTGATTCTAAATCTTCTAAATCTTGATTTCCCCCACCTATAACATGGACATCCTAGAGGTCCTAAGTACTGAGTGAGGATGACAAGAGATAGCCAGAGCAAAGCACAAGAACTTGTCTAGCAGTTCAGTGGCTAAGACACTGCACTCTCAATGCAAAAGGCCAAGGTTCAATCCCTGGCTGAGGAACTAGATCCCACATGCCACAACTAAGAGCTTGCATGCCACAACTAAGATCTGGCAGAGCCAAATAAATAAATACTTTTTTTTTTTAAATCTTAAGAAAAAACAAAGCACTAGCAGTGTCTGGCACACACAACCAACCTCCCCTGCCCACCCCATCCACCTCTTGTAGGTTTCAAAGGTGACAACGGCAGGATGAAGGAACCTGTCCTTAAAATAGCTGCTCATGAAACTGAAGGACGTTTGCTCAGTCATGTATTAGTTAGGACCCTGGGTCTCTAAGTGAGGAGTAGGTCTTCAAAATTGCAAGTAACTCTTCAGGCTAGAAATATACCTTCCCCAAGTAAGAGAGCTATGAGGAAGAGGTTCTCATTGTGGGGATCTCCAGGGAAATCATGAACTTGCATCTTGGGATCTGAGGTCCCAACAAGAGCTATGGGTAGAAAGGATCCTCAGCAGAAGATAACTGGTCTGTGATGACAGAATTTGATGTCCCCCATTATTGGGAGACCAGGATTAATGATCAGAGCCACATGAGTGCAGTACTGCTGAACACTGGATACTTATATAATGGAATGTTTAAAAGGAAGTTCTTGACTTAGTCTCAAATGAAGGTCCAAGAGAGAGCATTTCAAAGACAATGTAAGACAGGTACTGTAGGCAGAATTTACAAAACAAATTGTCTGGAACCAGTTCCAGACTCTAGAACCTTCTCACCCACTCTAAGAATATAAAAGGGTTGAGAGAAGTAAGAGAAAGAGATTTCTTTACCGACAGAAGTTGATCTGTGTTGGGCTGAGTCACCGCCTTGACGCCTCACACTGTATGCCCTCTGTGAAGAGGGGAGGGGGGGAATGCTGCATCCCTTGTCCCAGGTGTCAGCTTCTATCACACCAGCCTTAAATGTGTCTTTTACCAGTGGAGCACACAGGGGATTGATGCTGGGCTTATCCCTGAGGAGGCTAAGTGGCCAGAGGCAGAAGACACGTGGTATCTGTGCTGGGATCAGTCCCTAGGCCTTGTTTGCAGCAGGAAGGAATATGTGAGTGCTCTCAGATATGGAGCAAGTGGGACAGAGGGCTGGTCTAGGGTCATCTGGGTCCCTGACCTTTAGGTGCATCTGTGAGAAGCCAAAAATCTCCGCAGAAAGAAGCTGGAGGTGGAGGTCATATCCTAGAAGCACTGGGAGGAACTGCAATTGACTAGAAAAGATGAGAGGCCTTTGCAGAGGGAAATCTCCAGAACAATGAAATTGCCCTGAGATTAAGAAGCAGCTTGAAACATCCACCCAACGCAGAGAGTACAAAGCCATATTCCATCGATGCCTGGTCAAATAAGACCTGTCTCTCCAACATTCCTCCAAAATCACCCACTCCTCAGCCTGGAATTTCAGAAACTCGCTAGCAGGGCTCAGAGAAAGAGAGAAAAGCAAGAGAAACAGAAGGTGACAACTCCTCTCCCTCCCACACTGTGGTTTATAAAAACAAAAAAGTGATAACACTGAGAGTTTAGACTATGTAGTCCTAATGTGCCATTGAAAAGCATTTGAAGATTTATAATTTAAACAAGGATGAGGAAATCATAGTATAAAAGGATTGGTGCTGAACAATAAGATTAAGCCTAAACAAATATTACTTGAAACACTAACAAAATGGATACAAATGTCAAAAGAGTATACTTGAAATAAAAGATGAAATAAGTATCATAAGGTATAAAGATGATATGCTAGAATTAAAGTTGCAGATTATGTTAACCAAGACTGGTGGTGGGTAATTGCAGTGAGAAAGGATAAATAGGATCAGATCTCATAACATATATGAAGGAAGCAAAAGACTTCACTGTATTTTTTACTTAATATGTTAAAAATAAAGGTTAAAGAATTTTTTCAATTTAGAACTAAATTTTAAAATGGGATATTAAATAAGTAAAGACAAAGGCAAATAAAATATAACCTAGAGTGCAAGATGATTTTATTAATTAGCAAGAAAGCATAAAACAAGATGATAGAAAAAAATAGATATCCATTATTATAGAAATATTTTCCATATTCTCTTGTTTAAAACAAATATTCTGAAATTAAATATCCAATTATATCTGCTTTATAGGAGAGGCATTTAAAATTATATACAAAGGTTAAACGTAAAAGGATGACCCAAAAAAGTCTGCAGATGTGACTGTAAGAATTTCAGAGAGAGATGAATTCAAGGCAAGAAGAATTAAAAAGAACATCGTGTGCAGTTAATAGTGATAAAATGTACAAGACAATGATTCTGATAAGCATCACTGCATTTAATATTATTCTGGCCAAACTAGTGGGGAATACAGCAGAAAAAAGAGGAATAATTACTGAAAAAGAAAGGAAAAAGTATTATCATCAATGGAAGATGTAATTAGTACAGTCTTTAAAAGCCTATAGAATTGAAAAATTTTAGAATAATTGAATTCAAGAAAGAAGCCAGACAAAAGAAAATTAGACCAAGAAATAGCTTTCCTGTTTATCATCACTAACCAACAAGAAGAAATAGTAGAGGAAAAGAAGTCTAGTCAGAATAATTTCACAAAAACAAACTGCCTAGGATTGGACTTAGTAAATGAATGCAAGTGACATGAAGAAAACTGCAAACTTAAGAGAAACATATCAAAGATCATTTGCCTCAATGAAGTGAGATAACTTTTGCCTGGAAAAGATGACTCAATATGGTAAATGCTCCAATATTCCAATTTTTCTCAAAATAATTTATAATTTTAATCCAATCCTGATAAAAAATAATTAGGGGCTTAAAAAAACTAACATAAATATTAATTATTTGTCTAGAATTAAGAATAGATAAGAAAATTTGAAGAGGACCATGAGGAGAAACTTGCCTATAAAACATTAAAGTCCATTTTAGACCTTTTATTTTGGAATAGTAAGGTACTGGCACAAGAATAAGTGGGCAAATCTAAAGAATAAGAGAACTAGCCTTGAAACAGACATATAATGTCTTTCTATACAACAGAACAATCAAAAAATCAATGGCAAACAGGTTTATTATTCACCAAATAGTGTTGAAAAGTTTGACTACTTGGAAAAAACTGTTCTGCTATTTTACAATAAGATAAAATTTATTTCAGGCAGATTAAAAAGATAAACATAAACAAGAAAATATTTTTAAATCTATAAGAAATTATGGGTGAATAATCAGTTAGTCTCTTGATGAGGATGGATTATACCAGCATAAAAATGATAAAATAACAAAATTCAAAACTTCAAATATAATATAAATTCAATTCCATAAACTGACTCTGGCATGCGTGTCTCCACCTCTGTGTGTCTGTGTGTAATTGTGTGTATATATACACATACATTTATATACATATAAATATTAGAAATACCCTAGTTCCATTTTCTTATTTTTTCTTTCTGTGCTTTTTTTTTTAAAAAAAATACCCTCTGCCATTGAGCATATTACTATAATCATAAAAGAATCTGTTTATGACATGCCAAACTGACTATGGTATAAGTTAATTCTAAATAATACAGGAAGGTCATTTGAGAGAGGAAACTTCTAATAAAACTAATCTGAAAATATCAACAAAGAAAACCCTATATCAATATACAAGGAAAAAGAGGAAAAATCAATTAGGAAGAAAAATGGCTCTAAATTTTGTTTTTTATGGAGATAAGAAAGCATTAAAAGTCAAAGATGTTTCATGTCAAAACAAACAGAAAACATGTACTAATCGTTAGGAGACTGAGAATTTAGTCTTGATTCAGCCATGCATGTACGGTCAAATATGCAGTTTTTGTGGCCCCAGTATAAAATAAGGGGCTTGGGCTAAACCAATTGTTTCCAAAAACATCAGTTTTTTCACTGCAAAAAATATGTGTAGAGCTTACTATGTGTTCAGCTTTGTGCCAAGTTTTGTAAGCATCACCTCATTAAATCCTCTCAATAAGAAGTACTACTATGTCCACTGTGAGATCTTAGAAATGAGGCATAAAGTACAAAATCACACAGCTAGTTAAGTAAACATTTGAACCCAGGCAACCCAGGCCCAGGGGCAGGCTAACTATTAATGTCAGACTTAAATCTCTTCTTTCAAAGTTCCCCAAGTGATTTACCTGATCAATTTGACCAGACTACCTCACAATTTTTCCAGTTCTCAATTATAAAATACTACAACCCTGTTTAATCATTTCTTTATCATTCTTTGTTTTATTAACTCCTGTTCAACATTCAACTGGGTCTCTTAGGAGAAATCGTACCAACAAGTGAGACTGAAAGATTGGAGGTCTTTTACAAATGTCATCTCAGATCATCTTAAATCAGCATAAAATCTGAACTGTTTCAGCAGGCTGATAGTCACTCCAGCTTACCAAATAAACACATTACAGAGTACATGAGTTAGTAGAGAAGCATGCCAATCTTTCATTTAGATTGACTTCACTTTCTGTCATATTTCAATAAGAAGAAATCAAGAGGAAGAAAGGGAAGGAGAATTTAAAAGAGACTGGCAGATGGAGATGGCCCTGCTATAGCCCTAACAGTGAGATGAGGACCCCCTCTCTCCCAGTTTCCTATGTCCTTGCTGAATTGGTGTGTGGACCCTTTGATTTTCTCCAACAGAGGGTCTAATAAAGGGGTAAATGAAGCATCAAAGAGTAGGAGTTACAAAAGCAAAAATGAGAAGTTGAAGAATATTGAAGGGCAAGGGAGAGAAAGGTTAGCATGTAACCTGATTCTGGTCCTTTCTAAGTTTCAATGGTAGAGCTACAAGGTTGCCAGAAAAGGGAAATTACACATGGATATTATGTGCAAAATCAATCCTGTTTTAAGCACTTACTGGCAGAACAAGCCTGCAGTTACAGTGAGTCATTAGGCTGGTCCACCCACAACCATACTGGAACCCTCACTGACACGGGAGCCAGCACAAGTGCCCCCAGGGAACCAGCTCTTAGCTGGGGACCCAGACACACAAGCCCATAGACTGTACCTTGTATATGATTTTACTCCTGCTATCTGTGAGGTCCAGTTGGATGGAGATGTAATCAATATTGGGAGAAGGGGAAGTCAGGTGCTGGTATCGAAGCCCCATCAGCAGGAACTCGTCACAGCTCACTTTGAGACTTCCGACTTTCTTCAGTCCCAGGGTACACCTGCCCCCTGGACACTTCAGCTCTGTTCCCAATTCTAGAATGTATAGCAGGGAATTAAGAGAGGCACTTGTACCTTAGTGATTAACTTTAAAAACCCACCCTCCCTCCCACAGACACTTATTCCCTCTCACTGACCAAAGAACACTCATGTGTACCCGCCAATCGTTCACTGAGTGGGTGGTCATTATTCTGAAAACCTGCCACTTCCTTACTGTAAAAACAATCGACCGATTCTCTAACAAGGTCCTTACCCACCAAAAGTGCTTGAGAGAAAAAACATAAAATGCATTTTCTGGTGGTGGACCGTCTCTGACAAATGGGCTCACTGGAGGCCTTCCACAATCCTGCTCTTGTCTGTATTTACAGCATCCACTTCTATAACACCACCATGCAATCTCTGCTAGAATATTCTATTCAATGAAATTCACTCCCCACTTAAACACATCTGAATTCTGCATATTTTCCAGGTCCACTTAGTCTTTTTACTAAAGCTTTCTTCAAATATTCATTGACCACCTGAACCAACCTAATCTCCTCCACTAAAAACTGCAGTCATCTCTCCAGTACATAGCCTTTTTGTCTCTGCCAACTGTATTTTTCACTCTTGCACAGTCTATGATACACACAGGCCACTTATGTTAGTGGCCTTTTGCACACTTCCCTGATG
Source organism: Odocoileus virginianus (assembly GCF_023699985.2). Classification (NCBI taxonomy): domain Eukaryota; kingdom Metazoa; phylum Chordata; class Mammalia; order Artiodactyla; family Cervidae; genus Odocoileus; species Odocoileus virginianus. The sequence continues at coordinate 31,358,126 of NC_069691.1, forward strand.
TAAAAACTGGGTATCTATTCTTACCCAGAAGGCTCCGAAGACTAAATGAGATGACAAATGTGCAAACATGTCTTTAGCTATAACTTACTGTCCAAATTCCAGGTATGACTACGACCATGATTTTCCCTTATATTTCTTGGTCTTTCCACAGTGCCTAGAACACTATTATGCATCTATGAGGTGCCCAAAATGTGGTAACTAAATGAATAACAAGAGGAACATTATCCATCAACTCTTCCTGATTTAAACCATATCTCCTGCCTACCAGCTTTACCCCAAACCTGCTTCAAGTCTAATAACACCTAATAAATTCCCCAGCTACTCTGGCTATCACTGTTATTGCTACTTACTATTAATAATAACAGCTGACAGTTACTGAGCACTTGGTAGGAGCCAGACACTGTGTTAATTGCTTTGTGTGTGTGTGATCTCATTCACTGTCACCTTTATACAACCCTATGGAACAGCCACTATCCTTGCCCTTTTTTCAGAGACTTAGGTTAAGAAACTGACCCAACATCACACAGGAAATAAATAGCAGAGACAGTTTTCAAGCCCAAGTTTTTCTGTTACCAAAGTCTGCACTCTTAGCCACTAACATACATTTTCAACCAGCTACAAATTCTATTAAGTAAAACTCTTTGTCACGGTGGAAGATGACCATTTAAGATCTGGCAGATTTAGTAACATCCAAATAAGTATTAAAACATATCATACGAGACTCAGGAAAGAAACTATGTGGGTGATCTCCACGAGGTTCTTCCAGCTGGGGCTCCACCAGAACCAGCTGGCCGTGGGCTGGCAGCTGAGTTCCCACAGGGTCCAGTCTGACTGTGCATTCCAGGCTGGCCATCCTCTCGTAATCAAATCTGAGCAGGTTCTTATCAACGACTCGGGACAGGCCATAGAACTCAGACACCTCCAGTGCATTATCACTCATGCGGATGATGTTACAGTCTGGTTCCAGGAGGTAGACCCGCAGGATAAAGGTTTCCGTGAAGGTGTCTGTCTCAGTAAACCTGAGGGCAGAACAGAGCAAAGGCAACATTCTTGATGTGCAGGTTCTTCTGATACTTGTGCACTAAGTTGACTTGAAGCTTAAAGATTATCTTTCACACAATCTGTGTATCAGGTAGAGCTTGGATTTTACTTTATACTCTACACCCCACCTCCCTGTCCTTTTCCCTTCTCCTTAAATTGGTGTCAACTCCTTTTCATGATACTTCCCTTTCCAATGACCCTCCTTTTAACACCTTCTCTCAAATCTATCATCAATATGGGTATTTAATGACTGCTCTGAGCTCAGAGTCTCATCTCGAGCATGTGTGCAATTTAGGAGTATCCTGCATATCTAGTATATGCACTGACTTTTAATTCAGGAGTGAAGGGGTGAGGGGTTTCTGAAGCATCATGCCCTTTTCGCTTTTCACAAATGCCACTACAAGAGTAGTTATTTGCTGTCTAGCTGGGGAAGCTCAGCTCAGTGGGGCATGTAAAGGGTGATCAGTGACTGTAACCTCCAATCCCTTCATTCGCTTAGGAACTACATTCTCTGGATATTTGCAGAACCTGATAGGGATGGATTGTCATTCTTTTTTTAATTAAATGTATTTATTTTTAATTGAAGGATAATTGCTTTACAGTACTGTGTTAGTTTCTGCCAAACATCAACACGAATCAGCCATAGGCATACCTAGGTCCCTTCCCTCTGGAACGTCCCTCCCACCTCCATCCCCGTCTTACCCCTCTAGGTTGTTACAGAGTCCTGCTTGGAGTTCCCTGAGTCATACAGCAAACTGATGGGCTGTCATTCTTTATTGAAGGGAGAAAATTAAAGTGATGGTCGTGTATCAATAATAGATTCTCCATTGGTGTGCTTTCATAATGGCCCAGGCACATGCTAGACTCCTTACAAAGAGTTTATCTTTCAGTCTTCACAGGAATCTATGGCAGTGTTGTTGACTCCATTTTACAGATGAGGAAACTGAGACTTAGAAAGATCAAGTAGCTTACCAAAAGGGCTAGAGATGAGGTAAGAGTGTAAAAAACATGCTGTCTGCTTTTCTGCCTCCACCTCCTCTGAATGTTCGACTTTAAATCCTCAAGACCAAGAAGATTGACAGATCCTCTATCTCTGCACTTCAAGTGTGTTGCTCCACCCGCCTCATCCTTTAGAAACTCAAAGAAATGGGAACAGCCAGAATTCATCAGCAAGCTCTCTGAAGCCAATTAGTTTGTTACCTTTAAAGTCTTAGGAAGATCAAACAGCCCTGTATGCTGATTGCCTAGTTCCCAAGGAATCCTTGGGTGCCATCTCATTTTCTGAGCACGGCATTTGCTTCATGCCTCTCTTCTGGCTTGTCATTCTGCATCACAATTGTCTAGCCATCTTTTGCATCAGGCCATGAAAACCAGTCCATTTATCCTCTTGCTTTTGTTTCCTAAGCCTACCTAGCACAAGCCTGACCTATAATAGGTGATCAGGATCATTCACTGTCTGCTACAAAACTCTAGACTAGTATTCCTCTGGTACTTACGGGAAACTCATGCTGCTGTATTTTAGTCAAATACTCTTAAAAGTGACAAAAACCAAGTAAAAACTATATAAGGCCTACTCCACCTACACTGAATTTTCAGTTGCTTCTATAAAGTGAGCAATAACATAACCATGAGCTTAATTTTTAAATTAACTTTTTATTTAGATATAATTCACATAATCCTGAAATATACCTTTTCAAAGTTTACAACTCAGTGTTTCTAGTATTTTCAGAAGGCTGTGCAACCATCCTGCTCTCTAATTCCAGAACACTTTTATCACCTCCCCCCATAAAAATCTACACCCATGAGCAGTCACTCCCCCTTCACCCCACCCCCAAAAGCTGGCAATTGCAGTCTACTTTCTGCCTTTCTGAATTTGCCTTTTCTGGACATATCATATAAACGAAATTAAACAATGTGTAACCTTTTATGTCTGACTTCTTTCATTTAGCATAATATTTTCAAGGCTCAGCTGTGTTACAGCATGTAACAGTACTTCATCCCTTTTGTGGCTGAATAATATTCCATTGTATAAATATACCACATCTTGTTTATTCATTCATCAGACTGATTATTTCAACTTTTTGACATGTACAAAAAATGCTGCAGTGAACATTTGTGTAAATTTTTGTGTGAACATACGTTTTAATTTCTCTTGTACATATGTGTATCTAGGAGTAGAACTGCTGGGTCATAATGTCACTTTGTCCAACTGCATAATTGATCATTTTAAACCTTTTTAAAATATAATATGTTTAAAAATAGAAGATATTTCCCTTCTTAAAACTAAGCAGTTGATAATCAAAATGAAGAATTTCATTCACTTTTAGAATATATTTTCTTCCTAATTCTCATTAAAAATTTGTAGTTTGTAACCTCCATTTTTAATCATAAATGGAGAATTGAATGACCAGAGATACCTGTACAAGAACTATAAACGGAAACATAGAAAAAGCCCCAAGCCATAGAAAAGCCCCAAGCAAGAGGATATAAATAAAAGTAACTGAAAGGTTGCTACAATTCTTGCCTCATCCATTCGGGTCTCCAGTTCCTACTACTACTTACTTACTTGTTTGAAATCTAGTAACTTCCACCATAGCAATACTTAACCAAAGAAACAGAATCACACAGAATGGTTATCTGACAAAGAACGAAGAACGCTCCTGTGTCACTTACCTGTAAAGTCTAAGCTTCACTGTGTCTTCATCGAGAATTGGGCAACCGTTATGAGTATATTTTACTTCATTGGGAAGGAAATGGCAGTCAAAGACCTAGTTCATGAGAAGAAAGGGATACATATGTGAAAATCATTGGTACACTTTTTAGTTTTTCCAGCAGTAAAGTATGGCCTAGAGAAATTATGTTCTCTTAGCATTATGTATGTGTATGTATGTTTAGTTGTATAGGATCTTAATTCCCTGAACAGGGATAGAACCTCTACCCCTAGCAGTGGAAGTAGCGTCCTAACCACTAGACCACCCGAGAATTCCATGTATGTGTGTGTTTTAAGCACCAACACCTCTACCCAGCCCATGTCCATGCTGCTGCTGCTAAGTCGCTTCAGTCGTGTCCGACTCTGTGCGGCCCCATAGACGGCAGCCCACCAGGCTCCCCCGTCCCTGGGGTTCTCCAGGCAAGAACACTGGAGTGGGTTGCCATTGCCTTCTCTGCCATGTCCATGACCATCCTGCTTATATAGCTGTTGCCTGTTTTGAGAATATCTAAATTATGAAAGTCCAAGCAGATGAAGCAGATAAATTAAGCAGTGATAATCTCTAAATAATTATCTTTTTATAGTATATTTAAAATATGGTCCCATTTTTCAAAACATTATTTGCCAACACCTTTCAGGGGTTTACAGCAATTAAGAAGGCATACCTGTGTGTATACAGGAAAAGACATGTCTTACCCCACATACCAACATGCTATATTAGCTCTGTGTGTATTTTTTCTTCTCCTTTTATTGCTTTCCTTTCCAAATAGTGTTTTTATATTTAAAGATGAAGCTGCTTACTATGGACACTATTGTGATCAAAAGCAAACAAGACCCACAGTAGTTTCTCATTTATTTGCAAAAGACTGTGTTTAATAGTTATGTAATAACAGAAATGACATGAGACAAACAGCAACATCAAGGCAATTTTCTCTCTTCAAGCAGAATTATAATTAACTGTACCACCTAACTCAGAACTATTAAGGAAATTTCTAATTGTTATATTCTGGGGTCATATTTTTTAAAAGAATTTTCTCTTCCAGTCACACCATTCTATACAATCTGACCTGGTAGAGTACTAAGAAATACTCTCGAGGTATTTACATGTCATCACTGCTGAATTCATGCTTCTTAGCCTGTACCTAAGTACAGACTCACACATTCACAGAAAACATAATCCTTTCTGACTCTACTCTAGTCAGAAGGTCTCTTCTTTATCTCCTTCCTTACAGTCAGAAAGAGGGAGCAAAAAAGTCTGTAGAAGAGGAGATCATTTATTTGTATTCCTGTTCTACACACATCTTCGCTTCCTCTTTTTAATTGACAACAAGGAAGGAGATAAAGGAAAGACCTTCCCCATATCATTGACAAATAGTCATGGTAATAAAGAGACAATCTGCTTTGTTAAAAGAAACATCTGTTTTATGTTTCATAATATGTTTTCCTTTTATAAAAGGCGACAACCATAATTGTCCATAAATTTACTAAGCAAAACAAAGGAGAGCTAAATCCTTTTCTAATTACTGTCTAGCTTTGTTTTTTTCCACTCCAACTGCTTTTCAATTACAATTTATAATTAAATTGTCACACATTCCTAACTCATTACTCACTTTAATGACAGTAAACTGGTTCAAACGAGAGATATTTTCTTACTGCTCTATTTCCTATTCAAAAGAGCAAACTCAGCTCTAAACCGTGGTGCTTTTCCACCCAGGAAATTTCTTGCTTTGGGACAGGTGTGAGCAATGCTGTGTGGGGGTAAGTCTTGTCCTAAAACATGAGGAAAACATATCGCCATCGACCTTCTCTAATTGACTATGTCAAGAGGGTTCTCTAGACAGAAGGTACTGGTGTGCGCCAAGCGCATCCGTTTCCAAATATCCAATAGGAAAATGAACCTGTTGGTCCTAAGACAAACTTCAGTAATGAAATGAAAACACTAATTGAACAGATGTTAAACAAAACATTTTCTGTGCAAATCACATGAAACTGTTCATTACACAGCAGGGTGTTGTTAATACAGTCATCTCACTAGGAATGGGCTCACATAGGCTTGCTTTCACCTTCCTAGTAAGCTCTATTGAAGAGTAATGCTTACACTGTGTGTTTGTGTGTGCATGCACTTGCATGCATGCATGCACATGGTTATGCTTAATTTCAAAAACTCCATAAGACACAAATCCCTAGGGAGAACTGCATCTGCCTGTATTAAAAACAGGCACATATTCCTCAAAAAAGCACTTTTCACATAGGAATCTTGGTTTTGTTGAAATTATCACAATAAGAAAATAGGAAGATCACCTGGTGATCTGAAAAACAAAGTTTTTCCGGATATACAGTTTTCTTGGTAGTACAAAGCTCTAATATTTTTCCAGAAGGTAATGAACTTCCACATTTTAAGAAGATAAATATATTTACTTCATGTGTGCATGTTCAATCGTGTCTGAGTGTTTGTGACCCCATGGACTGTAGCCCACTAGGCTTCTCTGACCACGGAATTTTCCAAGTTAAGAATACTGGAGTGGGTTGCCATTTCCTACTCCAGGGAATCTTCCTGATCCAAGGATCAAACATACATCTCTTGAGTCTTGAATCCTACATTGGCAGGTGGATTCTTAGATGAGAAAAATTCATTTGAGATGTCAGAGGTACCTCTGGGTATGCATACACTGAAGCATGATCCTTTAATGAGCCACAGAACACTAGGGGATCCTCTGTGGATGTTTGGAGACATGTTCCTTTGCCTTGCAATGCTGACTTTCCTAAACCAGACAGGTACATTGTTTTTGTTCCACATCGTCTTTCTAATAATGGATTTTTGCCCTAAGATCAGAGAAAGTTTGAAAAGGAAGTGACTTAGAGATCTCCTACAATCCTTGATTCTTGTGACCAAATAAGTGTTCTGCTTACATCTGGTCACAGGGATCCCTTTTTGCTCTCCTGGGCCTCAGAACTGGCCAAGTGATGAGGACCATTAAAGTATCACTAAAAATGATGACATTTTCATTATTCTCATAGAAAGTGCTATATGTGTTTAGAAGTCATAGGCTATTTGTAATGGAGAGAGGGACAGGATATCCCCAGAGTTTTAAGTCACAGTAGATTCTCCCCAAAATGCTTTCCAAGGAGGGAGAATCTGGGGAATAATAGGGTGTTGTTTTTGCACGCTTGAGGCCAGAGTTTAATATCTCTGCACTACAGGGGGAATTTTCCCTCTCTTCTTCCCTCACAAAATAGTCAACTTCACTTCTAAATAAATGTTGAACAATTTTTTTTTATATATTGATTGGAAGCATTATCAAATTCAGTCTTTATAAGGCATCCACTTTTTTCCATACAGCCCTGAGTCCCTGCTCTATCAGGGACCCCAGTCATGTAGGATTAGGGTTCTATTTTGCTGCTCCCCAAAACCCCAAGGTTTTACTTTTGACCACAGTGCCTGTAGTGAGGGCCCCACTGATGCTACTATCACATTTAGTGCATCAGGGCTTGAGGCGTGAGCCATCCCAGGCCTCTACCTTTCCCCTAACTTACAGACATCAATCAAACACACCTTCCAGCAGAAGTTACATGTTGGAAGAAAGTGGGGAGATATTGCAATTACTACACACTTGGGAATACAAGTGTGACCTGGGGCCGTTAGCACAAACTAACACTGTTTAGATGCCCATCTGAAGATCACTGACTGATAAAAAAAAAAGCTCATGGGAAACTGGAAGGAGACATTTAGTGACAATATCATAAGCAATACTCCCAACACGAGAGCCCTCCATAGAATTCTGATGTGTTTCATAATCAGATATAACCACAGGGAGGTGAGAGGAACACCTAGAGATGTCAATTTGAGCTCAGTCTCTTTTTTCAAGGTTTTTTGGGGGGGAATGTGGACCATTTTTAAAGTCTTTATTGAATTTGTTGCAATATTGCTTCTGCTTTTTATGTTTTCGTTTTTTGGGCATGAGGCATGGGGGATGTGGGATCTTAGCTCACTGACTGGAAATCAAACTCATATTTCTTTTTTTATTTATTTATTTTAATTGGGGGCTAATTACTTTACAATATTGTAGTGGTTTTTGCCATACATTGACATGAATCAGCCATGGGTGTACATGTGTTCCCCATCCTGAACCCCTCCTTCCACTTCCCTCCCCATCCCATCCCTCAGGGTCATCCCAGTGCACCAGCCCCAAGCACCCTGTCTCATGCATCAAACCTGGACTGGAGATCTGTTTCACATATGATAATACACATGTTTCAATGCTATTCTCACAAATCATCCCACCCTTGCTGTCTCCCACAGAGTCCAAAAGACTGTTCTTTACATCTGTGTCTCTTTTGCTGTCTCGCATATAGGGTTATTGTTACTATCTTTCTAAATTCCATATATATGTGTTAATATATTGTATTGGTGTTTTTCTTTCTGACTTACTTCACTCTATAATAGGCTCCAGTTTCATCCACATCATTAGAACTGATTCAAATGCATTCTTTTTAATGGCTGAGTAATATTCCATTGTGTATATGTACCACAGCTTTCTTATCCATCTGTTTGCTGATGGACATCTAGGTTGCTTTCATGTCCTGGCTATTGTAAACAGTGCTGCGATGAACACTGGGATACACATGTCTCTTTCAATTCTGGTTTCCTTGGTGTGTATGCCCAGCGGTGGGATTGCTGGGTTGTATGGCAGTTCTATTTCCAGTTTTTAAGGAATCTCCACACTGTTCTCCATAGTGGCTGTACTAGTTTTCATCCCCATCAACAGTGTAAGAGGGTTCCCTTTTCTCCACACCCTCTCCAGCATTTATTGTTTGTAGCCTTCTGGATGGCAGCCATTCTGACCAGCATGAGATGGTACCTCATTGTGGTTTTGATTTGCATTTCTCTGATAATGAGTGATGTTGAGCATCTTTTCATGTGTTTGTTAGCCATCTGTATGTCTTCTTTGGAGAAATGTCTGTTTAGCTCTTTGGTCATTTTTTGATTGGGTCATTTATTTTTCTGGAATTGAGTTGCAGGAGTTGCTTGTATATATTTGAGATTAATTCTTTGTTGCTTTGTTTGTCATTATTTTCCCCCACTCTGAAGGCTGTCTTTTCACCTTGCTTATAGTTTCCTTCATTGTGCAAAAGCTTTTAAATTTAGTTAGGTTCTATTTGTTTATTTTTGCTTTTATTTCCATTACTCTGGGAGGTGAGTCAAAGAGAATCCTACTGTTATTTATGTCAGAGAGTGTTTTGCCTATGTTTTCCTCCAGGAGTTTTATAGTTTCTGGTCTTACATTTAGATCTTTAATCCATTTTGAGTTTATTTTTGTGTATGGTGTTAGAAAGTGTTCTAGTTTTAGAAAGTGGTTGACCAGTTTTCCCAGCACCACTTGTTAAAGAGGTTGTCTTTTTTCCATTGTATATCCTTGCCTCCTTTGTCAAAGATAAGGTGTCCATAGGTAAGTGGATTTATCTCTGAGCTTTCTATTCTGTTCCATTGATCTATATTTCTGTCTTTGTGCCAGTACCATACTGTCTTGATGAATGTAGCTTTGTAGTATACTTTGAAGTCAGGCAGGTTGATTCTTCCAGTTCCATTCTCCTTTCTCAAGATTTCTTTGGCTATTGGAGGTTTTTTGTATTTCCATACAAATTATGAAATTATTTGTCTGGTTCTCTGAAAAATACTGTTGGTAGCTTGATAGGGATTGCATTGAATCTATAGATTGCTTTGGGTAGTATACTCATTCTCACTATATTGATTCTTCTGACCACAAACATGGTATATTTCTCCATCTATTTGTGTTATCTTTGATTTCTTTCATCAGTCAAACCCACACTCTTTACACTGGAAGTACAGTCTTAACCACTGGGCTGCCAAGGAAGTCCCCTATCTCTGTCTAGTTCTTCTTTACAACATCTATTATCACTTTTGAATAAGCTGATGGATTTTTTATTTTTAGCTAAATAGACAGAAAGAACATTGATGCCCACAGTTCAGCAAATAGAAATGATGCATTTTTCCAGAAGAAGTAGTCACATCCAGTGTTGAATATTATCAAAACTGTTTGCATTGAGAGGAAAGTTAAACCAGAGTAAGAAGTAATAATACCAGAAGTAATATTCTACTGTGTATAGAGAAAAACTTTTACTTTAAACAAATATTTGATACTTCAGTCGTTCCTAAACCCGGTGAATTAGAGGATAACTCTTTACCCTACAAAAGGACTGAGCACAGAATACCTTAAATGACAAGGTCTCCAAGGCCATGATTAAAAGGAAAAAAAATGTATGTGGACATTTTTGAAGAACAGTGACTATTTAAAGTATCTTCATATCTCTTTTCCAGATCTCTTCCATTACTCAAGGGACTGTTTGAGTGGTGGTAATAGATGAAAATGTCTTCACATTTTATTTTTGCTATTCTGTGGTACAAGTGTGTCCTAAAATTGTCCTGGAACCCTGACATCTTATCCAAAGGCACCTTGACTGGCCAGGGTGAGATAATCTTGGTAATAGTTCCATAAAGACTGACCATATCACACTACACAGGAGACTGCCCACTCCAACCCTTGGAAGGCTGGCCCTGTTTTCATTTAGTCTCTCTCTGTCCCCATTCTCCTCTCTCTGTTTCCCCACTAAGTTTCTCAGAGAGCGCTGATGTACCTAAAATGAGTGGTATTTGATTCCCTGATCTTAGTGAGCTTTACATGCATTCTCTTCAATAAAGAGGATAAATTGGAAAGACTTGTCAATTTATGTATTTTTCATTTAAAAATCCATCCAACCATTAGTTTGAACCAGCCTTTCACCACAGGTATTAACATAAACAGGAGCAACTCCTGTTGGTTTTGTAATTCACAGTCAGCCAAGAACATTCAAAAATAGTTTTGACCAATATCAAATCATTACCTGGAACACCTGAAACTAATGTTGTATGTCAATTATACCTCAAAAAAAATTTAACAGGTTTCACCTTGCATAGAAAAAACAACACATTATTATGCCCACCAATTGTAGCTCCACCATTTCAAATCTGAACTTCTTAACATCACTCACCTCTGGCAGCTTGAAGGAAGACCTTTTATCTTTCTCTCTCTCTCCTCTCCCCACTCCCTCCCTAATATTCTCACACACTCAGATTCATACACACTACTAAATAGCAAATCTCAGATATGACCTACCTGTGGAGTGAGTTTCCCAACCCTCTGGGTTATTGGCTCATTCATCACAACTTCCACTTTGCAGGCATCTTTCTCTTTGGGGATGGTGAACTTCAGGTCATCTTGAGACAGGAAGGCAGAACTGCCCTTCATCACCCTGACCCCTTGGTTAACACGGACAAAGGTGGGGCTGGCCCAGCCCGGGAGCAGCAGCAGCAGGAGCAGGGCACCTAGCCCAGCCCAGCTCAGAGAGCTCATGCCGACAGGGGCCAAGTCTTTTCCGTTCATCAGGGAAATCCCTTCAACAAAGGAGGGCTTCTTGGCTTCCTCCAGGGGTGTCAGCTCATAGTCCAAGGGGCAGGGAGAAGGGTCCTGACAACGTGCCCCAAGATCTTAACATGTCCCTTTCATTTCAAACTCAGACAAGGAGGTCTTTCAGGCAGTCCCAGAGCTTTTAATAAAAGTCGCTGATCACTCCTGACAACGCCAGCAAGATTAATGTACACCTCCCAAGTGCTTTTTTAATCCTGCAAATGGGACAAGGGGTTGGAGGAAAGTGAGAGAGAAACCAAAAGTTTATGTGACTCATTCAAAAGACCCCCACCGTCAAAGGAATCTTTCAACCAGCCTATAATTTCAGCTAAATTAAAAACAAATAAACTAACTTGACCTCCAGGCCCATGTGAAAAGCAAGGCAGTCGTTTCATTCCCCTGCGGTAACTCCTGCTTCCGGACTCCACGGGTCCCCACCAGGATGTTAGCTGTGTGGTCTTACAGAGCCAGCCCGCCTCACTGCCAAGGGCAGCGTTTGCCCCCCCTGCCTTCAAAGAAAGTTGTCGAACTCTGCTTCTGTTTCCTCACTTGATAAATGAGGACTGTAACCAAATTTGTGCAAGAGAGCTGATAGAATTATTTGCCCACTGTTTGAAAACATGATTAATTCTGAATCAGTGCTACCAACATTTTCTAAAAAGCCTTAATAATTTGTCACCTGTGCACACTTTGCCAGGCAATGAAGACACCTAAGAAATGCTTGAGCGGGGCGAAAATATATTTTTTCCTAAGTGAAAATTTGGGGTTTTGTTTTAGGTGTAACAAGCACTAGGAATTGAGTAACATAGCTTCAATATACACAGCTAATGACATGGCAGATGTACATGCATTTATACATCATCTACAATGCTAATTACATAGAAAGTACTGAATTTCCCCAAGTGGAGTCCTTTTTTCTATTTTAACCACTTAGAATTTCATGATTTTTTTTCTGTGTCCTGTGAGAACAGAAATGATTTTAACCCAAAGTAAATGGTATTGAAACATATCTTTAACTCCAATATATGATTAGGTGAACAAAGCATAGTTCATTATGCCCATGGAAAGGTCTTACACTTTAATACATTTAATGATTTCAGTACACGAAAATAAATGCCGGAAGGTGTAGACAGAAAGGCCTGTCTCATCCACTTCTAGGACGTTAATGGAAGGCTCATTCTCTTGTCACTGTTTGAAGCCTTTGCTTTTGAGGTAGTGCCTGATCTGTGTCACCTGACACTGGGGGTTACATGCTTCACAGAGCAGCATGTTTTTCATTCGGTCGGTCCCAAAATAAAACAGTACCACCCTCCCACTGACCATGTTACACACTCTCAGGTTGAATTAGGTTGGCTTGTTTGGGCAAGAATGCAAACTGTTTGTTGAACTTTCACAACTTGTTTCCATTAACCTCTGACATCTAAGGGCATTCAGAGGCAAAGAGCCAGCAGGGTGGAAAGGTGTCTCCCCAAACTGAGAGATCAAAGAAAAAAGCTTGGCTTTCTGAGATTGAAATGAATTAAATCAACCTATAAAGGATACTACAAGGACTCTACACTCTCAGACACTCATCTCCCTTCTTTCCTGCTTCTCCACAGACTCTCTGGCTTTTTCATGTCAGGGACCTCCAGGTCTAGAACTGTTTTCTGTCTACTCTCAACTCCCTAGCAACCCCATTCCTTGGCTTTAAATACCACTTATTTTAAATGTGGCTAATGAGTCCTACATTTATATCTCTCACCTTCTCCCTTAATTCTAAATCATACATGCAACTATTTGATATCTCCCTGTGGGAGCATGTGAACACACCCCAGGGGACACTAGTGGTGAAGAATCTGCCTGCCAATGCAGGAGACCTAAGAGAAACAGGTTTGATCTCTGGGTCAAGAAGATCCCCCGGAGAAGGACACAGCAACCTGTGGGTGTGTAACAGACAGCTCAGTTTTTTGTTTTTGTTGCTGTAGCCAAAATTGAGCTCTTGATCTCCCCTCCCTAGGTCTTCTTTATCTCAGTAAATGCAACTCCAGGTTTTCATTTGTTCTCTTCTTTGCTTCACACATCGAAGTAAACAAACAAACAAAACTATTTGTTCATTGTGGTGGACAGAACCTTAGGGTGACCTCCAATAAATTCCAGTCTCCTAGTACACAGAAGTTCCCTCCCTTTAAGTGACAACAGAACTAATGATATGTCCAACCAACCGAATAAAACAAAGGTGATGGGATGTCATTCTCATGACTAAGACTCTCTTAGCCAGTGGGCTAGAGGCTCTCCTGATGAACTTAAAGAAGCTTGCCCCTAGGAGTTCTGCTGTCACAAGGCAATGACCTCTGTCAACAACCTAAATGAGCTTGGGAGAAGGTTCTTCCTGACTCAAGCCTCCGAATAAGAAGGGATACCCATGGACACCTTGATTTCAGGGTGATGACAACCTGAAGCAGAGAACCAGGATAAGCCATGCCTGGACTCTGACCAGTGAAAACTGTGAGATAATCAATTGTGTTGTTTTCAACCACTGTTTGTAGTAATGCGTTAGTACAGCAATGTAAAACACCACTTTTTTTCAAAACATATCAAGAATCCAAATACTTCTCAGTGTTTCCATTGGTACCACACTGGTCCAAGCCACCACCAATTCCACTGGACCACAGGAGCATCCTACTGGACCTCCCTGCTTCTCCTCTTGCCTCCCCTTTAGGCATTTCTCAGCATGGCAGCCAAGGTTCCTATTGGATTTTACTTATATCACATCCTTTCTCTGCCCTAGACCTCCAACAGCTTCTCATCTTAGTGTGAAAGCTGAAGGCCTTGTGATGGCCTGTAAGGTATTTTACCATGTAATCCGTTTTCCCCCTTACCTCTCTCATCTCCTCTTTGTCTTCCCTTTGCTCACCCTTCTCCTGCCACACTAGCATCTTTGCTATTTTTTTTCAAACAAACCAAAATCAACCTTCCCATTTGTGGTTCCCTCTGGCATAAACATTCTTCCCCTAGACATCCCTCTTTCTACCTCACCCCTTTCAAATTTCCCGTCAAATGTGACCCTGACGCTGTGGCCACACCTAACTATCTCATTAAAATTATGATGCTCTCATCCCCAGGTCCTTTTCCTGAGCAGTGATAACCACCTAACATAATACATTTGCTTATTTATATTGTTCATGTCTACTTCCCTCATGAAAGTAAGAACTTCCTTTTTATTCATGGATTTATCTTTATGCTTCTTTCCCTTTTGTTGCCCAGATTGAGAAGGCTGCCTTGCACTAAGAAACAGAACCACACTTCAGGCTACCAGAGCAGTGAGCCCAAAGGAGTGTGGGTGTTCAGGGCATTTGCAAGGCAAAGTCACCATACCAGCCTATTCTTCCAGAATTTTACTTGGCAGGGAATGTAAACTGCTTTCCGGTTTAAGCCACTGTTGAGTGAGTGACTGAAAGTCGCTCAGTCATGTCCAACTCTTTGCGAACCCATGGATAGTCCATGGAATTCTCCAGCCCAGAATACTGGAATAGGAAGCTGTTCCCTTCTCGGGGGATCTCCCCAATCCAGGGATCGAACCCAGGTCTCCTGCACTGCAGGCAGATTTTCTACCAGCTAAGCCACCAGGGAAGCCCAAGAATACTGGAGTGGGTAGCCTATCCCTTCTCTAATAGATCTTCCTGACCCAGGAATTGAACCAGGGTCTCCTGCATTGCTTGTGGATTCTTTACCAGCTGAGCTACCCACTTTTATTTGGGGTTTATTTCATTATTTGTGACTGAACTTTTACACTATTAATAACCACCTTATTCTTCAAGTTTTTCTATTATAATAATTTCATTTAGTCACTAATCAGCTAAATATTGTAACTTTTTACCTAACAGCATATGGGGCAATAGCTCTTTCTCTAACTATATCATAGTAAGTCCTTAATCAGAAAATAAGGTCAAAAATCAAGATTCTAATGTTCATCTACCAGGAAGAGAAAGGGGAGAAAGAAAAGTAAATCTATTTCTGGGGCTCCTTGTGCCACAGTGATGTCGGAAGGGTAGATATGAATCCGAAGATCTGGATTCTGACCTTGGTTTTTGTGAACATCTGTTTCCTTTTTCAAAAATGGGGCCATCCATCTTGCCTCTTCCAGTGTCCCAGAGAGGCCAAATGAAATAGTCCCCGTGGAAATATTTTCTTAATTACAAAGCTCCATGTAAATGTAACACTACTATTACAAAATATGTCAAAGGAATAAGAGAGCAAAGCTTGTCTCAAGAAAAACAGAATGGTAGAACTTGGTCCTAGATGAAGGCAGCAGAAGTATAAGTTCAGTATAAGTCAAATAAAATATATTCTATTGACATTCACATTTTCTCTTTTTCTTCCTCAGTGTCCTAAGACAGATATAGTAGTAAAACACTGAATCCTAATATTTCAGAAACAACCTGAAGCAACACAATTAGGGGGTAATGAAGAGTACAAGAGTAATAATTTCCAAGTTCAAAAATCAAACAAAATTCATCCTTCAGTCAACTGGGCTACCAAATTAGGTACAATATAGATCAGAAAGAGTATGCTATATTTGTGTATTATTCATATTCTAATATTTCTCTTATATTTTTCTCTTGGTGTTGAGAAAACCAAGTATGTAGATATTACATGGAAAGTATTGCTCTGAATTTTTACTTGAAGAAGGTGGCAGGGGAGGGGAAAGAGAGAAAGATTTGGATGAACAGAGAAGAAAAGGGCCAAAAAAAAGTAAATAACAACAACAAAAAAATCCCACAGGACAATAGTAAAGGAAATTAGGATTCTGAATCAAACAAGATTTCAGAGATGATAATTTGTTTTATCTCCACCAAATAAAATGATAGAATTGTTTTATCTCTGGTACAAAATTGCAATGTCCAGGGGCAGCCAATATTTACTGGACAACACCCCAGTGGGAAACCTAACAACACATCTTCAGAACTTCATTTCTTGACCCCAACATAGGGCCGAGTCAGAGCCTCAGAATCCATCTGTCCCCAGCTTGCTCTGATCACTGATGTGGGCAACCTCAGGGTCAACCGAATGACTGGGAGCATTTTTGCAAGGGGAAGCAGAAAGGTGGTCAGATTCCATAAGGACTCTTATAAACTAACTGATTTTTCACCAGAGGGACTTAATTTGATGCTGCAATAGAAACAAATTTTGTCTGCTTGCTTGTACAGTTCAGCTGCTCCTCAGTATTTCACAACCTTCATGTTACCCTGTAAATCAATGATGCTCTTACAAGCCATTTCCCACTCTTGCCTTTTTTCCTTCATGTGGAAATCATGTATCCTAAAGATACATGTACAAGCCAACAAAAATGTGCAAAGATGTTTGCAAAGTGGAAAAACCACCCTGCTCTGAGTTCTTCCTTTAAAAAATTCAGAAAGGTTTCTCTACCCAAACTTTCTTAGTAAATTTCCTGAACAGGAGAAAATGATTTAGTAACATTTAATTTGGTAGAGAGGAATTGGAAAGACTGATGCTGGGAAATATTGCAAGCTAAAAGAGAAGGGGCATAGAGGATGAGCTGGTTAGATAGTGTCACCAACTCAGTGGATGTGAATTTGAACAAACTCTGAGAGACAGTGGAGGACAGTGGAGCCTAGCATGCTACAGTTCATGGGGTCACAAAGAATCAGACACAATTTAGCAACTGAACAACAACAGTTTATTTCATAATTACACACTCAGTTTAATCAGAGGAGAATGTATGCTCCATGTTGATATAAATATGCTGATATCATATGTTGGCATCATATGTATCTGAGATATCATCATATGTATCTGAGATAATCTGTGCACAGCAAGGAAAAAACTGAATCCCAGCTATCCTTTCAAGCTCTCTCTGCAATGGAAATTCTTCATGGGCAATGTTGATAATGTGCCTTGAAGAGATTCATATTTACTATTGCTCTTCTGAATAATTTTACGATGATGCCTACACAATACAAGCACCTTCCCCATATCTGCCCAACACAGAAACATCATCCATAGTCTATCATAGCTTTTGCTGGCTTGCTGTGCTATTTGCAGAGCCCCTACTGGCCTGATATCCTTCTCGGCACTCTAGATAGTTATCACCAATCAACTAAAGATGCTATAAACAACAGAATCTTTTATCTTCCCTATACTTGATGTTATTACCTCATGACTCACAGCTTCAGATCCTACAAGTACCCTAAAATGTTTAAGAAAGAAAATAAACTAATAGAGAAGTAGCATTTTGAGTAAAAAATGGCCAACTCATGATCAATCCATTCCCACTCACTAAAACCTAGAGAGATTTTGAGATCTTTGACTAGAATGAAGATTTTCTGACTTGTACTCTGCCTTAAAATCTGTGAGACGTCAGTGAGAAGGAACATAGAAACCATCATGGAGTGACTTACAATGAATTTTTGAAACCATGATTTTACTCAAGTTAATTTTCAAAGTAATTTATATGAGTCAAGGATAAAAGTTTTAAACACAAACTCATAGCTGAATATAATTATCCATAGAACAGTTGAAATGATTCTGAATCAAATGTGACATAAATTGATTCACCCAGGAACAATGAACTGGAAATCAGGAGAACTGCCCCCAGGGAAAAACTTAACTGTCTAAACTCAGAGAAAGTGGTTCTCTTCTTTTGCATTGTAGTTGAGAAAATTAAGAATTAGACAGACTTTACCAAGGACTTCAGATCCACCACCTGCTTTGACCTTCCTTCCCTGAGAGAGATAAAGTCTAATTGCTCCTTGTTACGAGCAATAAGGAGTCAATCTAAGGCTGGCCTGAGGTCATAGCCAGAGGCAGCGAGCCTGGGAGAATCAGGGCTCTGGCAACCTGGGAAAGCGCTCTGCCCTCTATCCTGATAATCTTGTTCCATTTCCTCCATCACAGAGCTGCTTTTGAGCCACTACAAAATCAGCCCTGTGCTCAGTGGTGTCCAACTCTTTGCGACCCCATGGACTGTAGCCCACCAGGCTCCACTGTCCATGGAATTTTCCAGGCAAGAATACTGGAGTGGGGTGCCATTTCCTCTTCCAGAGGATCTTCCTGACCCCAGGGATCAAACCTGAGTCCCTGTGTTTCCTGCATTGGCAGGTGGATTCTTTACCAAAAGCACCACCTGGGAAGCCCAAAAAAACAGTCCTGAGAATACACAAATACAAAGCTGGTTCTTCTCTTTCAAGAAGCTCATCACCTCTGATGGAGTTTTAATTGTTCAATGATCGCACAAGGGTAGAGGATCCTTAGCGATCTTACCCTTCATGGCTTTTCCAGAGAGAATTCTCTCAGAAAGGGAGAATAGAATAGTGGAGAAGAAAGAAATAGATTGCAACTTCTAACATTTTTTCTTAACAATTTTTAGTACAGTTGTCCTCTGTGTCCACGGAGGTTGGTTCCAGGCCCCACCCCCACTCCCCCAGACACCAAACTGCAGGATGATGCTCAAGTCCTGAGTGACAGTGTTGCATTGAAAAGGAAAAAAGAGGAACGAGTTTTTCTATCTTTTCTCTCCTGAGACCAAAGAAGAAAAAGAGAACAGTGAGCAGGACTGATCACTCTTAATTTTTACTTTAAGTGTTCCTAATCTGTAGTCTACAATAAGGTTTGCTATTCTCAAAACTAAGCTGACCCTGAAGTTAAAGCTCCAATACTTTGGCCACCTGATGCGAAGAGCTAACTCACTGGAAAAGACCTTGATGCTGGAAAAGACTGAAGACAGCAGGAGAAGGGGACGACAGAGGATGAGATGGATGGGTGGCATCACTGATTCAATGGACATGAGTTTGAACAAACTCTGGGAGATAATGAAGGACAGGGAAACCTGGTGTGCTGCAGTCCATGGGGTCTCAAAGAGTCAGACATGACTGAACAACTGAACAACAAATCTGACCCCGTGTAAACTACATCCTGCACCTATTGGCCCCCTAACTCCATAGGAGCTACATTCTGAACCTATTATTCTTTAATTCTATGCTAATTATATCCTGCACCTGGTGCTTAACTTTACCACAGACCATCCCTAGTAGTTTTCTTTCTTTCTACATTTCAGAAAGAAGGCCGCAGCGCAATAAACCAGAGACAAAGGGACCCAATTACCTGGCTACCTGCTGCCAGCTATGATGGCTTTGAAACAAAGCAAGAAGAATAATGAGACCCAATCAAAAAATGGGCCAAAGAACTCAACAGACATTTCTCCAAGGAAGACATACAGATGGCTAACAAACACATGAAAAGATGCTCAACATCACTCATTATCAGAGAAATGCAAATCAAAACCACAATGAGGTACCATTATACACCAGTCAGGATGGCTGCTATCCAAAAGTCTACAAGCAATAAATGATGGAGAGGGTGTGGAGAAAAGGGAACCCTCTTACACTGTCGGTCGGAATGCAAATTAGTACAGCCACTATGGAAAACAGTGTGGAGATTTCTTAAAAAGCTGGAAATAGAACTGCCATATAACCCAGCAATCCCACTTCTGGGCCTACACACCAAGGAAACCAGATCTGAAAGAGACACGTGCACCCCAATGTTCATCGCAGCTCTGGTTATAATAGCCAGGACATGGAAGCAACCTAGATGCCCATCAGCAGACGAATGGATAAGGAAGCTGTGGTACATATACACCATGGAATATTACTCAGCCATTAAAAATAATTCAGTTGAATCAGTTCTAATGAGATGGATGAAACTGGAGCCCATTATACAGAGTGAAGTAAGCCAGAAAGATAAAAACCATTACAGTATACTAACACATATATATGGAATTTAGAAAGATGGTAACAATAACCCTATATGCAAAACAGAAAAAGAGACTCAGATGTATAGAACAGACTTGTGGACTCTGGGAGAAGGCGAGGGTGGGATGTTTCAAGAGAACAGCATCGAAACATGTATATTATCTAGGGTGAAACAGCCCAGGTTGGATGCATGAGACAAGTGCTGGGGCCTGGTGCACTGGGAAGACCCAGAGGGATCGGGTGGAGAGGGAGGTGGGAGGGGGGACCGGGATGGGGAATACATGTAAATCCATGGCTAATTCATTTCAATGTATGACAAAAACTACTGCAATGATGTAAAGTAATTAGCCTCCAACTAATAAAAATAAATGGAAAAAAAAACCAAAAAACAAAAAAAAAGACTTTATCCCTGGGTTGGGAAGCTCCCCTGGAGAAGGGAAAGGCTACTCACTCCAGCATTCTGGCCTGGAGAATTCCAGGACTGTATAGTCCATGGGGTTGCAAAGAGTCAGACAAGACTTAGCAACTTTCACTTTCACTTTATTAGTCTGTCTTATCATTTACCCTAAAACCAGGAGACCCAGGCTATATGAGGTCTCTCAGTTCCACAAGGAAGAGAGGCACCGTCCTGAGGCACTAGCCTGCTGTGTTCTCAGTTGGCAGAGGATTTATTCAGGTTTAGTGGGCAGAGAAAATCAATATTTTGGCAGTAATAGCATAGCATTTACATATAACCCATGCAACATCCTCCCATATATTTTAAATCATCTTCAGATTACTTATCATACCTTAATACAATGTAAATGCTGTGTAAATAGTTGCTAGTGCACAGCAAATTCAAAGTTTGCTTTCTGGAAACTTCTGGAATTTTTTTTCAAATATTTTCAGTCATTGGCTAAATTCATACATACGAAATGCACAGATATGGAAGGCTGAATGTCTTTTCTCATTTTTTGACAACTAGCACTTCTTGCTTACTATGTGTGTGTGTATATGTATATATATAGCACTGAGACATATTCTTTATATGTTTATTTTCATTTATTTCTCACAACAAACCTACAAAGCAGTTACTGTTATCATGCTGATTTTATAGATAAATAAACCATGAATTAAGGACATGACATCATAATCACGTAAAAAACACAGTATATTAAGTGCTTACTATGGATTAGGCGTTGTTCAAAGGACTTTGTATACGATATCTCAACTCCGACAGTGGTTTTAGAAAGCAATGATTTTATAGATTGGGAAAATAAAGTAAAAGAGGTTAAGTTACTCGCCCAACGTCTTGAGCTTGACTCAGCCCAACGTCTTGAGCTTGACTCAAGTCTGTGTCCTTGCAATTATAACCCATATTTACTGACCCCAGGACCTGTGCACTTAACTGCTATATTATACCACTTCGCATTACAGCAAACTCTTAAACTCTGCTATTGCTTCACTATCCCTGGGGCCTTTTTCCTACAGTATGCAAACCCTAAACAATTTCCTATATGGCCCCAGACAGTAACGGTTGGCTATTGCAGGAGTTAAAGTTTCACTGGAGGCAAAGTTCTTTCAAGGAAGTAGCTGTTACTTTAAGATCATTTAATTAACGCATATATCCTGCCTACCCACATCTGAGTGTTCCAACTCCTTACACTACAAGCACAGTTTAAAGGCCTCAAGGCAAGCAGGCCACTTCCAAATTCCACTCTATTAGATCAATAAAATATATATTGATTTTGTTTATAACGTTTTGCTTCCTCCATTCTGCCAATTTTTTTCTAAAATGGAATCTAAATCACAGATGTGTGGTTTACAAGAACACTCAGAAATCAATCAGTATATATCCTTCATTTTATTTATCAATTTAGCTTTTTCTGAAAATAACTTCCTTTTGTGTGTATAAAAGAAATGCACGCTCATTAACTAAAGGACAAAAATATAAAAACATAATGAAAAGGAAAAAATACATTTTCCCAACACCCAAAGAAAACACCCTTAGGTTTTCTTAAGTATGTATATGTACACAGTTTTCAAATTTAACTAGAACCACACTATAAAAAGAGTTGCATATAATTCTTTTTCAGGAATATAACATTCTTTTCTAAGCATTTTCCATATTATTAAACATTCCTTGTGATCTTTACTTTTCATTTGTGCACTGCATCCTCTACATGGACATCTATAGTCATTTCATTGTTACATTGAGCTAGTTACTAGGGTAATAGATTGTGTTGAAAAATCCTTAATTAAATCAGCTTATTTTTCTAGTTCTTTCCTTTTGATGGTTGTTTGGAAGTGGGATTATAAGATCAAAGGATGCACAACTTATTTAGAGTTTCTTCAGTTCAGTTCAGTTGCTCAGTCATGTCTCTTTGAAACCCCATGGACTGCAGCACACCAGGTTCTTGATGTGATGCTATATGGAAAGATGGCACTAATCTACCCCCTTACCAGCCTTGGTCCCACTGATATTCAGTATCATCCCCTTTAATTGTTCCTCACTTTCCAAGTGAAATGTAGCCTGTCACTATTTTAACTTGCATTCCTTTATTTACTTGAGATTTGGCTTATTTTTTTTTTTATGTCCATGAACACTGGATTTTCTCATGTAGAAGCCCATTTATTTTACAGAAGAAAAGAAGCCCTATGGCAATTAAGTGACTTTACCCAATGTTGAAATAACTATTAAGGCCCAAGATGAAGCCACTCCCTCCCAGGATGCCATGTCAGCCAACCAAACCTTCATGTCCCTGTAAATGTTCTGCTTGACCAGAAACACAGTGTATTTAATCAGCCAATCCCTAAACACCAATTCTGGGCCTTCTTACCCTAAAGAAGGTTGACTTTGTCAACCCAGCCCCAGCTAATCAGATGTTTTCTTTTTACTCATTATCTTATAAAAGCTTCTCGCCTTTTGCCCATTTGCAGTTCTCTCAAAGGAGACTATTCACTCCATGAAGTGTTAAGTTTATGTGTATCACCTAAATTGTCATCTTTAATTATCTTTAAACACCAAGATTATCCATAATCTGGAAATGAGCCTACATTGGAACCTAAGGTCTCCTGACATCCAGACCCATGCAGTGTCTCCTAACCCATGCAGCTCACCCTAAATCACAGGTGCTTAGTCCAATAATATTCCTTTCAGTTAGAACTAGACATGAAACAACAGACTGATTCCAAATAGGGAAAGGAGTATGTCAAGGCTGTATATTGTCACCCTGCTTATTTAACTTATATGCAGAATACATAATGAGAAATGCTGGGCTGGAGGAAGCACAAGCTGGAATCAAGATTGCCAGGAGGAATATCAATAACCTCAGATATGCAGATGACACCACTCTTATGGCAGAAAGTGAAGAACTAAAAAGCTTCTTGATGAAAGTGAAAGAGGAGAGTGAAAAAGTTGGCTTAAAGCTCAACATTCAGAAAACTAAGATCATGGCATCTGGGTCCCATCACTTCATGGCAAATAGATGGGGAAACAGTGGAAACAGTGACAGACTTTATTTTTGGGAGCTCCAAAATCACTGCAGATGATAACTGCAGCCATGAAATTAGAAGACACTTGCTCCTTGGAAGAAGAGCAATGACCAACCTGCATATTAAAATGCAGAGACATTACTTTGCCAACAAAGGTCCACCTAGTCAAAGCTACGGTTTTTCCAGGAGTCATGTATGGATGTGAGAGTTGGACTATAAAGAAAGCTGAGCACCAAAGAATTGATGCTTTTGAACTATGGTGTTGGAGAAGATTCTTGAGAGTCTCTTGGACTGAAAGGAGATCAAACCAGTCAATCCTACGGGAAATCAGTCCTGAATATTCATTTGAAGGACTGATGTTAAAGCTGAAACTCCAATATTTTGGCTACCTAATGTGAAGAGCTGACTCATTGGAGAAGACCCTGATGCTGGGAAAAATTGAAGGCAGGAGGAAAAGGGGATGGCAGAGGATGAGATGGTTGGATGGCCTCACCAACTCAATGGACATGAGTTTGGATAAACTCCAGAGTGGATGATGGACAGGGAAGCCTGGTGTGCCACAGTCCATGGGGTGACAAAGAGTTGGACATGACTGAGCGACTGAACTGAACTGACTCTAGATCATGAAATTGAGCAGGACCTTGTGGAGCCACCAAACATAAAAATCTTTCTTTGTCCCCCATTTCTTGATTACAGGAAATAGGCTTCATTCAGCCACCGTGACCTTCCCTGAGTTTCCACCAGCAGGTTCAAATCGTCACTAATTAGGGAAGCGAGAGGATGCAGAGACAAGGGAAGAACAGTTAAGAAATAATAGTGCAGCTTTGGGGTAGGGTCCTGGTTCCCCTTCATGGGACATACATGACAATATCTTTGAGCTGTTTTGCAGACACTGAAACTCTCACCAGGTGGGACAAGTTAACCATAAACTGCCCACAAGCACTTAGACCCAAGATCGGTTGGACCCAGAAGGTTGAGGATGCTGACTCCCACTACCTCCCCACTAACCAATGAGAAGAATGCTCTGAGCTGTCACACTCTCTTTGAACCATTACTATAAAACTTCTCACTGCCTACTCCAGGTTGGGACACTTAGTTTTGAGGGCCTTAGCCAACTGTGGCCCCTTTGCCTGGCAAAGCAATTAAGCTAATTCTTTTCTACTCCACCCAAAAGTCTACCTCTGAGATTTAATTTGGTGTCAGGGTACAGAGGCCACATTTGGCTTCAGTCAAAGGAAGCACAGACTCAGAAAACTATGAAGAGAAAGACCCCTTGGGTTGTACCATCAATTGGCACAGGTTGTGCCAATACGGATCTTTGACTATCACAAAAACTCATTAGAAGGTTTCCTTTCTTAGATTTTTCAACACTTCAGTGTCTATCTTGCTGAAAAGGGCCATAGTTTGCAAGTTGTGTTTTTTTTAATGCACATGTTGGAGATGTTAAAAAGTTTTCCACAAGTCTTCTATATCCAAATATACATGAAGTACAAAATGCCAAAAACTCCTTTTAGAGATTTACAGTATAATATAAGCTTATTAAAGGCTCTGAGAATTCCTGCAGAAAGAAATCATTAAGTCCAAAGTTTGCAAACTTATAGAAAATCATTTTTAATTTTAAAATCCAGGTTATTTGAAAAATCATTCAAGAGACATTAGCCATAGAATTAAAATGAATGAAATAAAGAATGGCCACATGGTATCTACAAAGTTTCTGGTCACACTTGATAAATCCACACTTAATGAATTTACATCAGAAATCCAAATTCCAGGGCAGTCTTTGGAAACCAGACATTCAACCTTTCTTTACGAAGACTTTCTATTAAAACTACCTTCAAAGATAGAAAAAACTGATCACAGAGGGAAAAGACTTTGCCCCTCGATTTATAGTTTTGTTCTTAATGACTATTAAAGTTTCTTAAGTTATCAGAGGTATTTACCTGAACATTAGGAAATGGCCATAATTTATTTTCATTTTGCTTTTAGTCAGAGGGTTGTATCATACAAATTTTCACAACAGCTTGTTTTAATTGAATAACTTAGAATGGAAAACACTCACATTCACTATAACTGACTATATCCATTTACAGAATTATAGAACTGGAAGGAGCTTCTCCTCCAAACTGCACATGTTATCATCTTCAGCAACAGCATCATGTGTTAGTATTTACTTCACCTCTGGTACTGTTTTAACTCATTTAATTTTCACAACATGTTATAGAATAGATCCTATACCAAAGATTCTAAGAAAACAGATAAATAACTTGTTCAAGGCAAACGTTAATAAACCATGGAGGTAGAATTCAATCCCAGGAGACAAGCTGGAGAGCCCAGATTCACACTGTTTGCTGTAGCACCCAAGGTCAAGGTGAGGAAATAGGGGCCTAAGAGCCTGTGATTTGCCAAAGGTTGAAAAAAACTGCTTGGGCCTGCTGCTTTATTCATTAACATAAGCAGAGTGTGGCAAGTAAACCACAGTATTATATATTGAGATGCAGTAAACTATTGTGATACTTAAACTTAACAGTTCATTTTTTTTTAAACAAATACTTGTTTGTTTACAAATAACTTTGTAAACAACTTTCTGATTTATCAGTACTAAACAAAGAAGGATAGAGGGCTTAATTATCTGATGCAGGATTGGAGCTGAAGTGAAAGAAAATATAGTGGTGATCAGCACAGATTCTGAATAAACTCTACCAGACTGGTGTATCTTTCCTGGTTCCATCATTTCCCTGAACAAGGTTCTCACTGTTCCCTGGGCTCTGTTTTCTCATCTATGCAATAACTGACACATCTCAGGGTTGCCAAATAGTTAAATGTACTATTATATATAAATAAATCGTGACTCACCTGAGGTCCCCAAGACACACACAAGGCTCAACCAAAGCCAGTTTCCTCTCTTCCCCTTTCTACCCCAGGCCAATCAAAGTTTTGTTGTTGTTGTTGTTTTTCTAAAACACACTGAAAATGTTACCACTGTAATAGTGGACGCATGTCACTAAACATTTGTCAACACACACAGAAGGGACAACACAGATACTGAACCCTAATATAAACTATGGGCTTTAGATCATCGCTATTGGCTCATCAGTTGAAGCAAACAAACCAGACTAAACCAAGATGTTAATAACCGGGGAAACTGGAGGGAGGGAATGTGAGAACTCTCTGCACTTTCGGCTCAATCTTCCTATAAACCTAAATCTGCTCAAAGACTAAAGTTTATTAATTTTTCTAAATGTTATTAGTTGAGCCATCCTTGGACATGCTCCACAATTGAGGTTGAACTGACCCTCCAGTAACATCCGGACAGAGGTAGGAAATTTTACATAGAGCTGTATAGAGCCATCAGCAGCCAAAAGCAAACAAGACAAACCACAGCGACTTCTCACTTGCACCACTTCTAAAGTCTGGAAATGAGTGTGATTTTCTCCAGGCAGCCTAGCTCTGTCCTTTCTGGGGATCTGTGTGTCCCCTGCTTCTCAAGGGCCACTCAGAAACCATCAAGTCTCTCTGGTTCCTAAGACACGCTCACACATTGAGACTCCACATGTGAACACACAACCCAGCGCCAGGGTTAGTTCTGCACACGCAGGAGTCCCTGATACCTCTGTGAGCCACTGAGCTTAATTGCTTTAAGATTCTTAACTGCATGAACAAAAGCAAACCTTGATCTGCTTCCTTTGGCAGAACTTGGGGTAGGCTATGGAAAGTGCGAAGATGCGCTCAGCCAGCCAGACTAAAAATGCTTCAAGTACTGGTTCAAAAATGAAATCTCCATAAACATCACAGGCTGCAAATAAAGTATCTGAAAGTCTGATTAGATGACTTACTGTTGAACAAATCTGTGGTGGAGAATAAAGCAATGCACAATATAAGAACAGCAGTATAAAACAATACCAAACACCAATAAGTTAGAGAAGTATTTTAAAGGAAAAAAAAAACAGAGCACAAAAGTACTCTTGGCTAAAATACTTCCTTAGAGTCTCCAAGACACAAATACGCTATTTTTTTAAAGTTGGTTTTCAAATAATTTGTCTAGAAGTAAAATGGCAACCCACTCCAGTATCCTTGCCTGGAGAATTCCATGGACAGAAGAGCCTGGCGGGCTACAGTCCATAGGGTCGCAGAGAGTCAGAGACGACTGAAGAGACTTAGCATGCATGCACACACAAGAAGACGTTTACCATAGGCGTGGGTGTCCAGACTAACTGGCAAGTGCAATTCGAAATGTGATGCCGCTCAGCACTGCATAAACTCATCATGGTGGACGAGATTTTCGTGGGAAACCAAATTAATGTTTACAGTATTGATCAGAGGCGTTGGGAGTCCTTCCCTTAGTTTCAGTCAGTTCAGTATACCAAATTCCAGGGCAACGTCTGTGTTGTAACTGTGCCCCAAGGGGGCCAACCAAAGTGGGGTTTTCACAGCCCCCAAAGTGAATGGCGCCCCCTAGAGGTATGCAATGTGGCGGTTGATCCAGGTCTCCCAGGACCCGAGGATACGAACTGGCTGCAGGGGAGACTTCACCCTCCTGGTTTTAGCCCCACTCCACTGGCCCAGAAGGAAGCAGCAGTCCCCGTGAAGGTTTAAGGTGGTCTGCCCTAGTGTTGACAACGGGAAACACCAAGTGATGCCTCTGGCATCACCCCTACACTAGTGAGGCCCATCACTGACTTCCCTTCCCCATCATTCAAGCACCTCTCCCAGAGTTTGAGATTTAATTTATATTAGTGGGGGTCCAGGCACGTGAATTCAAACCTTCTTTAATGAGCAACCAGAATTGAGAATCGCTGCTGGAAACAACTGCACTTTTCTTTCCTTCTCCTATAAGAGGTCAAAGGAACTTTGGTGCCCAGACTGAAGCTAGGTTCTTTGACATGTCTGAAAACCACCTCTGTAGAGTAAAGTAGTAAGACTAGGGCTGGGGAGCCACCTCCAAGGCCCCTGGAAGAGGAAACGGCAACCCACTCCAGTATTCTTGCCTCGAGAATCCCACGGACAGAGGAGCCTGGCAGGGTCGCAAAGAGTTGGACATGACTGAGCATGCACATTAAAGGTACATGTTCTCCTTATCATGTTATTATGTTAAAGTCTTGAATCTAAGTCTTAAAAATTATGAAAAATCTTAATTTTGAAAGGCTGAAGTCTTAAGTTTTAGGTTTTAAAGTCCTCATTTCAGAATTCTCTGGCCACAGAGCTAGCAATTCAGATGTGGCACATGTAAGCATGGAGCTGTCTTTGACAGTTAGGCTGCTGTGCAATGCCATGCCATCTCTGGCCATGTCTCTGTCAGCTCACACAGTTACCATCAATTGGCATTCTTAATGTAGGCAAACTGCAGTGGAGGAAGGGATATTTGAGCACTTCCAGAGTCATCCTACCACTGTATCCCATAGCGTGTGATGTACATGAACCATAAGGGCCTGGCATCAAAGCAACTTATAAAGCCACAGACCAGGGAATTTCACTTCATGAGAAGTAAATAAAGACTAGTAGTTCCCAATAAAGCGATTCAGCAACAATTAAGACTGAAGTGACATAGCCTCTGTAATACAAAATGGTACACAGGGCAGACTGCTCATTCCTAACACAAACAGATCAGTATCGTGTGGGCTTTATGGCCAAATAAGAAAAGGCAAAAGGGGTGCCATCTGAGATTTTCGAAAATGCAAAGGTAGTCCTGCTTGAGGAATTTTCCCGGTCACCTCATCCTGAAGCCAAACTCTAAATCCAGAGTGCAATAGAAACTATTTTTAAATGTGGGTTTATGAGACTACAGGTTTTATTCTATTTTCTTTGGCTGCAGTAATATCTAAAGAATTTGGAAGATCAGCTAACTACTGCAAGGTGATATGGTGGTAATGTGTTATGGGCTGAATTTCATTCATCCAAAATTCATATACTGAAATCCTAATGCCCAGGACCTCAGAATGTGACTGTATTTAGAGAAAGAGTCTATAAGGAGGTAATAAAATGAGGTCATTATGGTGAGCACACCTAAGTACAAAGTGGGTGTTCAA
This sequence comes from Odocoileus virginianus, assembly GCF_023699985.2. Taxonomy (NCBI): domain Eukaryota; kingdom Metazoa; phylum Chordata; class Mammalia; order Artiodactyla; family Cervidae; genus Odocoileus; species Odocoileus virginianus. The sequence continues at coordinate 31,387,584 of NC_069691.1, forward strand.
TAAATGTTAGCGCTTTTTTCTACCACTATTATTATGGCTATTGCTATAATAGTCACCAAACATTTACTTTTCCCCTTTCCCATTATATATCTCAATATGACCAATGATACTATCTCCTTGAAACATTGTCTCAGGACTTCCGTGGTGGTCCAGTGGCTAAGACTCTGCACTCCCAATGCAGGGGGCCAAGGTTTGATCCCTGGTCAAGGAACTAGATTCCACATGCTGCAACTGAAAGGGCCTGTGTGTTACAACAAAGACTGAAGACTCCACGTGCCTTAACTAAGACCTGGCACAGTCAAATAAACATTCTCTACCCACTCCTTCACCAGCCTTGTATTTCCTAAAAGGAAATTACTACCAGTCCACTGAAATGGCTTGTCTCAAAGGCTGCCAGTGACTGCCTAATGGAGACAGCAAACTGAACTTTTCTCTGGACAGTTCTTTCTGATGATCAGTCCATTCCGATCTTTGAACAGTCCATTCTGATCTCAATAGTGCCCAACAATGCCCTCCACCCACACTGTCTGCACAATCGCTTCTGTGACTCAATACATTTCCCGTTTCCCTTTCTATCTCACAAATGCTTCTTTCTCCTTTATCTTCTCTTCCTTTTCTTTCCATCCTCTGTTTTATTCTCTCTTGGTCATATAGTATCATCGAAAATACAGTATTCTTTAAAATCTGACCTCACCTGGCTTCCCACTACATAGCTGCTTCCATGGTCTTTGTCCATCACCTCTGGGTTTCTGTATCCCCAAACCACAGGCCTCCCCCTCCTGCAACCTCAGTTACACATCACTGGGTCTTGATGGACATTCTCATCTGTATGCCCTTCCTCATGTCTGCCCTACCTGGAATGTCTTTGCTTCCATTCTTATTAAAATCTTTCTCACATGTTAATGCCTTGTGAACTGCCTCCTTCAAGATATCCCAAGACCTCATCATTCCATTTGGAAAGATTTTCTTCCTGCTATTGCAGAAAAGTCACACTTTACTTAAACCCACCATGGGGCATGTATCACATCCTACACAATTGCGTGACTCTTCAAAGCTGGAGGACAGAACTCTCTGCTGTGTGTGATATGCACTCAACACATGTATCAACAGATGAAATCAGTGATTAGGGTTGAACTGTACATTTAGCATTCTTGTCAAATCAAGAATATCAGCCCACATTGACACTGTTGAGTTCTTCTCTCATTTATACTTGGACCTTTCTGTGAGAAACAGCTTAGGTGGTGCCCAGAGCTCCACTTTTGGCACCCTCTGGCTCAACAATTTTCCAAATTCCTAAACAAAGATAAAGAGATTAGCTTATCCAGTTCACAGACAGCCAAAATCCAGGAAGGTTAACTGTTATCACTGAGGACAGAGTCAGGATGTATATCTTAGATAATGGAGGTTGGAATGATAAACGGAAGCCACAAAGTTCACTTTCAACAAACACAAACATATAAATTTACATTCCAAAACATCAACTGCATGTGTGTGGGACAGAGCAGATTTACTTGAGGAATAATTGACGAAAAAAAAATTGTCTTCAAATACCTGCCAGAGGAATGACTTTATTCTGTGGTTCCCATACATAGAACCAGGAGGATGGGTTCCTCTGAGAAAGAACTTTCCTTCAAAGCCATCCAGTAACAGCAAGGGCTGAGGTACAGACATCAGCAGGGTTCTTTGTCTCAGGGATTGAGTGTAGGTCAGGTACTTTCTGGGGTCCCTTTAACTGCGGGACTGGATTTTCCTATGTAGTTGTCTTCTGCCATCTCTCCACATCCTCCTTCTCACACAATTCTCCTCCTCGCCACTAACAAGCTAGTCACTCAGGTTTTCATTTCTTTCCTAAACTTGTGGCATTTCCCCATTCCAGGCCTTTCCATGGTTTGTTCATGCTGTCCGCTCTGCTAAGAATGCCCTTTCCCCTCTCCTGCCTACCCCTACATTTGGCTAAATTCTACCTCTCCTCCAGGTCTCAACCTCCCAGACTAGGTTAACGGCTGGCCTAGAACCCTGCAATCCCCTTACCACACAATGCCCACCTGCAGTCATTGCAAACATGTCTGCCTTTGACCTTAGTCTGAAAGCTTTTTGAAGATAATCACCATGATTGTTCTGCTCACTCAAATTATCTCCAGTTTTGGTCACTGGACTTGGCGCAGAGGAGGTCCATAGATGTAAGTTGAGAGACTGACTTACTCCAGTTTAAACTTCGGACTTAAAACTCGTTAGAAGAGTAAGAAAGACAGAGAGAGAGAGAGTACTCACACCACATGTCTGAATGGCTGTGTCTTTCCATTTGGTGACAGCTCATAGGTTGACCACAGGGCAACTGGAGATTTTCAAAATCACAAACAAATACTCCCCCTTGAGGTTGGGCTGCCTGCTACAGGAGAGCAAAATCCCAAGAGAAACAAGATGATTCCTCTCCTTATATATGTACCTTAAATAGCTGTACAAGTCTCTAATTCTGAAGGGTCAGGTAGAAGAGGACAGAATGATTTTCACAGTGCCTTTGTTCTCTCCCTTTGAATCCCTCTGGCGATCTCTGAGCTCATGAATCTGTTTCATGCTTCTTCTTAACCTGAAAGAAGGAATCAAGGGAGAACAAGGCTGTTGCCCAGAGGTAAAGGCTGAGGAAGTGGTGGACAGATATCCGTTCTGCCCAGTCTATGAGGCCTGGAAGAAAGCTCTATTTCCCATTTCCCCTTTCACCTATAAATTGAGTGGCTTGTCACACATTCAACTCTTTCCAGCCTTCATACCTGTTAGTCCTCTTCTAAAGAAGAAATGTTTACTGAGAACCAATCGTATGTCATATACCATCCTGGGTGCTTTCCAAATGTCATTTAGCCCTTCTAAATACCTGGGAAGGTAAGCATCAACACATTTATTTTACTCCCAAGGAAACTGGTAAGTAACTTGGCCAACATCATAAAACATCAAAAGAACATTACAGCCTAGGATGGGAACCCAATTAAAATGTATTCAAAGGCCATTCTTTTCTTCTACTATACCACTTTGATTTAATATTCAAGAGGGCTTTCTACAAACACTACCTTTTGGTTTCACAACAGGCACTAATGCCTACTGACAAAAATATTTCATCCTACCACGTGATAGCAAAAGAGAAGATTTATATAAAAAACAGAACTAAAGCACTGCTCTTGGATGTTACTGTGTTGTTTTTTCAAGAAGAATCACTTTTACAAAAACAAATAAAAACAAATCTAGGCAATAAACAGGATTTGATAGGAAACACTTAACAACATTTGAACATTTGGATGAATCTTCATCTGGGAATTCTGATCCCCTCTGGAATTCTCATAACTACTCAATGATTTTGGCTTATAATTTACAAAATGAAAAAAAAAAAAAAATTGTGCTAACAAGAAATTTAGACCTGGGAAAGAAAATACTGTGGTATTGAGTGCAACCTCATAAGATAAAGTCCTGGTTTGTGTATGGTAAGAGAAGAATTCAAGGAGCATCTGTAAATAACTGAGCAGCTGGTAACATTTGATAGGATGCAGAGATGGATCCCAGGGAGGTGGGCCATGTCAGTGGAAGGACTTGGAGCTCAGCTGAGTCCTGGAGCATTATCTGCTTCTCTCTCTAAGGAAGCCAGATACGAAGGTTTCAGGGACCAAGTTGAGAGCAAAGAATGACAATCTTAGCAGCCGTTGACAATGCACTAAAGGAGTCTTCTGACATCCTATCAACAACTCAGAAAAAGAGAGGGATGAAAGTGAAACCAAAGCCTATTTTGCCCTCCCCATTAAACTTACCAACAAGAGGCCAAGAACGTTTTGTCAAAAATATCTTAACTTTGCAAGATCCCTATACTCTGTCCTCCAGTGAGCACTTTCCCATCCAAATGCAGTATCTTCAGACAGCTGGAGGCTACATTTGTCAGAAAAACACATAGATCACGCCTATATTTTGATATTTTTATCTTGATGGTCAAGTTTTAGAACCCTTTGAAATGTTGCCCCATTCACTGCAGTAAAAGAAACTACAGTATACAAAAAATGTAAGATTTCATTAGGGACTTGTTTTGTTTTGTTTTTTTTTCTCCAGCCCCTCTAAGGTCTCTGTTTGAGTCTCACCCAGCAGCACAAAAGCTATCAACCACTTGAATGAAAGGGTCAAGGAGCAAGCTGTGCAAGTATGGAAGCCGGCAAGCCCAGTTCAGACCACCCAGCTCTCCAAAGGCAGAGCAACAGCAGATTCAGACAAGATAAGAGGCTGCTGGCCCATGTAAGCCAGCCCAGGGAACAGCTTTTCCAGAGAGTTACAGGCTTCCATTGTGAGAATGCCTGTGTGCTCTGAAAAGGTGGCGTTTGTCTATAACTCACTAGATCAGCAGTCTTGATTCTTCGTGAAAGAAAACTTCAATGGTACTTTTTTTTAAATTTTAAGAAAAGCAGTAAGCCAAATCTTTGGGCCTGTGGTCAAAGCAAACACTGAAAAGCTCTCATCCCTCTATGTTTAGAAGACTGAGGCATACCCATCAATGTCAGAATATCAGAGTTAGAAAGATACCGGAAGTGAATTTAATTCAACACTTTTGTTTTAGTGATGGCAGAGTGAAAGTTAGCAAGAATAGGTGACTCATATCAGATCAGTTAGCAACACCTAAGACATGAAACACCATGAAGACAAAGTGTCTATCCATATTATATACACTAATCTTTCTGAATCCTTGGCACCAGCCCAGAGCCTGGCATGTAGCAGGCACCTACAAATATCTGGAATGAAGAGAGGAAAAAAAAGAAAAGGGCACTGATGACCATATCCTATTTTCTTTTTGCTGTAAATATATTATGTCATTCATTGTCAGTGGTGACAGGGATGGAAGCTGAGTTCTTCCTTTCATATGCTGTCTAATGAGGACCTCAACATGATGGAGGAATCATTTCCTATTTCTCCCAATCCTGATAGGTTTGTCCAATCAAAACAGATTTCTAGGAATTATACTTCTACTGAACAGGTCCCAAGAAATAATCCAACTCAGTTCAGCCCACTCAGCCTAATCTGTCCCCAAGAGCAGAGCATTCCCAGCAGGTTGATAAAGAACTAAGAATAGCCCTGGGCTTAAAGTTTCCAAGACAAACATAACTTGGCCATGCAGAGCAGGTCAGACCACACAGTCCAACACAAGGAATCGGGGCATATTTCCCTGACTGCTTTTCTTACTTATGGGAAATGTAAAGGCAGGAGAGCTGGTTAAAAGTTCTGGTTTGTCAGTCAAGCATGCAAAACCATGCTTCATGTAACTTGTGTTCAACATCAGCTCACACTCATGCTTATTATTTAGGTGTGAGGTTTAACATTAACTGAGGACGTGACAAGAATTTAATTTGCCAAGAACGATGTAAAGCACTACTCATCCAAGTGTGATCTTGCCTGCATGAGAATCACTAGGGAAATTCCTGCCCCCTCCACCCCCCACCTCCTCAGCCCCCCCAGCCCCGGCCCACCAAGTCTAAACTCCTCTGGGGGTGCGGCCTAGGTGCCTGCCTTCCCCCAAGTGGTTCTTAGGGACATTGGGTTTTGAGGATCTTTGATGAAGAGAAAGAGGGAAAGTATTTAACATTTTCCTGGTATTATTTCTGAAGGCAATTTTATCAAAGAAAAGCAGAGGACTAAGAAGAAAAGCTTCAAGCTTTAAGCAGTGCTGAATATGGTAGCATCACTTTTCCGGAGCAGAAACCTGTAAAGCATTTGGATCTCCTGCTCAGGTCTGTAAAAGAGTCCTGAAGAGGTTAATCTCTCCAGCAAGAATCCCAGGCCATAAACTTCAACCAGCCCCTGAAATGCTCTTTTTAAGCTTTGTAATTCATACCACACAACAAGACTGCACACAAGCGTTGAAAAAAACAGAAACAAAACTTAAATGCCTTGAAAATTATTTCTGGGATCCAGATGACAACTAAAAAAAAATCATTTACTACAGCACAAAAGTCTCTAGACCAAATCCAGATAAAGAGATGAAAGAGATTAAAAATCAGTCAGAAACTTCAGAACAGTATGATTTCTTTGCCTCTCCAACACTGGCTTTCAACTCCATAAAAAAAGAAACCATACTTTAAATATGTATATACATATACAACTAAACTAAAGCAAAGCTATCCAAAAATCATCTCATCCAAACTTTTGTATCTTTATACCATGAGGATATTATCTGTTTTGTTAATTTTTGCATTTTTTCTCTTTGCCATTTTGTTTAGCTGAAAAGAAATATTCTGATTTGGGGGGCGGGGAAAGGGGACAATTCAGAATGTAAAAATGTTTTTTTCACTGGTGAATGCTATTGGGGATGGATTGAGAAGAGAGTTATAAATTTGTATTATGTAATAAAGAGCCTCCCATTTGGGACACTGGGCTCTTTAACACTCCAATTTGCCACCTTGTGAGTTTACATTAGAATTAAACTTTTGCAAGCAGACTTGATCTACTTTTGTATCATCACTCGGAGTTAATGCTACCACACAAATAACCTCTGGGGCATTCTAGCAGAATGTTCACAGTCAAGAGGAGAGGAAATACATAAAGCAGATACTTACAGGTAGTGGTTTTCCTTGCCAAGTCAAAAGCTAGAAACCCTTGGCGCAGGCAGGCGGGATAAGAGTCACTGACCCGGTAATCTCTGATTTAAAGGGCTTTGAGAGGAAAGGGGGAGGAAAAACAGCCCAGGGAGGGGAAGAGCTGAAATTCCAGTCTTTCAGGTCAGCTGAGTTTTAGCTCTCTTTGTACTAAAAATCCATTAACCCACCCCATAAGAAAATATAGAATTGAAGTTCACATACACACTCCACAGTCTTTGCTGGTCTTCTCCAAGGCTGCAGTCGCTGCTGAAGCTTTGAAAACTTCCCGATTGCCAAGCTCTGGACTCCCAGGGAAAAGGGATGATCAGGGATGCCTGCAACTGATTGCAGGGAGCCCGACCTCCCTGGCAGAGCGCCACAGCTCTCCAGTCCCTTCTGCCGGCTGGGTCCGCAGGGACAAAACTGAGCTTTTGTTAAAGGTCGGTGGCGTCTCTTCTTAGTCTCTCCCCAGCTCCCTTTCTATTAGTTCTGTACTAACTGCTCCGCCACTGGCTGATCCCAAGCTGCCTCTCCCGTCACAGCGCACAGGCACACACACATGGCACACACCCACACCCCATCCACACAATCACCCCACACACCACACACAGGCACCCACACATGTGCATGTGCCCACACCTGCACACATATGCATTCACAGGCAAGCACACACATTTACACACCCTCATACCCATGTGTGTGCAAACACACATATGCATAGGTACACACATATGCGTAGGTACACACACAGACATGCTCATACCCACCCACACTCATACTCACACAAGTTTTTTCCTAAACCTTCAAACTCTTCAAACATTGTTTTCCTAAACCTCTCCTGAAGTAAATTCCCAGCCTGAAAGGTTTTTATTCAGATTGAGAAAAGATGTCCTGCATTCAGAAGGGAGGAGGGTGAGGGAGGGGACCTGGCCTCTTTGAACTTTAGTCACAACCTTTAAAGGAAAAGAGGAGATTCTAGGGGTTGTTTTTAAGTACCACTTTAGTTCTTCAGTTTATAAGGCTTTTCATGTGTCTGGTTCTTTTTTAAAAACCCAGAAAAATTCTGTAAATCTCATCTCATTTGCATATAGTTTCTGACCCCACTGATTCCACCCTATTACAGGTCAAGAAACGTACTCTCAACAGAGGTTCATTCAGTTAAACTGGGCGGGATTCAGTGGGTGGGTAAAAGCTTTGTTCCTTAACAACTGCAAGATGAAATGCTTTCCTGGGTTTCATCCCCACCAGAAAAAAATAAAATAGTGGCATTAGTATCTGGGCTAACTTTTAAACAGACCATAAATAGAGAAGTTGGAGTGTTATCTTGCTTTAGGGGAAATGTTTACATTGAGACATGTCTGGTTATTCTAAACCTTTGCCTAAAGAACAAGGCACTGTAAATCCAATTCAGACAAGACTTGTTTTCCTGAACAAGATCACCACATAAGACCCTCTCTCTGGGAAGTGATGAGAGGGAGAGAGAAGAAAATGGAGAAGAAAGGGAAGAAAATTATGTGAAGAAGGAATAAAGCAAAGAAAAAATGAAAAAGAATTCAAAGGGAGAGAGAGAAACAATTATTTCATTCTAAAACATGCTTTATGGATGCTTTAGCAATGAAAGGCACATGTACACTTACTCGGAGTCAGCAGAAATTTAAAATCTTCAAGAATCTCTTGATTCCTTCCTCTTGCTCTGAGAATAAATGGATGAAAATGTCTCCAAGAATCACTAAGCTCTCTGTAAGTAAACAGTGTTCACTACACAAAAGTATTAGTAAACAAAATATAGTGGCAATGTACTATACTTTGCCATTAGTACTATACATTAGTACTCTCATGTACTAATCTTTAAAAAAACAAAAACAAGAAATAAACCCTTAATGATGACAGGAAACACAGTGTGATAGACAATCCTGTTCTCAGACTACATTTAAAACTTTCCCAGCTTATGAAAATCTCACCTTCAAAGAAATGAAGATGATTTTAGATGCTATTAGTTGAGAAAGTAATGATAGTAGGTAGTTGCATTGATGTGCTTCTCCTAACATCTGGGCTAAATAAAGCTTATGGATTCATATGGAAACAGAAATAAATGTTTTATACTACTTCTGTAGGGGAAAAAATACCTTCAGCATTCTAAGCAAAAAAACAACAAAAACTTATAGATTGCAACATATTTCAGGAAATGTAATTTTCATTAAGTTAATTACACACATGCTGGTTGGCCTAACTTTGTGCTCAACATACATTAGAATAAACAGAACTAGAGTTAGTTTAGCCAAAATATCTTGAAATCTGAGGTACCCACTTATACAAATAAGTGAGTCTTTCTCATATCTTTCACCAGTGGATAGCGGCTGTTGAAATAATACAGTTATCAACTTTAATAAAGTATTCTTTGAACGAGTTGAAATGCAAAGCCAGAATGTTTTAAAAGAACTTAGCCAAAGAAACAACAAAGAATTCTCCCCCTAAAAGCATGTGTTGTTGAACTTAGTACTGAAACAAGATGCATTTTAAAGAAGTCATTCTATTTCTAACCCTAGGGTTAGATGTGATATGAAAAATACAGAATGCTATGTGTTGGAAATGACCATACCTTTTTGAATTGTAAACATGTACAATTTTGTTAAACTGCCGTAGAATATAACATTCTCTAAGGAGCACAGCCAACACTTTCACCAAAAGCCTATGTTAAAAAAAATAGGAGTGTGCCTTTTAAGTGTTGCTGATGACACCTAGCACAGAAGTGTTATCCATCGTACTGTGAAGATGGTTTTCCACTGAATTCTTTTTTTTTCGTATTTATTTTATTTATCTGTCTGCATCAGGTCTTAGTTTCGACACGAGGGATCTCTGATCTTCATTGCAGCAGGCAGGATCTAGTTCCCTGACCAGGGATTGAACCCTGGCCCCCTGCACTGGGAGCATGGAGTCTTAGCCACTGAACCATCAAGGAAGTTCCTCCACTGAATTTATAAAATTCAATATTGCAAAAAAGACTATTGGCTAGGAGTGGAATGGTCCACTTTAAATAGATCAAATTAAAGCAAATAAGTAAATAAAATGAAAGCAAGATTAACACCCTTATGTACAAGAAAAGACAGAAACACAACCTAGTGGGACTGTGTAGAGGCAGAGACTTGCTGTTCTGAGTTTGGGATGGCTAGAGAATAACAGGGAATGAAATAAACCCAGCAAGGCAGAAAAAAGAGCCATGTGCTCTGCTTGAAATTCTAAAAGTGTAGACCAAGATCACTTTTTTACACAGAAGTGCAAAATTCTAAATAACACACCTTCAAATCTAACCTTTCTATGTATTTTAAAGATATTATACCCAAATAGGGTTTATTTCAGGATTATAATGACAGTTCAAAATAAAAACATCTAACAACTTAATATGTTGAAGGAGGAAAAAAGCCATATGATCATCTCAATAAATGCCAAAAAGTGGTATCCAGTAAAATTCAACACTCATTCACTAAATAAACAAACAAACAACACTATTAGCCAGCTAAGACCAGAATGGAAATCTTTTTACCCAAAGACCTCTATGAGAAATCTTATCCTTAATGGCAAAATTTTAGTAACCACTAAAGAAAGAAAAGAAAATGCCTGCTACAATCACCACAATTCAACATTATAGAAGACCCTAGCCAATACAGTAAAAAATAATAACAATAATGAAGCATGAGGATTGGAAGGGAAGAAAATACAACTTTTACTTCTAAAAGATTTTTTTAAGATTTTGTTTTAAAAAATCTAAAAGATATTCAATATTTCTAAAAGATGTCTAAAAGTCTCCCTGTAAAATATCTTAAAGAGATCTTCCAAATAAGGGTGACAGATGTGGGTGTCCTGACAGGAAAGACATTGAAAGGGCAGCCTTTTCTAAATAGACATATGTACACACCCAGCAAGACAGCTGTTAATAAAAAAAAATCCTTCTCCCAGCACTTTATGTTTGGAGCCAATGGTCCAGCTGCAGAACTGACAGAATGAAAGATTCAAGTTCTCTCATTTTATGAGGACTGATGCTCAAATCACATGTACTTCACAGAATCTATTTGAGAAAATGGTTCCCCTCCTCCATACTCAAAGCTATTGGTTGTGGAAGTGGAAACTCCTAGCATTATCATTTCCATATTTGTCCACCACACTGAGGTAGGAAATCAGAATAAACTGACTCATTTCGTTCCACTGCACAGTACTTTTCTCATTAGTAATTAACACAGCTTCAAACACTAGCATTAAAGTAAACAGACATTAGGATTTCCATGTACATTATAAAAGTATGAAAAAAATCAAGAATACTTTTTATCTTCTTCTTTTACAGGAAAAGGGAAATGTACCAAAGGCAACATAAACAATTTAGTTTTGAGTTGTTTTACATTTCAACTATCTTTGTGAGAGATTTGGTCTTTCAAAGCTTAGCACCAGGACAGTTTTATCTTTCCAAGCCTAATACAAGGAGTTAGGAGTCTTGGCTTATTGATTTAAAAAAAAAAAAATCCAACTCTCTCAAAAGATAACGTATTTTGCATCATTAAAAAAAAAAAACAAAGTCAAAATAGTTGCTATATTAAAAAAAAAATCATGGTAGGTTAGTCCAAGAGGTGACAGAATACACCCATAGGCAAAAGATGTTTTTCTCAGGAGTAAATGGCACAAATCTATTAAAAAATCCCCCCGGACTTGTTTAGAAGCTGAGGCTGAAGTCACACAATGAGTGTGCCTGGCAGAAACCAGAACAGGCTGATCTATTAAATTATCTTCAACAGGGTTATTGAACCTTAGTATATGCCAGGCACTGTGCTAATCCTGGGAAAGACAGAGATGAGTAAGTAAGACCTAGTGCCTGCTCTCAAAATCCTTACAATTCACTTGGAGAAGACAAGACAACAGAAATAACTTGTACACTGAGATGTGATTAAAGATCACTAACAATTATTGAACATGTACCACCTAATGTACATTTTTACTTACGTGCATTTATTAGCTCATTGGACCTAGACAATTCTAATATCTTGAATGGATCTTGGGGCTCAAATCCAGCATTAGCTCTCTGTCTATTGATAAACTTTGTCTCTGCTTTAATTTGCACATTAACCTTACTTTCTCCTGGTGCATAGAGGCTTTTTTGTGATAAAGAAAACCACCAGCAGCCCAGGTCTAGTTCCTATGGCTTACTATCCGGAAGGAAGAGCATCATCTTCCATACTAGTTTTAGCAGAAGATAGAACCCCAGGGCAACTGAGAAAGAAGAGGGAGCCATGAATGTTGACACAACAGGACGATGTAGAGTGAGGGGAGATTTTCTGAATGGGAACAGGGAAGAAGGATGGGAAAGCAGCTGGGCAGGACAGCCAGGCACCATGAGAGATGTTGGTTTCAATCTTGAAGGCAATGGGAACCCTTTCTTATTGAAATATATTTGACATAAAATGCAGTGTCAATTCAAGGTGTACAACATGTTAACTTGATAGATTTATATACTATAATTTAATTGCCATTGTGGTGATAATTAGCACTGCTATCACATCACATAATCATCTTTTCCTGTTAGTGGTTGGAATAATTAAGTTTGAATCTCTTAGCAAGTTATGATACAAAATTATTTTCTATTTTGACTACATGGTACACTAATTCTCAAGCACTTAAAAGAGAAGGGCACAATCAAGCCATGAAAAGAGATGGAGGAAATTTAAGTGCATACTTCCAAATGAAAGAAACCATTCTGAAAGGATACATACTGTGTTATTCTGACTATATGACTTCTGGGAAAGGCCAAACTATGGAGACAATAAAAAAGAATAAGGGAATAAGGGATAGGAAGGATAAATAGAGCACAGAAAAGCTTTAGGACAATGAAACTACTCTGTAGGGTAGATAGATGTCTCACAAATTTGTCCAAACCCAAAGCACATACAATACCAAGAGTGAACCTTAATATAGACTATATAATCTAGATGGTACTGATACCCCTCTGGTGGGAGATATGAGAATGGGGAGGCTGTGCATGTATTGGGATAGTGAGTATAAGAAAACTTTCTGTATCTTTCACTTTGAGTGATACATTCCATTCAATATTTCTGTAAATTTAAAATTTCTCTGAAAAATTATATCTAATAAGTATATTTTTAACATTCAAAAGTGTAAAAAAAAAGGGGGGTACTTCTGGTCACAATTCCCAGAGAATTTCTCAAAGAGGAAAGATGGTCTTTAAGAATTCCACATGGAAGAATTGGACCACTTGTGCACTGCTGATGTGATTATAAAATGGTGGAACCACTATAGAAAACAGTATGGAAGTTTTTTAAAACAAAAAAATAGACTTACATAATCCCACAATCCTATTTCTAGATCTATACCCCTCCCAAAAATGAAAGCAGGATCTCAAAGAGATATTTGCACAGACACATTTATACCAGCACTACTCAGAGTTGCCAAGAAGTGGAAAGAACCAGAATGCCCATCCATATATAGTGAAGTATATATAAGTACATTCATCTTAAGCATAGAGCATGATGAATGTGTATGCTCACATTCACTCATGAAAGTACAACCCAGAACAAGTCAGAGAATATTCTCAGCACCCTCAATGATTCCCTCATTTCCCTGCCCAGTAACACCCTCCTCCTCACTCAGTGAAACTCAAAGGTGACCACTATTCTGGTCTCAATAACTATAGATGGGTTTTGCCAGTTCTTGAACTTAATATACATAGACTCATACAGTATATATTATCTTGTATCTTTCACTCAACATAAGTTTTGTGAGATACATCCATGCTTTTCACCAACAGTTTCTCTCCTTTTTATTATAGTGTCATATACCATTTGTATGGATACTCAATAATTTACTTACATATTTCTCTTTTGGGGGTTTTTCTGGGTTGGGACCAATCTGAATAAAGTTTCTGTGAACATTCTTGTATCTGCCTTTGGGTGGACCTATGAACTATTTTATCTTGGGTATATTTCAGGTCTGAGATTGCTATGTTATAAAGTATATTTTAGCTATAGCATTTTAAAGCAGGATTTTAAATAATTACATTAACTTCCAAGTCTAGTCAAACCTAGTCTGACTCTTAATTCTACAACATTATTCACCACAGATTCATTGCAACACTATTCACTCCAGAAAAACCTGTCCAGAGTCTGCTATGTATCAGGAACAAACCAGTGAACAAGGCAGGTGTGAGTTCTGCCTGCATTAAGCTTACCATCCGGTGGCTGATGAACAGTGAGCTAGAAATTAGAATGCAATGAGTACTAAGAGGGGAAAGTGTGGGCATTATAGGAGTTTACAATAAGGGGTCTGAGTGATCTGAAAGTGGAGGCATTTCCTGGCTTCTACTAAAAGTAAAGAGTTCCAATAAAGTAAAGAACTAGTTGTGATATAAGCACTATATAAGGAGTCAGAAGATCATATTCTATTTGCTGTTTTCCCATCAGGCAGCTGTGTGACTTGAGGTGAATCTCTTACTTTCCTGGGTCTCACTCACAATAATAATACCATTTTACATTTGTGTCAAAGTAAAGTGTTCCTCTTAAATTGGTTGAATAAATAAGTCTATAATCTTATTTTACCAATTATACAAAAAACCATTGTACTGATAGGTCTCTGACAATAAAAAGTTATTTTTAGTCCCTTTATATACAAGTGAAATACAGAAAACTCAGTTCCCTGAAAACAAATTAGTATATTTAGCCATAAGAATAACTGTTAAGGGTTTAGCTAACACTACCTTGGTATTCATTTCAAAAAACACAAATATATCAAGTCAACACATTGTATACAAACTTACACAGTGTTATATCTCAACTACCCCTCAATTTTTAAAAAAAAAATTGTTAAATTCATTGGAGATTACCAGTAACAGGTTTTTAAACAGTAGCCTAGAAAAAAACACTTTTGGTTACTAAATCAGATTAAGGTATCATTCTAATAGGCTTTACCCTCATCACAATGCAGGATGAATGTATGTTTTAAGTACCTTCTAAGCCAAAACTTCTCAAAAGTAGCCAGGAATACCTGGGGATTCCCAAGATTGTTTCAGGATTTCCAGGAGATCAAAATTATTTTTACAATATTAAAATATTCTCTTCCTTATTCTCTTATGGGTATAAAACTTAGTTTTCTAGAGGCTATGTGATGTTACAAGAGATTGAATGCAGAAGCAGCTGTGAAAATCCAGCTGTTTTGTATTGCTAGACTTTGCAAAAAAATATAGAACAACACCACTTTCTATTATTTTGCTTTCAAAATTATAGTTATTTTCCACCAGAATATTTAGGGTAACATAATAAATTTACTTTTGTTCCTTTAAATAGTTAAATATTTCTGTTTTAATTTCTAATATGCTAAATATAGGTGTAACTCAAATAAATGAAAGCTCTGTAGCGATGTTCAATAAAATTTTGAGAGTACAAAGAAACCCTGAGACCAAAAGTTTGAGAATTACTGATCTTGCAAACATTCCCAAAATCCTTACATAACAATTTCTGGATCAACAGTCTGGCTTTAGCTGTGGTTATATTAGCCAAGATTGAATCAAAGGAAACAGGGCTTCTGGAAAGCAAGGAATAAATTAAAGATTACAGAGCTTACACTTTCTCCTCAAAGAATATTTTT
This sequence comes from Odocoileus virginianus, assembly GCF_023699985.2. Lineage (NCBI taxonomy): Eukaryota > Metazoa > Chordata > Mammalia > Artiodactyla > Cervidae > Odocoileus > Odocoileus virginianus. Next base: position 31,402,814 of record NC_069691.1, read on the forward strand.
CCTATCTCCACAAATAGTGTTATGATTCATGATTCCATATTTGCATTCATGATTTTATTTAATCCTCAAAACTTTGAGGTGAATAGAGAAGGCATTATCCTTCCAATTTTACTGATGAGCAAAGTGACCTAGAGAAATTCATGTCCAACTGGCTGGACTGGGATTGTAATAGAGATGTTTATGAAACCCTACCTAATGTGCTTTCCATGAAGCAGAAGGAAGGAATCGTATCTAAATACTCTCTAAATAACCAAGATTATCTTCTCTCTAAAACGTACTTTCACCAAACCTGAAAGGCTCTTCAGTTCAGTTCAGTCACTCAGTCATGTCCGACTCTTTGCAACTCCATGAATCACAGCACGCCAGGCCTCCCTGTCCATCACCAACTTCCAGAGTTTACTCAAATTCATGTCTATTGAGTCAGTGATGCCATCCAGCCATCTCATCCCCTGTCGCCCCCTTCTCCTCCTACCCCCAATCCCTCCCAGCATCAGGGTCTTTTCCAATGAGTCAACTCTTTGCATGAGGTGGCCAAAGTATTGGAGTTTCAGCTTCAGCATCAGTCCTTCCAATGGCTCTTAAGAGAAGCTAATTATCTGGAAGTATCTTTATCCTTCAAGGGTAAAAAGAAAAGTCAGACGTCTATTTTGTCTTTGCATTTACTGAAAGTAAGCATGGTCTAATGTGGATTAGAAGCAAACATATATCCTCTGAGGCAGAACTATATGTTAAGCTTATATATTGGATAAAAAGAATAGAAGCCATCTCTGACACAGCAAACTGGTAGCAGTTAAATACCTTATGAGACCCAAGTGAGTTTTTAAATTCCAAAAGTTAGATTTTACAATCATTTCCTGAGATCAACCATTGGTTGTTTTGTGATATACTGATAATTTTACTTTTTTCTCTAATGCTCTGCACAGTTTGATGAATTTTCCCCTATAATATGATTAATTTCTTAAATGGATGATTAAGTAATGACTGACACTTCTATTTCTGCTTGAGATTAATGGCATGCCATGATTTAAAATTGCATATAAATACAAAATTGAATCCTCTTCGCTGACTAAGGTGATCGGACTTTAAGCAGACAAGGATCTTAGCTTCAATTTGGGGTTAGTTGGAATAAGAGATACAAACAATAAAGACAAGTTCTATTATTTTTATATTCACAGAAATACCAATAAATTGAAAACACTGGACTAGGTGGATCAAGGAGAATCTTTAACATAGGTAAACAATAAGGTTGCTAGAAAGACTTCAAATTTTCCTAAATATAAAATAATTTTAACATCTATTAATTAATTATCCATCACTGTTAAGATATGTCAATGCCTTGAACTAACATAGAGCATTTTAGACTTCTCCCAATAAATGTCAAATGTGAAGTATACATTTCCAACTTTTATATTTGAAAATATTCAGATGTACTTGTCATTTTGGTAGCATAATTAAAATTGGAGTTAGGGAGAAGTAGTGAAATGACAACCCACTCCAATATTCTTGCCTAGAGAATCCTACGGACAGAGGAGCCTGGTGGCCTGCTGTCCATGGGGTCGCACAGAGTCAGACACAACTGAAGCGACTTAGCATGCATGCATGCATTGAAGGAATTGGCAACCCACTCTAGTGGGTATACTAGAATACTCTAGTATTCTTTCCTGGAAAATCCCAGGGACAGAGGAGCCTGGTGGGCTGCTGTCCATGGGGTCGCACAGAGTTGGACACGACTGAAGCGACTTAGCAGCAGGGAAGTTTGAGGGCTGCAATAGAGAGTGATGTAAGAATTTCTATTTTGAAACAATCTTCTTATATTCAATTAGAGTAATCCCAAACCATCCCCATCATGATTACAACGGAAGGTGACAAATTTGCCAAATTTTGGTGCTTTGGAGCTGTTTTTATAACAGAATGCTGCTGCAACACTCTACTTGCCAAGAACAATACAAAAGAGTAGAAAGGGAGAAATCCCTCAGTCTCCGAATGAAGTGCCCTTAGATTGCATGGGAATGACCAGTCAACAGCAAGTGGTGCTCTGTTCCATGCAAGTCACAGCATTTCAGCAGTAATTCAGTTTTCACGAAAACAATCATAAGTTCCCTTCTCGAAAGGCCAGTCACCACAGTCACAGGTTGAGCCATTTGATCATTGAAGAATCTGAAGATAAAGCAAGATTTGAAAATGTGACCTGCACACTTTAGAATATTCCCTGAACTACCACCACATGAAGCACTCCTGGACCGCAAGTTAGGAAGGCCATTTACCAGCATAGCTGAAGAAATTTCCCATCTCTTTCCATAAGCTCCCAGAAAGAAAGACCCTTCACCTTGATATCTTCAGGTATAACTGAATTTATCTCAACTTTTAAAAGGCGTTATCATCAATGTAGATTAATGGAACCCTATTCCACAGATTGAAAAGGGAATTCAGAGAAAAAAACACACTCTCCAAAGAGAAATGGAATTTCTTTTTCAAAACAAGCTCCATTTCTATGCCTATGCATCAATGCATATTTTTGGCACATTGTCTCACCACTCTACCCTAGAAATTCGTAGCATATGTTTTCAAATTATTCATGAGTATGCATAAATATTAATCAAATAGATTATTTCCTTTAAGATGAGACTTGATTTCAATGTGTAACATAAATCTTGGCCAAGTAAATATCCTCAGACATTTGTGGCAGATCCTACTTCATAGGCTAAGGCTCTGGGGGCATATTTTGTGGGGGTGTAGTAGCATCTGCTAACTATCAAGAGGCAAGGGAATGCATTTTATGATGACTGCTTCCTGGAAAGATAAATAGAAACTTAATTTTTCAACATCCATTCCCTTTAAACCTTCAATTAAGAGCATTTTTACAACTGATAATCCAGTTTCACAGTGATAACCTAGTGGTGGAGGAAATATATTTTCCTTCCAGTCACTTAAAAACAGACAATTGCCCTGTGAAGAGGTCTTTTGGTGGTAGAATATATTGCACATTTTTTCCATTCTAACCCCAAGTCAAAATTGATTTAAAGAAACTGGAAATGGCCATGTCTTTTCCAACATGTCTGATTCCTGAGTAATCTAAGTACCGTTTGACAGCATTTTTAGATACAAACAAAACTGTTAGTTCTGTTACTTTCAGAATCAAACCAAATAAAGGTTCCCCTTTCTAAAAGTCTTAGGTCAGCATCAAATTAGCAAAAGTTGTTCTTTGGTGGTCTCTCTCCTGGGCAAGCGCAAAGAGTCAGACACGACTGAGTGACTAAACTCAACTGAACTGAACTCCTGGGCAAGTACAGGAACATAATTAAGTATTTAGGATGTGGTCATCTGACCTACAAACCTTTGGTTTAATGTATTATTAAACTAAGATCACTGGAGTCATGGATCCAAATCCTAGCACAACTTTTAACCTCACAGAAAATTCACTTTCTTAGGTACACTTTGGTAACATTCTCCTGGCTTAGATTAAGAGAAACTACCTATAAGCTTGCAGCACCCACTGCTTCACTTCCTATAAGATTACTGAAAACACTGTCAATTGCATGACAATTTTTTAAACTAATATTTATAAAGCATTTAGTAAGTTACAGGCATGGTTCCTGTATAACCTTTCTTAAACCTCCCAAAAAAACACCATAAAGAAGGTGGTTTTATTTTTAGTTTGCCAGTAAAAAACAAAAACTTAGAAAAGTCCAATAATTTGCCCAAAGCCAAGAGCTAGTAGATGAAAGAACCAAGATTTGAATCCATGTCTATCTGTCCTCCTGGGAAATCTATCTGAGGTCCAAACACTTGTGAAACTAATTTTCCTGGGTGACAGAATGATTTTCCTAGTGAATATAGAAACCATACAGTCTACACTGGTTCCACTATTACTTTGACCAACTAAGTTCATCTTTTTTTTTTAAAGAATTATTTCATTGGGATATTTTTGATAATTCTTCTTACGGAAACCCCAAGCCATAAACAAAAGTATAAAGTGGAAAGTTTTAAAAACTAACAAAATTCTACCACTCAGAAACAGTTTAATTCCTAAGAATCAGCTCCTTCTAAAAAGTAAAATAACTGATAACATGCAATGTTGATGAGGACAGATAAAACAGACACATTTATAGCCTGCCAGTACAAGAGAAAAAGGGGAAGATCGTTCTGGAAAACTACTAGCAGCTAACCAAACAGTTTTTACAATGTTTGTCCCTTTGACATTGCAGTATTACTCCTTGTCCTATACAATCAGGAAAAGGTACAGAAATTTATAGTGTTTATAAGTTACTTTATAAACTTATAAGTAAGATGTTACTTATAAAAGAATTAAAAACTAAAAGTAGAAATAAACACTCAAAATTAGAAAAGATTTTCATTGTGAAATGTACAAACAATATCACATATCATTAAAAATCATTCATGATATAATTTAAGTGAAAAAGTATGATTTTTGTATAATATTATTTTAATAAAATCATTTATTATAACAATAAATATTTATATATTGATAGTAGTAATTAATATTGAAGTATAAATGCTATTATCAATAAATGATATATCAGTCAAATATATTAATATTGATTACAAGTGTCTTGATGCATGTGCTGGTGTTATATATTGATAGTGACTATTAATTTCTATGGTAATAAAATATTACTCTAATGATTTATTCATTTTAGTTCAATAATATCTAGCAATTAATTGAGTGTTCCCCTCTATGCCAGGCCCTGTGTTAAAATATTTTTTATTCAATTTAGTCCTTATACCAATACCCTAAGTACTCCTATTGTATCTTTATTTCAACTTTAATAACTCTTTTGAAATAACTTCTCACTCAAAGAAAACTTACAGGAATACTACAAAGAACACCTCTGTACCCTTCACTTGTATTTACCAATTAATATTTTGCCATGTTTCTCTCTCTTTTTTTGTATATCTCTCTCCACACACACACATGTACATACATTTTCTGAACAAGCTGAATAACTTGTATAAATCATGTCCCTTTACTTCTAAGCACTTCATTGTGTATTTCCTTAGAACAGGCATTTTCTTTCACACCCACAGTAGAGTGATCACATCAGGAAATTACACACTCACACAATACAAGATCTTCTCCCCATAATGTCCTATATATCAATTTTTTTCAAATCCAGGATCCAATCCAGGATCACTCACTGCATTCAGATGTTGTGCCTCTTCAGTCATCTCTAATCTGAAGCATTTCCTCAACTTTTGCTTTTTATGGCATGGACATGTTTTAAGTGCATGAGCCATGTGCTTTGTAAATTTCCCTACAAATTTCCTTTCCTGTTTGACAGGAGTACCATATATGTGATATTCTGTCCTCAGTGCATCATATCAAGAGGTACATGATGTCAGTTTACCACATAACTGGAGATGTTAAATAAGGCTGAAGCCATCAGGTAGTATCAACCAGATTTGTCCACTGTAGTTACCTTTTTTTGATTCTTAGAGAGTATGTATAAATGCATCATTCATCAAACTTTCACCTACTATTGTAACATCTATAGATAATTGTCTATATCCCTTTTCCCAAACTGTGAGAATTCTGGCTGCCAGCAAAATCAGTATCTTAATATTTACTCAACTGTTCAGTGCTACTATATATAGAGAGTAATTTCATAATTGCTAAATTCATATAATGCAAAAAAACTAACCTAATACATATAGTTTAAATTTATCTTTTGACTGATGATAGCAAAATTACCATGTTCAAAGATACTTAATTTAGCTCTTTTTCACCATTCTGAGTTAATTTATTTGAAAGTTGGGTTCATCTACTTCTATTTATATTCTAAGGTTTTTTCCCACTATATTCTTACTGATGCAAATTTTTTGAAAGTGAAATAATATTAGCATGATGCCAAAAATAAAAAACTGCACAAGAGAATATACTTGCTTTCCTGTATTTTCTACCCTGTTCCTACCCACCCCTTGTAGGTAATCAATCTCATTAGCTTCTGATTGATCTTTCTTACAATGTATATTTTATTATTATCTATGTTTCTTACACAAAGGTATTATACTGTATATACAGTCCTCCTTTGCCCTTTGCTTTTTCTTCTGTATATGAAGCTATTTATCCTTCTTTCTTAAAGTTGCATGGTCCTCTTAATATAGATATTTCATAGCTTGTTCAATAAAAATCTCCTATACTTGAGGATTTAGGTTACTTCCAATATTTTTCAATTGTGAATAATGTTCAATGAGTAATCTTGGGCATGTATATCTCATATTGTGAAAATACACCTTCAGAGTAAATTCTCTGCAGCAGGATTATTGGAACAAAATGTAAACATACATGCAGTCTGTGTAAGAAGTGTCAAATTCTCCTCTATAAGGTTGTGTAATATTGAAGAGTGCCTACATGTCCCCTGCCTCATTGACAAAGTGTGCTGTCAAACCTCACATTTTTGCCATTAATTAACATTTATCTTATGAGTGAAATTGAATATTTTTTCATATGGTTAATAGGCAGTTTATATTTTTTGTGTGAGTTATCCTTTATGTTTTTTTCCCATTTTTTCTATCAGGTTTTTGTTAGCATCCATCTTTAACATGTAAGGCTACAGACTCAGGGAAAAGAAGTAACCCAGGGCCATACAAGTAGGAATTGCTGGAGCTGAAATTGGTTGTTGACTATAAAGGAGAAAGTTGCACAAATTATTTCAGTTGTTTTTTTGGATCTTTAGACTTAACTCTCTAAATTTTCTACCATAGGAAACATACACTAATTTGATAAATAAAAGTGAAAGTAAAATAACGTTTAAATTTAAAAAAAAAGAAAGAGAAGAAAAACCAGCTGCCCCTTACGCCGCAGCAGCTTTCAACCGTCTGCCAGGATAATCTGTACCTCTGAGGTGGGAGCAGCCAGGCACGCAGACTGCCAGCTGCCAGAGGCTGCAGGAGTTGCCATGTTGTGTTTGTTTTAAATGGAAAAGTAAAAACACTGGGAGAAATAGGAAGAAAATATTGAGAAGGTGACATTTAAGAAGACTGAGACAGCATACTGAAGCCAAGCAACAAATGGGGAACAAAAGCACATCTTGTACAATCAACAGCTAGAGATTCATAAGAGAAACAAGAGAAAAGGAGGGGAGGAAGCTCACCAATAAGACATACATCTCAAAGATGGTTTAGGAATCTCAGATGTGACTAGGGTGACGCTGTCAGCAGAAAGAAGAACATAAAAGTAATGAAACCAGTCTGTTACCTCAAAGAACTAAAGAATGGCAAAGTCTGACACAGTGAGCTATGAATTAATTCTTCTGCTAAGCAGTGGATCTGAGCGCTGACAGTGGATTCACGTCACCAGAAGAACATTTAATACAGACAGGAGCCAGGGCCCCATCTTCAGAGAAATAAATTAGAATCTCAGGGATGGGATGTGGGCTTCCTATTAAAAACTATAAATCCAGTCATAGGTCAAAAAGGACCTTCTTTAAAATTTTCAGACGTCTTTCAAGGATTAGAGAAAGAAGTCAGCTCCATATTTTAACTCAAGAAATCTACCCATCAGTGCGTATACAGAGATTGCATTACCATCATCTTCTTCATCATCATTACCACCATCATCACCACTCCCATTCAGTAAATCCCTACTACACTCCAGATTCTATGCCAGGTACTTTATAGTCTTCACATATACTATATCTTCACAGCAACTCTTCAGGCAAGGTATTATATTTTTATTTTAAAGTTGATGAAACTAAAGTTCAGAGAGATTAAAAGATTTACTCAAGTCAGGTCTTGGCATGCTTTCCATCTTGCTCAGTATTGCGATTGCAGCATGTTATTCATGTTTGTTAACTTCACTAACTCTGCTTACTTTATAATACAGAAATTCCATTCCTAGATAGGCTCTCGAGAGAACTGAGTGCCTGTCTCTAAAAGACAACACTTCTACAAGAATATTCATAGCAATCAGAACAATTCTATTCATAACTGCCCCAGTGTAGAAACAACACAAATGTCCATTAGCAGAAGAAAGAATAAACAAATTGTGGGCTGTCTACTCTGCAAAACTACTCAGCTATTAAAAAGAACAAACTTCTAAACTGATATACAATAACATGGACAAATTTCAAAGACATTTCGATGAACAAAAGAAGACATACAAAAAAAAAAAACCCATATGCTGTGCGATTCCACTTATATGAATTTTTAAAGATGAAATTAATTTATAGTGCCAGAAATCAGAATAGTGGTTATACTCAGGGGAAGGGGATGTGGTGTATGTGGTCACATAGGTATAAACATATCTAAAAGCTCATTGCTATGTATTTGATATTTGTGCATTTCACTGTATATAAAAGAGATCTCAACTGAGTACTATACTTAAAAAATAAATAAAAGCTAGTGACTGAACCAAAATAACAGAATCCAGGCTTGTCTGAGACAAAGCCTAAGATCTATAAGTAGAACCACTTTCCTTCTAATTGTGTATTAACTGCCTCCATTCAAGTCTCACAGTTATTCAACAGAACTAATAACAGCCCAAATACCTAATCTTAGGAGAATGAATAAGTACATTATGGTATGCCAATATAATGAAATGCAATTCAGCCACTAAGTGGTGATTATGAAGATTTTTAAAGCAATAAAAACAAATGCTTATGATATATATATGAAATAAAACAGAATATTGAATTGTAATCTACATAAAGATTATAACTATGCAAGCATTAGGGATGTCAATAAGTAAGAACTAGATGGGAGCACTGGGCTTCCCAGATGGCACAATGGCAAAGAATTCACCTATCAATGCAGGAAAAACAAAAGCCATGAGTTTGATCCCTAAGTCAGGAATATCTCTTGGCATAGGAAATGGCAACCAACTCCAGTATTCTTGCCTGGAAAATTCCATGGGCAGAGGAGCCTGGTGGGCCACAGTCCTATGGGGTCACAAAGAGTCGGACACAACTGAGTGACCGAGCACACACACCCACAGATGACAGCATCAAAAACTCCTAATTTGTTGTAATTGAGAGACTGCAGCTGATTTATGATTATTTGATTTTCATTATTATTGTTATCATATTGTTTTGACAATGAATTATAAAAGACTCAATATATATAAAATCTTTTAAGTCATTGTCTGTCATATTTCCAATTAAACAAATCTAACAGTTTCTATGGAGAATCCATTATGACCCAGAATTATGTGGAAGGTGAGTGGGGCAGTTAAATTAGTCTCTCATTCCTCCAGTTAGTGAAGTTTCTTGAACCAATTTTAGAGCCAATCCTCTAATTTAAGAGTTAATGATGACATAATGTATAACTACATGTAACTGAAAAGTAAAAACAAAAAAATAAGAATAAAATATTTTAAGGAGCTATTTGAAAAGCCAACTCTAGTATATTAAAGAATATGAATATAAATTTTTGATAAGGAATAACATTATTCTAATTGTGGTCTGTTAGTGAACAATGCCCATTCCAATTTGTTTTTATTTATGTATTAGTCAAGAGAAGCACAATATATCTGCATGGTTAGTTTAAAACAGTGGCATAACTTTGGGTTAAATATGGCAGATTGTAAACATGTATTTTTTTCTGCTTCTTTTCCAAATCCTAAAAAATCATCAGTAAAAGTATAAAGTGGCACAAATCCACTCAGCCAAACAGAATCGTAAGACAACAGAAGATGAGCCTATCAGCTGATGAATGGATAAACAAAATGGGTCATATCCATTCAATTGAATATTATTCAGCAATAAAAATAAATGAAATGCTAACCCATGCTACAAAGTGGGTGACCCTTGAAAACTTAACTCTCAGTGAAAGGAGGCAGTCACAGAAGTCATATATTTTATGATTCCATTTATATGAAATACTCAGAAAAGGTACAGTGACCAGAAGCAGATTGGTGGTTGCCAAGGTCTGGTGGGTAGGGAGGAATGAGGAGTGACTGTTGAACTGGTATGGAGTTTCTTTGAGGGATCATAAAAGTATTTTGGAACTAGATGGATGTGGTGATTGGACAACACTGTTAGGGTACAAAGTGTACTGAAATATCCACATTTAAATGTTTACTTTGATGTTAAGTGAATTTTTTCTCACTCTTTTAAAGATGACAATACCAGATGAGAGATGAATACAAAATCTGGAAGTTGGCAAACAAATGGACAAATGACAATTGACTTACAAAGCAGATGAAAACTTATATGTGTGATATAGGTCTCTTCTCTAGGGAAAATTATCAGCTGAGTAAAAAGTAACTACACACATAGTCTTAGCACATTCTTGTCTGTCAACAAACTTTAGACAGAAATGACCTTGAGATGCCTCTTTCTTAAATATGAATGAAACTGACAGCTAAGAGCCACAACACATTTGAGGAAATATTATATCCATGAAACAAGAAACATATGCTATATTTTAAAGAGTATTAAGAAATCAAGAAGTAATGTTTAGAAATTAAATACTTGACTGGAGAAGCTAAAATTTCAAAAGAAGTTTCAGAAAATATAATTGAGAAGACAGACAGAAGATAGAACACAAAGACATCTGAGGAAAATAGGAGAGAGAAGCTAAGTCAAGAGTCAGTCCACCTATTTAGTGTTCAAGAAGAGAACAAAGATAGAGAGGTGGGGTCGGCCAAATAAAGACCCACAAGAATATCCACATCATCATTCCTGGAGTCTGTGAATGTTACCTTCTACGGCAACAGAGACTTTGCAAGTGTGAGTCAATTCAGAATTTTGAAATGGATTATTTAGATTATCCAGATGAATCCTAAATACAACCATGAATGTTCTTACAAGAGGGAGGCAAGAGAAGAGACACAGAATAGGGACAGGTGACATGACCACAGAGGCAGAGACTGAAAACATGTGGCCAGAACCCAACAGATGGCTTATTCCCCCTTGCAGCTGGGGATATATGGGGTGATTTCTGTTCTTTCTTTGGAGGAATTCTTTTGGTTTGTTTTGCTTACAGGTTTCCTCCTCTTTTGCTTCTTTTAATGCCATCAGTAGAAGAATCCCTGGAAAAGTTTAATACAATTTCTGTGCTAACTCTCTGAGCTTTTTACTACCCTTTAGATTATCCTCTCACACAATTGTGCACAAACTCTTTTCTATACCACAAATGTATTATGACACCTACAATGTGCTAGATAGCTTCTGGTATTACAGAAGGTAAGGGTATAGCAGAGCAGACTCCAAAACTGTTCAATACACTTAGAGATCCTAGCTTAAGGATAATCCTAATTATTTTCTAACTTATTGAATTACCACTGGCAAGCATTATCTACTTGTTTTAATAATTTTTATTGGGAAACATGCTATAATAAAACTAGAAACCAGTATTTTTCATGCAATACAAATGAAATTATTCTTCTTGTAGTTAAATTAGGAACAATTGCCTATTTCAACAAATATAAAGAAATTGAAAAAAAATATCTGTTTAGTCAGAGTCATTTCTGCACACAAACAAATGGAAAGAATCACTAGTGGCACTTATTAAACCTGTAGTTCATGAGCCACAGGCTCTAAAAATTTCTTTCTGATAGAGATAACAACAAAAATTCTTAAGCATGTATCCAAGGATTGTAATTCAATCTCTAGATACCATAAAAATGAGTTGTGTGTGTAAATACACAGAAGGAATTACACGGAGAGTATTGAAAACTTTTACTTGTGATGATGGATGTGATCTTAGCTCACAGTCCTTTTCATGATATACAGGGTTTCATTGCTTCCAGGAGCTTGTACTCTCCTAACTGTTTTATCATCCAGGAAGAAATTCTTTAAACAAGAAAGAAAGAAAGAAAAACAAAACAAAGATACACTAATTGAACTCCTGAATGAGAGATATCCAGAGTCTCTCCCATCCCATACAATTTCCCATATTAACTGGAGTTTGTGGGCACTCAAAATGGCTAGCATTTGATGGAATCTGGGTGGATGCTTTTCATTGCAAAACAGAGTCTGCAAGCTAACAGAGTTAGAACATACATGGAAAAGGAAATGTAGACTTGCCAGAAGTCCCCACTTTTCTCAATATGTATTTTCATTTGTACATATGCATTCCACCTTCTTCTAGAAAGAACTGAATGAATCCTTGACATTTCTCCATCTGTACCAAGGAATCCATTCTTAGTTCTTTGCACAACCTGCAAATATTTACTTTTATCCCCAACCCAAAGAGAGAAATGCAACAAGATCTAAATCCTTGAGAAGTTCAATATTTTGGAAGAAAGTGTTTTGTCTTTCTAAATTCAAAACAAATGCAGAGAATGGAAAAGTTTGGAGAGGTGGGGAGAATTGGAGATGCTTGCTACTATAATGAGAAGAAAGAGACTTTGATCAGGAAATCAGTAAGAGCTATTATTAATGTGAATACAAGATCCTTATAAATTTAATATGCGAAAGTGGTGGTGGTTTAGTCGCTAAGTCATGTCCAACTCTTGCAACCCCATGGACTGTAGCCCGCCAGGCTCCTCTGTCCATGGGATTTTCCAGGCAAGGATACTGGAGTGGATTGCCATTTGCTTCTCCAGGGGATCTTCCCGACCCAGGAATCAAACCCAGGTCTCCTTCACTGCAGGCAGATTCTTTACCCACTGAGCTACGAGTGAAGCCCTCGTGTAGGACCTATCTTCAAATAAAATATATGGTAGATCCTACATGTGATTAGGCCATAACTACATTATAGTTTCCAAAAAAAGTGTTTTTTAAAAAAAGAACCCTGAGAATTAGTAAAAATTTATGAGAGAACTTAGACTTCCAAAGACTGTGGAAATGGTGGTGTTCAAGTCTGTATCTCTAAGGAGTTAAGGGGAATCAGATAATATATGGATTACAGGTGGAGTAGAGAGGAAAGTTGGAGAAGGCAATGGCAGCCCACTCCAGTACCCTTGCCTGGAAAATCCCATGGATGGAGGCGCCTGGTAGGCTGCAATCCATGGGGTCGCTAAGAGTCGGACACAACTGAGTGACTTCACTTTCACGCATTGGAGAAGGAAATGGCAACCCACTCGAGCATTCTTGCCTGGAGAATCCCAGGGATGGGGGAGCCTGGTGGGCTGCCGCCTTTGGGGTCGCACAGAGTCGGACACGACTGAAGTGACTTAGCAGCAGCAGAGAGAAAAGTACATTAAGACAGGATAAAATAAAATCAAGGCAGAACAAGAAAAACCTTTACACATGAAATCCTCTCTGTCCATTTGAGCATCCCCTTATAGTGCAATGTGTATCTGTGTTATACATTAACTAGATCCCCCTTAGAAGACACAGCAAAGCCTACTCAACAAAAACAAAAGCAATTTCCTCCTGACACCAGCAGGGTAAGTCCTTTGGAGATAATGTTCCTTTCTCAATCCTGTTCAGTTCAGTCACTCAGTCGTGTCTGACTCTTTGCGATCCCATGAATCACAGCATGCCAGGCCTCCCTGTCCATTACAAACTCCCAGAGTTTACTCAAATGCATGTCCATCGAGTCAGTGATGCCATCCAGCCATCTCATCCTCTGTCGTCCCCTTCTCCTCTTGCCCCCAATCCCTCCCAGCATCAGGGTCTTTTCCAGTGAGTCAACTCTTCACATGAGGTGGCCAAAGTATTGGAGTTTCAGCTTCAGCATCAGTCCTTCCAATGAGCACCCAGGACTGATCTGCTTTAAGATCGACTGGTTGGATCTCCTTGCAGTCCAAGGGACTCTCAAGAATCTTCTCCAACACCACAGTTCAAAAGCATCAACTCTTTGGCACTCAGCTTTCTTCACAGTCCAACTCTCACATCCATACATGATAAGGGGTCACAATAAACCACTACTCACCTTGTAGGACTATGCAGACTGTCAATATATTACTTTGATATGTAGCCCTTTGTCTCAAAAACTCACGTAACTGTGCTTTGACTTCTCACAGGTGAAATGGTCCTCAGAGCTTTCTGACAGACTTTCTCCAGATAAGAAGTCTCTGCTGCTGCTGCTAAGTCGCTTCAGTCGTGTCTGACTCTATGCGACCCCATAGACAGCAGCCCACCAGGCTCCGCTGTCCCTGGGATTCTCCAGGCAAGAACACTGGAGTAGGTTGCCATTTCCTTCTCCAATAATAAGTCTCAAGTTAGCACAAATAAAATTCTTAGATTGGATGTGATTAATTTTTGTTGATGGGACCACATGCAGAAAACCCCTCTTCATTTTAATTTTCCAGGAAGGATCAGTAGAAAACATTTTTATCCCTTCAGCAATGAATAGTATGGAAAAAACCAGAGCACAATTAAAAATTTCTGACTCTATCAGAGTCTCTATACATTATATATGTATATATAATATACTGAGGAAAACTGGAAGGACCAGAGAAGGGTGCAGAATCTAGCAGCCAGGAGCTGGTGGTAGGATGTGCTAGGCTAGATGGTGGCAGAGGGGCTGGCCTCTCATTTGCACTCAGGAGGCCTCTGTGACTGACCTACAGCACTCTGATGGGGGCCTGGAACCTCAGACTAGAATATGTACTCTCTGTGCCCCGTCACCTGAGACAGCAATGCATGTCAGATGAAAGGAAGAGTTGACTGGTTTCTTCTCCCTTTCACTGAGTCCTGGGACTTTTGCTTTGAATGGGGTCAGGGTTTTCTGTCTGTCTTTTTTACCACATTCAGTGGAATTCTGCATTTGAAAAAGAAAAAGATATCAATCAGGTAGAGGAACTCTAGGTACAGCTCACAGAAAAAGACTGATTCTCAGGTTTTTTCCTTCTCCTCTTCCTTCCCATTTCTCTAAATTAATCACTGAAACAGAATGACATCAGGAATGGGAACACCAGGGAGAAATGAAGACATCTAGTCTAGGAGAATAGCTTAGAAAAGGCAAACGGGAGAACGGGGACCAGAGTTCCTTTCCAAAGCTCACATACCATTCACCTATGTGTGGCAGAGGGCTCCAGAGTAACCCCAAACACCGCAATTTAGGGGCCACAGGATGGCATATTAGCAGAATTTAGAACACCTGAGGTGAACAGGTCCTCAACATGACTTGTCGGCCATCATCCTATCTTAGGTGTCTGTAGGCCAAGCCTCCCCATTTTGTTAAAGCTGATCTGTGAGCAATGCTGAGACCCTGAGAGCCTCGGACTGGGTACTATTCCATCTGGATTAAGGGAAGAGATCCCATAGAAAGGCACAGACATGTTCCTGAAGATATGTCTTTCCCCAGTAGAGGACCACTGTTTGAAGCATTAATCAGGACCATATGCAGAAAACCCATCTTCATTTGAATTTTCCAGGAGGGATCAATAGAAAATACTTTTATCCTTTTAGCAATGAATAGCATGAAAAGAACCAGAGTACAATTAAATCAATGCAGAAAGTCACACAATTCATTCATGAATATCACATCACTCATCCTGTAATGAATGTCTTCTACTTGCTTAGAAAGAGAAGAGTGAGTATTGGGTCCCAGCTTTTCATTTTGTCTTTCAGCATCAACGCAGAGGCAGGAAGAACAATGTGGAGCTTCAAAAGGTAAGTTTCTACTATTCAATCTCCAGCTGTTACAGGGTTATCTTTCATCTCTCCTTTCCATGAGGCCCCAGGGCTACCATGGCTGACAACGTCAATTTCTAGAGTCTGTTCTTTAAAAAGACAGCCCTTCAAGGAGAGACATTTGGGAAGGAAAGCAGAACCTGACAGCCAGATCCTCCAGAGTTTCCATCAAAGAGTAAATTTTAAAAGAGCAGGAGGCATTTGTTTGAGGTTTCATCCTTGGAAGAAAGGGACAGAAGAGCTACAGCTCAAAAATTAAACAATGACCACCTCTGTGCCCAGCCCAGGCCTACCAGATATCAGAGTTGCTTCTATGGGCCAAGGTAACATCCATCTATGGTCACATTCTAAGGAAGAAAGTGGCACTTGGGTGTAAAACTCACTCAAGGAAAGAGAGTTCCTCCTCGAGTGAACTGGAGGATTCGCAGAGCCAAATATGCCAATTCCTGCAATGACAGGACTCCTTCCTTCTTAGAGCAAAGATAGGGCTGAGGACCATATCCTGCAGCCTAAGGGTCTGAATGCTCCAAGCATGATAATGCTGGTCACACAGACCACACAGAACGACCATCTATGTTTGAAGCAACCCTGTTCCATGCTCCCCTGGAGTCTGTGTCCCTAGCTAAGCCTCAACAGCCTAGACCAGGATTTCCCAGGCCAAATGCCATTCTCACCAGAGCCCCAGACTCTGTCTCTTGGGTGAACTAGCAAATTCTCCTCCAACCCCTACCTCTTGCAAAAGATTCTTCAAAGAAATGCAGTTAGAAAAAATGAATGAGTTCTCACATGATCACATCCTCTGAAGAGGATGACCTCTGTGTCTCCTAACCAGCAGTATTTATTCCCAAGACAACTTGTTTTTTACCAAATTGAGAGTATTTGGGGGAAAGTTTAGGGAATTTCAGGAATGAGCTTAGAGTAAAACAAAGGCTTTTGCTTCAACTCTTATCGAGAGCCAACTTTGGCTTCTCAAAGGTGACCAAGTTTAGGAAGGTAGTTCGACTGTGACACTGCACGCCTACCACCATGCTGGGTTCCTTCCTTTGTACCCATGAAGATATCCAATTTTCAAAATTTGTAAGTATAATATGCTATCATAAAAACATATACATATGCACAAACACCCACTTTATAAGCATTCAGAGGTTTAAGCAATGAAAAAATTCACTAAAGGCCAAGCCTTTAGTTACACAAACATCAAAGGTTACACAGACATCAAAAGAACAAGGATTACCTATTCAGCCTCCCAGAAACCTCATATCCTCTTAAAATTGAACTGGATGTTTGGGGGTTGTGACGCCCTGGGTTCAGAGGGTAAGGAGAAATCCCAGTGACCTTGAGTCTTCGGTGGAAAATAGCTCCCACCTACTCCCAGAAGCCCCATCCATTCTTGGTGGAGACTGGGGAAATGAGCTCTGCTCCCCAGTTCCTAGTTTAGCCTTAATAAAAGGGTACATCTGATGTCAGCTCACCTGTCTCCAGGTTCTGCAGATTTCGGCTCAAGAGAAACATACTCAAAATTAATTGTGAAAAGGGAAAATTAAAAAATAGAAAACCCAGAGAGACGCCCAACAACAATTATCAGAGAAAGAGACAGAAGGAAGAAAACACTAAAATATATAGGATTTTTTTCAAATCCACCTATAAAATAATGACAAATCTTCAGAAAAGGGGCAGAGAAGTTGATGTTCGATGTTGTGAAGGAGAGGAAGGAGGAAACAGTAAAACTATCCAGAGTGAGATCTCTTTAGATGATGTCTTCTGACTAGGAATTGCTAAGGTAAGAAGCCAACTGCAAACATAATAGCAGAAACAGTTTCTAAAGAAAATACTGACTAATAAATAAGACAGGGACTGGAAAAAGCAAGAGAAATATAACTACCTAGGCTCCTCCCCTTCTTTGTTGCATGTTTCTTCTAGTTCAAGAAGTAAAACAAGAACTGCTATTTTAATCAAGTTCCTGCCTGTTAAAGTCTTACAACCTTCACCAGAGCTTAAAACATCCTCCAAAACATTTGGCCTTTGTCAGGGCTTCAGATGGATTATAAAGCAAAACATGTGTCCTATTTCACTCAATCACAACTCACAGGGGCCTCTTAATGGGCACTAAATCATAGTATCTTGGGAACTTCCAATTGAAAACAGTCATTTCTTCATCTTGCCTGGGGCAGGGGCAGGGTGCCCACACACTGTATCCTCCAGCTACTTGCCCCTTTTCAATATTTCAGGGGATGTGACATCTTCATTCTCCACTCAGAGGTAAAGCATTTCATCTGTTAGGACCCACTGCGAAGAGATTCTCTGAAATGCTTGTCTTCTGCTCTTAATACTCTAATACTTCTCATTAGTGAGTTTCTCTACGACTCCCAGAGAAGGAGTTTTCCCATCAGGAAAGAAGGAAGCTGTGAATAATGTGGCTGAAGATTTTGGAAAGAACACAGAAACTGGGGGCCAAAATATGCCTGCAAATAAGTGGGTTGGGTTTACTTTTTGTTCCCTAGACATCTGGCATTCACCCCCCTTCCATTCCAGGATTTCTCATCTCACTCCATATTGTATTGTTCTATTTATTCATATTTCTTGCATCCAAGTGTGAGTACCCAATGTCCACAGTGAATACACGTCACATGAGCACTGATGAGCCTAATGAAGAGAACTTAACATTCCTTTATCACAGCAAGGAAATGACTGTATGAGCTTTGCTCAGTGGTTTTGGTTTCTAGAGATGGAAAAGATAACTCACTTTGGAGTAGAAATCCTTTTATCAGGGCCAGATAGCAAGAAAGATCCATTGGTTACCCAAATAAACATAGAGCCACACTAGAGTTCCGTCTGGGAACACAGAGGCAGCCTTCTGGACTGAACTAGACCTCAAGTTCTGCCTCTTCAGACCGAGGGACCACTATACTCTCCTTAAATGACTGATACCCCAGGATTGCCTCCTGCTTTAGTAGAAAAACAGAAACCAACACACAAGCCTTCCAACATGCTTTTACCACCAAAGCCCCAGCCTGTTCGAGACTGTGTTTCCCCCTTTGTCATCGCTTCCTGTTAAGAGAGACTATTGAAGGCCACTTCAGATGCTGGGCCAGTATCCCACTCCCTCTCTCCCTCTCAGGAACTTCATTTTTTCACTTTGCTGCTCCCCATCCAGCAGTATACTCCTCTTTCTTTCCACGGGATCATTCCCATTGGCATCTGCATGCTCCAGTGAGTTCAAAACACATATGAAACAAACTGCCCTTAACCACACAGTCCCCTGAGTACTGGGCCAGCCAAAAAGTTCGTTTGGGTTATACATCAGCTGTTCTTCTCAGTCAAGATTCTCAGAAATATCGCCTACAAACCTTTTCAACTTACTCTTTAGCCCTCCCCAAAATACCAAAAGTCACCAAAGCTTTCCACTCTGTCTAGTTGAATGAACAATTGTCTTCATAAAAAAATCACTTCCTCCCTCATGAATCACTGTCCTTTGCTTCCTCCACTTTCTTCTATTCTTTTCCTACCTCCGAGGTCCATCCTCTCTCCTGTGGTGGTGCCGCCTCCTCCATCCTGACCCTGTAATTGCTGGAGTGGCTCCACCCTGTGCCCCCTTCTCCTCTTAAACCATCCTCTGTGAGCAGGTGATTCCACCTAGTTTCTTGATTTTGTGTGTGTGTAATAAAGTTTTATTAAAGTATAAAGGGAATACAGAAAGCTTCTGACATAGGCATCAGAAAGGGGCAAAAGAGTACCCCTTTGCTAGTATTAGCAGTGGAGTTATATACTCTCCAGTGAATCCAAAGAATGTCTGGAAGTTGTAAAGACCTCACCAGACCTACTCCCATAATTTACATTTTAAGATAACAGAGTTGGCCAGAGGGTTTAATCCAAAGACTGTCCTCAGGCAGGATACATTATTGTTATATAATCCTAAGGAATGTAGAAGAAAAAAGTAAAAAAGTTTGTCCTTTCTTCCTCCTTGAATATCCCAGACCTCTCTCTCCTTGGGGACCCCAGTTTCTTGATTTTAAGTAAATATTCTGAAAAAAAGTGAAAGTGAAAGTTGCTCAGTCGTGTCTGACTCTTTGCTACCCCAAGGACTATACAGTGCATGGAATTCTCCAGGCCAGAATACTAGAGTGGGTAGCCTTTCCCTTCTCTAGGGGATCTTCCCAACCCAGGGATCAAACCCAGGGCTCCCAGATTGCAGGTGGATTCTTTACCAGCTGAGCCACAAGGGAAGCCCAAATAAATATGCTAGTGACTCCTAAATTTCTATCTCTAGTCCTGATCTTCTGGACTCCAGAGACATGTACAGCTCGTCATTTAACATTTCCACTGGTCTGTCTAGGAGAGATCTCAAACTTGAAATATACAAAATAGAACTCCTGATTGTCCAATTCTTCCCCCAACACTTGACCAAGCAAGGCACTCCCCAGGCTTTTTCTTTTCAGCAAATTCTAACCAATCTTCCCAGTTTCTCAAGCCTGAAAATGGATCATCCTTTCTTGCAGCTTCCCATATCTTATTCAACACCATATCACATTGATTTAATAACCAAAACCTGTTTCAAATTTGTTCAATTCTTTCCATCTTACAGCCTGTAAATAACCTTCTTGTATCCAGTGCTGTCTCCTCCAATCCACCTTTCATGAATCAGTCAGGCCAATCTTTTTAAAAAATTATCTGACTTTGCCACTCCCCTGCTTTCCATTGTGCTCTATATAGAATATAAATTCCTTAATATGACCAACAGGCCTTTGTAATACGGTCCCATCTATCATCTGCTTGACTCCAGCACTCCAGCTCCAAAGGGTGAGCTGGAGCCTGTGGACTAACTGCCCACTCCCATCTAGCATGCCTCCCTGCATTGCATGTTGGGAAAGCTAAGAACTATAGTTCCTTGATCCGCCTTGCAGCTAGGAACCAACATGTGATCTCCTTCTGCCAATCACAAGCACTTGTAAAAGATGACCTGGGAGCCCAGTTAAGGAGGGGAGAGATAGAAAATGAGGCATCTCTTTTGCTGGTACAAAACTGGGCCAGAATCAGCTCGGTTCTGCAGTCACCAGTTTCCAGATTTGATTTCCTGCAGCAGCAACAGTTTTCCTAGTCATAGAAGTAATGACGTGGTTCAATGAGTAAGAGGTTGTCTCTAGAAGCTTGGTTTGAACTCTCACCCAAAGAACTTCCCTTCCAGTTCCTTCAGTGATTTTGTAAACCCCTGCTACTGCTAAGTCACTTCAGTTGTGTCCGACTCTGTGCAACCCCATCCCTGGGATTCTCCAGGCGAGAACACGGGAGTGGGTTACCATTTCCTTCTCCAATGCATAAAAGTGAAAAGTGAAAGTGAAGTTGCTCAGTCATGTCTGACTCTTTGCGACCCCATGGACTGCAGCCTACCAGGCTCCTCCGTCCATGGGATTTTCCAGGCAAGAGTACTGGAGTGGGGTGCCATTGCCCTTTCCGTGTAAACCCCTGAGTACCTGGTAAATCTCTTCTTCCTCAACCTAGCTAAAGTAGTTTCTGTTGTCTGCAACTGAGCCCTAGAAGATGGACTGACCAACTTTTTATTATTTGGTTGGACCAAAATCACTGCTTAGAATGTGAGTTTGTAATCATCCTGGCTGAATCTGAACCCTTGTTCCAGGACCTACACACTATATGACCTTGGATAAGTTACTTCATCTCTTTAGCCTCAGTTTTCTCATTTGTAGAGCAGGAATAAAAATAGCATCTATCCCAGAGAGTGTTTAAGGATAAGATGAGATAATACTGGTAAAGCATTTGGTATAGTCGGTTGGCACACAAATAAGAGCTCACTAAGTGTTAGCTTTTATAATGACTGTAATTAAGTATTATTAGTATTTCTTTACACAAGGCCTTCAAATTTGCTCTTTTTTATGCCTAGATTGTGCTGCCTGCTCTGCATTCAATTGACTCCCACTGATGAGTTTCAAGTTTCAGTTTATACATCACTTATTCAAGAGTTACCTCCTCTTTCATTTAATCATGCCTAGCCTCTGTTTTCCCTCCAAATGGCACTTTTCCCTCTTGGATGCTTATGGATTCAATCCTAATCTCTCCACCAGGGAAACACAAGGTCCAGAAAGGCAGAAGTAGTGACAGTTCATAATGGGCACCCAGCATTTTGCTTAATATGCAAATGAGCACAATAAAACTTTCTCAAATGTGACCAATGAGTGACCCATTCATCTGGGTGCAAATGTCATAGAAGTTGCTCAACATGTGCAGAGCTGTCACCAACAAATTCTAAAAGAGGGAGCCCAGCCCTGCTTTGGCATAAAACAGCCCAGTTGTGTGTTTAGGAGATCATCTGTAAGTTTTCTTTATAATATGAAGTTACATATTGATAGCACTCTACAGGTTTCCAAGCCCTTTTAGATATATTAATTTTAATCCTCACAATAACCCAACTGTCTTTGTATCCCATCTTACGAAAAAGGAAATATAGCCTTCAAGATGTTTACACCATGCCCTGCATCACATAGCTATGAAGCAACACGTTTCACAAATCACGGACTGGTAGACATGACTTCCAATCCTGGCTTTGCCACTTTTTTGCTGTGTGGACTTGAGTAAATTGCTCAGTCTCTCTGAGATGACTTCCTCATCTTTGAAAACGTAGTAATAGCATATGTGTTGTTGGGAAGATTAAACATATAATATCTGAGATATGTACTAGATAAGTAACAGACAACCCAGATGTTATTACCACCAGCAGCAACATCATTGTTAAATTGTTCAGTTTTACTGAGCAAGATGGTAAATCAGACTTCTCAATCAGACCATTTGATTCTTGACCAATGAAACCTTTGAATTACATATGAATCAAAGCTGCAGCATGAATTCCACCCTCCATTATATTAAATGAGAGATTTAATAGCCGACATATCAGCCACGGATGCACAGACTAACATTCATACGAGCTTGTTCCATCTCAGCAATCAGAGTGTAACTCCTTGTAGTTTCCTTGATAGCAGAAACTAGAGCTTCCTTTTTCTAGAGTGCTTTGGACGTAAGTTTTGATTATGTATCAGTGGATGAGTAGGAAGCAAAAGAAAAAAGAAACAAAACCAGCTATGGACAGGAAGTCCAAAGCACTTCAAGAAACTGAAACTGATATTTCAGAACAAATTCTGCCAAGTAGATGATCCAAATCAGCCAAAGGTTCCTGGCCCTATGCTCAGAACTTTTATAAACCTTAGACCAAAAAAACCCAAACAGTCCTTTATCCTGTTTCTGGGAAGGAATCAACTCTCTGATGAGCAGACTGTTAGGCCGGGTGCCACAAACAACAGTCATGGATTTTGCTGTTGTTCCAGCTGACCTGGTTTGGCCACGGTGGAGCAGGTATGACTATGTCACAGGGAATCAATGAAGTGAAGACAGATGGTAATAATTCGGAGGCCGGATGACAGACCTGAGTACTAACGTTTATGTTTTCAGCATCCTTTAGATGCTATCAGCTAAAACCACAGCTAAATTGCCCACAACCCGTGCTTTTCAAAGGGATTAGAAGGGTCCCCAGTTCTTGCTCAGGGCTATGACCTCAACATCTTGAATATCCATAATACTAATAAAGATCCCTGGTTTTAATCCTATGAGAATGACCACATCATTTCCTGTTTCCAATGCAACCGAACACAACGAATGGGATTCAGACCTCTGGCTCTCCCAGGACAAAGCAGATCTCATGTGTTGACTGACTGTCTTACTGAGGACCTGGGCTGCCACATATCTCCCCTGAGAAGGGAAAACTCCTTCATCACAGTAGAAAGGCTGCTCAGATATGGTGAGGTGCTAAAAAGCAGTATAAGTGTGTGCCCAAACCATGTATGACAAGAAACCCAGCTTATTAGTAAATCAATCTCTGCAGTACTGCTCCAGAACTTGATGTCTTAATCATAAAAATAACAGCTGCTATGCCGGGAAAACAGCTAATATGTCTTGAAACAATACAGCCAATATTTATTTAACACTTAACTTTTGCCAAGTACTGTGCTAGATTTCAGAGAAAATTAACTCCTCAATCTTTATCACAGCCAGGTGAAGTAGGTATCATAATTATCCCCATTTCACAGATGATAAATACAGGCTCAGAGCAGTTAAGTCACTTCTATGATGTCACACAGCTAGTTAGCAGCGAAAAGAACACTCAAACTCAGGACAAACTGACCTGAAAGCCATCTTTAGTGTAGCTCTATGCAAGGTCTTTTCACGCGTCTGGCCAGCTGCCCCTAAAGTCAGCACTTAGAAGATAATATTCCTCTTTTCCTTTCATCCTTCAGGTATCAACTCAGTAAATAAGCAGGACCCTATGGGGCTTTTCCAGGACAGAACCCTCCCCCATATCCTCCGCTGTAGCTCCTCTCTGAAGCACTAGTTAATAGTAGCTGATGCACATTTCCTGAGTTCTTTTACAGATGCTAAAACCACCACCAAATGCAAGAAATTAACTACTTGATGATCACAGGCACATAGTTCCTAGACCTAAGGATTGATAATGTTAGCCCTTGTGACACTGCTCTGTTCCCTCACCATCAATCGATCAGAGAAATGTTCACGAGTGGATCACACACCCTAGCAGACACCCTCCCTCACCTTGTCTTTAAAAATGCTCTCCTGAAACCTATCAGGGAGTTTGGGTGTTTTGAGCATGAGCTGCCCTGGACTCCTTGCTTGGAACTTGCTATAAAAGCTGCACTTTCCTTCACCACAACCTGGCATCAGTAGATTGACTCAACTGCATGTGGGTGAGCAAACACAAGTTCGGTTTGGCAACAATAACACTCAATACCTCTTCTTCACAGCACCTCTTGTAACATCTGATCTCTTCCACTAGACTGGGGCTTTGGGGAGGGCAGGGACCAGGTGTGTCTTGTTCATGATTAGAGACCCAGTGGGCAAGAGAATGTCTGGCACCTACCTCATAGGCATCCGAGATATTTGTGGGATATATGGATTCATGAATAATATTTCCATAGTGCTTCTTTTCATATTTTCATAGTGCGTCTCTCCAGAATTTCCTCTGTCCTGGGGATCAGAAAAGCAGGTGAACCTGGGGGCATGTTTTTTGAAAATGCTGTAAATCCTCAAACAATGCTGATCCTTTGATTTTAAGGGAGCTCAAATTTCTCTGTGGTATGTAAAAGCCAGTTATGTCAAACATATCACAAGGCAATCACCTTTTAGCTCTGTTGTAGTGGTCAGAGAGAAAGGAAGTTTGCTGTGCTAGCATACATTCATAAAGGTAAATCTTTAGGATATTAAGTCATGTTATTGTCAGCAACAGTCATTGCATTAAAGGACAGCGCTTGGGAAAAGCATGGTCTTGCCTCTTTACCGCTGACCAGGACCAGTTCCAGGACGTGTGGGATGCAGTTAAAAATGAAAATGTGGGTTCTCTAATTCAAAAAATATTAATAATTTCAAGACAGTGACAACACGGCATTAAACTAAGTTCAGGTTTCTGGTCAGATTCACAGGCTGTCCACCCACAAAGTCAATCCTGTGATTGACAGCTTCAGAACTCTAAGTTTTTGATTATTTCTTTTATTTCACCGTACTCTCAAGATTGCATGAGGTAGATACTTACACAAACTAGACATTTAGGCATCAAACAAAGAACATTCTTGCTCTAAGTGAATAGTGGAAAGGGACTAACAGAAGGACCGGAAGAGGAAGAGAGAAAAAGGATGGAGAGGCGGAGCCAGAGAGAGATACCTGTACCACTCTGACCAATCTCCAAGGAGGGGTGGGCAATATAAAGGCAGAGGTCCAAACTATTATGTATGATATAAACTACAAGGATATATTGTACAGCACAGGGAAGGTAGCCAATATTTTATAACAACTATAAATGGAGTATATAACCTTTAAAAATTGTGAATCACTGTATGGTATACTTATAACTTAAATAATGCTGTACATCAACTATATTTCATTTTAAATATATTAAGAAAATAAAACTCAGCTGAACCTTTCTTTTTTTGACCTTTGATAGGGAAAGAGGGATTGAGGTAGAGTAAATGGTTTCAGATATGTAAACCCAAGGAAATAATTATCAGCCCAGCACTGAGGATTATGAATATTATTAATCTACTCTCTCTGCTCCTCATGAAGCAAGACTATTGAAAGTCACAAATAGTCTCTCCCAGGAGTTGCACCATAACTTTTTCAGCCTATGATCTGACAGCACCCTGCGGCCAGCCTAGCACATGGTGTGGGTGTTTGGGGATCGGAGTAAACCTCTGCACAAGGCTCTCTCTCCTCCAACAGGACTTTAAAAAGTAGGTCCTGAGCAAAGCCCAGGAGAGAATTCATCCTATCCAGGGCACTGTGCTTTTAATTAAAAGCTCTAGTTGGCAGGAGAAGCCTTTAAGTACTTGGGGGAAAAAAAAGAAATATTTCAAAACAAGATTCAGTCTCACTTGTGATGAGATTTACACAGATTCATAAGGTTTAACCAAAGAGCAGTCATTAATTAAATTCAGGCAATAAAAAAAAAAAAAACCTCATGCTGTATTATCCAAGGTTTCTAAACACAGGCATTGGCCTAGAATCCAGTGTCCATAAGAGGGACCAGAATCAACCACCAACTGAAGTGTTGCTTTCTCACTTACAGTATGAATTCAGTGAAGAAACATGAGATCCTTTTTTCCTACATTTTTTCTTCTGAGACTACTTTTTTAATTATGACGAGTTACTGTTAGATTGTAGGTTAAAAAATTATTAGGAATGGGGAAAAAAACCACAAAGATTAAAATCCTACCTTCACTGCTTCTTTACTTTAAGACTTTGGGTATATTACCTACTTTCCCTTTCTAAGTCTCAGTTTTCTCAACAATAAAATGACATAACAATTAAAACAGTATAACAGTACCACCCAGCAAGGTCATGAGGGTTACATAAGGTAATTTTGTAAAACATTTAGTATGGTAGCTGGTACATAATAATCACTGAACAAGAGCTATTAATTACTGACATTACTATGATACTGAGGTTTCAACTCACAGTTTCAAGGTTGATTAATGGCCCCAAAGGTAATACTTTTGCCCTTGTTAACACAATCTTCTTGTCTGGAACTCAGAAAAAATATCAATCAATAGTAGACATTTAATAAATACATATTGAACAATGATTCACTCAAAATCAGTGTCTGTTTATAACACTAGATTTCAAGCTTCATTGAGATTAGGATCAAGAATTAAACATCCATTTTTTCAAAACATATTTATTGGCACAGTGGGTAAGAATCCACCTGCCTATGCGGGAGACACAATTTTGATCCCTGGGAAGATTCCACATGCCATGGAGTAACAAAGCCCATGGACTACAACTACTGAGCCTCCATGTTGCAACTACTGAAGCCCACGCACCTAGAGCCTATGTTCCACCATGAGAAGACACCGCAATGAGAAGTCTGCGCACCACAACAAAGAAGTTGCCCAGCTGACTGCAACTAGAGAAAACCGTTCAAAGCAATGAAGACCCAGTGCAACCAAAAATAAAATAAATGAAAAAAAAATTTTTTAAGCTTATTTATTAGGCTTCTACTGTGTTCCAGGTATTATGCCCTCATAGGGTCTATTTCAGACAAAGCAGATGTTCAACAAAATTTTACTTAACAAAAGATCTCCTAATCCTGTTCCTAAAACTCAACTGCAACATAATGGTTGGTCAGTGGACCTATAAAAATCCCTGCTGGGCTCTCTGACATGTAGCCCATTGTTTCCTGGAATTCCTTATTCCAGAGAAACCAAAAATCTGTGAAGAAGCCTATGAATCAATTACTTTTCTCCAGAAACCTGGTCCCTGAATTAAGCACTACTATGTCAAAAGTTAACAGATGCTTCTGAGGGCAGGGATTTTTTTTTTAGCTTTTAATTTTATTTGTCTCTGTTTTAAAAATAAATGAATGAACAAAAATACACACATAAACAGACCCCAAAGACTATATGTAATTAGGATCACTTTGGTTTATAACTACAATCCCAAAATTCTCTGAACTTTAGTGATTTAAGAAAAGGGATCTTACTCTACAGAGCGAAGTGAATTTTTATAGTCATTATGCAGGGAAATCAACTTCTGTATCCTCAAGTCTGCCTCCAAGGATCTTCTGAGAGGCACTGCATCAAGTGTCAGAAGTAGAAACTTGACTCAGAGCAAGCTCCCAATCACCCAAATGCTTTCTGAACAGAGGAGGCACAAAGAAATTAATTTTGCAATGAATGTACTCCTTTGATAATAAACAACCTGCCACAGAATTCAGCACATAGTATAGTCATCCCTTGTGCTTCCCTGGAGGCTCAGTGGTAAAGAATCTGCCTGCAATGCAGGAGATGCAGGTTTGATCCCTGGGTTGGGAAGATCCCCTGAGAAGGAAAGGGCAACCCACTTCAGTACTCTTGCCTGGGAAATCCCATGGACAGAGGAGCCTGGTGGGCTACAATCCATGGTGCTACAAAAGAGTCGGATATGACTTAGCAACTAAACATCAACAACAACACAGTCATCCCTCAGTACCCAAGGGAGACTGATCCCAGGACTCCCATGGGTACTGAAATCCACAGATTTTGGTATCTCAAGTTCCTCATATAAAATGGCATAGTATTTCCACAATAACCTAGGCACATCCTCCTATATACTTCGAATCATCTCTAGATTATTCATTATACCAAGCACAATGTAAATGTTATGTAAATACTATGTAAATAGTTGTCAGCATGCAGTAAATTCAAGTTCTGCTTTTTGGAATTTTCTGCAATTTTTTCCAAATACTTTCTATCCATATTTTATTGAATCCATGGATACAGGACCTGGGACTATGAAGAGCCTATTGTAAACACTTTATACTTATTCATTGATTGATTGGATAACCAGTCATAATGGAGATTTTTTTGATCTAGGCTGTAGTCTAATCTTTAGTAGCTATTGAGTTATATCAAAGCCTGAAATCTCTGTTTCTTTTTTGTTCTTTTTTTTCCAAAACAAACTGCAGTTCTTTGCAGTAATCACTTATACATTCTGGCAACTTTAATTAGAATTAGAATGTTAAAATATATGCCTGACTTAGAAGGCTTAGCTCCAGGCTGGACAGAGCAGAGTTATCAAGGCAGCCGCTGTTTGTGAGGCACCGGTGGGCTTTCACTTGTCACACTCTTGGAACTCTTCAGTGAAAAATCTCACAGATAAGGTAAATCCCTCCATCTAACTGCAAGTGGGGAAAGGCCATTTAACAGCCTTTTCAGATTCCTCAAATATTTTTTAATAAACACACTAGGCATTTTTAAATGGGATTTGCAAACTTATTTTAAGAATTCCAAAAAATAACATCACTGGAATAACATCATAGGCAATAAAATGTGTCTGTGTCATATTCTTTGATTTACTTTAAGGTGTCAGTAAAACGTCACCAAAATGAATCCAGGAGTGCAACATTGACTGCCCTCTTGACTTCAGTGTCTTGGTTCTATTCATTTTCTAGGCCAAGTGGGAGCAAAATAAAAGGCTAACACGAAGTAGATATTTTTCTTTTCAATTTCAACCAGCAACTTGTGCCTCTCTTTAGAATAGAAAAATAAAATATTTTTAAACACATGAATAGAGACCAGTCTTTCTATGTGTAGAGCATGCTCAGGGAGAACCCTGCAAAGAGAAAATTTCTAGAGGCTGTACTTTTCATGTCTAGTGGAGTTATTTTAATTGCTTCCAGGACTGATTTAACAAATGGTTTCGTGATCTCTGAAGAGCCAAGTGTGTTTGGGAGACAAATATATACACATATACAGAAGAAGAAGAGAGAGAAGTTCCACAAAAGGCAGTGTAGTGTGGTATAAACAGCATGGAATTCAAAATTCTGGATTTAAACCCATACTCTGACACTTCCTGGCCATGTGGCCTTGGGTAAGTCTCACATACCCTTGAAATGTCTTTTCTGCTATAAAAAACAAGCTTAGATACCAGTGCCTAGAATGTAGGGCAGAATTTTTCAAAATGCGATTTGCTTCACATTAGCAGGTCATAGATTCCCTCGTGGCTCAGTGGTAAAGAATCTGCCTGCCAATGCAGGAGACACAGGTTCAATCCCTGGGTCAGGAAGATACCCTCGAGAAGGAAATGGCAACCCACTCCAGTATTTTTGCCTGAGAAATCCTATGGACAGAGGAGCCTGGTGGGCTACCATAGGGTTGCAAAGAGTTGGACATGACTTAGAGACTGAACGTGCATGTACACAGAGCAGGTTATAACACCAATCTGAGTTATTATCAACATTTTAATCAAATGAAATGGTACAGGATAGAAAATATCAAGGGTGCATTTCATAGCATAAGGGTAAGCATTATTTCCTGAAAGTTTCATTTTAATTTTATATATAAGTATATAATTATGTCGTATATGCACACACACCTAATTAAAATGTATTTCTTGCTAAGGGTCACAAGCAAATGTTTAGAATTAAGTCTTGTATGTATTTCACAGATCAGAAAAGGGTGTGTATAATGAAAATATTTAGCAGGTAGTAGATGGCCAGTTATTATAGATGATTTCCCTTCCAGGGAGAAACTACCATATGCAGGCAAATCTGTTACAAAATCACCATTTGTTGTGGACGGAATGTTTGCATCCACCCTGTCTCCGGACAAAATTCATTGTTAAAATCCTAAATGCCAGTGTGATGTTGTTAGGAGGTAGGAGCCTTTGGGAAGTAATGAGATCATGAGAGCAACACCCTCATGAATGGAAAAGGAACCCCAGAAAGCTCACTGGTTCTCTTGCATCATGTGAGATATGACTGGAAAATGACACTGCAACCTGAAAGAGGGCTCTCCTCAAAACCCAACCACAGTGACACCCTGATAAACCTCCAGCCTTCAGAACAGGGAGAAATAAATTTCTGTCATTTCGAAGCCATTCAGTCCATGGTACTTTGTCTTAACAGCCTGAACCAAGAAGCCATTTATTATACATGCCCAGTGTTCCTCATTGTCTTTCCCTTAAGCACAATTGGAAACTTTAGCATTTTGTTAAAACTAGTTTCAATGAGACATGACTCACCAAATTTTCAGAGAGACTACTTTAAGACTATTGAGGAGTGGATTTCACAGAATGAAGCTCCCTGCATTGAGAAAATGGCCAGCTGCCATTTACTGTGGACAATTATTAAGAGAAAATCATCTCTTCTTAGTTTGTCTTCACTAATTTTCTGGGTGTTAGCTTTCCATCTTTGCAAAGAAAAGCAACATCCACAGCAGAAAGGATGATCCCTGAAACCCTTTTAGGAACCAGGCTCTGAAACTATCCCCTTTTTACAGCTCTCTCTGGTGTGTGCTATTTTTGCCTTTGCAGTCATGAAAAAACTGAAGCTCTGAGTAACTTGCCCAATGTTACTCAGCTAGTGTATAATGGAGCTTGGATTGGAACTCAGGTCAAACCCAAATTGTGTTAGTCGTTCAGTCGTGTCCGACTCTTTGTGATCCCATGGACTATGTATAACCTGCCAAGCTTCTCATCCATGGGATTCTCCAGGCAAGAATACAGGAGTGGGTTGTCATTTCCTTCTCCAGGGGATTTTCCCAGTCCAGGGATCAACCCAGGTCGCCTACATTGTATGCAGATTCTTTACCATCTGAACCCAAAGACCATGCCTTTCTTATCTACTACATAATAGCCATGACCACACATTCTCCAAAGCAATCGATTATTCCCTTTCACTCCCAGGTAAAGATGGCTTTTACCTACTGTAGTGAAGCAGGAATTCCACTTTTAGCCAGACTTCTCTCTACACTGTTACTTGCACTAGCAGTGAAATCATTTGTTCTCTATCAGGGAAAATAACCCACCACTAATGTTATGAACTGCTATTGGGATTTCGCTTATCCCTAAACATATAAAGACTCTACTTTCCTAGGCTTCTCATCCTTTTTGTGGGTAAACCAGGAAATTCTCATGTTTACTCCCCAACTAAAGTATTGATATTAAATGAGATTTAAGGAATAGAGAAATCAAAGACCCTGCATATACACAGGCACATGAGGTCATCTCAAACTGCTACCCCCAAGGGAATAACGAAATTCACTCATCCTATCTTTCATTTGGCAAGGGCTGGAATGGACATCTTTTCTAGACAAAAGCCAGACCAGGCAATTCACAGCATGGAAATGCCTGTAAAATCCAGTGTCTGGAAAATAAAGAGTTCTTATCACTGAAATGTTTGGGGATGAAAACTCCTGACTTAGCTCAAAATACCAGAAAATAAAACACAACTGGATTCTGAAACAACTCAGCCTAAAGCACTGTCATAAATCAATAAATGAATGAGGCTGGTCCCACAGCTGAATCTAGGGAGGAAAACAATTTTTTGAGTAGGGTCAGGTCCATTTGATATCTTTCAAGAGGAAGTGGTTGAAGTTTATCTCCCCAATATTTCATTTGCACTTTTTTTTGGTCATGAATGCTTTTGACTATAAGATTTCTTTCCTCCCCACTTCTATCAAAACCAACTCTCAAAGAAAGGATCTTTGTTCATTTGTTCCCAGTAAGGTAAAAAATTAATAGTATAACTTAATTACAAGCACTGAAATTGAAGCTGTGATCAAAAATCTCCCAAAAACAAAAGCCCAGGACCAGATGGCTTCACAGGAGAATTCTATCAAACATTTAGAGAAGAGTTAATGCCTATTCTTCTAAAACACTTTCAAAAAATTGCAGGGGAAGGAACACTTACAAATTCATTCTACAAGGTCCCCATCACCCTGACACCAAAACCAAAGACAACCCAAAAAAAGAAAACTACAGGTCAGTATCACTGATGAACATACATGCAAAAATCCTCAACAAAATTTTAGCAAACAGGATTCAGCAACACATCAAAAAGCTCATACACCATGATCAAGTGGGGTTTATTCCAGGAATGCAAGGATTCTTCAATATACGCAAATCAGCCAATGTGACACACCATATTAACAAATTGAAATATAAAAACCATATGATAATCTCAATAGATGCATAAAAAACCTTTGACAAAATTCCACACCCATTTATGATTAAAACTCTTCAAAAAATGGGCATAGAAGGAATCTACCTCAACATAGTAAAGGCCATAAATGATAAGTCTACAGCAAACATTATTCTCAATGGTGAGAAACTGAAAGTATTCCCCTAAGATCAGGAACAAGACAAGGGTGTGCACTTTCACCACTATTATTCAACATGGTTCTGGAAGTCCTAACTATAGCAATCAGAGAAGAAAAGGAAGTAAAAGGAATCCAGATCAGAAAAGAAGAAGTAAAACTCTCACTGTTTGCAGATGACATGATACTGTACTTAGAAAACCCTAAAGATAGTATCAGAAAATTACTAGAGCTAATCAGTGAATTTAGCAAAGCTGCAGGATACAAAATCAATACACAGAAATCACTTGCATTTCTGTATACTAACAATGAAAAACCAGAGAGAAATTAAGGAACCAATCCCATTCACCATTGCAACAAAAAAATTAAATATCTAGGAATAAACTAACCTAAAGAGACAAAAGAACTGTACATATAAAATTATAAGACACTGATGAAAGAAATCAAAGATGACATAAAGAGATGGAGAGATATTCCATGTTCCTGGGTAGGAAGAGTCAATATTGTGAAAATGATTATACTACCAAATGCAATCTACTGATTCAATGCGATCCCTATCAAATTACCAATGGTATTTTTCACAGAACTAGAACAAAAATTTTACAGTTCATATGAAAACACAAAAGACTCCAAATAGCCAAAGCAGTCTTGAAAAAGAAGAATGGAGCTGGAGGAATCAACCTTCCTACTTCAGATTACACTACAAAGCTACAGTCATCAAGACAGTATGGTACTGGCACAAAAACAGAAATATAGATCAGTAGAGCAAGATAGAAACCCCTATAAATAAACCCATGCACCTATGGGTACTTTATTTTTGACAAAGGAGGCAAGAATATACAATGGGGCAAAGACAGCCTCTTCAATAAGTGGTGCTGGGAAAACTGGACAGCTACATGTAAAAGAATGAAATTAGAACACTTCATAACACCACACACAAAGATAAATTCAAAATGGGTTAAAGACCTAAATGTAAGACCAGAAACTATAAACTCTTAAAGGAAAACATAGGCAGAATACTCAGTGACATAAATCAAAGCAAGATCCTCTATGACCCACCTCCTAGAGTAATGGAAATAAAAACAAAAGTAAACAAGTGGGACTTGATTAAACTTAAAAGCTTTTGCACAGCAAAGGAAACTATAAGCAAGGTGAAAAGACAACCCTCAGAATGAGAGAAAATAATAGAAAATGAAACAACTGACAAAGGAATAATTTCCAAAATATACAAGCAGCTCATACAAATCAATGCCAGAAAAACAAAAAACCCAATCAAAAAATGGGAAAAAGACCTAAACAGACATTTCTCCAAAGAAGACATGCAGATGGCTAACACAGGAAAATATGCTCAACATCGCTCATTATTAGAGAAATGCAACTCAAAACCACAATGAGATATCACCCCACATGGGTAAGAATGGCCATCCTCAAAAAGTCTGCAAACAATAAATGCTGGAGAGGGTGTGGAGAAAAGGGGAAGCTCATGCACTGTTGGTGGGAATGTAAATTGATACAGTCACTATGGAAGAGAGTATGGAGATTCCTTAAAAAACTGGCAATAAAACCACCATACGACCCAGCAATCCCACTCCTAGGCATATACCCTGAGGCAACCAGGGTTGAAAAAACACATGTATCCCATTGTTCATTGCAGCACTATTTACAATAGCTAAAACATGGAAGCAACCTAGATGCCCATCAACAGATGAATAGATAAAGAAGTTGTGGTACATACACACAATGGAGTATTACTCAGCCATAAAAAGGAACGCATTTGAGTCAGTTCTGATGAGATGGATGAAACTAGAACCTATTATACAGAGTGAAGTTAGTCATAAAGAGAAAGATAAATATTGCATTCTAATGCACATATACAGAATCTAGAAAAATGGTTCTGAAGAATTTATTTACAGGGTAGCAATGGAGAAACAGACATAGAGAATAGACTTATGGACATGAGGAGAGGGGAGGAGAGGGTGAGATGTATGGAAAGAGTAACATGGAAACTTACATTACCATATGTAAAATAGATAGCCAACAGGAATTTGCTGAATGACTCAGGAAACTCAAACAGAGGCTCTGTATCAACCTAGAGGGGTGGGGATGGGGAGGGAGATGGGAAGGAGGTTCAGAGGGAGGGGGTATATGCATACCTATGGCTGATTCATGTTGGGGTTTGACAGAAAACAACAAAATTCTGTAAAGCAATTATCCTTCAATTTAAAAAAAAATTTTTTAAGAATAAAAAAAAATTAATGGTATAACCCAATACACTATCTATTCTAGGGGCTTCTGAATTATAACCAGGGACAAATATAGCAAATATTTTTAATTGCTTCCTAATTTTGTTCCTTTATGGAGAAGCTAGCTTTTCCTCCTGATCCCTTTTATCACAGAGGCTAAATAAGTCACAAGGCTAGGAAAGAGGAGACAATGAGAGGCAACATTCCAGCTTGTCAGGGAGGAGAGGCACTAAAATATCTATTCTTCCTAGATCAAGGAGTAGATGGAATATAGAGGGAAATGGAGGTAAATCAAGAAGGTTAAGCTCCAGATAATTTTTCTTCTTCCACCAGCTACCCTAGAAACATCCAGAACACTGGAGCTGTTGGCCCATGTTACTCAGGCATCGTGTTGGGGAGGCCATAGTCCAGAGATGAACCTTAGCCTTCGGCTATGCATAAAACATGTTACAGTGCAGGAAAAAGTGGGGGCCTTGGCTGGGGTTATCAGTAGGTTACTGACAACCTTAAATTATTATACCAGGCTGAATGACTATTGAGTTGGCCATGAGAAAGTACTAATACACCACACTTTTTTACCTACAAAACAGTAATTTTATATGATTTTACCTGAAAAAACGAAATGGGGCCACTTAAACTAATTTTCTTTTCTTTTTCTGTACTTGAATATAGTGAGATTAAATGATTGACCTGGCTCCTTTGGTCCACTTCTCCCAACCTACTTTCCTTTCTTTTTCCCCTGCTCCATAGACTGGAAAGCTGACCTGTATGGGCTTGATCAACAGGCTCCTGGCCCCTGGCTTCCCATTGGAAACACTGAGAGGAGACAAGAGGAGAATGAGGTGACAGTACTTACTCCCATCCCTCTTTCTGCAATGTCACTTAGCTATGTCCCTCCACTCCAGGTCACTGATCATCTCAATGTCACATTCTGGACAAACCTCTCCCTCCCAGTCCCTTCAGGCTTGGTGTCAGCTCTTCCTCCACTCTTATTAACCTTAGATTACTGCACTACCCCCTTGTAATTCTCTTGTATTCTTCCCAACTTTGTAAATTATCCTAATTTCAGTGTAATTTCTTGCTGAAACCTAAACTGATATTAAAGAAACTAAAATACTTCAAGAATGGTTCTGGATCATGCACTGAGCCAGGCAGTTTACACGTACCATCTCATTCCATCTTCACAACAGCCCAGAGAGGGGCAGTAGTTATTATCCCCATTTCACATATGAACAAACTGACGCTCAAAGAGTTTAAGCCACTTACCCAAGGATACAGAACTAGTGAATGAAGCAGACTGGTTCTAAAGTCCATGCCCCTGCTCCTAGTACAGAATAAACTGTTGAGGCAGAGGTTGAAAATAATGGTGATCTTTGAACCGAGTCTCAAAGACGGAATTTTCCTGGGTAGGCAATGGTAGAAAAAGAGGAGCATTCTAATAGGAAGAAGCAATGTGTACAAAGTCATGAGAAAGTACCCTGAGTCATAAACCAAGGGGAAAAAGGAAAAAAACCTGTGCCTTGGAGTCCTCCAAGAGTCCTCACAGTCATCTGTGTCTTTATCAAATAGTCAAATCTGAAAACAATCAGCCAATGCCCAGGGTATGTTACAATGTAGTATAACTAGGCTTTGGGGTATGTTTGGCAGTGTGGTGAAATGAACCTGAGCTGGATCAGATAGGGAAGGTAAGGACAGTGGACATGATCAGGGGATCAGTCATGGTTGTGGTTGCAAGCAACAGAAACCAGCTCAGCTCACACAACAGAAAAAGAATGCATTAGAAGGATATGAGGTAGCTCTAAGAAGAGGAAAAGTAAAGAGCCACCACAGAATGTCAGCCCCATCTGACAGATAAGGGAGTTACCAACAAAATCCCTGAGACCTCAAAAAATATACAATAAATATTCATTGAGTAAATGAATGAATAAATCAGGGGAGACAGGAACAAATACCACTGAGAGTTAGGATCCACACATGAAAGAGCACCAGCATTATTAGGTTTTGGTCTGTGTTTTCAAGATTCAGTTTCTCATGAGAGATTGGTCTTACATCACACCACATGTCCCCTTTTGGGCTAAAAGAGCTGGTGCCTTAACTGACAGTCCACAAGAGATATATATATGACAGGAGAGAGATAATTCTCTAAGGCAAAATAAGCCACCTATCACCAAAAGAACGGAGACTGGATTCTGGGTTACAACTGCAAAGACAGTCCTTTTAGCCAGCCCAACTGCAACCAGTTTGTTGAGTGGTCTCAACAGTCTAGCACTACTCATAGGAAAGAGATTAATTTCTTTCATTATAACACCCCTGATTTTGTTGTGCCCCCTTTCCCACCAAGTTGTACATCCCTTGGTGACACCTGGGACAGATTCTATAACTTCCCAGTCACTCTCAGTTATTAGAACAACTTCTCAGTATTCAGAACAGTCTAGTCTCAAACTTACACCAATTAGATTAAATTCAAAAAATGTTACATATGGTACCCACTGTGATGAATGGAATCTGAGATGGCTAAATCATGATTATTACCTCAGGGTAACTCAGGGTAACACTGAGGAAGACAGACAAGGAAACTGAGAAAAACTCAGCTGCAGAAGCCATGTTCAAAATGCAGAGCTTGGGTAAACGATGGGATAATTAGCTCCTCAGAAGGGGGACAGTGAGTAAGAAGGGAATGAGCTGAATGAATGGAGCTTCAGCCAGGCATTTACAGAGAGAAGGACATCTCAGGTAGAGTTGGTCATGAGAATAAAATTTCTCTGAGCATTAAGTTCCAATAACTCTTTACATGAATCCTCAAAATAGCTTAGGAAAACAGAAGGAGCGATGTCTCAAAAGCCATTTTGAGAGGGGACAGAGAGAGTCCTCAGTGATTATTCCTTTCATAAACTCCCTCAAGAACCTGGAGAAGTGAAACTCAAAGAAGGTACTTCTACAGGGAAATAGGCGAAAGGAATTTAAGAGCTTTGTTGTCAGGCAACCTCACTGGATTCAGGAGAAGACATGGGAGGCTTCTCTCTCTGTCTCCTTCCCTCCCTCCCTCTCTATTTCACATTAGTCACTCATTTTAATTTTGCTTTCAGGAAATGCAGAACCACAATTGAGGTAGAAGAAGTAAATAAAAGTGCTCTCTGGTAAGTGTTCAAGATTGTTTCAAAATATAATAAGCATAGGGCCCACATGACTCCATAGCTAACTCAAGAGTGGAGATACTTACTTCTGTTATTTTTCAAATCCATTTCCAATTATCTGGAGGCCAAGATGCTCAAGGTAATCAGAAAGAATGTATACCTGATGTGTCACCTAGTTAAGTGCTTAAACAGCTTAAAAATTTCTTTCCTGTCTGACCAGTGGATCACAGCTAAGATTGTTGATGAGATAGAAGCAAATTTCTAGATTATATATTTCCTTGGTAACAACTCACATTAATTAACATTTATCGGCAATTCTTACATCATCTGTGGATATAAAAACTAAGAACTTTATTGGCCCTAAAGACTAATAGTGTCTTATTTAGTTTTATGTGACAATAAAGATGATAAGAATAATTTTTCTGAATTAGAATCACCATTTATCACATGCTCTTTAATGGGGTGCTTATGTGCATTTGAGCTGTTTACTATCTGTCTTCTCCCATGAGAATGAGGTCTCATGGGCAGAGGTCTCATCTCTCACTTCATCTCCTGCACTAAGAACAGTACCTGATCTGTGGTAGAAGCTCAGTTGTGGTTGCGGCTCGGTTGCTAAGTGGTGTCCGACTCTGCAACCTCATAGATTGTAGCACGCCAGGATCCCGAATCCTTCACTATCTCCCAGAGTCTGCCCAAATTCATGTCTACTGAGTCACTGATGCTACATAACCATCTCATTCTCCCATCCCCTTCTCCTCTTGCCTTCAATCTTTCCCAGCACCAGGGTCTTATATTTAGGCAAAAGAACAACGATAGCAGAGATATCAGTTGGGCTATACCAAGGGAATATGTCTTGCAAAGATAGGCTCGATAAACGACAGAAATGGTATGGACCTAATAGAAGCAGAAGATATTAAGAAGAGGTGGCAAGAAGACACAGAAGAACTGTACAAAAAAGATCTTCACGACCCAGATAATCACGATGGGGTGATCACTCACCTAAAGTCAGACATCCTGGAATGTGAAGTCAAGTGGGCCTTAGAGAGCGTCACTATGAACAAAGCTTGTCAAGGTGGTGGAATTCCAGTTGAGCTATTTCAAATCCTGAAAGATGATGCTGTGAAAGTGCTGCACTCAATATGCCAGCAAATTGGGAAAACTCAGCAGTGGCCACAGGACTGGAAAAGGTCAGTTTTCATTCCAATCCCTAAGAAAGGCAATGCCAAAGAATGCTCAAACTACTGCACAATTGCACTCATCTCACACACTAGTAAAGTAATGCTCAAAATTCTCCAAGCCAGGCTTCAGCAATATGTGAACCGTGAACTTCCAGATGTGCAAGCTGGTTTTAGAAAGGACAGAGGAACCACAGATCAAATTGCCAACATCTGCTGGATCATCGAAAAAATCAAGAGAGTTCCAGAAAAACATCTATTTCTGCTTTGTTGACTATGCCAAAGCCTTTGACTGTGTGGGTCACAATAAACTGTGGAAAATTCTGAAAGAGATGGGCATACCAGACCACCTGACCTGCCTCTTGAGAAATCTGTATGCAGGTCAGGAAGCAACAGTTAGAACTGGACATGGAACAACAGACTGGTTCCAAATAGGAAAAGGATGGGTCAAGGCTGTATATTGTCACCCTGCTTATTTAACTAATATACAGAGTACATCATGAGAAATGCTGGGCTGGAAGAAGCACAAGCTGGAATCAAGATTGTTGGGAGAAATATCAATAACCTCAGATATGCAGATGACACCATGGCAGATGACACTTATGGCAGAAAGTGAAGAGGAACTAAAAAATTTCTTGATGAAAGTGAAAGAGGAGAGTGAAAAAGTTGGCTTAAAGCTCAACATTCAGAAAACTAAGATCATGACATCTGGCCCCATCACTTCATGGCAAATAGATGGGGAAACAGTGGAAACAGTGTCAGACTTTATTTTTTTGGGCTCCAAAATCACTGCAGATGGTGACTGCAGCCATGAAATTAAAAGATGCTTACTCATTGGAAGGAAAGTTATGACCAACCTAGACAGCATATTAAAAAGCAGATATATTACTTTGCCAACAAATGTCTAGTCAAGGCTATGATTTTTCCAGTGGTCATGTATGGATGTGAGTTGAACTATAAAGAAAGCTGAGCACCAAAGAATTGATGCTTTAGAACTGTGGTGTTGGAGAAGACTCTTGAGAGTCCCTTGGACCACAAGGAGATCCAACCAGTCCATCCTAAAGGAGGTCAGTCCTGGGTGTTCATTGGAAGGGCTGAAGCTGAAACTCCAGTACTTTGGCCACCTCATGCGAAGAGTTGACTCATTGGAAAAGACCCTGATGCTGGGATGGATTGGGCGCGGGAGGAGAAGGGGACGACAGAGGATGAGATGGCTGGATGGCATCACCAACTCGACGGACATGAGTCTGAGTAAACTCCGGGAGTTGGTGATGGACAGGAAGGCCTGGTATGCTGCGAGTCATGGGGTCGCAAAGAGTCAGACACGACTGAGCAACTGAACTGAACTGAACTGAATGAAGTCAGAAACCTGATTCAATCTTACTTCCACCATTAACTATTTGTGTAAACCTGTATGAACAAGTCACCTAACATCTGGGTGCCTCAGCTTTCTCATCTTTATTATGAGATAAAATACTTCACTGGATAATTTATCATTATCTGAAATCATGATCATGAAAATGCCTGGCATAAATGTAGGAGATCAATAAACACTAGTGGAATTAAAACCTTAAGCAGTACTAAAATTATTATTACCTAGATATAGCCCAAGGATGCATAGGCTAACTTGAAAGACTAAACCTTTAGTTAATATGAAATGATTGGGACACAAACTGATTGGAACTTCAGTGTGTCTGGGAATCTGGTTAAAATGCAGATCCCTAAGCTCTACCCAAAGGTGTGGATTCATTAGGACTGGCATGGAGGCTGGATCTATGCATTTCTAACACACTCCTTGGGTCTATGGATCACATATGGACAAAAATGATACCAAGGGCAAAAGCATAATTTAATCTGAAAATTAGATTAAGAGCTTGATAGCTCTATAGTCAACTTCCACCATAAAATAAGGGCCAGGGGTTAGGAGGCAGATGGAAAGTGAGCAGGAAAGTTTCCAGCCAGCCCCCCTGCAACTGACTAGTGGTGTAGGATTCTAGCTGAATAACAGGATAATTCAAAGAATGAAGACATCTGTTCTGCTGGGGTTGTAACTGACCCCAAACATTTCCAAGTGTTTTGATGTTAGAAAAGGCCAAACTTTTGTATTTCTCTCTCCCTCTGTGCTATTTCTACCACAGACAAGCCTTAAAGCCATGTTTATTTCAAAACAAATATAATCCATATGCTTGTCTTGTTTAGACTTGAGTCAAAAATATTTGGCGTGTCAATTTACAAGCAAGAGAAACTCTTTATCACGAAAGCCACAAAGAAGAACTAACCTACCTTTGGTAAGTATATTTTAACAATAAATATTCAGAATTGAAGACAGGAGGCCTAAAATGGGGGAAATAGGAAAAAGAAGGCTGCAATTCAAAATCAGTTAAGAAGCATTTTTCTGCTGCTGCTTAATGTTTAGTTCCATTCAAAGCCAGCATTCCCAAGTGCTTTGAACTCTTAATATACTGCTCTCGTGGATCCATCCTTTTACTGAGGGCATACAGAAAGGGCACATTTTAACCAAGGGTGAAGTAGTTTTGATAGTTCATCATGATATTTGGCTTACTTTAAGCTATTTTTTTAAAGGTCAACTTTTTCATGCAAGAGATTGGCATTTAATCACAAACAAGCTACAGTGCTGTTTATGTTTATTTCTTGAGAATGAGCCAAGTGCATTAGAAAGTAGGACAGCTTTCCTGTCCTATAGGTCCAAATTTAGTCACTGCTTTTACATAGTCCTTTTTACCACCAAAGCTGACTTGCTAAAAGCTTGATAGACCAAAGACAACCAAACTATTTTTGTCACCAGGGACAGAATGGGTATCTATCCATTGCCCAGAGTGGCCCTATACCCTCCATGAGGGTAGAGGCAGAAGAGATAGCAATGAGAATCTACCAAATCCTTGACTAGAGAAAACCCAGCCCCTGGTACACTGTCCAGGCTGACTTGAGGAGGCAGGGTGATATAGTCAGAATAGAAAAGGTTTGCAGGACTGAAGTGATGGGTTGAAATCTTGACTCTGCTCTTGTCTCCAGTGAAGGTCTTAATCTCCTCAAGTCTCATCTGTAATAAGGGGTAACAATGCCTTGCAGAGTTATTCTACATGGTAAAACAGATAACATATGTAGAACTTACAGTAGTGGCATTGCAAAAGGGATATTGAGAGGAGATATACACCCAGGTGCAAGTAAAAAGGAGGAATATTATCTGTCAGTTCAGTTGCTCAGTAGCTCAGTCATGTCCGACTCTTTGAGACCCCATGGACCGCAGCACACCAGGCTTCCCTGTCCATCACCAACTCCCAGAGTTTACTCAAACTCATGTCCATTGAGTCAGTGATTCCATCCAACCATCTTATCCTCTGTCGTCCCATTTTTTCCCAGCATCAGGGTCTTTTCAAATGTCAGCTCTTCACATCAGGTGGCCAAAGTATTGGAATTTCAGCTTCAACATCAGTCCTTCCAATGAATATTCAGGACTGATTTCCCTTAGGATGGACTGGTTGGATCTCCTTGCAGTCCAAGGGACTCTGCATGTAAGTTAAATAAGCAGGGTGACAATATACAGCCTTGACCCATCCTTTTCCTATTTGGAACCAGTCTGTTGTTCCACGTCCAGTTCTAACTGTTGCTTCCTGACCTGCATACAGATTTCTCAAGAGGCAGGTCAGGTGGTCTGGTATTCCCATCTCTTTCAGAATTTTCCACAGTTTATTGTGATCCACACAGTCAAAGGCTTTGGCATAGTCAACAAAGCAGAAATAGATGTTTTTCTGGAACTCTCTTGATTTTCGATGATCCAGTAGATGTTGACAATTTGATCTCTGGTCCCTCTGCTTTTTCTAAATTCAGCTTGAACACCTGGAAGTTCACAGTTCACATATTGCTGAAGCCTGGCTTGGAGAATTTTGAGCATTACTTTACTAGTGTGTGAGATGAGTGCAATTGTGCAGTAGTTTGAGCATTCTTTGGCATTGCCTTTCTTAGGGATTGGAATGAAAACTGACCTTTTCCAGTCCTGTGGCCACTGCTGAGTTTTCCCAATTTGCTGGCATATTGAGTGCAGCACTTTCACAGCATCATCTTTCAGGATTTGAAATAGCTCAACTGGAATTCCACCACCTTCACGAGCTTTGTTCATAGTGACGCTCTCTAAGGCCCACTTGACTTCACATTCCAGGATGTCTGGCTTTAGGTGAGTGATCACCCCATCGTGATTATCTGGGTCGTGAAGATCTTTTTTGTACAGTTCTTCTGTGTCTTCTTGCCACCTCTTCTTAATATCTTCTGCTTCTATTAGGTCCATACCATTTCTGTCCTTTATTGAGCCCATCTTTGCCTGAAATGTTCCCTTGGTATCTCTAATTTTCTTGAGGAGATCTCTAGTCTTTCCCATTCTATTGTTTTCCCCTATTTCTTTGCACTGATCACTGAAGAAAGCTTTCTTATCTCTCCTTGCTATTCTTTGGAACTCCACATTCAAACGGGTGTATCTTTCTTTTTCTCCTTTGCTTTTTGCTTCTCTTCTTTTCACAGCTATTTGTAGAGAATTTAAAAACAATAATAAAAGAGGACTTGTTTTTTATTATCACAACTCACAGACAATCCTGGACAAACCAGTTTTGGCTTCTTCTCATCCAGGCAGGCAACTCCCACTGAGCTGCTCCCCAACCTTGAAACACAACTGGCTTAGTGGCTGGTGCATAGTAGAACCTCAGGAAATGCTATTCTCTGGTTGGTAGAAATAGGCCAAATCTGTGTGAAAACAGATATAACTTAAGAAAAGTGCCTCTTACAGACGTAGAAAAAGAATTTATGGTTTCCGAGGGGAAGGGATAGTTAGGGAATTTGGGAAGGTTATGTACACACTGTTATATTCAAAATGGATAACCAATAAGGACCTGTTGTATAGCACATGGAACTCTTCTTAATGTTAAATTCCAGCCTGGATAGAAGGGGAGTTTAGGGGGAAATGGGTGCATGTATATGTATGGCTGAGCCCCTTTGCTATTCGCCTGAAGCTACCACAACACTGTTAATGGGCTATACCCAGATACAAAATAAAAAGTTTAAAATTTGAGGAAAAAAAGAAAAGAACCTCCTGAGCAAAATCTTACTATAGCTCAACTGAGCCTCAGTTAAAAACAGTGAAAGATGATATATAGATGATTTTACAAAAGTGATTTCTGTAATCTAGGTGTCAACTGCCTGGGCACATTATTTCTACTTTTACCCTATACTTTATCTCCTTTAAAATAAAGACTTCTATCCACAAGCATCTGTATGCAATATAGGCTTTATGATTTCTCATGGGGGACAGATTGCTCATATCACCCACAAAGTATTTTTCTCCAAAATCTCCATTTCTCCAAAACATATCCTTCTATATCCATAGGGTCATCTCTCTCTCTGCCTTTCCCCACATAGACTTTCCAAACTCTCCAGCTACAGTACCTGGCTGTGAAT
The DNA here is from genome assembly GCF_023699985.2 of Odocoileus virginianus. Classification (NCBI taxonomy): domain Eukaryota; kingdom Metazoa; phylum Chordata; class Mammalia; order Artiodactyla; family Cervidae; genus Odocoileus; species Odocoileus virginianus. Next base: position 31,447,455 of record NC_069691.1, read on the forward strand.
CTTTCCTCTGGGTCTCCTTGAATCTCTCTCTTGTTTCAGCTAGAGCAGTTTAGATCCACCCCAGATCCTTCACACTACCTTCATATAAGAAATGACCAGCAAACATCAGATCCTTCAGTCACCATGTGTTTTAAACTGAGTTCACAGTATATAACAAAAGTAACAGTAACAAAACCTTACATTTTTCTTGTCCACAAAACTTTTTTGTGGAAATTTTTACATTCCACCTTTGTGCTCATTAACCTACAGAACTAGCCTATCCAATAAAAAGTCATGCCATTCACCTTACAATAAATCACCCAGTTGGGCCTTAATAAAATTATTTCAAAACATTCAGTAAGAAAGCCTCATAAAGGTTAAGAATCATACTGATATTTACTCAATTCTCTGCTCTTTACACTCATCTTCTAAAGAGGACCCCAAGAATAACTAAAAACTTAAGTCTAATGTGTGTGCTTAGTCACTCGGTCATGTCCGACTTTTTGTGACCCCATGGACTGCAGCCCACCAGGCTCCTCTGTCCATGGGGATTCTCCAGGCAAGAATACTGGAGTGGGTTGCCATGCCCTCCCCCAGGGGATCTTCCCAATCCAGGGATCAAACCCAGGTCTCCAACATTACAGGCGGATTCTCTACCAACTGAGCCACCAGGGAAGCCCAATAGAGCATAATTTTTATTTCATTCTTAATTATTATCAAAATATTGTTGATTTACAAAAACTTCACAAAAGCATACACATTGATGCAATGGAAGCAACATAATAATAGAGTGAAAAAAGATGAGGTAATCACTGTATAAGTCATTTGGTATAACTCTCTTATTTTAGAGTCAGGGTTCAACATGGCAATCAGTAGAAACTACTCAAGAAGGAAAGTTACTTGTTGGAAAGCTATTGAGTAGCTCAGAGAATCAACATGAAGACTCAAAAACAATGTTGAAAAAATGGTCAGGAACCAAGAAAGGTAGCCAAGTAGGACACAGCCAAAATCATCCCGCAAGAACTGTTCTGGACTCTACCACTGGACATACCAACACTGGACATCATCATTACACTCCTGGACTCTTACTTCCACTACCATATAAATAATCTCTGGCTGTCCCTGCATCTCTGTGCCAGGCCTTTAAGAGTCAAATTTCTAGGCAAGAGTACCCAACTAGATTAATCCAGGGTCACTTTCTATGGAGCCATCACTCCCCACCTTAATAGCTTATATATGCATGGATGCCAGGCAACAGTGTCAGAGTCTCCAAGGTGGGGAGTAAGAGACAGGTGCCATAGGCCCAGGGTGAGGCACAGTCAGGTTGTATCTGCATGATGCTGGTCACTGCCCACACACATCTGGTGATCTTATTCTACAGTGGCCGATGAGACCAAAAGTACTTAAAGTATAAATGAGAAAGCCTTGCTTATTTTAGGCCTTTGTTTCCCACTCTTTGATACACAAGTGTCTCACAACCAACATGTTAAGTATCTTACCTAAGCATTATGATGCTCACTACTTCCCACTCCTCTGATTTTACCAGTATGACACCATCAATGTACTGGACCTATATAATCTCTTGCTGAAGAGTGGGAATGGCCAAGGTCCCAAGGCGACCATGGGGTGGCATAAAGTCATGATGTTGGTATTATCAGAGGCAATTTAGCCAAAGTTTATTCTTGTTCCAGTTGGAAATGAAAGTTTCCTGATATTTTCTACTAATTGAATACTGGAGAGAAACGCCAATTCAATTGTTAACTCCAGTAGCCAAGACAGGATCAATTTGTTCCAGGTAAGGAAACTATATTCAGGATGCAGCTGGGAAGTCATCTCTTAATTAAGATTAAGAAAATCCATTGTTAGTCTCTAAAATCCTTCTATATGAAGCATTGGACAGATTTTAAATGAGGATGTGGACTGAGGCAATTATAGATTCAATGCAATCTCTTATCTGATTACCAGTGGCATTTTCCCAGAACTAGAAATAAAAAATTTTTAATATGTATGGAAACACAAAAGACCCTGAATAGCCAAAGCAGTGCTGAAAAGGAAAAACAGAGGTGGAGGACTCAGGCTCTCTGACTTCAGATTATACTACAAAGCTACAGTAATCAAAACAGTATGGTACTGTTTTCCACAATATGGCAAGATCACCATAAGCCCTAATGGGTTTTACTGACCCTTTGAACAATTGAAAAATACAACTCTGGACAACAGGTCCCACATCACTTATACAGGTATTAATAATAGAAAAATTGGAAAATGACTATGAGTAAAATGAAAAAAATTTAAATCATCAAGTGATGATTTTTATCATTTTATAAACATTTTTATATCAACAAAAGTTACTCTACAACATATTTTTTCTGACTTTATTTAAACTATTAAAATTTGACTAAATTCACAGGCAGAATATATTGCTTTAAAGGTCAGTGTACTAATAGCAACACCACTTAAAATGGTTGATTATTTTAACAGGCAAAGTAATACTTCTAAGAGCAGAAATAAAATTCTTCTAAGTACCTAATCAAGCAGAATTTTAATGACTTCTCAGGATCTTCTTCAAGACTGCCTTTGCACAACCTTCCCCACTCATGTTAATTCCACGCCTAATAGAGGAAATCCCATGCCAGAGAAATGTCACTAATGAATTAACCAGGAAAAAAATAAAGAATTCATGCAAACAGCTACATACTAAATTACCACACTCAATTAAATTATTAAATCTCAGCTACCTGCACAAGGTAAGGCCCAAATAAACATGTGGTGAATGATAAGTGAATGGCTGAAGAAGTCAAGAAGGAGAACAATAACCTGCTTTTGGGTGAACTTGAAAAATTCAAGGGAAAAGGAGGAAAAAAATGATACAGTTTCAATATTTCTCTATCAGACTATGAAGGAAAGTTAGCACATGGGATATTATTTATATCTCCATTTAACTTTTAAAACAGAGATTGATTTTTAATTGTAAGATACTGATCAATATCAACAGTAACGAGCCTACTAAAAATTGAAATACAAGGACAAAACATATTTATAAGGAAGCATATAGAAAGGATGATGTCTCAAAAAAAAAAAAATGATGATGTCTCTTGTTGAATGCATCCTTGGAAACATATGCTCTGTTGGACAAATAACGACAATTTTTCATGCTATCTCAAGCAATAATGAATTGAGTGGGTGCTACTTTACACAGATGTGCATAAACTAGGGATATAGGATTCACCAAATAATATAAACCTTATATTGGAAGTGGTCTTAAAACTTAATTATTCCAGTGTCCCAATTAAAGGATCCACTTAATACAATTCCTAGTAGATGGTGCTCTGGCAGACCAAGAAAAGTATATGCCAGGATTATCAGGGTGGAAAGACAATCTTGAGACAATATAAGTGGAATTTATTTCCTATTTTCCTTGGAGAAATCATTAGAGAACAGTTACGGGAATGATATTCACAGAGAAAGATTTTTAAATAAAATTGGAACACCATTCAGCCAACCTTGAGAAAAGAAAATGACAATGAACTTCAAGATGCTTTGTTTTTCCCTCTCTGATCAGTTTTCTAAATATCCATGGAAGTCCACAGAAGGAAAGACTTTCATGATAAGCCTTTTTGTTCTATTTAAACTATGAAGCAGAAAAACATCCTAAAAGGGAAAAGGTGAAATGTTACAATGGGCTCCTGGGGGAAGATGGCTAAATTCACTCAATCTCTGGAGATGTTTGAAAATTGGACTGCCTTAAGTATATAGCCTTAGGGCAAGAATGGCTGGCTGACCTCTCCAAGACTGCAGTTGCTCGCTATCAAACACACACCATCAGTGCCCTCATGGCCTCTTTCTTGTGCTGAAGGAAGAATTCAGGAAGTTCAGTGACTCTTGAGGTCAAATTTAAAGAGTCCATGAATTCTACAGCTTTGCCAAAACCTCAGAGTTTACTGATGGTTTTTAAGGATGAGTGAGCAACTTTATGAAAGACAGAGGGGAAAAAAAAGTGCTTCCATGAAGGTTCAAGTTCTTTTTGAGACATTTCAGTAAACTTTTGAATTCCTTTCCTGTTATGTCTGGGATTTGATTTTAGCTTGTTACCCTGCTACCATTTTCATGGATGCTAGCAGAAGACATGAGATGTCTGGTTACAGATGTGGGACTCATGACACAGTAAGCACTGTGAGCATTAGTATGTTTCTATCAGCTCCGCTTGGCCTTCAAGTAGAGGCTACGTGTAGGTCCAGACAGATGCCCACACACAGTGGGTGGGAGGCACTCCTCTACGAGAGAGAAACACAAAGCTCTGGGAGCTCACCGTGTCATAGGAAGCATAACCAAGTCTGTGTTGTCCCAAAGGGAGACTTGACTTCATGCCTCAAGCTTGCTCACTCCTTGAGTGAGCACCATCCTGAGCAACGGTCTGGGTGTAAAGTGATGTTGCCTTGTGTTCTTGGCATGCCCATCAAGATGCGTAGGGGTATAGGATGCCTACAAAAGTCTGTCTCTCCCATTATTTCCTCCTATTATTCCATTCTCTTACCCAATCATTCTTTGACTCCTGAAACTGTAGGAAAAAGGAAACTCTGTTGGATAGACTCAGATGCCTCCCAGCCTATCTTGCCACATCTTTGAGGTCTGTGGCCTGAGAAGAGTCCCACAGCCTCAGAGATTTTTATATGATTTCAGATTCTGAGAAATAAGTGTCCTCGTTCACAGGATCTCTGCTATGGTCACCCAGGAGGAAAGGTGTCTGTCCTTCCTTCTTCTTAAATACTAGCTGCCCACAGATTTAACCTGTTCTCCTCTTGCTTCCAATTTTCATCTCTCTCCTAATAGCACTAGAAACATCTTACACCTCCATATACAGCTTCTCCAAGAGACGGATTTTCTCAGACTGTCACTCATCAGCAAGGTACTGTCTATAGGCATACCTGAGAAAGATGAATTTGAGCAAGCAAAATATTGAATTACTAAAGCATTATGGTTGCACTTCAGAATCAGTAGTGATTCAACACACCCCATTTTCTGCAAGGTTTACCTCTATATAACTACTCACAACAGCCATGACCAATGATGTTTACATCTTGGGTCAAAGAAGATTCCACCTGCCAGTCATCTTGCCACCCTCTTTATCCTCATCCAGAAAGGCATAATGAAAGCAAGTCAAAGAGATGTCATTGTAGAGAAAATTTTGAATTCATTTTTATCTATTTTGTCAGAAAGTAAACTACTTGCAAGCTGGATCACTTTATCTACTAAGGATGTTACAATTAAATGGCTGGTGTCCAGCTCACAGATGACCACAGACAGCACATCAGTAAACAATGACCTGCAAGTAAGAACCTTTGAAACCTTAAGAGTGCATCCAATGTGAATTTTCATAAAAACATTTCTGGACTGGATCAGTTTTGGTTTCAGCATTTTTAGGTTAATTTGGGGAAAGTACCAAGAAACTGTACATGAAATTGTTCAAGTTCTAGGGGGACTTCGAGTATTGCTATGAGAAGGGTTTAGTTCCATTAGTCTCTCCATCTCTCCATCTCTCTCTCTCTCATACACACACACACGTGACACTGTCTTGTATAACTCTTACACTTGAAAGAGAGACCTTTATCACATTTGCTTGGTTTCTGCACCAACCAGATACTTGTGAGTTACTACTTCTCCTAGCTACTAGCTCTTCTCCTAGCTCCACATTGAGAAGTTCCCAGGTTTAGGCACTCAGCTGCCAAAGAGGCAGTCTCTGTGCCCTTGGGCACAAGGTACAAAGACCGATAGGCTGTCCCTGTTTCTCCCTCTCTGTCCACATCTAGTGATCTCTGATCTCTCTTTTTTAATACTCCCAAACCACACTCATTATTTACAGATCATGGAGAGGTAGGAGGGAGAATTAGTAGCATTTCCATGAGAAGAATATTGCACAATAGCAGCTCCAGAGGTTTATGCTGCCATTTAACAGGCTCTCACCAAACACGGGCTCTAGGTGTTCTGCCAGCTTGAATTTCTTTAATTTTCACAACAATCCTTGGAATCTTTCCTGATAGATGAAGAATCAGATGCTGCAACAGTGTAAATGCTTTGCTCGTGGACCTGGGCCCCAAAGCCCATGTTCTGGCCATGGACTATGCTATAAAACGTTCTAAGAGGCATTTCCTAGAATTTGAACTCTTACCTCAAGGAAGCATCGTTTATTTGTTCTTTCTGCTAAGTGAGCTTAAATTACACAGAAATAAAGTTTGGGTAGACAATTTAATAATGATCTACTAAAACAGGGGGCTGGAAAAAGGGTGAACATTGCATCCTTAAGAGCATCAGTAAGGACAACAGCAACTGGCCATCTTGAATTGTTTAGGGAAAACAGAGGAAATCTTTTTTCTTTCAAGGTTGACTATTCCAGAGGGAAAAACTGAATCAAGGGAAAACTAATCACTAAGATTTAATGTAGTACTTTTCCTGTGCCAGACCTTACTGAAGTGCTTTATATTAGGTAATAAAACTAAAATCAGAAAAAGTGGAGCCCAAGTTTTTCCTTGGAAAAATAAATACTGTCCTCAAACTATTTTTAAATTACAAGCAGTAAAATTTTTTCACAATTGCCATCAAAATAATACTTCAGCTCCATGAAGTTTAGAAGTCAGCAGTTTCAAACCTGAGAGGCCTGGAGAAGAAAGGGTAACAGGGAGAGAGAAGAAAAGGGGGGTAGCAGTGGAGGCAGGGGGGAAAATGTAGGAAAAAAGGAGAAATGCATTTAAAGGGGGGGGGGGGCAGGAGATTAGACAAGGAAGAATCAAAAGTAGAGAAAAGGAGAAACAAAAACTGAGAGGCAGATAAAAATAGAAGAACATAAGGGAAAGGTAACCCTAGGAGGATTATTTTTACATCATACTCCTATTGTTAGGCCAAACTATCCAAAAATTCTTTCCTTTTATGATGCCTAGTGAACTGTTCCACCGTCACTCACAGATCTGCAGTCTCCTACTACTTTCAGTCTAGGCTCCAAGGGATGTAACTAATGTTGCAGGTAGCCGGCTACTATCATTTTCACACTGAACAAAACTGAAATGAAAATGAAACTGACAGTCAAGTCTGAAGCAACTTCAATGCTTATCCCTCCAAACAAGCTGGACGATTTGGTTTACAGTTCAGTTCAAGGCCCAAAAACAAAACCTATCTAGAAGTGACACAGTCTCAACTGAAAAAAAAAAAAAAGGATATCCTTGGGTGGATTCTAGATTTCCTCCCTTTCTGGAATAATCTTTTGCTACCACTGTTCCTCAAGCTAGTCATCAACTATTTAGCTTCCTTCTGGTCAAATACGTTCTGTTGGCCAGTCTCATCATCTCCTTAAAGGCATTTTCTGAGTTGTTTACTACATCAGAAAAATCTTGCCTCTCCATTCATCACTACTTCCCTCCGTAGGTCAGTGGATTGAAGAATAGTAGCACATTTTTCAAGTGAAACTGAAAATGTTCCAAGTTTCCTAAGTCTCCATAGGCAACTTCACAGATCTGTGTAACACAAGATGGAATTCCGAAGCTAGAGTGAAGCTGTTTGGGAAAAGTTAGAAAGTCACCAGACGTTGATGTGACAAAGAATCTAAAATGCTTTCTTCTAAATGTGCATGTGATTAGATCTTGGGAAACTACTCTATCATTATTGGAATGGGGTTTTTTTTTTCCCACAAAGTTGCATTTTTTCCTACTCGAAGTCTCTTGACTAAATGAGTTTCACATGTGTAATCAAAGCATTGTGTGTGTCACTGTACTTGGAGTTAATTGGAGCAATTTTTGTTAAATTTACCCACATAGTAAAATACTCTTTGAAAACAGTTTCATGAAAGAGACACTTTAAAGTTATTATTTTAAATGTAACCATGTACCTTTATTTTAGCTTAGGTATTTTTTTCTCTTGGACCAAATGGGTACTCTTAGACTCAATGGGTTTTTTTGTTTTTTTTTTTTCCAATGGGTCTTTACATCAGTGTAAGAGTTACATTTTGGTTCTTAAACAATGATTAGAAGGTGATGTATTACAGCACAGTGAAATTTTTAAACTTCAAAATCTCCTGCAAATAAAAGAATTCTTAAAAACATGGTTAATAGTAATTATCCTCCAATGAATAAAAATAAATGGAAAAAAAAAGAATTAAAAAAAAAAACATGGTTAATAGTGAAAAACTGGAAATAACTTCAACAATATGCATTCATTCAATCAGTCAACAAATCTCTATTGAGGATCTACCTTATGTTAGCCTTGCCACAGTTCTTGCAACCATCCGCATCTTGTGATGCCCACATCCTGGAGAAACAGGAAATTTGTTATGTAAATTATGGTGCAGTCAAAGAACTAGATTATTGTATGGTCCTATAAATCATGTGGTACAAGTATATTTAGAACTAAAAGGATGCTCACAATAAATAAAAAGTTTACAAAGAAGATTACAGTATGGTGACTGTTATTCAATGAATGTAGTATTATAAAGCTAACAATTCAGATTTTACTATATGTAGGTGGGCACTGTTCTAAGTACTTCATATAAATTATTTCATCTTATCCTCTTTACAATTCTGTGCAGAGTTTTTTAAAGATAAAGGAATAGGGATTGAGGCACAAAAAGACTAATTAGCTTGCCTATAGTCACACAGCTTGTTAGTGAGGAGCTGGGGTTTTCGCCCAGTGCGTTTGGCTCTGGATATATGCACTTTCGTCAACATGCTCTGTCGACTTATATACATGTTTGGGCTCACATTGTGTGGGTTCAAATCCAGGCTAAGCTACTTGTCAGTCACGTGACCCTGAGTAAGTTGTTTAACCTCCCTAAACCTCAGTGTCTCCCATTCTGAAATGGAGAAAATAGGAGTTGCCTTCTCACTGTGTGAGCATGTGGATGGTGTGAGAACTGCCACATGCAGTGCTTAGCACAGTGCCTGGCACACAGTGAGGACTCAATAAAAACTCAGTAAGTGTTTTTCTTCACCATCTTCTTCAAATTCTGGAAGAAGATATGCCCAAATATTAACAGTGGCAACTTCTGAGAAGGGTAACTACAGAACATTTTCCTTTTATTCCTTTTATTTAACAATATTTTCTACTTTTTTCTAATATATATGTACTGTGTGATTGACAGACTATTGGCTCTAAAGTAAAATTTGTATTTCTCAATTGTAGCATGCTACAAGTATAATTTCTATAAAGAGAGGCCTAACAATGCTAAACTTTTATCAAGCACATTTTATATATAAGGCATCACTGGGGGTAAAAATAAAGAAAAATGAATAAGACCCCAAGGGTACTCTGACTGAACTTGCAGCAGAATAGGCCAAAAAAATAAGAGAACGGTCAGGACAACAGGCAATTATTTTAAGAAAGACACATAACAGCACTATACAAGCCCAGCGGAGGCTGGGAACTTGCCCAAGAAGCAAGAGAATGCTCCACTGAAGGGAACAGCAGTCTGAGTCCCCAGGGCTCAGGAAACGTGTCCTCTAACTTCTCAGAGGAAAAAAAAATAATAAATTATATGTACAGTATGATAGAAATGTCAGAAGCAATGAAATCACCTGCATAAATTGTTAAGCCATGTCAAGCTTCTGTTTATCTGGGATGTCAGACTTATCATATTTAAGAACTCCATGTGGCCCTCCTCTCTATCAATCAACTCACTTAGTATCAGGCTTACATATGAGCCTTTAGCTGAGGTCCTAAAAATGTATAGAGACTTTCCAAGAGGATAAGTGGGGCTGGGACTGGAGGGGACTTTTCTGGACAAACTGATTGAAGATGGGAGCAATGACATGGAGCTATTAGAAAAAAGATTCGGGGGAAAAGAAGTCTGACTCACAGGAGGCGTCCATGCATGAGCAGGGCTGGTGGAAATGAAATAATAGGTCTTATTTAAATTCTCAGAAAACCACTAGTGAGAGAAGGTAGGATTTGGAAAGAGAGAAGAGTCCTGTGTTGAATTTTGCACCAATGAGCTGATAAAACACAGATTATGTATTTCATTTTCATGCCCTAAGAGACAGGATTAATCAGAAACTCATCAGAAACTCGTCTGATCAGAAAGAGTTGGAGTGCCTGAGCTAAGTTCAAGGATAAAGATTGATTACCAGTGGAGTTATCAATTTTGGATGTTACTTAGATGCTGCTGCTTATATACCATTATGCTTCCAATTGTTGAAGAGAGAATATTTTTTAAATAAAACTTTCATACTTTAACAAATTAAACATAAAACTCCAAAGTTGTCAACTGAGTAAAGAATCTCAACACAAAGGGACAAGATTTGGAATCACATTAAAGACCTGATAACAAATCACTAAGATAAATGGGAGCACCGCCAAAAATAAAATTCATACAAGTCATAAGCAGGTAATTTATGCACACACACAAAGTACAAATGGGTAATAAACATAAAAAGATTGCTACTCTCCTTAGTAATAGAAGCAATGCATATTAAAGCAACAATGAAGTATCCTTGCTTTCTATCAAACTAAAAAATGCCTTAAGAACTAAAACAGCCAATTGTAGTGTTGAGAAACATTACAGAACAGTTTGATAATATGTATCAAAAATATAAATACACTTTAAACAAACAGGTGGTTGCCAGAGGGAAGGGAGGTGAGGGTAGAAAAGAAAGGTGAGGGAGATTAGGAATTACAAACTTCCAGTTATAAAATATAAATGAGTTATGGGTATGTACAGTGTGGGGAATATAGTATCTTTCTATGGTGATGCATTGTAATCAGAATTATGACAGTGACCATTTTGAAATTTGATCATTAGAAATATCAGTTCACTATATTATATAACAGGAACTAACACAAGGTTGCAGGTCAACTTTATTTCAAAAACAAATTATAGAGGGCTTCCCTGGTGGTTCAGTGGTAAAGAATCTGCCTGCCAGTGCAGGAGACATGGGTTTGCTCCCTGATCCAGGGAAATCCCACATGCCTCAGAGCAACTAAGCTCATGTACCACAGCTATTGAGCCTGTGCTCTAGACCCCAGGAACTGCAACTACTGAAGCCCCCACGCCCTAGAGCCCATGGTCCGCAACAAGACAAGCCATCAAATGAGAAGCCCACACACCACAAGGAGAGAAAAGCCTGTGCAGTAATGAAAACCCAGCACAGTCTAAATAAATAATAAGATTATTTTTAAAAAAAAACTATAGAAATAGAGATCAGATTTGTGGTTACCAGAAAGTGAGGGGTTGAGAGAGGAAAAATTGGATGAAGGCAATCAAAAGGCACAAATTTCCAGTTATAAGATAAATACGTACCAGGAATGTAATGTATAACATGATAAACATAATTAACACTGCTTTCATATATGTTATATATGAAAATTAAGATCAAATTCTAAGGGTTCTCATCGTAAGAAAACATTTTTTTATATTTCTTTAATTTTGTATGTATGAGATGACAAATGATCATTAAATTTCACTGTGATAATCATTTCATGATTGAAGTATGCAAGTCAAATCATTATGCTGTGCACCTTAAACGTACAATCTTGTAGGTCAACTGTATCTCAATAAAATTGAAAGGGAAAAAAGAGAGAAAATATACATGCATATACTTTCACCCAACATTTGCACTTCTAGAAATGTATTATAAGGAAATAGATAGAATATACACCAAAATTTATGACAGAGATAGTCACTATAAAATTATTCAAAAAAAGAAAACAATCTAAAGGGCTCACAATCAATAATTATTTAAATAAACTATATGATTTTCAACTTATTTTAAAATAATTTTAGACTTACTAAAAGGTGTTTGGCAGTGCAAAGAGGTCTTTATTATAACTTTGGAACAAATTCAAACTGAATTCATAAAACCTGGTGGGTGCTTTCTAAGTAGCTAGAGGAATTTGTCGACCAATTGTGGAAGTCTTTTGTCAGGAGAATGTGGACTAGGTACACTTCTCAAAAGTCATGTTGACTTTGACCAAGCTAATGTAGAACTGTGAGCTCCCATATTGCTGATAGCTTGATTACAGATTGCAATACTAATTCTCCATTCCCTGTGGATGTTACTATCTGCAGAGGAAAGTCAGAGAAACATAAAAGATCGAAATAACATTTAGATAGAAGAAATTTTGAAAAGTACAAACCAGTGACAGTCAATTCTCAGGAAAATTCTATAACTGATTGCTAAACGCCTACACAGAGTGGGCACTTGGTGTTTGCTGAGTTGATAAATAAATGATGCTATATTTTAATTTTCTTTGGAGAGTCTGGTAAACTTTTCAGGTTAGCTTTAAGAGAAATAGTCCTAAAGATAAGTGTGAACAAACCATCTGATTTCCCTTAGCAGAGGAGAAACAAATAGATTTTTCCTCTCAAGGTCCCAGATGAGAGCAAACCATATTTCACGGGGTCAGGCAAGGGGAGGAATCCATCTGTTGGTGTTTATAAAACAAACACTTGGGATTCCATTAGATTATCAGTTCGCAGTGACTATCCACTGCACTCGTCTTCCCAGTCCCCAAACCTGAGTTGTGTTGACCCAGCTCACTTTCCCCAATGTCCCTGGAAGCCAATTTCCCAGGATAACAAAATTTAGCATGATTTGAATGACATAAAAAAAAAAAGAGAGCTGACTAGTGAGAAAGGAGGCACACGATATGATCAGCTTGGGTCTCACAAAACCCCTAAGAAATATCCGGCTCTTACATAGAAAACCAGTTGAGTGAGTTTTTCCTCATTTGCAGATGCTTTTCTGGATTGAAATTAAGTATATGTTCACATTCTAAAATGCTACCAACTCTGTACTAGACGCCAGAAATCTGATTTTTTAACTGCCATCCTGGTGTTTAAAAAAATTTGAGGAGTTGAGCTTTGAAAAAAAAATAGAAAGAGTTCAGGTCTTTAAATTAAAGGAAACAGCTAATCTTCCCAGATGTTTAAGTTAGAACATAAATTACAGGTAACTCCCACCATAAACACAGCTGCTCTATCTCGCCTCGTGACATTAAAGACAAACAGGCTTCTGTCAGGATCTCAGGAAGAGCCGCAGAGATCTCCCATTGTGGGGAGCAAATGAAAACAGTCCTGTTGGCATCCCCCGAAATGCAGTGCGTTTAAACACACTCCTCCCTCCCATCCACTCGCTCTGGCTTGGAGATAAGTAGGGACATTTCCTTAAAAGAGTTTCAACATGAAAGGCAAAGCTTTCCAGCTGGAATGGGAGCCTGTGTGTCAATGACAAACACATGCGCTGTATGTCAACAACACAACAGCCTGAAACATTACAGGAAGAGCCTCAAATGACTCTGTTCACTGTAGGCCTGACTGGCCGTGCTGTTGAGACGTAATTATAAGGGGCCCACAGGCACAGCTCCAGAGCTGGCCCCATTAGGAGGAGACACTGCGTGGAGCTAGGATAAAGAGGCAACAGACAAAGTAGCTCATTTTTTAATAATTCAGATAATCTCAGCATCACTGAGATGGTCTCCAAGCATCTAAGGGCAATTAAAATTAAAATAAAGAGAAAGTATTTTTTATTTATTTTTTTAATAAAACTCTAGCTTGGATATCTTCTAGGCAAAAGGAAGATATAGAAGGAGAGAAGGGGAGAGTAAAGAGAAAGAGAGAGAGGAAAATAAGAGTAGATCCTCATCCTATCAAATCTTGGGTTCAGTTCAGTTCAGTTCAGTCGCTCAGTCATGTCCAACTCTTTCTGACAACATGAACCACAGCACACCAGGCCACCCTGTCCATCATCAACTCCTGGAGTTTATCCAAACTCGTGTCCATTGAGTCGGTGATGCCATCCAACCATCTCATCCTCTGTCATCCCCTTCTCCTCCTGCCCTCAATCTTTCCCAGCATCAGGGTCTTTTCAAATGAGTCAGCTCTTCACATCAGGTGGCCGAAGTATTGGAGTTTCAGCTTCAACATCAGTCCTTCCAATGAACACTCAGGACTAATCTCCTTTAGGATGGACTGGTTGGATCTCCTTGCAGTCCAAAGGACACTCAAGAGTCTTCTCCAACACCACAGTTCAAAAGCATCAGTTCTTCTGTGCTCAGCCCTCTTTATAGTCCAACTCTCACATCCATACATGACCACTGGAAAAACCATAGTCTTAACTGGATGGACCTTTGTTGACAAAGTAATGTCTCTGCTTTTTAATATGCTATCTAGGTTGGTCATAACTTTCCTTCCAAGGAGTAAGCATCTTTTCATTTCATGGCTGCAGTCACCATCTGTAGTGATTTTGGAGCCCAGAAAAATAAAGTCAGCCACTGTTTCCACTGTTCCCCCATCTATTTGCCATGAAGTGATGGGGCCAGATGACATGATCTTAGTTTTCTGAATGTTGAGCTTTAAGCCAACTTTTTCACTCTCCTCTTTCACTTTCATCGAGAGGTTCTTTAGTTCTTCTTCACTTTCTGCCATAAGGGTGGTGTCATCTACATATCTGAGGTTATTGATATTTTTCCTGGCAATTTTGATTCCAGCTTGTGCTTCTTCCAGCCCAGTGTTTCTCATGATGTACTCTGCATGTAAGTTAAATAAGCAGGGTGACAATATACAGCCTTGACGTACTCCTTTTCCTATTTGGAACCAGACTGTTGTTCCATGTTCAGTTCTAACTGTTGCTTCCTGACCTGCATACTGATTTCTCAAGAGGCAGGTCAGGTAGTCTGGCATTCCCATCTCTTTCAGAATTTTCCACAGTTTATTGTGATCCATATAGTCAAAGGCTTTGGCATAGTCAGTAAAGCAGAAATGGATGTTTTTCTGGAACTCTCTTGCTTTTTCAATGATCCAGTGGATGTTGGCAATTTGATCTCTGGTTCCTCTGCCTTTTCTAAAACCAGCTTGAACATCTGGACGTTCACGGTTCATGTATTGCTGAAGCCTGGCTTGGAGAATTTTGAGCATTACTTTACTAGAGTGTGAGATGAGTGCAATTGTGCAGTAGTTTGAGCATTCTTTGGCATTGCCTTTCTTAGGGATTGGAATGACCTTTTCCAGTTCTGTGACCACTGCTGAGTTTTCCAAATTTGCTGACATATTGAATACAGCACTTTCACAGCATCATCTTTCAGGATTTGAAATAGCTCAACTGGAATTCTACAACCTCCATGAGCTTTGTTCATAGTGATGCTTCCTAAGGTCCACTTGACTTCACATTCCAGGATGTCTGGCTCTAGGTGAGTGATCATACCATCGTGATTATCTGGGTCATGAAGATCTTTTTTGTATAGTTCTTCTGTGTATTCTTGCTACCTCTTCTTAGTATCTTTTGCTTCTGTTAGGTCCGCACCATTCTGTCCTTTATTGTGCCCATCTTTGCATGAAATGTTCCCTTGGTATCTCTAATTTTCTTGAAGAGATCTCTTGTCTGTCCCATTCCATTGTTTTCCTCTATTTCTTTGCATTGATCACTGAGGAAGGCTTTCTCTCTCCTGGCTATTCTTTGGAACTCTGCGTTCAAATGGGTATATCTTTCCTTTTCTCCTTTGCTTTTCACTTCTCTTCTTTTCACAGCTATTTGTAAGACCTCCTCAGACAGCCATTTTGCTTTTTTGCATTTGTTTTTCTTGGGGATGATCTTGATCCCTGTCTCCTATACAGTGTCATGAACCTCCATCCATAGTTCATCAGGCACTCTATCACATCTAGTCCCTTAAATCTATTTCTCACTTCCACTGTATAATCATAAGGGATTTGATTTAAGTCATACCTGAATGGTGTAGTGGTTTTCCCCACTTTCTTCAGTTTAAGTATGAATTGGGCAATAAGGAGTTCATGATCTGAGCCACAGTCAGCTCCCGGTCTTATTTTTGCTGACTGTATAGAGCTTCTCCATCTTTGGCTGCAAAGAATATAATCAATTTGATTCAGAACCACAGAATTTTAGATCTGGATGGAGCATTAATGATGAAGCCCAGTCATCCTTATTGTCCTTAGAATCACCTACAGAGCTTAAATGAGATAGATATGTAATAGGTAGATAAGTAGACTGATGATAGATGGATAGATATATGATGGTGCTGATGATGGTGAGGATAGACAGGCTATCCCCCCATTTCCCATCACAAAATTCTGATGGATTTGAGCTAGGGTAGGGCTAAGGCATGGGGCTTCCCAGGTGGCTCAGTGATAAAGAACATGCCAGCAAATGCAGGAAGCACAAGAGATGCAGGTTCAATCCCTGGGTCGGGAGGATCCCCTGGAGAAGGGAATGGCAACACACTCCAGCATTCTTGCCTGGAAAATTCCATAGACAGAGGAGCCTGGTGGGCTACAATCCATAGTGTTGCAAAGAGTCAGACACAGCTGAGCAACTGAGCACGCACACACAGGGCTAAGGCATAGGTTACATTTTGAGCTCCTGAGCAGAGGCTTCTCTAGTAATTTCAGGGTTAATAAACACTAATTATCAAAAAAAAAAATGTGTTCAGGGTTAGGACAGCAGAGGTTTAGGGTGCTCTGGAATCAGGCAAGGAATCCCCAACCCAATTTGACAGGCTAGAAGGAAGTTATGATGTGCTATCTAAATTGAACCTTAGACAAGTTGTCAGTCAAAAACAAAGAGAAGCAGAAATAAAACCATACAAGTAGATAAGAAATATATAACATGTTAAGGAGTCTGGCAATTATTCAAATGCAGTTGGGAGTGGTAGCAAGACTTTCAACATGGAATGTCATTGTACATCTGTTGTGTTCACCTACCAAGTCTCTCTTCTCCTCTCCAGCAATGATAGGAGCTATCCATGGGTTTATGGTGGGGCTGACTCTGTCCTCCAAGTCCAGCTCCTGCCCAAAGAAATATGTGCATGGCTCGAGCTTCAGTGATTGGTTCATATATAGACTTGTGACCCTCCTTGGGGTCCTTTGACCATCCTGCCAAAACCATGTGGGAAGATGACCTGCTTTTGCAGGACTATGCAGCTGGTAGAGTCTGAGTCCTGGGCTGCCAGTGACCAACATACCCATTGCGTATATTTGAAACCCTACATCATGCTGGGCCTTTAATCAGACCCATCTCCTGGATTTCTCAGTGATATAGGCCAAAAAATCCTACATCTTTTGCTTAATATAGTTTTTTAACAGAATATTTACTTACTTTCATTTTTGGCTGTGATGGGTCTTTCTTGCTGCATGTAGACTTTCTTTAGTTACAGCGAGCGGAAGGCTACCAGTTGCAGTGTATGGGCTTCTCATCACAGTGGCGTCTCCTGTTGCAGCGAACAGGCTGTAGACTTCGCATCAGGAGTTGTGGCACAAGGGCTCAGGAGTTGTGATACACAGGCTTAATTGCTCCTCAGCGTGTGGGATCTTCCCTGATCAGGGATCGAATCGGTGTCTTTTGCATTGCCAGGTGGATTCTTAACCACTTAACCACCAGTGAAGCCCTGCTTAACACAGTTTGAATTGAGTTTCACTCACTTGCAAGCAAAAAACCTGACTAATACAAGAGCACTCTTGTGTTTTAGAAGAAGAAGACAGCTGCACAGTGAATGACATACCAGCTCAGAGGATACTAGAGTAATCTAGGGGTGAGAAATAACGAAGAGCTCAGCTAGGTGTGGGAATGGTGAGGATGTGATGAGAGAAAGAGAAGGGATAGCAGGAAGAGAACCACCTCACCATGATGTCTGGGGGTTGATTAATGGTAAAGGAAAAAAGATGTGATGGATTTATGCAAATGTTCCTTTCATGCTTACTGTATATAAAATGGGCTAATATCTCATGAGGAAGGACTTAATAAGCCCATACATATAAAGAATATGCTTCCACAGTCACTAGTACTCATGATAAGTGTAAATGATAACTTGAGTTACAATAGATATATTGTTGGTATCTTTGGTTTTGCAGGCAGTTTCCCAGTCATTTTTTATTCAAGTATCACATGATGCATTTTTGAGGCATACTGCAAAAAAAAAGCTAGTGAAATAGGAATTCAGCTAATGAACTTTTCGGGGAGAAACATTTTTTTTTATATCTACCAGTAGGATCATCTCATTACATACTGTGAAAAAATATTAAAATTTATTTCATAACCTAAAGCACAAATTTTATATTGATGAACAGTTTTTTAATAATTTAAACTTAACTTGTAAAGTAATGTCCAAGGAGAAAAGAATCACGTTTGATAAAAATAAATGATGTATTTCTAGAAATTCTTGTAGATTTAATTTTAAAAAGAAAAAGACCGTTTCTGTCTGTCGTAAGATGAACTTACAAACAGAAAATTAAGCAGTATTGAAAATTATAAAGAAAAAAGACCAGCCTGTTGTGGGTATAGGCAACCTAAATTTTTGAGGTGCTCAAAGAAGTCTATTTCAGTGAAACACAAACAATGACTGATGCAACTAGAAAGACAAAAATATTTGAGTAAATTTGGTGATCCAGAAACATGTGCAATTAATGACAGAGACTCTAGTGAAGGGCCCTTAGCTCTATCCACCGGCTATGGAAAATGTACTAATAGCATATTTTGTTACATTGTTTTCAACAGTTACATAAACACACCAGTGAGATAAAACTACCACTTCCAGGGGTATGTTCAGAGGCATGTCAGTTCTTGGCAATAATAATGGGTAGTGTGAGAATCAAATTTCCACCGTTAGAGGAACCCTATATAAGGAATTTTGGTTTTTTTCCAAAACACATAATATACACAAACATACTGCATCGTTTAAATTGCTAACTATTATGGACCCAAGTGCATGGAAAGGCATTATCTCTGTATCTCCAATAATTTTCTTTAATGCCAATTTCAATACAAATGCAAACTATTTAAAATAAGGAAAAAAGACAATTCAGAGAGCCCCCAAGAGATTTAAGATGGTTCACCAAGGCACCGAATTGGAGCCTGGAAAACCACACCTTCAGTTTTAAATAAAAAGTTTCCACAAGCTCAACTCTCTTGAACTTGTTGTTCAAAAAAAGTTAAGACACCCTGAGGCCAACAGGAATGGTGAAGCACTGCAGCATGGTACAGCAAATGTTTTCTTCAGCATCAGCTAAGACACCTCCATGATGGTCCGCGATCAACAACATGGAGCGTTTGATGTGATGTATGCAGGAAAACCCAAGAGATGCTATTCTTCTCATCTATTTTGTCTGATCCATCCTCTGTTAAGATACTGTCAGCCACCTTCTAGATATGAATAGTAATCTCTCATAAACTGAAAGTGTGTTTAAAATATATAGATGTTTTACAAACAAACAAAAACAACTCTGAGCCTTAGTTGGATCTATCAGGTTTGAATTATACAGATAATATTTCCACTTGGGGAAATTTTGGATTATCTCTTGATTGGTTTCATTATTTCTTTTTCATCATTACATGATATTCTAATTGTCGCAGCTCTTCTACTAATTTGTATCTTCCACATGCAGCAATCATGAATCAGAATCCTTCACCAAGTTCATAAAAACCCTGACCCAGACAACTGTAAGACAGCTTAGTCCAATCTTCCTTCTAGGATAGGAATCCTTCCCCATTGGTGTTGAGAGATTTCTCTGCCTTGTTTAAACACTGGCAAAGGAAGGAAACCCTCCCAGTTGTGCTATATTCTGATGCTTTTCCCTTCTGTAGAATAAGCTTCATCTCTTCTTCCTAGGAAGCAAGTAGCTTGGGTGCTTCTGTCATCCTTTCCCATAAGCTGCTGCATAAAGATGTGCTCTTCCAATCTCCCCCAGCACAGAGGTCAGCTTGCCTTTGTCACAGGTATAAATTTCAATATGCAGCCAGACACCCCAGGGATTGTATAGCCCATCAAGCTCCTCTGTCCAGGGGATTCTCCAGGCAAGAACACTGAAGTGGGTAGCCATTTCCTTCTCCAGGGGATCTTTCTAACCGAAGGATCAAACCTGGGTCTCCTGCATTGCAGGCCAATTCTTTACTGCCTGAACCACCAGGGAAGCCCATAACTTTAAATATGCAGCCAGATGCCCCTCGGATTGCTGAAGCTGATCCCTCAGAGTCTCCACTTCCCAAGGATCAAATGAACCAGGGTTCTTTGTGGCTTTCTCAAGAAATTCCCACTGTGAACTGCTACAAGGTTTGACTATTTTTGTAACTTCTCTCACTAGATTGAAGTTTCTTATCTCCCTGCTTAGTCCCAACTTCTAGGAACTAGAGTCAGAAAGGATGCCTCTTCACTATAGATTCTATTGTTTTCATCTTAATTCATGCACTATTCACAGAAGTATCAGTTTTTAGCCTGAGTTAGACAGATGACTTGCTAATCACCTGGTGCTTTGATTTTTTAACTTCTGTGGAGCCCTTTGAGAACCTGATGAAGTTATGGCCCCTCTTGCCACAAAAAATGCGTAGACATCACATACAATTTCAGGGTTTGGGAGTCAAAGGACACTCCCTTGGGGAGAGCCTTGGGGAAGAATTGCTGAATCCCAGACAGGCTTTACACTGGAAACATAGGAAAAATAAGGAACATAGAAGATAAATCACTTGTTTGATATCTCAGAGCTTAATAGTGGTACCATTTTCATTAGACCCCAGGTTTCCTGATTCCTAGTCTGGTGCCCTCTCTACCACCTCATGCTGTTACTTCTTATGTTGGGTGCAAAACTATTACTAAAACTTTCACAGAAAAAAAAAAAAAATATATATATATATTTTAAAATGTCACACAAAGTGGGATTGCAATTCAGTAGCAAGAAAGTCCTCAGCCAATCCTATGAGGATCTCAGGTGCTGGGGGGCCATTCGTAGTTGTTCTGAGTTGAGGAGGGGAATGGAGGGTGAGATAGGGGGAATGGAGGGGCAACTGAACCTTTACATTGCGGCACTAACCAGCCCAGAGATGTGGACTGCTCAGAAGACATGTGACCTTGGGCCAGGAAGATCTCTTCAGACTCTCAGTTGAGAGTCACCTGCCATGAACTCTCCCAGCAGGATATAGTGAAATTAGTACCTTCGTCCTAGAGAGGGGAGGAATCTGGACAAGACAGCACCACATCCACTACAGTGGGCATGAGAACATTTGCAACCAGCCTCCTTTTTCTGCTCAAATGACCCTCAAATTTTTAAGGTTCCATTTTCCTCTCTCTCTTTAGTTTTTCTTAAAGAACTAAAATCAGCCCATAGATCATCAAGAGAAGAATGTAGCTATGATGCCCCCAAGCATATATGAGCTAAGGCCTCCTCCTCTAAACACTGTAATGACAACTGACCTTGACAAAATCAGGGAAGTCCTTTTCCGAAAATAGTCCCTGGGGGAATCCCAAAAGTAATGGGATGAAATTGATTGAGCAATGCACCGTTTCGCTTTATAGGCTTTCCATTTGTCATACAAATTATAATGAATACTTATTTCTTGATTTACATTTCGGCCTTCACACAATTTGCAGCTCCTGCCATGTTTACACGCACCATCTGGAAGAGCTAATGAGCCAAGGAGTGCCAGAAATTATAACTTGCTTTGACTAAACCTAGAAGATTTTTACTGGCAATAAAATTACTTTACTTTTTTTTCTTTCTGGATTTGCAAGGAGATTAAAACATGAGTCTCACCGAGTGTAGGGCAGAAATATGCAAAGCTAATTTTAATAGAATGAACCTAAAGGCAGCTGGCATGACAAAATCAATTCGGAATAATTTTGCCATTACAGTAATAGTCCTGATAGAACATCTCTTCTGACATTGGGATTCTTTAAAATTACCTAGCCTATGTAGAAATATGGATCTCAGAGGGCAGAAAAAGGAATGCATAGAACACTGAATGGCATAGAGTCTAAGAACATAGATTCTGCCCCATCCCATAGGCTTGGACCCAGCTCTGAACAAGTGCTAATATGACTCTAGACATGTTACTTAATGTTTTTAGAGATCAGGTGCCTTATGTATAAAACAGGGATAATAAAATGAACTACATGATGGGTTATTTTTACAATTAAATGAGATAATGCAAGTTATGTTACATTGGACTGTTAAGGCATGACACTTAAAAGAATCACTCAGTAATTGTTAGTAGTTATTATTTCCTGTCTTTAGAGAGTTTACCAAAAGATTCTAATACAAAATATTCTTTCAAAAGCAGCTTAATCTCTCTTGGGTCAAAATTGCCCATGGTAGAGGAAAACTAGGTATAGCATGGATGAATTAAATACATCCATAGATATGTCCAGCCACTCATTTTTGTCCCATGACTGAGTGTAAAGGTCTTCAGGGTTAGCCCTAAGCTAGGAGGCGAAATTTAAAGGGACCCCAGGAAATAATGGGTGTATAGATGGGGCCAACTGCTTAGAAGACATTTTACATCCTAATCTTCTTAAAAGTTAAGACTGTTCTAATCATTCCTGTTGCCATAGCAAACATCTCCTCAACTGGCAAAGTGAGGGAAGGAGGCAAAGATTAGGACTACACACTAAATTTAAAAAGATGTCATTATAGTCCAAGAAAGGCTCTTCTAAAAATAATATATTCAATTTGGCATGTTAGAATTAGTGTAATTTTTATAGTTTTTATAAAATGGTATTTTTATTTATGATTATAAAACAGAAAATTACATACTGTAGAAAATACATTAAACTTTTAGGAAGATAATAAAAGTCACCCAGATGCTACAATTTAGAGACTAAATACTTAACATATTGATGGGTTTCCTTTCAGTGTTTCTTTTCTTTCACCAATGCACAAACAATTTTTTAGAATTGTGGTCACACTGTCTATTCAGTATTTAACTCTTGCTTTTTCCTTTACTAATTCATATAAGCACTTTCCAATATTTTCACCTATTTCTTGAAAGTGTGACTTTTAACAGTATGTAATATATTCTTGGACTTTCCTCATGGCTCAGATGGTAAATAACCTGTCTGCAATGCAGGAGACCTGGGTTCAATCCCTGTATTGGGAGGATCCCCTGAAGAAGGGAATGGCTGCCCATCCTAGTATTGTTGGCTGGAGAATTCCATGAACAGAGGATCCTGGCAGGCCACAGCCCATGGAATCTCAAAGAGTCAAACGTGACAAACACTTCCATGGGCGTCCCTATTGCCTCAGACAGTAAAGAATCTACCTGCAATGCAGGAGACCCAGGTTGTACATAGATTCCTCCTATACATTATAAGTTCTTAATTTTTTACTTTAAAGAAAATGAATTTACAATAAACATCTTTGGAGAAAATCTCTGTCCAAGTCTCTGGTTTTTTAAAGGATCCCTAGAAGTGGAATTACTGAAAATACTGTATTTTTAAGCCAATTATTGCTCATCAATTGCTTTCCACAAAAATACCAACTTCCATTCCGACTGGCAATGCATGAGTACCCACCTTACCAAACCCTTGCCTATACTGAATTTCAAAACTTCTAAAACTGAAAGAGTATTAATACAAAAGAATTGATTCTTGGGTAATGAGACTATTTTAATTATCTAAATTAAATTGTGAGAGTTAATTCATAATGTTTGGATCAAAGTTAATTATATTTGCTATTACAATCAGTCTTGAGGTTGAATTATCTGTATATTCCTTTATCTTTTGCCACCATTACTAGTTTATGAGCCCCTGGAGGGCATTAAAGGGTTTTACATATCTCTCACACCACCTAGCACAGTGTCTGTACACAGTTTATGATCAACAATGATTTGTGGAATGGAACTGATTGAGCTATCTAGCCTTTACGATGATTTCAGCCCATCTTGTGAAAGGGGGAGATACAGATTACAAAACCTAGAAAAGCCTATCTCCCCATCGCCACAGTCTGACTCTATCAGAAGAAAATAAAAACAACCACAGAAAATCAGCTCTACAGTGATAATACTGGTGCATTTTATGCTAGAACAATAGCTTTCAAACATCTCTGCCCATCGCTAACAATACCAAAACTCGCATATGTTGACATATATAATTAAAATAAATATTGCATACTTCTCTTGTTAACCTGTGATATACTCTGGTATTTTCTATTCTATTTCAGTTTCTAAGGAATAATTATCATAGCTTACCAAATTATTTCACAAGTGCACAGATTGTAAAACAATTCAGTAGAGGAAGATCAGAAGTGTCTACCAGGACTTCCCTGTTGGCTCAGTGGTAAAGAAACCCCTGCCAATGCAAGAGACACAGGTTCAATCCCTATTCTGGGAAGTTCCCACATGCCATGGACCAACTGAGGCCATGCGCCACAACTATTGAGGCTTGCTCTAGAGCCCAGGCTAAGCCCACCTGCTGCAACTGCTGAAGCTCGCGTGACCTAGAAACTATGTTCTGCAGCACAAGAAGCCTCCAGAAAGAGAAGCCTGCACATCACAACAAGAGAGAAGCCCGTGCTCACCCCAACTAGAGAAAAAGCCTGAGAAGCAGCAAAGCCCCAGCACAGTAATAAATAAATTATTTATTTATTTATTTTTTATTTATTTTTTTAAGTGGCTACCAGTTGCATTGCAGCCTTGGAGGCTGTCAGCTTCTGTACCTTTCAGGGGCTAGGGAGAACTTTCTTGACCTTCCACTGCCCCTTCCCACATGAACAAGTCTGTGGCCGTTGCCTCCACCCTGTGTGGTCCTAATGCTGTGCCCTTGTTTCCTCAGACCACAGGCTCAGGCAACAGTTGGTAATCTGTACTAACGTTGTACAGATTTGTTTGTGCCTGGTTTGTGCCTCAAAGCAGTCCAATGAGAGTAAGTCTTTAATTGTTAAATGGAAAATTTGTGTAATAAGCATGGATGACAACTTAAAATCAGCTGAAATGATGAAAACCTTAGGGGAGAGGCATAAATTTTGCATCAAAACCTCAAATTCAGCTAATTAGTTCACTCTAGAGATCAGAGCAACTCAGAAATATGAGATCCAAGCTTTATTAGACACCAACTGTCAGTGTCCATCACAAGTGGACAAAGGCCTTGGTACTCTTCGCTGGGTTCCAGGAATTGCCTCTTTCTTAGAAGCTCTAGCAACTATTCCCTGAGATTCATAAGCAATCAACCTCTCTTCTCATTTTCAGAAACTAGAGCTCCAAATTATGGCATTTCTGATGAAGGCTGCAAATGAGGCAATTCTTGATGAAATAGAGGGGGAAGTGGTAAACACTCATAATGATACAAGGTCTCCTTCACAAACACCTCACATCTTGCTCTTTTGTCACTAGATAGAGCTCTGTGGTGGTGATTTAGACACTAAGTCGTGTCTGACTCTGCAACCCCATGGACTATAGCCTACAAGGCTCCTCTGTCCATGCAATTCTCCAGGCAAAAATACTGGAATGGGCTGCCATTTTCTTCTCCAGGGGATCTTCCCAACCCAGGGATTGAACCCTGGTCTCCTGCATTGCAGGAAGATTCTTTACTGACTGAACCACCAGAGAAGTCCAGATAAAGCTCTAAAGTGAAGCAAAAGAAAAAGTCATCACTTTGCCATTGTGATACAGTGAATCTTCTTCTGGGGATAAAGCTTTAAGATAAATATAAAAGCCAAAAAAAAGTTTAATAAAAGCTACCCTAACAAAAGGCAAGAATCCAACTAAACCCACATGGTTTCTTTTACTCAGAGCTAGCTGAACAGTTATTCTGTCCCAGATACCATATTAAAAGCTTTATAAGCATCATCTCATTTAAGTCTCCTAATTCTATGAGGTTGATCGCACTTTTCAGATGAAGAAGATTAAATACAGCAAATGTAAATAGTTTGTCCTTGGAAGAGGCAATTTGTCCCAAACACCCATGATCCTCTTTCTTGTTTTAGAAATAAACATCCAAATTTAGCCGGGCACATAGTCACCTGACTAAAGACAACATTTCCCAACTCCTTCGCATGGCCACTGTCTTTGCTCAGGTTGCTTTAGCAAAATACAATGAACTGATTGGTTTAAACTACAGAAATTTCTTTCTCATGGTTCTGGAAACTAAGAAGTCCAAGATCAAGGTGCTCACTGACTCTATTCTTGCCAAGAGCCCTCCTCCTGGCTTGCAGACTGCTGTCTTGTATCCTCACAGCGTAGAGAGAAAGCAAGCTCTCTGGTCTCTTCTTTTTTAAGGGTGCTAATTCCATCATGAGAATCCCATCTTCATGACCTCATCTAAACCTAATTAATTCCCAAAGAAATTAATCTGATTAACTAATTAATGAGAATTAGCCTAATTAACTGCCATTGGGAGTTATGGCTTAACATACGAATTTTGGATGGATATAAACATAGCACAACAGCCATACCATTAAATCTTGGACAACAGGCTCTGAGTGAAAGTGACATGTGTAATTTCTAGGTCGTTCCCTTAAAAGGGACACCTCCCACACACACTTCTTTTCTTCCCACTGGCTGGGATACAGATTTGACCTTGGGAGCTGAAGCAATCATCTTTCACCACAAAACAGAAGCTGTGTGCTGAAGATGGTAGGACAAGAAACCAGAAACTACGAAGTTGTCACATCAACTCTAAAGCATGGACTCTGTAATGTGAGAGAGCCGGAAGCCTCTCTCCTTGTGAAGCCACTGTACTTTGTCCTCCACAACCACAGCAGTACCTGTGTCATAAATCATTATCCAGGTCACAGTCTCAACAAATAACAGTTTGTTATCTGAACCCAAACCTGAGAATTTAAAGCTTATTTTCTTACAGACCATATGGCAGTGGCTGCAAAATACAAAAGGGGAATGTGTACCAGAAGGAGTTCAAACTTGTACCTGGAGAAGGTTCTAAATGCAAACTAAGTTTAGCTCTTTGATCCTTGCAACAAGCCTTTACCACCACACACTGAAAGGTCAGGCCTCTGGATCTTGAAAGAAAACACCAATAAACAGCTGGGAGAATGGAAGACTTTCCACCAACCTTAACTATGCAAGCACTAGTTTTGACCACTGCAGATAAGATAGCTTTGACAGTTGGACTGAGGTTTGCTATAGAAAGCAATCATCATAAACAATCCATAGAGATAACACAGTGTCAGTGACACTTCCCAGCTGAAGTCACATGTGGTAGAATGAAGGTACTTTGGTTGTGGCCTCTGCTTACCTGACTCAATAAAAGTGTTTCTAACAGCCAATCCCAGTAGCAGCCTGGAAATTTATTATTTTTTTTCCATTTATTTTTACTAGTTCCAGTAGCCTGGAACTTTAAACTGAAGAGCTGTCCATCCAAAATATGCTTTGAAAGAATCAGGGCTGTCCTGCCTCAAGGACATAACTGAGCAAGCCACCCTCCTCCTTAGCAGGAAGCCTCACTTTTCATCACAAAGCTGATTCGGGGACAGTCATCTGATTTAGCCAAAACAAACAAAAACTGAATCATCTGCTTTTAGACCTGAAAGATTCTCAAATCCAACAACTAGCAAATCTTCCCGTGTTTTTATACCAATGTCTCTTCCTGCACCCACATCCCTTCCCCACCATCTTATAACCTGGAAACCCTGTGAGGAAGCACATATACGCAAACATGGGCGTTATGAAGAAATGGTATACATTTCCTTAGTTTCTGTGACCCTGAAGGAATCATTCAAACTAGTTATTCCCCAAATGTCAGGACTTGGGGCCAAGCAACAAAGCTTCCAAACCAAGTCAGCCCAGCTGTTCGTCCCTGCGGAAGAACATGCTGAGGACACTTTCCAGCCCGCCCGCGGGCAGCAACAGAAATCCAACACCCCGGAGAAAGTCCCAATTCCCTGTAAACAAAGGAAGGAAGAACTGTTTATTGCAGCCACTGAAGTCTTTTAATATCAGGCTCCAAGTATGTCAAGCACACCAAACAAATTTAGCTTCACCACCTGTTCCGGAAAAGAAACACTCATGCCAAAATCCCCCCAAAAGCGCATAGATATTCTCAGTGTGGATTAGCTGGGAGTCTTTTCAAATATGTTCTATATTAGAGTTTGTAAACTGGGCACTTGACGTACACCACATGGCTGCTCTGTAAGACACATGAAGTTTTTGTTCTGAGCCTTGAAAAAAATCACACTCCTTTGCTCCACAGTTTTTAGACATTTGACAAAAGGCTAAGAAGTACTAAGAAAGCAACATACCCTGGGTGCGACTCTGAGTTGGGATCACAGGTGGGGAGAAAGGGGGGCTATATTCTTACTGGAAGGAAAAGATACAAACTGGAAAAATTCCATCATTCAAGAGATGTGCTGGGAGTGCCGTTAATTGTCCAAAGCGTGGGCTAGATGGTAACTGATAAAACAGATGTGTATGTAAGTGCCAAGAGGTATAAAATACCACACAGTGGGCAAGTAATAGGAAAAGTAAAGCCTTCATTAAACCATTAATAAAAGTGTCCAATTGGGAGAATACATTTGCAACCAATAAGGGTTTAATTTCCAAAATGTGCAAACAGCTCATATAACTCAATAACAAAAAATCAAACAACCCTATCCAAAAAATGGGCAGAAGACCTAAATAGAATCTCTCCAAAGAAGAGATACAGATGGCCAATAGGCACATGAAAAGATGTTCCACATCACTAATTATCAGAAAGATTCAAATCAAAAGTACAATGAATGGCTGCCACCAAAAAGTCTATAAATAATAAATGCCAGAGAGGGTATGGAGAAAAGGGAATCCTCCTATACTGTTGGTGGCAATGTTAATTGGTACAGCCACTATGAAGAGCAGTATGGAAGTTTCTTAAACTTAATACAGAATTATCATGTGGTCCAGCAATCTTACTCTTGGGAATATCAGAAAACTCTAATTTGAAAAGATACATGCCCCCCAGTATTCCTAGCAACACTAGTTATGAAAGCCAAGACATGGAAGCAACCTAAGTGTCCAAAACAGATGAATGGTGGTACATGTATACAAAGAAATATTACTCAGCCATAAAAAAGAATGAAATAATGCCATTTGCAGCAACATGGATGGACCTAGAGATTATCATACTATAAGTCAGACAGAGAAAGCAAATATCATATATGTCACTTACACGTGGAATCCAAAATATGATACAAATGAACTTATTTAAAAACAGAAGCAGGCTCATCTACATAAAAAGCAAACATGGCTTCCCTCATAGCTCAGTTGGTAAAGAATCCACCTGCAATGCAGGGACCTCGGTTTGATTCCTAAATTGGGAAGATCCCCTGGAGAAGGGAAAGGCTACCCACTCCAGTGTTCTGGCCTGGAGAATTCCATGGACTGTATAGTCCATGGGGTTGCAAAGAGTCAGACATGACTGAGCACCTTTCACTTTCATGGTTACCAAAGGGAAAGAGAGGCAGTGAGGGAGGAGAAATTAGTAGTTTGGGATTAACAGATACATACACACACACACACACACACACACACAAAATAAACAATAAGGCCCTACTGTATAGCACAGAGAACTGTATTCAATATCTTATAATAAACTATAATGGAAAAGAATATAAAAAGAATATATATACGTGTGTGTATGTGCGTGTTTAACTGAATCACTTTGTTATACACCAGAAATGAACACAACATTGTAAATCAGCTATATTTCAATTTTAAAAACAACCATAAATAAATAAAGTAAAAAATAAAAGGATCCAAGAAAAAAGCTAGGGTAAACACCAAAATACAGTTCCACTCAACATTTACTTCCAAGCAGCTTCTAGTCTATGGGCTCTGATAAAGTGAGATAATGTCTGTAAAGTGTTTAGAAAAATGCCAGGCACCGGCTGAAAGTTTCAACACACTTCTTTTAAATTGATGTATAGCTGGGCTTCTAAGGTGACTCAAAGGTAAAGAATCTGCCTGCCAACGTGGGAGACACCAGTTCTATCCCTGGGTCAAGAAGATTTATTTGCAGGGCAGCAATGGAAATTAAAAGACACTTACCCCTTGGAAGGAAAGTTATGACCAACCTAGACAGCATATTAAAAAGCAGAGACATTACTTTGTTAACAAAGGTCTGTCTAGTCAAGGCTATGGTTTTTCCAGTGGTCATGTATGGATGTGAGAGTTGGACTATAAAGAAAGCTGAGCACCGAAGAATTGATGCTTTTGAACTGTGGTGTTGGAGAGGACACTTGAGGGTCCCTTGGACTGCAAGGAGATCCAACCAGTCCATCCTAAAGGAGGTCAGTCCTGGGTGTTCATTGGTAGGACTGATTTTGATGCTGAAACTCCAGTATTTTGGCCACCTGATGTGAAGAGCTGACTCATTTGAAAAGACCCTGATGCTGGGAAAGATTGAGGGCAGGAGGAGAAGGGGATGGCAGAGGATGAGATGGTTAGATGGCATCACCGACTCAATGGACATGGGTTTGGGTGGCCTCCGGGAGTTGATGATGGACAGGGTGGCCTGGCGTGCTGCGGTTCATGGGGTTGCAAAGAGTCGGACATGACTGAGCAACTGAACTGAAATGAACTGAATTGAATGGAGAAACAGACATAGAGAACAGACTTATGGACATGGGGAGAGGAGAGGAGAGGGTGAGATGTATGGAAAGAGTAACATGGAAACTTATATTACCATATGTAAAATAGATAGCCAATGGGAATTAGCTGTATGTCTCAGGAAACTCAAACAGGGGCTCTGTATCAACCTAGAGGGGTGGGACGGGGAGGAAGATGGGAGGGAGCTTCAGGAAGGAAGGGATATATGTATACCTATGGCTGATTCATGTTGAGGTTTGACAGAAAACAACAAAATTCTGTAAAGCAATTATCCTTCAATTAAAAAATAAATAAATTTAAAAGAAGATCCCTTGGAGAAGGAAATAGCAACTACTCTAGTATTCTTACCAGGGAAATCCCACGAACAGAGAAGCCTAGCAGGGACATGGGGCAAGAGAGTCAGAACCAACTTAGCAACTCAACAACAACAAATAGTTGATTTATAATATTGTATTCGTTTCAGATTGTTAATGTATTTGTTGTTAAGAGGAAACTGTGCTCCTGTGCACTTGTTCCAACCACCAACCTGCTGAATTCCTGTTCTTCCTTTAAAACCCAACTCAAACCTCCTCTTGGAAGCCCTCCTTGACCACCACTCCCCCACCCAGGCAGTGTTAGGAGCCACTCCGCTGGTAAGCCCACTGCATGGTCTTACACACACAGCTCCTCCCATGGATTCAGGAGTAATTTAAAGGTAAGGCACTTGGACCCTTCAACTGGGCTGCTAACACCTAATGTGAAGCTTGCCTGATGAATGAGTGAGCTGGAAGTGCTAGGAGGAAAGAAGGCTTGTGGAAGCACCTGAATGAACCCCAACCTCATCAGCCTATGGACACACCCGAGGTCTCATCAGCACCGACATAGTCATCCTGGGGTATCAATGGGGGAAATGGATCCAGGACCCCCTCACATACCAAACTCTGCAGGGTGCTCAAGTCCCTTTTATAAAATGGCATAGTCTTTGCATATAAACTACACACCTCCTCCGCATACCCAAAATCATCTCTAGATTACTTAGAATATCTCCTACAAGGGGAATAAATAGTTGCTGGCATCTGGCAAGCTCAAGTTTTGCTTTTTGAACCTTTCTAGAGCTTTTTTCTCCCCCTAATATTTTCCATCCCCAGCTGCCTGAATCCCAGGATGCTGAACCAGGATATACGGAGGGCAAGAGGGCCTACAGTACCGCAGTGTGGAGGGCAAAACGCCTAGCCACACTGCTCAAGCAGTCCTTTGCAAAATTCCTTGCAATTCTTCCTGCAGTTCTTCAGACAGCATCTCCGGTGTACTCAGGAGTCAGCTCCGGCTAGCACTTCTCTTCCACCGAGGTCATTCGGAGCCCACGCCTCCCTGCATGACAGCGCAGCTGTACTGAAGGACTGGAAAGAGCGCCTCTGGCTCCACGCGTGTCCCCGCGGGGCTGCCCCCGGCTCTCAATCTGGCTGCGTGGAAACAGCGGATCTCTGGAGTACTGAGAAGGCAAGGTAGGCTCGCTTTCCACCACGTGGTCAGGGATTGGGGCTGAGGAGGGCACAGGCCGAAGGGCCAGGTGAACGGGGCTTCTCAGATCAGACACGCGGCAGCCATCTCTCCGCTTTCTCCCCGGGGTGCCCATGGGAAGTCAGAGTAGTAGAGCTGGGATGGGTTTTAGAGGAAGGATAGGCGTTCAGCAGGTTCGTGGTTGGAATAAGAACACAAGAGCATAGTTTCTGTCTCAACAACAAGCAGCCCTGAGTCCCTAAGCTGCTTGCCCAGTCTCAATTGGGACATCAGTCCTCTAGGTCCGCTCTGAGTGACCACCCCCCCTCAGGGTCACAGTGCCCTGGAGACATAGTGCCCACAGCCTACAAGCTGTCCAACGACTAGCCTGTGAAAATGTTGAGACCTAACAGAGATCAAAAAAGTCTTTATTTGTCCCCAGATACTTTTTCAACCCTGCAGCAATTAAAATGAATATTCCACTAAAATGTTCACTACACATAGCATTATACCAACTCAAATACTATTTCCATATAAAGACATTTATCATAGAATATAGGTGAGTTTTCACTTATTAAAATATGTGGTGGGTTCTCCAGAAATAAGAGCTCTTACACACTACATATAGCATAGATAACTAATAAGAACGACTGTATAATATAGGGGGCTTCCCTGGTGGCTCAGATGGTAAAGAATACACCCGCAATGTGGGAAACCAGAGTTTGATCCCTGGGTCAGGAAGATCCCCAGAGAAGGAAATGGCAACCCACTCCAGTATTCTTGCCTGGAGAATCCCATGCACAGAGGAGCCTGGCAGGCTCATGGGGTTACAAAAGAATCGGAAAAAACCGAGCAACTAAGCATGCACACACACCCCCATAGAATAGGGAACTCTACTTAGTACTCTGTAATGACCTATATGGGGAAAGAATCTTTAAAAAGATTGGATGCGTGTATATGTATAACTGATTCACTTTGTTGTACACCTGAAACTAACACAACATTGTAAGTCAACCATACTCCATTTTTTTTAAAGTAAGAGCTCTGAGAGCCTCTGAAGGTCAAACCTATCTATCTGAAGGTCAAAATGGGCATCCTTTCCTACCATCTGGTTCCTCTGACCATCTCCTTCCTCCTCAGTCAGCCAGGCTTGTCTAAAATAACTGAAACTCAATTGCAGGTATACTTCAATCCTTTTCCATAGGAAAAAAAAATTTTGTTACAGAAATACCTGGATATACACAAAAGAAGGCAGCTAGCAGAAGAGGCTTTCTCACTTGGATAAGTAATCAAAGATGATCTTTGATGGCACCAGCAGCTTTACTGAGACTTCATCAACCACAGGGAATCAGCTTCACAAGCCTGCTCTTCCTGAAGAAAAAAAATAAGTTTTACAGTGGTTTCCTTTCCAGGTGGGCTGGCAGTTTAGGAGACACAGCCAGGCAAAAATCCCATTTTTATTTTAATCCATATATACAAAACAAATTAAAGTTCTTAAGTTTTTTTTCCCCTTCACATCACTGAAAAAGTAAAAAAAAAAAAAAAAATTCTCCCTCTTTCTGCTGAGAAAGAATTGTAAGCATGTAGAAGCAAATGAAGAACACTGTAACCAGGAAAATGGATTCAGAGTTAAACAATTTGCTCCTTCTTTGTTCTTCATGTACAGTCATACCTGAGCAGCTACTTCTCAGGGAGCCAAAATCCAGCCTTTTCTGCCTAGAACTCATCAATGCCTCCTTTCCTAACTGACCTCAGCTGCGAGTCTTCCCCAAGAAATTCTCCTCTACCATCTATCTCCTTGTTTTTTTCAACTTCACTCAACCCTTCCCCGACACTCTTCTCACCTGATAAGCCTAACACTCCTGTAGGGGCAGAGGTGAAGGGCCAGCCTGCTCATACAGGCCTTCAGTCTCACTAAAAACCCTAACAACCTTCCCTTCTCCAAAATCCCATAACAGAGCTTTACCCTACAATTTCATCCCTGCATAAATTCATGCTCTGTCTTATTATCTAAAAATTATTTCTATTTATGTGTCATTTCACTAATAAAATTCCCAACTTCCCTGAAGGACAGGCTTGTGACTCACGCAACGTTTCTCTCTAGCACTTAGTAAACATTCAGTGCCTGTTATCTTAATTTGCTCTGAAACGTTAGATCTAAGGTGGGAAATGTCATCTTGGCTCTTTATATGCTCACCAAATGGAATTTCGTAACTTCATGTGGAGAGATTTATGTGGGTGAGGTTGTGACAGAACCGTATAGCGGCATCTTTTCATCAGAGTCAATTTGCCACATTTGCTTTAAAATAAACTTTTTTGGGCTTCCCTGGAGGCTCAGAGGTTAAAGCGTCTGTCTCCAATGTGGGAGACACGGGTTCGATCCCTGGGTTGGGAAGATCCCCTGGAGAAGGAAATGGCACCCCACTCCAGTATTCTTGGCTGGAGAATCCCATGGACGGAGGAGCCTGGTAGGCTACAGTCCATGGGGTCGCAAAGAGTCAGACACGACTGAGCGACTCCACTTTCACTTTCACCATTGCCATTTTGACCAGTTCATTTATTGGAATCACAGAGAACTACACCAATGTACGGGCTCATATACAAGCACATCTTTGCGTTTTCCAATGAGCAAACCTTGTTTTCCTTTTTGTTCTCCATGTCAATAGTGACGAATATACTCCCAGCCTTCAATGCAATGTACTCCAAAAAAAAGAGGAGCATTTTAAAATTTATCACTAGTTTAACTAAAAAGGTAACAGTGGGGAAAAAAATGTATCATTTTACCGATTTTAACATACCTTTGTAGCGATCAATGTGTGTCAGCCGTTTCTGTAGTATCCAACTCTCTGCGACCTCGTGAACTGCAGCCCACCAGGCCCTTCCGTCCAAAGAATTCTCCAGGCAAGAACACTGGAGTGGGTTGCCATTTCTCTCTCCATTTGTACGACTCAAAAGTCTCTTGAGAAACTTGGACGAGCACTTGCCTTGTTGAGACAGGAAGGATCAGGCTGTCACAGAAGATCATGAAACTGCTCTGGGGAAACTTGAAAAGGAATTTGTTGTTTTAGAATGAGCAGGAGGAGGGGAGGAGAGAAAGAAAGGGAGAGAGCAGAACCAGGAGAATAACTGACGATGAAGCTCTTTCTTCCCTTTTCCATAAGGAGTGAACCAAAAGATGCCCCCCAAACTGAGGAACCCAGGCTTCCCTGGCGGCTCAGTGGTAAAGAATCCTCCTGCCAATGCAGGAGACATGGGTTTGATCCCTGATCTGGGAAGATCCCACATGCCAGGGAGCAACTAAGCCCGTGATCCACAACCACTGAGCCTGCGCTCTCGCGCCGGGAGCCGCAGCTACTGAAGCCCACGTGCCCGGAGTCTGTGTTCTGCAATAAGAAAAGCCAGTACAGTGAGAAGCCCAGGCACCACAGCTAGAGAGTAGCCCCCCTCTTGCCACACGAGAGAAAAGCCACACAGCAACGAAGACCCAGACAGCCGAAAAGAAAAGGTTAAAAAAAAGAGGAGGAACCCAAAAACATTTTAGAGAATTTACTATAGACCTTTAGTGTGTTTACTCTATGAAATATGATCCCAAGTTCATGTCACCCAAATCTTCTATCAAACTGTTCAATTAATTCTCTGCAGAACTCAAGCTTTAGAAAACTCGGTCTCTACACAACTCGACCTTTTCTCAATTCGATCTCTGCCCAAATCAAACTCTACTCAGATCAAAGTTTTCCCGACTCTGTCTCCACTCAGTTAAAACCCCTCTTAATTCAATGCCTGAATCAGCTCAAACTCAGTCTCATTCAAACTCCATTTAAATAACTCACTTCATCTGAATTCACTAAAATAAATTCTGCTTACAGGTGCTTTATATGAGAGCAGTTTGGGGAATCTGAGGAGATCTGCATTTCACATCTAGACTATAGCAGCATAGGTTAAAGAAAAACACAAATGCACTTGTCAGAGAAGATCATCAGAATGTGAGTTCCTTGCGAATTTGCCGGATAGATTTCTACAGGCAATGGTTTTGAAGTATTCAAGTAACCTTGTTAGACATTAAAGGAAAAAGGGCTCTCAGATGAGGTGAGATTTACACATCTTTCTTAAGTCTTTGAATATGCCTGTGTGGACCACATGGAAGAAGGAAAAATCCTTAAAGCCAAGGATAATAGTATAGAAGATTAAAAAAAAATTAAAATTGGCTACTAATTTTAATCAAAATTAGAACTGAGATTCACTAACCAGTTAATGGAAGTTCTGGACTGAGAGAACAGAGAAAGAAATACTAAGGAAATAAAATTGAAGAATTTTCGAAAACTGAAGGACAGGGGTCTTCATGCTAAAAAAAAAACCCCACAAGTGCACATAAAATAAATTATTAAAAACCCACATAAAAACACATTGCCATGAAATTTTAGAATACCAAAGATAAACAAAATTCTAAGCGATTACACAGATTTCACAACATAATAACTCACAAAGAAAATGGAAATTGGAATAGCATCTAATTTCTAAACAGATTATTAAAACTAGATTATCTTGCTAAGAGAATAGAATTTTCTCACCAAAGAAAAAGACAGGTAAATAGCTGAATGATAGATGTGTTAATTAACTCAATGGGGAGAAGTCCAGTCACAATATATACGTACATCAAATCATTACTTTATGCACTTTAAATATCTTAACAATTTTATTTGTCAGTTATACCTTGGTTATACCAGGCTTCCCCTATGGCTTAGTGGTAAAGAATCCACCTGCAGGAGATGTGGGTTTGATTCCTGGGTCAGGAAGATCCCCTGGAGGAGGAAATGGCAACCCACTCCAGTATTCTTGCCTGGAGAATCTCATGGACATTGGAGCCTGGCAGGCTACAGTCCACAGGGTTGCAAAGAGTCAGACACGACTAAAGCGACTGAGCATAGCACCTTGATAAAGCTGGAGAGGAAAAAAATAGATGATCAGAAACAGTAAACAAGGCCTTCAAAATCCTGGCAGGTGGGGACATAATCCTAAATTAAGTCAAACTGTCAGGAGAAATGGTTTGATCCCTAGGTTGGGAAGATCCCTTCAAGGAAGGCATAGCAACCCACTCCAGTATTCTCGCCTGGGAAATCCCATGGACAGAGGAGCCTAGCAGGCTGCAGCCCATGGGATCGCAAAAGAGCTGGACACGGCTTAGTGACTAAACGTTAATTAATCAATGTGTGGAATGGAATAAAGACATTTTCAGACTGCCCAATAACTCAAAAAAATATGCTTCTCAAGCAAGGCTGAACTTCAGAAAATCAAGGGATAGGAAAAGTATGGGATCTGGAAAACAGTGTCCTAAGCCCAGAGATGCGCCTCAGTGACTCCTGTATCGCTGGCCCACAGAGCAAACTCTCCAGGGTCTGGTGAATCAGAAATCTGGGGAAGGTAAGGTGGTGGGTGAGAAGAGGAAATGGGACCCATAGATTACTTTCAACTGCTTTGAGTGTTTAACAAAAAATTGTTGACAGATGTTTGACAAGTCTGTTGATATACTTGGAAAACAAATTATTAATGTGTATGTAGAAAAGTAAGGCAATGAAAAAATAAGGCAATTATTTTTTCAAATTAACTTATTTATTTTAATTGGAGGCTAATTACTTTACAAATATTGTGGTGGTTTTTGCCATACACTGACATGAATCAGCCACGGGTGTACATTTGTCCCCCATCCTGAACCCTGCCTCCCACCTCCCTCCCCATCCCGTCCCTCTGGGTTGTCCCAGTACACCCAGGCTTTGAGTGCCCTGTTTCATGCATCAAACTTGGACTGGTCATCTATTTCACATATGGTAATATACATGCTTTAATGCTATTCTCAAAAATCATCCCACCCTTGCCTTCTCCCAAAGAGTCCAAAAGTTTGTTCTTTATATCTGTGTCTCTTTTGCTGTCTCGCATATAGGGTCATCGTTACCATCTTTCTAAATTCCATGTATATGCATTAATATACTGTATTGGTGTTTTTCTTTCTGACTTACTTCACACTTTATAATAGGCTCCAGTTTCATCCACCTCATTAGTAGTGATTCAAGTGCATTCTTTTTAATAGCTGAGTAATATTCCACTGTGTATATGGACCACAGCTTTCTTATCCATTCATCTGCCAATGGACATCTAGGTTGCTTCAATGTCCTAGCTATTGTAAACAGTGCTGCGATGAACACTAGGGCGTGTATGGCCAACAGTGGGATTGCTGGGTCATATGACAGTTCTATTTCCAGTTTTTTAAGGAATCTCCACACTGTTCTCCATAGTGGCTGTACTAGTTTGCATTCCCATCAACAATGTAAGAGGATTCCCTTTTCTCCACCCCCTCTCCAGCATTTATTATTTGTAGACTTTTTGATAGCAGCCATTTTGACCAGCGTGAGATGGTACCACACTGTGGTTTCAATTTGCATTTTTCTGATAATGAGTGATGTTGAACATCTTTTCATGTGTTTGTTATCCATCAGTATGTCTTCTTTGGAGAAATGTCTGTTTAGCTCTTTGCCCATTTTTTGGTTGGGTCATTTATTTTTCTGGTGTTGAGCTGCATGAGCTGTTTGTATATTTTTGAGATTAATTCTTTGTCAGTTGCTTCACTTGGTATTATTTTCTCCCATTCTGAAGTCTGTCTTTTCACCTTGCTTATAGTTTCCTTTGTTGTGCAAAAGCTTTTAAGTTTAATTATATCCCATTTGTTTATTTTTGCTTTTATTTCCATTACTCTGGGAGGTGGGTCAGAGAGGATCCTGCTGTGATTTATGTCAGAGAGTGTTTTGCCTATGTTTTTTTCTAGGAGTTTTATAGTTTCTGGTCTTACATTTAGATCTTTATCGATTTTGAGTTTATTTTTGTGTATGGTGTTAGAGTGTTCTAGTTTCATTCTTTTACAGGTGGTTGACCAGTTTTCCCAGCACCACTTGTTAAAGAGATTGTCTTTTCTCCATTGTAGATTCTTGCCTCCTTCATCAAAGATAAGGTGTCCATAGGTGTGTGGATTTATCTCTGGGCTTCTGTTTTGTTCCATTGATCTATATTTCTGTCTTTGGGCCAGTACCACACTGTCTTGATGACTGTGGCTTTGTAGTAGAGCCTGAAGTCAGGCAGGTTGTTTCCTCCAGTTTCAGTCTTTCTCATGATTGCTTTGGCTATTCAAGGTTTTTAAAATAAGGCAATTATTAATATCAGGATTAAAAAGTTAGACATGAAAGGAAATTTGATCATCAAACACTACTTGCTTCTGCACTGAACAACTGATATGGTCAGAACTGTGTAAACACTGAGCATTGATTTAACCCCAAATTTGGACATAAAGAGATTATGAGGAAGGGGACACAGGCAGAGCAAGTGATGGGGATGGAGGAGAAAGGTAGTTAAAGCCTCATCCACAGTAAAAGAATAGTATTCAAATTAAGAAAAATATCAGTATAAGCATATGAGTTAGAAATAGTATAATAAATACTAAAAGCAATAGCTAAAAGAGTTTAATATGATCACTTTCAGGGAGCCTGGGATAGAGGGTGTGAGGAAGCAAAAAGAGGAGTGCTTTTTCTTTATAAATTTTTAGTCCTATTTCATTATGTTTATATATAAACATGAATTACTTTTTTAATGTTTTCTGTGGTAAAAGTCACATAATGTAAAACATACAATTTTGACCATATTTAACTGTACAGTTCAGTGGCGTTGAGTCCATTCACATTGCCGTGCAACTCTCACCATCATTCATCTCCCAAATTTTTCACTTTCCTAAACTAAAACTCCTTCCCCATGAAACACTAAGTCTATGCCTCTTCCCCTCCCCAGCCCTGGCATCTACCAGTGTACTTTCTGACTCTATGAATTTGACTATTCTAAGTAGCTAGTATAAGTGGAATCAAATAATATTTGTCTGCACCTAGATCATGGCATCTGGTCCCATCACCTCATGGGAAATAGATGGGGAGACAGTGGAAACAGTGTCAGACTTCATTTTTTTGGGCTCCAAAATCACTGTAGATGGTGATTGCAGCCATGAAATTAAAAGACGCTTACTCCTTGGAAAGAAAGTTATGACCAACCTAGATAGCATATTAAAAGCAGAGACATTACTTTGCCAACAGGGGTCCATCTGGTCAAGGCTATGGTTTTTCCAGTGGTCATGTATGGATGTGAGAGTTGGACCGTGAAGAAAGCTGAGTGCCGAAGAATTGATGCTTTTGAACTGTGGTGTCGGAGAAGACTCTTGAGAGTCCCTTGGACTGCAAGGAGATCCAACCAGTCCATCCTGAAGGAGATCAGTCCTGGGTGTTCATTGGAAGGACTGATGCTGAAGCTGAAACTCCAGTACTTTGGCCACCTTATGTGAAGAGTTGACTCAGTGGAAAAGACCCTGATGCTAGGAGGGATTGAGGACAGGAGGAGAAGGGGACGACAGAGGATGAGATGGCTGGATGGCATCACTGACTTGATGGGCATGAGTGTGAGTAGACTCCGGGAGTTGGTGATGGACAGGGAGGCCTGGTGTGCTGTGATTCATGGGGTCGCAAAGAGTCGGACATGACTGAGCGACTGAACTGAACTGAACTGACAGTGTATTGGAAGGCATTTTTAAGTTAACTTAATCTATGTCCTACAAACAGATTACTTTGATACAGTGATTAGTGCTAAAGTCAAACAGAGTTGGACCAGCAGAAAAAGGACAGCCAGATTAAAAGAAACAGACGTGGCAGAAAAGAGACCACTCTCTCAACACATCTGGTTCAGCGTTTTTGTCAATGCCTTTGTGACAAGGAAATTGGAAAGGAGTAAAACCGTATACTGTTTTCTGAGTTTTGCACATCAGGCTGCAATGGTCTCTTCCACCGCGTAGGTATGCTCATTCTCAACGAACACGCTCCTGACCCTGGGCAAGTCCTGAGGTGAAGGGCCAGAGTGTGTCAGAGGCAGACTCTGCGCTGGCTGGAACCACACTGCAAGTTTAAGGAAAGAGTTCCTCTGAGCAAAGGTTAATATGAACTGACTCTGTTTTAACCTTTCAAACACACACACACACAAAACCCCCGCAGCATGCTCTTGGAAGGAAATTTAATAAACTATTGTCTTTCAGCTTCCCTTACTCAGCAGCAGCTATTTCTCTCTCCCTCCCTTTTCTTTTTGGTTGATGCACAACTTTTTAATTGGACATCCACTTTCATCCTGAACAATGAAGTGTAAATTGCCTCGTTCGAGCTGAGCAAAAGGCACAGAATGCTCTAGTCCATAGCATGACTTGGAACAACAAATTATAATGATGCCAAAACTGACTACACAAGCAATTAACCCCACCAGAGAATTGTTCTAATGGAAAAGGAGCTTGTTGCATTGGAAACTTCTGAATGTTTAGGCTGCATATCTAGCTACATCTTCATATTTTCTTTCTGTTTTTTAATTTTCACAAACACATTTTCATTGTTGAAACAACCCTGCCAACTTTGAGGGTCTGCCCTCTCATAGTCCATAAAATAAATTCTGACTTTGAAAACAACACTGTTATAAAACAATGCACAGTTATTCTTTAAAAAAAAATCAAATTATGTTCAAAGAGTGGCTTGTGTAGTCCAGAAGCTGTGGAGATTCAAGAATCAAATGACAAACCCAGCAAACCCTAACTAGAAAGAAAATAGGGTGATACAAAGCTCATGAGGTAAATACCATTTGAACAACACAAGATTGTGAAAGACAGGTACAGAATTAAAAACTCAGGACCCATGGAATGACCCCAGAACAGATCTTATCCCATTACAACAGGCTCTGAAATAAGACAAAAGAGGTGTTTTTTAAAGCCACATTAAAATAAATACATGGCATTCCACAGCTTCTCTGAAAAACACAATTACGGGCAGTTTCTTTAACTTCTGAGCCACCAGGGAAGCCCAATGCATATTCAGAAGTACACATTTCAATTCATTTGCTAAAATTCAGTCTCATTTCCTTATAATGCCTGCATTTTGTAAACATACATGAATAAAGTTTGAGGGAAAGTGACATTAGGGAATAGGTGATCCAAGAATAACTTGCCACAGGAAACAAAATTCACACGGGTGAACCAAAGTTCCGGAGGAACACAAGAAAAAGGGAGTACACTTATTTTCCAAGGAAGATGCCTTAGTCACTGGCAACAAATAACGTATGAACTCAGAGGAAGAGTGGTCTTAAATAAGTACAATGCCTCTGTCATTATTCTAGAAAAGTCTGGGTACCAAATGTACCCGGGTTATGTATCAACTTCTCCATTGCATAAAGCAACCAACTCTCAAATTTTCTGGTTAAAGAGAAAATGAATTCTGAACAGTATGTCCAGTTTTTAATGTCTTTGTTTTCAATTAGCAATCTAACCATGTTTTTAAAGACATTCTCTCCTTCTCGTTGTTTTTAATGATAAAGATTCCTGTACACAATTTCAGCAGCAGTAGCATCTTGAAAAAATAAAATTCTCATACCAAAATTGAAAAAAAAAAAATCATGATTTTTTTTTCCCCCCTAAATCCTTGAAAAAAAACATGATAAAGGAGAGCTCTGTTTTGATCCCTTCTGATCTTCTAAGTTTGTGAGGGCTGGAAAATGGAATCACTTAAATAACAACTCGGATTGTTTCCCCTTACAAAACAGAATAATAGTGGGAACATTTTTGTGACTCCAAGGAAGCAAATGTTTCTAATTAGTGAACAAGATCAGTGGAGGTAGCAGCTCAGGGCATCTGTGCCTCTCTTTAGGGATGCTGTCCTGCTGAGCATAGCAACAGAATTGCCTGAATTCTGTTTGTGAATGTTGCCACCTACCGGAGAACATGCAGTATTACAGCCAGCTTCAAGGAGGGAAACGACTGGGGAGGAAGAGGGATAAAGAAAAAGCAGTTGGTGATCCTGCCGCTGGGTGAGACACCTGTGCCAAAAGTAGGCAAGAAGGGGGAATGGCAGTGACTGGGCAGGATACAGGTGTGGGTGCAGGATGGGTCAAGTCGGAAGGCTTCTGTGGAGCTTACTGGGCCTCCAAAGGGTCATTAGGGTTTAGCATAGGAGCTGAGCAACGAAGAATTGATGCTTTCGAACTATGGTGCTGGAGAAGACTCTTGAGAGTCCCTTGGACAGCAAGGAGGTCAAACCGGTCAATTCTAAATGAAATCAACCCTGAATATTCATTGGAAGGAAGGAAGTGCTAAAATTGAAGCTCCAATACTTTGGCCACCTGATGCAAATAGCTGACGCTTTGGAAAAGACCCCGATGCTAGGAAAGATTGAAAGCAGGAGAACGGGTCGACAGGATGAGATGGTTGGATGGCATCACTGACTCAATGCACACGAGTTTGAGCAAACTCAGGAAGATGGTGAAGGACAGGGAAGCCTGGCGTGCTGCAGTCCATGGGGTCACAAAGAGTCAGACACAACTGAGCGACTGAACAACAATAGGAATGAGAGGAATATGTGAAGTGGAGGGAATAGTCTGGGGACAGAGAGATGACGAAAGCCATAATGGGGACATGTTCCAAGGAGCCTGGCTGCAGCACAGTGTTTGCACCAGGAATTTGCAGGAAATGAGATTCAATACTGAGGACCTTAAGCCTTCGCCAAAGGCAAAAAGAAAC
This sequence comes from Odocoileus virginianus, assembly GCF_023699985.2. Taxonomy (NCBI): domain Eukaryota; kingdom Metazoa; phylum Chordata; class Mammalia; order Artiodactyla; family Cervidae; genus Odocoileus; species Odocoileus virginianus. The sequence goes on from NC_069691.1 coordinate 31,490,811, forward strand.
CCCTGAAGTTTTGTCAAGGCCTCAGCAAATGACACTCAATTAAGAATGCTATGTAATCATTTCACAAAATGTATGTATATGAAAGCATCATGCTGTACAACTTAAATGTACACAACGTTCTTTGTGTTAATTACACCTCAATCAAGCTGGTAGAAATTAAAAATAAGCAAAATAAATAGCAAATGAAAAAATTTAAAAGAACCAATGGATTAGGGGAAGAGTTCTCACCGCACAGAGACTTCTCATGTGGTCCAGTGGCTAAGACTCTGCGCCCTTAATTGAGGGGGCCCAGATTCCATCCCCAGTCAGGGAACTAGAGCCCACATGCTGCAACTAAAAGACTGTGTATGTGGCAATGAAGATCCAAGATCCTGTGTGCCACAGCTAAGACCTGGTGCAACCAAGTATATAAATATTTTTTTAAGGAAAGAAATTGCTGCACAAATAGTAAACCTCTTGACTCTTTGGAAGTCGCCTCAAAGGAAACTATTTCAATTAAACACTGACACAGAGAGTGTTAGCATTAGTCGCTCAGTCATGTCCAACTCTGCAACCCCATGGACTGTAGCCCACCAGGCCCCTCTGTCCATGGAATTCTCTAGGCAAGAATACTGGAGTATCAAACCCGCAGTTTGTGTCCTGTGTATCCTGCATTGGCAGGTGAATTCTTTACCACTGTGCCACCTGGGCAGCCCTTGTTGCATAATACCAACCTCTTTCTTACTATCTAGACAAGCATGGAGACTTTAATTAAACAACTACATAAATGCTAGTGTAAAAGCGATGAGTACTATAAATTCAAGACTATGAAAACCTAGGTAGTGAAAACTGAGCTAGTCTAACGGTTGCTGTAAGGAGATTCTTGCCAAGGAAACAAAATTTGGTCCATGGGGACCAAGTATTCCATGGGGAATACTTTCAAGAACCCTTAAATGGTAATCTGCCTACAATGCAGGAAGATCCAAGTTCCAGCCCTGTGTCCAGAAGATCTTCTGCAGAAGGGAATGGCTACCCACTCCAGTATTTTTGCTTGGAGAATCCCAAGGACAGAGGAGCCTGGCAGGGTCACAGAGTCAGACGTGGCTGAGCAACTAACACACAACACACACATATATATCTTGCTTTTTTCTGTACTTACATTCCTGTCATAAAGCTTAATTGATATATTAGGTAGCATAAGAGATTAGCAATGATCACTAATAATAAAACAGAATAATTATAATATACTGCAATAAAAGTTATGTAAATTGTGGTCTTTCTTTCAAAATATCTTACTGTATGAATTTAATGGCTTTTCCATCTTAACTAAGCACTTATCATGCACCGTGGCTGTAACTTTTACAGTTTGATCTGCAACAGCAAAATTAACACCGATTTCTCTTTCCTTCACAATTTCACGAATGAAAGACTCGTTCCTACTGTAAATGTTAGCAACCTCAACATGCAACTTTTTTTTTCTCTCCTTTTCAAGTTGAGAACTTTCACTCTTTCATTTAAAGAAAGCACTCTACTGTTTCTCTTTGGCATATCCAAATTGCCAACATCACTACTCTTGCATCTTGGGGCCACCAGTAAGTGAATGAGGGCTACTTCATCACAAGTACTGTGATACGACAACAGTGCGTTTGATAACTGAGGCAGCTACTAAGTGATTAAAGGGCTGGATCGGCTGGACAAAGGGGATGATTCACATCCTGGGTGGGAAGGAGCGGGTTAGGGAGAAACCTCATCACTCTATTCAATGGCATGCAATTTAAAACATAAATTGTTTATTTCAGGAGTTTTCCATTTAATATTTTTGGACCGTGGTGGACTGCAGGTAACTGAAACTGCGGGTAAGGGGGAACTTGCAACCCACTTCAGTATTCTAGCCTGGAGAACCCCGTGGACAGATTAGCCTGGCGGGCTACAGTACATGGGGTCGCGGAGAGTCGGACTCCAACTGAGTGGCTTCCCTTCACTCTCCCTTTCTCTACGCGCTGATCATGGCTGCAGGAGACGTCCCTTGGTGGTGCTTCTGCCACAAGGGGGCAGGCAGGAGCACAGGGTTAGGCGACCTCTGGTCTGTTTTCTCCTTTTAACAGTTCTATTTCTCTGAACAAGTCACTTTAATTTTTAGTTTCAGTTTGCTAACATATAAAATGGTGAAAGTGGAATTAAATGACAAAGTATGCATAAAGGGCTTAGCACAATGACTAGAACATAGTATAACTATAATAAATGTTAACTGGTGTAATTTTTTATATTATTCAACCTTTCTGCTTGTATGTGAGATATGGACAATGAAGAAGAGGAAAAGATTGCATTTAAAGACTGGCATTGCTATTTGTATGTGATACATTATTGAACTTTATGATTCCAGAGAGATCTTAGGATCCAATAGGATGTAGAAATAAATAAAACTAATAATGCTATTAGGGCTCTCTCTAGCTACCTTGCTAGAAATTGAACCATAAATTTAATATCATTTCTGTGTGAAAATGTGTTCACATCCTAACTGAGTTAACCAAAAAATTCTTTTTAATACAAAGCATTTATAAATTGATGACAGTTGATTATATCACACAGAAGGATTCTAGAAGTAAGATCAATGTTTTACATGAGAAGAAAGCAGCTGAAACATGGGGTCATGCCTTTTGATGGCTGCTGGCTATTTGACCTGAAAAGGACCATAGTGATACGGTGATACACTCCCTCATCACACCTAGGAAACAGGCATGGCAATTACATGACTTACTCAGTGATGAGTAAATGCACCCAGAGCTAAAACCTCTTAATCAGTTTCCTTTCCTGCATCCCATTAAAGTTCTGCCCCTAGCTAATTGGGAAATTTTTTTCCCCTCTGTGCCTTTTATCAAGTTCACAGGACTAGTCTATGCTCTGAAGAAGCAGAAACAAGCAATTTGGAGAGTTTCTTATGAATCAGACCTTTTGAATAGTTGGGAAATGTAGGCAGATACCTGGATTGATTTTTAAAATAAACTTAAGTGAGTATTCTACTTAAAATGAATTATGGGATATTAAAATGTTTTAACTCTGTTCAGGATGGTTTACAAACACGTGAGAAAAACTAAGGCATATAAAAAATGATTGGAAGAATGTATTTAAAATGTATAAAAACCGGCTGGTGTCCTGTTTTTAATATTTTTCTCTCTTTTTCAAATTTTCTTTAGTGGGTGTGTAAGTTTAAAATAAAGAGGAAAAAACTTTCTACATGGGACCAAAATAAAGGCAAAAAACAGACCAAAAACGTGAAACTTCTTATAGCTGAGGGAAAAAGGTATTCACTTCCCATAACTCTCTATAATTCCTCTTTATATTCAGGCACCATGGAAATACCAGAGGAACTAGAATAAATATTTTTATTTTTTAATTGTATTGCCTGGAAACAGTCCAATTCACTAAAAATCAATTCCCAGAAAACTATTTCAGTAAATCGCCAAATTGACTTAGAGCAAATTGGGTTTCAGGGGAAAAAAAACAAACATCTAAAGCTGCATGGCCCAATTGTTTGATGAAATATACCTAATTTATGTTATAAATAGCAGTGCTGGCAGTGAGCAGACACAGCCTCCATCTCTCTGCTTCTCTTGAATTTAACTGTTTATTATTTACCTAAAGAGTTCAGTGATTACTAATGCCATTTCAATAAAGTGTTTAAACTCATACAGGCTCCAAAGAGAGTGGCCCTTTTTCTTGTTTTAACGTTGAAACAATACAAAGCATTGGATTCTCAGATCCAACAGAATCAGAGTTCTTACTCCATATTAGACTTTAAGGAACAGAGGAGAGACCCAAGACCTTCAACACAGCTTCCCAGGTCCTTTCTTACCTCCTTGGGCAATATTTAGCTTGTGCGATGCTCCCTTTCACAGAACACTATTTCTGTCACAAAACATCTCTTCATAGACAAATTGGCCTCCATACAAGGAAAGCAGGAAGAACATGAAGAAAGAGGTCACTCCAGACTGCTAGGTGGCAGGTTTCAAAGCAGGTGAGCTTACTTACAAGGCTCATCTTGAGTGGCTGAAAGACAAGAGTCTCCACATCCACACATCAGAATCTTAGAAGTTTATATAGAGGTTCTCAGATGGCTCAACAGTAAAGAATCCGCCTGCAATGCAGGAAGACGCGGGTTCAATCCCTGAGTCAGGAAGATCCCCTGAAGGAAAAAAAATGGAACCCACTCCAGTATTCATGCCTGGGAAATCCCACGGACTGAGGAGCCTGGTGGGCTACAGTCCATGGGATCGAAAGAGAGTCACACAGCTTAGAACACAGCTTAAAGAACAACAAACCTGGATTCAGTCACATATTCAGTACAGGTGGACTAGACACCACATCACTCTCTCGGGGCTGCATCTGTGGAATGGCTGCAGCAGGTGGAATGTAGATTTCAAGGACGGGGAGGGGATGAGGAGCCTCTGCTTTCTCCGGTCCAACGCTCTGGACAACCAGCGACCACACCCTGTCTTGACCTCCCCCAACAATAGTTTCTGTGACTTTTTTGACAGAGCCACGCCCCAGAAATACATCAATTCTAGACAGACCAGGCACATTCTGCTATGCTATCAACATTCCACAACTGAAGACCCTCCCATCAGTGAATGCTATTAGTGTATTTACTAAGAGATCGTATGTTCATAAGAAGAACATATTAATGACATATTTCCCATCAAATCTCAGTAAAAGGAAGAGAATGGATTGCAGGCATGATGCAACCACCAAGGGGAAAATTATTCCTTTTTACTTGCTTCTTTTATTTTTTTAAACTTGGAGTATAATTGCTTTACAGTATGTGGTGACTTCTGCCATAGAACAGTGTGAATCAGCCATGGTATACATATATCCCCTCCTTGAGCTCCTTCCCACCCACCTCATCCTACCCTTCTAAGTCATCACAGAGTACCGAGATGCGCTCCATGGGCTACATAGCAGCTTCCTACTAAGATTTCACTAAAAGTTTCTTCTCCATTCAAAAAAAAGTTTGAGGCAAAAAATACATATAAACAAAATAAGAATATTTAAATCAGTATAATTTTTCAGCCAGTGAGTGAAGCCGCTCAGTCGTGTCCGACTCTTTGCGACCCCATGGACAGTAGCCTACCAGGCTTCTCCATCCATGGGGTTTTCCAGGCAAGAATACTGAAGTGGGTTGCCATTTCCTTCTCCAGGGGATCTTCCCAACCCAGGGATCGAACCTGGGTCTCCTGCATTGCAGACAGATGCTTTACTGTCTGAGCCACAGAGATTAATATTAATAGGTGACTGCATATGTTTCCCATCTTTTTAACAAATGTGTAGTATTAATGAAATGACTACAGACTTTTGGCCCTTGAGACACATAAATTATAAACAAGAAGGGGAAATAAATTTCTAGAATGGCGATAAGAGGAGCTACACAAACCTCCCCAGCAAAGCAATCATTACTAGTAAAAATTATTTTTTTAAAAATTGTTTGAAGTTTCTAGAAATTTTCCTAAGGGCATATAACCCTGAGAGAACCTTTAGAGAAGTATTTATTCAAGAAAAATTACTAAATCTCAGTAAGAACAAGTGAAGTGTTAGTCGCTTAGTCACATCCAACTCTTTGCCAGTCCATGGACTGTAGTCCACCAGGCTCCTCTGTCCTTGGAATTCTCCAGGCAAGAATACTGGAGTGGGTAGCCATTCTCTTCTCCAGGGGATCCTCTCCACCCTGGGGTCGAACCCAGGGTTCCCGCATCACAGGCAGATTCTTATCTGAGTCACCAAGGAAGCCCCAAGAACAAAAAGAATTGGTGGCATTCCCCCCACCCCCAGCTCAGCATGATGGAAGCACCAACCCAGGCTGGTGGAGCCAAGGACACAGGCCCCCTCCTCCCCCAGTTCCGGGTCTGGAACTGCAGTATCTCCCCAGGAGGACCAGGTCACCAGCATAGCTCATCCTCTCAGCTTCAGATTGCAGATGCTCTATTCCAGGCATAACAGGCTGAGAGTACTGAGGCTAAACCCCCTTGATCCCACCTCACTTGTGGGCAGAGATTCCATGCTGGGAGAAGCAAGTTGAAAAGACCACAGCCTATTCCCCTACTCAGCACACTGCTTGTCAAGCAAGGGTGTCTTTCTGAGAAAAGTAGACCAATGTTCCCAAGCTCTGGAGCGGTGGCAAAAGGGTTCTACCCAGGGGGAGAGACAAGCTTTAAGAGCAGAGAGCTTTTAATCACTCAAAGAAATGATTTTATCAAAGAACAAGATGTGGGGAAGTTTAAGCCCAAGGGCACTGCTGGAAACAGAGGCCATTTAGGTTGTTTCCATGTCCAGGTTACTGTAAATAGCGCTGCAGTGAACACTGGGGGGTGTGTGTCCTTTTGAATTACGGTTTTCTCAGGATATATGCCCGACAGTGGGATTTCTGGGGGATATGGTAGTTCTATTTTTAGTTTTTTAAGGAACCTCCATACTGTTCTCCACAGTGGCTGTATCAATTTACATTCCCACCAAGAGTGCATGAGGGTAAAGAAGATGTGTTACACATATACAGTGGAATATTACTCAGCCATAAAAAGGGAATGGAATTGGGTTATCTGTAGAGATGTGGATGAGCCTAGTGTATGTACACTGAGAGAAGTAAGTCAGAAAGAGAAAAACAAGTATCATATATTAACACATAGGTGTGAAATGTAGACAAGTGGTACAGACGAACCTATTTCCAGGGCAGGAATAGAGACACAGACATAGAGAACAGACCTGGGACACAGTGGGGGAAAGGGAGGGTGGGACAAACAGAGAGAGAAGCATGGATATAGACTCATTAAAATAGCTGGTGAGAACCTTCCAAAAAGCACAGGGAGCTCAGTTCAGTGCTCTGCGGTCTTAGATGGGTGGGATGGTGGGGCAGGCTGGGAGTGAGGTCCAAGAGGTAGGGGACATATGTATACATACAGCTGATTCACTTCCTTGTATACAGACTAACACAACATTGTAACGTAACTATACTCCAATAAAATAAATAAAAAAGAAAAGAGTGGAGATGTTGGTGTAAGCAATTAAGAGGAGCCTGGTAGCCTTCTAACACTGATAAGCTAAATTGTAGACCAGTGGAGGCTTAAGAGGGAGAACTATGGGAAAGATGGCTAAGAACAGCCCTCCTGGGATCAAAACAAATCTCAAAGACTGGCCTCAAAGATTTTACTCCTGCAAAAGGATCAAAATTTAATTAGACGATAGAGCAATTTATATCCCAGAATATTGTTAAAAGCAATAGAACAAACAGCTGGAAATTTGTAGAGCCTGAAAGCTGGGTGTGATACCACCAGAGGTGAATAGACTGATAGAACAGTTGGAGAAAAGACAATAAAAGCAAGCTCTGCTGAAGCCATGGTCATCCCAGGGTGGGTGTGGGCATGGCCTAAGGCTGCATCTCCTGAGGTATAATGCAAGAGGCTTTATCTTGAGGCAGGCTGGTGGTACTTCCACCCAAGTTACTAAACAAATATAAAGGAGATGACATATATGTAAATGACTCAGTAATTTGAATCTTCAAGAACCAAAAAAAATCAAAACAGAAAGAATAAATATAGAAGGTTAATATAATAAACACTATAAGTACAGGTAAAGCGTTAAAGGCCCTTCTCTTTGAAAACTGGCCCTTCAGTTAACAATTCAGCTCTACCTTCTGGAGACCTGATAAAGGTGGAAAGGACACCCCTAATTTCTCTTTTTTATTACTATCCCAGTCAGTAAATAAAGCCTGGATTGTTATTCTCAGTTTAGATGTTGTCTTAAACTGACTACCTAAATACCTGATTGCTCAACAAGTATAATGTTAACTATGACAGTAAATGTTAGTCCACTCCACTCTAACAAAGATACCATAGACTGAGCAAGTTATAAGTAATAGAGACTTATTCCTCACAGTCCTGAAGGCTGGGAAGTCCAAGATCAAGCCTTTGGTGGAGTCAGTGTTGGGTGATGGCTTGGTCCTAAACTACCATCTCGCTGCTATAACCTCATATGGAGGAAGGGGCAACAAGCTTTCTCAGTCTTCTTTTAATAGTAGCACAAACTCCATGATTGAGAGCTTTGGTTTCATGACCTAATCACCTTCTAAAGGCTCCATCTTTTAATGCTATGACCTTGGGATTATGACTGTGAATATTCAGTCTATAGCACTAAGCTATATAGGTTACTAATGAAGATGACTCTTGGTTGGTAGATTGCGTCTGGATTGGAAGAGACTATAAATGAGCTCCAGATACCTGATTAGACAGGTAGCCGTGGGTCTCCCTGAGTGTGGTGACTCTTGTAACTGGATTTCCTTTTGGAGACCATGGAAACATATTGAGTTGTTTTAAGAAATATTTAGCTGCCATGAGGTCTGAGGCTTCCAAGCCATGGCAGATCTTGGCCTGCCTGGTGTATTTCTCCTGTCCATCTGCCAGAGTGGTGCTGCTACAAAGACTCCCACTGAAACAGAGTGCCTGGTCCTGCCCTGCAGACGAACTGTGACTCCTGTGTGGCACCCTCCACGGCCGCCTGGGCTAAGTGTATCCTCTGACATGTGCTCAGGCACTTCAGTCGTGTCTGACTCTGTGACCCCATGGACTGGAACCTGCCAAGCTCCTCTGTCCATGGCATTCTCCAGGCAAGAATACTGGAGTGGGTTGCCATGCCCTGCTCTGGTTAATCTTTCAGACCCAGGGATCGAACCCACATCCCTTATGTCTCCTGCATTGCAGGTGGGTTCTTTACCACTAGCACCACTTGGGAAACCCCTGATAGTCTTGAGTTTTACTGTCCATTTGACTCTAAGACTATGGGCAGACACTGCAGACACACAAACGCATTTTTCTATTAGTTTACAAAATGCAAATCATACCATGAAGACTGCTTGGGAATTCATTTTTATCACTTAAAATATGATAGCCATCTTTCTGGTACTAAATGTTCTATATTATTTGCAATAACTGCCTAAAGTCCATTGAATGAACTAAACCTGGTGTTGGACATAAAGATTTCTCCCAATTTGTTGCTATTTCAAACCTCACTTTAAGAAACATGTGTGATAGTAATAGTTTAATCTAGCCATGATTATTCTAAGAATATACACCCCAAGATGAGAAAGTCCAACTTATTTTCCCTGGATTCAACCTAGTTTTAAAATTTTTACAAAAACCTTCTACAACTATATTCATTGAAATGAGTGCTTTCTCAGCTTCTCAATTCACTAAGTAAAAGCCTTAGCCATACCCATTTTTCTATTATCTAGTACTGTATTTGCAATATTAAGTGGGTAATAAATATTATTTTCCAGAAATTTTCCACAGAATAAACCCACTGGATCAAGGCAAAGAAACTGCTTAATAGCTTTATAAATCTAACAGTTGTGGCTTTTTGGACAGAGTTAAGGAATTAAATGAGCTTATTGCCTATACATTTCTTTTTCTCTTGCCAGTGGAATTGGAACAAGGAGAGGTTTCTTTGGTTCCTGAAGCATGTTTATAAACCTCTTCTAAAACTGGAAGTAATTTATGACTGAGTGTTCTGTACAATACAGCTATGTATCCATCTGGCCCCAGTGTTTTATTACCTGATATGTCTTATAGGGTACTTTTCTAAAAATTTCTTTTCATCCATGGAGCTTATTTAATTTCTCTATGCGTCTGGCCTCAATAATTCTAAAATTCTATTTCATCCTCATGGCAAACACACAAGATAAAGCCCATAATCCTGCATGCTATCTTCCAGGGGTCATATTTATAAAGTCCATAAATCAAGGAGAAGCTTTGAAAAGGATTTTTTCTTAAATTATATTTAGAATTTATTCATCCTGTGCACGAGCTAAGCTTTAACTGATATGGAACTTGGCTTTTGTCCCAAGTGGGATTATGCCTTTTTAGAATCACAGATATATCTAGAAGGAAGTTGCCAACATCCCACAAAAATTTCTCCTCAAAGAAGAAACAGTTTCTAAAGAATTACTCACAATATTTCAAGGAACAAAATGTATAGGTCAATTCAATAAGCATTTATCAGGCTTTCTCTGACATTAGACCTAATGAAAGTAAAAGTGTTAGTTGCTCAGTCATGTCTGACTCTTTGCGACCCCATGGACTGTAGCTCACCAGGCGCCTCTGTCCATGGAATTCTCCAGGCAAGAATACTGAGTGGGTAGCCATTCCCTTCTCCGGGGGATCTTCCCAACCCAGGGATCAAACTCAAGTCTCTCAAGTTGCAGGCAGATTCTTTAGCGTGTGAGACACTGAGGAACAATAGGAAGAAAATAGTGATTGATTTTGGTTCCAATATGGCTAATATGGAGAGTCATGTCCAGGAAAGACCAGGACTCATGAACCCTAGTTTCCTGGTGTGCGCTGTGGTTCATTAGCAGAATGGACCTGTGTGGGAACCTTGATTCAAGCCCCTGGAAATGGTCTTTGGGGGCTTTACCCCCACATTGCACTACGTCTGAGACTTGAGAACACAACCCTGAGAGAGGCAAGGGAGTGAAATTATTCTGAATGGCTTGTCTAAGTCCAAATGGGGAGAACCCCACATCCACTGTGAAGGTAAAACAGCAGGATATTTGTGAAATGGCAGAACCTGGACGTTGAACTCAGGCAAAATCTAAGAAAATAACATTGAATGCCTTGGAGAGGTGGTGGACCCCAGTGGGAGAGTGAGGGAGAGTCTGTCATCTGGTTGGCTCACCTTACTGTCCATATCCCCCAAAATGCAACCAAATTTCCTGATACATGGCAAATGAGTGATCACCGTGATCTCCCCAAAAGCAGGCACATTGCCAGGGTTTAGGGAAGATGGGGTGAGGGTTAAGGAGTACTCCCTACAGCTGTGGAGCTCAGTGTTGCATATTCAAGAGAATGTTGACTACAAGATTGCTGTGTGCTAAGTCATTTCGGTCGTGTCCGACTCTTTGTGACCCCATGGACTGTAGCCCGCCAGGCTCCTCTGTCCATAGGATTCTCCAGGCAAGAATATTGGAGTGGGTGTCCCTCCAGGGGATCCTCCCAATGCCGGGATCAAAACAGCATCTCTTATGTCTCCTGCACTGGCAGGCAGGCTCTTTACTGCTCACGCCACCCAGGAAGTGAAAGTGAAAGTAAAAGTTGCTCGGTCATGTCTGACTCATTGTGACCCCCATGGTCTGCAGTCCATGGAATTCTCCTGGAGTCAGTAGCCTTTCCCTTCTCCAGGGAATCTTCCCAACCCAGGAATTGAACCCAGGTCTCCGGCATTGCAGGCAGATTTTTTACCAGCTGAGCCACATGTGAAACCTCATTAGAAGCCACTTATTTGAAATTTGTTTTTAACTTTCTTATGTGACAAGGTAAAAAGATGTTTGAAAGGTCTAGATGAGCTATATAGTGTTCTCTTCAACTCAAAACATTTAACCAAAGGGAAAAAAAAATTTTAACCAAATAGCTAATAATGCCTACCATGATTTACACAAGGTGTACTCTATTCTAGGCATAGGCATCAGACCTGCTGCTGCTGCTGCTAATTCACTTCAGTCGTGTCTGACTCTGTGTGACTCCATAGACGTCAGCCCACCAGGCTAGCAGAGTATAAAAAGAAAAAGATTATACGATTTGCTCCCAGTTTTTCTTTGGAACAGAGTCATGTCTAATTTTTTTTGCATTCTCTGGACAGCACTGGGAATATAATGGGCACCCAATAAATATTAAACTAAATGATTTAAAGCTATAGCTAACTCAAGAAGCAAAAATGCCTCCAAAGGAAGTCTTACAGATGTATCAGTAATTTAGTATTTTTTTTAGAAATGTAAATGACATCATAGAAAAGTGACATCCCCTATATGTTATTCTACTTGCTTTAAATAAAACATCTCAGAATATAAAAATCAAAGCTCAAGCCTGTTTTAGAAGAGGGATTCAATTTTGTTTCTTTCCTAAGACTGGATTTATAAAACTTTCCTGCAGTGGGAATGGTCCCCAAAATATATTCTGCATACCACCAGTTCACCAGTTCTTTGCTAGAATACATATTGGAATCTTGACTGCCCTATGTACAAGGTAAACCTCCCCAAAGATGCTATGAACTATGGCATTTCTTGAATTAAATGTGCATGGAACTGCTTCTTTGTGATACATCCTGAGGAGTGAAGTTCTACTGGACCCACTCTGGGAAACACTGGCCTAGGTCAGACCTGCCTCTCCACCCAGATCTCCCGTGGTATTCTTTTAGGTTCTACTGTCCCAATGGGACATTTCTAGTAACTGACAATCTTCTATTTGTGGTTGAGAATATTAGGAAAAGAGGACAAGGGACAGGAAATCAGGTTCCAAAGTCATAACTTCTTGAGCACCCATTGCTACAGAGGGAGCTAAGAAATGCCTTCAGCGCCACTGGAAACTAAGGGCAAAGGGGAAAGGAGAATTGAGGCAAGGGAAGATGGGAGGAGCCCAGAAGAGGAAGGGAAGAGAAAAACGAAAAGACAGCAATACATGGTGAGTGAAGCCACAACACCTCCCCTACCACCTTCCACAGTAATTTCAGAGTTAAATTGAAGCCAGCAGAGAGTTGCTAACAAGTGGCCTTTCCCCTAGGCCCTCAGCTTCTGGGCTTTGTTGTCCTAAGACAAGGGAAGTCAACCTTTGCCGCCACTCTGATATTTTCTTATCATTTCTTACTCTTAGGGATCCTGCTATTTCGAAGGCAAAATATACCATTTACTGAAATGATTTGATCTTGACAAAAATAAAAGCACTCAGAGGCTGGGCAGCAGGCAGAGACCATGGCTCTCTGGCTTTAGAATGACTCAGACATTCAGGTGTAAAGACCTTGGAGCCAACTTGTTTTGGTGATTCTGTCCTGCAAGTGGCCCACAGAGATGATGGGTGGTTTTTATAAACGTTGCTCTTTATCTGAGTATCATTAAAGGTAAACCACCACCATTCACTGTGGCTTCCCATCAGAAGGGACAGTCTAGATGACTTCTTGGGGCCCGTCAACTGTTAACTAAAATATTTGCACCACCGACCTTCTCAGATGCAGGCTGGAGGATGTGGCATGCTACCTGCAATAGTGACATCTGGTGGCGTCTCCGTCTTACTGCACCTCCTTATGGCAGGAAATCAAGCCTGGATTTCAAGGAGTATTTGATAACAACATAAAGATACTACATAAGTCCTGGAAAAGGCCCCCAGAAATGTTAAGATTTAACAACCTCTGCTTGAAGCTTATGCTGCTCATGTATATTAAAAATCATGACAAAAGAACTATTGTGATAGAAGTCCTTGTTTCTACAGGGGGTGTAGCGAGGGAAATAACCAATTATCTTGATTGCGAGGGGTGTAGTGTGTCTCCAAGTGATGTTTTCAGCGAATTTACTGTCCATGTCTGGTCTGCAGTGCCTGTTACCCACATACCTGACAAATGGATGGCAGTCAGGTAGCCCTGCTCGTAACCCCTGTATCTTTAAAATGAAATGGACAATAAGCATTCTCTCCTGAGAATTCTGGAATCTGGGAGAATAAAACAATGTCATTTATCTGGAGAGCTGAAGGAGGAAGTAGCCTATGACATAAAAGGACAGACAAAATGGACCCTGTACATGATAAAGTTTTGAGGAACCAGGGTCTATGGAGATACAGACAAAGCTGGCCAGGACAGAGAAGGATGAAATAAATGTCAGAAAAGGCCAAGAAGTAGAAAAGAAAGCTAGGGACGTCCAGGAGAGGGAAGAGGACAGAGGTGACTGCCTTTGGTTTCTGCCTTTCTGTGGGCCTAACTGTTCTCTAATTCTTTTTTTATTGTAGTAAAAGTCACATGGTCTTCCCTGGTGGCTCAGCATTCAAGAATCCGCCTGTCAATGCAGGAGACACCGACTTGATCCCTAGGTCAGGAAGATCCCCTGGAGGAGGAAATGACAACCCACATCTGTATTCTTGCCTGGGAAATCTCATGGGCAGAGGAGCCTGGCGGGCTACCATCCACCGTCTACAGTCCATGGAGTTGCAAAAGAATCAGACACAACTTAGGAACTGAACAACAAAAGTCACATATTATAAAATATTGTCTTTAACCATGTTTGACTGTACAGTTCAGTGGCAGTAAGTATATTCACGTTGTTGTGCAGTTCTCACCATCCATCTCCCAAATTTTTCCCCTTCCTAAACTGAATCTCTGTCCAGATTGGGACTGACATATATATACACTACTATGTATAAAACAGATAGCTAATGAGAACCTACTGTATAGAACAGAGGGAAAAAATAGAAGGTACAATCTGTTTGTAGGACATATATCAAGTTAACCTTAAAAATGCCTTCCAGTATATGTTAGGTGCAGACAAATACTGTTTGATTCCACTTGTATGAGGTATATAGAACAGTCAAATTCATAGAGTCAGAAAGTACATGGGTAGATGCAGGGGGCTGGGGAGCGGTGGAGTGTGGATGGAGAATGGGGAGTTAGTGTTTAATGTTCTTTAAGACCCAGATGCTGGGAAAGATTGAGGGCAGGAGGAGAAGGGGATGATGGAGGATGAGATGTTGGACAACATCATCGACTCAATGGACATGAGTTTGAGCAAACGCTGGGAGATACTGAAGGACAGGGAAGCCTGGCATGTTGCAATCCACGAGGTCACAAAGAGTCGGACACAGAGCGACTGAACAATTTTTTTAAATGTCAGAGATAACTTGAGTCATTTCCTGGGCTCAAAAAGAATCTTGATATCAAGTCTTTCTTACAAAATCTGAATTGCTTATCATGCTGCAGTAGTTCCTAGCACTCTTGCTGGCTGTCTTTCTTCTCTCCAGTGCTCAGCAGCCTTGATTGAGAGGCCTTCTTGCTTGGAACAACATGATACTGGACCTTTTGCTTCTACATAGTTGCATTAAACACTCAGCCATCAGAGAAAAATATAATTGAAGGATTTCTTTGTCTTTTGCTCAGAAAGGCCCAATTCATTCTGCACTGGTACTTGAAAGTTCAGAGTCCATCTGAGCCTGTTCCAGCCATTCACCCATCTTCCCCATTCCACGTGCCAAACCTGTTCTCCCCTATATTGCGAACTTCCCTCCAGAAACCTAACCCAAAGAGCTGAGTCATTCTAGGTCCTTTCTCATGCCCCATATCAACCTGGTATCACCAAATCTCCTAAACTTAGACTTGCAGAAGCATAAATCTTAGCCACTAATGTAGACGGAAAGTTTGTGCCCCATCCCCTAAATTCACTTATTGAAACCTAACCCCTAATATGATGGTATGTGGAAGCAGGACTATTGGGAAATACTTAGGTCATGACAGCAGAGCCCTCATGAATGGGATTAGTGCCCTTATAAAAAATGCCTTATCTTGTCCCTTCTGCCATGTGAGGACACAGCAAAAAGACACCATCTGTGAAACAGGAAGCAGGCTTTCACCATATGCTGAATTTGCCAGCACCTTGATCTTTGACTTACCAACCTCCAGAATTATGAGAAATAACTTTCTGTTGTTTATAAGCCACCCAGTCTACATTCTGTTATAGCAATCTAAACAGGCTAAGACAGCCACCAACTGGCCTTGTGTAGCTTGCTTACACTTTGCTTCATTCCTCTGGGCTAAAATTGAAATACTTCTCAGAGAGTTAACACATGAAATCTGATCGATTCTACCCCCATTGTTAACAATCAAGACCAATAGACATTTTTTACTATTGTAAATTGATATAGTTATAAATCAAATTTGTTTTGGTCTTAAGTCAACATTTGTTTACCCAACAAATAATGTGACTAAATAATATGTGTCAGGCACTCTGATGGGCATAAAGAAAAGAGATAACTTATGATTCAAATAATCCGTGTTTTGAAGAGACATACTTCTAAATTAACAATTAAATGGCATGCATGCTATAATAAATGTCTGAATGAAAATAAGAGGAAATAGAGAAAAAAACAATGAATTCTGTCCAAGGAATAGAGACAAGAAAAAGATACAAACCTTTAGAATCAAATAGACATCACAAAAAAATGTTAGGAATATCACTTATGTCTGTTGTTACAAAATTTAAAAAATCACATCCTAATATGTGATTTATGTATAAATGATATGACTGCATATAAAGTGTAAATAAACATTATTTCCCAGCTTTTCAGTACTACCCCCATAAAAACAATAGCAGATTAGGGAAAGATGAGATTTGGTTTTCCCATGAGGAGGGTGGTGAGACAATTGTCAAAATTGTTCCATCAAGAGGACCAAGAAATAGAATGAATGGACCATGCATCAAATTATTCTGAAGTGCTGCACCCCGCTGACCTGAGTCCACTTACATCAAAATGTCCTTGGTGTTCATATGCTCTTCCTAAGAACTTGCAGAGAATCTGAAAACTTTGTGTAAAGATAGAGCTTTGGCCAGGCAAAATTTTGCTCACTGGCCAAAGCAGAACAAATCACTTGAGAATCTTTCCAAGGGTCAGAACTGCAGGGGCAAATAGCCTCTGTTACAGTGTATTTGGGGCCAGGTTTGTGTCAAAATGGACACCACAGCAAAAGGACACACATGACACATTTTGCACCAAGAGCATCATCTGCTTGAAACAGACAACAGGCGGGGCTCCATATTCTCTCACCAAGTTCAAGGCCATCCAGTAGAAAGGTGGCCACAGTAATACCCGAATTATCCACCCTCTTCCCTAATCCAATAGTATAGGTTCTTTACTCTTTCAAAGATCATGGTTCCCCAAACATCAAAAATGGTAACTTAGAATCCTAAGAAGAAAACCCAGGAGACGAAAAGGAAGGAGTTATTTCAGAAGCTGAATTGCACCTGAGGTGTATTAAGTAACTTTTAGCCTCACCTTTGGGGGTGTTATGTCCCCCCATGTAGGGAAACCATCTTCCTCCTTCGGGATGGGAATATAACAATTAACATAGTGATACGGAATTTGAATAGAAAATAAATTGTGCTGAATCTCACATATGGTGTCCTAAAAATGTCCAAAATGATGTCATCCAAAGGAGGGGGCGGGGTGGGAGACTGCAATTAGATGGATGAGGAAGAGGCAGTTGAGAAAACAGATTAATGATGCCTTTGACACAATCAGCCTGAGAGGAATACTGGTTTCCATGGCAACCAAACCACTTAACCTAAATTAACAAAGCTGTTAAGAAAGAAAAACTTAAAAGATGGGGAGGGGGAAACCCAGTGCATCCTCTTTGGGGAAATTAAGTAGCCTGTCCCATCAGCACCCGTGAGAGGTGTATGTTAACAGCATGTTAACTACATATCCGCAGGGTGTGTATTCTCCTGCACTCTCTGGTTCCCAGTAATTAGTTTTCAGAAGCAGCCCAAGGATGTTAAGAAAGTGCAACTAATTAGTGTAGTATTCTGATAGAACTGCCTTATTATCCTGATGCAGCCTTAGCTAGACAGCAAGGACAAGGAATAAACAAAAGGCTGCCTCTTGCTTTTCCCTAACTTTGTGTTGATGTCGAAGATGTGCACGACATCTTCCCACAACCACTTTCTCAAGAGCGTGCAGATCAGACCGAATTCTGGAATTTTACTTGTAGCAGAGAATAGCAGCTTTTATAGTGAAATACAGAGGCCATTAACAGTGAGACTATGTGAAAATCAAATAATAAAATGTTTACACATAATATGTCTCCTATGTAATAAAAGGGATCATTAGAAAATAAAAGGGATTGTACATTCCTGAGTTGCTTTCCATACCGTGTAGAACTAAATTCCAATTTTTCTGGGTCTGTGGTGAACCTGTCTGAATCACAGTACACATGACTGAGGGTAAATCTATCAGAGACAGGAGAGCGGGGAGGGAGCAGTGTAGATCATCTTTATAAGCTTGTACATTTTTGGTACTCATTCCAACACTACTCGCCCACTTCTACTGGAGCCTGAAGATGGCTGGGAAGAAGGGACTTCCGTCGGGCTGCCTCTTTGTTGTCTCCATTAAAAATATCTAGTATAATCTAGTATGGACAGTCTACTGCCAACACAAGTGAGAAAGAAAAAAATAGGAATTCTAAAAATATTGAGAGCCCTGTCAAGTTTTAGCATTTTGTATTGGTGATATCTGATTTCATGAGAAAAAAATATATATACAGTATTATAATCAATTTAAACCCTGGTTAAATTTCGTAAAAAACTAATACTACATTAGAGTTTTGAAAAACAAAATTCAAGCTTCTGTCAAGTTCAATTTTAATAATTAAATCTAAAAGGGAAATCATGTACACTGGAAATTTTCTTAAAAATAAACAGCATGGAACGTATCCACATAGCATCCACACTGGCTTTATCTCTTGTTTCATAACTTGGTTGCAAGTTTTGGCTTGCTTTTGGCCTCCAATGCCAGAGATGCAAGAAATATCTCTTTACCTGTGAAATAGAGGTGCTGTTAATTTGGTAGAAGAAAAGAACACCTCATCATTTAAATTTTACCTTTCATTTTTCATATTACCTTTTCCTTTATTTATTGCCTAGGTACTTTTTTTTCTGCTAAGGTCTTAGAATTTTTCCTATAACTATTACTGAGATAATAAAATATTGAGTATTAATATTTCTACCACATTTATGAAAAATATCATTTCAGATTATTATTTTTTTATTTTGATGTCTTGACATACAAGTTTGTCATTTCATATAGTAAAATCTAGTGATATTTTTCTTTGAAGTTTCACCTCTTATTTTTATAATTCTTAGAGCAGTTCAGTATTCACATATATTTAATGTAATGATTTAGTTCATCCAAGATTTATCTTGATGTATGGATTGACTGATATTATCTGTATAATCAGTTTCCCCAATACTTTTTAAATAGATATGATTTACATAAAATCCACCATTTTAAAGTGTACAATTTGGTGATTTTTAAATATATTCACAAAGCTGTACAACTATCACCACTTTCTAATTCCAAAATATTTTCATCACCCCCAAAAGAAACCGTATGCCTATTAGGAATCACTCTTCCTCCAGCCCCTGACAACCATTAAGCTACTGTCTGTTTATTCTGGACATTCCAAATTAATGGAATTATACAATTTGTGGCTTTTGTGTCTGGCTTCTTTCATGAAGCACAGCGTTTTCAAGATTTGCCCATGTTGTAGCATGTATCAGTACTTCATTCCTTCTTTGGTTGAGTAATATTCCATTGTATCAATATATACATTTATCCAGTTGATGGATATTTGTGTTATTTCTATTTTTTTCTATTATGAATAATGCTGCTGTTAATATTCATGTGCAAGTTTCTACATGGACATGTTTTTAATTCTTTTGAGCATATACCTAGAAGACCCCAATATTTTTGTTTCATAATCTCCTTCTCACTGATTTTTTATTTTTTCTTTATGATACATTAAATTCCTATTTTTATAAGATTTGGTTTCAGGGTTCTTTAATCTTTTCCATGGTCCTATCACTTCTTTTGCAAATGTCAAACATTTTTCATTTTAGTAGCCTTATGTTTTATTAGCTCATAAGTAAGTCACCTTTAATTTTTCCATTTTTAATTTCTCAACTATTATTGCCTGCTTATTCTTCACTGTCAACTTTAAAATCATTTTGTCATGCTGCTGGTATTTTCATTGGGGGTAGGAAATTAATTGGGGAAAATTAATTTGGAAAAACTGATATCCTTTGCAATATTTCATCTTACTATCCCAGAAACATGGTGTAGCTCTTCTTTAATTTAAATCTTCTACTATATCTCCTGGCTCCCCCGGGGGCTCAGACAGTAAAGAATCTGCCTGCAATACGGGAGACCTGGGATCAATCCCTGGATTGGGAAGATCTCCTAGAGGAGAACATGGCAACTTACTCCAGTATTCTTGCCTGGAGAATCCCATGGACAGAGGAGCCTGATGGGCTATAGTCCATGGGGTTGCAAAGAGTCAGATACAACTGAGCTACTAAGCACGCACTCTATCTTCCACTACAATGTCAACACTTTCTTCACATAGGACTCACCCATTCCTTGTTGAGAGAATTAGACACTCTAATTTTTGAGGAGATGACAGTGGGACTCGGTTGATGAGCTGAAGTTAACTAAGCAAAGACCTGGGGGAAGACTATTCCCAGCAGAGCAAATGATGAGGGAAAGGCTCTGAGGTCAATTCATGTTGACCTACAAAAGGCACTGGGAGAGGGTGAGTGCTGCTGGGACATAGTGAGCAAGCAGGAGAAGGAGGGATTAAATTAGACTTGGCAGGATTCAGATCACATAGGACATGCGTGAGTGCATGCTCAGTGGCTTCAGAGGTGTCCGACTCTTTGAGACACCATGGACTGTACCAGGCTCCCCTGTCCATGAGATTCTTCTCCAGGCAAGAATACTGGAGCAGGTTGCCATGCCCTCCTCCAGGGGATCTTTCCAACCCAGGGATCGAACCATCATCTCCTGCATCTACTGCATTGCAGGAAGATTCTTTACCCACTGCGCCACCTGGGAAGCCCATTCACATGGAGCTTAGTGGTCAAAAAAGAACCCTTGGACTTTTAACTCATGCAAATAGGAAGCCCCTGGGATGTTTTAAAACAGGCATCGGCACAATCTTGCATGAAGGTGGCTCCCCTGGTCCAACTAGGATGTGACTCTTTCAATGTGGTCACATAGCCTCCTGTCCCAAGGCCAGGGCAACACTTAGTCTGAGGGGAACTTTAGGGTGCTGGGAGAAGCCAGTCCATAAACACTCTCCTTCTCTGTGTGGGCTTATCAGGACCACTAAAATCCCCAAACCTCTCTACCACTCACACACTTATTTTGCTGACACCACCAACACCAGCAGAGAAAACTGCAGGTCCTAGAGGGACCCATTCCTCCTTCCCCATCCCCCCACTTAAACACCAATGAAAAAGTCCAGAGGATGACTCTCACCATCAACAGTTCTGGAAAGAAGCCAGGCAGCAAATAGCCTCCTCCCACCTGCTTGCCATGCTTCTCCCTCAAAGTTGCGGCTCAAGGAGGGTGGGGACCTCCAATACCAAGAAAGGTGCCAGGAGTCACTGAAACCACCCACCACCCTTAAGGGCTTTGTCATGCCTTCTTACTCACCCAGCTGGGAGTCGCTATCTTCATGGCCAAGATGGCTTCAATCTTCATCCTTGCTGTTGTTCCAGCCATTCAGGCTGCCTGAGGACATCTGCCCTGGTGATATCCATTGAGCTCACACTTCCTCACCCTGCCAGGGGAGCTGAAGCTGCTGCCAGGCTGAGGGGGCCAGCTCTCTTTGGATATGTGCTGAATTCTTGACAACTGTTACTCAGAATCCATTCTAACCTCTTTTGAGAGAGTCTTCCTAAAGTGAAGAAGCTGGAAAGCTAAAAACTACATTTCACCAATGCTTTTGCTGCTATACATCTGGACATGAATTCAGTTGGATTTTCTAACAGGAGATCTGAAGGCAGAAGTGAGGTCCATCTTCCTGCAACCTTGCAATGTTCACGTTGGCAAGGAAGTTTTGGTAGACACGGGATTTTTCTTTAATAGATTCTGTGTTTCACACCTAGAGAGCAGATGTCTTCTTGATTCCAAGGTTACATCTACACTGTCTGTTTTCTGACTAAGTTAAATATGGTAGTTTCACCATTCTACCTTCCTGATTATATGCCCTGGTGAGTACTTCTTCCATGTTCTGAAATCATACCTGGAGGCCCAGACTAGAATCTACTTTGTTCAATCCACCTGGTGATTTTGTAAGCACCTAGTTTCCTGTATTAAATCCTTTTCATATTAAAGTACCTAGAATGGTTTCTACTGAATCTCAACTTTACTTACAACTATCTGATGAGCTGAGTTCTCTGCGTAAGGCCTGCTCAGAGAAGCAGCTCTGGAACGAAGAAGCAAACACCTAGGTCCACTGGCAACTGACAGGAAATATTACATGAGGGCCTTTCCCCAAATCAAAGGATGCAGTGTCCTACTGGATACTTTTGACTCTTTTCTCAATGTTTCATTTTTGGTATCTGGGTTTTCTTCTGTAAACAGCCATTTGCATTCTTTTGATTTTGCAGAAGGGCCTACAATTTAAAATGCATCTTAGTAGGTATCTGGTCATTCATACTCAACATTATTTGAATGATTTGGTATATAAAATAAAATACATAACAGAGAAGAAAAGCAATATTTGCCTAACAACAATAGCAATGGCAGCACAGCAATCATCAACCATCTATACTAGACACAGACTTAGGTCATTCAGGAAGTTGAGGATGGGATGAAATGCCTCAGAAAGTCCCCAGCTCTTCTATTCACAGCATGTAAAGACCTAGAAGCACAACTTACCTTTGTAAATATGAGTGCCAGGTCAGGGTCTACCAGAATGTCTCGTAGTTCTTTGAAATCATGTTTTCAGGGCTCTTAATAAATAAGTGCCTGAACTACAACCCAGAACAAAGAAGCACAACCTGAGTGACTGTTCCAGGAGACAGTGCCAAAGCCCAGCCTGAGGGCAATCACCAGCTCTAACAGTGAACTACCTCTGTCCTTTGTAGCTAAGTGTAAGACAGAGACGGGAAAGATGCAGCCTTAGCCTAACTGCCAGGTCCTCTCCAAGGAAGGGGCTACTGTCAGAAGAGCTAAAGTGGCTGGAGAATCAGAGAGTGCTTGCAACATTCATGGGAGAACCACCAAAAGGCAGTAACTTGAGGACAGTTGGTAGCCGGAGGGCTGCTAGGGTTTTCTCTCATCTGGGAGAGAAATCACTGGAATTGGAACAGGAGACATTTTGCTTTGAATTAAGCTTTACAAACCCTTCCTTCAGAGGGCAAAAGTTTACTCAAGTCAGCCAGAAACCAATTTTATGATGAAACAAGTGAGAAAGGAAAAGGTGACATCAAATCGATCATGCTACTGAAGATTTGGGAAGACTTCCAGGAATCACTTTTAGGGGAATGAAAATTGAGGATCAAATGTTGATGGAAAAGTACCATAGGGGATATGGAAAAAGTTCATCTGGAAGGAAAGATGAAACAGTTGCTGAGTTTGAGTTTTCCTTTGGCTTGAACATTTAACAAGAGCCTTGAAAACAGATTCTAAGTCTACAACAGAAAAAGAGAATGTCTAGAATTCAAGATGTGGAAATGTGACAGCCACTGCACTGAACCACAATGGGGCCAGTACTCCATACACAGATTGCTGAATATCTAAGGGAGAACTTCTAGTCCTGAGGGCAAGTGAACCAAGATGTCTACAAGAACATCACATCAGTAATGATCTTTATTCTACAGACGGGCTGAACCTCTGCAAGTTTCCAAACATAAGACTCCTTTTCAAGAGCCATGGTTTCATTGACAGTGAACATCTTACAGCTATTTTTAAAAGAAGCATTCATCTTTCTGATAGCTAGTCAGTAAGTTACCTTTCAAGGCCAATTTGGTCCTAGGAAGAACACCTGGTTGAGAAACAGTGGAAGAGGAATGTGTCCTATTCTTTCTGGAGAAGAGTTATGCATAAGTCTCTCACAGGATTAAAAAAGTCAAATGCCCCAAGGACCAGAAATGTCATGTAATATACATATTTTCTACTAGATTAATGGGTGCTATAAATATTTACATGATTCGCTGATGGATCTAACTTGTATAGCGGATGTGGGGACCGTGGGAAAAGAAGATAGACAAATTCTAAGTAAAACGAGATCTTCTAAATAATTATGCTGTCATTATAAAAAAAAAAAAAAACACCAAAAAAAATCCTACTTTCCCTGGAATAAAGGATTCTCTTTTCAGAGAAACCATATTACAGACAAATGAAAGACTCTTTATTTCCATCTGTACACTGGTTCCATGTACACCATTCTTAACCTCCATGTTCACTCAGAGTTTGCCAAATAGGTATTTTATCAAATCAAGATTTACTTATCTGATAATGGAGGGAATCAGAAAAGAGATAGTATATCAGGACTTTAAAAGATTACATACTTTCCATCCAAATTTTAGGAAGCATGAGTATTCTAAACTTCAAACAGAAAAAAAGAAAACGAAAATATTTCCTCTTGTAGTAAAGAAAAATATAGTCTCCAAAATATTATTAAAATGACTTTGCTTTTAATTGCAATATAGAAATACTGTTTAAAACTATTAATAATTTTATTATTATAAACTATACTTTATGTTTTACTAACATAAACCTTAAGTGAAAAAGAAAAATAAAAAGTGGAAAACTTTCACAGCTAGAATGAAGTCTTCTTTTTTTTTTCCGTTTAATATTTGGGTAGGAACAATTCTTGGAAATGATTGCAAACGCAATAATTACCGGCTTAATTCTAACTAGATTTGCAGTCATTTCTTTCTGTGTTATTTTTGGCGTGCTGACTGTAGAAGTGGCATGCTGTAATGTTGATATAACCATTTTCTCAGAAAACAAGATTTGTGACAGTTTGCTGCATTCTGCTCCAGAGACAATCTGAGGCTTTCAAAATGGGGCTAAAAATGCACACAAATCTTCCCCCACACAGCTGCTTCTTGTTTAACATTGTCAATTTTTTTTTTTAATTAAAATTTCAGATTTTATGCTAGGCTTTTTTTTTTCCCCCCTTTGAAGCTCAAATGACACTCTGCCTCTTTTAGATATTTGGGAGTCTGCAAAAAGCTTGATAAAGGCCCCAATTGTTTTATCAGAAGAGTTCATTTTTAACTCTTAATACTATTCATCTATATTATATTTTATTCAACCTAAACTCCAACAGGCTCGATGCAGTTTTGAGAGTGAACAGAGTGTATAATTCGTCCCAATTCATAACTATGGGTGAAATACCACAGGCACTCCTTGAGTTCTCCCTATAAAAGTCTCCAGGCACATGGCTTTCAATGTCATCTGTATGCCAAGGACTCCCAATTTTTTATCTCAGCCCAAATTCCTGTCTCCCAAATTCCACAGTTATTTATCCAACTGCCGTCTCAATACTAAGACATCTTCCATCTAATAGATATTTCAAACTCATTATGCCCAAACCTGATTTCTGAGCAGCCCTCCAAAATCTGCTCCGTCTCTTTCTCCCTTCATCTCAGTTAATGAAACTCCACCCCTCCACGTGGCCAGGACCGAACCCCAAACACAACGCGCTGGTCTCTGCCGCCATCTTGTCTGTATTCCCGCAATAGCCTCCTGTCTCCCTGTTCTGCCCTTGTCCACCGCCGCTGTTCTCAGCATGACAGCCAGGGTAACTTTTCCAAAACACGTCACCTTGTGTCACTCCTTCAAGGAAAACTCTGCAATCGTTCCTTATTTCAGTCAAGGTAAAAGTCAAGTACTTGAAAGGGCTTGATTACTTCCCAAAGGTACCTTATCAATCTCTCACAGGGAAACAGTTTCTGATGGGTCTCTTGCTTCTCTGCACACCTCGCAAGAAGTGGCACGAACTTTGCTGTAGACCATCTTTTCAAAAATGTTTGACTAGCAAGCAGCTTTGCAGAATAATATCTGCTTCCAAAGCAGAGGTAAGGTGAGCTCACTGTCCAGTGTGACCGGCAATGTCTCCCTCTAGAGCTGAGGGCAGGCAGGTTGGTTTGTAATCCATTCTAAGAGATTTGGGTTCCCTGAGCTCAGGGTTCTCGGCTGTGGTGCAAACCCACTGGAGGAGCAGCATCCACTTGGGTGCCACACATCACTCCCATGGGGCTTGGAGGGAGAAAGGGACTGATGGAGATATGTTGGTGCTCATGCTGCTTGAGGGGGCATGAGCTTGCCCTGAGTAATAAGGGGGTTTTGCCTCTGACTCAGGGGTCTCGTGTCTTCTGCCAGAATCCACAAAACCATGCAGGTTCAACTTGCTAGCTTGCAAAAAAGAGCAAAACTGCACCCTCTCCACAGTTTTGACACTCTCTGACCACTTCCTACGGCAGTCCCCGTCACTCACTTCGGGTCAGCCATGTGGTCCTCTTGCTGTTCTTTGAAAGGATTTCATGCCTTTGCATTGATTTTGTTGTCTGCCTGAAATATTCTTCCCCTATATATCTAGTTAGCTCCTCCCCCTCTGTCAAGTCTTGGCTCTAGTTTCACCTTCTCGATCATCTCACTGCCAGTCTCAACAGACACTCTTCCCTATCTCAACACTTCCAGTTCCCTTTTCTTGGATATTTTTTCTTTTTTCCATTGTACATATTCATTTTGTGCATATTATACCAGGGTCAGCAAATGTTCTCTTAAAGTCCAGACAGTAAATATTTTCAGTGTGTGGGCCTTAAGGTCTCTGTGGCAGATTCAAATCTGCCACTGTGGTAGGAAAGCAGCCATAGATAGTATGTAAATAAATGGGTGTGGCTATTTGCTAGTAACACTTCATTTACAAAAATGGGCAGCTAGCTGGCTTGTAGGCCTTAAATTGTCAACCTCTATACTATATAATTTATTTATTACATTACTGTTTGTCTTGTCCCACTAGAATATAAGCTAGATGAAGATGAAACTCTGTTTTATTCACTAATATTTTCCAAGTACCTAGAACAGTATCCAAAGAAATAGTAGGGCCTCAATAAATTATTTGCTCAACAAAAGTACAATCCGGGAACTTACACTTATACATCAATTTTTAAGTAACTTAAATCAGAATTATATAAGACCCATAGACAATATTTGATTTGGTTAGATAAATATAACTTTATAATGATCCCTTCTCCTTAACTGTCCCACTCGCCAGTCTACAGGGCCAAACTTTCAGCCACCATGTTTGTGCCAAATGACTATGTTTCCTTGATCACAATTGTGTGAAGGGAGAGTCAGCACTCCTTCCAAGCTAGGTCAATAAAAACTCCCCCTGCGGGACTTGGAACCTGGACTGAGAGAATCAGTCATCTGTGTGGCTAGAACCATGACACATAAACTTGGAACTATGGACACATGTGGTAGAATTGTACTTACCTGTCCCTTTGAAGCTGGGCGAAACCACATGACTTGCTTAGACCAACAAAACATGAAGGGAAAGGATTTGTATGAAAGTTCTGGGTGAAAGCTTTAAAAGCCAGTGTGCTTCAGACATAAAGCACCAAGGGAGGAAAGGGAGGGGGGGATAACTGGGAGATTGGGATTGACATATATACACTACTATGTATAAAAGAGATAACTAATGAGAACCTATGGTATAGCATAGGGGGAAAAAGGTACAATCTGTTTGTAGGACATATATTAAGTAAACCTGAAAAGTGTATTCCAATATACATTAGGTGCAGACACCTGTTGTGTTATACACCTACTAGGTGTCTGTTAGACACCTATTCACTTATACAGGATACCCAGAATAGGCAAATTCATAGAGTCAGAAAGTGAATTGGTAGATGCTAGGGGCCAGGGGTAGGAGGGGAATGGGGTTTTAGTGTTTCATGGGGACAGAGTTTCAGTTTAGGAAAGTGAAAACTTGAGAGACGGATGATGGTGAGAGTTTCACAACATTGTAAGGTACTTACTGCCACTGAATATATATAGCTAAATATGATTAAAATAGTATGTTTTATATTATGTGACTTTTACCACCATAAAAAAAAGCCAGTGTGTTTTTCAACAAACAACAGGGACAACTGAATATCCACATGCAAAAGAATGAAGTTGAATCTCTATCTCATACCATATACAAAAATTAATTTCAATGGGTGAAACACCTAAATGTAAGAGCTAAAACTATAAAATTTGTAGACGAAAAAATAGGAGTAAATCTCTGCAAACTTGGATTAGGCCATGATGTCTCAGCTATGACACCAAAATCATAAAGAACCAAAGAAAAAAACCCCAATAAATTAAACCTCATAAGAAGTAAATTTTGTGTGTCAAAGGACACTATCAACAAAAGAAAAATGCAACTCATCAAACAGGAGAAAACATTTGCTAATCACATATATATATATATCTGGTAAAAGTCTAGCATCATTAATAAATAAAGAACTCGTACAACTAAAAAATGAAAAGGCAAATAACCAAATTCTTAAAGGGATAAAAATATGAATAGATGTTTCCATCAAAGAAGACATACAAAGAGACAATGAACATAAGAAAAAACACCCACCATCATGAGTCATTTGAGAAATGCATATCAAAAAAGTCACAATGAGATACCATTCCATCTCCACTAAGACAGCTATGACCAAAAGCTGTAAAATAAAAGGTGTTGGTGAAGATGCTGAGAAATTGGAACACTCATATGTTGACTGAAGGAATGTAACATAATACAACTACTTTGGAAAACAGTTTGGCAGTTCCCCAAAAAGTTAAATGTAGACTTACTACCCAGAAATTCTCCTTCAGTTGATAATACCTAGGAAAATTTAAACTATTTGTTCACACAAAAACATGTACTTGCATGTTCATAGCACCATTATTAATAAAAGCCAAAAAGTAGAAACATCTCAAATGTCCCTCAACTAGTGAACAGAGGGGGAGAAACATGGTATATTTATGCAATGGAATACTACTCAGCCACAGAAATGAATGAAATACTATTACATGCTACAACATATATGAAACTTGAAAACATTATGGTAAGCAAAAGAGCCAGACATCAAAGGTCACATATGATTCCACTAATATGAAATGGCCAGATTTTACAAATCCTTGCAGATAGAAATTAGATCCTTGAGTTGCCAGGAGATGAGAGGAGAGAATTGTACTGATGAGTACAAAGTTTCTTTCTAGAGTGATAAAAATGTTCTAGAATTGACGGTGGGGATGGGTGTATAACAATGAATATGCGAAAAAACACACTGAATTGTATACAGAAAATTGTGGACTTTGAGGTAATGAATTCTAAGTGAATTATTGCTCAACTTAAAAATATGTATCAAAATTACAATGAGACACCACTTCACACATATCAAAATGGTTAAAATTAAGAATGACATCATCAAGAAGTGTTGAGGATGTAAAGAAATGGGAACCTGCACACACTGCTGATAGAATGTAAAATGGTAAAGTACATTTAGAATACAGGCAGTTTACTAAAAAGTTAAGCATACACTTACATATAATCCAGGAAATCCATCCCAGGGCATCTGCCCAGGAAAATGAAAACTTATGTACACACACACATTTTGTATATAAATGTTCATAGTGCTGTTGTTCCTGAAAGTCAAAACTAGAAGCAATCCAGTGTCTACCAATGGGTGAATGGATAATTGACGCATAGTAAATTCATACAATGGAAAACAATTCAACAATGGAAAGGAATAAAGAAATAAATATATCCAACATGGGTGAATCTCAGAAACATAATGCTAAATGAAAGAAACCAGAAACCAAAGACTATATTTTGTTTGATTCCACTTGTATAAAGCTTATATCAAAGATAAAACTATAGAGACACACAGATCAATGTTTCCCTGGGGCCAGGAGGTTATAGGGGTAGGGATTGACAGCAAATAGGCAAGGGGAAAATATTGAGGTGACAGAAATGTTCTAAAATCGGATTGTGGTGATGGTGACACAAGACTGTACATTTACTAGATTTAGAATTGTATTTTCAAAGGAGTAAACTACAGTATTTAAATGATAGCTCAATAAATGTGTTAAAAAAAAAGTCGGTGTGTAATTTACCATAGTAATGAGTATCATTCTAGATGGTGAGGATTCCAATGGCCTCTACAATAGTGAGCAGAGTTCACTATTGACCTAAAATACACATACAGCATGAGCAAGAAATAAACTACTGTTATTTTAAACAGCTGAGAACTGGTTGGTTGGTTGGTTGGTTACTATGGCATATCCAAGCCCATTCTGATGAATACAGAAATCAATTCCCGAGATGGTACTGACTCAAATCAATATTATTAATATGTTTAGTCAATTAAGTCCAGGGAGGTCGGATATGGAAATGCAAAAAATGTCTTAATATTTATTATCTGGCTGTGCTGGGTCTTAGTTGCAGCACACAGAATCTTTAGTTGTGACATGCATGATCTAGTTTCCTGACCAGGGATCAAACCTGGTACCCCTGCATTAGGAGTGTGGAATCTCAGCCACCGGACCACCTGGGAAGTCCCTGAAAAGAATGTCTTAGAAATACTTTGGTGATGAATCAAATAGATAAAAAGCACACTAAATTTTTGAGAGAATTGTATTTCCAAAGAATTACCTACACTGAAAGAGATGTGATTTTTTGATAGAGTGATTCTTTGGTCCCAACATGGGGCAGGAAAGGGTTGAGAAATTTGCTCGGTTCCTAAGGAGGGCAATTTCCCTGATGGTCACTTCAGATGTAGCCAAAAAATTATGGCTGACGATAATCTCTCAGAAGGTGAAGGCAGATGCCCCAGAGAACCATGGACGAGGGCCCTCCTCTCAGGAAATGGGATCAAGGTCTAATCAAGAAGCATCTCCATCCCCAAAGGAGGAGCCTCAAAAGACAGGATTTTAGAATTGTGACAGTGTTTGCTGTGTGTTTCCCACACTCCACTTTTCATTTTCAGAATGGGAGTGTTTATTGTGATGTTCCTGCCTCTATTCAACCAGTATATAAATTGTGCGTAGAGAGCAAATAAGTTTTTAGTTCATGGTCTCCAGATGAGTCACAGCCGCATCTGGATTTGAAAGAAAGAAACCACAGAGCACGTCATGAATATGCCACAGCTGGATGGGCTTATCTCCCTTGGGGCAGAAATGAGTTTATTTTGTGTGCAGGAAGGAGAGTGAACCAAGTATCTAGACCATGGTGGTCACTACAACTATTTCTGATATTTCTCTTTCCAAGCACAATATAGGACTGCACTTTCCCACCCTGCTGAAGTTAGGTAAAGCTCTGTGATTTTCTTCGAATGTGAAATATGTTCAAAATTCCAGGTAGGGGCATTTTTTTTTTTATTGAGGTAAAGATAGTACATAACATTATATTAATGTCAAGTATACAACATAAAAATTCAATCTTTGTATACACTACAAAATGATCTCCACCTTAAGGCTAGATACCACCTGTTACCACACAATTGATGCCCTAGAACCAATTCTTATATACCATGTTCCCTTCCCTTCTGACACCAGAAGGCAAAGATTCCAATAGCTCAGGGCCTTGGATGAGGACAACATGGAATGGATCTTTCACTGACCTGGAATAGAGATGGAGCACGAGAGACAAATAATCCGTTGCTATGGACATCTCCCTCCCACCATGTAGCCTGTGAACCACAGAGGTTCATCTTCTGAAAAGGAAGTGGATGACCAGGAAAGACAGAAAAAAAAAAAAAAAAAAAAACACAGACTCTAAAGCTATTCTAATTTGAATTCAAATACTTCCTGAGGATTTTCCATATTCCTTCCCCTAGGTTCCACAAGACCCCCTTTATCTGTCTAAATATATCTGTCTAGATCTATTACATCTTCAAGTTTTTGTTTTTACCCTAGCTAGCTCAAGTTGCTTTCTTTACTTTCAACCCAAAGAGCTGTAACTAACACGTCCCCAAACCCATCAAACTGTTCACACCAAAAACCAAAAGACCGACATGAAAGCAAAGACACACTGGGGAAACCATGGTGGATACAGCCGAAGTGGGGATTTGGCAGAGACAGGCTAACTGCTGCCCACACACCACTTCCCCTTCTCTGTGAGCCCACATTTCTCTGCCTCTCTTGTCATTAGCTAAGCCAAGGTGACTGAGCTCCAGCCAATGGAGAACATGGAGAACATGTTCTCAGAAGAACGTGCAGAAGATCATAGGCACCAAGCCCCTCATACCACCCTCCATACTTCTTCCCCTTCGGCAGCCTGATGCTAAAGAAGAAGTGAGCTTAGCAGCCATGCATAGAAGACGGCAGAGCCACAAGACTGAAAGAACCTGGGTTACTGAATCATGACAGGAAAAGCCACCCTCTGGCAGGAACACCTGGTTTGTGACAGATTTTAGCCTGCTCTAACTCATGCAGGACTTCCCTGGTGGCTTAGATGGTAAAGCGTCTGCCTACAATGCAAGAGACCCGGGTTCAATCCCTGGGTCTGGCAGATCTCCTGGAGAAGGGAATGGCAATCCACTCCAGTATTCTTGCCTGGAAAATCCCATGGATGGAGGAGCCTGGTAGGCTACAGTCCACGGGGTCACAAAAAGTCGGACACGACTGAGCGACTTCACTTTCACTCACTAACTCATCCAGAGAAGGAGTAGAAGCAGCCATTTGATGCTGAATTAGCCCTGGTTTTCACCTACCTCCTCCTCTGATCCTCCCTAGAGCTGAATGAGGCAATGGAATCAACCCCTTTTTACAGAGGTGTTAGGCAACATTCAGAGAAGTTCAGTTGTTGGGGAGGAGATCACATGTCACTTACTAGATAAGTTCAGCCTCAAATACAGACCTTCTGATTTCCAGAGACCAATTTTTTTCTACTGTGAAACACAAATGCTAAAGATTCCTCCTTAAATTGAACATACTAGCAGCTGATCTAAATCTCTGAACTACAAAACAGATTTTAAAAAGATGAATGAGAAGGCAATCCCCCCTTCAAGATAAGTGCATCATCCATTTACTACTGCATGCTCAGAGCTCAGCCAAGAACAAAGCACAGTGAAGGACCTTTACACATGCCTGTAAAGGTTTTTTTTAAAAAAGTCTTACCGGGATGCTCAACACTGCTAGTCATCAGGGAAATGCAAATGAAAACCACAAAGAGATATCACGTCACACCTGTCTGAATGGCTATTATCAAAATGAACACAAATAAATGTCAGCAAGAAAGTACAGAAAAGCAAACCCTCCTACATTGTTGGTGGGAAAGCACTGTGGAAAACAGTTTGAAGATTCCTCAAAAAACTAAAATAAAACTACCATATGACCCAGTGAATACACTCCTGGGTATAAATCCAAAGAAAATTAAAACACTACTTCAAAAAGATACATGCACCCCAATGTTCACAGAAGCATTATTTACAACAATCAAGACATGGAAGCAACCTAAGTGTCCAAAAATTGATAAATGGATATAGAAGATGTGTACACACACACACACACACACACATACACACACAAGGTGGAATACTACTCAGCCATAAAAAATGAAATATTGCCACTTGCAACAACATGGATCGACTTGGAGAGTATTATGCTTGGTGAAATACGTCAGAAAGAGAAAGACAAATACTATATGATATTACTTATGTATGGAATCTAAACCTAGATGTCCATCAGCAGATGAATGGATAAGAAAGCTGTGGTACATATACACAATGGAATATTACTCAGCCACTAAAAAGAATACATTTGAATCAGTTCTAATGAGGTGGATGAAACTGGAGCCTGTTATACAGAGTGAAGTAAGCCAGAAAGAAAAACACCAATACAATATACTAATGCATACATATGGAATTTATAAAGATGGTAACGATAACCCTGTATGCGAGACAGCAAGAGAGACACAGATGTATTGAACAGTCTTTTGGACTCTCTGGGAGAGGGCGAGGGTGGGATGATACGGGAGAATGGCGTTGAAACATGTAAATTATCATATGTGAAACGAATCACCAGTCCAGGTTCGATGCATGATACAGGATGCTCGGGGCTGGTGCACTGGGATGACCCAGAGGGATGGGATGGGGAGGGAGGTGGGAGGGGGGTTCAGGATGGGGAACACATGTACACCCACGGCAGATTCAAGTCAATGTATGGCAAAACCAATACAATGTTGTAAAGTAAAATTAATTAATTAAAAAAAAAGAATACTACAAAGTAATGAATATAACAGTAAAGAAACAGATTCACAGATACAGAGAACAAACTAATAGTCACCAGTGGGGAAAAGGAAGCGGGCAGGGGCAAGATAGGGATAGGAGATTCAAAGATACAAACTACTATATATAAGATAAACTACAAGGATATATTATGCAGCACAAGGAATATAGCCAATATTGTATAATAGCTATAAATGGAGTATAACCTTTAAAATTCTGAATCACCATATTGTACACCTGAAACTAATGTAATACTGTAAATCAGCTATAAATAAAAACATCTTACCAAGAAACAAACATTCAAGTGTACATCACACTACAATTAAATATCAGCGAAACAGGTGCTGGGTACATCTTTCACATGGAGACCAACCAGAAGACTTTAATTCTATCAAGTGTAATTTATTTAAATAACAATTCAATTGCACATTGTAGGTAAACCAATGCAGCAATATGAAAATAAAGAATTTCAAGAGTATCCAGCAACTTAAACACACATCTAATAATGCAGAGTATTCTGTAATACTAAGGAATGAAAAATAAAACACTGACTTTCAAGATGGGGTGATTTATTTGCACTTAAAAATACAGTTTCTAAGATGATATTTGTTTCCAAAAATGTCTTAATGTTAAAAATAGGCTACAGGAACGGATGTCTTCATGTTGAAAATTTATATCTTGTATCAGCATGAGCTTACACATCACAGATGATAACATTACACAAAATCAGCAAATAAACACTCATTTGGGAACACAGTTTTGATATTAAAAACATCAGAAGTTCACAGTTTTCTTCTTTCTTTTTGACTTATACTGATAAAATGCTTTTATACCACAAGCCATTTCACTTTCTAGCATCAGATCCAGCACCAGATCCAATGCCTACTTGATCAGCAGATGGATGCTACTAAACACATTCTTCTTACTTGGAAGTCACATCTTCCATTTCTAAACATATTTTGCTCTGTAAAACTGTGACCACTGGGAATGGGGAAGACAGGATTTAAGTTCAAATGTAATGAGAAGAGAAAAAGTGAGATAAAATGCTGAAAATGTTTACTAATAAAACATTAAATTGTAAAGTACATACAGC
This sequence comes from Odocoileus virginianus, assembly GCF_023699985.2. Taxonomy (NCBI): domain Eukaryota; kingdom Metazoa; phylum Chordata; class Mammalia; order Artiodactyla; family Cervidae; genus Odocoileus; species Odocoileus virginianus. The sequence continues at coordinate 31,525,505 of NC_069691.1, forward strand.
TAGGTTTGAGGATTCAACAGGAAACTAACATTGATTTGCAAAAACGCTATGGCCTATAATTAAAATTCCCCTACATGTCAAGGTAACATGAAGGTTTTTTAGGTGACCAGATCTCTAGACAGATTTGTTTGTGCGTTTTAAGTCAAAGCAAAATTTTCCAAGTGAAGTACCTACAAAATAAATTTGCTTTGGAAATAAGCCTCAGTAATAAAATAATACTTCTCACTTATTAAATATATATTTCGCCTTTACATGTGATTCAGCAGCTTACATCAAAAAATTCAAGAGTTCTATAAACATCTGCAAATAAATATTTTAAAACACTAGTATACAAATGAATCTGCTGGTATTCATTCAGGTGTTCTGATGTTGGCAGTTAGCAAAGGAAAAAAATTTTAAAATAAACTACTTAGTTATAAAATTCTCCCCTAACATAACATGAGAATACAATACACTATTGAGAATTAAGTAATTTTTCTGGGTAGCACATATCAGTGAAACACATGTGTCCTCCTTCTGCAAATCTTAGTTACACAGAACCCAGTGGTATTGTCTTTGAAAGCCGTTAAAGTAATAGCCTAAGATTTTTAATGTTTACCATAATCTCTCTTTATGTGTAAATTACTTTCTTAAAGCACTATATAGGACACATTTGTCCACTATGAAGAAAAAAATCACTTCAAGAAAAAAAGTGAACTAACAAAAATTATTTAAACTTTTTTACTATACCCAAAGTTGCCACTCGGACACTTGGCTCCGATAAAGACAAGAATGAATTAAAATGCATGACTCTAAAGCCGGGAAAGTCTTCCCTTCAAAATGAAGAAGACCTTTCAGCACTTCAAAATCATGTAATTCCTTTAAAACTGAAATAAGCAATATTCTTTAACACATTCATTTTATCCGGTGTCTCTGGTTTTCAGTTCTGTTACACTGAGACTAACTTTTTTTCCCCCTAAATGATGTAGCACAAACTAAAAACTTAAAACTAATTTACTAAAAAAATATTAAATAGCCGTAAAACAAAAGCTCCCACTGGGATATACCAGCATCCCTTATAGTCATCATTTAAATTACGTGTGTCTAAGAACTACTGGATTAACATATAAGGTACATTATATATTAATATGCAACTAGGTTTAACTTAATGTCAGTATTAAAGTACCTTGAGTTTTCCTATGAAATATCTAACCTGTAGGCACTGGTATGCTCTCTTTATTAGCGAAATACAGTGAAGTGGCTGCTTTAAATTCCTCCATGCAGAGTCGTGTTACAGTATTACTACATTGACACATCTGTAAACTGGACAGAATGAAGGCTGGACTTCCTGTGAAGCTAGATCCACATTGTCCTATGGGATAGATCAGGCCAAGAACCTGCTCAGCCTTCTCAATCTACTACATAGCCCCTGTATCATTTCTTTTTGCGGTGATGAAACAATAAACAGACTGGAATGGACTTTAACATCAAGGTCAAACAGCAACCACTCAACACAGAAGTTATCACTCCTCAGGCTAAATTCTGGTGTGTCCTTTTCATTACACTTCAACATTCTAAAGTAACTAAGTGTAAGGGAAGTTTAAGAGACAAAACTACCAACAATGAGGAGCAGAAACAGGGTTTTACAACAAACAGTCTAATAATATAAAGAAAAAATACGTAAATAATTGGTCTGGGGGGAGGAAAAGTGGGAGAAAACCCTGTACTCCTTCTAAAAGAACAGTATAATAGTATCTATTTAATATTTGTAAGCTGTTCTCTATTTATGTATCTTATCAAGAAATGTTTAGTCCCTAAGTCATGTCCGACTCCTTGTGACCCCATGGACCGCAGCCTGCCAGGTTCCTCTATCCATGGGATTTCCCAGGCAAGAATACTGGAGTGGGTTGTCATTTCCTTCTCCAGGGGACCTTCCCATTGGCAGGGGGATTCTTTGCCAGTGAGTCACCAAAGAAGCCCCATAGGAAATGTCTAAAGAGCTTTAAAATATGTCAGTTATACATATGCACATCACTTAGGTATCATACACACATGAAACATTAATAATAAGCAGCAAAAGAAAAATACACAACTTTAAATAAACTATTTGCCAAATTATTCTCTAAATGGGTAACTAGTGCCTAAAATTTTTAAAGGAGAATATTGGCCTAGCTGAGTCAATGATGAAACACTAATAATATAAGGAGATTGAAGTGGTCACCCAAATCTTCAGAATAATGTTAATCCTAGAAAATATTTTAATCATATAATCTAACATCTTAAAAGTGAGAGTCTCTTCCTCTACAAATCTAAGAATTTGTGCTGTTACATCTCAAAAAGTAAGGAATGTCTATAAAGTCAGATTAAGCTAATAATCCTAAAAATAAGATCTCTCAGTCTAGTATATAAGGAACTGAAGAAGGGAGAGAATAATAATGTTCAAACAGGTCAATGATCAATGACCATTTGCAGAAGAAATATAATGAAATAAAAGTTTATGGGAGCTTAAATAGAAAAAGCAAACCTCACAGATACATATTTGAACCATGACAGGCAATATAGCTATGGTGACTTAAGGTGATCACAGTAGGCAGCAGGTATAAGTCAGAACCCCAGGAAGCACAACAGGGGAAGGCATGTATAAATGAACGCTCCCTGACTCTCAGCATCATTCCAACATGTGCCACGAGCCAAGTTCCAAGTGCTCTATGGCGACACGTGGCCAGTGGCTACCATAATTGGACAGAGCAGGACTGAAGGAGAAAGAGCAGTGTTGAGAGGTTGGGGAGGATAAATTTCCTGAGATCCATTCCATGCCCTATGAATCACAAAATTTTAGGGCATCAGAACAGTCACTGGAGTCTTCATTATTTTAACTAAATGTATTTAAATTTATGATCTACAAATATGGATTAAGTTAGAAAAAACAGAAATACAAAAAAAGTTCATGAAGAATTAATCAGAATAATGCCAGAAATTTTTTCAGTTGACTATAAAGATCTTTATGAAATTATTTTTAAAGTTCAAATGAAAAATCTCTATTCAGAAACATCAACAGACTCAGTTTAAAGAATGGATGAGAAGGGAAATCGTAATGAGTATTAGCAGCAACTATTAGTGCCTATCATAATGTAACTGCCTCTAAAAGTAGCTTCAAAAGAGAAAACACTTTTCTTTGAAAGGTGGTAACTTTCTTCTTTACACAATCCCACTGATTTGAGTCCTAACAAAGACTCACAGTGACCTCAAAGCTCAAACCACAAGCTTCCAGGTCAGGTAAGAATGATCGTCACATAGCTCTGCTAAACTCACTCCTTTGCAAAAGAGATGGTTATACTTTTGTTGTTTCAATGATTAATAATCTTTGACGCTGATTAATCTGGAATTCATCCACAGCTTCTACTCACTTATAGTAGAGACAAAGAATCAATGAACCTCCTTTTCCTATATAACTTGGGACCTTCTTGTATCCAGAGAAGCAAAGAAATGTTAAAACATATGTTCATATAAGAGCTGATACAGTTGATCTTCCATTGTCAAGCAGAAATCATGCTTTCCTTGTCACCAAAATTACAAAGTCTAATCTATTTAAGTCTTAAGTTTGTGTTTGTTAGTTGCTGAGTCATCTCTGACTCTTTGCGACCCCATGGACTGTAGCCCGCCAGGTTCCTCTGTCCATGGAATTCTCTAGGCAAGGATATTGGAGTGGTTAGCCATTCCCTTCTCCAAGGGATCTTAAGTTTACATAAAGCCAACCTCTGGCTTTTCATTAAAAAAAAAAAATTTAAAGGCAATTATACCAAGAATTACACAAATTGCACCAGCTGTCAGACACATTGGCAGCCTACAAATGCCCCTTAAAACAGCAGATAAAACATTGTCATTTCAGGACTCATTCTTCACAGTACACCCTGGGTCACAAAATAACTCCATAAATGCAGTATTCATAGAGGTCACAAGAAGCTAGTATTGCCATGGTATCTTGAACATGGCAGGAAACAGATGAATATTTGTAGCATTAATGATACTACAACATTTAAAAATCCACTGGATAGGTTAGCAGATAGGAAATACAAATACAAATATAATAAGAACAAATAACAAAGGAAAAATCTTAATGGGAGATATTAATTTTTTATATTTGTTCTGGTAATGCTGAGTTAAAACAAAAATAACCTCCATTAACTTAAACCATTTCCATTTTACATCAGAAACAGCATTTTTTTTACTTGCTTTTGCTCTGGGCTTCTGACCAAAGCAATGAGCTTTTTTTTTTTTAATTTAAAAAAAAAATGCTACCAAAGCTCTCCTAAGGAATTTGGAAACTTTTTTCCCAAGTAATATTTAAAGAAATTGTTGAACAGATTTTCCACTACTAATTGTAATGGCAGTTAATTTATTTCCTCTTTGGTCCTCACGTAAAGTTTTATAATTCATATTATTAGCATGTGAGGAAATCTACCACCTATATTATCTGAAAGGGTGGTATTCTGACTAGAGTTGAATTCATCATTTTCCATTGGAAATACATCCTCAGTATTGGCCAAGAATTAGTACAGTGAAGAAAATAAGATCAAATACTTGCTGAATACAGGCTCTTAGGCGTGCGTGCATGTGTGCAAAGTCGTTTCTGTCATGTCCAATTCTTTGCGACCCTATGGACTATAGCCCACCAGGCTCCGCTGTCCATGGGATTCTCCAGGCAAGATATACTGGAGCTGGGTTGTCAAGCCCTCCTCCAGGGGATCTTCCCAACCCACAGATCGAATCCACATCTCTTATGTCTCCTGCATTGGCAGGTGGGTACTTTACCACTAGCACCACCTGGGAAGCCCACAGCCTCTTATAACAGGAAATAAACATCAAGGTGCAAATTCACAACGTGAGCTCATGTCAGTGCTAAACACTGAATAAATCCAAACTTGTTTGAATCTCCATGCTTCTTTCATTTTACATCAGAGACCACAGGCTCAGCCAATACTTCAGTTTTGATACTGTAATCTGTACATAAAATTATAACTATTACAACAACTCATATTCACCCAGCCTTTCAATTTACAAAAAAGCTACCACGCACGTTATTCCATTGAGCCCTCACAAATGCCAAGCTCTGTGTTGCTATCTCCATTGGGGAAACTGAGTCCTAAAAAGGGTGGATGACTTGCTCCATGTTGAGGAACTATTAACTAACAGAGCAGGGCTCCTGCCTGCCTGTCTGGGGCTGTTTTTGTTCAACTGCAGAGGCTTCCAAGGACAAGATATTCTTCATAACAAAAATAAGACAAAATTCTGATTCATCGATTCATAAATTGTTTTTTGTCTCTCTGTATGCAATATTGTCCTGAGCCTCTGCATATACATATTGGAGAGCTGGGGTGGGGGTGCAGGGGTGGAGGCAGTGGTGATTGTAAAATAAAACACACATTAAGTGGGAATGGTTTGGATTAAACATTTTAACATTGGTTGCTGAAAATAAATACCTAAGACACTGACCTACAATTATAAAACTGAAAGTGACCTTGGAAGTCATCTGTTCTTTTTCCATTTCACAAATGAGGAAAATACAGTGATGGAGAGAGCACGACACTCCCTAAAGGTCACCCTGGTAACTGCTGACAGCAGACCCAGCACCATACAGAGTCGGGCTCTCTTTCACTCTATGCCCTGATTGTGTCTGCAAATTAAAGGATAAGCACAGTCCAGATATTTACAAGGAAACATCACAGTGCTAGAAAGATTAGAAAACTAGACCTTACACACCAACATTATGAGTGTAAAAATTATTGATATTTTATATATCATTTAAAGCAGCAGGAACTTTATAAGAAAAATAATCAAGGTATATTTTTTAGCTCTCATGATTAAGGTTGAGGATAATCTAAAATATAAATTTTCCCTTTAGATACACAGAGTTTTTTGAATTTTGTTATAATAATGACAGATTTAAGTACATTCAAAAACAGGATAGTCTCTCAAAAATGTCACCACTTTTAACTTATATGAAGAATAAAAAACAATAACAACATCTCATCTTTTCTAGATACAGGTCTTTCAACCAGTTACCTATGTTACCTGTCCTGTTCACACCCATTACTTGTCTTTTTCAGGAGTTTTCGGAAAATGATTAAGCTATTTTTGAATGTAGGTTTTTCTTATTTTGTTTCTGAAACTTAAATTCTAGGCAACAAACTCTCTGAAATTTAACTGCCCAACAAATCTAAATATGGCTCAGGTTATAAGCCATTTACTACTTACATGATATTCATTTCCACATTTAAAAAAATAAATAATCTATTTAGACTTTATTGTACCTGTGAGTCCTTTAAAAGACTTCTTCACTCTCCAAATTAATAAGAAATTCCTTTTGAAGATGCAAAATATAAGAGTTTTCAAAATATTACTGACCATCATTCCATAGAGAAAAAAAAACACTTAAGTAGACCAAGAGTAAACCACACAAATTATAGAAAACATTGACAGCAAAATTAGTTTTCTGTCTCTCATTCACAAGATCATTTTTTCACTTTAATACAAGGCCTAATCTACAGTAGACACCAGTACAAATTGAGAGAAAAATCCATCCTTCATGTTCTGATCAATCTGAAGATGATTTTTTCCAGAGGTGAAGAGCTGCCTGAATTCTGAAGTGTAGTCTGGACTCCAATGAGTAATCTTTGTAGTTATTTCTAAAGACAGATAACAATAAAATTTTAATGTCAAAATTCCTTTATAAACCAGGGCACTACCACCCTATTCCCCTCCCTCTCAGCTTCATTCTTTATCTACTCTCAAACATCACTATGCATAACAGTGGATTTTGTTAAAATGAAGATTCTATTCCTGGGAAGAGAGGGGGATGACAATATTCTGTATTTCTAGAAGTTTCCAGGTGGTGGTCTAAAAATCCTACTTTGAATAGCAAGGTTTGTACTTCTCCCAAACAGCAAGAAGGTTATGCTGAGGGCTTAAAAAATTTTATGAACTATTTTTAAATAGCTGACCTCCTTTTCTAAACTGGAAATTTTAGACAACCTCATATAAACAAGGTGAAGAGGATCATTCACCCCCTCAAAAAAAATTTAAGTTAAATACACACACACACACTCATGAAACAACAGTGACAACAAAGATAGTAGAATTATTTGGTAACAACAAAATTACTTACTCCAATTCTCACAGGCAAATATCAATGGTTTGGTCAATAACTATTATGTGACAATGTCAGGAGGGGAATTAGAAATCCACAGATTACTTTAAAACTTCACTTATATCAACCACGTTGACTTGTCTTTGCTAGAATTGTTCAGACTCAGTAAAATGGAGTGGCTTGGATCTTGGGCTCTATGTTCATACACACAACCTTGGCCCATGGGAAAGCTATATCTTTCTCTGCCGTGGCATTCACTTCTTTCTACAGTCCTTTATGTTATACAGGTCTAAGGATTACTTACTAGTAACCTTGCTAAGAGTTATTATTCATAAGCTAAGCCAACATCTTATAGAATTTACCAAAAGATGTAATTGAGTATTTCCCTAATTAACCTCAGCAGCTTTGCAAAAGCTCCTACTGTACAAGGAAAACTGCAGATAATCAACAGTCTTGAAATTATTGGGAAGTTTGTCTATGTTGGCATCACTAGCACTGTCTTGAGTTAGTGTTGACTTTTTGATCACTGCTGGTCTTGTTTTTTCTCAGTGAATTACTGGTCTTTTATTTTCATTGCTATATATTTCCTTTATATATTACTTGAAAGTTGCTCAGTCGTGTCCGACTCTCTGCAACCCCATGGACTGCAGCCTGCCAGGCTCCTCTGTCCACGAAATTCTCCAGGCCAGAATACTGGAGTGGGTAGCCATTCCCTTCTCCAGGTGATTTTCTCAACCCAGGTATCAAACCCAGGACTCCCGGATTGCAGGCGGATTCTTTACCATCTGATAACACTAAATATGTCCACATGATAAATACTCAGAAACAGAACTTTTAGTCCCAAATTTTCCAATGGCTAGATTTGAAGATACACGAACGTTAGCTGAAATGGGAGTCATACTCACTCTCAAGAAACTAAAAGTGACTTTCTCATATCTCTAGCTTAAAAAAATAAAAAAGTGGAATGGCTGACTCCACTTTCTCACTTCACTTGTCAAGCTGCTGATGATCTTCATGCTGCCAAATTCAGCAGCCACTTCTCTGGTCTCACCTTGCTTGACCTCTTGGCAACCATCTTCACAAATTCCCACTCTTCTTTTGAAACATTGTGTTTACTTGGCTTTCAAGGATGTCATCCTAACTCATAGCCACTTCTTAATCTTACTATTTAATCTCTAAAATAATTGCATAGCTCAAGGCCCTGTGCTGGATCTCCTTCTCTAGCCATACAACTTTCCCCAAATGACCCCACCACAGCTTTAAATATCACTGTCTCTGTCCTGGTGACATTCAAATATCTACAACTGGCCTTAACCTTTACACTGAACTACATGCTCATATAAATGACTGTTAACTCACCATCTCCACATGAATACCTATAGGCACCTCAAAATAACACAGCCCAAACAGAAGTATGTTTTTTTCCTTTCTTCAACCCTGCTCCTCTAAGTATTCCCCATTTCAGTAAAGCATCATTATTGAAAGGTCACGCTGACTGCCCCCGCCAAAAGGTCCCAGATAAGTACCAGGGACAGACATCTGCCAATCAGCAGCCCGTTGCCAGGCAGACTGATGGACGCGAAGGTGCCAAGACTCCGGCCAATCAAGAAAAACCGACACGGGACAAAAGGCCAATCAGCACCCTAGAGCCTGACTCCAAGCATATTCGAAAAGGTCCCGCCGCTTCCGTACCCGCCAGGGTATATAGGTGCCGCCCCTCTTCCCGCAGGTTGCAGACTCCCTTTGTCTCTTCACTCACCCGCCCCCGGGAGTTCTGCCCGAGAGCGACCACCCAATAAAGGCCTTCATCAACGGTCCTTAGAGGTGGCTCTTTCTTCCCGCGGCGTTTTCTAACAATTATCACCCTAGTATCTTGACACCCTCCCCCTCCTATCCCCAGCCAGGAATGCTCCTCATCCAGTCTTCTGGTGACAGATCTTCTCAGGACTGGCTTTAATGATGCTAATCTCAACAACATAGTACCACCTCAAGGAAACCTTTCAGAATCAACTCAATCTAAAGTGACACCCAGGTACCTTGTATCATATCATAAATCTCAACAAAGCATAAATCATTGCTATTTTTCTTATCTGTGTATTTACCAATACCCCACTATTTAGAAAGCAGAAATATTGCCTGTTGATGCATAGTTGTTTGCCTAGAACCTTCTCTAGCATCTGGCACATAATAGGTACTCAGTGAATACTCACTCAATTTAAGGAAATGAACAAACCAATGAGTTATTAAGCCATTTATGGCCTAGAGCTATCATGGCATTCTTTCTCCACTGTAAGTAGTGTTCAAAGCAAGCAGACCACAGGGTTTGTGTCTGCAGTAAACGAACCATGATCACAGGAAATCTGAGCACCACTGTCCACCAGGATTGATAAAGTGCTTTGAAATTGCCACAATACCCAGAAAGAAGAGAGTCAGGAAGATTCAAAGGGCTTCTTCAAATCAGAGGCTTTTTAATGAAATGAGAGAGATGGTGGAATATACCAAAGGTCAGCAAACTATAACCAAAATTATGGCCAACTCTGGGCACACATATTTATTTACATATTGCCTTCTATGGCCACTTTCAATACAATTGAGTACTTACAATGGAGACCCTCTACTGAAAAGCCAGAAGTACTAACTGGCCCTTTATAGAAAAAGTTTTCTGATCCCTGATACAGAAGAGAATAGGTTAGAACTCTGTCCTGTAGGTACCCCCAAATCACAACATTTGTAAACAGTCACAGGGTCAGGCATTAAGAAGGTTGAAAATTGCACAATTCCAACAAAAGCCACAAGCAGAAATTAAGCATAAATTAGCAAAGGTAATATAATGACTTTTTCATTAATGTGTTCGTTTTTAAGTGTATCAAGTTACTGCTGTTGTAAAAACAGTATTGATATTCCTGACTCCATAGCAATGGAGGAAAAGCTGCCATTACCACTTACCTTGCAGTTTCTAGGACCTTTATGGCCTTGTCAATTTCTCCTTGGTTTTTATACAAAAATGCCAGTTCAAACAGAGTAAATGGCACCAGGTAGTGGTCATACTTCAGTAGCTTTTCACTAAAAGAGTGAATGAAAAGTAATTAAATCTAAACAGAAGAAGGAACATATCATTCTTTTTCAACATATATATTTTTCCCCATTCTTATGAAAATAGGTACAGCACTAAGTCTATTACCAGAGAAAAGCTATCATTATACAGTTGAAGAATATAATAAACCATGGCAATAATCAGTATGCTTTTATTTTTTATTTATTTATTTTTAACAGTATGCTTTTAATATATTACTTTTTTTTTTGGTCTCACTGTATGGGATACAGGATCTTAGTTCCCCAATCAGGGATTGAACTCACGCCCCCTGCAGTGGAAGCATAAAGTCCTAACCACTGGAACACCAGGGATTTCCTCTATTACTCTTTTATTTTATTCCATGGTCTAAATTCAGCACTGAACATTGTTTACTGCCTTTCACATAGACAAAAACATGCAGATTTTTGAAGATTATCCTAGAAAGGACAAGATCATGAACATGTTCAGAAATGACTCCATTTAGAAAATGACTCCACTTATTTTTCACTAAGGTTTAACTCTCCTTACACTGTTTGTCTTATAATGCTTCAAAACGTCAAGAAAGAAGGGGCCAACACTTCCGCTTACAGCAGTATGATGAAAATCACCTGACTTCCCAACATCTAGAAGCACTAAAACAAGTAAGAGCAACACCCTTTTAAAAGGAGAGCTCAGCTCACAAGAACACAGGGAGGACTCTCAAACTGAAAACAAAGCCAGAACTCTAATCGTGTCGATGATGCCAAAGCACTCCTGGGTCTGTTTCAGCCAAGGCTTTGTGTCTCTATGTCGACACAGGAAGTAAGACCTTGGGCCCACATAATACGTACAGCAGGGGCTGAGACCACTCCAAAAAGCTGGGGCCCAGCTCCATCAGAGAAAGGGTAGAAGATGAAAACCCACTCATGGCACAGGAGGAAGACAAGGGCAATGGACTCTGTGGCCCATACTCTGGGCTCAGCTGCTTCAGTCGTGTCTGACTCTTTGCGACCCTATGGACTATAAACCATCAGGCTCCTCCACTCATGGGATTCTCCAGGCAAGAATACTGGAGTGGGTTGCGTGCCCTCCTCCAGGGGATCTTCCCTACCCAGGGATCAAACCTGCATCTCTTATGTCTTCTGCATTGGCAGGTGGGTTCTTAACCACTAGTGCCTTGTGGGAAGACTGGCCTACTCTCTAGGCAGGAAGAAAAAGCAAATCCCTTAAGAAATTAATAATCAATGGGTCTGTCCTCACCTGAATTTGCAATTCAAATTTATGTGGCCCAAATGATCCAAGAAGCTCTAAGCAATGAAATTAACATGAAAGTGGCCCAGGGTGAGAAAACCCTTTGGGGCATCTGGCAGAAATAAAAGCACAAGCGCTTTAGAAAGAGACTCTTCCTCAATCCTAGCCTCACTGGAGTCTCAAGATAAAACTCATTGAAGCTGAGTTCACAATCCAAAACTATAAAACACACCAGCAAACTATCCACTATGAGATGCAAAAGACACAACAAATAGCCCAAATAGGTCATCCTTTAAATCCTAATAAAAAGGTCAGTAAAAGAGAGCTCAATGGATACTTCTTTAACATATTTACTAAAGACAGCATATTATTAATTTGAGAAAGACATTGTCTCTTTCCTCTTCTTATAAGGACAGCAGTCCTCCTACATACTCAGAAAATATGGTCTGAAAAAGAGGATCAGTAGTTACAGATGGGAAAGCACATGATATCGAACAGAAGACGTCAAGCAGAAGTCCGTGGCTGTGACTTATTTGGTATATAAAATGCTTTCCAAAAAATTGAGCCAAGGTTTAAAAATCAGATGTTACATAAAATTCAGATTCCAGGCTTTCAATCATAAATTGTAGGGATTATTACTAGTGGGCTCACACTGTCAAGAGTAATAATCAATTTGAGTTCAGGAGTGGCAGTACTCTTTAGAGAGACCACACAATCTCCCTGATCTGCAGTGCCCACCAATCCCCATCCCCACCATCACTCAGAAAGGTTACTTGTCTGGCCCCTGTAGATAACTGCATCTGCAACTCCAGATGCAGAGAAGAGGGCCAGACAACAGAACCTTGACTCAACTCACTAATTAGCAAAGGAGCAGGGCATCATCATCAATGCTACTGAGGGGATAAAACTCATTCATCTACAGAAAAATGCCCCTTGCCAAAAGAGAAGCTGTTACAGCATTCATCACAGTTGTTCTTTCCTACCAAATTTTCATTACAATGATGGTTAGTCTGTTTATTCAACTCTGAAACCCTAGGATTTGGGTTCACAGTTTCTGGCACATAGTAGGTACTCAAATATTGGTAGAATAAATGAATAATGGACAAATGCACAAATCAAAAAAGTATCATGTGCTCAGTATGACACTGCCAGTATTTAGACAGACACCTCTCAGCTTGGCTGTAAATTTAGCTTTCGTGAGTCACCTCTGAATACCAGGTGGAAAGGCATAAAGCCATGTTCACTTAGGTTATCATTTTTTTCTCAAAGAATAAAGAAAACATTACTGAATTCTCTTTCTGATAACACCAAGTAAAAAAAGGTTAGCAATGGAGATAAAAGCATCACTTTCTCACAGCAATTCCCCAGAAACTGCAATTTGCACTCAAGCTGGTTTCATTGTCTGCTTTTACCTTTGGACAACGTGATTGAAGCACAATTCTGCTTGCAAGGGCCGCTGTAAGTTCTTCAGGCAGCATCCTTTTAGCAGTTTCACTAGGCAGTCGTCATCTACGGAGTAGTCACTAGGGTCTTAAAGCAAAACACATATAGTTCACTCACAAAAACAAAAATACCCTACTTAAGAGGCAGCACTAACAGCTGTTAGGTTTCAGAGGGATCATTTAAAAATTAAAAAAATAAATATGTTTAGCATTTCTATGCCTCACTAAATTCAGGGAAATACTTCAAATATAAAGAATGTCGAGTTTAATACTTCAACACACCATTTGATTAAGGGGTTCACTCTAGTCTTTTTTCACTTTATCACTCTAGCCACCTAAAAAAATTTTTTAGGTGCTCACCTCTGAGTTAAGTGACCTTAGGTAAAATAATAGGAAGTTTGAACTGTAAATAAAGTAAGAGCTTTATTAATTTAATGAAAGGTAAAGCAGTGAGGATCAAGCAGGCGGCCTCTTCCTGTGGCTCTGGCCCCTTACTGGGCTGGCTTCCTGCAGAAGAGGGTAACGCTTCCATGTGGAGAAGCAGATGGCCTTCTCCCCATTAAAAATTCAGGACGGAGAACACCCTCCCCAGATCATTATGTTTACAGCTTACCAGTTCTCCCAGGTTAGGTGCTTTGGGGGATGAAATTATATCATAAAATTAGACAAAGTGGTTCTGAAATACGTGTAAGGCACCTAAAATCCCCACAAACTTCTAACTGCATGAGGCTAACATAGAGGATCTTCTTTCAGGACATTTTTTGCTTTTGAAAACAACTCTACCTTCTATAGCCCAAGGCTAATACATATTAACAGAAGGAACCATATCGTGTGTGACATCTATCTGACAAAGGTGGCCATTTTGCATCTACCACTTTTGAATTTGGGTTTTTCTTTTTTGCAAGTTAAGTAGAAATAAGAAGTCATTCCAAGACAGACTGATAATTTATACATTTCAGGCTGTGACAACCCAGGTGGGAAGGGACAAAAAACCAAAATGATGAGGCTCTGAGAGTCCTTCATACTGAAATACTCTTGCTTTCAGGACAAATGTCAGAAATCACCATTAACGCATGCTGGTGTTTTAATCAGTAAACAGCTTGTCTATGGGAGGTTAAGGATGCTATTTAACCAAGTCAAAGAAGGTTGCTTTATTTCTAGGTACTGAAAATAGCTGATAATCACCTCTCACTTCCAAGATCTGACAAGTTATTCACTATGAAAATCACAAATATCAATACTACATTACCTTCCCTATTAAAGACCATTCCCCCCCAGCTCAAAAATTTCGATTTATGCTTCTAATCAACAAACCAGATTGGGGCTATGTTTAGGATCTGCGGCTGATTGAATCTGTGAATGGGAATCTGTGGATACAGAGGGCAGAGTATGGAACTTGAGCATCCAAAGACTGTGGTATCCACAGTGAGTGTTGGAATCAATTCCACGTGGAAAATAAGGGTCTTACTCAATGGTGGTATGTATTAGTCTATACTACAAAGGATAGACATTCAAACATTAGAATTTATTCTATTGAACTAAAACCCTCGTCTTTGTAGGAAAACAGAAGCAAGCTAGCCTACTCCTTTGGAGGAACAAATATCCTACACATGTTTTCACTTAATTAAAAAAAAAGGTTTTTCTTTACCTCCCATTTCTCACATATACACTTACTTTAAAACATATTTATTTTTTCATCTAATTTGCAAATATGTGCCATTTAATCACAAATAATTCCCTTGATGACAGGAACAATGTTTTTTCTATTATCACAATGCTATACTTGGTATGAAAAATAAGTGTTCAAAGGAACAAATTAATGAAAAGTGGCCAAATTAGTTCCACAAAAATTAATACTAGTAAACTTGTTTAAAACCCTTAATAGATTTTACTGAACTGCAATTTCTGAAACCCATTTTTTAAAGTAAATTTTTATGGAGTCTTATCTCAGTTAAATTTTAAAATGATGTGGCATTACGTTGAATTTCCACTCAAATCAAAGTAAATATTTTTCCTTTTGAAATTATTCTATATTAAAAATTGTAAAAAAAAAAAAAAAACTTACATCCATTAGCATGCCTACTACCAAAAAACAAACAAAACAGATAAAGAAAAGAAAATTACTAGCATTGTCAAGGATGGAGAGAAATGGAAACCTGTGTGCATTGTTGGTGGGAATGAATGGTACAGCCACTAGAGAAAACAGTATGTCAGTTCCTAAAAAAATTAAAAATAGAAATGTTACATGATCCAGCAAATCCACCTTGAGGCATATATCTAAAAGAACTGAAAGCAGCATCTGAATGAAATATTTGCATATACATGTTCATAGAAGTATTGTTCACAGTTGTCAAAAGTGGAAGCAACCCAAATATACATTGATGGATGAATAGATAAAATTTGGTATAAACATCCAGCGGAATATTATGCAGCCTTAAAAATGAAGGCAATTCTGACACATGCTGCAACATGGATGTACCTGGAGGACATTAGGATAAGGGAAATATTAAGCAGCACAAAAAGAAAAAGACTGCACGATTCCATCTATATAAAGTCTCTAGAGTAGTCAAATTCACAGTAATAAAGAGCAAAATGGTGATTGCCAACCACTGTGAAGAGCGGGAAATGGGGAGTTACTGTTTAAGGGGTATGAAAAAGTTCCCAAAACTGGCTGCACAACTGAGTGAATATACTTAGCACTACTGGACCATACAGTTTAAAAAATGGTTAATATGGCAAATTTTATATTATATGCATTTTCCTACAATTAAAAATGTAGAAGATAATGTAAAAATGTAAAGAGGTTTATTTTATCTATAATAAAGATTAAAAATTTATATAAAATTTTATATCTAAATTATAATTTAGATATACAATTATAAAATCTATATAATAATATAATAGATCTAAAATGTTTACATCTATATCTATAATTATAGCTAATTAATAGATGTTTAATTAATTAAAAGCTAATTAATAGATGCTTACCCCTTGGATGAAAAGTTTTGACCAACCTAGACAGCATGTTTAAAAGCAGAGACATTACTTTGCCAACAAAGGTCCGTCTAGTCAAGGCTATGGTTTTTCCAGTGGTCATGTATGGATGTGAAAGTTAAGACTATAAAGAAAGCTGAGCACTGAAGAATTGATGCTTATGAACTGTGGTGTTGGAGAAGACTCTTGAGAGTCCCTTGGACTGCAAGGAGATCCAACCAGTCCATCCTAAAGGAGATCAGTCCTGGGTGTTCATTGAAGCTGAAACTCCAATACTTTGGCCACCTGATGTGAAGAGGTGACTCATCTGAAAAGACCCTGATGCTGGGAAAAATGAGGGCAGGAGGAGAAGGGGACGACACAGGATGAGATGGCCGGATGGCATCACCAACTCAATGGACATAAGTTTGGATAAACTCCAGGAGTTGATGATGGACAGGGTGGCCTGGCATGCTGCAGTCCATGGGTCACAAAGAGTTGGACACGACTGAGTGACTGAACTGAACTATTGATGGGAATCTAAAGTTAGAATAATTTCAAATATGGAAAGTAATGTGTACAAATATCAAACCATTACACTGTACATCCAAAACTAATATAGTGTTATATGTCAATTATATCTCAATGACAGAAAAGGTTATGATATAATAAATAAAAAATATAGGCTAAAGTATGTCCAGATACACTATGATCATAACTATAAAAATAAATCTGGGAGGGCATAAACAGAAACTCTAAATTAATTGTGCATAGTAGGAAAAACACGGGTGACTTTTTTCACCTACATTTTTCAAATGTAATGTTTAATTTATCTCATTAAACATTTCAGCCCCATGCTGTGGCCAAAGTAAAAAATGATCTAAATGAGGTGCTCATCCCTGGAGTCACAGATGATAATTTAATCCTCCGTGTGGGGAGTATAGGACATGCAGCCAGTACCCCTTCAGTGCCTGTTTTCCTCAAGTTAAGAAAAGTGAGTTAACTGTGAGAATTTTTCCTGTCTATTCGTGAATTTCTATGCCTTTTACAATGTTTATCACCCTAGAAATTTTGGTTTTACTCCTGTGGTTCCAGAGGATAAGACCATTGTCTTGGAGTAACATCTAAATGATTTGAGGGTTGATAAGGGTACAATTAAAAGACACTTACTCCTTGGAAGGAAAGTTATGACCAACCTAGATAGCATATTAAAAAGCAGAGACATTACTTTCCAACAAAGGTCCATCTAGTCAAGGCTATGGTTTTCCAGTGGTCATGCATGGATGTGAGAGTTGGACTATAAAGAGGGCTGAGCAAAGAAGAATTGATGCTTTTGAACTGTGGTGTTGGGGAAGACTCTTGAAAGTCCCTTGGACTGCAAGGAGATCCAACCAGTCCATCCTAAGGGAGATCAGTTCTGGGTGTTCACTGGAAGGACTGATGTTGAAGCTGAAACTCCAGTATTTTGGCCACCTGATGCGAAGAGCTGACTCATTTGAAAAGACCCTGTTGTTGGGAAAGATTGAAGGCAGGAGGAGAAGGGGACAACAGAGGATAAGATGGTTGGATGGCATCACCGACTCAATGGACATGAGTTTGGGTAAACTCCAGGAGTCGGTGATGGACAGGGAGGCCTGGCGTGCTCTGGTTCATGGGATCGCAAAGAGTCAGGCACGACTGAGTGACTGAACTAACTAACTAAGGATACAGTAAAAGCTATCACTTATGGCATTGTTAGCAAAAAGATAAAGCCTCTATTCATGACAGAGAACTAGAAAATGTCACAGCAAGAAAACCCTGGGTTTCATTCTAAAAGAACCCAAAGGCCCTCCTGGTTATGGACAAGTTATGTTTCCAACAGACTCACAGCTGCAGAGCTGGGACACTAAGCCCAAATCAGCTGCCTTTCCTCCTACTACGGCAGCTGCTTCCAGTATAAGGAGCATCCAGTAAAGTGGAGGAGGGCTCCCAGTACAACCGGAAGTAATAAGCAAAAAAATCAAATTGTAACAAGATTTCAACTTGAAAACAAATAATTCTCTGGGTCTGTAAAAACGCAATAGTCATTAGAGAGCAATAAAGGAGGCATGGAAAAAGTTAAAACCAACTAAAACCAGAAGTACACACCACTCTCCTTGTACTGCTCTAAAATTAAAACTGTCTTCTTCATCTTTTTCTTTTTTTTTTTGTAACAGCTTTAAGGTAAAATTCCCATAACATACAATTCACCCATGTAAAGTGTACAATTCACTGGTTTTGAGTATATTACAGTGACGTGCACCATCATCAGAATCAACTTTAGAACATTTTCAGCACCTCCAAAAAGAAATATCATACTCCAGGATGAATTGAGAGTAGTAATAACAGATATCACTACCATGTGTAAAACAGATAGCTGGTGGGAATGTGCTATTTAGCACAGGGAGTTCAGCACAGCGCTCTGTGTCAGCCTAGAGGGGTAAGACGGGGGCATGGGAGGGAGATCCAAGGAGGGGATTTATGTATGCATAGAGTTGATTCATGCTGTTGTACCGCAGAAATTAACATGACATTGTGAAGCAATGACACTCCAATTAAAAGATAACAAATTTTTAAAAAATAAGCAATCATGAAAAGAAGAAATGCCACACCCTTGAGTGATCACACACCCCCAGTTCTCCACCCCTTGGCAGCCACTAATCTGCTGTCTTTATGGACTGATTTATCCTCGATATTTTATATAAACGGAATCACACACTCTGTTGTCTTGCCTCCGGCTTCTTTCACGGAGCCTCACGTCCCCAGCGCTCATCCCTGTTGTATCAGGCTTCTTCCCCCTATCTTGACTGCAATCAACCGGACACCTGCGGCTCAAGCTCTTTTGTCCTCATCATCAACATGAGCACACAGATCAACATGAGCGGATGTGATCGGGGCAAGGACCGGAGGGGCAGCCGTAAAGATTTCCAGGCTCTCGCTTTTCATACTTACTCTCACTTTGTAGAGCTGCCTCGGCCTTTTCCACAGTTACCAACAGATTTTCAGAAAGGTCTTTTCTTTTACTCACTAGTGGAAAACCATTCCAAACATACATCATTTCCTAATGAGGAAAAATGAGAAACCATTCACAATTATGTGAGGTCATTCGGTGTACTTTACAACAAAGCTAAGTGTGAATGTTTTGCCGCAGTTGCTAGTGCTCTCAAGACATTTAGAGATCATTTTTCTTAGCTTTCTTCATTTGGAGTTTGGTGATTTAATCTCCCCATTTTCAATTTATTTAATGCTTTTAATGCTTTTTGCCTTTTACACTACAAAATAGTTCAGTGTACATTGATTATTGTGTCTTCACTGAAAAATTAATTTACTCATTTAAGAAGTATTTACTAAGCACCTACTGGTATCCAATCCTTCTAGAAGGCAATAAGATTACAGAGAGAAATAAATATAATATTTTAAAAAGATATTATGAACAATTCAAACAAATTTCTGTTGTTACTCTTAAGTAAAGGGAAACATTTTTTCTATATATGCCAATTGTTTACATAAAATGTTTCCAAGGACATCACTGCAGATGAACATAGGAAATATTTTACCTGGCTCAGGTTCTTTTATACCATTAAAAACATGTGGTAGTCCAGTAATGCAATCCAATATGCAGAAAATACATTCATTTAAAGGCCATATGGCAGAATGACAGCCCTCATTGCAAATTACATTTAATAGGCTAACAGATGAGAATTTTTCTCTTTTTTTTTTTGAACCAAAAGCAAATGTGCTCTTGCTTGAAAATATTTTTCTAATTTTCCTGGTAGTTCAGTTCATATTTTGAAAGGTATGAATTGTAAGCAGGATAATTAGAATCTCCTTGGAAATAAATAAATGGTAAAATATGTAAGATTGTTTGAACAGCCTCTTACAGGGAAGCAGTAGAAACAAGGAAAATACACTGGAGTTGAGTGACAGCAAAGTCATCATCACCTTTTGGGACTGAAAACTAAGATCACAACATTCTTGCTTTACATCTAAATTTTCTTATTAGAAATCATGTTAAGAGTTCAATAACTTTTGCAATATTTATTTAAGCTGATGATTTTTAAAAATTTTATTTTTATTGATCGAACATTTTATCAGAAAAAGAAACGTTTGTATCTGAACTGGTCATTTTGTGAAATATAGGATTTTGGTAAAATTCCTAGTTACCACAAATTCAAGCCAATTCTACACCCTTAGCCCTGGAGAAAGAAGTGCTGAGCCAACCTTCCTTAAGGCCCTTAGTAATCAGAGCAACATATACATCATATGTATACACCAGCATCTAAGTTTTAGGATGGAGAAAGGACTATGGTGTGCTAGAAAAATCCCAGGGAAGTTCTGTGACATGGAAAGAAAAAAATCTCCCAGCATTAATCACTTGATAGAAATGAGGTAGGAATGGAGCTGAAAGGTGTCATGGGTAAAACAGCAGCAGGCTCCCATATTAGCTGGAAAAGGAGGATGTTTGGTCCTTTTTGTGATTTGCATGGTGTTCTTCCTCTTACCTGTGCTCAGATATGATTGACAGAGTGGCATATTTTTATCTCATTGCATCACAGGCACAGACCAGGCACAACCTGGTCTGAGGGTTCTGTTCTCTGAGATTGTTTTTCTTAAGTAGGAAACACCAGGGCTGAGGTACTAGATGCAGGCTAGCCCCCAAAGGACACCTGTGAGGAGCTGCAGTTTTCTTCTCACAGAATATTTAAAGAGCTCCTATAAGTCAATGCGGCTTCCCTGGTGGCTCAGCTGGTAAAGAATCCGCCTGCAATGCAGGAGACCTGGGTTCGATCCCTGGGCTGGGACGATCCCTTGGAGAAGGGAACGGCTACCCACTCAAGTATTCTGGCCTGGAGAATTCCATAGGCTGTATAGTCCATGGGGTTGCAAAGAGTCAGACATGACAGTGACTTTCACTCACTTTGTAACTTGTAAGTCAATGATAAAATAATAAATAACCTAATAAAAAAATTACGGAAGTAAGCCCATGAACAGTGATTCACGAAACAAGAAGTAAAAATGAACAACCACATGAAAAGCTCAATCACACATTAAAAAAATAAAACACTGTTGGTAGGAATTTAAATCAGTACAGCCCTTCTGGAGAGCAATCTGGCAATGTCCAAGTATTAAATGCATATGCCCTTCAACTTAGAATTCTACTTCTAAATATCTCTCCCAGAGAATTATATGCCCATGTACAAAGAGAGCTATAGAAGAATATTCATTGTAGCCTGTTTGTGGTAATAAAAACTGGAAACTAAGCAACTATTAAAGGGGAATAATTGAATATACTCTGGAATCAAAAAAAAAATCAGGAACCTCCAAAAAAAGACAGCAGATGTCAGCTTGCACTAAACAGTTTCCCTGTGTTACTTGACTACACACACAAACTAGACCCCAAAAGTTACTGTAATTTGATATATTCAGTACTTTTTAAAGAAATCTGCATTCAAACCATTTAACTTGAAATTATGCTTTTCATGAAGCCTAACCTAAACGGCACATTGATCAAGAAGGGGAGCTCTAGCATTAGGCTACAACAAGCCACCAGCCACTTATGGCTCTGGAGCAATGCGGCTGGTTCAAACTGAGACACACTCTAAGCATAAAACACACACCAGGCTTGAGTGGATAAGTACAATATGAAAGAATGTGAAATCTCATTAAAAAATTTCAGAGATTACACACTCAAATGACAAAATTTTGCATGTGTGCATGTGTTCTCAGTCGTTCAGTGGTTTGACTCTTTCCGACCCCATGGACTCTAGCCTGCCAGGCTCCTCGGTCCGTGGAATTTTCCAGGCAAGAATACTGGAATGGGTTGCCATTTCCTACTCCAAAAATTTTGCATAAACCGGGTTAAACAAATATTTTGAAAACGATTATCATGTGTCCTACTTTTTTTTTACCTTTTGATTTTTAAGGTAGCAGCTAGAAAAGGTAGTTACATATGTGGCTTGCATTATAATTCAACTCAATTTCAATTATGCCAACTCACCTCTCTCTGTCTGAATTTCCTTATTTGTCAAATGAGGCTACAAAGAAAAATTCCTCTCATAGAGTTACTATAAGACTTAAATGATATATTTTATAAACAACTTTTATCAAACACAATGATTTTTCATTGAGGAAACTTCACAACAAAAGTTAGATGTTCTCCCTGCCCCTGAAACTAAATAATGTATTTCTAGGATGCAAAGAGTAAGTAAATAAAGGCAGATACCAGGGCAGGCAAAACGAGCTTCACGGGTGCTGGCAACGAGGGAGAGTAACGTCGAGCCTTCCTCACTGCAAACTTCTCAGTAGGGATCGATTTCCCAGCAATTCTCTGCTTCAAGCCATCCACCTGTCTGTGAAGAGCCCCAGTTCCAGTGAAAGGTCATTAGAACACATGCAATATTTATACCTGTCCCTGTTATGCCTCGCTCCCCAGAGCAGTGGATCAGCACCACCAGGAACCCTGTTCAAAATCCAAATTTAGGCTCCACCCCAGACCTAATAGTGGTTTCCTTGGTGGCTCAGATGGTGAAGAATCTACCTGCAGTGTGGGAGACCTGGGTTTGATCCCTGGGTCAGGAAGATCTCCTGGAGAAGGGAATGACTACCCAATCAGTATTCTTGCCTGGAGAATTCCACGGACAAGAGGGATCTGGTGAGCTACAGTCCGTGGCTTCCCTGGTAAAAGTGGCTCAAAAAGAGTCATCAACTCACGCATAATTCGAGAAGATGCTTCCCAAGCATAGGTGATTTTGAAAATAATCAGCTAAGAACACATAGCATGCTTACAATCTTCCTCTCAAAATTCTAAGAAATACCAATTATAAAATTCACAAGCACAGAAAAATGGGAATAGAGGCTACATATTTGAAGGGCACTCTCTCATACATAGTCTTGTAAACGCACCAAATGGGTCGCCAAGAGGGAACTTAGGGAAATATCTAATTACACCACTGAAAGAAAGGGGAAGATGCAATGAGAGAAAAAGCATTCCATATGAAGACAAGCTTGTGTTACATTATTTCTGGGCACAATCTTGGGATATGGGTCTTTTTAGTTGAAACATAATTGACATATAACATTACATTACTTTTAGGTGTACAAACAGGGTTTTAAACCAGGATGCTCATCATGAATGTTAATTAGTATCAGTGGAAAAAGCGGTGGACATAAGAGGTGGGGGTTAAGGGAGGGGGTCAGAAGTGTGCAGGGGACATGAAACCTCCTGATTTAAGGATCACAGAGTCTGTAATGAAGAGAACATTAATTTGAGGGGATTCTCCTCTCAGTATCTCAACAAGTTAGATGCTATCACACATAGAGCAGACTTCAAGCTTTTGCCTGAAAATAAGATTAGTTACATGTTTCATAGAAATTATTTTGATGCAGAGAAAATTTATTTTGGAGTGGAGGAAACTGAGATGTAAAAGATCCCAATATAGCTTAACATTCCCTTCCATTTGTTGTCGTGTGTGTGAAACAAGGAAATGCATTTTACCAGTAGCAGGTGGCATTCCATAGCTCCCACTAATGTAGATTCTACAGTTAGTTATATACATGGTCCAGTTTCTAAAAAGCATGACAAAGTTGTCCTGGTCATACCTTCAAATCTGTCCTGACAAGTCTGAGGGTGCAGACAAGCCATTACTTCTCATAACGTGGCCACAGAATACAGTATTCCATTAAAAGTGTTTGTCATCAATTATGTTTAAAGAATGCAGCGGGGCTTCTCTGTTCCCCTGCCTGCCTCATCTCCAGAGGTCACGTCCTCCTTTCTACCACGGTCACCTACTCCTACAGTTGCATCTTAGGCCATTTCATCATCTGTAACTTTTCTACATCAGAGCCCAAACTCAGGCACACCAGCCACCCTCCTCATTATAACCTTGGCTGTTCTAATGAGACTTTGGTCCTCTTGCCTTTCAACTCTCTCCCAACTCAGCAGTCTCCTTCCTCCGCGTCCCTCCATACTCCTGCTTAGCCTGCCCTGCAGGCAGTCTTTACTGCCGCAGGCTCCAGCTTATTTCCTAGACTCCCTTGCCAGTGCCTCATTGTTGCACTCATCTTCCTGCAATGAGAACAGGTTGGCATCACTGTACAGTCAACACCAACCTCCAATGAGCCCTCGAACTGCCTGCCATTCCGCATCCTGTGCTTCTCTCTGTCCCACTCTCTGCAACAACGATTTCAAACATTCTCCATCCTCCTCAGACCTCCAGCCCACTCCTTTCTCCTTCGCTCTCAACAGACAGCTCAGACTCCACACACGGGCTGGCATGCCTCTGAGCCTGCTCTGGACTTCTTCCTGCATGATACAACAGAGGACCCGGTCCTCCATCTAAATAAAGCCGGTCCTGCCATCAGTGCTTTGGAGTCTATCTCCTCCTGACTTTTCAAGAGCCTTACAAAGATCATTTATCCCATTTCCCACTTGTATGTACAACTGTCTTTCTGAACTGGGTCCTCCCCAGTGGTTTTTTAGAATGCTCAGATCTCTCCCATTAATATATTCTTTGATATTACATCTCCCTCCAACTTTCTCTATCGCTTATTGTATTTATGCTTAACTGTTCATTTCTTTGTATCTCATTCACTCTGGCCAACCCCAGGCTGGTTTCCACCTCCACTCTATTACCTTATCATTTCCTGCATGGGATACTAATGATCTCTGTGTCACTAAAAGACATCTTGTCTTATTTTTTAAGCCTACAGCACACAGTATTCCCAGGCAGCCTCCCATCCAAGTACGAACCAGCCCCAACTCTGCTTAGCTTCGGGATTAGACAAGATCAGACGTGTTCAGGGTGGTATGGCCATAGACTTCGTCTTTTTTTTCTTTTAATTCTGTATTCTGTGAGACTATTTTGAGTAATCCTGGACATTCGTTTTACTTTGGCCTATATACAAAATGTAGCATTATGTCCTGCCAACATCAGCTTTGCATTAGTTTGTTTTATGTGCAGAGCTCCTTCCTACAACAGGGTCCTCGCATATGCTGTTCCTTTGGTCTGAAACTGTATCAACACAACTCTCCACCTGCCTCTGCAGCTCCTTCAGACCTCATTTCAACTATTATTCCCCCTATGCTCTTATCTATACCTCTCTCTCAATGGGGAACAGAGGGACAGGGTAGTGTTGGTGATACAAGTATTATGGGTTTTTGCCTTGCTACTAGCAGTTCCAATTACTGGGAGAGGCAAGGACATAGGTTTACTAGGGAGTTTTGAATGTTTCGACATACCTAAGTGAAGGTGGCAAATGGGAGCTGGGTATATAGGTCTGGAACTCATCATGAGCTTACCTGAATAAAGTTACCACATCCTCTTTAGTTGCTACCACATCCTCTTCTGGAAGCATACTCAAAATTGCAGCTTTTAAGAACACATATGTTGCCTTGAGAAAAAGAAAAGCAGTAATTAGAGAGCACCCTAGTATATGATATTTCTACCTTGTAAATCAAGAATGACCCACAGGACTTCCCTGGTGGTCCAGTGGTTAAGAATTCACCTGCCAATGCACGGGACATGGGTTCAATCCCTGGTCCGGGAAGATCCCACATGCCACGGGGCAACTAAGGCTGGGCACCACAACTACTGAACCCAACAGCCACAACTACTGAAGCTCCCACGCCCTCGAGCTCATGCTCTGCAACAAAAGAAGCCACTGCAACGAGAAGCCCATACAGCGCAACTAGATTAGCCCCCGCTCACCACAATCAGAGAAAGCCCACATGCAGCAGTGAAGACCCAGTGCAGCCAAGAATAAATAAATAAACAACAATTTTCAAAAAAGAATGAACTATAAATCTTCCAGATATAGAATCTGAGGTATCAAAGACAAAAAAGGGAAATGAAACCTCTTGCTACCTGTTCCAAATAAGATCAACACTTTCCACCAAATCTTAGCCATTCCCCTATTATACAACTTTAATGTTCGTAGATGAAGAAGTGGACAAAGTGAAAAAGAGATCATTATCTCATTCCTCCCAATTTCTCACAAATGGATCAGAAGGTTTTTAGAACTTTTTAAAATTGAAGCTTAATTGATTTACAATACTATATGAGTTTCAAGTGTACAATATAGCAATTCAATATTTTTATAGATTATACTCCTTTTAAAGTTGTTATAAAATATTGGCTATATTTCCTGTTTTTGCAACCTTGTTATCTTATTTACATCTATTACCGTGTACCTCAATCTCCTTTGCCTATTTTGCCACACCTGTTAGAGTGGCTACCATCAGAAAAAACAAATAATAAATGTTGGCAAGGATGTAGAGAAAAGGGAACCTAGTATATTGTTGGTGGGAATGTAAATTGGTACAGCCATTATGGAAAACAGTATGAAGATTCTTCAGAAAATTAAAATAGAACTACCTATGATCCAGCAATTCCACAAAAAGATACATACATCTCAATGCTCATAGCAACATTATTTACAAAAGTTAAGATACAAAAGCAACCTAAGTATCCATCAACAGATGAATGAATAAAGAATTAATTTTTATTATTATGAAAAGCTTCGTTATCAGGACATCAAAAAGTCTACAAAAAATTATCAAAACTTGATATTTGATCATTTTTATATATAACTGAAATTCATCTTCAGAAATAAAGCCTCTTTGTTGAAAAGGGCTGCTTGGATGGCTTTTTAAAGCATATAGTGCTAAGGACAGTAGTTATAAACAGCAGGTACTTAATGCATACTTCCTCCTTTGATGGATCTCTACGTTGAGAAAACAGTGTTGATATCATACTATTGAACAAACAATCCTAAATGAAAATCATTCTGTACACTTATTAGCAAACAGATGACACTATTGAAAGTACTATACTTTACCTTGGACCATTTACTCTCTTTGCAAAGCAGATCTGAATAGTAATATGCCTCTCTCCAGTTTTGTTGGAATACAAAAATCCACATCAGCTCCCAGTAACAGAGATGGTGAAACTGTTTCCATTCTTCTTGAACTGAAATGCATTTTCGAAATATCTCTTGTGCCTATAAGTCAATTGCATAAAGCTGATCATCCAGATATTAGACAAGGAGATAATAACCTAATGGAAAAATACATAAAACACTTTGTACAAAAAGAACAAAATCATGACTCATTAAACCACTCAGTATGACATGCTCCTTTCCTTACATGCCAACAATGCAGTTAAATTCTGTTTCCTTATTTAACTTTGTACGAGGGCCATCGAACTTTATAATGTGGGAGTAGCAAAGTTCCTTCCTTAAGTAAGACATAAAAGACAGAAGTCCTTTAAGAAAAGACTGACAATAAATTTAGAACTTCCAGAGAGTAACATATACCTTAAACCAAGTTTAAGGCAACGGACAGACTGGGAGAAGATATTGCTATATACATAACTGGCGAAGAATTAACACTTATCATATAACAATTTTACTAAAAAAGACAAATCAATGGGAAAATAGTTAAAGATATAAATAGGAAATCAGAGAAAAAGATATATGAGTGACAAATA
This sequence comes from Odocoileus virginianus, assembly GCF_023699985.2. Taxonomy (NCBI): domain Eukaryota; kingdom Metazoa; phylum Chordata; class Mammalia; order Artiodactyla; family Cervidae; genus Odocoileus; species Odocoileus virginianus. The sequence goes on from NC_069691.1 coordinate 31,552,853, forward strand.
TACATATGAAGGCTTTTTTATTGGAAAATATAAATTAAAAATTAGATTATCATTTTTTAGCCATCATACTGGAAAAATAAAAGATAAATAATGACCAGCATTGGCAAGAAGCATTGGAAACAAGTATTCTCGTATCTTTGGGCTTCCCAGGTGTAGCTCAGTGGTAAAGAATCTGCCTGACAACCAGGAGATGCAGGTTCAATCCCTTGGTCGGGAAGATTCCCCTGGAGAAGGAAATGGTAACCCATTCCAGTACTCTTGTCTGGGAAATGCCACAGACAAAGGAGCCTAGGGGGGGCTATAGTCATATCTTTATAGGAGTTTAAATGGACTAGCTTAAAGTAAGGAGGGCAATCTGTCTGAATTTATTAAAATGCAAACATCTTTGACCTAGAAATCCTATCAGACTGTCTTATACAAATATACCTTTGCACTGAGATGTACACATAATAATGTTTACAACAGCATTGTGTATAATAGCCAAATGCCTTATCAATAGTGGACCACTTTAATAAGTACAGTTTATCCATCTCACAGAATGAAACCCAGCCATCAAAAAGAATGAGGAAGATTTAGATATACTGACCTGGAAAGAAATCCAAGATGTATTGTAAGAAGAAAAAAAAAATCAAATCAAGGAAAAATAAATATGTTTGTCCCCATTGTGTAGAAGAAAATTGTTTGTGAGTATATTTATATGAAAGGCTCTTCACTCTTTTTCTTCAAGGGATTTAGTGAATAATTTCCTTTGATGGGGAGCACACATGTAGTACAATGAAGTTACCTTTATGGAAGGTCTAGATCCCAAAGTCAATAAGTAATACCAAGATGGATAGCAGTCAAAGTTTTCTGAAAGTCCCTTAAATTGCCCACCTGTATTTCTATATCCAAACCTGAATTGCCTCAAATCCTTCATACATAAATGTAGAGTATATTCTACTATACATAGTACATACACATTATATTCTATAATCTACTACATAGTACATACACATTATATTCTATAATCTACTACACACCCACAAAATTAAAGTTTGGCTTTTTAATTACATATTTTCCCTCTATTTTTGTCTAGCACATACAGCTGGATTTGCTCATGTGGAATGAGTTTGCTATGCAACCCCACTAAACAGACAGGCCCCCAAAATGACCCCCTCAAATAAGTTACCTCTTCCACATTGCCTTTCAGCAGCTCTATCCGGCCATGATAGAACAACACAAGGGAGCCCTGCAGAGGAAGGGATAAGCAGACTGTTCAGTACTCCACCCTGGGAGAAAGATTACGGCTGAAAACAGACCCCTGAAATTCTAAGCATACATTTGGAAACTGCTGGAGGTAGGGTTCAAGGAGACTCTCTGCTTCCACAACATTCACTTCTCCCGTACCTAGAAATTTAACAGGAAAAGCCTCAGTCTTCATGAAACACAGTCAACATTTATACCTATTTCTCCAAATTTCATTAAAATATATAGCAAAGACCTATTCATGGAAACCATGACAACTATTCACTTGAAGACAAGTCCATCTATGACTTTAGCTTAAGAAAGCTTTAGGGCAAATTCGTAAGAGCAGACATGGTTGCCTTCAATTCTTAATTGAAATTTCTGACTTGAATACCAATACGAACTATTTTTAACAAAAAATTTAACTTTCTGCTAAAATAGAAATATAATATGCTAAAAATAGATCACCTTAAGCAAGTCTTATAGAATATTTTTTAGCTGAGAACAGATTAAAAAAAAATTAATGAAAGAAACCCTCCACCCCTTCTGCTAAATGTCACTATGACAAAGTCACTATTTTCCATCTTTCTGAAAAAAAAAAGTAAATATAGACTCCTATCTCTTACTGATTTTCCTAAATTTTTACTTACTCAGATGAAAGATAATCAACTTTCAATGATGTAAAATGTAATCCAGTCCTTACCAAGTATCAAGGAGATGTAAGTATGAAAAGCTAGTATAGTTAAGCAGCACAGTGGAGACCTCATGCTTCTTCCTAAGGCGCCTTCCCGTAACTGCAGGATGCCCAACTCCTGTGGGAATTAGATGCATTTTAGAATGAAAAGAGCATCATATTCAGAGACTTTAAAATGCTAGCTCATATATCCCCACCCTCCACGAAGGTGGAGTTTATTTTTCAAGGGCTTAGAACAGCAGTAATAACTAGATAGCATCACCAACTTAATGGACATGAACTTGAGCAAACTCTGGGAAATGGTGGAGGACAGAAGAGCCTGGTGTGTTTCAGTCCATGGGGTGGCAAAGAGACTTAGCAACTGAACAACAATGAACAACAACTAGAAACAAATTTTACATTTTAAATTGGCATAAGACAATCTCACATATTCTTATATCACGTGATCTTAGGGGAAAAAAAAGATAGGGTTCATTTTATAGAAAATGCTGTTATTTCTCTTATATAAATATCAATTTATTTAAGCATGAGGATCTAAGTATAAAAATGCTATGGCGGGTATGAATATTTATGGTTCTATTTCTTCAAGAATCTTTCCATCAAACAGGTCAGACAGTATTTAAACACATTTATTGGACCATGGTGAGGGCCTTAAGAAAGTTAAGTAAGTGATTCTGAAAGTTAGGAATGTTTGAGCCTTGTTGGGAGGGAATAAGCGAAAGCTGTGTGGAATAGGCGACACTGATCTCAAACCTAATGGATTAAGAGACTCTGAAGAGACCTGATTTAGGAGGGTGCTAGTTGCGAAAGATATCTAAAACAGACACCAGCAAAAGCACGGAAGCAGAAAAGCACAAGGTCTGTTTGGAAAACAACCAACTGCCCAGTTTAACAGAAACACTGGGGAAGCAAACAGGACAGGCAGTAAGGCTAGAAACTTGGGCTAAAATCAGATGGTAGAGCCCCTGAATCCATGCTATACTTTGGACTTTATTCAAGGAGCAATTTGGAGCCACTAAGAAAATAAATAGAAGATGAATAGTCAAGGGGAAGGGTAACCATGAAACACAGTCTTGTTTGATAACCATAAATACATGATCGCCTATGAAGACCATAAACAGATGATCAATATATTACAGTTTATGAAGAATCTGGACAGTGGGATAAAAGTAGATGGGGAATTTACAGTGTCTTGTACTTGTTCTCAAACAATTCTTGAAACCTGCTCTCTTGACTAAAAGGGCCAATTTCTGCAATAAGGGCAACTCTGGTAATAGCATGTTGAATGTTATGATTGATAACTATTATATACTGCACAAACAACCACACACAAATATAACAAACAAAACTCATGGAATATACACCACCATATGTAAAATAGATAGCCACTGGGGATCTGCTATATGATTCAGGGAACTCAAACCAGGGCTCTGTGACAACCTTGGGGTGGGATGGGGTGGGAGGTTAGAGGCAGGTTTCAGAGGGAGGGGACATATGTATACCTATGGCTGATTCATAGTATGGTAGAAACCATTCAGTGTATGACAGAAACCAACACAACATTGTAAAGAAATTATCCTCCAATTAAAAATAGATACATTTTTTAAAAAAAGAAACTGATGGAAAACAAACTTCCTTGTTTAGTTTTATAGCAAAACTTGTAAAAACACAAGAAAACCCAAAATACTGCAACCATGCTTGGCCTACACAAACCATAAAATGGTAGACATGGAAATCTAGCCTAAGTGCTTGGTTTAGCGGGGGTTGCAAAAAGGTTAAGGAAACATATTTTAACCTCATGTGAGTACTAAAGATCCAGCAAGCATCAACATTAGTCAAACATAAATTTTTAATCCCAGAATTTAGATAACATTAAGATAAAAAGTTTTAACTTTCAATAGAAAAACCATCCCCTAACTCCCCCAAAATATGATTAAGACCCAAATTCAGTTTACAATTCTGCAAAGAAACTGCCAATAATTTTCACGCTAATTATGAGGACATGTTATACTTCCCTCATACTCAATAAACATTTTTTATCTTCTTTGTCAAAATTAAGAAAAAATTAATTTTGTACCCTATTTCCAGAAAATCCTATAAATTCTAGTAGTCTGATAATCCGTGCTGGTAAAAGGGACAGCATCTGTAAGAAAAAAAAAATACAAGTGTACTGTGTGTTAGAATACCTAACTATAGGGAAATGCTACACTCTAAAAACTTAAAATTTTAATGATTCAGTAACATGAAAAATTAGAACCAAGTTTAAACCACTAGACATGTCTCAATCACCACATACTGCACCTCCTATAATCATTACTCGTGACAATTTCATTTAGCTAACCTAAAAAATTAAAAACAGAACAAAGAATCTGGCCTTTTCAGGATGCTCTAAAGAATACTTCCTTTGACGTGGAGTGATAAAGTGTTGAGAAGGTAACCCCCAGTGCCCACCTCCAAACAAGATTTATTTTAGCAACCTTTTCTAGGAAGCAAAAGTTGATATATTCTTCATGATACACAGGCAAAACCCAGAAGTGGACAGCTATAGCACTACAGCCGCTCTCTGGGACATCTGAGTAGGACGAAGGGAAGTTCTCTCAGGGCAAAACTTCAAGCAGAGACCTGGTTGTTCACTTTGCTTGGAGAAGAAATGCTCATTATGCAATTATATACAGATTCATAAGCCAATGGTTTGATTGGATGGTCAGGGATTTAGAAAGAACATGATAGGAGGGAATTCCCTGGTGGTCCAGTGGTTAGAACTCCAAGCTTTCACTGCCAAGGGCCCAGGCTCAATCCCTGGTCAGGGAATTAAGATCCCACAAGCTGTGTTGTGCAGACAAAATAGAGAGAGAGAACAAAGAACATGATGGGAAAATTGATGCCAAGGAGCTCTGGCTCCTTGAGATAAGAATATCCATAAGAATATATGGATATATCTCTTTGAATGGGGAAAAAAATGAAGATATTTGTGTCCCACGTGAATGTTCACCAAAGGCTGTCCTCAGCAGAGATTTTAATAATCAAGTGAGTAGAGTGATCCATTCTGTTGACAGCCGACAGCTATTTCCTCAGCTACCTCTGTCATCAACCAATGGGCTCATAAACAAAGCAACCCTGGTTGTACATACCAATTGCAGTCAAACCTTAATAAAACATCAAAATTTCTAAATAATATTGCAATTGGATGGATATTTATTCAAACTCTTCATCTGCCCCAGAGCATTATTACTATCCTTCAAGCTCTATTATTCCCTAACCTATTTTCAATTCCAGAACCACCATTGCTATAGCAGCAGTATTTCTGATGTGGGAATGGACCCGAATTTCAAGCTCCTTCTTACCAAAAAAAAAAAAAGTTACTAGTTCATTCAGAGGGCTGTACGCTGCCCTTATTATACAATCCAAAACTCTTCTGAGCATGTGCAGAACTTTATAGCATATTCTGACCAGAGCCTCCCCTGGGTCACAACAGAATAAAGTGGATCCCACTCTAGCCACTTGTCAGACAAACCCAGGCAGAGGTTCAGGGTGAGGTTTCAAATGCAATAGCAGAGGCACTGAAAACCGAAGGTTCTTTTATAAGATTCTGGTTACCTTCTGATTACTCACCAAATTAAAGGCCCCTATTCCAAGCTTGACACCCCCTTCAAACTCGTAGAAGAACTGCTGCTCAACTTTGTTCTTCTGAATTACATGGAGGATTGAAAGACATTCTCTGGATTAAAGAAAACAGTTATACCATAAGTTTACTATGACACTGAAAATTAAAGTTAAGTCAAATTTTGCATTTAAGTACCATAAGATAGATGTCATTAGGCAAAACACTGGAGAATTTTTAAGTGGATGATGCTAAGCTGAGTTTACTCTTAATGCTACCAGGTAATCATCATTAAAGAAAAATGACATACTCATTTCTTTTTTTTTTTTTTTGACATACTCATTTCTACATTGTTTATCAGGATCAATCTTTCTGCACTTAAAGCAAAAGAGAGTTCAAATACCAGCGGGCATGACTCAGGAGCCTCTTGGAACCTCAGGACTGTGAGCTCCCAGTTTCTCAGCAATGTGTTAGAGGAGATTTTCTAAGAATGCTCAGTCTCTCAGCTGCTGTGCACCCTTCAGCAACCTACATTCCACTGAGAAACCGAGATGCTACTGACAAAAAGAGTTAAATTTCAGTGTGATTACTATGGCCTCAAATAGACCAAATAAAGAACCTGGAACTAGGAAAGACTGAAAGAGGAAAGTAAGTAAAGTTCATCACAACTGCCTGCAACTTTCTTCTTAATTTTCTCTCCTCACCCAAGCCAATCTTTCTGATTTTTCACTTTAATTACTTTCTATTCATTACTCCCTTTCCCTTTGTATCTTGAATGCAGAGAGTATTTCATCTGTATTCATCAGAGAAATGCAGATGAAAACAAAGATGTAAAAATTGGCAACAACCAAATTGTTTATCAAATTGACAGATAACATTTTTTAAAGTAATAAGAAATAGCCAGATATTACATATCACCTGATGCGATGCAATTATAAAGGATCCAACTTCATTTATGATATATTCTAGCCAAATGTATTTAAGTTGAATCTAGTAAGCCTATATATCTAACTTCCAGTTTTCAGGAAATATAAGGAGCTAGAGAAATGCTATCAACTGAATTATATTTCCCCCAAATCCATATATTGAAGTTCTAACTGTACCCCCCTCCCAAAGTGTGACTATATTTGGAAATAAGAGATTTTAGGAGGTAATTAAGATTAAATGAGGTCACTGTAAGTGGAATCTCTCTCTCTGCTCTGTGAGGAAAGAGTGAGAAGGTGGCTGTCTGCAAGCCAAGAAGAGAGCCCTCACCAGAATCTGATATGCTGGTGCCCAGATCTTGGACTTCCAACCTTCAGAACTGTGAAGAAATAAGTTTCCGTTGCTTAAGTCACTCCGTGTATGATATTCTATTATGGCAGCCAGAACCGACTAAGAGAGAACAAGCTAAACTAAAACTCAAGGAAGCCACCAAACAAAGCTGTGTGTATACAACTACAGGACACCTGGACTGGGCTTTTCCACAACTGACATGAATATAGTAACTCTTATATAATAAGATATATTTAATGAACATAAACTGAATGCACAAGACAGTCTTGGGTTGGACCAAGGTGCTGACATTCCAGAAGTAAGAGAGTTGGGACCAACTGGCAAAATTTGAAGATGGACTGAAAATTTGAAGATGGATTGAATATGAAATGAAGATTTGTTGACATGAAAAAAAAGATCATTAACTGCAAAAGCAAGTTATAAAACTGCACATAAGAGTGATCTCATTTTGGTTTTAAATATACATATCTTTAGATTCATGTAGAAAATATTCTGAAAAAGTATATATTAAGGTGTTAACAATCATAACTACTAGATGTTAAGTACATGGAGTATATGTGGGTGTATTTTAATATTTGCTCATCCGCATTTTCCTATTTTCTAAAATATATACCTTTTGTGATAAAAAGCATTATTTTAATTTTTTAAATGGAAAACCAGGGCTGGCAAAGGTAAGAACAAATAAATTCATTCAGTTATTTATGATAAAATGGTATTTACAGTAAAGAGGTTGGCAAACATTGGAACATAGCCACATCTATTTTTTAATAATGTGATTTTTTTTTTTTATTCAATTTTTTTTTTGCGACATGACACGCGGGATCCTAGTTCCCTGACCAGGGATCAAACCTGTGCCCCTTGTAGTAGAAGAACAGAGTCTTAATCACTGGACCACCAGGGAAGTCCTCACACCCATTTACTTAGAATCTACGGCTGCTTACACCCTGCAGTCAGCTACAGAGTTGAGTTGTTGGGACAGAGATGTTATGGCCCACAAGCCTAAACATTTACTGTCTGGTGTTTTAAGAAAAAGTCTGCCAACCCAATTATTCTTCAGAGTAATTTTGCAATATATATCAGAAATCTTATACACAATGGTATCTTTGAATCAATAAATCTAATTTTATTCCAAGAAAATAGCATGGATACACAAAACTTGACCTATAAGGTAAGATATTGTATTACCACCTACAATGAAAACTTCTAAACAAATTAAAGCAGGCAACAACAGGAAATTAGTTAAGAAGACAGCTGAATGCATGCATACATTTATATACATACACATGTGGCACATCCACACAATGGAACACTATTGATCCATGAAAAGCCATGATGAATTAAAAATATTTAATAACCTAAAATTTTCTGACATTAAGTGAAAAAGGAAATTTCAAAATGACAAAAGGCATACAGTTTCATTATATAAAAAGATAATTATATATGCTTGTATACTTGCATAAAAAACTCAAATGTCAAAATATCACAGAATGGCAGGATACAAATATGATACTCAGAGTTCTTTTATATGTAAATGATATATTTGCTGAAAATATATGACTATTACAAAAATGTTCAGATAATATGGAGACAGCCTAAGTATCCCTACATAACAATCCCACAGAGAGGTGGTCACTGTTAACAACCTAGTACATAATTTTCTAGTTGTTTTTATGCTTTACTAAGAATGGAATCTTTAAAACACACAAGTGGGGACTTCCCTGGTGGTCCAGTGGTTAAAACTCTGTACTTCCACTGCAGGGGACATGCCTGATCAAAGAACTAAGATCCCATGTGCCAGAGTCAAAAAAAATTTAAAAAATAAATAAATAAATAAAAAATCACATTATTTTAACTTTAATTACATGATTTTTTTTTATTTTTCCATTTATTTTTATTAGTTGGAGGCTAATTACTTTACAATATTGTAGTGGTTTTAATTACATGATTTTAAGTCTCATCAACTCATGCAAACCAAAGCTTGCTGTAAGAGTTTTATATGCATTTTTTATCCTTAATGACTAAAACTTCTGTTTTAACTTATAATTTAATTTTTTAAAGAATATACTGATCAGCTTCAGTCAGTAAAATATATTTTTAATTAAAAAATCACAAATAGGATCACATACTACATACTATTTTATGGGTTATATTGACAATTTTCCATGAAAATGCATGAAAGTTATCTTATTCTATAACAAAATATATTATTCCATTCCATGGAATGATTTAATTAACCAAATTCCTCTTCTTAAATTTTCAAGTTATTTCAAAATTTTCCATATTATAAACAAAGCTGCTAAGAGTGTTCTTACACATTCATCAAATACTTTTCCTATATCAAGTACTAGAGCTATAGTAATAGCCTCCTAACTGTTCTTAGGATAACTTCTTAGAAAAAAGAACTCCTGAGATCAAAAATGATACATATTCTTGATTTTGATATATACTGCCAGAACATCGTCCATAAAAACTCTGTCAGTTTAGACTCCCACCAACCTATGAGTTTCTCATACTGTCATTTGCCCTGAGTCATTCATATCATATTTCCATTTATAATTTTTATTATGGGATATTTTTGCCATGATGAAAATTTAAATGCTTATTTGGTCAAGTCAGTCTTTTACAGTTTCTGATTTTATGTCACACTTTAAAAGACTTCTGAAATTGATGTCACGTTTTTCCAGTAGTCATGTATGGATGTGAGAGCTGGACGGTAAAGAAGGCTGAACGCCAAAGAATTGATGCTTTTGAACTGTGGTGCTGGAAGACTCTTGAGAGTCCCTTGGACGGCAAGGAGATCAAACCAGTCAATCCTAAAGGAAATCAACCCTGAATATTCACTGGAAAGACTGATGCTGAAGCTCCAAGACTTTGGCCACCTGATACAAACAACTGACCCACTAGAAAAGACCCTGATGCTGGGAAAGATTGAAGGCAGGGGGAGAAAAGGGCAACACTCGAGGATGAGATGGTTGGATGGCATCACCAACTCAAAGCACATGAGTTTGAGCAAACTCCGGGAGATAGTAAAACCGGATAGACAGGGGAAACCTGGGGTGCTGAAGTCCATGGGGTTGCAAAGAGTCGGACACAACTAAGCAACTGAACAAAAACATCTACTGCTATGAAGCAATGAGAAAGACACAACACTGCATCTACAGTATTGGTTGCCATAGATGTGATCTGAACTTAATCATGAAGCAACATTAGATAAGTCCACCTTGAGAGACGGTCTTAAAAATAACGGCCAAGTATTCTTTAAAAATGACAAGGTCGTGAAGGCCAAGATTGAGGGGCTCTTTCAGATTAAAACAGACTAAGGAGAGTAACAACTGATTGCAACATCCAGGATCCTGGAGTGGATCCTGAACTAGAATAAGAACACTGGTGGGACAGTTAGAAAAACTTGAGTCAAGTCAATAAAATAGTTAATAATATTGCACCAATGTTAGTTTCCTGATTTTAATAATTATACTGTGGTTCTATAAGATGCTAATAATATTTGTATATTAGAAGGCTAAAAATTCAGAAACTATTTCCAAGTAAAAATTTTTTAAAAACAAAAGTTTAAAGGCCTTTGTGCTTTAGGACTATAAAAAGACTTTCCTATGTTTTTGCCTGTATCCTTTTAAAAATATTTTAATACTAAATCTATATAATGTATCCTTTATATAGTCTTTTCTCCAAAGTGAAGAGTCAATTTTCCCAAAACCATTTATTAAACCAATAAATCAAACGCATCTTTCCCCACTGTTTTTAAAGAGACTTATATAGATATAGGTTTTTTAGTAAGCTTTGAATTCCCAGATAAATATGTGTATGTTACACAGAAGTGCATGAATACACACAGAGTTTCAAAGTCTTATGCTCGATTCCACTGATACATAATTTCTGAGCCATTACAAGCCTATTTTAATCCTTTCCACTTTAAGTTTTGATGACTGAAAAAGCAACTCTTTAACATTCTTTTGTATCTTCTAAAATATATTTCAAAAGGAAAACTAAAAACAATATATCAGGTTCCCAAAGGTCACCTGCTTCCTCCAGGATTTCAAATGGGATATAATTTTATGAAATCATTTCAGGTAAGAGCATCTCTTAAAATACTAAATCTTGGTTCTACTTCTAGTAATGGCAGAGTGCCTTAAATTAAATTAACCGTCCCACAGATAACAATTATAAATTCTTAACAAAATGCAAAACACATGTTTAAAATATATTTGCAGACACTTAAAAAAAAAGTAGTGGGAAGCTAGAGAAGAGTTAAACTTTGAAATAAGGGAACAACTCTTAAAGAGACTATATGTTTATATGACTAGTCACTTGAAAGTACTCCCCAGTACACTCAGCATGGGGTGCCTAGAACTTACACAGAAAGCTATAGTCTTATTGGCTTAAAAAAAGTGTACAGAGTTTAAATCTGCCAGAAGGCTGTGAGGTAATAGGGAAATTTTCAGATAGGAATGAACCACACAGGATGGAAATGCCAGTATCAGTGTTAAAACTCCACTCAAATTCTTGGCTGACTCATGAACTATGTGAGAACTGGTGAAACTTCAAAGAAAAGCAGAAACAAGAGAAAAGAAAAAACGGAATCATGATCTCAGATGTGGCCCACTAGCAGGGATTAAGAGTATGAAGTCTAGTCAAATTAAATGCTTCCCAGAACAAAAATCAGCCTTCTTCTGAGAAAGATAACAGAACCTAAAGTCTTTACAATGAGTCACTATCTAGTATACAATCAAAAAATTACTGAATTGAAAACAGAAAAACATAACATATAGTCAAGAGGAAAAGCAGGCAGTAGATATTGACCCCAAGACAACCCAAATGTTGAGATAATATCTAATCTGAAAAAAAAAAAATTTCAGTGACTTACTGAACAAAATCAGGCTGACATGTAATTGGAGTCTCAGAAGAAGAGTGAGAATGCAGCAGAGAAAAAATATTTGAAGAAATAACAGCTACATGGTTCCCAAAGCCACACTTAAGCATATGAGTCAAAGATATGAGTCTTCAAAGCATCCAGGGGGAACAGTAGCAAAAAATAACAGCTGACTTATGATCACAAACAACAGAGGCCATGATATTGGGTTGGCCAAAAAGTTAACTCAGGTTTCTCCATAAGAAACCCATACAGAAAAAAACAAATGACCTTTTTGGCCAACCCAATATGACAACTGATAGCTTTTAGGAAGTGAAAGAAGAAAAGAAAAAAGGAAAATCTTGTAACTCAAAAATACTATACTGAGCAAAAACAGCCTTCAAAAATGAAGGCAAAAAATAAAGACATTTTCAGATAAATAAAATAAGAGTTATTGAAAGTGGATATGAACTATAAGAAATTCTAAAAGAAACGCTTCACTCTGAAATTAGAAAGGAATGAATGAAGAACATCAAAAATGGTAAATACTGGTTTAACAGTGGGGACTATGACATAAAACCGTTTAAAGCAAAGGTTGGACACCACACTGTGGGGTTTATAATACACATAAATGTACTACCATAAAAATAATATAAAAGACAAACGGTGGTAAGTAAAACTATACTTTTGTAAGTTTCTTCTATTGTATGTGCCACAGTACAATATTAACTCTAACTTGACTATGATAAGTTAAGAAGGCTATTATAATCATTACAGCAAACATTTCAGAAAAATTAAAAGGGTTATAGCTAAGAAAATAATAGAGGGATTCTACTGGAATATATATATATATATTTAATTAAAGCAAAAGAAGGCAGAAAAATAAGGAGAGGGGACAAATAAGGCAAAGAAAAAAAGCAAAATGGCAGTCACAAGTGCAAACATATTAACTGTTATACTGAATAAAAAAGTAAGACCCAATTAAACATATTTACCAAAAAAATGTAATTTAAATATAAACAAAGATAGATTTAAAGCAAAAGAATATATGCCATGCAAACACTAATTACAAAAAAGCATGAGTAGCTTTATTAATATCAGACAAAACAGATTTCAAGACAAGGAATATTATAAGGAGTTACATAGGAACATTTTATAATGATTAAAAAAAGGTTACTTTATTAGGAGATAAAACAATTTAAAAATATATAAGCCCAATAACAAAGGTTCTAAATACAAGCAGAGAGTGACAGAACTAAAGAGAGAAATGGATGACTCCAGAATCAAAGCTGAAGTTTTTTAACACTGTGAGTAAAAGATAGGACAACTAGATAAACACCAGTAAGGACACTGAAGATACGTGAATGACACTATGGTCCACTCTAACACTGGGACAGTGGTGTTTCAGAGTCTGAACCAAAGACATACCTATATATACCTGCCATTTTTAATTTACAAATTGTTTCTAGGAGAGAGAAACTAAGATTATCTAATCAGAAATTATGTAAGTACTTTTCAGCTATTTTTCTCTTAAAACTGCATTTATTCTGTTATCCTTTAGCATTGAATACACACTCAGTAAGTCAAAATTCAAGTGCATTTTTACCAACACTAAATTTTAAAAATCTAGTCACACTTATTAAAAAACTTTAAAGTACAAAGTGGTATATAATACAAGAATTATTTTAAAACCACAAGAAGGTGGTCATAAAGGTACAAACCTTGTCATAATATTTTTCATCAATCTTAATTTTTAACTTACTTATATATTTGGTAACTTGTTCTAATTTTGAGTCCACCTTTGATGAAGTTGATCATATTTTCATCCTGAAAACAATTCAATTACATAATTAGATCATTTAGCAAATGATTCTGAGACTGTCCCCACAGCTGTGTAGCTGCATGATTAGAACAAAACATTATCTTTTGAGGACATGATTTTTAAATTAAAATATTCTTCTTGCTTTACATATGAGATGCCTTTTTTGTCATCTTTCTTCCAACTTAGAGGACAAAAAAAGGAAACAATTTTTAAATCCTTGCGTAACTTTAAGGATGTAACTAAGAAAGTAATCCTCACCAATTAGGGGCCATAGAGTGAGTCCAAACCTATTTCGATAAATATCAAATACTGAGCAATTTTCTTTTAGGTTCAATGGAGTTCAAAATGGCTGTTCCAAGGACCTTCTGGTCTGTCATACTCCAAGTAATAGGATTATGGTTCTTCATTAGGGGGTACTTTAGCAGGCTGTCTATTTAGAACTGTGAATTTCATTTGTATACATTTCCAGACCAAAAATAACTGATATTGATTCTAAATTTGTTATCACTAGCATGAAATTTTGTTTGGGAATTTTGTTTGTTCTCTTTGCCTGATGGTCATCAACCATGCAACTGAGGCAATTGGCCGAAATGAATGACCTTTTTCAGGTGAGCATTCTAGGATTCTAAGAGTCTCTTAATAAAGTATATAAAATAATTGCTTTAAAGATGCTACTCTAATAGATGGTGCCAATGGAGAATGCTTTTCTAACACATTAATAACAGAAACATGCTCTGGTATTTAGCTCCTGTGCACTTGAGCATCCTTCCAAAGCCACAGAAAAACTGATTTTAGTTTGTTAATTTCATCACTTACTTAAATACTTAATACTTGGATTATTAAAAGAATCAATAAATGTAAAATTTACTATGCAATTTAAATGCTCATTTTCTGATTTTAAGGTAGCTTACAGTCACACAAGTTCCAGTAGTAGCCAGGAAAGAATTTCTTAAGTTGGAATAAAATCTGCTTCAAATAAGAATATTGAATGATTCACCAAACATTCGCGGAATGCCTATTTTACAGCAGGCACCAAATTGCAAAATAAGACAGAAGCAAACATGATGCACTAAGGGATGAAGACATGCACAGACGGATGGAAACAGGCACGGGTTGCCATGACAGCACAGAGGTGGGCTGGGATGTGAAGAGGTCCAAAAAAGCTTCCGGGAAGCATCAGTGCTTGAAGCATTAAAAAAAAAAAAAAAAAAAGACTAGGAAATAACCAGATGAAGGAAGAGAAGGCAGATGTGAACTTTGCAAGCAAAAATAAAAACCTTTCAGGGGAAAGGCAAGGAAGCACTAAAGATCATGGTGCGCTTGGCTAGGCTTCTATAACACAGCACTGCTACAGAAATCTATTTCAAAGAAGGGAATGACTAAGGAGTAAGAAAGCTACTTGCACTGGCTCCACCCAAGTGTGCCACCGGCAGGCAAGGATGTCGGTAAGAGGGGAGTCGGGAACTGGGAGAGACGCCAGTTGAGTTTTAAAAAGCCTTCCCCATTTGTGATTTTCTGACACAGAACCACTGCCATCGTCAGTGAAATGCTGAAATGCTACGAAATGCTGAGGCTGAGACACGAGCAGGCGAGATGCTGACCTCGGAGAGGGTGCACAACTGCCACGGAGAGTGAGCTGGCGGGAAGAGAAACTACAGACCAAGGGTCCCGAGGCTGCCGTGAAGTCTAGGGGGGAGCTGACGAGCCCCTCACTAGGACAATTATGGTCAGAATAAAGAAGAGATGGGGCTGATAAACCTTCAAAAGGTAAAACAGCACAGTCGTGAGCCTGACTGGACATGGAGGCATGGGGAAGAGGGAAAAGCCGTGGGTATCTCCCAGATACTGAGTTACAAGCCCCTAAACATTTTTTCAAAAACCCTTTGAATCAAAGATTTTACTGTCAAATTCCCATTTGAAAAACACATAAAAAAAAAACACAAAAAAAACTGGGGGCCTCTGTGACTAGCCTTTCGTATACTAAGGCAGTGAGACTGCTTCAGGCATCATAATATGTAGAGTTTTAGGAAACAGGGTCATAGATCAGATTGATTCAATTTTCCTTAACCAGACTCCAACCTATCAGGTCAGTCAACCTCCAGAAAAAGAGAAAAGCACTCTCAGTTCGATGTAAAGCATTGAAATCAAGGAAGACTTTTTCCATCTTTCAGTTGAATTTTTGCCCCCTTACCATCTCCACCCCACTTCTACCCCACTGTAACCATCACTGCCACCTGTGTGGCCACCTGTTAATAACAAATCCTAGAGGTGAAATTTAAATTTAAATGCCCCTGAGAAAAAGTCATTGTTTTGTTTAGTGACTTCTTTCAACTGCTCTTCCAAAAGAAGAAATGAAAGGGGATGAGAATACAAATAGCAGGGAAATAAAATCTGAGGTCTGCATGCATAACTGAGCTTTGCAAAGCATCTGGCGCAAGAAGGGAACAGCCAAAGATGCTGAAGCCAGTCACCCCTGTGTGCAGCCCTCCACCATTAGCAAGCGCACAGAGGCATAACTTCACAATTCTCACACAGAGAAGCATCCTGAAATTAGGTGTGATAGGTGCAAAACAACTTCTTTAAAAGACAGTGGTTCCCAACAGACTGAAGTTCAAAACAGCATCTTTTAGGTGCATTTGAGTAGGAAAAAAAAAAGATCCCCCAGAGTCTTCTTTCAGCCAAAGTTTACGAGCAATAACAAATATCTTTCATTATAACTCTAAGTCGAAAGAACTGAAGTACTGACACAGAATGAGCCACATTTTTTTCTTTGTCGTACTTAGCAGGCTTCCCCGGGTGACACTGATGCTAAGCCAAATGTTCGTTACCTGCACAAACGTGAGGGCTGCTTTCTGTAGGAGGCACTCGGCATAACAGATTTCAGCATGCATTTCCTCTATTAAAAACAAATAAAAGTATATTAAGGAAAATCCCACACCCACAGTAATTGCTCTGAGATATTCAGAAAAGACAGATAAATGAGCCCAGAGGAGACATAAAAACCTAGGTTGCTTCGTGATTGCATAGAAGTGGAATGATGATCTCAGTTCTCAGGGCCTCAGCAAGATTTTTCCAGAATGTGTGAAATGCTTCGGGAAAGTCATCTTTGGCTTGATTCACATATAATCACCAAGAGTCAGGCCCTTGGTGTCAGAGACCCAAACTGGGCTCACAGGAGGAAACCAAAACGGAAAAGCACTTTTGGGGAGAAAAGAAAACCACTCGTGTTTTTAACCTAATGGTAAACTTCAAGTTTACCACAGGGATGGATTGAAAAACTAACTTGAATATACTAATTCTAAAATCAAAAATATTATGAAGGCATGATGGTCATGACAATGGTTAGGCACACTATCAACCTGAAGAGAAAGCAGTAATTCCTGAGGATTCTAGGAAAAAGAACTGGCCTGCATGTCCAACTCATGAGGCCTCATTCCGGGAAGACTTGATGTAAAAAAGTTAGCACTAGCAGAGTTTGGGGCTACTTGCTTTGTGCGTGTGTGCATGTGGGTATGTGTGTCTGCTTTCAGCTGTGCTACACGTAGGGTCTTAGTTTGCCGACCCAGGATCGTACGCACACCCGAGGCCTTGGAAGCATGGAGTCTTAACCACTGGGCCACCACACAAGTCTCAGCTTGAGGATATTTGGATCACTGAGGTATCCAGCGCAGGAACAAGGTACTCACAAGAGGGCTACGTAAAACTTTGTCTGTATCCCCTGGACACAGAGTGCCCCCAAACACGTGGCCTATCTTCCTAAACAGTTCATGATACCTGGAGAGACTGGGGAGGGAGGAATCTTTGCTTTTTTTTTTTTTTTTTCATATAAACAAAATCAACAATTTACTGTTTTATCCATAGGATACAAACTAGTGTGTTATTTAAGTAATTGAGCTTTGGTGTTGGGGTAATTAACAGCCTGGATTGTAGGAAAGGCCCTGCCACATACTAGTTACAGAACCTTGAGCAAGCTACCCTCCCTCCCTCTGCGGGTCTCCTTGCTCTTCAAGTCCAGCTAATGACATCTCTATTTCAAAGCTGAAGAATTCAAGTGATGCCTGTAGAGTCACTATGCAGAGTAAGCCCTCAACATGCATCAGCTCCTTCCACTAAGATTACTCCCCTTGGCCCATGTCATGCTTTCTGACAAAACTTCAAAATGTAGCACATTTGTAAGTGATGTAAGTAACTGAAAAACGGGATATTTCCGTGTTGATGGAATGATGTTGAATCTAACTGGATAAGACCAAGTGCTTTATTTCTTTCACTTACACACACACACACATACTTTGTTCTCACAAACTGGTTCACCTTCCTGCCATGCTCATGTTCCAAAGGCTGATTGACAAAGAAGCAACAATGCAATGAAGATCTTCCAACAGCATGTGTAAGATGGGGCCAAACCCACAACAGGCCAAATTTGAGGAGCTGCGGTCAGCAGCACACACTCTGGCAGCATGAACAGCCAGGGTCTCCATCCTTCAGAAAGCCTCACTTTAAAGGGTGCCCCTTGGATTTTCTCAGTGGGTTCAGTGGGAGAAAAACAGGTAACTTTTACAGAGTGATTTGAACAGCCTCTTCCCAGGGAAACTTGTCACAAAGCAGGAACTTTCAGTAATTACTCCCTTTGGAAGCCGGCTCAGTAACCCAGATGGCTGGCTTGGGGCATGTGTTGAGGAGGTGGTGAAGTTGCTGCCGGGGGAGAACCAGCGCGAGCAGAGAGGCGGAGCACAGAGCCCTGCGTGGCAAGACCAACGGTGCGCCTCTGGCTGGAGCGCAGTGAGGTGTGGGCTATGAGCCTGGGAAGGCAGGTGGGGCTAAATGATGGATGACCTTGAATATCCCAGTCTGGGCTTCATCCAGCAGGCAGTGGTATTGCAGCAAAAATAGAAATGAGACCTTTCTTAAAAATGAGACTTTTCTGATAAACAAGGAAACAATGAACAGGATAGGGAAACAACATAAACAGGCCTGAATGAGTTAAGCAATCTTGGTTACTGTCTAGCTGTTACTACTAACAAACACTTGTGGCTAGACTGGTCCTTTTACAAAGCTAAATAAAGCTAATTACTCTCGGACTCCATATGTATTATGAATTATACTCTGCACCTGGCATTCTTCCCCCTACACACCCTTGCAGCATTCTTCCTTTCAGAAAGGAGGTCACAGGCTTATAACTTCTGAAAAGACCAACCCGAGTTACTGAGTTACCTGATGCCAGCTGTGGCCGTTTTGAAATTTTGCAAAAGAAAAAAAAAATGCAAGACTTTCCTTAGGATATAAAACCTCTCCTTATTTCTGAGGAAATGGGGCATGGTTCTTAAGGTACTAGCCTACTGTGTTTCCCCTTTGACTGGCAAAGAATGAAGCTACTCTTTCTGTTTTTTTCCTCCAAACTCTGTCTATGTATTTCTATTTGGCATTGGTGGACAGGGAGCCAAGATTTTGGCATCAATGGTGAGACCTTGCAGAGATCTGAGCAGATGGGTAGATGGATCAGAGTTAAGCTAAAGATGGACAAATCAAAGAGGAGCATAAAGGACATAACACGAAGGCAGAGATAAAAGGCAAGAAAGTTTGAGCTGTATACTCTATATATAATGAATCTTTGAATTAAATCCCTTTTACATCCTAAGAACTGCATACAGACATGTGTTTTTAAAGACAATTTGAAAGCCATTTAATATGCCAGCCATGAGAAGAATGGGTGTGCCCCATCTTCAATCCACAAAAAGTTTAATTAAATATCCTTACTCCTACAAACAACCAGCCACTCAAGGATAGAAATGGAAATTACCTATAGGAAAAACAAATTGCACACTAAATCTACAATGTTTTGACATGCTCCCTTGAACACAAAGTCTGTTTGGATTGCAGCAACCGCCAAATTCATTAGGAATAAATGCAACTTAATTTATAAAAGTCTTATCTTTTCACTTGGATTGATTTATATTGGGCAGCCCTTAGCTCTCAAAATTAGACATTTGGCATTTACAAGTAGGTACCTACCAGAACATCTCTTAATTATAAATTCCTTAGTTCACTGAAGGAAATATCTTCATTATGCAGTGAAGCGTTAGCTAAGCACGCTTTCAGACACAGAAGTCTAAATAAACCTTATTTCAGAATAGTTAAAGTCACAGGCTGATGTATTTTCATAATTTTTAAATTAGGATCTTATTTTTCTGAGTTTTAGGTTCACAGGAAAACTGAGGGGACGGTAGAGAGATTTCCCATATATCCCTTGCTCTCTGGCTCACCCCAACATGCACAGCCTCACCTATGATCAACATGCTCTCCCAAGTGGCACATTTGTTACAACTGGTGAACCTCCACTAACATGTCATAATTACTGCCATAGTTCTTATTAGGGTTCACCCAAGGTGTTGTACATTCTATGGGTTTGGACAAATGTATAATGACATGTATTTAATCATTATGATTTCACTGCCCTAAAAAACTCTCTGTATTCCACCTGATCATCCCTCCACCCCATCCCCTGGCAACGAATGATCTTTTTACTGTCTCCACAGTTTAGCCTTTCCCAGAATCTTACTTACTTAGAATCATACAGTAGGCCTTATTCAGATGGGTGTCCTTCTCTTAAGAATATGCATTTAAGGTTCCCCCGAATCTTTTCATGGCTTGACAGCTCATTTCTTTGTAGCACTGAATAATATTTTACTGTCTGGATGTACCATACTTCATCCATTCACCTAGTGAAGGACAAGTTTTGGCAATTCTGAATAAAGCTGCCATAAATATTTCTTTGCAGATTTTTGTGTTAACACAAGTTTTCAGCTGTTAGTTTTATAAGAAACTGTCATGCTGTCTTCCAAAGTGGCTGCACTATTCTGCACTCTGAGTAGCCACGAGTGCATGTTCCTGTCCCTCCACATCCTCAGCAACATCTGCTGGTCTCTGTGTTCTGGATTTTGGACACTGTGTTGTTGTTGTTTTCGGTCACTCAGTCATGTCTGACACTTTAAGACCTCATAGACCAGCATGCCAGGTCTCCCTGTCCCTCACCATCTCCTGGACACTGTGTAGTGGTATCTTATTACTGTTTACTTTCTAACACTTCTAAATATGCCACGCCTAAAGACAGAAAAAGAGATGAGAACACAGTATCACCTATTTTTAAGATGTCTAACACAGAAAATAATTCAACATTTCCTTCATCCACATGTGAAAACATTTCATGCCTGTTTCTACCCACCTGCAGAAGTTGCGGGGAACAGAGGAAACAACTGCGGCTTGGGGAACGGCAGATCAGGTCTGAACACCGCTCTGCCAGGCGAGTAACCTTGGACCATTTGTCTAATCTCCCTGATCCTGTTTCTAGTCTATAAAAAGGAGGTTAGGCAGGCTGGGCTTCCCCGGCGCCTCAGCAGAAAAGAATCTGCCTGCCAATGCGGGAGACGCAGGAGACACGGGTTCGATCCCTGGGTCAGGAAGATGACCTGGAGGACGAAATGGCAACTAACTCCAGTATTCCTGCCTGGTGAATCCCATGGACAGAGAAGCCTGGCAGACTACAGTCCATGGGGTCACAAAGAGTTGGAGATGACTGAGCACGTGCGTGCACACACACACACACACACACACACACACACACACTAAGCCCAAGTTTTCCAAAGTCCATAGCAAGTTGATAATATTCTTCTAACAAAGCAAAGAAAACTTTACAATTAGCAATAATTGCGCCTCGGATAAACCTCATTGGCTACGATACTGCCACTGCGCAAAGCTAAGAAAACTTTACAATGAAACACACTAAAAAATGTGCCTAGCACAGACTCGACCACTAGGAATGATGAACAGCATTTTCCAGAATTGCTCTTGCCTTAACTGGCCACAGCTGCTCTGACAATTTCATGTTACCTCCTCCAGAGAACACTCTTAACAGTGATAGCGCAGGCACAAGTGCTCCTCAGATAGCAGAGGCTTTGTTACACTGGCCACATTTGAAGGATATTTTCTCTCCTACAGGAGTATTGCGACGCTCCTTTCTTATAAACCATTCTGACTAGAGCATAATGCTAATATAACAGGACTCATCATGGAACCTCTGCCCTAATCTCTGTGGGAACATCAAGGAAACAGCAAAAGGAGTCAATTTCTCCCAGCCATCTGATTAACATGCTGAAGATATATTGGATTCTAATAGTCCTAAATGTCCACATTTAGGACATTCCTGAACTCTAGTAGTCCTAAATGTATACAAACCAAACATTTTCTATACTGTAAAACATCATCGTTATTTTAAAGGTATCAAAATTACTGACCTTGAGAAAAAAATTAATAGCTTATAGAAAAATAGAAACTCTCACCATGGATGATAAGAATATAAACTGACCTAATTCTTTGGAGAAAAATTGGTGATATCTATAAATGTTTTCTATTTTCAAACCCTCAATCCCAGCAATCTATCCTATGAAATACTGTCAAAAATGCAAGAAGTTATATGTACAAGAATTTTAGGCCAGCATTATTTTTAATAGCAAAAAAACAATATAACTGTCCTTCGATACAGAAAAACTAATTTATGGTATTTGTCCTAATGAAAGCTACATGGCTATTAAGTAGAATGAAGTACATTTTATATGGGTTGACCTGGAAAAAGTCAATGCCAAAAATCACATTGTAGCACATGTATCACATGCTTCTGTACTTGAAAAAATGAATAATAATAAATTACTATAAAAATCTTATGTATATGTTCTGCATATATTTGTATATGTATAGAGAAGAGTGTGCAAGGCATGAAAACCAACTGTTAACAGTGGTTATTTCTGGAGAGTGAGTGATGATGGGGAAGAGAAAAAGACATTCCATTTACTTATATTATTCACTTAAATGTTGATTTTATGAGCATGACCATGTTTTAATTTTTCAAAGAAAGGAAAATGCCCAATCTTTTAAATGCCCCTTACCTTCAGTCAGCTGTTCCAAGGATCCTCTTGAAAGAAGACTTGAGAAAGACTCTACAACTGTGCATTTCTTCCTGTATCTGCACAGAAGAAGTAGAAGAGATGAGAAGTAGAAAGAAAAAAGTAATAAATCAAGCTCATTTTCATTTCACATCCATTTCAGTTGTAATCTCACCAAAAGGTCACCAGAAACAGAACTCTAAACCCTAAAATCTGCAGGGCAGAGACCACCGTTTTGAAACCTGCACACCAAGTTCCCAGCACTGGCAACCTGTGGGCATTTAATACAAGCTCACTGAACATGTTTATGTGTGTGGACAAACCTACATGCTGGGAGCTTTCCTGGTAGCTCAGTCGGTAAAGAAACTGCCTGCAGTGCAGGAGACCCAGGTTCAATCCCTGGGTCAGGAAGATCCCTTGGAGAAGGAAATGGCAACCCACTCCAGTATTCTTGCCTGGAGAACCCCATGGACAGAGAAGCCTAGCCAGGGTACAGTCCATGGGGTCGCAAGAGTCGGACACGACTTAGTGATTAAACCAAACCAACCAATACTAACTCTGTCATGCCCTTTCCCTGATCTCTATGGCTAAAATCAGGGTTTTTGTGGTTAAGGGTCACTTCACCACTGGTTAAGAATGGGGTTAGAGTGCAGTGTTTGGAAACTCTCTTCATTTGAGGGGCTAGAAACATAATTACAAGAGGGTATAATTTCACTGTTAAAATTCACCAATGCTAATTAACAGCTTCTGCTAGAGGCTTCATATACACACAAAACTGAAACTCCATGTCATTTTCACCAAGCAAAACTGTTCAAATATGTCCATTTAGGCAAATAAAAGACCCGCTTCTGCATTTACAGCATTTCCCACATAAAAATGCTCCTTGGTGGGCCTGGAGTACCAGGCCAACAGGTAGTACCTAATCTCTCCACCAGGGGGACCCCAAGAGATGCTTGCTGCTAACCCCACTGAAATCCTCAGCACTTTTCCGTAGCTCAAACACCAAAAAGAAAAGAGGAAGGTATAGATGCCACGTGCTCAGCCACACCAGCATCATAGGATAATTCCTTAGGGGAAATATTTTTAATCTCTCACAAAAGTACAGGAGGTCAGGAAGCTCTGATGCCCTAAGTCCTTTTCTATAACCATGGCCAACTTCCAACAGAACTCTCAGTGAAGCAGAGAACATCCATTTTTGTAACACAGACAGAAAAGTTTTTAGGCATATCTCAAGTATTTAATTAGTCAGCTCATACTTTTGGCAGGTTTGTAAGGCGTCCTTCATGGCAGAAATGCCGTTTTGGATGTCCTGTTGCTCGAAGGTCATGACAGCCTGCAACACCACAATGGTACTGTAGCCCAAGGCATGGTACATGCTCTCCTTAGCCCTGGGAAGAACATGGAAATGACTGCATTTCAATTCAACTGAAAAGCATTCAGGTCTCATCTGACAATAACCATAAGAAATTCTAGTTCATCCATGGCTTGACTTTCACAGTACGACTTTTACTCCTGCACCATGATCACTGAAATAACGTGGACTATGAAAGACATGCCCCCCAAAAACTCAAGCACTGGGGACTTTCCAGTTCAAGTCCAGGCAGGCAGCAGGAAACTTGACAGGTTGAAGCAGAAAGCGACATATGCTTTTCCCTGTTTGAGCACAAGGGGGCAGCCTGCTGACTCATTTCTTAGAAAATGCTTCTAAGCAATCCTAATTTTTCCCAGTTGTACAAGAAGCAGTCCTTAGCTCTGAAATAAGTGTAAAATAAAAGCCATTGAAAATATATTTTGTGACAGAGAAATTATGAAAGATAAGGTTTATTTAAAACCATCCCCTCCCTTCTCCTAGGCAGAGGCCGTGAGGAAGCAAGATCTGGGCAACCAGTTAGGTCAGCCACAAAGGGCCGAGATAAAAATTCATGGTAGACCTCTTACCAAATCTCATCTCATTATCTAGGAATCCTGATTAAAGTTCTTGATGATTCATATTATCAGTAAGAACTGCTTCAATTCTTGAGGACATTTAGTCTCAACAGATGGTACAACCCAGACTCTCAGGCTGTGAAAACCTCACTATGTCTTTCCTCAAAACTTCTCAAGCTATGTTCATTAGTTAATTATAAGATTTACAATATTAATGTGCGGTTTTGTTTTTAATTAACATACAACAGCCTGCTGCTCTGCAAAACAGATACAATCCACATTATTCCTTCCCCACCAGAAAGAGTCTAAACATCATTTCAGAATCTGCAGTTAGTCCCAAACAGTGAGGGCACTGCTGATTCAAAAAAGAAAACAAACAAACAATATGCAAGGAATAAGAGCAACCCAATGTAAATCAGTAATTGTGGTTTTTAAACGTCACCTTTTAAAAAACAATTCTGTATTGAAGTATAGTTGATTTCCAGGGGCTTCCCCGGTGGCTCAGGGGTTAAGAATCCACATGCAATGCAGGAGCCACAGAAGACTTGGTTCGATCCCTGGGTTGGGAAGATCCCCTGGAGGAGGAAATGGCACTCTACTCCAGTATTCTAGCCTGGGAAATCCCATGGACAGAGGAGCCTAGTAGCTACAGTCCATGGGGTCGCAAAGAGTTGGACACAACTGAAGCGGTTTAGCAGACAGCACACATGCATAGCTGATTTACAATGCTGTGGAATTCTCACATTTCAAACCAAAAGTTCTTCCAAGGGGGAAAAAAAGTATTTGAGTGGGAGAAAAAAAAAAACAAAAAACATGTTTAACAGTGAAACATTCAGAAAGATCAGAGGATATAAAACTAGACTAAATATAAAATCTGGTTGTTTACTTTCATTCCATATTATGACCAGTTTGGGTGTCAGTGGAAGAGGGAAAAAGGAGACTTTTTGAATAAAAAACACAGGAGACAGGCAGGAAGAAGAAGCGAGGGGAAATAAGGAGAGAATGACTGGCAGAGAAGGAGGGAGAGAGAAAGATAGATGGACACAGAGACAGAAGATGATCTGAAGGACAGACAGACATCTGAAGACTAAACAAGACAAAGGGGAAAAGGTGGCAACAGGCAAGGTAGAAAATGTGAGTGTTGGATGGAGGCAGCACTGGGCAACTTCCTTAGGCCAGGGGCTTTACCATCTATTTTGTTGTCTGTTCCTAACCTCTGAAATGCTAACTGATTGCAACTCATCTAAATCTCAGAGTTTAATGTGCCTCAGTAAGCACATTACTTTAAGTCCCGTACATACGAACCTTTAAGTTGAGAACTTTCAAAGATTCGAACGTGCGTTCTATCAACATCAGGAATCAGTAAAATTTCAGCTTGCCCTCCATCTCCTATTTCTGATGATTCTTTAGCTCTGTCATTGCCCACCTCCTCTCCCTCCTCCAGGCAGTAATTCTTCTTGCCTGGTCACTGGATGCCAGCCCCTGTATGCCATCTGTTGTACTGTACTACTGTACTTTTCAAGGGACTGCACTGTAAGATTTAAAATGTTTTATTTTTGTGGTTTTCATATATTATTTGTGTGAAAAGTATAAATGTATTACAGTACGGTATTATATAGCCAATTGTGTTAGTTGGGTACCTAGGCTAACTTTGTTGGACTTATGAACAAATCTAGACTTATGAACACGCTCTCAGAATGGAATCTGTCTGTATGTAAGGGACTTACTGTAATTTCTAAGAATCAAAGTCAATGACCAGAGTCACATCACCCTCCCCACCCTACTGACTCCTCAAAGCAAAGAGTCCCACTCCCGTGCCCACAAGGTAACCATCTTGAAATTATTATATGAGGTCTAAGTTTCATCCAGGTCAGTGACTGTGTTTGAAGGCATGCTGCTGCTGCTAAGTCACATCAGTTGTGTCCAACTCTGTGAGACCCCATAGATGGCAGCCCACCAGGCTCCCATCCCTGGGATTCTCCAGGCAAGAATACTGGAGTGGGTTGCCAGTTCCTTCTCCAGTGCATGAAAGTGAAAAGTGAAAGTGAAGGCAGGAGGTAAGCTTATTCCTGGCAAGCTCCAGTCACACTGTACAGAGGGGCACTAGGGTCAAAGGGAGGCCTAGGAAGAAGGCTAAGCATAGGTTTTCCTGCCACATCATCAGAATTGATAGGTACTAGTCACTGAAATGGGGCTTCCCAGGTAGCTTAGTGGTAAAGAATCTGACTGCTAATGCAGGAGATGCAGGTTCGACCCACAGGGTTGGGAAGATCCCCTGGAGGAGGAGATGGCACGCCAGTCCAGTATTCTTGCCTAGGAAATCCCTTGGACAGAAGAGCCTCATGGGCTACAGTCCATGGTGTCGCAAAGAGTCAGACATGACTAAGCCTGCACATGAGTGCTGTTAATTGAAATGAAACTGATGTATCACATAAATCAGGAGTCCCAAGAATATTTTCATTACCTTGAATTTCTTTTTAGCCTCCATGATTAGCATATTTGAGTTCTTCCCATGTCCATTTCAAAGGAAACTTTTCTCAAACATATTTAAGTTCAGAGGAATACCCATAAAAATATTTCACTGAAGAAAACCAAATGAAACTCTACACTACTAATAAGATGACATGATTTGAACAAGTATAGAAAAAGACAGAAGAATCAGAAATGCTCCAATGATTAAAGTTGACAAGACAAGTTTCTTAACTGGATATTAAAACCAATCAAAAGAAGTCTCAACTAAATAGCTTATAAATATTCAGATGGAAATGTAGACAAATTAACTGAAAAGTATGACATCAGAGACAGAATCATCAAAAACACATGAAAAACGTATTTTATACAAAAGAAAATTAATTACCATGGTCGAAGCAATTCTAAGGCATCTGTAAATTTGTTACTTAGAAATAAGTTCAATGCCATTGCACATTCTTCGAGGCCACTCCTAAGATCCACCTTAGTTGACAGTGACCTAAAGATCAAGAAAAAAAAAATACACAGAATTTTTACAGTTTTTACTTGTAGCAAGTTATCACAGGGAGTGTGTAGGTATGTACACTTTGGAGACAAAAAGACAGACTAGAACTCTAACTCTGCCACTTACTAGTTGTGTCTTTAACCCTTGAAACTTGACTTTCTCATCTGTAAAATGGGAATACCACCACCTACTTAATGGGACTGTTTCAAGAATGGAACCAATTGACAATTAATGCTCTTAGCAGCCACTTAATAAATAATTAATTACCCCCATCACTTCAAAAAGCACAAGCATAGGCACTATCTCTATTCATGAGGGGAAGCAGAGGTTATTTTGTTGTAGTTTGATTATGTAGGGGTAAGAATGTGCTTCAGGCTTCCCAGGTGATGCAGTGGTAAGGAATCTACCTGCCAATGCAGGAGACTCAGGTTCGATCCCTGGGTCAGGAAGATCCCCTGGAGGAGGAAATGGCAATTCACCCAAGTACTCTTCCCTGGGAAGTCCCACGGACAGAGAAGTCTGGTGGGCTACAGTCCATGGGTTCGCAAAGAGTTGGACACGACTGAGCATGCACGCACGCACTTAAGAATGTGGTTGGTGAAAAACTGCATTGTCCAAAATCTAAAGAAGACTCCACCAGGTTATTTGTTTTTGCCTCCACAGGAGCTATCTTACAGCTTTGTAAATTATATATAACGGATAGCAAGGCAAAATAACTGTTGTCTACAGATCTGTGTTTAAAGAGAGACAACAGGCCCAAGATGGAGTCCCTTATGCTAACACTCACCAGGACCTAGCCAGTTTCAATCTTCTCCAAGAATGTGACCTATAACCAGTCAACCTGGAATATCCTGAGCAGCACTAGGAAGTCCACTGAAAGGCCCCTCCCACTCCCCCTTAGGAGAGAAACCTAGCCTAAAACAATGCATTCTTGGCTAACAACTTCCTTCTTTCCCCTGTTTCCTCTCTGCCTTGAAAAACCTTTCCTTTCCTGCAACCTGAAGGAGCTCCTTTCAAATGCTAGTTGGGATTCAGCCCAATTCACAAAGAGTTTAATAAAGACAATCAGATCTTCAAATTTATGCTATTGAACCTGTTATTTAACACATGTAAATTCTGTCCCAGCCCTCAATTGACTTCCTGCCTCCACTATAGAAGAAGCCAGTTTTGCCTGAATTTGCACATTCATTTCAACATTCCTTTACTCCATAAAATTTGTGCTGTTTTGATATCGCCTTCAAATCTGTTTTAACATCTGCCCAGTTCCCTCCCTGATTAATGAGTTAAGCAAACTGTTTAACATCTGTTCATGTTTACATCTGTGTGAGTCATAATTTTACCCTTTTTAGAAAATCATGTAAACCACTTATGATTGACAGAAAATCCGCCCTTTCAAACAAGAGCCATCTCTAGAAGTGTTGCAGAGAAGCCAATTCGGACTCCATGTTGGAAACTGTTTCTTTGACTCGCTTTTTCATTGTTTTTGTTATTATAATCATACGTAGTAGCCTGCCTCAGAGGACCCTGCCCCTCTGCCTGACTGTAAACTAAAGAGCCTTTGTTCAGCTCACAGAGAGAGAATCTGACTCTGCCCACCTGTGAACAGAAGGGATTAATACACTCCTTCCAAAGGCTGACCCTTCCTGGATACGTTCTTTATTTCTTCACTGTCTCTCCCTCTACATTCTGTCCTTTGACTTTAGTTCCTCATATGCTTCTCTCTCTCTCTCTCTCTCTCTCTCTCAGATTTAATAAAAAGAACCTGGCATCTAGGCTCCAAAAAATGGTTACTTTGAGACACTAATCTGCCATCTCCTTGGTCAGCTGGCCTTCCGAATAAAGTCATTCTTGCCTCAACACCTTGTCTCTCAGAGTCATTGGCCTGTCAAAGCAGAGTTAGCTTGGACTTGGTAAAAAAAAATGTTTTGTGTAACATTTCTTAACAAGAAAATAGGTCAGTAAGGAGACAAGCAGTACAATGCTTCATTTCAAGGCGCCCAAAGTTGAACTTCTGAGCAACCAGTCCTCTCCATACTCACTTTTTAAGCAAGAAAACAAAATCCCACTTCAGTCACTCATCTTCCAGAAGCGGGTTCTGAAATTGCTACAGGGACCCACCCACTCTCTGCTCCAAGGGCTTCTCATGGCTGGTTCCTTCTTGTTTTTCAGATCTCAGCTCAAAAAGCAGGGAATCAGAGTGCCTTGCTGATCCCAGCCCATCTTATCTCCCTGTTTTGTATGCTTCATACCTCTTATTACCATCCAAAATATCTTGTGCCTATATTTGTGGACCTGCCTTTGGCTACCTTTTCTCTCTAGGATATAAATGCAAGGAGGTTGTTTTCATCACTGCTGCACCCCGAGGGCCTTTGCTTGTACCTAGAACATAGTAAATCTGAGTAAGTAAGTACTGTTGACTCAGTAAGTATTGCTGAGTGGGCAGGTGAGGGGAACAGAAATGTTGCTCTGGGTAGAGACAAAATTCCTCATGCCTGGGACCTGAAAGCATCTCTCCTCCAGGATGGTGCAGACAGGAGACGAGTTCTTGGAAAACGAGTGAGCTGCGGAGCTCAGAAATTGTGATGGTTAACTTTATACATCAATTTGAATGAGTAAGGGATGTCCAGATAGCTGGTCCAATGCTACTTCTGTGTCTGTGAGAGTGTTTCTGAAAGACATTAGCCTTAGAATTCGTGAACTGAGTAAAGCAGATGGGCTTTCCCAACGTAGGTGGGCATCAGTCAATCTGCCGAGAGCCAAAACAGAACAAAAAAGGCAGAGGAAGGATGAATTCGCGATCTCTTCCCTCTTTGAGCTGGGACATCTATCTTCTGCTCTCCTGTGCTCCTGGCTCCCGGCTCGTCGGGCTTGAACTGAATTGCACCACTGGCTTTCCCGGTTCTGCAGCTTGCAGACGGCAGATCCCAGGACTTCTTGGCCTTGATAACCACACGAGCCAATTTCCATAATAAATCAATCTCTTTCCCTCTCCCTCAATCTCTCTTGATATATCGCTCCTATTGGCCTTGTTTCTCTGAGAAACCTAATACTAACAAACCTCTCAGGAAGACTCTTCACAAGTTGCTTAGCACGTCCCATATGAGTCCACCATAGAATTCTGTCAGTGTTACTTCCTCAGCATCTCTTGGATTCATCCTGTGACACCTCCACTATCTGCCAAGTGAGCAGTCATTTGCTGCCTAGTGTCTACAGACATATCTCTTCCCTCACTTTCTCCCCCCACCTCCCCGCTCTCCCAATTAAATCTCTACCCAAAATTCATTCAACTAACATTAGAGAGTTCTAACTATGCACCAGGCACTCTTCCAGGTTTTGGAATACAACACTGAACAAGACCCACAGGGTCCCTGACTGGAAGCCCTGTCATTCTCCTGAGGAGGGACAGCAGACCGAGGGAGACCAGTAACCCAGATGACCTCAGCCTGCAATAAGTCATCTGGAAAAGAAACTGCTGGGGAAGCAGGTGGGATGAGGCTCAACATTACAGAGGATGCTCATAGAAAGCTCTCAAAGAGGGGACATCCGAGTGCTACAATATGGGAATAGCTAGGCTGAGGGGAAAAGAGAGATTCTAAACTGGGCACGTGGTGAGCATGGCAGACAGTGAGGGGAAATGAGGATAGAAATCAGGCAGAAACCAGAAGCCACAGGGGCAGAGAAGGTGGATTTTACTCAAAGAGCAAAAGGAAATTTCTAGCTCTGAAACCCCCACTCCCTTTCTCATCACCCCTTCCCTTCAACCAGTAGGTTTTCCAGTGTACCTCTCACCTGTTCTCTTAATTCCACTCCCACCAGTTCTCTCAGTACACCTCATCTTCTGTTACCAGGAAATGGGCTGGAAACAGCTACTGGTCCCCTTGCCATACAAACAACCACCTGCGCATCTCAGCTGGCCACACTGGCCCCTGGGGGGATGTATTTGCAAGTCCAGCTTAGAGGCAGAAACGAACGCAGGTGTTCGGCACCTCCCAACACAATGAACTCAGCCCTTCTTAGTGCTTTACTAACCTGCTCATGTGAAACTAAGCCTCCTTCCCCTCCAGAATATCGGTCCTACCGTGTGTTCTACAAGGAATGACCGAGACAGCAAGTGTCACTTCGACTAGAACTTCTCAAAGACATCTTGGGGTCAGTGGTTCTGTCCACTTCCGCCGCCACCACATTAGCTGAGAGCTTCATCACATTAAGTCTGAATTCTGAAATAGTCTCCAAAAATCCTCCCTGATTCTACTTTGATTAGGTGGCTCTCAAGCTTTAGCGTGCATTCAACTCACCTGGCACTGCTGGTAAAGAACCCATCTGCCAATGCAGGAGACCTAAGAGATGCGCGTTCAATCCCTGGGTCGGGAAGATGCCTTGGAGGAAAAGGCAACCCACTCCAGGATTCTTGCCTGGAGAATCCCATGGACAGAGGAGCTTGGCAGGCTATAAGCCCAGGGGTTACAAAGAGTCAGACATGACTAAAGTGAATTTGTACACACACATAACTCGCCAGAGGGCTTGTTAAAATATGCTGCTCAGCTCCGCCACCAGAGTTTCTGACTCAGTAGGGCTGTGGTGGGCCCAGCAAGTTCCCAGACAATACTATTCTGCTTTAATTCACCCAGGATACCACTCTCAGACTGTTCTTCCTAAAACAGATGTTCAATCATACTACCCCCTTAGATTAAGGACCTCAAGTGGCTGCTCACACTTATCACATAAAGTTCAAACCCTTCTGCCCTGCCCACCACACCTGTCCAATCAGACTAGAGTGACAAGTAGTACTTGTCACTATTGAAAAACAGCCAAGTATCTCAGCAAGCTTGTGACCATGGCACCCTCCTCCTCAAGCCTGATGTGATGTAAGAAAACCCCTGGGCTGGCGATCAGAAGTCATCATGGTCATTCGCAAGCTGTAACTTTCAGAAAGTCACTTCATAACTGCTTCTGTGTGTCCACAGATTTGAAGCGATGACCACAAAACTTCACAAATGTCTGAATGAAACTTTCGTTACTAGTGCCCTTAAGGACACAGATTAATAACTCGAACTCAAAAAATTTCAGAGTTGCAAGGCATTTCAGTTAGCCATGTGCTCCTCTGAGCATCAGGATCCTTCTACGGAAATCCTTCCTGCCTCTTTTAAATTGAAGTATAATCAAAAGAAACCATGGTTGTCAACGATTTTGTGAGGCTAAACAAATGAGAGGAAATATAACCAGGGAGGCAAATGGGCTCATTAAAGATGCTCTGGCCAGGAAATGAGAAGACAGAGCAGCAGGATACAATTCAACATTTCCTGGCTGTGGCTCCTTGGGTATGTCACCTGTCATCCAGGACTGCTAGCTTGTGAAATAGAGACTACGTTCCCTCCCTGACTACCACACAGCTTGGTATGGAGGAGCAATACATTGGGTGTTGGTAGAACAAACAGTCACATGAGGAATAAGTACTACATGAGGTAAGGTACTATTATTCTCTAGGCGGTCTAACTACCCACATACTTGCTCAATTTTGGAACACTGCTCAGCTTTGCAGATGTCTCTCTGGGCTGTTTCACAATAAATTTACAAGTACTTATTTTTACAAATGCATTAGAAAACCTGTTGATTAAAAGGCAGAGTAGGAGTTTTCATTAATTTTTTTAAAGAAAAATCTTAATTTTTAAATGAAACCTATGAATGCAATACTGGAATACACCTTTACACTATTTCTTACATTTCCCTTCTTTTTCCTCCTTTATAGATCTTGAACTTCTTCCTCTCTGCCCCCTTTCCAACTCAGAAACATGAACAAACCTCACTCATTTCCACTTAAAAATCAGCAAAAAAGATAACTTTCTCTTGATTCTGTTTTTCTCCTGAACCTCTCCCACTCTTTCTCTTCATGGACAAGAGCTTCAAAAAGGAGTTGATTCTCACTTTCCCTACTTCTCTCCTCCCATTCATCTTCAGCCACTACAGTTTTGCTCCTGCCGCAACTTCCTTGAAACCGTTAAAGCTAAAGGTCTCTGATGACCTAACTACAAATATAAAAGATGCTTTCCAGTCTGTATCCATATAGACCTCTTTACAGTACCTGGCTCTGCCGACCTTATTCCAGAACTCACCTCTCCCCAACCCACTGCACATACTGCAGCCACCATCTCACAGAATCTTCCTGTCCCTCAAACCTCCATAGCTCAGCATGCTATCATTCCATTAGCTGTTCTTTCCTTGTTCATTCATTCACAGGGCTCCTTTCTCCACTCTCATATGTTTTACTCTCTCTTAGAAAGAGCATGTACAGTTCATACCTTCAACAGCTACACGTATGTTGAAAATTCCCAGTCTACTGATCCAGCCCAGATCTCTTATCTCTGACTGCTACATACACCCTTTATTTATTCATCATTGCTTTCAGTAATATTTTTTTAATTTATTTTATCTCAGCTTTCAAACTCAGCACTATAAACGTTGAAGCAGTGGTTACCTAGGAAACTACTGAATCAGTTGGAGAACAATTATGAGGGAGGAATACATATTTCTGAAGATAGCTCAGATTTCCATAAACAGAGACATATGAAATAAAAAAGTAATGTAGAAAATAAATGCCTTCAGATCCCAAGAAGTTATTTTCAACTCCATCTCCATTCCTCGATCTTTAGAATATTGCACCCCTTCCTTATATTGTAGGGGTTGAGTCCTAAGAAAAACTGCCAAGTGCACAAGTATTGTGAACACACTCAAAAATAGCTGAAATTTCAAATGAAAATCTAAAATGCCGACGATGTACTGTATAATTTAAAATTTAACAAGCATGTAAGGACAGATAGAAAGCATTTTTTCATGGTACTAAAGCCTTAAAAGAGTTGTCTTAATAACCAATAAAGGAGCAACTTACATATTCAAAAACAGACAGCTGACTAAAATAATTTTAAAATAGACAGGACGGAATAGTACTTAATCAAACATGATATTACAAAACACATTCAGTGGAAAGGAAAATTGTCATGATGTGCTTCAAAAAGGTAACCAAAGAGTAAAATTAATATGATCCCAATTTAGAAAAAATTATTATTAATATCCCTCTATATGAAGAGAAAAAGAAAGAATACACACCAAAAAAAGTTATAGTGATGGTAATACATATTTTATCTCTTCTTTGTGCTTTTCTATATTTCCTGAATTTTCTCTGATAATTTCTTAAAATGCCTTTTTAAGTCAAAGTTACAAGAAGAATATAATAAGAAAAATAACAACAATATTCAATGAAAAACGTTTGACCACACCTATATCCAGCAGCACATGCCTACTGGATATAGCAATGAAATACACCAAAATTCTAACAGTCTGTATTAAAGTGCTCATAATTCTTTCCTCCATCTTCCCCTCCGCCTTCCCAGATGCCTGGCAATATGGTTATATTATTTTACAATAAAATTAGTAGTTAAACAATTTTAAGATAAAAAAGGCCCCAAAGGGAGTTGTGACCCAAGAGGTAAATCTGGTTTTGTTTCAGCTTTTTTATGTAACAGGGCCATCTACTCACTAAATGCCTTAGCATAGCTGTCCTCTTCCTTTCTGGCACCAGGGACAGGTTTTCGGGAAAACAATTTTTCCACAGATGACGGGGGGAAGTGTTGGAATGATTCTCACAAGGAGCCTGCAGCCTAGAGAGCTTGCAAGCGCAGTTCACGTAGGGTTCGCGCTCCTATGAGAATCTAATGCTGCCACTGGCCTGACAGGAAGTGGAGCTCAGGCAGTAATGCAAGCTCCAGAGCGCGGCTGTAAATACAGATGAAGCTTCTCTCATTCACCTACTGCTCACCTCCTGCTATCTGGCCTGGCTCCTAACAGGCCATGGACTGGTACCGGTCCGTGACCCCGCCGTTGGGGACCCCTGCCTGAGCAGCTCAGAGAAGCCTTCCCTAATTTGTAAAATGAGCACTACCCCTGCCCAGACCTCTCCCCACCTTGCGTGTGCATGCTAAGTCGCTTCAGTTGTGTCCGACTCTTTGAGACACCATTCCTATTGTCACATCAACATCACAATTTACCAAAAGGTTGGAGTGCTCTCCCCAGCCCCCCAGGAACACCCACACCCCCTTCCTGACCTTTTCGCATGAGACGTTCGGTGCTGTCCCGGTGCCTGTTTTGAATCGAATGCTGAGAAGTGCTGGCTGCTTGTTGCCATATCTACACGAGAAGGCCTGTTGATAAAAAGGCAGTGAGGTTTTCATTTCTTTCTCTTACAGGAAAAATCTACATATATTCAAGAACACAACACAATCCCTTCAGTTATTGATAATATCTCACCTCCATTTCTTACCAATTTTGCAAATAGCAAAATATACTCAATTCCAAAGTGAATGTTCCTAAAATACAGCCGCAATAAAATAAACTTATTTTTCTTTTCATTCCAGTCCAACAAAAAAGAAATTCATGAAATCGGCCCCTCCCAAAACTCTCCACCCAAATGTAACATTGTAGCTTGTATATATCCTTCCAAATCTTTTCCCATGTGTATCTATATATATATATCTATCTCTAGTTTTCTTAATTGAAATGGAATATTATTGTAGGGGAGGAAAGAGTTTCCATCAACTCTCTTAGGGTCCCTGGCTGGGTCTGAAAATCAAACTGACAAAGACAGATCAACAGGACAAAAGCATGAAAATATGAAGTTATACACATACATGTGAATCTCCAGAAGAGACTGAAGAAGACCCAAGAAGTGACCAGAGCAGAAATCTTTTATAGCTTTCAGACAAAGAAGCAATATATCTGTGAAGAATTGGTAGGACAAATGGTAAAGGGCTAGGAGTAAATGGTAAAGATGTAACTATGAAGATAAGGGTTAACCTAATGTTTTGTCTGCAGACTCTCTGAGCTCTAAGAGTCTGTCTCCAGTAAAAAGAGAATTTAGGTTCTACTTTTGGGCAGAAAGAGGGAATTTTTTCAGTTTTTACTGCTTCTTAATTGACTTCAACTCAAAATGATGTTTATGTCAAAGATGCATACTCATTTCAGGATAGCATATTTGGTTTCCTTCATTATATGCTTAATTTATCCTGAATCCGTTCTTCTCAACACAGAGTTGCTTGTCCATGGTAACTGTCCACACAGCAATCTACTGAATAGAGGGAACATAATTTGTTACCCATTCCTCATTTTGAGGCATGTTAGTTCCTCCCAATATTTCACAATTACAAACAATACTAAAATAGGCCCCTTTACTCACTTTCCTGATTATTTCTTAAGGATAAATTCTGGAGGTAAAAGGCGTGCATTTTGTAAAAAATCTTACATTTAAAAAACTGCCTATTTCCCATGATATATACCCCACAGAATGTTGAGGTAACACAGAAAATGTGAAGACCAATCTGGTTTGCAGAATCTTAGGCCACTTTTTGACCCACATCTACCCTCACAGACACACATGGAGGCAAGTCCTCTGGAGAGAAGGGAACTTCCACGGAGCTTAAGAATAAGTCCTGCCCTGTGTATAACAGAATCTCCAACCTCCCACTGACGGTTCACCTTCCTGCACATAAGCTATAGAGCAGAGAGGGAAAAGTTACTGACCATTCCTGTAGGAAAGCTTTTTCTTTCTGTGTTTTTAATTCTAAAATGTCAGTGCCTTTATTGTAGATTAAGTAGAGTTTGATCATATTCTACCTTCTGACTTCCCAATACCTGGTAATATTTTATATCCAACATTCATCTTTTCTTGGACGTATCAAGTTCCCTAAATTTTATACATCAAATTAAAGGAAATCAAGGTTCTTGTTACTTGAGTGGCTAGCTGTGGGTGGTGAGAGACAATAAAATGTCAAGGATAAGAGGAAATGTATCTTAAAGAAAGGTTATTTTCCATCACAAGAACCTTTTACCAGAAGAATCAAGGAAGTGCTAAGCACTCAGATAAACCAGACTCCAGGGCAGAGACTGGCATCTCTGTTTACAAGCAAGGAAGGAGAAAAGACAGATTCAAAGGGCTGTCTAATCTTTTGAACCATTCTTGCCTATCTGTTCCCTTATAGGTTCATTTATAAGGGCTAGAAAAACATGTTCTTTAAAATGTAGATTAAAATGCCCCCCTATTTGTCATCTGCCTTACCTTGAATTTTAACGTTCTCCCCAATATTGAAATTTTTATTTAATCAAAACTAGTCATTTCCCTTTAATATTTCTGATTTACAAGACATACTTAGAAAAACTTTCCCTCCACAAAGATTATATAACATAATTTTCCATGTTGCTTACTTTCTAAATATTTAATGTTGATCCATTCATAATTTAAGTATATGCTATAAGATAATGTGTTCATTTTTCTTATTCTTTTGCCATTTTTTCCAAGATAATTTTTAAAAACCCATATCTTTACCCCAACAACTTGACATACTATAAATATACATATAAAACACTGAATTAATTAAGTCCTGTTAAAATCAAGTCTGCTGTGCCAGGTAAAGGGTGCATGTTTCAAAGCTATAACTATAGCATCTTTATCAAGCACGAAAACACTTGGATTTATCAGAACTTAGTAATTATTAAAAACAATACTAGGGTTTTTTAATTTTTCTGAGGTAGAAGAGTTTAGTTTTTTATGCTTTTATATATATATATGTATATGAAGTTCCAGACATTCTACAGTATTTTAAAATTTATATTAATAGCACAATAAGTACATCATGCTACAGATTTTTTTTAAATAATCGTATTTAGATCTAATTCACTCATTTAAACAACTATCTAGTATTATGGAGAAAATGGTTTAACATGCAGGTATATCTCGAATCCACTTGGTGTACAGTGTGATCTGAACTTAAGTATTTCCCCTATGCATAGGCAATTATACCAATAGTAATGAATAGCTTGTCCTTCAGCTATTTATTAGATTCTAAATAATACAAAAGAAAGATTGTATGCCTGCTCAATCAGGCATTGAGGTAGGCTCAATTGTATGCCTACCATCTTAGAGCACAAAAAGGCCCACCCAAGGAATATTTCATTTTATAGGGGATATACCTTTGATTTGTTATTTTCTATACATTAGGGTCTATATTTTATAAAATAATACGTTAATTTATAGATTTTTTTGGTCTGACACATATGCAAATACTTTGATAAGGTTATGGTTTTTTCGCCTTGTAGGAAATTAATCAGTTTTGTATATTTGTATATAACAAATCTTATTCAAACATTCTTTCTTCAGTTCCCCCAAATGCTCTTGGAAAAATTTTAACCATCTTGCTGATTTTGTCATTGATAAGTAAATCTTTGACATGTGTTCATGTTATACTCATCACACTCCAACCTGCTGAACGACACTGCAATCTCTAACCCGGGGCAAGTTTTCATACATGCATAAAGCAGTTTCAGGCACTCTTTTGATCCATTCACATATTTGCCTCTGTTTGCACCAGTCACACAATTTTCTTTTTCATGGCTTTCTTATATATGCCAATGGCCAAATCCTCTACTACATTAAATGCTCTTTGAGAGGGTGTTGGCGGGAGGGGCGGGTCTTGGGCTGCTATTGCAATTTCATTCTTATTTATTAACTTTAGAATCAGTTATTGTAAAGTTACAAAAGAAGTCTGCTGAGTTTTGAGTGGGACGTCATTACATTTTCAGAGATTTTACCGAGAACTGCTATCTTTACAATATTATATTTTCATACCTATACACATTTATCCAAGTCTTCTCTTATTTTCTTCAATAAAGGCAGGAAATATACATAAGACACTGCACTAAGGTACATGCACCCTCGCGAAGATGCCATGCTAGATGTTCCCTATGTTGCTTTAGTTTTAGAATGTGTGCCACCAAAGTAAGCACAGCTATGAAAAACTTAACTGAACACAATGACTTGCCTGTTCCACTTTCGAGCAAAACCTAGATGTTATGCCCAGATTTTAGAAAAAATGTATTTTTAGCTAAAGACAAATCTTGTTATTTGGTTTATAGAGGAAAAATATCATATCATATTTCATTTATACTATCATTAGGCTAGAAAATATGTCCTTATCTTGCCCTAATTTTACTGCTTTAAGTTTTTAAACAGCTTTATCAAGACATTATTCACAGACCACTCAATTCACTCATTTGAAGTATACAATCAATTGTTCTTAATATTCATAAACAGTATATCACTTTCATCATTACCTAATTTACATTTTGTCACCCAAAAGATACTCTATATCCATTAGTCATCACTCCCCATTTCCCTCTACCTCTAGTCCTAAGAAACCACTAATTTACTTTCTACATGTATAAATTTGCCTTTTCTGGACATTTTATATTAATGATATTAAGTAATATGGTCTTTCATGATTAGTTTTTTTCACGGAGCATAAGGTTTTCAAGATTCATTTGTGTTGTCGTATGTATCAATGTGTCATTCTTTTCTATTGCCAAATAATAATCCATTGTTATAGATATAACACACTTCATTTGTCATTTTATTAGTTGATAGGTATATGGGTATATTTCTACTTTGGGGCTATTATAAATAATGCTGCTATTAACATTCATGTACAAGTGAGAGCTCGTCAGAGCTCTCAGTGAGAGAGTCAGGCCATTTTCTAAAATGACTGTGTCATTTTACATTCTTACCAGTAACATATGAAACTTTCAATTTCTCCATATCTTGGACGACACTTGTTAGTGTCCATCTTAGGGTGTATTATAGTGTTAGGCAGTTAGAATAGGAAAAAGGAGTCCAAAATGGCAGTGGCTAAAAGACAAAGGGAAAAGCCTGTGAAAAGGGAAAAAAAGAAAAATCAGAGAGCCTGAGTGTTCTGAGACCCTCGGGTGAAACAAACACGCCCTCTTCCTGTAAGCCTTAATTTGCATAGGGCAGGCTTGGGGGGGAGGAGACAAACATATAAAAAGCAGAAGCCAAGCCAGGTTGGGGCCTCTCCTTTGGGGTCCACCTGCACTCATGCCTCCGGCGTGTACTCTTCTTTGTTGCTGAATAAAACCTTAAGCTGTGATCGAGCTGTAACACTGGTCTGCAGCTTCAAATCTTTGTTGCCCAAAGACAGAACTGAGGAAATTACACACGCTCCCAGCAATAGAACCTTGTGGTTTTGACTTGCATTTGCCTAATGACTAATGATACTGAGTAGCTGTTTGGGTACATATTGACCTTTGGAGAAATGTCTATTCAGAAGCTTTGGCCATTTTTTAATTGGGTTATCTGTCTTTTTATTACTGAGCTTTATACTGCTTTAATTTTTGATCTCTCGGTAGAACTAGTCTCAAATGAAAAGCATACAACCTCATTGTTTATACTTTTTCTCTCATTCAAATCACAATTAGTAGTATCAATTCAAAAATTTCCCCCAATAAATCCAACACAATGGGCTACGTTCCTGCACAATGAAATAAAAGCAAGCCCATTTTAAAAAGAAAAAATGAAATAAAATTTCAAAAATTAATAAAATGACACAATATCCTTGAAGCTTTGCCATCAAAGTCAAAATCTCTTTAGGGGACAAGAGGAATGAATAGAGAAAGACTAACAGATATGCTCTAGGAGGCACCATTTATATAATATAACCTACAGTCTGAATCCACTCCAGTATTCTTGCCTGGAGAATCCCCATGGACAGAAGAGCCTGGGAAGCTACAGTCCATGAGGTCACAAAGAGTCAGACAGAATTGAGCCACTGAACACAACACCAGCACAGTCTGAATGGCACCCACTGGAGTTATGAACGCAGGACTCCAGTGGACACCACCACCAGATTTTCAGTTAATCTATTGCTTAATATTATTGACCATATAACCCAACTCATCTTACTAAAGAAAACTGCTCATCAGACCAAATTCTGGCCTATGGATGATGTTTTCAAATATCCATCCTCATGGCCAGTGATCAGAGGAAAAGGAGAGGTGCTACTTATGCTGCCGGGAGAGAAAGAACAGCCCAGAAATTACCAGGCACTCCCCCAAAATACATGTTACTATCAACTTCACCCCCAACCCTGTCACCAGCACTATCAGAATCAAAGGAAAGAAATTTCAACATTTTCTTTGCCATACTAGTCCTGACCTTTAGAGGGAAGCCATAAAACTGAAAAAATGCCAAAAAGAAAGCATCGACGTAGAATATAATTATTCTATTTGGTGAGAGACTAATAAATTTATAAACTAGATAAACTACCCCTAAATAATACATGCTTGGACTTATGACAAAAGCTTCCTCAATCAAAATTATAAACCTTCATATCATCTGAAGAACTTCAGTGGTTTTTATATTCTCTGTGCTTTTCCATAAAAGGAAGAGCTCGGGGAGCTTGACCTGGAAGAAAGAAGACTTAGAGGAGATCAGATAAGAAGAAAGAACACACTAGGGCTATTTCCAGACACTTCCCTCCCTTATTCACTCGGAAGGTTACAATTCATCCTTCCAGACCAGCGGCTCCAAACCTTTTTGGTGCCAGGGACCAGTTTCATGGAAGACAATTTTTACATGGACCGGGCATGGAGGGATGGTGTCAGGACAATTCAAGCACTTATATTTATTGTGCACGTTATTTCTAACCTTACAGCCACCACTGATCTGACCGGAGGTGCCAGGTCCCTGGCCAGGCAGTTGGGGACCCATGTTCTAGGCCACCTTTTCTGGAGCTGTATCTTACTCCCAAAGGATTCAGAAAAATACATAACAATGTGTATCCAGAGAGAGAATAAAACACAAATGTGGCAAAATGCTAAAAACAGATTCAGGGTGGACAGAAGTTCTCTGCATGATTCTCATACCTTTTCTCAAAGTATGGAGATACTGCAAAATAAAGGTGTTTTTAAAAGACAGCTCTGGTGGCAAAGGGTAGAGAACAGGGATCAAATGAGAGTGGCCGCTGGCCTCTGGCATCTGTGAACCAGCCAGCACCAGTGGACAACGCCAAGCCCTCGGGTCATGGGCGCACCAACAGGTCCAGCCATCGCAGGTAACTCAGAGGCAGGCACAACAAGGACAGAGGTCACTGTAAAAATGACCGATGAGACGCTCGACCAGAGAGCAACACCCAGACTGGGCTCCATCCCCGTGTCACTTCCTCCTGCCCCCAGAGGCCATCTGGGAAGGAGGGGAAGGAGGGGAAGGAGGGGGAACCTTTGGGATGGGAGATGTCAGCCTGACGCAGAGTTTAAATTTTCACTTGCGTGGGCATTTACCTCCCCTACTCCATCAGGAAAACCTGAGACTCTCCCTAAGAGGCTGTCTGAATGTTGAACAGATGATGTCATCTTTAATTGACAACTTAATGTTTTTTTTTCTCATCCTCAAGGGAGATGAGAGTTCCAAAGCAAAGTGAGCACAGTTGAAAAGAATGAAAATTCATTTTTGGATGAAAGATAAAGCACGCCCAGATCCTACTCACTGAAAACATGGAGGGTGGGACTTACTGTCTCTTTAGAAAATAGAAAGGACCCCAACAGATGCTGTTTTCCTTGCCCACAGTCACAGCAGATCACTGACAGAGTTGGAAGCTAAAACCAGAGCCTGCATCTTCTCAACGTATTTCCTTAGGCAAAGCAAACTGTACTCCTTCACTTTATTCAAAACAAATAACAACAGGATGTTAGTTGGCAAGAGATATATACAGCTCCTGTTTCATTTTGCTGGTTTTCTTTGCTGATTTTTTTCAAACTTAAATGAAAATTCCTTCCCTACTGCAGGGTTCTCTTATTTCTAGTGGAAAACTTCTACCAAATCTATTAGTGATCCTTCTTCAGCTCCCCACTGTAGTGTGACTTAGGAGAAAGCATGCTGCACACAAGCAGAATGCTGGGTTCTGCCCTAGGTGTGCAAGCAATGAGATTTTGGGTCAATCGCTCACCTCTGCCAGGGGTTGGGAGGGACGGCCTGGGGAGAGGAGGGTGGAAGCAAGCGGGGTGGGTAGGCTACTATTTGATGTACACATAGAGTTTCAGTTTTACAACACAAAAAGAGTTGCAGAGATGGACAGTGGTGATGGCTGCACCACATTATGAACATACTTAGTGCTACGGAAGCAGTGGTTAGGATGGCAAAGTGTACATTACATGTGTTTTACAACAATAAAAGAAAATGAAGGGGAAAAGCTGCACATACACACAAAAGCCAGAAGTGGGCTAAAAATTCCTTTGTCCTGTTTACCTCATAGGAATGTTCCAAGGAAGCAATGCATTCCACTTTGTAAAATCACTTTTTAAATTGAAACGTGACATAAATGTGGTCTGATGTTGTTAAAAGAGTTAAGTGATTGGGGCCAAGAACTCCCCATTAGACAGACCACTGCACTCCGGCTACTCAGCAGTTTGAGCTTCCCGCAGGACAGCCAGAGGCCACTTAGCAGCACTCTGCCATTCTCATCAGTCCCTCCAGGTAGGGATGCAGACCTTCTCAGGACACAGAACAGATGCAGCTTTTCAGCATGACACTGAATGAAGGTAACATTATCATTTCTTTTAAAACACCACCTAAAACACAGAGCAAAAAAATAAATAAAAACCTTTCTAAAACACAAAGATGAAAAAGTTTGCCTTTCATTTAGCTCGTGATCCATGAGGGAAAGAAAACCC
Organism: Odocoileus virginianus; assembly: GCF_023699985.2. Taxonomy (NCBI): domain Eukaryota; kingdom Metazoa; phylum Chordata; class Mammalia; order Artiodactyla; family Cervidae; genus Odocoileus; species Odocoileus virginianus. The sequence goes on from NC_069691.1 coordinate 31,596,726, forward strand.
AATGCTACCCAAAAGTACCCAAAAGTTTTCCAGGCTAGAGAATATGTCTCTCCTCTGGGTTTCATGGTCAAAATTTAAAACTCATCACAGTATGATGAGTGGTCTACTTTTCAGCTGTTGTGAGTAGATGATGAGCTTTTTAAGGTCAGGAATTCTCTTAGTCCAGAGAAGTTCAATAAATTTTGACTGAATGAATGACATTTGTATTGATTCTATATGTGTATTAACACCCTTGTGACAAATACAGTCTCAATTCTTGGTATTTTATGTCACATATGTAAATCATGGAAAGCACCCATGATTATATGATCATGGAGTCCTCATTCACAAGCAAGCAACTGTCAGTAAATATTAGGGCTTCCCCCACATACATCTGGGCGTCCCTGATGGCTCAGCAGTGAAGAATCCACCTGCAATGTATGCAGGAGACATCTCTTCAATCCCTGGGTCAGGAAGATACCCTGGAGGAGGAACTGGCAACCCACTCCAGTATTCTTGCCTGGAAAATCCCATGGACAGAGGAGCCTGGTGGGCTATCATCCATGGGGTCACAAAGAGTCAGATACAACTGAACAAGTAAGCATGCACGCACATACATCTATCAGAGGAGACAAGCAAACCAGAAGGGGAAACAGAAATACACAAGTAATTAAGTGCCAAAGTTTAATTTTCTTTAACTTTTCAATGTACAGCTGTTTTCAGAGTTGGTATACTGTATATATTCAGCCTGTGGTACCAAGTGGGCACATACAATGGTTTGTTATACAGGAATGCTATTGCCAAAAAAAAAAAAAAAAAAACCTACACTAACATTAAAGAGGTGTGATGGCACATAAACGCTACATATTAAGGTCTGATTTGCTGGCTCATGGAAAAGGCTCAAGTTCTGCCACATCCACCAACTAAGAAGATAATGACTATAGCCCCAAACCACAAGAGAAATTCATATCTTGGTCCCATACTTCCCTGCTTTCTAAAGTATAGCATCTGTGATGCCCTGAAATAAGATACTTTATAACCCACTAATCTAAAATGATCACCAAAGAAATCCATTCATACCACCTGAATGGTCATGAAAGACTTTCCACACCTGTGAACTGATGAAATCGCAAAAGAAAAACAAGCTATGTATGAAATCCATGCCAACCTCATGTCCACATAATTTGCCCGTAGGTGAGTCCTGCCCTTTTGAAAATAAGCCAAAGACGTAAATATAAATTTAGTTGAAAAGTAGAAAGCAAGTCAAAACAACAGGAGGATCTCTGAGCCCAAGGTCAAAAAACCTAAGCATTTTTCATGACACATGTCTGCGAGTACACTGAAATTTCATTTACAAAAAAGGAGGGGGGCTGCCTACATCCCCTCAGTCAACCCAAGATTAGGAAACACAATAAAACAGATCTGCCAACTTCCAGCGTGATGGAGTCATGGTCAGCACTTTGAATGACTGTGGACAACTGATTTAACCTATCCACCTCACTTTTCTCACCAGTAAAAGGGGAAATTAATTAACACAGTAGTTGTTTAAGATCCAAAACAGACACACCATGGGTACTGGGCCTGACACAGAAGACATTTTAAGAAGAACCTAGTCTATTTCTTTGCCATTTCTAGCCTATTTCTTTAAGATATGAACATAATGACACAGCAAAGAACTGCTAAACCTCCCTCAAAGCTTTGTTCAGGAAACCACATAGAGCCTCAAAATGCCTTATCTCACGATAGGCCTCAGAGACTTCTGCAAGTCAAATGAGAGATTTGGTGCAAAAAAATGGGAGATGAAAACTATATACAAGTCACAAGTGAGTGATATGTTTGTTTATAAGTTACTGGGCTGGAAATCAAAATATACTTCCATAAAAACAATGATTGATATATATCTATATCAATATATATCTCTATGTATATGTGTTAAACATGTATATTTATATACATAAATATATGTACATACACACATATATATAGCATAAATCTCTCTATACATTCATATGTACAGGCACACAAATATGTTAAATTCTCAACCTAAGCCATCAAAGCCTATTTAAGCCCTAAGTTATTAACAACTGGCCAGAGTCTTAGAGCCAGGAGCAAGGTGACTCCACTGCTCACACTTTAGTGACACTTCAGTGGCTCATCACTGTCCTTGCCACAGCTTCTTGGCAACGAACCTTGGCACCTGTCTTTCACTAACCAGCCTATCCTCACTAGAACTGCTGGGCACCCAAGCTTCTGGACAAACCCCGAAGAGATCATGGTGAAGGGGATCAGAGTATGTCACCCCAAATGTCATTTTCACATAAAGAGTATTTTGAGTTGAAGGCAATTAGCTCTCTGCTCCCCTCCTTTCTTTCTAAAATCAGGGCATCAATTTCATTTATTAAAGATGTTTCCCTCTCCCACACCAGGAAGCAAACTAGTCCAGAGATAACTCTTACCACCTGAGAGGATTCTTATCTGTATGTGTGTGCCTGCGTGCATGCTCCGTCGCTTCAATCATGTCCAACGCTTTGCGACCCTATGGATTGCAGCCCACGAGGTTCCTCTGTCCATGGGATTCTCCAGGCAAGAATACCGAAGTGGGTTGCCATGCCTTCCTCCAGGGATCTTCCTGATCCAGGAATCGAACCTGCGTCTCTAATGTCTCCTGAATTGGCAGGCGGGTTCTTTACGAGTAGTGCCACCTGGGAAGCCCCTTATCTGCATGAAAACCTTACTAAACAATTCTTATTTAGCATACATTTTCTAATCATCTTCCCATAACTTACCCTCATCCAGTAGCCCCCAAAATCCTTTTCTTTTCTTTAGCCTCTTCTCCACACTTCATTGTCCTCTGTTTAAATGATAAGTTCCCAATTCCAACCACCTCCTCGAGGCACATTTCTTGGCGAACTTTCATATGTATGTATGCAGTTAAACTTGTTTTTCTCTTCTCTTGCTAATCTGTCTTTTGTCCATTTAATTTACAGGCCCTAAGTATCCCCAAGGGGATAAAGGAGAAAAGTTTCCTTTCTTGCAATAGTCTCTCATATCTCAGGGACTTTGGCATAATAAATCCTGCTGCTATACCTGATTGCCACCAGTATCTAGCAACATCAGCCTCAATTCAGACATCGCCCTCTTCCAGAAAGCTCCCTGAAATCCTGCCATCACCCAGACTTGAGTCAACTGTCCCTCATCTTTGCTCCCACAGATCACTGACCTTCTCCACACTATAAAATTTATCCCATTACATCCCAATAACAGAGTTCCTTGTCTGTATCCCCCAATAAACTGTAAGTGCCTAAATGAATAAGTCAAAACATCTGCCTTATTTATTTATTTACAAGTCCTGACTAGTTCACTCTCAAGTAATAACCCCCTCTGACAGCACAGGGAGACCTCTGAATCCAGGCTGGCAGGGCAGGTCTGCCAGGGGTTCTTCTTCAGAGTCAAGGCCAGCCAAACACTTCACAGGTTCAGGTTCTTACTGTTTTTATTTTTTGTTTTGTCAAGTTGGCTGGTTGGTTTGTGTCTGCTGTTTGCTCTTGATTCTGGTTTTGATTTCTTAGGATATGGCTTCCAAGACACTAGAATGGAATGAATGGTGGCTAAGAAGTCTAGCTACTGGCCCCATTTTAACTACTACTATGTGATCTCTATCTTTGCTCCCCCATCTGTAAGTTGAGGGGATAGTCTAAGAGTGGTTCCTAAACCTCACTGCTCACAGTCCTGAGGGATGCCTATAATGTTCTCTGTCTAGCAGAGAGAACTTGACTCAGCGCTCTGTGGTGACCCAAATCAGAAAGAAATCCAAAAAAGAGGGGATACAGGTAGACATACAGCTGATTCACTTTGTTCTACATCAGAAACTAAAGCATTGTAAAGCAACTAGACTTCAGTGAAGTCCCTCTAGAGCTCAGGTAACTGATAAGCAGCCAGGTTTGGGGGCCACTGGAAGCGGCAGGGATTTGAAATCAAGTCACATCTGGGACCGAGTTCTAACTCCTCCACTCACTTCCTGTGTGACCTTTAGCAGATTTCTTAACCTCATCTCCATTTACTTGCATGTCAAAGCACAGATAGTAAGTAGTTTACAGGAGTGAAGGGAAGGGAGATTAATGTACAAAAGAAGAGTACCAGTTCGTGGCTGGTCCACTGCAGAGGCTCAGTAAGTGGTAGTGACACCCCTCCACGCCTCCTGTGTATTCTCATGGCATCCAATCATTTCTCTGTCATGGCCCCTAAGAGTTTCCAGAGAGCAGGGCACCTCTGTTTTATTCTCCACCCCATCCCCAGTGCCCAACACACTGCCTATGACACTGCCCAATGTTACTCAATAAATATTCATTCAATTAGTGAATCAGTAACATACTAGAATATACTAACATAACTAATTTCCCTCCCTCTCTCGATAGACTAAACTGTGAGCTCCTCCAAAGCTGGCACTATTCCTTGTTTACTGATCTAAAACTCAGTACTTTATATAGTGCCTATCACATGCTTGTTGAACTAATTATTTTCAAGATCTCTTTCTAGGTCAAGCGTACCAAGGATCTGTGGCTCCAGAAGATCTGAGACAGAATTTGTTTCAAGTGTTTGTATGTCTTTTATATATTTGGCTGCAAAGTACCAATATTTCTACAGTTGAAAAATTAACACACATATAATGAAATAATTGTGCAGTTTCTGAAGGTTCCCCTCACCTGCTACCAGTTATCTGCTCCATGAGGGCAGATAAAATACCTTGTTCAGCATCATGTCCCAGAGCCTAACAAGAGCTTTGTGAAAAATGTAAACATTTGTTGAATGAATGAATATAAGTTCTTTGCCAGTCTAGGTAAGGCAGAATTTCCTATTTTTAGGACTCTTTCCTCATTGAATTCAAAGTTGCTGCATTTAGAAATGACGAAATGTTCAAAAATAAGAACAGCAGATGTTTCATCTCTGGGTGGTAGAGAATTTCCTTTTTAAAATCCTTGATTTATTTTACACTGCAGAAAATCAACCAAAACACTAGCACCCAAAAAACTCACATAATACATCACCTTAAGTCAAATATATTCTGCATCTACAAAGATGACTATTACCAGTTAGTATTTTAAAGTATTATGACTATTGAGCTCTTAACTTAACTTTGAGAAATTGTTTTAGCTAATGTGATTTTAAAATAAAGGAATGAGATCCAAAACCAAATGATGTGAATCAGATCACTAAAATAAGAAGACTTTCATATAACAAAGATTAATCAAGAACATACGGGGGTTATTATGAAAACCAAAATTTTACCTCTGTCTATACAAAAGATTCAAAATTGATTCAATAAAAATTCAGCCAGGATACAGTTCTAGCCTCCAGTGAATTCCAAAGAGGGAAAGTGGGACACAATGACTAAGGACAGATGTTTAGATTAAAGGGTCTGCGTCACCAGAAAAAAATGGCACGGATTCAAATGCACAATTAGAACAGGGTGGTCAGGCAAAGGTCACTTTGGGGTAACTCCCATTTACTGTGATCCGCTACAGAGACTGAGGAACCCCAAGCAGCATGGAGAGAGGTGAGGTCTATGACTATCTCCCGAGGCTATTCTGCCAGCTTGCCACAGTACTTAATTTTTCTTTAAGATTTTAATCACCCTAACAAAACAAAAACGCACCACGAGGCCAACAAAGGACAGAAGACAAACACAACGAATACAAAGTAAGCCGTCATCATCTTTCCATTGTTCTGCAGCCTCACGCACACCTTGCAAGAGCAGTAAACCAGCCATAGCATCCTTCTCAGCAGCAGAATCTTGCTGCTATTTTCTCCCATTTCAGCACTCACTCTCAGGAACTTCAGAAAAAAAGACACAGGGGGTCCAGGCTGGGGAGCAGGGGGAGCCCTGGCAGGCTTGACACGAAGGCTTTAAAGAAGACAATGTCAACTAACAAAAACTGCTAGTCTCCAGTGAAATTTCACCCTGATTTTTTTTTTTTTTAATCGGCATAGCTTTCCTTAAATTAAATCCTCACAGATCCAAAGAGAATGCTGCAACCATACCCCCCATGAACAGCTAAATAAATGCAACATACTCACAGGTTTAGAGGAGCTGTAACTTTGAAGAAATGAATATAGATGCCTTTTCTTCTTTCCTACCAGATTTTTTTTTTAAAGCAAATGGAAAGAAGAGACAGTTCTCAATTTAAAAGGCAAAAAAATCCTCAAATTCTGAGTTATGTCTTGGTCTCCTGTGAGATGCTCAATTAATAAGAGTAAGAAAAGAAGTTGCCCGGCTGCTGACAGCGTCCCCGAGCTTCCCAGGGCAGAATTTAAGACATGTCAGTTAAAAGTGGCAGCTACACTCACTGCCGAAAGCTGACGCTCCTGCAGGAAAGGATGCCGGGAGATTTTTTTTTTCCCCAATCTCTGCTGCAGCCTAATTCTAATCCATCACTATTTAATTATCCTAGAGAAACAAGCAAGAAAAATACAAATGGCCTGGATTTATAAAATCTACAAGGTCTTTTAATGATTTTTCACCTAATCCAGGAATTCACTGCTATCTAAAGAGGGTTAGCTGAAGAATAAAATGAATTACCTCTTTTGTTTTAAGGAAAATGTAAAAGCAGGTTGATGCACCCATGTTAGACTTGGGTTTAATATCCTATTGACTATTTAAAAACACTAAATAAGGGAAAGTCAAGTTCTCTTAAGTTTTTTTTTTTAATCTGATGAATTAAATGTGCAAAAGTTAAATTATTGAAGTGAATGAAATATACATATGACATAACAGTCATTCCAATATAGATGGGAACTGCACTTTAATATTAGATAAAGAATACTTGAATTGGTTTTGATGAAACTAAAAATAAAAATAAAGTAAGCTTAGAGATGGTCAGTGACTTGGCAACTTGTCTTGCCTGATGGGCACTTACACATACTAGAACTGGACTGTTTCTGTGATGGGGCTCACAATTCAATCTGATTATAAAAGTATCAGGTAATGTGTTCTGGTATTTTCTAATGGTAAAATAAACTCCTTACAGAGAACTGGAACAAAGAAGGAAATTAAAACCAGCAGTAATCTCGAACTCGAGATAGCCAACTGTTAATACTTTACTTCTAGTCTTCTTTCTCCATTTCTTTCTTTTTTTTGTTACTATTGTTTTACATTTTGTATACTACCTTTTTCACAGAGCATTATGTTATGATTATTTACCTATCAATGTGACTCATTTCTGAACATGCTAAGAAAGCTGACATATGCTGTGACAGACAGTCAACGTGTATTTCTGTGCCTACTATAGGCTGAGCGTGGAAGAGAGAGGATCAAACAGCATGTGTGGTCCCTACTCCCTTGAAACTCTCAACCCAGCAAGGAAGCCATATATTCATCAGTCACAAATGTTATAGGTACTATACTTCAGAGGAGACCTACAGGACTCTTTAGCAATATGTAAGAGACCTGGTCTTGCAAAGCTCAGGATTTCTCAAGGAAGGGCAAGCCCAGATGCAAAATCATCAGTACAGTACATTTCACATCTACATTTTCCAATCTTTTATCTAATATTATTTTTTTTTGTATCAAAAGAAACCTTGAGTACAACTATATTCTTGTGAATAACATGTAATATATAAGAGAATAATTGATCTGACTTTGAGAAATTACAAAAGGTAGATCATCCTGCCTCCCTAAAATGGTGAGTTCCCACATGTTTCTAAGAAATCTTCACCCACCTACTGTATAGCACAGGAAACTATATTCAATAGCTTGTAATAACCTACAATGGAAAAGAATCTAAGAAAGAAGATATATATGTATATACATGTATGTAAAACTGAATCATTTCGCTGTACATCTGACACATCGTAAATCAACTATACATCAATTAAAAATTAAGATTAAAAAAGAAAAGAAATCTTCAAGCTAAAATTAACTCAGCCATGTTCTGAATCTCATAAAGGCTAAAAGATTATGTTGAGAATACTGGAAATAATTTGACATGGATTTTTTTTTTTAACTTAACGATACTGATGTAATCTGACAGAAAAAAAAAAAAACCCACGAAATATCCAAATAGTTTGTGAAAATTCTCCACATGATCAAGGTCAACAACAATGAACAGTGATAAATCATTCTGACAATATGCACCCTGAATATGATGTGATGATAATGGCATTTTATATCTGTGGTCTTCCTCCCCAAATCCCATAACTCCAGTCTTAACCATGAGAAAAACACCAGACAAATTCCAGTATAAGGACATCCTACAAAATATCTGCCTCGAATTCCTCAAAAGCATCAAGGTCATCAAAAAGAAGACACAGTCTGAGAAACTGACACAGCCAATTAGGTAAAAACTTAGTAAATCTGAAAAAAGTATGGACTTCGGTTAGTGATAATGTTGGTTAATTAACAGCAACAAATTATGACACTAATGTAAGATGTTAATACTAGGGGAAACTGGATATACAGTAGATGGGAACTCAACTTTTCTGTAAATCTAAAACTATTCTAAAAAATAAATCCTATTTTTTAAAAGTCCCTTTCCCAAAATGAAAGTAACTTTATTTTTTTCTGATCATTAATATAACATATCCCATAAAAGTGTTTTGACAGTGCAAAAAGGTCATAAAGGGGTATGTTGAAACTATAAGTACTCTGTAATTCCACCATGCTGAGGTAACAAACCTCAAACACAATATGTATGTAGGAGATCCAACCAGTCCATCCTACAAGAGAACAGTCCTGGGTGTTCATTGGAAGGACTGATGTTGAAGCTGAAACTCCAATCCTTTGGCCACCTGATGCGAAGAGCTGACTCACTGGAAAAGACCCTGATGCTGGGAAAGATTGAGGGCAGGAGGAGAAGGGGACGACAGAGGATAAGATGGTTGGATGGCATCACCAACTCAATGGACATAGGTTTGGGTGGACTCCAGGAATTGGTGATGGACAGGGAGGCCTGGCGTGCTGCGGTTCATGGGGTCATTAACAGTCAGACATGACTGAGCTACTGAACTGATAACCATGCATATATATATGCATGTATATAAAACTGTTCTAAAAAATAAATCCTATTTTTTAAAAGTCTCTTTCCCAAAATGAAAGTAACTTTATTTTTTATGATCATTAATAAAACATGTCCCATAAAAATGTTTTGACAGTGCAAAAAGGTCATAGAGGGGATATTTTGAAATTATAAGTACTCTGTAATTCTACCATGCTGAAATAACAAATCGCAAACACAATATGTATGTATATATAAAGTATGTATGTATGTATACATATATACATATGTGTGTGTGTGTATATATATATATTCCACTATTTTTAGCTGTGGTTAGGCTGACAAATGACCCCCCAAATTACCAAGTTTCAATCCGTGGAATCTATGAATGTTACCTTAAATGAGCAAAGAGACTTTGCAAGTGTAATCAAGTTAATCATCATAAAATGGGGAGATTATCCTATATTATTTGGTTTGGTTCCTAATGCAATCACAGGTATTTTATAACAGGGAAATAGAAAGGCATTTTACACAAAAGGCATAAGGTGATGTGACCATGAAGACAGAATGATTTGAAAAGACTATGCTGCTGGCTTTGAAGTTGGAAGAAGGGGCCATGAGCGCAGGAATGCAACAAATCCAGTAGCCTTACTGACCTGTATCTCCTCTCTTCGGTTTTCTTTTCTCCAATTTTTCCATCAAAGCATTCAGTTTCCTGAACTTTTTTTTGTATAAACTCTTTTTTTTTTAAAATAATAATGCATATCTATTTCTTTTTTTTTAATTAATTTATTTTGATTAATGTCAGTGTATGGCAAAACCACTACAATATTGTCAAGCAATTAAACTCTCTTTCTGTATGCTCAAGGTTTTTCCCAGCTAATTCTCTTTTAACTGAGTTTATGAGGATTTTGTCATAACGGTCAAAACTGTCAGGTTTTTTCCTGCTGGTGTCAGGCTTAAAAAATAATTTCCAACCCAAAGAACACAGAATGATTTACCTTCATTTGCTTTTACTATTTAAACAATAAAATCTCCAATTTATTTTCTTTGTTGTTAACCATGCAAAGCCATAAATCCTCCAACCACTGTCCCTCCACCCATTTTCCCCTGGAGCAGCATCAACATTGAGACTTGGCTGGAGCACAAGCGTTGAAGGGGGAGACTGGAGACTTCCCAGAGACCCCCGTCTGTTAGGGGAAGCACACTGATCGAAACCACCCACCACGGCCGAGCACCACAGTAACCATGTGCATGAGTTACCTTACACAGCAGGTCCTGGTAAGGAACTAACCAGCCACCACCAACAGGGAGAGTTTGGGAAAAGTCAAAAGGGAACGCCATGTGTCCTACCACCTCCCCGAATTCTTGCTGGAATCCATCTTGGCTGAGTAATGTGGGAGCCACCAGGCAGGACCCTGAGTCAGAATAACTGGCCAAAGACAACCCGGAAACCAGTCCTATCACCATAAAACCCGAGACTGTGAGCCACGTGGCTGAGCAGTCCTCCTAGGTTCCCTTACCCTCCTGTTCTTCACCTGGGCGCCCCTTCCCAGTAAAATCTCTTGCTTTGTCAGCGTGTGTATCTCCCCGGACACTTCATTTCCGAGTGTCGGACAAGAGCTCCCTTTTGGGCCCTGGAAAGGGTTCCCCTTCCTGCAACACATCCACACCCACGTTCCCTCCGCAAAATCTCTCCCCACAGACTAAATCAATGCCTGTTAAAGAAAAAGAGCTCAACAAACATTTGTTAAACCACGGGAAGGAGGATACTCACCCTGTCCCCAGTCCGATGAGGTGGGTCTCAAGACAGGAAAATGGTCAAGGATCACAGTCACTCATGTCTCAAAAATTTCACAGTCTTTTATGTTTTTCTTTGAATTTTTTTAAACATTTTCTATCTTGAAGCAGTCATCCCAAGACTGCTAAGAAAATAACCATAGCAAAATTCCTTGTACTTTGTAAGGAATTGTGGTTTTAGAAAATATTCCCTATACGACATTGTACATTAAGTAATTGGTATAAAAATTATATTACATTTGGTTTATTCTTTGCAGTTTTACAATATACTTTCAAACAAATTATTTCATGAGTTAAAAATATATATTAAAAATAATATTTTTACTTATACTGAATTATCTAAAAAGGCATCCTTATACTATTTTAGTAAGTTCTACTGAGAATATAGGCTCCATCCATGGAGCTGAACAATAAAATACTATCAGACAATGATAATGCTATTTCAAAATACATATGCTTTAAGTAGACAATGACAGAATTAACTTCCTGGTATCAACTACCAAAGAATTATTTTAATCAAAGCAAACAACACACTGTTGGGAAAATTTCTTTTAAATTGGGGCCAGAAATTTTTAATGACAAAGAATCTCTTAAATCAGTAGGGAGATCTGACAGACAGAGCTTTATACACACACACTTTTTTTTTTAACTGCATAAAAGCAAAGTCAAGGTACCCTCACAGGAGATTTTCTTTACTGAAAAAATAAATAGAAATTTTTAAAAACAAATTTAAAAAAATAGAAATTAAAAGCTTGTAACTTTGTTGCCAAAGGGGAGACAAAAGCTATGCCTATACCCCTAAAAATGCTATTTTATCAGAACTACATGGAGCTTTAACACATTTTGAGATCATTCTCTGCTTATAGGTGATAAAAAAAAAAAAAATACTCCTTGCTGGCTTGAATACTTTCACTCTGGACAATAAAAATAAAATAGATAACACAAAAATTACTTTATATGAAAATAAAAATCAATCAAAACCACAATGAGGTACCATTATACGCCAGTCAGGATGGCTGCTATCCAAAAGTCTACAAGCAATAAATGCTGGAGAGGGTGTGGAGAAAAGGGAACCCTCTTACACTGTTGGTGGGAATGCAAATTAGTACAGCCACTATGGAAAACAGTGTGGAGATTTCTTAAAAAGCTGGAAATAGAACTGCCATATGACCCAGCAATCCCACTTCTGGGCATACACACCAAGGAAACCAGATCTGAAAGAGACACGTGCACCCCAATGTTCATCGCAGCACTGTTTATAATAGCTAGGACATGGAAGCAACCTAGATGCCCATCAGCAGACGAATGGATGAGGAAGCTGTGGTACATATACACCATGGAATATTACTCAGCCATTAAAAAGAATTCATTTGAATCAGTTCTAATGAGATGGATGAAACTGGAGCCCATTATACAGAGTGAAGTAAGCCAGAAAGATAAAGACCATTACAGTATACTAACACATATATATGGAATTTAGAAAGATGGTAACGATAACCCTATATGCAAAACAGAAAAAGAGACTCAGATGTATAGAACAGACTTGTGGACTCTGGGAGAAGGCGAGGGTGGGATGTTTCAAGAGAACAGCATTGAAACATGTATATTATCTAGGGTGAAACAGATCACCAGCCCAGGTTGGATGCATGAGACAAGTGCTCGGGCCTGGTGCACTGGGAAGACCCAGTGGGATCGGGTGGAGAGGGAGGTGGGAGGGGGGACCAGGATGGGGAATACATGTAAATCCATGGCTAATTCATTTCAATGTATGACAAAAACTACTGTAATGATGTAATTAGCCTCCAACTAATAAAAATAAATGGAAAAAAATAAGAAAAAAAAAAAAAGAAAAGAAAAATCACACATAAATCCCCAAATACCTCTTCAGTGTTAAGTAATTTCAGAGGTCTTTAGATTTGTTAGTGGCTAAATCTTCAGACTGTTTATTAAATGTGTATGATACATGATACTGAACTACTCATGATTTACAAATATGCCTAACGCAAACATCACATCTCTGAGGAGTTCTAGATACAATGTTCTACAAACATGAGGGCAGGAAGGGGAAGGTAGGAAGAAGAGGAAAGAGGGAGAACCAGGGAGACTGATTAATTTTCAAACCATAAACAGTGGAGAAATTTGACACATACAAAAAGCAAAGCTCCCAAGTATCTGCTTTTAGGGTGTGTTATTACTTAATTTAGGTTGCTATTTTTATCAAGATGGACAAACATATTAGAAAACAAGACAGATAAAAAAAATGACAGAAAGTGAACAAAGGCAGTGAAGCTCACTATATCCCTTAAGAGTCTGACAGCTCATTTCCATAAACTTCAGATGGAAATGGAGTCACCCCAGAGTTGAGAAACTGCAATGGGGTCACTGACAATCCTGTATAGTGCTCACTATGCCCAAACAATTGGACATTACCTAATCATGCACATACGGGTTGATTAACACAACCAGCTGTAATCATCATTAAAAAGAAGGAAAAAAAAAAAACACATCCGAAAAGATCCTTTAACTCATTCTCCTTTTGAACAATCACAGCAATATTATTGTGCCCTATACTTCCTAAGTTCTCAAAAAATGATGGCTGCATTTTTTTTAACACATTGCAAATCCTTGCAGTTTACTTTGAATATTCATCTACAGTTTTTGATTAGTACATTAATTCAACAAACTTATTAATTCAACAAACACATATGAGCTTCTGCTATCAGCCAAGCACTGTGCTTGGGTACAGGATGCACCATGATGAGCAGAAAGAACAGTCCCATCCTCATGGAACTTAAAGAGTTCAGAGAAACAGGTGGTCCGAAAACAAGCAGAAAAAAAAAAGCTACAAAATCTGAGAAATGGAGTGAGAGGAACAAACAGGTTGCCAGGACAGAGGAATGAAGGAGGAGTAACCTATTCAGGTGGAGTCAATAAGCACAGTGGGAGGACAGAGCATCTGAGAGCAGAGGATGACCTGGAAGAAACTGGAGGAGTGGCAGGAAGTGCGCTGGTCAGAGATGTCAAGTATACAAATCTAGGGCAGCAAAGGTCTAGCTTGAAAGAGGCTTCCGGCTCAAGGCAGAGAATGAGGGTGCGAGTTGGCCAAGTGGAGGCAGTGTGTGGGGACCTGACTTTGATCTCAAGCTTTGTGGGCTGCGGTAGACTGGGAATCTTCACCCTAATAGGCCAGCAAACTCACGCCCAGATTCTAAGCAAAAAAAAAATGACATCATTCAATTGAATTTCTAAAAGGATCACTCTGTCCTGATTCAAACGAACCTGCTGTTAATAAATTATGAGACACTGGGGAAATTTGAACACTGACAGGATATTTGATGAATGTCGTTCATTTATTTTAGGTGTGACAAACAGCCTTGCAATTTTTTTTAAAAGACCTATCTTTTATATACATACTAAAATACAGATACAGCAATGCCACAAAAGGCTTATAGATTAGATAATAGTTCTATTTCAGTGCAATTTCCTGACCTTGATACCTGAATGGTAATTAAGTAAGAGCACAGTCTGTTTTCAGGAAGTGCATACTGAAATATTTAGAGGTAGATTACAGATGAGATAAGATTGGCCTTGACTGCTATCCAAAAGTCTACAAGCAATAAATGCTGGAGAGGGTGTGGAGAAAAGGGAACCCTCTTACACTGCTGGTGGGAATGCAAACTAGTACAGCCACTATGGAGAACAGTGTGGAGATTTCTTAAAAAACTGGAAATAGAACTGCCATATGACCCAGCAATTCCACTGCTGGGCATACACACCGAGGAAACCAGATCTGAAAGAGACACGTGCACCCCAGTGTTCATCGCAGCACTGTTTATAATAGCCAGGACATGGAAGCAACCTAGATGCCCATCAGCAGACGAATGGATAAGAAAGCTATGGTACATATACACAATGGAATATTACTCAGCCATGAAAAAGAATTCATTTGAATCAGTTCTAATGAGATGGATGAAACTGGAGCCCATTATACAGAGAGAAGTAAGCCAGAAAGATAAACACCAATACAGTATACTAACGCATATATATGGAATTTAAAAAGATGGTAACGATAACCCTATATGCAAAACAGAAAAAGAGACACAGATGTACAGAACAGACTTTTGGACTCTGTGGGAGAAGGCAAGGGTGGGATGTTCTGAGAGAACAGCACTGAAACAAGTATACTATCAAGGGTGAAACAGATCACCATCCCAGGTTGGATGCATGAGACAAGTGCCCAGGGCTGGTGCACTGGGAAGACCCAGAGGGATGGGATGGAGAGGGAGGTGGGAGGGGGGATCGGGAAGGGGAACACATGTGAATCCATGGCTGATTCATGTATGGCAAAAACCACTACAATATTGTAAAGTAATTAGCCTTCAACTAATAAAAATAAATGGGGGGGGGGAGATTGGCCTTGAGTTAACAACTGTTGAAGGTAAATGGTGAGTACATAAGAGCTCAGTTGACCATCCTCTCTATTTTTTAATATGTGTTTGAAATTTTTCATATTAAAATTTTAAATCAGGAAATGTTGGTTGCTACATGGAGAATGAATAGGATACAGTTGGGAGGGTGTAAGACTAGAGAACAAAGGAAACAAGAAAACACGTGAGGTGGGCAGGGCTCTTTAAGTAATCCAGGCAAACCTGACAGTACCTCGAACTAATGTAAGAGAGAAAAGAGAGAGGGAAGGTGAACAGATGAGAAATATATCTGGGAGGTAGAAATCATCAGACCTGGTAGAAGGAAGTTAAAGAAATGAGAAGGAATCAAAGCTGTCCACCAGGCATCTGCTTTGAGCAAGGGAGTGCAGACATTTACAAAGATGGAGAAGACAGGGGGAGGAAAAGATTTCTGAGGGATGAGGGAGGCGTCTGTCAAGAGTTCAGTTTGGAACACATAAATTAAGGTGTTTGTGAAATATCCAAGTGAGGGATCAAATAGGCAAGGATGGGGCCTATTTCCCACTCCAACTAATAAGACAGTGGCAGACAGAGGAATAGGCATGTCCAGAAGGTCACTGATGGAGGAGGTAAGGAAGTCAGTACTGGGAACAGAGCTTCTCTGACTTGCAGACATATCTTGGGTGTCTACCTGGGGTTGAATGATAGAGGCTCCTGAGCCTGCAGAAAGGGCAATCACAATGATAAAGGCCCTGTTCGTAAGGGTTCACAGGTCATTTTCCATTCCTTTTGCCACCAACACTACCAAGTCTTCTACCTCTCCCTTGGGCCTCCTTGGTAAGATGAGGCAAGTGGACCAAAGGATCACTAAGAAGATCCCCTTTAAGCTAGGAAATCCTGTCACTCATCCTTAGAGTGAAAAGGAGCATTCAAACTGGATTGAATAAAAAGTTCATTTGGGTTTTTCCATAACATCAGACAGAAAAGCCCAAACAAACTTTTTGGCCAACCCAATAGAATATACAAGCCTTAGCTTAAAATATGGATACAAACTCCCTCCCCTAGTAGCCTTATACAAAGAACTTCCTGATTTGGAAGGTCCCAATACAAAATCAAGGCACTAAAGAAGACCTAATAGTACAAAAGAAAATTCACAGAGAAGCAATTTAGGGAAGGAAAAAGATACCCGGGGATACAACTCACTCTGGGCTTTTTAGTGAAATTTATATATTCCTTTCTATATTCCATTGACTCTATAACACATGATTTATGACCTGCTTGAAGGTGTTTGGGCCACACTGGTATCCAACATTCAGACCACAAACGAGCTTGTGACTGAAATTCTGAGAGTGTTGAAAAGATAAACACGGGCTTCCCATGCAGTCCATCAGCTCTACTCCTAGGTATGTATGCCAGAGAATTGCAAACAGGTGTCCACACAACAAACTGGATACAGTTGTGCACAGCAGTGTTATTCATAACAGCCAAAAACTGGAAACAACCTGAATGTTTATCAACTTATGAATGGACAAACAAAATGTGGTATATCCACATAGTTGAGTATTATTCAGCCATAAAAAAGAACAAATGAAGTACTGACACCTGCTACAACATGGATAAACTTCAAATTCTTAGACACAAAAGAATAAATAGTGAATGATCTTATTTTTATGCAATGTCTATAGAGACAAATCTAGAAGCAGAAATTAGATTAGTGGTTGCCTAGGAGTGGGAGTGAGAAAGGCAAGTGACTCTAAAGGGGCAGAGGGTTTCTTTTCTGGATGATGAGTTTTTTTAATTAGATTGTAATGCTGGTTGTACATAGTGCTATAAATATAATAAACTTCAATGAATTGCAAATATAAAAGATTTCATGGGATATAAATTTTATAATGCAATAGAGCTATTTTTAAAAGTTCCAGGGCAGAGAATCTCAAGAGAATTATTTTCCCCTCCTTACCTAGTACCAAGATTGAAATATTTTGGTACCTAGTACCAATATTGAAAATATTGACATATTTTCTTACTGTGTCTTCTTATTTTACTTTTCCCTTCTCTTATACAAAGTCACCTGTAAAATTCTCCACGTTTTTTTCCTTCCTTAGTGTTAACGGCATCTTAGATCCAATAAAATACTTAAAGAGCAACCTAGGTTAAGAAAAATCAGGTGAGGTAGGGGTGGGGAGGCCCCTCCAAACCTAAGCAACACTTGGATTATCTAGGCAGGGAAGTTGGGTCAAAGAAAAGATCACAGAAAAATGAAAATAAATCTAACTTGGCCTGAAGTTATACTAGTTATAATTTAACCACTACAAAGAAAATATTAACTAGATGTTTTCCAACTATCATTCACCAAACTTCAACCTTTAATAACCTTAAAACAGACCAAGCTATTGCATCATAATTAACTGATCTAAACTGACAGAGGCCAGCGGGTTGCCTTAAAAGCTTTATCTCATTCTAATTTACAATTTGTGATTCAAAAGAGAAGGTGTGAAGGAGGAAGTCCCTGAGACATGCTAGGCTACAAGATATCTTTATTTCTATTGTAACCATTTTTATCACCTGGCTAAAAACATATGCCTCTTTCAAATTCACCGTAGCTGCTGCACCTGCTGCACGTGAACACACACATCCCACCGCATTCACACCTGCCTCCAGACTCAAAACTTTATCCTGCATATGGATAAAGTCAAAATTTTAACAAGGTGCTATGGAATATAAGAGAACACTGCTGAAAATATGTTAAACTTGCATCTGTTCTAACAGTCTTGGCACACAAATTTGATGTCTCCCTGACTTCTCTAAACTATCATAATAAGAAAATCTTGATTTTCTAGTACCCAACCAGGTCCTCCAATTAATTAGATTTTGGGGCCATTGCCCACTGTAGTTTACATGAGAAAGAGGTTAAACACTACCAAGTCACTTGAGGCCAAGTAATTAGTCTACTCTCCGCACTCTCTGGAGGCCAGGATCCTGGGTGACCCAAATCTGCTTACGTCCACAGGGTAACCCCTGTAGCACTCGAAACTCAAAACAAATGCAAGTCGCTCCAACCTTCCAATCGGAAAACAATTCTTCGGAACCCCTGGAACATTTCACTTACTCTTCACATGCCATATTGAGGCAGGAGGTAGACAGAACCTCCCCACCCCTGCCCAGTGTGAGCAACTGGAATTCATTCCCTATGGACAGGAATTCGAAAATATCAATATTTTTTTATATTCTCAATATTCAATATCAATTCTTGAATGCAGAACAATTGAGACAGAAGGTTGGGCCTACCCAGATAAGAGATAAGAGGCCACATATTTCTTATTCTCAAAGTCAAGGAGACCTAGAAAGCTCCTTGGAGGTCAAATGGAGAGTGATGCCAAGGCCACCCATAGGCCTCTTCGCTGGAATCCATCTTGGCTGAGAGATGCATGCACGCATGGGAGGATCCTGAGATATACTAAATATGAACTCAGAACAAGATAAAGCAAAATGACTGGCCAAAGAAAAGCTGGAAGAAATGCCCCATAAAAGTGATTCAAACTACCACGAGGACATGGCTCTCTCTCTCTCTCTCAAGTCTGCCCGTGTGTCTATCCACACATACTGTACTCTTTCCTCCTAATAAACACTTTGTTTCACTCCTTTCCATCTCTGTGAGAATTCTTTTTACACAAAGCCAAAGGGCCAGAGCCTTGTCTGCCATAAGCTGACCTCAATCTGGCCAGAAATACAAACCTTGCTTCAAGCCACTGCAGGCTGAGGCCACCCAAAATCAATATCACAGTGAATTTATGAACAGACTTGACTTACACCCACCACTACCTTGTCAGATACAGTGGTTGTCCTGGGCATGAAGAATACCCAGCCATCAGGGCACCAAGAAGCACACACCAGCATGGAACTGTTAAATCAAGAAGCCAGAGGCTATGGCAGAACTAACCTTCTAGGAAAATTCTATTGACCATTAAATGGGACTAAAGTACGGTTCCTCCCTAAGAGATGACCTCCTATGCAAATAAGTCAGAAACTTTATAAACAATTTTAATTTTCAGAAAGGACATGTTCAATGTGCCACTGTTTTATTTTTTTTTTTAATCTAATTTTCCAGTTCTAAATGTTAGAGATGTTTATACAATCTACCAGCTTGGCAAATCTAACAACTTTCCAAAATAGTTAACACAGTTGTAATCACAATTGTTACCACAAAGATCCAGAACTAGGAAAGACTACATCTGTGGTAGTAAATTAACTAAGCAGAAAAGGAGAGTAGGAGATAAGTTTTCTTTAGTGGAAACACTTGAAGCCCCTCCTCATCTGTTCCCTTGCACATTTTCATTACAAATTCAGAAGAAAATATTCACAGAAATTAATCACCAGGTTGGCAAGAGGACCACACCCTCCTACAGCCAGACTGAAGCATTGCTATCTGCACATAAAACCAAAATATGCAGTCTGATCAGCATAAGGAAAAAAAGCTCTACCGAGTTTAGCAACTAACAGATCACAAAAGAAATGTCATGGTACGATAAATTTAAGAGGGAATCAGAGATAAGTGTTGGGAAACCCTGAAACTAGGACAAAATAAAAGTTCACGTAAAAACCAGTTGAAGAACTTTTTACATTAACATATACTTGTAATCAGAGAGAAAACATACAGAATATGTTAAAAGAAAAATATAGAATAACAGATTTCTTCAGTAATATTTTCAATTTCAGAAAGGGTCAATACATCATGAGAGATGGTACAGGAACATCACACTCTATGTTGTGGAATACAGAGAAACATCCAAGAGAGCTTCCCCTGTAAATAAAACATATGTGTGCTCAGTCGATCAGTCTCCTGCATCTCCTATGTCTTCTGCAGTGGCAGGCGGACTCTGTAACACTGAGCTACCTGGGAATCCGAAGTGAAAGTTAAAGTGTTACTCACTCGGTCCTGTCCAACTCTTTGCAAACCCCTGGACTGTAACCCTCCAGATTCTTCTGTCCATGGGATTCTCCAGGCAAGAATACTGGAGTGGGTTGCCATTCCCTTTTCCAGGGGATCTTCCCGACTCAGGGATCGAACTCACGTCTCCGGCGTTGCGGGCAAATTCTTTACAGTCTGGGCTACCAGGGAAGCCCAAGGTACAACCTACTGACTTTCAAATGTTATCTGGAAACATTTTTAGTCATTTTGGAATCTTCTTATATATATGACCCAAGTTTCTATCCTCTTAAATAGCATATACTAGATATAATACAACTTTTTCCCAACATCTCAGAGACAGCATTATTAATATGACTTTCTCAGTGGTGATTGACAGTGACCAGGGCAGGGGAGCAGTAAAGTACTGATATTTACTGAGCACCTACTATTTGTTTATACCCATTATAACATTTAAATTGAATTTCATTTTATCTCCCCAATAAACCTGTGAGCGCATGAAGAAAGTGAGACTCAGTGAAACTGTCCCAACAGGTCCCTCAGGTAGTAAATGAAGCTGAAACTGGTCATCAAGTTCACTGTCAAGTCCAAGGGCTTGACTCTCCAGAAAGGTACATCTCAGCATGTGTACCTGAGCCAGGTAAAACCACACTGCTGTGCTTTGGAGTTCTATGACTGTACATCATACTTACTTTCTTCTTTCTCTGCCATTTTTTGCTACTATCAACAAATAACTATATCTGTTATACATAGTAATAGTATATTACTACCGACAAATATAAAACCACCCTCTCACCATACCTCCTAGAACTCCAGCAAAATTATACTAAAAAGCATAAGTCTATTCAGTGTAAACAGACTCCAGATGGAAGTCTGTACTATAAGTAAAGGGCAAGATTTTTAGAGCATTGGCTCTAAGATCTACTTTGGCTACCCTTTTTGGAATTGGACTCTATTTCAAATAGGTAAGGTTCTCTATTAGGTGAAATGTTACTATTATTGTTGCTACACCAAGATGAGAGAAGTGTGTACCAAGGACAGTTTGGCAACACCAAAAAGGAAACACAAAACTGTTTAAGGAACAGTCTTAGGTGTCACAAGTAATAATGCACATCAGAAACCTAAAAGAACAAGGCAAATTCTAGAACAGATAAGTCTTTGGATTTGCTAAACTGAGCATGACTGAGCTGACAGGGAAATTAAATTTGGAAGTAAAAAAAATACTTGCATTGCGGAGAATGGATACATGTATATATATGGCTGTGTCTCTTCAGCTGTTCACCTGAAGCTATTACATTGTTAACAGGCTACACCCCAATACAAAATTACCAAAAAAAAAAAAAAAATGCTGGCAACAGCTGAAGACAGGCTGAAAGAGGCAATGAATGGAAAAGAAAATGTTAGATAATCAGAAAGTGAGGTAGCATTAAAAAAGTATTGTTTTCAAGATGAGAGAAAAAAACGTAATATATGGCTGACAGATAAAAGAAGCTAAGACATACAAACTTTCCAAGAACTTCAAATTTTCAGAGTTCACCGTGGGTTTCTGATAGTCATCAATCAAAAACATCTATGTCACAGGAGTCATTTTTGGAGGTTATTCTCCTGAGAACCAGTCATACTAATATTGAAACATCTAAAGCAGATAGAATAGTTTTGTACAAACACAAAGACACATAGATCAAAGGACCAAAACAGAAAGCCCCCAGAAACAGAGAGTTATTAGTTTAATGAGTCTATTATTTGATGGAGGAGGCATCATACATACATTTTCTTTTACTCACACACTTAGCAAACGGTGTTGGAATAGTGTGCTGACAATGTAGGGGTTGGCATGAGATAGGGATCTAAATTAACTTCAGTTGGGTTAAGTTCAGAGTTTTCCTTTTTTCAGTTCAGCTAAAATTTTCTGCCTGCTGGGTCTATTTCTGAAAAGGGGAGTTGAAGTCACGAGGGTAACAAAATCATCTATTTCTCCTTGTATAATAATTCTATTTTTTGCTTCATGTAGTTTGATGCTCTGCTGCTAGGTATCTACACATTAAGAACTGTTATGCCTTCTTGGGAGACTGGCCCCTTTATCATTAGCTAATGCCTTTCTTTATTCCTGATAAATTTCCTTAAAGTCTGCTCTTTCCAAAATTAGTACAGCCATTCCTGCTTTCTGATGATTATTATTAGCATGGTATAATTTTTCTCAATTTACTTTTATTCTATATGTGTCTTTTATTTTAAATGGGTTTTGTTGTAAACAACATATAGTTGGACTATATTTTTTTAACTACTCTGATAATATCTTTTAATTAGTAAATTTAGACCACTGACATTCAAAGTGATTATTGATATAGCTGGATCAACATTTACCATGTTCATTACTATGTTTATTTCTTGCCCTCACTTTTGTTCCTATTCTTGTCTTCCACTCTTTTTCTGCCGTATATTGTTTTAATTGAACATTTCATATGCTCCATTTTCTCTCCTTTCTTAGCACATCAGCTTTTTTTTTTAGCACATCAGCTTTACTTCTTTTTTTGTGTGTGTGTGTGATTGCCCTAGAGTTTGCAATACATGTTTACATCTAATCTAAGTCTACATTCAAATATACTGTACCACTTCACAGGTAGTGTGAACACCTTATAATAACAAGACAACACTATCCTCCCTCCCATTCCTTGTATCACTGTTGTCATTCATCTCACTAATATGTAAGCATACACAAGCATATAAATACATATCTTTTGTGTGTATATATATATAAACACACAAAGATATAAATGTAAGTATATATAACCAAATACACTGTTGGTATTATTTTCAACAAACTGCTATCTGTTAGATCAATTAAGAATATGAAAATGTGATTTATTTTACTTTGACTTATTCCTTTTTTGATGTTCTTCTTTTCTTTATGTAGATCTGAGGTTCTACATACTATTTTCCTTCTCTATATAGAACTTCTTTTCATGTTTCTCCTAAGGCAGATCTATTGGTAACAACTTGCCTTAATTTTTGTTCGCCTGAGAAAGCTTTTATTTCTCCTTTACTTTTGAAGATAATTTCAGAGTACAGAATTCTAGGTTGGTGGTTTTATTCTCTCAACACAAATATTTCACTCCACTTTCTTTTGCTTGCCTGTTTTCTGATGAGAAGTTAACTCTGCTCCTCTAGAGGTAAGGTGTGTTTTTTCTTCTAGAAATTTATCTTAGGAATTTATCTATAGTTTGCAGGTGATAGATATATCTAGAGGTTATTTTCTGGTGTTCATCCTATTCAGTGTTCTCTTACCTTCCTGGATCTATGGTTTGCTGTCTAACATTAATTGTGGAAATTATCAAACATTATTGTTTCAAATATTCTTCTGTTCCTTTCTTTCCTCCTAGTGTTCCCAGACAAGTACAACCCCTGCTGTACTTGTCTTACAGTCCTTGGATATTCTGTTCTGTTTTTATCAGTCTTTGTTCTCTTCGCTTTTCAGTTCTTGAGGATTCTATTCAGGATTATATTGCTCTAGCTTCTAGCTCAGAGACTCTTTCCTCAGTCATGTCCAGTCTTATTAGATGGTTCATCTAAGGCAGCTTTCATTTCTTTTAGAGTGTTTTGATCTCGAGCATTTCTTTTTGGTTCTTTCTTGTTTTTTTTATTAATTAATGTATTTATTTTACTTTACAATATTGTATTGGTTTTGCCATACACTGACTTTGACGTCCATCTTTCTGTCTACACTACCCAGATGTTCCTGCAGGCAGGCTCTCTACTTCACCCATAGAGCCCACAGCATATTCACCATAGTTGTTTGAAACCCCCACATCCCTGCTATGTCTGGTTTAGATGTTTACTCTGCCTCCTCAAACTGTGTTTTTTGCCTACTGGTCTGCCATGTAATCTTTCTTGGTGGTTAAATATGATGTACATGATAAAAGGACCTGCTGTAAATCAGCCTGTGGTCACATGGTGGTGAGGGGTCAGGGAGGGGAAACATGCTACACTCCTAAGACTAGGTCACAGTCCTTAAGAGAGCCTGTATCTCTTGACTGGGAACTTCTCAAGTGTTTCTCAGTTTTTCTTCTCATGTAGATGGGACAGGATGGCCAGAGTGGGCTGGAGTTGCCAGGTCAAGTCAGTTCAGTTCACTCTGGTTAACTACTCTCCCCTGAGGGTAGGTCTTATTAAGAATAGTCAACTCTGGTATATTTCAGAATGGTTTCTTTTCTCCTTACCCTGCAGGATGCCCAAAGAGATTTTTCTCCTCTGTTTACTGTGGGAATCTGGTAGAGCTTCTAGAGGCAAATCTCACATTAGGAGGGGAGGGGGCTTCACATGAGGGGTTCCCCTGTGGTTCTTAATTCCCAGAGTTGTTCACACTAAGCCTCCACCAATTCATCCATCACAGCTGAGGTCTTCCAGTCCTGGCTTTGGCTCTGTACACCATAGTCCCTGTATTTGCCCTTCTGACCCTCTAGTATTGGGAGTAGGGATCTGCCCTGTATCCTCCCCTTTCCTTTGGCTCCAAAATGAATTGTGGATTGTGCAAGTCCATTCAGCTCTTTACTTGTTGTTAGGACAGAGTGGTGACTTCAAGCTCCTTACATGCAAAACCAGAAACCAGAAGTCAAGTTCAGAAGGTTTTTTTTTTCCCTATAATTTGATTTTTTAAAAACTAGTCAGTGTTAGAAACTGTTGACAATGCCTTTCAAACCCAGAGGTAAAGCCACTGCCAGTTTAATACAACCAGTGAAAATTCAAGGAAACACAAGTTTTAATGTGCATTGCCCACTGGTCACATCAATTACACCAGCCTGACCTGTTTTCATCTCTGAGACCTGAACCCCTTTCTGATGTGTGTCCAGTGTTACAGTTTCTCACTGGGAACAGGAGAGCCTCCACTGTGAATTCCAGTCGCCAGGCCCACAGTCAGACCCTCTTCTAACCCCTGGATTTCAGCCTACCATGCACCTCAAGCTCAGTTCCTGCCAATGCTCAGAGCAGGGCAGCAGCAGCAGAGAGGAATAAGATTTCTGGATGGCAAATAATGCACTCACCTTAAAAGTAATTTTTAAAATTACACAAGCAGATTATCTTCCAAAGAGTACAGCATGAAAAGGGAAGGGGAGGAAAAGTAACTTTGCAGTGGCAAGACCTGACACTCTCTCAAGCCAAGTGATTAAGTTTAGCCTCAACAGTAGTAAGCCAGGTTGATAACTTGTACCTTTGATATAGTGTGATGAGAATGATACTTTACATCTGTGGTCTACCTCCCCAAAATACATGAACTCAGTCTAATCATGAGGGGGAAAAAAAAATACAGATAAATCTCCATAAAACAAATGAGTAGTCTCAAAACTGACAAGGTCATCAAAACCAAGGAAAGTCTGAGAAACTGTCACAATCATGAGTAGGCTAAAGAGACAGGACAAATAATTATAATGTGATGTTCTGAATGAGATCCCAGAACAGAAAAAGGATACTACATAAAAACTAAAGATATCTGAATAAAGTATGGACTTTAGCCCTAACAACACATCCATATTAGATTATTAATTGTGACAAATGTACCATTCTAATGTAAGAAATTAATCATAGGGAAAACCAGTGTGGGATATATATGTTTTTCCATACTATGATTTTCCAAAACTATATATATGTTTTTCCATACCATACTTTCCATACTATGTTCATAATAGTTCTGTAAATCTGAAACTATTGCACAGTAGCAAGTGTATTTTTTTAAATCCTAATCACAATTAAGTTATTTTTAATCACATATACATTCAGTGACAAACACTAAAAACTTTTGGACAATAAAAAAATGTGCAACTCTAACATAAAAATAGCAATTAAGGGAAAGTATCTGTAGCAAATAGAACCAAAGATGAAGGTGTATATATATATATATATGTATATATATATATATATATATGTAAGTTCATAAATATCTATGAGAAACAGTGAGAAAAAAGTTAAATAGGGAAGAGAAGACTAGAATTCATACATAAGGGAATGCAATGGACTAAACAATGACTATAAGAAAAAAAAATGGGGTGGGAGGGGTACACCACATGGCTTGTAGGATCTCAGTTCCCCAAGCAGGGATTAACCCCAGGCCACGGTAGTGAAGGCCTGGAATCCTAACCATTAGGCCACGAGAGAACTCCCAGGAAAAAAAAAAATTTTAACAAAACAATTAGGTATCACTAAAGTAGCAAAGGGCTTCCCTGACGGCTCAAAAGGTAAAGAGCCTGCAATGCAAGAGACCCAGGTTCGATCCCTGGGTCAGGATGTTCCTATGGAGAAGGGAATGACTTCCCACTCCAATATTATTGCCTGGAGAATTCCACGGACAAAGGATGCTGGTGGGCCACCATCCACAGGGTCGCAAAGAGTCAGACACTACTGAGCAACTAATACTTTTCACTTTTTAAGCAGCAAAATGGTTTCAAATAATACCTAGGGATGATGATGCTACATGTACACATTGTTCATACCTAAAATAAGATAAAATTCAGAAGATAAAATTCTTTTCAAAGTGCTGTGGACTGAATTCAGTTCAGTCACTCAACCATGTCCAACTCTTTGCGACCCCATGGACTACAGCACGTCAGGCTTCCCTGTCTATCATCACTAACTCCTGAAGCTTGCTGAAACTCATGTCCATCAAGTCGGTGATATCATCCAACCATCTCAGAATTGCATTCCCCCAAAATTCACATATTGAAGCCCTAATCCCCAACGTGATGGCATTTGGACATGAGGCCTTTGGGAGATAATTAGATTTAGGTCAGATCCTGAGAGTGGGGTCCTCATGACTAATGCCCTTATAGGAAGAACCCCTAGAGACCTCTTTCTCTTTCTTTCTCTTTCTCTCTCTCTCTCTCTCTCTCTCTCTCTCTCTCTCTCTCTCTCTCTCTCCCTGCCTGTGGAGACACAATGAGAAGGTGACCATCTCTAAACCAGGCAGAGAGCTCTCACCAGAACCAAACCACGCTAGCAACCTGATCTCTCACTTTCAGGCTCCAAAACTGTGACAAAATTAATTTCTGTTGTTTAAGCTACCCAAAATATTTTGTTATGGCAGCCTGAGTTGACCAGTACAGAAAGGCAACTTGAGAAATATCACATAAAGAGCAAAAAAAGTAGTTATCCCTTTTATAACCAATAATTCTACAGAGGTGAAGTTAAACTTTCAGAGACAATTCAAAAATATAACAAAACAATACACATTAAAATATTCACTACTTAGTTTTATTAAACGTCTAAGAAAGGAGAAGTGAGTAAGTAAACTATAGTGTTCCACTTGATCTAATAAGACATCATTTAAAATCATTACGAAAATTATATAGGCTTATAGGAAATGCTTATAATAAAACTAAGTGCAAACCAAAAGCAAAAATCTACAATATGAGGCTAACCATGTAAAGAAATATGGGCAAGATATAAAAGGGTTAGATATAAACAAAATTTAATTTGTTGGAAAACATTTTCTCTTTTATTTTAGTTTAAGGTTACAAGAAATCTGACTCAAAAATGTATTTGACAGTAACTTTGGATAGATCCTTTCTTAAGCTTAATCACATCCTAAATGTTAAATTATAGAGAATTGAGTTTTTCCAACAATAGTCACTATACTCAAAAACACGAGAATGAAATTTTTTTTTTTAAAGAAAATCATCAATTTTCTCTACTACATATTTTTTATTATGTTACTACTTACACAGAGAGGGTTTCCAAAGCATCTTCAAAGATGTCCTGGGGGAACAAAAAACACAGTGAATGTCTCAGGAATCAAGAACTTTAAATATAAAAGAGACATGTGTGTGTGCATGCGCGCGTGTGCAAGTGCCCAAGCACATGTGTGCATGCCTCCCTGCAACAGAGTGGGGAGTTTGGGTGGGCTGCAGTAGAACTACTCCACTTAACGCTCACTAATGTAATTCCTTTCAGAGAAATCAAGCACATGAATGTAAGTGAGATTTAACTTAGGTAAGTTTTTCTAAAAAAAATAAGACTAGTAAAATATTCAGCTAGCAATTAAACTGGGCTAATCTGAAGAAATTGTGACTCCTCTAAAGGAGTCTTCAGTCTCATTCAACCCAGAAGCACAATGAAACAAATAACAGGACTGGCCCGATTCAGTCATGTCTTTCTCCCTGGCTGGCCACGTTAGCACCCCTGGGCCTTTATGTCACACCCAACTCCACGACCCACCCAGCAAGTCTCCCTGCCGCCAGACTGTTCTCTACAGCATAGCGGGCAGCCTTTTCTTTATGCCACTGGCCTGTTCAAAAGTTGCATCAGGAGAAAAACCCAAACACACACACACAGGCACACTCACATCTGCTTACAAATACACACATGCTCCCCACACTCATACACACTGACACACACTCACAGACACACACACACTTAGAAACACACATACACTCACACACAAACTTACACATACACAAAGTTCCCTCATAGCTGCAAAAATCAAATCCAAGCTCCTCATCCAGTTATCTGGGACCCACTATAACCTAGTCGAATCTTCAAAGCCTCCTTCCCTCACATTCCTATCACCATTTCCACAGCCACACACAGGACGTCCCTGCCCCACACTTCACACTTGCCATTCAATTCTTCACATAACAGCTGAAGTTACTCTTATCTTTCTCTTCTCTAATAAGCTCACATCATACTACTGCTTTAGACCTCTTTAAAAGTTTTCCACTGCATGTAGAATAAATCCAAATTTAATAAACATCCAAGACCTACTGTATAGTATAAGAAATATTCAATATCTTATAATAACCTATAATGGAAAATTCTCTGAAAAAGAATATATGTACACAATATATGTTTGTGTTTGTGTGTGTGTGTGTGTGTGTATGTGTATATATATCTATATATACATACACACACACATGGGTGCTTAGTCGCTCAGTCATGTCTGACTCTTTGCGACCCTTTGGACTATAGCCCGCCAGGCTCCTCTGTCCATGGAATTTTCCAGGCAAGAATACAGGAGTGGGTTGCCATTTCCTTCTCCGGGGGATCTTCCCAACCCAGGAGTCGAACCCAGGTCTCCTGCACTGCATGCAGACTCTTTACCTCTACAAGGTAAAGCTTATATAATATAAGGGAAGCTACAAGGGAAGCTTATATAATATAAACTTGAAACACTGTAAATCAACTATATTTCAATTTTCTGAAAGAACAAGGTAGAGTCCTGAAAGAAAAATAAAATTCAAATTCCTTCTCAAAAATCTATGAAGCCCCTAAACGACCCTGCCAGCCTCTGACTACCCCTCTGCCCACTGGCCCCCTTAACTCACTCCACTTCAGCCACAGGTCTGTCCTTCTGTTCCATGCACTAGCCAAATTCATCCCATGCCTCTCTGCATGTCTCTTTCCTAGAATGTTCTTCACTCAACTCTTCCTATGGCTGACTCACTCTTATCCTTCCATTTTCAAGTCCTCTGATAAACCAAATCAAAATGACTAAGAATAGCAGCATACTAAGTTTCCCATCATCTGATTTCTTTCATTCTCAATACCATTCTTAATATCATCATCTCTAATCATCTCATTTGTTTACTTGGTTACAATCTGTCTCCATCAGGGCAGGTTCTCATTTATCATGTCTACATAGAAATCACTAGGGCTTGGCACAGAGTTGTTGCTCAAAAGATACATGTTGCTGAATGAATGAATTGAGCTTGGGCCAAGAAGGCAATGATCACGTCACCTCATTTAGAGCTATAACACAGAAATGAAGAAAGAGGACCCAAGAGCTTTTCTCTCATTTGATTATTAATACTGAACAATGTATACACCATACTATGGCTTCCCTGGTGGCTCAGATGATAAAGAATCCGCCTGCAATGCAGGAGACTAGGGCTCAATCCCTGGGTCGGTAAGATACCCTGGAGAAGGGTTTGGCAACCCACTCCAGTATTCTTGCCTGGAGAATCCTGTGGACAGAGGTGCCTGGTGGGCTACAGTCCATGGGGTTGCAAAAGACTCAGACACAACCGGGTGACTAAACACGTACAACATACTGACTCTGCAGGCAGGCAGGAAACAAAATGTGTAAATACGAAAAAGAAGAAACATTCTAAGTAGTGGCAGAACTGAGTTGAGAATTTGGGATCCCTGATCTACTGGTCTACATTCATAACCATACTCTGTAAGGGAGGTGGAGTCAGGGACAATTCCATCTTATTCCTCATTCTCCAGAGACTAATGACTGGAGCAAAATCAGAAGCTCATAAACCAGCCACTGAAAGAAAAAGGAACTGGTCCTATAGCAAAAGAACCTAAGCCAAAAGTAAGAAGATGCTTCTCTGGCCTATATAAAAATTTCTAAGAAAAGACTCCTTTCTCCAAGTCAAAAGTCTGAAGAGGCTCTTGGCATCACCAACCTTGTCATTTTGAATCACAGCCCAGTGTCCCACATTCTAGTATAAGGTTCACCATCTGAAGGGTTGCAGAGAAGGTGAAAGACTAGGCTCTCCAGGAACCCAGTTCTAGCTATGATGACCAATTAAATTTACCTGTGCCAGACACCAGCTCATGGTCCCTCCAGCATTCCTGCTGACCCCACCCAGGCTGACCTGTACCAGGAAGGAGGAATGCAGAGAACATGCTCCTGAGAGCTTCTGTGCATCTGACCCCCTCCTCAAAAACCTCAACCCAGAGCAGAGCATATAGCAGGCACGGAGACATTGAGTGGGCTCAGGAAAGATAGCTCAGAAAGCCGGCTCTCCTTTTAAAAAGAAACAAGGCTAATATTTTCACTTAAACAAGTACCCTATACCCATCTCAGTGTTATAGTTTGCCATTAGACATGTACTGATGTGAGAGATGTACCATAAAGAAGGCTGAGCACTAAAGAATTGATGCTTCCGAACTGTGGTGCTGGAGAAGACTCTTGAGAGTCCCTTGGATAGCAAGGAGATCAAACTAGTCAATCCTTAAGGAAATCAACCCTGAATATTCACTGGAAGGACTGATGCTGAAGCTCAATCTCCAGTACTTGGCCCACCTGATGCAAAGAGCTCACTCACTGGAAAAGACCCCGATGCTAGGAAAGACTGAGGGCAAGAGGAGTAGGGGGTGACAAAGGATGAGATGCTCAGATGGCATCACTGACTCATGAGTTTGAGCAAACTCCGGGAGATAGTGAAGGACAGGGAATCCTGGCATGCTGCAGTTCATAAAGTCGCAAACAGTCGGATACGACTTAGTGACTAAACAACAGCAACAGTCCATCTCAGAACAAGAAACACTAAGTTACATCCAGTAAGAAATCTTCATTTCAGTAACACTTCTCCCTTTAACATATGCAGTGTGTGCCTGAGTGCTCAGTAGTTTAAGTCATGTCCAACTGTTTGTGACCCTATGGACTGTAACCCATCAGGCTCCTCTGTCCATGGGATTCTCCCCACAAGAATACTAGAGTGGGTTGCCATGCCCTCCCCCAGGGGATCTTCCTGACCCAGGGATCGAACCCACTTCTCCCGCATTGCTGGCAGATTCTTTATCCCTGAGCCATGCAGGAAGCCCCTATCCTATGCAGCAGGTTCTCTAAATGAAACATACTGTACAGCATGGAAACCACAGCTAACAATATTGCACTGCATATTTGAAAGTTGTTCAAAGAGCTGATCTTGAAAATTTTCATCATACACACAAATTATGACTATGTGACATGATGGACGTGTTAACTAACCTTATTATAGTAATCATTTCACAATACAGTCATGTATCAAATCATTAAGTTGCACACCTTAAACTTACATGATGTTATAGGTTAACTATAGCTCACAAAACTGGGGGAAATTTCTTAATTAAAAAATAATGTTAAAATCAATTTTTTCCATTTAGATGAATAATAAAAATTTAATTGAATGCCTTCACATAACAGAGAAAATCCACCAGAGTTCTAGGATATTATTCTAATAAACTAGAGATGAGAAAAAGAAATAGAAAAAAAAGCAAGACAGAAGGATAAAAAAAGGAAGAAAACTTTGTCTCTAAAGACCAGACAAAAGGTGATTTTTTTTTTTCACCTAAAAAAAAACAAGACTTTCCCCAGTGACTCAGATGGTAGAGAATCTGCCTGCAGTGCGGGAGACCCAATTGGATCCCTGGGTTGGGAAGATCCCCTAGAGAAGAGAAAGTTACTCATTCCAGTATTCTTGCCTGGAAAATTCCATGGACAGAGGCTACAGTCCATGTGGTCACAAAGAGTTGGACATGACGGACACACAAAGAGAACTAAGATTAAATGAGGGCCTAACATGTGTCAGGCACTTTACAAAGCTCCTCCCAATTTGTATCAAGTAAATTCAGTCACAGGTAAATACCTGAGCAATACTACACATCTGGCAATTGAAGGAACAGAGATTCGGCTCCAGATAACTTCAAAGTATTTTTTTAATGTTAATTTAAAAAAAAAAAATCCAAAACTTGGAGCTAAGGCAGTTGGGCAGGAGTGGAGAAGCAGAGGAGAGAATAGGGTGTCATATCTTTGGAGGTAATACTGCAGACTGTTGCACAAATCCTCCCAAGGATTCTTGAATTCTCTCAGATGATGTCCTTGTGTTTGACTTTGCTATTTACTATCAGATTAGAGCCAGAGCATCTCCTGCAGAGGTACGGGTCCTCAGTTACCTGCAGCAGGGGCAGGGGGTCTGGATGCAGCAGACCTGGTACGGTATAAGCCCTCTTGGAAGAGGTCGCCATTAACACCACCAAAGAGCCGCCAGAACTTACACAGGACTGGGGGAACAGACTCTTGGAGGACACAAACAAAATCTTGTGTGCACCAGGACCCAGGAGAAAGGAGCAGTGACCCCACAAGAGACTGACCCACACTTGCCCATGAGTGTCCAGGAGTCTCCAGCAGAGGTGTGGGGCGGTGGTGACCTGCTGCAGGGTCGGGGCACTCAGTGCCGCAGTGCATGCTGGGACCTTTTGAAGGAGGCTGCCATTATCTTCATTACCTCCACCAACAACAGGGAGGGAACACAGCCCTGCCCATCAAGAGAAAACTGGATTAAGGCATTACTGAGCATGGCTCCGCCCATCAGAACAAGATCTAGTTTCCTCCTCAGTCAGTCTTCCCATCAGGAAGCTTCCATAAGCTTCTTATCCTTATCCATCAGAGGGCCAACAGAATGAAAACCACAATCACAGAAAACTGGTCACATGGACCAAAACCTTGTTTAACTCAATGAAACTATGTGCCATGCCACGTAGGGCCACCCAAGATGGACGGGTAATGGTGGAGAATTCACACAAAATGTGGTCCACTGGAGAAGGGAATGGCAAACCACTTCAGTATTCCTGCCTTGAGAATCTCATGAACAGTATGAAAAGGCAAAAAGATAGAACACTGAAAGATGAACTCCCCAGGTTGGTAGGTGCCCAATATGCTACTGGAGATCAGTGGAGAAATAACTCAAGAAAGAATGAAGAGACGGAGCCAAAGCAAAAACAACACCCAGTTGTGGATGTGACTGGTGATGGAAGTAAAGTCCAATGCTGTAAAGAGCAATGTTGCATAGGAACCTGGAATGTTAGGCCCGTGAATCAAGGCAAATTGGAAGCAGTCAAACAGGAGATGGCAAGAGTGAACATTGACATTTTAGGAATCAGCGAACTAAGATGGACTGGAATGGGTGAATTTAACTCAGATGACCATTATATCTACTACTGTGGGCAAGAATCCCTTAGAAGAAATGGAGTAGCCATCATAATCTACAAAAGGGTCCAAAATGCAGTAGGTGGAGGCAATCTCAAAAACAACAGAACAATCTCTGTTCCCTTCCAAGGCAAACCATTCAATATTACAGTAATCCAAGTCTATGCCCCGACCAGTAATGCTGAAGAAGCTGAAGTTGAACAGTTCTATGAAGACCTACAAGATCTTCTAGAACTAACCCCCAAAAATGATATCCTTTTCATTACAGGGGACTGGAATGTAAAAGTAGGAAGTCAAGAGATACCTGGAGTAACAGACAAATTTGGCCTTGGAGTACAAAACGAAGCAAATCAAAGGCTGACGAGTTTTGCCAATACTACACACCACTCATAGAAAACACCCCTTCCAACAACACAAGAGAAGACTCTACACATGGACATTGCCAGATGGTCAATATCAAAATCAAATTGACTATATTTTTTGCAGCCAAAAATGGAGAAGCTCTATACAAGCTCTATACAAGCAAAAACAAGACCGGGAGCTGAGTGTGGCTCAGATCATGAACTCCTTATTGCCAAATTCAGACTTAAACTGAAGAAAGTAGGGAAAACCACTAGACCATTGAGGTATGACCTAAATCAAATCCCTTACGATTATACAGTGGAAGTGACAAATAGATTCAAGGGATTAGATCTCATAGACAGAGTGCCGGAAGAACTATGGACAGAGGTTAGTGACATTGTATAGGATGCAGTGATCAAGACCATCCCCAAGGAAAAGAAATGCAAAAAGGCAAAATGGTTGTGTGAGGAGGCCTTACAAATAGCTGAGAAAAGAAGAGAAACTAAATGCAAAGGAGAAAAGGAAAGATATACCCATTTGAATGCAGAGTTCCAAAGAACAGCAAGGAGAGATAAGAAAGCCTTCCTCAGTGATCAATGCAAAGAAATAGAGGAAAACAATAGAATGGGAATGACTAGAGATCTCTTCAAGAAAATGAGGGATACCAAGGGAACATTTCATGCAAAGATTGGCACTATTAAGGACAGAAATAGTATGAACCTAATAAAAGCAGTAGATAAGAAGAGGTGACAAGAATACATAAAGAACTGTACAAAAAAGATCTTCATGACCCAGATATCCACGATGGTGTGATCACTCACCTACACCCAGACATCCTGGAATGCAAAGTCAAGTGGGCCTTAGGAAGCATCACTAGGAACAAAACTAGTAAGGTGATGGAATTCCAGTTGAGCGATTTCAAATCCTAAAACATGATGCTGTGAAAGTGCTACACTCAATATGCCAGCAAATTTGGAAAACTCAGCAGTGGCCATAGGACTAGAAAAGGTCAGTTTTCATTCCAATCCCAAAGAAAGGCAACACCAGAGAATGCTCAAACTACCGCACAATTGCACTCATCTTCACATGCTAGTAAAGTAACACTCAAAATTCTCCAAGCCAGTCTTCAACAGTACATGAAGCATGAACTTCCAGATATTCAAGCTGCATTTAGAAAAGGCAGAGGAACCAGAGATCAAATCGCCAACATCTGCTGTGTCATCGAAAAAGCAGGAGAGTTCCAGAAAAACATCTACTTCTGCTTTATTGACTATGCTAAAGCCTTTGACTGTGTGGATCACAATAAACTGTGGAAAATTCTAAAAGAGATGGGAATACCAGACCTCCTGACCTGCCTCTTGAGAAACCTGTATGAAGGTCAGGAAGCAACAGTTAGAACTGGACATGGAACAACAGACTGGTTCCAAATCAGGAAAGGAGTATGTCAAGGCTGCATATTGTCATCCTGCTTATTTAACTTATATGCAAAGTACATCATACAAAATGCCAGGCTGGATGAAGCACAAGCTGGAATCAAGATTGCAGGGAGAAATATCAATAACCTCAGATATGCAGATGACACCACCCTTATGGCTGAAAGTGAAGAACTAAAGAGCCTCTTGATGAAAGTGAAAGAGGAGAGTGAAAAAGTTGGCTTAAAACTCAACACTCAGAAAACTAAGATCATGGCATCCAGTCCCATCACTTCATGGCAAATAGATGGGGAAAGAATAGAAACAGTGAGAGACTATTTTGGGGGCTCCAAAATCACTGCAGATGGTGACTGCAGCCATGAAATTAAAAGATGCTTGCTCCTTGGAAGAAGAGCTATGACCAACTTAGACAGCATATTAAAAAGCGGGGACATTCAGTTCAGTTCAGTTCAGTCACTCAGTCGTGTCCGAGTCTTTGCGACCCCATGAATCGCAGCATGCCAGGCCTCCCTGTCCATCACCAACTCCCGGAGTTTACTCAAACTCATGTCCATCGAGTCGGTGATGCCATCTAGCCATCTCATCCTCTGTCATCCCCTTCTCCTCCTGCCCTCAATCCCTCCCAGCATCAGGGTCTTTTCCAATGAGTCAACTCTTCACATGAGGTGGCCAAAGTATTGGAGTTTCAGCTTCAGCATCAGTCCTTTCAATAAACACCCAGGACTGATCTCCTTTAGGATGCACTGGTTGGATCTCCTTGCAGTCCAAGGGACTCTCAAGAGTCTTCTCCAACACCACAGTTCAAAAGCATCAATTCTTTGGCACTCGGCTTTCTTCACAGTCCAACTCTCTACTTGCCAACAAAAGTACATCTAGTCATAGATATGGTTTTTCCAGCAGTCATGTATGGATGTGAGAATTGGACTGTAAACTTATCAGTTTACCATTTCACTGGTTTCCCTCAGTGATGGGTTAAGTAAAAGTTTCAACATGTCCACTTTATCCGCTCCTTTCCTCAGTGGATTCCCATCAGGACCGCTAGATTTGGCACCGGATCTGCAAGAAACTGCTAGTCAACAGTCTCCCATCCAACACTAAATATCTGTACATCTACATGCATTTCTCACAGAGCATAACAAGATTTTTCTACGTCTGGTCTGTTTGCTTCTCCAAACTCACTCAACTTCCCAGTGCTTCACCACTGCTGGTTTTCACTTCCCCAGTGATTACGACAACTGGTTTCCCTGAAACTAGGTAAGTGTACCATGTGGCTGCTGCTCCTACGTCACTTCAGTCATGTCTGAACTTTTGTAACCTTACGAACTGCAGCCTACCAGGCTCCTCTGTCCATGGGATTCTCCAGGCATGAATACTGGAGTGGATTGCCATGGTCTTCCCTTCAGGAGTATCTTCCCAACCCAGGGCTCAAACCCGCATCTCTCATGTCCCCTGCACTGGCAGACGGGTTCTTTACCACTGCACCACTTGGGAGGCCCATGCACTGTGTGGGGTCCAGTTGAAAGAAATACAGTCAGAGAAGCATCCAGAGTCCTTCCAGTTTAAGGAAAGTAATACAAGAAAGGCTTTAGCGTAGTCGATGAAACAGAGATAGATGTTTTTCTGAAATTCCCTTACTTTCTCCATAATCCAACAAATGTTGGCAATTTGATCCCTGGTTCCCCTTTCTTTTCTAAACCCAGCTTGGACATCTGGAAGTTCTGGTTTGCATAATGCTGAAGACTAGCATGCAAGATTTTAAGCATGACCTTACTAGCGTGGGAGATGAGTGCAACTGTCTGATGGTTAGGTTAGCACATTCTTCGGTACTACCCTTCTTAAGAACTTGGGATGAGGATTGACCTTTTTAAGTCCTGTGGCCACTGCTGGGTCTTCCAGAATCTAATGGCAGAAAGCAAAGAGGAACTAAAGAGCTTCTTGTTAAAGGTGAAGAAAGAGAGTGAAAGAGCCGGCTTAAGACTAGATACTAAAAAAACTAAGATCATGGCATCTGGCCCCATTGCTGCATGGCAAACAGTAGAGGGAAAAGGTGGAAGCAGTGACAAAATCCTCTTCTTGGGCTCCAAAATCCCTGCAGATGATGACTGCAGCCATGAAATCAGAAGACAATTGCTTCTTGTCAGGAAAGCAATGACAAACATAGATAGTGTGTTGAAAAGCAGAGATATTACTCTGCTGACAAAGGTCAATATAGTCAAAGCTATAAAGGTCTTCCCAGTGGTCACATACCATGGTCACATAAGTGGTCACATAAGAGTGGAACCATAGAGAAGGCAGACCATCACAGAACTGATGTCTTTGAACTGTGGTGCTAGAGAAGACTCCTGAAAGTCCCTTGGACAGCAAGTAGATCAACCCAGTCAATCTTAAAGGAGATCAACCCTGAATATTAACTGGAAGGACTGATGCTGAAGCTGAAGCTCCAGTACTTTGGTCATCTGATGTGAACAAACGACTCTTTGGAAATTCCCTGATGCCGGGAAAGATTAAGGGCAGAAGGAGAAGAGGACGTCTAGAGGATGAGATGGCCAGATGGCATGGCCAATGCAATGGACATGAGCTTGGGCAAACTCTGGGAGATGGTGAGGGACAGGGAGGCCTGGCCTGCTGCAGTCCACGGGGTCACAAGGAGTTAGACACAACTGAGCAACTGAACAATGACAACAACACAAGAAAACTCACGCTGCTGACAAAAGAAATGTGCTCAGCGGAAAGCCTCGGCATTTAGTTCCATCCTTAAAGACTGCTGCATCAGCCTCCCCAGCTCCCATGCTGGGGCCAACCCTGAGGAGATACTACTCTTGGGCATAAGTGTAATAAATGTTTATTTGAGGCACACCTGGCTCCTAAGCACATGCTGCCTCCAACGGAACCTCACTTTCTCAAGAGCCTATCTTGACTCCTGGCTGCAGTCAAGGGCCATCTGACTTCTGAATTCACTTGATAACCCAACACAATACTCTGCACTTCAAAAACTGTTAGCAGATAATTGTTAGAAGACTGGCTAGCTGAGAACCCTTGTCCTGAGACGAGAGGTCTTTACTTTGAGCAGTTTCATTCTGCAATTCAGCAAATGGACTAACCTTGTTAGGTGAGAGATTCCCGGGGTGGGGGGCGGGGGGGAACATTCCAGATGCCACCCACCACTCCAGGGCCTGCTCCCTGCTGGGTGGGGAGCCTGAAACCTGACTTCCTTCCCCCAGAGGGATGGAGGATCTGGACATGGAACAGAGAAGTGAGGAAAAGGAATGGGGGTGCTGCATCACTGCTAAAGCATTTCTAAACCATTTTCATCTTCATTTGTAACATTCTGAGTAGCAAAAATGCATGCAAGTGCATTTAAGTGACAGCAAGTTTTTAATTCTTTAAGACTCTTAAATAATGGAGATACTAATGATGAAGATAGTCACATTATTTTTTGCCCTAAGGGAGAGAGGCAAAGACTAAAGATAACAAAGTGAAAGTGAAGTCGCTCAGTTCTGTCCGACTCTTTGCGACCCCATGGACTGTAGCCTACCAGGCTCCTCCCTCCATGGGATTCTCCAGGCAAGATTACTGGAGTGGACTGCCATTTCCTTCTCCAGAGGATCTTCCCGACCCAGGGATCAAACCTGGGTCTCCCACACTGTAGGCAGATGCTTTACTGTCTGAACCACTAGGGAAGTCCTAACAAATATGCTCTTAAAACATGCAGGAATTTAAATACTCTATTAATTTCCAAAGAGACCAAGCAGATTTACAAATTTTTCCGGTCTCCCCATCTGAGTTTTAATTCACTTTGGGGTATGAAAAGAAATATGTGGTAAATATTACTCTAAGAAGGAAGAGGGAGTAGGAAGGAACATGATAAAAATTAAAAGTAGGTACTGCAAATCCGGTAAGTTGAATCACTTCTCTATGGCCTCTTCCTTTCTCCCCTTACCATTTCCTTTTTCTCTTCTTCATCCTGTGCTTCTTTCTCCACTTTTCCCTCTCCTATTTGAATGATTTCAACAGGACTGTGAGCCAAAGTCACCATGTTCTCATTCATCTGTTGTTCTTCAGGGGGGGATGACAAGGTCTGTTGACACCTTCTTCCTCAATGAGAACCACTCCTCACCCTATAGCATCAGACCCTTCCCATTGGAGCCTTAACAACATTCTATTGACCAATGAAGCTGTGTGTTTGATACCATGGACTCAAAGAACCCCAGAGCTGCCGAGAACTCTGACAAGTAACAGATTCTACGCTTGGCTCTGGGCCACATCTGGACTATTCCCAGGGAGATGAGACATAAAGAGGATGCCCTAGCCTCTCAAAGGATTAGTGCAGAGATTAAGAACCATGAGTATTAGGTTCCTAAGAACCACAGACACTCCTCCTCACGACATTGTCCCCTGGTCAATCAAGATGTCCAAAACGGGAAATCAAACTGACATCAGTTGTTACACTTTGTCATCTTAGTGACACACCAGAAGGACTCCTCAAATATTGGATGTAAATCTTCTCACACGCAAAAGGAAAAAGTACATCGCTAAAGGAAGCATATGGGAAATGCATAAACCTAAGTGATATCATTCCCTACTTCAATAAAGTGTTGGTTTTCCTAAATCAAAGTTAATTAACTTAAAATACACATTTATTATTTATCCATGAAGTGACTCTTAGAAAATAATCAGGGCAAAGAACTTTTTAATATATGTGTCCTGAGCTCATGTGTCAGGGAGAATTTTTCATTCTGCTCACATCTGCCATCCATGGCCTTTTGGAGCACTTAAACTCTTTCAGTTGCATTTTATAGGCTGCATTTTTTTTTATATAAGTTCCTATTGTAGGAGGGAACATCAATGCCCCAGACTCTCTGGAGCCAAATGTAAAACTCAGCTTCGGTTTATTCCCAGTACTGGATCTAAAGGGTGCAATCACTGCTCATACCTCCCCTTTAAGGATTAACATTAAAACTCA
Organism: Odocoileus virginianus; assembly: GCF_023699985.2. Taxonomy (NCBI): domain Eukaryota; kingdom Metazoa; phylum Chordata; class Mammalia; order Artiodactyla; family Cervidae; genus Odocoileus; species Odocoileus virginianus. The sequence goes on from NC_069691.1 coordinate 31,637,250, forward strand.
ACTGACCCCTAGAGCTCTTAGTCAGAGGGAAGGAAAGTGGTGGGGGCCCATACACTAGAGATTCTTCACGCCCCCACAGGCCCACCTGGCCCCTCAAGTGCATAAAATACAACCTTCCCAAGGTTATGAACAGAATTCCTAAAAAGAACAGACAAAAGAAGAACCAGACACAGAGTTTATCTTCCACATTTGCCCAGGTTTATAAAATCTACTTTCTGGGATATGCTTATCAAAAAACTGGAGATTTTCATACAGTATTCAAAACCAGAGTTTTTAAATTTCAGATAAATACAAATAGTAAAAATCAACTGCCAAAACAACAAAAAAAAATTTGTGCCTAAGAAATTTTTAAGCACTCATCACTTGTGGTTGAAAACGATTTCACACATTCTCCAAGTACAATATTAACATAATTCTCGAGTTTCTCTCACGCCAGGGAAGTCCTCTAATATTACCCCGTAAGTCCTGTCTTTTTTTTTTTCAAGCTTCATATTTACAAAAAAATTGTAGATCTCATAGTGAAAATAGGAAATATGGAGTGACAGTCACTTCATTAGGAAAGATTACATTGAGCACATAAATAAGTTGAGCATATTTTAACTAAGCCACTATCACGTGTTGGTAAGTCAGATTTTATTCAAAGATTCACTTAAGTGCATTTCCAGCGCAAGAGAGTGGAAAACATAAATTTAGGCCAGGAAGTGGAACCCATGTGGGTCTCAACCTCAGCTCTATCCCACCCCTAGGGAGGTCTAGCTTTGCTCCACTGATTTTCCTCAGAACCTATCAGAACTCCCTTACTGAAATCAAGGGCTATCATACTCCTTTTGAATCCACTCTGTAACCCAACACAGTACTTTTGCACTTTGCAGACTCTTAGCAATGGGGATTCCAACCATCTCCCCAAGTTGTTGGAAGGATGTTAGAAAGACAATAGCATGTAAAGTTCCAACTCAAAACAGACTCAGTAAATACCATTCCTGAGGATACTAACTTCTCAGATAAGGGGTGAATTTAGTAGCCTCATGAACACAGAGCTGGGATCCCTCACTCTGCTTCCTCAAGAACTCTTTCCCACTAAAGATTCTGCATCTTCTTTTGAAAGAGAGAAAAGAGGCTGAATGTGGGAATATTTATAGCAAATAGGTACTCAAAAAATGTTAACTGCCTTACTTCTCCCATCCAAAAATGCCTTCATCTCTTATCCTTCAGTGCCCAGACTCTTCCTCCTCAGTGGGTTACTCAACACGATAAATATAACTTATGAGCACAGAACCCAAGACCTCAGCTCACTGGGGAGCAGTGACCTTGGCCAACAACATGATCTTGGTTAATACATTCAACCTCATGGGGCTCTAGCCTCCTCATGAGGAAAGCAGGGAGGCTGGTATAGATACCATCCCTTACTCAAAAGCCTAGATTCTCTGAATTCAACACAAATCCTCCCCAATAAGGGAGCTGACTGTCCATCACACAGGCTAAAATAAAATCCCTCGCTGAAGGCTGGCATCCAGAGGGACTGCATCCAAATGAAGGGCTGGGCTGTCAGAGTCCTGTCAGTTATACTAACTCAATCCTCAGTAGCCAGCTAGTGTGTTAAGGACCAGGCGAAGCAGTTCACATGATGATTCGTTGGCATTTCTAACCACCAAGCACAGAGAAAACATGAAATTAAAAAGAACCACCAGATGTCACCCTCACAAATAACAAATGAACTGGACAGCACTGCTTTAATTGTTAGTCGCTCAGTCGTGTCCAACTCTTTGCGACCCCATGGACCCCACCAGGCTCCTTTGTCCATGGAATTCTCCAGGTAAGAATCCTGGAGTGGGTAGTCATTCCCTTCTGCAGGGGATCCTCCCAACCCAGTGATAGAAGCCTGGGTTGCAGGAAGATTTTTTTTCCTGCATTGCAGGAAGATTTTTTTACCTGCATTGCAGGAAGATTTTTTTACCCACTGAGCCACCAAGGAAGCTCAGCATTGCTTTAGCTTCTGCTAACAAATAGAGAAGTGTGTTTTTTAAAAAATGAAATAGTTAACTTTATGAAGGGGGAAATATTTTTCCTTTCTGCATTTCATTATAAATATGGAGTTGAGTTGCAGCTTAAGGTAAGGGTTAAGTTCTAAGTCAAGTACATAAAAGGAAAATCACATATAATCAAAATTGACATTGAACAAATACTTTAAATTGTCATTATTACAGAATTCACACAGTTTGGGATATAACCTCAGAGAGGAATGGGCATGTACAAACCCAAAATGCGTAGAGCCATGTGCGGTGTGTAATAAAGAGTGTATATGCAAAACATTAGTTCTTTTACAAAGGTGTACTGTTGAATTTGTTTAACAAAAATTAGTAAATTATTTTACTTCCCTGTACACAGTCCTCAGCTACTATTTTTATGGTTGTAAAATGAACCCTGGCAAGCACTTAATATGTCAAGCACTCCTGTCTTCCAGTGCCAGTCCTACAAATCTACAGTAAACAGAGGAATATCTGGGGTATGCCATTTTTGCAGGAGAATAGTTTCATACAAAACAAACAGCTACAAACAGAACCAAGAGACTGTGTTTTAACATTTCAAGCTATTTAATTTTGAAACCATCACAAATAGAGAGGCATTTTTAATTTAAAATGAACAGATCTGGGGATTCCTTGGTAGTCCTGTGACTGAGACTCTATGCTCCCAAGGCAGGGGGCCTGGGTTCGATCCCTGGCCCAGGAACTAGACCCCACATGACGCAACTAAGACTCGGCACAGCCAAATAAATTAAACAAGTAAATAGTAAAATGAAGAAAGCTGATACTTCTTCCTATGAATAAATAGCCATAAATTCAATCTGTTGATGTCTATTCATGTCAGACATTTTTATATAATTTTATTTAGTTAGTTTTGGCTGTTCTGGGTCTTCAGTGCTGCGCAGGCTTTTCTCAGGTTGCAGCAAGCGGGGTACACTCTTCCTTGCGGTGCGCCAGCTTCTCATTGCAGTGGCCTCTCTCGTCGCAAGCACGGGCTCTGGGGGCGCAGGCTTCAGTAGTCGATGGACTCAGTAGTTGTGGCCCAGGGCTCTGGAGCACAGAGTTTCGGCGCACATGCTCAGTTGCTCCATGGCATGTGGGATCTTCCTGGATTAGGGATTCAACCCGTGTCTTCTGCACTGGTATGCGGATTCTTTACTGCTGGGCCACTAGAGGAGCCCCTGTGTTAGACATTTAGATGCTTATTTCCAATTCACAATCAATCATTAAAAGAAATTTCACCTGGACTTCCCTGGCAGTCCAATGGTTAAAAATCCACTTTCCAAGGCAGGGTACATGAGTTTGATCCCTGCTCGGAGAAGATTCCACACGGCACGGGCAATTAAGCCCTTGCATCCCAACTGAGCCCACTACCCTAGAGCCCATGTCCCACGACAAGAGAGGCCAGCACAATGAGAAGCCCGTGGACCGCAACTAGAGAGGAGCCTTCACTTGCCGCAACGAGAGAAAGTCCTCGCACAGCAACAAAGATGCAGCACAGGCAAAAGTAAATAAATAAAATTTAAAAAAACCTTTTACCTCTACTATTGCTACTGTTAATATATTCTGATAATAACAACAATAAAAAAAATAAATAACAACAATAATAAAAGGTTATTGAGTGCCAAATGCTGCTCTAAATCCTTAATATGCACTAACTCATTTAATCTTCATAGTGACTCTATGAGATACAGTTATTATTATACCCAAATAAGGAAATTAAGACTTGTGGAGGTTTAATTAACTTACCCGACATCTCATAGATGAGCCTCTGTTTTTCCGTCTGTGCAAGGGGAATAATACCACTTAATTTATAGCGCTGTTTTGAGGCTTAACTGAGATAATGTATTTAATGCACCCAGCTCAGTATTGACACAATACTTACAAATAATTTCTTTTGTGATCATTAAAGTGGTTCTACAACTGACAGTCTCCAGAGCAGCCTAAGGACAAGCAAAAACAAACCTCTTGCATCATCTTATTCAACCCTCAAATTTTCCAGCTATGACAGAAAAATGGCAGAATTAGCATTCCCTTACTTATAGCTCTGCTCCAAAGCAAATGTTTTGAAAATAGAATATAGATCTTATCTCTTAACCATTGGGAAGAGGTAGTTCCTGAAGAAGAAGGCTTCAAAGGTAACTTGAAACTGAGAAAGCCCATTACATGGGATAGACAGGGAAGCGTCAGACTTAAGCTCAGGTGCTCAGAATCAGCCTCCCTGAGTTCAAATCCATATCACCACCTATTAGCTCTGTGACCTTGGGCAAGCCTTTTCCTTTCTTGTACCTCAGTTTCCCATCTCACTGGCATGTTCACTGACTAAATGACACATTGAAAAGCACACAGCACAAAGCATCCAGGATAAAACACTAGCTATTATCACCACTATTACTGATAGGACTTGAAACTACATGTAAATCCATGGCTGATTCATGTCAATGTATGAAAAAACCACTACAATATTGTAAAGTAATTAGCCTCCAACTAATAAAAAAAATAAAAATAAAAAAATTAAAAAAAAATAAAAATAAAGGCACTAGTGGGGGTACTACGTGCTACAGCCTGGAGGAGGTAGGGGAGTGCGCAGGGCACACTTTGCACTAGGAATCCTGCTTCTGCCCCCGCCCTCACTGGCTGACACACCCCAGTGTCCTCAGAGATCAGTCCACCACCACAGCGATCACCAAATCACCAAACTACGACTCATGAGCCAGATCCAGCCTGCCCCCTGTTTTTGTAAATGAAGGTTTATTGGAAAGCTGCCACTCTCAACCATTTACATGTTGTCTATTTATATACTTCCTCTCACACCCTCAGAGCTGAGTGTTGCAAGTGAGACCAGAGGGTCTACAAATCTGAAAATATTTCCTCTCTGGCCTTTCATAGAAAGTTTGCCTACCTTTGCATAAAGGGATAAAATATCAAATTTCCTTCCTATCCCATTGGATGTTTTCAGGATGGAATAAGAAATAGATGTGAAAATCTATAGACTAGCAGGAATTTATTTACCCAAAAAACCCACAGCCTTCAAGCTTCAAATTCAAGGGGGAAATAAATAATGCTAAGACTATGGGTATAGAGTCCCACTAACAGCTCCATCAATTCTAAACTATGTGTGGCTTTGGGCAAATTATTGTAATTAGTTTCTCTAAGATTCATATTCATCATAATAACAATACTGAACTTGTGGGATTCAAAGAATTAAATGAGATGTATTAGGATTAGGCATGGTGCCTGGTCAATATCAAGTAATTGATGATGTCAGCTCTTATTAAATTATTGCATTCATTACTGCAAGAAAAAGGTTTATGTCAAATACTGGACCACTCAATACTTTGCCTCCCAGGATATACACTCTTTTGAGAATTATTGGTGCTAGCAAATCACAGATGCTAAGGACAGTAATCTGGTCTTTCGAGGAGTCTAAGAAAGAAAAGGTTAAAATTTCAAGGTTAAATTCTCCTTCACTCCCACAGTCAACACAATACTCCTCTGTCAACATCAGGAAAAATTCAGCAAGAAGCTAAGTAAACTTTATACTATAAGACAAATTAACTGAATCAATCCAGTGCAAAGTGCTGACATTTTGCTTCTAACAAGAAGCAATTAAATATAGAAACTTATTCAAGAAAGCAGAAGGAAGAGAATCCCAGAGAGGATTAGCATAATAGATCATGTAATTTGTATCTCAAACTTGATACACACTATCCATCAAAAAAATTTTTAATGAATTAAAGATTCTAAACATGCTAAAAGACAAATACTATAATTCTGATAAACAAATGCATTAGAAAGAACTTGAAATGACTACAGAAGGGCACCAGGAAACTGATGCACTTGAGACTAATGCAAATATTCAATATCTTAATTATAGTGGTGGTTAAATGGGTGAACACATTTACGAAACTTAATTTGTACAGTTAAGACGGGACCTTTTATCACATACAAGTATACCTTGATAATATTGGTTTTTAAAAGAATTTGAGAAAAAGTAAATACTTCCATGAAAGTGAAAGTGTTAGTCGCTCAGTCACGTCTGACTTGGCAAACACATAGACCGTAGCCCACCAGGCTCCTCTATCCATGGAATTCTCCAGGCAGAATATGGGAGTGGGTACCCATTTCCTTCTCCAGGGGATCTTCCTGACCCAGGGATCAAACCGGGGTCTCCCACATTGCAGGCAGATTCTTTACCATCTCAGTCACCAGGGAAGCCCCAAATAATTCCATATTAAGGGTTAAAAATTTGGATGCTGATGATGTCATAATAATAGTTAACATTTCTACGGCACTCTTTATGTACCAGGCACTGTTCTACACACTTTCACATATACTAACTTCTTTGTTTTTCATGACAACCCCCTGAAGTAGCTTAGTATTACCCCCAGTTTACAAACGATGAAACTGCAACACAGAGAGGTTATATAACCTGCCCAAAGTCACAAAGCATCCAAGTGACAGAATCAGAATTTGAACCCATTAAAAACTTCAGAATCTGTGATCTATATTCACACTCATTAAACTTTTTAAACTGTTTTTGAGAAATTTTGAATTTTTGAAATTTTGAAATTTTGTTGAATTTTTTAAATTCAACAAACTGAGCTAATTGACAAAATGAACATCATCAAACTGAGCCGGAGCTATGGAGACACTCTTAACTTCTCTTCATGCTGTATATCTCATGTGCATAGTTGAGTGTGTGGTTATTCGTATCTTGTCTTTCTTCTCTCCAGCCTTTAAGTTGCATGAGGCATATCCCCAGGCATCAAGCCCAGGGTCTACACATGGCAGCCACACCAGAAATACTACTTGAAAGAATGAATAAAAAGTGAGAGGATCCAGGAAAGCACTTCATTATATATTAATCATCACTGTACACTGAAATTTTGTTCACATACATGTCTGTATGTGCATGTGTGAGTAGGTATACATATACCCTACAATTTCTTGAAAGTAAAATGTTAGTCATTCAGTCACGCCAGACTCTTTGTGACACCATGAACTTCTCTAGGCAGGAATACTGATCTGGTATTGATCCCCTTCTCCAGGCGATCTTCCCCACCCAGGAATTGAACCCAGGTCTCCCGCATTGCAGGTGGATTCTTTATGAGAGAGAAGCCTGACAGTTTAAGTCATTGAAAAGGTTCTCTCATTAATAAGCTACAGAACTGTGATCGAATATATCAGCCCTGTAAATATAGAAAACATTTTAGCACATACATGCACCAGGTATTATGCTTTGCATTTTAATATATTGTCTCATATAAGCTAGACAGTGTTTCTCTAAAATAGGTGCAATTATCATTCCAGAGCTAATAAATGGTTTATTACCAGGTCTGACTCCATAGCCTGAGATCCTACCCATCATGACCTAAGAACTTCTCATGTGGAGTTCAGTCAATCAAAATCCCAGATCTTCAGTGGAACCTGCCAAGTAGTTCTAAAATTATCTGAAAAGGAAAATATATTACAGAATTTTCCCTGCCAAATTAAAATTGTGGAAATGGCACAGGAAAATACATATATGTTGATCAACAGAACATAATAAAAGAATGCAGATATAAACTCCTGTAAACATAGGAATTTATTTTATGATTCAGTTAAAATTTAAGTTGGAGAAAGAATTATTTAATAAATGATGCTGAAGAAACCGGTTATCTGTTGGGATAAAAGTGAAATGAAATCCATATGCAAATTTCTAGATACATTAAAAAGATAACTACAAAAACAAGAGATGGATGTATGGAGAGTATTCTTTACAACCTTGAAACAGAGACAATCTTTCTAAATGAGACACCAAACTCAAAAGCCATAAAGAAAAGAGTAAAAGTTCTGGCTACATAAAAAATTTAAACTTCTAAGACAGGCAAGGAGAAAATATTTAAGGTACTGTATATGGACAAAAAATTATTATCTATAATTTATAAAGAACTCTTTCAGGCCAATAAGAAAGAGACAAACAGCCAAAAGAATAATAGATAAAGGGTGTGAAGAACCAGTGCATTGAAAAAGAAACCCATCACCAATAAACTTGGAAATGTGCACCTAAAAAGTAGTAGTATTTCGTCCATAGGATTGGCAAACATTTTTTTAATTGATAATACCCACAGTTGGCAGAGATGTTGGAAAATAGAACATATACTGTTGCTACTATTTAGAAGTTAGTCTTGCTATATTCATATTAAAAAAAATTTAATGCATATACAGCCTATTTGGAAGCCTTGCTGTATTTATTAAAGATTTAAATGCATGTATTATCAAACATTTCAAAGAATACACAGCAGTACAATTCCTAGGATTCTATACTGTTAAAAACATACACATGTGCAAGGGTCCATCTATTACAGTACATACTGTATTGAAACAACCCCAATGCTCTTCACAGGGAAGTAGTTAAAAGTATGGTACAATTATATTACCTAACTCTCTTCCTTCATTGGGTTAAAAGTAAAGGAAACAGAGGAAATATCTCCAGATACATTAAATGCAAAGTCTATTCCTGGGAAAGTCAAACTTCAATGCTGATTTTTTCTAAGGACAGGCAGGGAAGGAATGATAAAGTGAAAAATCATATTGTGGCGTCAGAATGATTTAAATCTTTTACAACAGGAATGCTTTGATGTACTACTTCAGGAATGTAAAAAACCAAGGAACAATTTGAACAACATTTTCAAAAAGGTTAAAAGCATTTTTGCAATAAGCAGATCCAACATACCTAGAGAAAAATTCACGCACAGTTAAGGTAGGATGACATTTCAACTAAATTTGTCTTATAACTCAGATCCTTTTGTGCCCAGTATAAGTGAAAAGCACTTTCTAGAAATGTCTAGAGAACTTTTTTAAAAAACTTTTTGTTTAGAAATAATTTCAGACTTTCAACATAGTACAAAGAAAGCCTGTATGCCATTTATCCAGATTCATCTAATGCTAATATTTTGTCTCATTTGCCTTATACTCTGTTTTTCTCTCTCACTTCCCACCTTCTTTTCCCTTCTCTAGTTCAATAGATTAAATTTTTTTTTCTAAACCATTTGAAAGTAAATTATGAATATTGTGACCATTTACCTCTAAATATTCCAGTGCATACTTTTTTTGAATACAGATATTCTCTTACCTAAGCACAGGACAGTTATCCACATCAGAAAATTTAACTACTTTACACTTCTGTCCATTTTCCAATTTTGTCAACTAACCCAATAGTGCTCCCTTGCAGCGTTTTTCCCTGCAGTACAAGACGCTCATCTCAGTCCACTATTGTATTTAACTGTTCCATCTCCTTCGCCTCCTTTAATCTGGGACATTTTCATAGCCTTTCTTTGCCTTTCAAGACACCAACGTTTTTTGAGTACAGCCTCCCCCCCGCTTTTTTTTAATAGAACTTTCCTTATTTAAAGTTTCTCTGACATTTCCTATGATCAGATTCAGGTTAGACTAGTACAGAAGAGACCCTGTGTCCTCGTCAGGTCACTTCTAACTGGAGGCACAGATCCTGTCTGCCCCCACTGGTGACAGGAACTTTGATCACCTGGTCAAAGTAGTATGTGATCTCTCTACTGCATAGTTACTATTTCTGTCTTATAAGTCATAAGGACCAGATCAAGAACATGCTCCTCCCCTAAACTTGTCTCTGCCACCTACAATGATGGCTGCTTGACTCATCTTTACCAGGTTAGCTGATCACTGTTTCACCACCTCCAGCACTCCCTCCACTTTTACCAACTGGCCTTTAGCATTCTGCTAAAAGTAAATCCCTCCCATCTCCTCCACTTGTCTGGTTGGTCACCATCCATATGGACTCCAGGAGACCTATCTTCAATGGTCTGCAATACGTTACTGTACTTATTTTGATGCTCAGATTGCCCCAGAATTGGTCTTGGCAACTTTCACATTTCTCACTCTTTACTCCCTCAGAGCAAATTCTAATATTCAGAACTTGCTTATTATGAGAATTCTGTTTTGCCAAGGAATCTTACAAAGTGAGGCATATCAAAATGTTAACAATAAGACTCAATGATTTTTCTGAACTCCCTAATGAAAACTGAGGCATGTAGCCACTGACCTATATACTTGGCACCCTGACATACATTACAAAATGGACTTGGTTAAAAAGAGAATATTAAGGGTCTACTTGATTTGCTGCCATCTGAAGCTGAGTTTCCTTACTAATTCTTAGCTGATCTAAACACCTAAGAGAAACTAGAGGACCGTCAGCATTTGTATCAGAATAATGGTGGTGGTGCAGATCTTTAAAACTTAGTCTTTTTAATCATTTCCTTTTAACTAAGAGGAAGAGCGTCATGTTGATGTAAGGCAAAAACCAACACAATACTGTAAAGCAATTATCCTCCAATTAAAAATAAATAAATAATTATTTTTTAAAAAGAGGAAAAGCTATCTATAGTGAAAACTGGCAAGAGTGTGCAGCCAACTTGGAAATAATTCCCTGGTAGATCAGATGATAAAGAATCTGCCTGCAATCCTGGAGTCCTGGGTGCAATCCCTGGGTTGGGAAGATCCCCTGGAGAAGGGAAAGGCTACCCACTCCATATTCTGGCCTGGAGAATTCCATGGACAGAAGAGCTTGGCGGGCTATGGCCCATGGAGTCGCAAAGAGCAGGACACAACTGAGCGATTTTCACTTTTCAAAGTTAAGAAGCCGAGAAACGTCTGGAAACAACAGAAAAAGTCAGAGCAGTCAATGGAGTTTTAATTGATACAAGAGAAATTTGAGGAACTGCAGTACAATTTACAGAGACAAGAGTTCCTGAGAGCCTGATAGATTTTTGACTGCAGAGGAAGTTAAGTTGTTTCTGAGTTAGAATTAGGTTACACCCATTGAGATACAGCCATGCAGGATCCAACAGGCTGAGGTCATCCTCCTGCCCCTTTCTGATTTTTTTCTGCTGTCAAGCAAGGGTGAGAAACAGAACTTGTTTCGACAGCAGTGCTAAGCTTCCTTTCTCTGCCGTGGAGCAGATTAATAGACAGAGGCAGCAGAGGTGTCTCCATTCTGGCTTCCTGATCCCTGAGCTGCCACGTGTTGGGAACATGTTCTAGAACCATCAGCCACAGAATACCAGCAGCTCCCCTGAGGAGTCAGTTCTGGATGGCACTGAGAGCCTTTCTCAGAGGCTCAGCCTAGAACCATGTCTATAGCCCCAGCCCCTTCGTGCATTTTTAAGACATCTGTCTTAGATAAACTTGTACACTCTTTCTTACGTAAACTACCTACAGCAGTTTCTGCTTCCTGCGCTGAAAGATGATAGAGGGATGACAGAGAAGAAAACAAGCAAACAAGATAATACAGACAGTGATCACATCTGTGAGGAAATACACAGGATGTGTAATGCAAGAAAGAGAAAGACTGCTTTGAATATGAAACCCAAGGAAAGCAGCAGCTGGAACTTGATCTTTAAAGTGAGGATGGAAAGTCGAGAAGGAGCTGGTCATGTGAAGACCTGGTGCAGTCTGCCAGGCTGGGGAAATCCCTAACAAAAGAGCACTAGGGTGGAAAAGAACTGAGCATGTTAAAGAAATCGAATGGAAGCTCAGGTAGCTAGAGCAGAGGAACAAAGTGGGGAGGGCAGGAGATGAGCTGCAGCAGGAAAGCAAAAGAAAAGAGGTGTGCATTTCTGCCTAAATAAACAGTCTGCAGCACAGGAGTAATGTGATTACCATTTGTAAAGGAGCGCTTGGATTGCAGATGAGAGTGGACTGCAGAAGTGAAACCGTTTGGGTGTCATTTTGAGGGCTCCAAAGAACTCTGGTACCATAGTTCTTTATGTCTCAGCACAGAAAAGAATTTAGAGAGGGGCAAAGTGATAGACAAGAAGTGATTTACTAGAATAGGATGCCTGTGCTATTTACAAGCAGGTGGGTGAGAGGGGGCTGTGCGCCCAGAACTTACTGGACTACAGCTTTATAATCAAAGGAAAAGTGGGGAGGGGAAGAACTTCTCTGTCTTTCTTGAATAGACATCATGCTTCCATCATCAGCTCCTCCTTCAGGTTGAGCAGGGGAGTTTTCTTGTTTCTACCTGGTCAAGTTAGATTCACAAAGTATCATTTTTTGTGGTGTGTGCAGAGAGTATATTTCAGGGATCATTAACTTAAGTGAGCTCTCAGGGCAGGATGTGGGTCTGGGCCATCTCTGTTTTATTGTTTGGGGGCAAGTCTTCTGCTTCTGTTACATGGCTTCACTGCTTAGCAAGCCTGCTTGCTTTGGGGGTTAAAAAAAAAAACCTGCTCTCTTGAGTAAACGTGAATTTACAGGCGTCTCCCCTAATTTTTCTACTAGTGGATTAACCATTTAATTAATCCCTAATGGGATTAATTATTTAATCACCTACTTTGTCCCTTTACTCTGTCAGAAGGCAGGGAGGAAGTGGGGAGACCAGTAAGGATGTTCTCCCAGATGTGCAGGGTGAGCAGATGGTGGTGTGGCCTGGGGACACAGTGTGATGGAAAGGAGCCATGTTTGGGGGGTATTACTAGATTCAACAGGACTAGCTGATGGCAGAGATTGGGGGTGGAGGGTGTAAAAGAAGCGTAGATTGAGGGAAACAGGGAAATATGGCACAGGGAGTGCTTTTTAGGTTGAGAAATGCTGTTTTAAATGCTCCCCCAAAGTCTTGTGTTTGCTCCTAAAATTATTATGGAAAGGGTGCTTGTCACTAAATTGCCACAACTGAAATGGAATGCTTTTCAGTCTTTAACAAAGAGATAGGAGTTCATTTTAGCATGTCACATGTCCCTCAGTTTAACCTAAGCTATTGTCACGTGGAACCTGCTCCCTGAGGCATGCAGACTTAAAAGTTCTGTTATACATCAAAAAGGATGATTCTTATCTAAGTTAAAATGTAATCTCCTTCACCATAAACTACAAAGGGAAGTAAAAGCAAGCAAGTCTTTAGAAGGGAAAAAAAAAAAAAGATTCTAAGCTAGTAGCTTTACTTTTAAAATTTCCAGTGTAATTAGCAATACGGATGGACTTGTGGATGCTCACACTTTATAAAATCATCTCTTATAAAGTCATTTCTACTATTTATGAAGTCAGAGTAGATTTGTTTGATGAGAAAGAAAATCTCAAGGTTTTCTATTTTGAAAAGTTGGGAGAAACCACCTAGCACACATGCTAGTATAACTAAGCAAATGGTTAGAAATGTGAACACTTCAAGTTTCCTAACAGCATTAAGTGTGTGAATAAATTATAGAAAGTGAAAGTGAAGTCGCTCAGTCGTGTCTGACTCTTTGCGACCCCATGGACTGTAGCCCACCAGGCTCCTCCATCCATGGAATTTTCTAGGCAAGAGTACTGGAGTGGGTTGCCATTTCCTTCTCCAGGGGATCTTCCCAACCCAGGGATCGAACCCAGGTCTCCTGCACTGTGGGCAAACGCTTTACTGTCTGAGCCACGAGGGAATCCCAGAATAAATTATACTCATCCTCAATTTCTGGACATTCCCTATTTAGCCCAACCAGATTACATGTGTCATTTCACTCTGTCCAACTCTAGGAATGAAGAAACTATGGCTCCAAGTGCCTTGCCCTTGGTTACCTGGCTTAAGCCAGCTGTCTGCAAGGACATTTACCATTCTTTGTAATTTTTTATAATTTTATTTATTTATTTATTTGGCTTCACTGGGTTTTCTTTGCTGTGTGGGCTTTTCTTTAGTTGCGGCAAGCAGGGGCTACTCTCTAGCTACAGTGTGTGGGCTTCTCATTGTGGTGGCTTCTCTCACTGCAGAGGCTTCCCTGGTAGCTCAGTTGGTAAAGAATCTGCCTGCAATGCAGGAGACCCCAGTTCAATTCCTGGGTTGGGAAGATCCCCTGGAGAAGGGATAGGCTACCCACTCCAGTATTCTTGGGCTTCCCCTGTGGCTCAGCTGGTAAAGAATCCACCCGCAATGTGGGAGACCTGGGTTCAATCCCTGGGTTGGAAAGATGCCCTGGAGAAGGGAAACACTACCCACTCCAGTATTCTGGCCTGGAGAATTCCATGGACTGTATAGTCCATAGGGTCGCAAAGAGTTGGACACAACTGAGCGACTTTCACTTTCACTTTCTCTTGTGGCAGAGTATGGTATCTAGACCATGAGCTTCAGTAGTTGTAGCTCCCAGGATCTAGAGCACAGACTTATTAGTTGTGGCATACAGGCTTAGCTCCTCTGCACAGCATGTGGGATCTTCCCAGACCAAGGATCGAACCCATGTCTCCTGCATTGAGAGGCGGATTCTTTACCACTGAGCTATCAGGGAAGTCCCTGTTTGTATTTTTAAAATGAAAACAAAAACAAAATCTTCTCTTCCAAAACCAGATCTGAAAATTAATACCAGCAAATGAATATGGAATATAAGGGTGTTCAAATATGACTGGTTGAAATATTTTATACAATCTTTCTAGAATTTTTTTCTGCTCTGTAAAATTCCAGCCATCCTTATATATGATAAAAAGCAAAATCCACACACAGTTGCTATTCAAATGAATGACTGCAACTAAGTATTTATAGTTTGGCAGGCTCTGGATGAGTTGTCAAAGTTGCTAGTTACAACTCTGAGGTGGCCATTAGAATCCCCCATTGACTGATAAGGAAACTCGAGCTCACAAAGAGATTAAATAACTTGCCCAAGGTCACAGTGCCTACAAGCGACATAACCCAACCTACGTCCACTAACCTGTAAGTCCATTCATGTTCTTTCCTCTCTCTCACATGCCTTCCTAGGAACAGACACAACAAATCTGAAACTCAGGGGTGCCTGAAAAGGGGCAGATTTCATTTGAAACTACTACTAAGGCGACAATTTTCCTTTTATTTAACTGCCAATAGTTTAGAAATGCAAATGAGTGTTTGTCCTTATAGCAGCAAGCTAAACATGTTGATAAGTAACCTCTGCCTTGAGGAATGAACTAGAAAATGAGGGAAAACCATCATCTGTATACACCACACATCTTCTGCTGTATTACAAACGAGACAAAATGATTCATTTGGACAAGGGTAATTCACTCAGCCCTGGAGCCCGTCTTCTGATGATGTCAGAATGTGAGAGCCATGTAAGCGCTGACCCAAATGCACTCTGCTATGCAGTCTTGCTTTCTGATGCCTCGCAGGTTTGCTTTGTCCTTGTCACATATAACGGCTGCTCTTTACTTCTACCTGGGAAATTCTATTTTATCCTGATGACTTCTAATTTTTCAATTAATTTAAAGGTGAAAAACATATTGAGGTGAGAACAGATGGGCACAGGGAATGTTTCTGGGATCATGAAAATATACTTAAATTGGATTGGGATAGCTGCACAATTCTGTAAATTTATTAAAGATCATTGAACTGTACGCTTTAAAAGGACTGAATGAATGGCATGTAAATTACACCTCAATAAAACTCCTTTTTTAAAAAAAGAATATTGAGATAATGCTAATAGATTACGGAGGTAAATTCTCCTTTCTTGAAAGGCTAAAGATGTCACGTTGTCTGAAAGCACTGAAGGAAGTCCTTTGCTGCCTTCTGTGGGTGGAAAATTCCACCCATTCCTTCCAGAACATCAAGGCTCCTGCATCCTACACCCTGCTGACTGTCATAGGATGTATGGCCAAAGAGGAATATCTCTCCTTGGAAGCAGCCAGGAATGCTAAATAGTCATTGAACACCTGAAGGGGACTGGAGGAGGGCATGGCCACCTACTCCAGTATTCCTGCCTGGAGAATCTCATGGACAGAGGAGCCTGGCCAGCTATAGTCCATAGAGTCACAAAGACTCGGACAAGATTGAAGCAACTGAGCATGCATGCACCCGGAGGGGAGGGGGAAAAGAGACTGTCTGGAAAGGCTGGAGAAGAAATGGCACTTGAGGGAGGTCTTCAGTGATAAACAGGAATCGGCCGGGTGAGGGAATGAACAGTGGATGAAAATGCTGAGAAGTGAGAAAAGCAGATGGAGCCTGGAAGGGGAGCTATAAGCACTTTAACACGGCTGATGTTCAAGATCCTATAGGAGGGCAAACTCCTGGAAACCGCTCCAGAACTACTGAAGAAGAATGGTTTGTGGTGGGACCTGGGATCATGCATCTTAAAAAGCAACCACCCCCTCACCAGGTTCCCTATGCACCCTAAAGTATGAGAACCACTCAGCTAGGTCTTAATAAGCTAGGTCTTAAGACATCGTGCTAAAATAAGATCATGGCATTCAGTCCCATCACTTCATGGCAAATAGATGGGGGAGAAAATGGCAACAGTGGCAGATTTTATTTTCTTGGGCTCCAAAATCACTGCAGACAGTGATTGAAGCCATGAAATTAAAAGACACTGTTGCTTGGAAGAAAAGCTATGATAAACCTAGACAGCATATTAAAAAACAGTGACATCACTTTACTGAGAAAGGTATAAGTAGACAAAGTTATGGTTTTTTCAGTGGTCATGTATGGATGTGACAGCTGGATCATAAAGAAGGCTGAGTGCCAAAGAACTGATGCTTTCAAATTGTGGTGTTGGAGAAGACTCTTGAGAGTCCCTTGGACTGCAAGGAGATCAAACCAGTCAATCCTAAAGGAAATTAACCCTAAATATTCATTGGAAAGACTGAAGCTGAAGCTGAAACTCCAATACTTAGGTCACCTGATACGAAGAACTGACTCATTAGAAAGACACTGATGCTGGAAAAGACTGAAGGCAGTAGAAGGGGGCAACAGAGGATGAGATGGTTGGGGGATCACCGAGTCAATGCACATGAGTTTGAGCAAACTCGGGGAGACAGTGAGACAGGGAAGCCTGGTGTGCTGCAGTCCATGGGGTCACAAAGTCGGACATGACTGTCTGACTGAACAACAATAACATCATGCTAAGGTGTTTGCATAATACCTCAAAAGTTAGGAGGCGCTGTGGACAGATTTTAAGCAGCAAGGTGAGGGTGGATTTGAGCTTCAAAAAGAGCATGGCACATAGCTTTGGAGGCAGAGCAAGAACCCCAGCACACCCTCGAGGACCTAGGAGTACACACACACTGCCACCTCCTTTACTTTTTAACCTCTTTGACTAAGTGCATGCTAAATCGCTTCATTCGAGTCTGACTCTTTCTGACCCTACGGACTAGCCCACCAGACTCCTCAGTCCATGGGATTCTCCAGACAAGAATACTGAAGTGGGTTGTTATGATCTCCTCCAGGAATCTCCCTGACCCAGGGACTGAACCTATGTCTCCTGCGTCTCCAGCATTGCAGACAGACTCTTTACCACTGAGCCGCCTGGGAAGCCCCTTAGACTAAGTAGTTGAACACAGATTTACCTCTTACAGGCCATAGTCTCCTATTAATATCTAGGTGCTTTATGATCTTATGAAAATATCATAAGAATTTTATGATATTCACTAACATGAAGGAGGGGACCATCCTGCACAGCCTCACATTTGGACAAACTAGAAGTTACCACATATATCATTTGGGTGTCAAGGGGCAAGTGTCATTTTCAGAATATTAGGGACACGGCCAAGTTTCTTGCTAATACGAGCACTGTTCTGCTGAAACAGATGGCCCATTGAGCCCATGTTTGTGGTCTCTTTTGTGGTAAATGGTTTCCCCTCTCCACTCAGAGAGGGAGAGGTGTGAGGGCTATCAACTAGCAGAAGTAACCTCGCCAGAATCCTGAGATTAGCCTATGGAGGCATCCAGCTGAAAGAGCAGTCTTGCAGAACTCTGCATGGGCCTATGTTTATACAAGGTCAGTTCTTTATTGGGTTGAGAAATCTTTGTCAAGTACCCGCAACATGCAGATACTTAAATAATAATCATGATAAGGGCTGACATTTGCACTCCGAATGCTAAGTATTTCATAGCGCATTAATCCCCACAATAACCCTCTAAAGCAGCTTCTATTATCCCCCTTTGACTGATGAAGAAACTGAAGCTCAAAGAGATTAATTCATCCAAGGCTGCACATGAAGGAGCAGGGATTCCAACCCATGTCCATCTGACTCTAGAACTTGTGCCATAGCACTTCAGGGGATGCATCAAAAGAGTTTGAGTTTCCCAGTTTTTGATGCCTATGTGCTGCTACTGCTGCTAAGTTGCCTCAGTCGTGTTCGACTCTGTGCGACCCCACAGACAGCAGCCCACCAGGCTCCCCCGTCCCTGGGATTCTCCAGGCAAGAACACTGGAGTGGGTTGCCATTTCCTTCTCCAATGCATGAAAGTGAAAAGTGAAAGTGAAGTCACTCAGTCGTGTCCGACTCTTAGCGACCCCATGGACTGCAGCCCACCAGGCTCCTCTGTCCATGGGAGTTTCCAGGCAAGAGTACTGGAGTGGGTTGCCATTGCCTTCTCCAAGGATGCCTATATGAGTATTAAGGAAACAAGAAAATTTAATTCATAAAGCTTTACAATACTTTATAAACAAATTCACATACAGTCCTAGAAACCACACAGTACAAGGGTCAGCAAACTGTTACCACAAAGCATCTGTATGCATTTAGGCCATATAGGCCAAACACCCCATGTCCCAACTACTAACTCTGATGTTGTGTGAAAGCAGCCACAGATAACACCTAAACAAACGGGCAGGTCTGGGTTCCAATAAAACTTTATTTATAAGAACAGGCAGGAAGAAGGCTACATTTGTCCTTGCAGCAAAGTTTGCCACCCCCTGACCTAGTGGAAACGGCACTGAATGCAGAAAGGTAGAACACGTGGCTCCTAACCCTGACCCCATGCCTAAGAGAGTTGGGTCACCTTGGGTTGGTTACTGCCTGACTGTGTCTAGGCTGTGTACTTCTGCAGAAGTTTCTCCCCTATGGACTGCAAAAATGAGGTAAAATTATATTTGGACACACTAAAACAGATTCCCCATCAAACCCATAGATAATAAACAGTGGCAGCAATACTTTAAGGTAAAGCAGATTCCCCATCAAACCCATAAATAATAAACAGTGGCAGCAATACTTTAAGGTAAAGCAGAAGGGAAAAGAGAACTAACATATTGAGGGTGCTACTATCAGTCCTGAATATTCATTAGAAGGACTGATGATGAAGCTGAAGCTCCAATACTTGGGCCACCTGATGCAAAGAGCCAACTCATTAGAAAAGACCCTGATGCTGGGAAAGATTCAGGGCAGGAGGAGAAGGGGTCAACAGAGGATGAGATGGTTGGATAGCATCACTGACTCAATGACACGAGTTTGAGCAAGCTCCGGGAGATGGTGAAGGACAGGGAAGCCTGGAGTGCTGCAGTCCATGGGGTTGCAAAGAGTCAGACAGGACTGAGCGACTGAACCAAAATGTGCCAGGTGCTTTGTAAAGCAGATTCTTATTTCAACCAGGGTCAGCCTTATGGGGTAGGTATCATTATTCCTGTTTTAAAAATGAAAAGCATTAGACAAATTAAAGAACGTGTCCAAGGTCACACAGCAAATGGCATGAGAAGCCTAGATATGAACCCAAGCCAGGAGCAGCTGGAGTAGCTATTCTTGAACAAGGGCCGGGCTGACGATTTTGCACAGAAAATGGCATCTGAGAGCTTCTGGGAGGGGGTCGTGGAGTCAGGCCTCACTCCCCTCTCTTCGGGACTCTCCCACACTGCCATCCATGTTGTCCGCCTCCTCTCAAAAATGTCCTACCCCATTTGGCCTGAGAAAAATAAAGGGAGACTCTGAGGTTTGTTGCCTTTAGTTCTGAGTGGAAAGACTGTGACTCATGCTTGGAAAAAAGACTAGGAAGCCCAGAATTCTGGGCCAAAGGCATCGATAGAAGCAGAGCAAGAGAAAAGGAGGACAGAAGACAGCCTCAGAGGAACCAGGACTGGTCCTGCTGACCGCACCAGAGCTGTGGGTCCAGGTAGCTGTGCCTCTGAGCACTTAGCTGAGGGTGAGAGTCTGTGAGACAAAACACAGCCTGTGGAATTACTAGAACACGCCTGACTTGTCTGCCTCCTTAACCAGTACATGTCAGTTTACAGTCATCAGCTTAAAGCTAAGTACTTTGGAAATGGGGCCAGGAAACAAGAAGATAAAACCAAGAAATGGGATCATCATTGCTTCTTCTATTCAAAAAAAACAAAAGTAAAAGATACACATTTCCCAAATGTGGCAGGATACATGTGTCAAACGAGAAAACTGGAGGGAAAAAACTCCTTAGCTGCGTATTCAAGGCCTATCCGAATCTGCAGGAACACACACAGCACTGCCTTCCTGCCTCTCACACACTCTTTGCTGCAACCTCCACCAAGCTCCCCTTCTGCTCGAGCATGTTCCCCGCTGCTCCTGGAGGAATCAAGCAGTGACTGGCTGCATGGCTGCCTGCTAAAATTCCACCCCTCAAACTCCACATCACATGTCACCTTCTAGACCACAGACATCAAGGCTGAGAATTTCGGAAACAGATCATCGATGTCAACTGCTCCAGGTTACACAAGAGGAAACCAAGGCCCAGAGGGGTTCAGCCACACAGCTGGGCAGTAAAGATGAGGTCTGGAAACCATGTCAGTTGACTTGGGGGTGGGGGTAGGGAGACGTGTCACCACCATCCTCCAGGAGAGTGACTACCCCAGGAAAGCTCTCTTTTCCTCCTCCTCCCAGAGCACCTGGTGCCTTTACATGCTCTCCAAACTCTCTGCTCCATTCCAGGTGAGAGTGGATTTTGTGTCCATATTCCTCATCACCTGATCCAGAGAGGTCAAAATCATGTCTTACCCGTCATGTTATCCCAGTACCTAGCCAGGCCTGCACAGAGTGGGCCTTCACGGGACTGTAACACTCACTCAACAAAACAAAACACCAGAAACTCCCCTCCCTCCCCACCTCTGGTCCTGTCTCCCTCCAGTCAAGCCGCCTCCATGCTCTCCAGAGGAGCTACCTAGAGCCAGAATCTCACCACGCCTCTGCTCAGCTGAAACCCTTAAATGCACACTATGCACTACACAATATCCATGACTCCTCATGAAAAACCTACAGGAGCCCTTCCTACCCTTCCAACCTCATTTCCTGCCACCAGGAAAACCACAATCACTTCTTCACTTCCGTAAAATGCAAGTGTTAGTCGCTCAGTCGTGCCCAACTCTTTGTGACCCCATGGACTCCCGCCAGGCTCCTCTGTCCATGGGATTCTCCAGGCAAGAGTACTGGAGTGGATTGCCATTCCCTTCTCCAGGAGATCTTCCTGAGCGAGGGATCAGACCCGGGGATCAGACCCGGGTCTCTCACACTGCAGGTGGATTCTTTACAGCCGGAGCCACCAGGGAAGTCCTCACTTCCATACCTTATGCCTGCAATTCCCTCTCTCCAGGATGCACTTCAGTCTCTTCTCCATGCCTAACCCCTTGTTCCTACAACATCCGGAATGTCTAAGAAACGGCCTCCTCAGGGACACCACCCCTGATCACCCATTCCCTCCCCTCACTCCAGATGAGATGCCCTCCTCCATCCTCGCAAAGCACCCCAGCATCCCTCCTCTACAGTTCTCAGCAAAGAGAGCTGCATCTGTTTGTTCACACACCTGCCCCCACCTCTCACTAGACATTACTAAGGACAGGAGCACCTGGCATAAACCCGATACTTTAGACTGAATTCTTGTTAGCCTGTTAGACTGAATTCTTCTCCCTCACTAGTTACAATCAGACCCAAAAAATATACACAGTGCATTATTTTACTAAAATATTTCAAAACATACGTCCACAGATCTCAGGGGGGAAAAAAAGAGCTCTTACTACACACCCTCATCTTTCAATAATGAGCCAAAGATGCATAACGGCATTATGAACTGCCAGGCAGTCAACACGTGAGGAGTCCCTTTGAGAGAGGCGTGGTGACCTAGCCGGTATGGTCAACCAGCCAGAGTCGCTCTGGGTGTGTGACTGACCCCCACTAGGGACAGGGATAGAAAAGAAGAGTTCTGACACGGTTGGTGACCAAGGGGAGGTCTGACAAAGGGAAGTCATACCGGGTCCTGGGTACTCATCTCCCGGCAAGTGAGCACAGAGTGACTTCAGGAGACCCTCCTGAGCTGGCCGCTAGGGCCGCCGAGACTGGGAGCCAGTGAGCTGTCAACAGATGGCCAGAAGGAAACCGGGAGCCTCACAGAATTCACGGTATCCATTTCACACTGCGGATAATTACTAACAGCACCCGTGTGCAGGGAGCTAAGATGGGAGAGCAAACAGCGCACCCAAAGAAGGGCTGACCCCTGCCAAAGAAGCAGGTCTGCACTGCTGGACTCAAGGGGGAGGAGGGAGGAGATGTGGGGCGAAGGGGACAGGAGAGAAAATGAGGGCAAGTCTCACCCTTGTTTCTCACCTGAGAAAGCAGCATTCCCAGGGACAGATGAGCTTTCAAATGACTCAAAATTGAACATGCCAGGAAAACTGCCTGTCTGTTCACTGGAGCTGATATCCAGGCTGACAATAAGCTGCTGCTAACTTTTCCCCTCTTACTCACCTGTAGGACCAATTTACAACCTCCCTTCCATAACCTTGCCCAGATCCATTCACTCAGAAACAAATGGCCGAGCTCCCTCAATGAGGACCGTCACAGTGCGCCACGCAGGTGAGTTTATTGTGCCTGAGGTCCGCACCCTCCACACCCATCTTGAAGGCGGAACCCTACCCACTCCTCTTCTCAGGGAACAGCACCTCCGCCAGTCATCGGTGACCGGCTCCTCCCTTCCCACTGCCTTTCAAATAGGCCAATTCCTCCTCCCAGTTCTCACAGAGAAATCCCTCCAGTCGGGCCTCCTCTCTTCAACCCCATAACTTCTGCTCCACCCCAGCCATCACTTCCCACTTGGAACTGCAGAAACAGCCTCTTTGCCCTTCCTGCCACCACCTCCACAGCGGCTGCAGCAACTTCACCGGATTTAGCTTCCTAAAATAAGTGTATCACTCTTGCCTCATTAAGAAACCCTCTGGGTCCTCATTTTTTGCACGTCTCAGCCCTCCAAGGCTCTCTGAGCACCCTGCTGACCCCAGGGAGTGCTCCTCTCCCCGCCCATGCCTGGGCCTCATCACACTCGCTCCACCCAGCACATCCTTCTAACCCAGTTCAGGCAGCCAGATTCCTCCAGCTCCATCCTTCCTTCTCAAAACTGCCTTTCCTATTGCGGTCTCTTGTGTTTCCATAAACATCTTAAAATTTTGTGTTCTACTTTTGTGAAACATGCCATTGATTTGATAGGAATATGCAGGTTGCCTTAAGTAGTATGGTCATTTTAACAATATTGATTCTTCCAATCTAAGAACACAATATATATTTCCATCTGTTTGTGTCATCTTCCATTTTTTTTCATCAGGGTCTCACAGTTTTGAGAGTATAGGTCTTTGCCTTCTTAGGTAAATTTATTCCTAGATATTTTATTATTTTTGATGCCATGGTAAATGGGATTGCTTCCTTTATATAGACACTACTATACACAAAACAGATAATCAGCTGCTGCTGCTGCTAAGTCACTTCAGTCGTGTCTGACTCTGTGCGACCCCGTAGACGGCAGCCCACCAGGCTCCCCCATCCCTGGGATTCTCCAGGCAAAAACACTGGAGTGGGTTGCCATTTCCTTCTGCAATGCACGAAAGTGAAGATGCCCAGTCATCTCCGATTCTTAAAGACCCCATGGACTGCAGCCTACCAGGCTCCTCCGTCCATGGGATTTTCCAGGCAGGAGTACTGGAGTGGGGTACCATTGCCTTCTCTGAGATAATCAGCAAGGACCTCCTATATAGCACAGGGAACTATACTCAAAATCTTGCAATAATCTAAAATGGAAAAGAATCTAAAAAATACATATATTATATATATACAAATACACATACATGTGTATACATATAACTGAATAACTGTGCTGTACACCTAAAACTAACACAAATCAACAATGCTTCAGTAAAAAAATTTTCAAAGACCCAGTTCAAATACCACCTCTTCTTTAAAGAAGTCTTTGCGTGTGTGCTAAGTCACTTCAGTCATGTCCAACTCTTTGTGACCTGACAGACTGTAGCTTGCCAAGCTCCTCTGTCCATGGGATTTCCCAGGCAAGAATACTGGAATGGATTACCATGCCCTCTTCCAGGGGATCTTCCCAACCCAGGGATCAAACCCAGAGATCAAACCCGAATCTCCTGCAGCTCCTGAATTGCAGGCAGATTCTTTACTGCTGAGCCACCTTTGCCAGCCCCTAAACGAAGGCAACCAACCATTCCTGTTTGCACCTGTTGTCCCAGAGTAATTACTGAAAGCACCATATTGACTTTCCTAGGTCCCTGCTGTGGATGATAAACTATATGGCTCTCCTACCTAAAATCTGCACTGTGCTATGCTTAGCCACTGAGTCGTATCCGACTCTTTGTGACCCCCAAGGACTGTAGCCCAGCGGGCTCCTCTGTCCATGGGGATTCTCCAGGCAAGGATACTGGAGTTGGCTGCCATGCCCTCCTCCAAAGGATCTTCCCAACCCAGGGATTGAACCCAGATAGAACCCAACCCAGGGATCAAACCCATCATAGGCGGATTCTTTACCATCTGAGCCAGCAGGGAAGCCCACCTAAAATCTACCCTGGCCCAAAGACAGCACTTGTTACTTTTCTCTCTTGCTTCAGTGTGCATTCCTCAAGAGCGATCAAGCATCTCATCTCTGCGTGGACTTCCAGCATCTGAAGACTGCTTGCACCTGGGGAGGTGCTCAGTGAACACAAATGGAATGAAAGAATGAATCTGATCAGAAGAAAACTGGAGCAATCAGTTTTATCTGGACAGCATCTAAAATGCCACTAGGGAAATTTTCTAAATCACAATTAAACCACAAAAATCCTGGACAAAAAAAGCAAGCCATGGAAGCATCTGTCACATAAACCATTTCTTTCCCTAATCCAGTGTTTCTCAACTTTTTTTCAATATTGTCCTTCCCTCTTGAAAGCCTTTTCAGACATTTTTCTTCTAACCCCATGACATGTTAATAGCACAGAAATATTTCTGTACTTTATACATAAAAAAGCAAGTATAAGGTTTACTCTTTTTATTCAAGAATAGGTTCAGAATGACAATAAAAATGTTAAGTTACATTCTAAATTTTAAGGCTACTAACATTAAACTTTATAACTATATTCACTGAGCAACTTTTAATGCAATTTTAATGTAAAATATGATATATCAGATTACATATAAAAATTACCAATTTCTACATAATAATAGCAATGTAACCAAATTTTTCAAAGACTTTAAAAACTGCTCCTTTTCCAGCAAAAGTAAAACAATTGAAAAAAAAATCTTCCTAAAAGTTATTTTTAATGAACTTAACTTTTGTTTTATATGAGAAAATCATTTTTAACTTATCCAGCTGCTAAATATTCATTCAGATATCATCAATATTTTTTCTTTTTGATATTTGACATAATTATTGGTAAGCTCAATAAGTCTAATAAATAATAAAATATAAACTACTTTAATTTTCAAATCCCAAGTCACACACAGAACAGTAAGGGCCAAACATAAGCACTTAACATCCACAAAACAGCCAAAAGTAGCCCACACATATAAGGAGGTCACCAAGAGAGATATGACTTCAGGATTAAGCTATTGATGGTCAAAAAGCTCTCCAGCGATAGCCATATATTTGCCATAGGTTTGTAATAATGACCTTGCATACATTCTGCATATCTTCCATGAACTTGATGTCAAAGTTGCTTGTGTGATACACAAGAAAAACCAATGAGAGAAATTTAAATGTTAAGAAATAGTATTTTGGCCACCAAGGTTTGAAGGAATGTCTGGAACCACTGGAATGTCTAAAAAGTTTCTGTCTTCCTCCAGAACTAATTTTTGCTGCCTCTGAAGTTGCAAGCCCTAACCTCTTATGGTTCCCACATTTATCCTCCTAGCACCTAAAGATTAAAAAAAACAAAAACACCAGTTTACCTAAGAAAACACCCATTCCACAGCTATCATAAGAGCCCCACTACTACCATCATCTCCTTGGGTACTTCAAAAGAAAAGGGATGTCCATATTATCAGCATTTTCCCAAAAAAAAGGAGCCTCCCTGTTTCTAAACATAGAGACTTTCAGAGCTTGGAAGAACACTCAGGGCTCATGGCACCCCTTCATCTTCAGATGAGGAAACTTAAAGAGCCCTAAGAGGTTGAGAGACTGGCTCAATCAAGGTCACTACAGATAGAGACCTTGTCAGTCTGGGTCCCTGTTGTATCTTCAAGCTAGCACCAGGCTTGGCACATAACATAATCAGATGTTTGTACACTTAATGAATGAATGGCTATTGGATAAATGAGTGGCAGAATTGAGAGCCCAGTTCACCTAATTCCTAACCTACTACTTTCCCAACTAAATCACCTGGTCCCCTTTTACTACCATTTGAATATCAAATAGTGACCTCAAAGACCATCAAATTTAAATTAAGTGCTTGAAAAGCTTCCCAGCTCTTTTAGTTTCACACATTCAGTAAGTTTAAGAGCAGGGTCTTGTGCACATGTGGTAGAGCACTTCAGCCCATTGAAAGTGAGGGACTTTCCACAAATAAGCTCAGGGTACCGGGTCTACAAGGCAACATTTCTTACTTGCTTACCCTGCCTTGAGCTCTTTTCCAGAGTTCTTGTTCACATGCCACATCTCCCTACCCAGACTGAGAACAGTGGAAAGTCAAAACTGCCTTCCCTTTCTAAGGCACCTGCCAAGTTTAAGCACAAAGCAAATGTTCAATAAATGTTTGCAACATTTATTCTGGTGGAAACGGGGCATCATGAGGGACAAAAGTAGATTTGGCATGAACAAAAGAATTCGGTTTGTACTTTGCTCATTTCCTAGAACCAGTATAGTACCTAACATGTAACAGGAGCCTAATAGTTGTGGGATTTTAAAAAATGAATAAAAGATATGGCAAAAAGTGAGTAATTATTAAGCTTTATTTTCAATTCTGTAGTCATTCATTCACTCCACAAATACATATTACCAAGTATCTTGTGTGCTAGACTCTCTGCTGATTTGAAACCTAATTTCCCCCACAGAGTTAGAGCCATCCTCCCTAGCCAATGCCTGGCATTTGGTTCACCTTGCAGGCAGATGGCACAGCTAGCATAGCCCTATGTCTCAATACCTATTGTCCAAGCATTCTCTCCCAACAGTGCCCTGACCTAAACAAATACATCTAAGTGTTGCAAAACAAATAATCACAATTAAGTGCTGTAAATCTTTTTCATCAAGCCCAGGAATTTAAATTTTTCACTCCACATTTACCAGCTACTCCCAATCTTATTTCCTCAGGCATAACACTGATTAAAATTGTTATACATAGAAAAGTGGCTGAGAACTAGGCTAGCACATCAGATTGAGACCACACTGTAAAGAGCCTTGCATGCCAAGAACGTACGTGCATGCTAAGTTGCTTCTGTCGTGTACAAATCTTTGCAACCCTATGGACTGTAGCCTGCCAGGCTCCTCTGTCTGTGAGATTTTCCAGGCAAGAACACTGGAGTGGGTTGCCATGCCCTCCTCCAGGGGATCTTCCGGACCCAGGGATAGAAACCAGGTGTCCTGCACTGGCAGGTGGATTCTTTACCACTGAGCCACCGGTGGAAGCCCCATGCCAAGAACATGGATGGTTAATGTAATATACAGCTATGCTGTGCTAAGTCCCTTCAGCCCAGTCCAACTCTCCGTGACCCCATGGACTGTAGCCCGCCTGGCTCCTCTGTTCATGGGATTCTCCAGGCAACAGTACTGGAGTAGGTTGCCATGCCCTCCTCCAGGGGGATCTTCTTAACCCAGGGATTGAACCTGCGTCTCCTATGTCTCCTGCATTGTCAGGCAGGTTCTTTACCACTAGGGCCATACAGCTGAGAGTCATAAAAACCTTTAAGGGAAACAGTGAATGTATAGTCAGAGCACCAGGAAAGTGTTACGACTTTGATTACAGAAAAGATCTAACACAAGAGGAACGAAAAAAAGCTGGCTCCAGGTCATACCAAAAAGACAGTCTAAAGCTACAAATAAAGAAAGGCTGTCACAGACGAAAATGGCAACGAATAAGCCATTTCATCCTTTGCTTTTATGTGTAATTTAAAAGGTTCAACAATAGATGCAGCCATGGACGCTCTAGTTCATTGATCGGTCGTCTTGAGGTACTCCTTGGAAGGCACAGGCTGTAAGAAAGCTTCTGGACAGTCGTGTAAAAGAGCTGGAGTTTGGGTTCGGTTTTATTTTGTTATTTTAAGGGCTACATTTAAAACACAATATTAGTTGCGAGGAGTTTCCCGACATTGAAAAGATGGACAGTAATCTTAGCCTGCCAACTCCAAGGTCTTCCACTATTGCATCATTTGAAATGAAGCCTCCTCAGGCAGCGACTTGTAAAATTCAAGTCAGGTAAAATGGCAGCAGCAGCAGCTGCCGGTGCCGCCGCCGCTGGCGGCTTCAACTTCAAGAGCGAGCAAGAGAGCGTGTCTCTGCGGAGCTGCCAACTGCTCACAGCAAGTCAGTAAATCAACAGGTCCTGCGCGCGCGCCCGAGGGTGCTCAGACCCCGGCGTGCCAGCCACAGGAGGAAGTGGCTAATTATTTAAAGACAGTATAGAGACCGCAGTTGAAGGTCGGAGTCGGTTCTCCCCGCGCCTTCCCTCCGTCTACCACCCACTCTGGGAATCTGATGGTGAAAGCACCAATTTCTGGGCTGCTGCTCCAGGCCCCTAGCCCTCCAACTCAAGGACAGCTCTGCCTTGCCCGCTGGTGCAGACACCCCGAGGGCTCCTTCTTCCTCCTGCTGGCCCCCTCCTCTCATCGACTGCAAGCCCTTCGATTCTGCCACCGGAAACTTCCATAGAAGGTGAGATTCCCAGATCAGGAGACGGTTCCACAAACTTCAAAGCACCAGTGTCGGGACTTCAGGGTCAGACCCCATAAAGCCTAGGCGTCCCTAGCAAGGCTCAGAACTGCTCTATACTGCGGGTCCTGCGCTCCGCGTGCTCGCACCCATCCACCAGCCGCCCAGTCGCAGTGCCCTAGCTTCCCACGACCCCAGGAGTGATGCCTGGAACCTCAGCAGCGCCTCCGATCCGAGCGCCGCAAAGACCCTCCTCGCTCCAGCAAGGACGGACTTCCCAAGGTCGGGTGTCCCCACTCGCAACCCCCGTCTCTTCCTCCGGGCGGGAGACTGTAGGTTCCAGACAGGCAACCGAGGGGGCGGGGCCTTGGCCGTCCCTGCAGAGCTCGCTCAACCCTGCCGAGCTCGCTCATCCCTCCCGGGCTCCAGGGGTAGTGCCCACACTTCCCACCGGTCAGTACCTCGTCCACTTCCAACTCTGCTCCGTTGCCGACGAGCGCCATGTTCCTCCTCCGGCTGCCGCCGCCCAAAAACCAAACAGGGAGCTCAGAACCAACTCAGTTTCTCAGCCCGGGGCTCAGCCCAGCGCCAGCACGGGAGGAAGAGGGCGGCCCAGCGCTCCCGCCGGGTCCCAGGCGGGGCCAGCGCGCTGCTGAGCAAGTGCTTTCCCCGCCCCCGGCGCCTGCACATCCGCCAAGCATCCATTTCTCAAGCCGGCGCCGGGTGGCCCCCTCGCCATAAGCTCCGCCCCTTGCAGGCCTCGCCCCACCCTCTACGAGGCTCTGACTAGAGAAGCCAATCAGATTCTTGCAACGCGTCTCCACCTCCAGACAGCATCCACTTCGGATCCCCTTGGGCGGTCATTCCGTGGGCGGAGTCACTTTGTGGGCGGAGTCACTCGCGAACCTCGCAGGTCTCGCCCACCCTGTGGGACGGTATTGAATACCTAGGAGTATTCTAGCGCTCTGTGCGGAGGATATTGCTCGCCAGCGGCCAAGAGAGCACCGGCTTAGCGTGGCCAAAATGAAAGCCACGCTATCCCCGAGGCCCATTGAAACGTCCACCTGGTCCTGAGCCAATGCCAAGTCCCTTCCCTCGCCAAGTGGGCACTTAGTCTCGCAAATGGGGAGGCCAGAAAGCAACCTGACGTCAAGGTCACCAGTCACCCAGAGGTCTTTGTCATTCCACCTACCCAGACACTAGGTGAGGGACATCGTCTTCCCATACAGGGATGATGTGTTTTCTTCTGTGTATGTCTGATAAATAAATTAAAAATCATGGGACAGATATTTATGCAACTTAGAGTTCTCTTCTTCCAATATTCTGTCACAATGAACCCTTTTGTAATCCCAAACATATGTGCATGAATCGTGCTTGAACTATATACCCATGAGGGTAGGGATGGGTTGCTGTGTCTTCTTCAAAGTTGTATTCCCAGCACCTAGAACAGTGCCTTGCAGTGGGTGCTCAAAAAATATTTACTGGCTTCCTTTAGAAATTGATTCCTGTGTCTAACACAACTGAAAAATATGAGCTGAATTTTGGGAGTATTGAGGGGGGGCATTAGTCAGCTTTATTTTACATACAATAAAATTCACCAGTTTTAAGCTTCTAATTTGATAAATGTTTACAAAACACCATTCCAATCATAATTTAGAACACACTCATAAAGTTCCCTGTGCCTGTTTGCTGTCAATTTTTTTCACCCACTCTCTGGCCTGGGGCAACCACTGATCTGCTTTCTATCACTTCATCTTGCCTTTTCTAGAATTTCATATCTACAAGTTAATCATAGGGCACATGGTCTTTTGTGTCTGGCTCATGAAAGGCATTTAATGGTCATCCAGTGACAACTACAAAGATTGCTAACATTTATTGAGTACTTCCTATGTTCCAGGACTATCCTGAGCCCCTTGTTTAACTTACCTCATCTATCCTTCTTAACCCCATGAAGTAGATACTTAACTTACAGATGAGTAAAATGAGGCTCACAGGGTTCAAGTAATTTGTTTGCAGTCAGACATCTATTAAGGAAGTAAGGATGCCAGAATCTGAACTTCAGCAATCTGACTTAAGGGTGTGGTAGTAACCATTGTTCAACACTGCCTCCAACCACCACCTTCCCCTTCTTTCTCCCTATTTCAGTAGAGCAGCTGCCAGCACATGTCTGTTACACGTACTTTCAGTGAGTCACCTTTGCATCCTTGAAACTTGCTCTACAGTTTTAATGAGTCACTACGTACCTTTATACTAGAAAAATGAAATGGTTCTACCTCACAAGCAGATTAGATTATGGTGATGACTGCACAGCTCTACGATTCATTACAAATCCTTGAATTGTATAATGTAATGGGTGGATTTTATGCCCCTATATATTATATTTCAGTATCACCACTTTTAAAAACAGGCTAATACATTCTTGCAGCACTCTTAGAATCAGGTATGTGAGGCTAGAAGGGACCTGGGGTCATTTAATTACAATACCCCTGAAAGTTTCCATTCCTCCCCCAACCTCCTGTTTATACTTAGATTTCTGAGGCTGGATTTCCTGTCTGGGTCCAGATCCTACTCCTTATTACTCATGCATGATTCCGTTTTTTAAAGTTCATTGGCTCCCAAATTAATATCACATTTTTTAACATTAAGCCATCTCGTGGTGGCTTCTTCCTCTCCTGTATGCTTTGTTATTTTCTTTCAATTTCAACTCCTCAGATTTTAAAGAGATATAAAAGAACTTGGCTCTATTGAGTGGCATGATGATGTCAAAGTGAGAATCAAGTTTAATTTTTCAGAAATCATTCTTATAAATAAAATTTGGTAGTTTTTTTTTTTTATAATCAGAGACCAAATCTGAAACCCTGTGTATTTTAAACTCACGTCACTAGATGAGTATCATTCCTGTTTCTGAGGGAGCCAATTATGAACACAGAATGAATAAGTGTGACCTAGCCCCTGGAACATATAATCAAATTTGCTGCGCTCATGGCAGATGCCAGCTTCCCCTTCTTGCACATGTGTGATTCTACAAGATTATGAATCACAAATATAAACGAGCTTTTTGCAAAGAATAATTAAAATGAATTCATTTCTGTAACAGAATTCCCCTTTCCAGTTTGCTGATCATGATGTACTCTATCAGTCAAGTGAGATTAGTCAAACATTCCATTTCCCAAAAGAAGCTAGAATAAAAAATATGTATATACATATATATATGTATATATATATATATATTTAAAAAAAGAAGCTAGAATAGAGGTTCTGCAAAAGCAGTGTCCGAATTTTTTTTTTTTTTTTTTGAAGATACATCTACTGGGAGCTGTTTTAGTTTCAAACCTTGCAGACTATCTAATCTTTAGTATTTCTAAATCTGTTTACCTTTAGCACTTGTAAGGTTTTTTTTAAGTTGATGCATGCGTGCTAAGTCACTTCAGTCATGTCTGACTCTTTGCAACCCTATGGACTGTAGCCCTCCAGGCTCCTCTGTCCATGGGATTCTCCAGGCAAGAATATTGGTTTGGGTTGCCATGCCCTCTTCTAGGGAATCTTCCTGACCCAGGGATCAAACCTGAATCTCTTACACATCCTGCATTGGCAGGCGAGTTCTTTACCACTAGCACCACCTGGAAAGCCCTTTTTAGTACCTTCATCATTTGTGTAGGAGGAGAATGATTTTGCATTTAGAAATGAAAAATTTTAGATGCTTGTTTCATATCATTGTAAGTCATGCATTTGTCAGTGGCTTTGTCTCACAGTCATATCTTAGCCCGGCAAGGAGAACTTCCCCTTCTAAATTATCCCTCCTTCTCTGTCCCCCACAATGTGTCTTCCTGCTGCCTTAGCACTTATCACTATCTGAAAATATCTTGTTCATTTTTCTGTTTACTTGCTTGTGGTCTATCTCTGCCAACAACAACATCCACACATTAGCTGTGATGTAAGCTCCATGAAGGAAGGAACCTTGTGTTTTGTGTCCACAACAAAATCCTAGTGCCTAACACTTAATGGATATTTCATAAATGGTTATTGAGTGAATGAATGAAAGTATATAAAGTTCATAGTACACAGAGCATTTTGTTTAGACCTTGTAATGTCAATGTTTCAGCACAGTGATTTTTTTAAAAACAAAGAAAACCAGTAAAGATGAAGGAGAGTAAAGAATGTAAATTACATGAAGTCTAAAAAGTAAATACTGTTTTTCTTAGGGTGATGTGGCAGGCATGATGACTATCTTTAATGACTACTCTTTTTTTTTTCCCAAAATTATATAAGAGGTCCCTTAGTGACCTAAAAGAGTTTAATTCTTGTC
Source organism: Odocoileus virginianus (assembly GCF_023699985.2). Lineage (NCBI taxonomy): Eukaryota > Metazoa > Chordata > Mammalia > Artiodactyla > Cervidae > Odocoileus > Odocoileus virginianus. The sequence goes on from NC_069691.1 coordinate 31,670,362, forward strand.
ACTGAGAGAGGCTTAAATGCTAGGGGGGAAAGAAACCTCATTATTTAGTGGAGACTGAAATCCTCCCTTAAGAATATCCTTGTTCTCGGCATTTGGAGCTGGGTAACCACTCATTTTGCCCTGTTTATCGGTTGTTCACTTTTTCACACACATATAGATAATCTCTCCCATCACTTTCCTATTTATTTTCACTATTTCTCTTTAGATTAATCTCACTTTTTCCAGATGAGGAGACACCCACAGAAGAGAAAAGCAGAACAGAGACTAATTGTGGCAATATGAAACCTCTGAGTGCAGCATTGAGGATTTAAAAACAAGAATAAATAAGGACTCTGTGGCAGAGGCTGCTCATTGCTACCAATGTTTGTTCTCCCTGTGTTCTATTGGTAAGAGAACCTGAGTTTATATAAGGCAGCATGGTGTCCAGCTAAAAGATTGCCTTTTCAAGAACTCCTTCACAGCTAGAAATGGCCAATGTAACTAAATTTCAGACAATGAAATATATTTTACTTCCAGGAAGGCTATTTAAAGGGAAATGACTGAACAGAGGCATGTGGTACCTTTGCCCTTCTGCCTCTTCTCCTTCCAACAGCCTGGAACAGATGCAATGGCTGGAGCTCCTGCTACCCTTTTGGACCATGAAGTAATACCTTGAGAATGGAAGCCATAAACTAGAAAAGTGGAACAAAAAGACGGGAAGAGTCTGGATTTCTGATGACTGTGGAGCTGCCACACAAGCACTTGATTACCAACCTCCAGATTTCTATTATTCTAAATTACTATTAATTATATTCATTTCAATTACTACCTTAAGTCACCATTATACTGAGTTTTCTGTTAGATGCAAACAATCTTAAATCTATATGTAGAAGTATATAATTCAGTGTTATTAGATGTTCTGGGCTCCCATATACCTTCCCACTGACTTTAGCTGAAGCATTTGGAACTTCTACCCAATGTTGGATTGGAGCAGACTACTTGGAGCAGTTTTTAAAGCCATGTACACCTTCTTTCCTGAAGATATGTCCTTCAAGTCCTCTTTCTCCTGGTTCTGTTGTGCCTTCATTTCTGGCATATTTTGCTTCATACTGCTGGACTCTGTTATTGTCCTACAATCCACATATTCCCCAGATTCTGAAAAATATTGATACTAGCATCTTTTTTTATGATATTCTTATCTTGTTTCATGACAGTTTTAGCAAACCAATAATTTTTTTTTACCATCTTCAGCAATTCTATTCTCATAGCCTCTTATAGACCTAGTATTTACAATGTTTCTTCCTTTTTTCTTTTGTTTTGTGTTTTGGCCATGTCTCATGGCATGAGAAATGGAACCTGTGCCTCCTGCTGTGGAAGTGTGCAGTCTTAACCACTGGACCCCAGGGAAGTCCCTGTAACACTTTTGATTGAGCACTTTGCTTTTATATTAGGCAGTTCCTATAATCACTGAGAGGGGTCACATACAAACCTTCTCTGTAAGACATACACGTAGCAACATCTATATTCTAAAATCAGTTTTGTAAAAATAAATGAAAAAAATTAAAAATTAAAAAATTTTTAAAAACCACTACAATATTGTAAAGTAATTAGCCTCCAACTAATAAAAATAAATGAAAAAATAAATAAATAAAAATAAAAGATAAAAATAAAATAAAATCAGTTTTGACTTAGCACTACAACGTAGCTCTGAGTGTCTCTAAAGCAATGGCTCTCAAACTTGAGCACATCAGAATCACTCAGAGGGCTTGTTAAAACACAGGTTGCTGCTTCCAATCCCCAGAGTTTCTGATTAGGCAAGTCTGGGGTGGGTCTCCTTGTTGCTGTGGTTGTTGCTATGAATTCAAGAACCATGTCTAGAGAACCACTGTTCCAGATCGTGGCCAGCAACTTGAGTCCCCCAGCAGCCTACCTGTGTGCTAAGGGTTCAAGATGAAACACTAGAAAAGTGCTTTTTGCATACAAGAACTAACATTCTATGTAAAAGAAAAAGTTGTAACTGTTTTCTCCTTGATATTCTTTCAACAATAAGGAAAACAATTTAAGTGGTGAGAATATAGCATTATTTTCATGTGATTCAATAAAACTACTTTCATTTTATTTTCATCAATTTTTACTTTTGCCAAGTGACCTACGTAAAAAAGAGGTAGGTCCTCTCTGCTCCAAGAGAGCCTGACTCACACACAGATACTGGACCATCAGCAATTAAGCCTCATCTAGTTCCTTGAGGTATTGATTTGTGATCTTTGGTGTCTTTTTTTCTTTTTTAACTAATTTATTTTTAACTGGAGGATAATTGCTTTACAATGATTTGTGATCTTGAGCAACCCACTTCAATCCTTTCAGATTTTTTTGTGGCAACAAATATAGAATGAGTATTTCCCTGGTGGTACAGTGGATAAGAATCCACCTGCCAATGCAGGAAACGCAGGTTTGATCCCTGGTCCGGGAAGATTCCACAGACCGCAGAGCAACTAAGCCCATGCCCCACCACTACTACTCAGCCACCACCCGCCCACCCCCAACAACCCACTACAGAACCTGTGCTCCACAACAGAAGCCATAGCAATGAGAAGTCCACACACTGCTGCTGGCTGCAACTAGAGAAAGCCTGTGCAAAGCAACGAAGACCCAGCGCAGCCAAAAATAAATAAATTTTCCCCTAAAAAGTTATAAAAAAATGTAGAATAAGGACATGACTTTCCATATCCATAAGGCTACAATCCTGGGATTTACTTGGAGTGAAGGAAGCTCTCTTTGACTCACAGTTATGAGAGAGTGGGATGTGGTAACAGGAAGCAGCCAAGAAGGCAATTTTACATGTTCCCAAATTACCAGGTAACTCAAGGAATTCAGCTCCCCGCGCCAAACTAGCTAATTTGCTTGGGGTGGGGGGACTTTTAAGGAGAAATAATTTACACTATTCTCTATCTATATACCATCACTGCTTTTTGATGTTTTTAGCTGACTTGGAATTCCCCATTGACTTCTGAAAACATGTCTAAATATTGAAAAGTAAGCTCTAGGGTGGTGGGCCTTAGGTGCATTCTGGGAACCTCTGGTTTGGCTCAGCAGTTACGTCTGGGCTTAGAGGCAGCACGGCATAATTTCCATGTGTCTGAACTATTTCATTGCCTTCTAAGCACTTTACAAAAACCCTGTGAGGTGAGCAGAGCTTATATCTTACAGATGAGAAAACTGAGGCTCTGCGATGTTAGATGACCTGCCCAAAGTCATTATAGAGTGGGAGTAAACCGCATGTTAAGGCCCTTTACTGAAAGGTATATTATAAAGGATAGAACTATGGGTGGACTTCCCAGTGGCTCAGTGATAAAGAATCTGCCTGCCAATGCAGGAACTGTAGGAGACTTGGGTTCAATCCCTAGGTGGGGAAGAGCCCCTGGAGGAGGAAATGACAATCCACTCCAATACTGTTGCCTGGGAAATCCCATGGACAGAGGAGTCTGGTGGGCTACAGTCCATGGGGTCGCAAGTCAGACACAACTGAGCACGCATACATAACTGTGACCTGTTGTTGGAGAGATTAGGAAAGGCTTGAAAGTGAAGTCGCTCAGTCGTGTCTGACTCTTTGCGACCCCATGGACTGTAGCCCACCAGGCTTCTAAGTCCATGGAATTTTCCAGGCAAGAGTACTAGAGTGGGTTGCCATTTCCTCCTCCAGGGGATCTTCCCAACCCAGGGATCGAACCCAGGTCTCCCGCACTGCAGGCAGACGCTTTACCGTCTGAGCCACCGGGGGAGCCCATGGAAAGGCTTACGTACTCCCAAATCTGCCTCACTACAAGAAACATACCCCAGAAACTTGTAAGCCCCCCTACAACTCACACACCCCGCCCCGATGTTTGCTTTGTCTTTATCAGATAGTTCCAAAGTCTTTGACCATAGACCCTTGGTGGACTCAGATGTATTTTTGTGACACTGTTCATGCACAAGGATTCTATAAATGTCAAACTGTGAAGAACGCTGACCTAAGTCCAGAGACAGACCTCCTGCAGCTAACAACCTTCAACCACAAAAAACCTACCTGAAGGCACGGACGAGAGACCCAAAGAAAGTAGATTCTGAAGGCTGTTTGGGTCTCATGCTTGAGAGAAACTTACTCTGTGGCTTTCTTGTTTTTTTATGGCTTTAGCCTGAGGAAAGCCTGTGCGATTTATTAGTTCAAAGAACCGAGGACAGATTTCAAGGCAACCACAGCAGCTGGAAACTGAGAGGAGATATCCAGGAGAGGGAAGGGAGGTTGGACGCTAACCTATGCATACGTGAGGCCAAATGCAAGGAGCCCAGATGAGGTTAAAAGAACTGAACCAAATTCTCAGCAGCCACTCACGACATGGGAATATGTGCTTATTGCTTGTGTTTATCCAAAGTAACTGACTAAAAAAAATAGTCATCCAATACTCTTCAGAGTCTCTAAAAGAATCCAACTCAAAGTTTGGCACTTTTGATTCCAAAACTACCTTCCCAGCCTCTTCCTAGCTATTCAAGTAACCTCCTTTCAGGCATTGTAGGTAAGAAGGGGAGAATTAGCACATCTTCCTTGAAAAGTTTGGCAACAAAGATCCAGAGTTTAAAACCCCACAGCTGGGAATTTATCCTAGAGATATATTTACATATATGCAAAATTACTAGCCCACACGTTTACCCACTGTGGCAATATTTGAACAAAGCTTTTCTATATACCTGGACACTTCAGCACTGTGCTTGAGGGCCAGTTTAAGCAGCGGATTCACCAACAAAAAGCACAAAAATGCAAAAAAAAAAAACAAAAATGGCGCTAACTAGACTATCAAAAAGACACTGGTTTTCAGCAGGACAGTGAAGTGAGAAAGCAGAGTACTGCCTCATTCGGTCTCAGTGGGGTCTTGAGCATTGGATAACTCAGATTTTCTAGTGCTATCTTGTCATCTCAGCTTTGTAACACCTCTTCTCTCCATCCACCCAAGATCTGAGTGGCAGCATCTCTATTTCTCACTTGAATTTTCAGCTGATCTCGCTGAGTTCAATTACTTGGCACACATCAGGGAGGCAGGATGGCACATAGTAAGCAGCCATGTTTCAACGTGGGTTCCAACAGAACTTCAGCTCCCTTGATCTTTGGCTCCTAGCAAGTCAATTCAACTAAGCTTTGATTTCCTCATACAGAAAATGGAGGCAGTTATAAATTTCAAAAATTCTGTAAAGAGTACACACAATAATCTATATAAAATGTCTAGCACATAGAAATGCTTAATACATTTTATCTATTATATTTCATATCTCTGGTGGTTCAGATGGTAAAGAATCTGGCTGCCATAGAGGAGACCTGAGCTCAAAACCTGGACCAGGAAGATCCGCTGGAGGAGGGCATGGCCGCTCACCCCAGTATGCTTGCCTGGAGAATCCCCACTGACAGAGGAGCCTGGCGGGCTACAGTCCATGGGGTCGCAAAGAGTCAGACATGCCTGAGACTAAGCACACATAATTCATTTCAGAGTTATGATCTAAAAATAGAAGCTTGGTCTTGTGTTAGACATTATTAGAACACACTATATCCTGGCTTTTTCTCCTTTGAGGTACGGGACTACTGCTTCCTAGCTGCTTTCTAATTAATGGAGCCATGTGACTAATTCCAACAAATGGACTCAAATATAAAAGAATAGGTATGAGAATTTGATGTGCTTTCTTCTCCCATTGGTTGACAAAGGAAGCCATCTGTTCCACATGGTGCTTCTACAAGGTAGAGTTTCCATCAGACCGTGTCCATCTAAGTGACCCCAGAGCAGAGTCCCACAGCAATTTTTTAATAAACATACAGTGTGAGAAACTCATATCCAGGAGGTTTTTAGGTTATTATCACAGCAGAGCCTAGCTGCTCTATCCTGACTAAGACAGGGCACTTCATTTCTCACTGCTCAAATACATGTAAGCTCTCCTAATGGACCAGCAAACACCAAAAGTTCTAGTTATATAGAAACAAAAAATGTCTGTAGCTTTCATTTCTTTTTCAAAGTTATTATTTCTGTATACAGTTACTTGGAAGCGACTTTTTAAAAAAACACACAAATGAGGCTGGCTTAAAGAAATAGAACATTTATTAAGCAAAATAGGGAATTTACTAGCCTACATAAATTAAAATCCAAGAGTAGAGTGAGCATGGGGCATGCCGAGTACAGGAGCTTAAGCTAGACATTAAGGACTCAGTTTAGCTGTTACTGTAATTCAGCTCTGTATGTGTGTGTGTGTGAGTATGATAATGTTTTCTGGCAAAATCTCTTCTCTTACTGGAAAAAAAGAAAAGAAAAAAGGCTGCCAGTACTTCCAGTTGCTTATACTATTTTGTCTTATGGCAACTTGAGCTCAGAGTAATTCTCTCTCACAGTGGTTCTGAGAAAGTCCTGGCATTCCCTCTCATTGGGCCAAATTAAGTCACTTACCCACCAACAGAACCAGTCACAGTGACCAGAATACAATATTCTGATTGGCTGCTGATTCTGGGGAGAGTGTAGAGGTTCCCTGGGGGAAAAAAAAAAATCAAGGTACTGCTACCAAAAAGCAGAGTGAATGAACACAGGATAGGCAAAAATAACACAAAAATATGTGACCAGATAAGGAACTTTAGGAAGAAGTCACTTTGTTTTACAGCAGAGATTAACACAACATTGTAAAGCAGTTATCTTTCAATAATAAAACATTAAAAAAATTTTTAAAAGCTGTACAGGGAAATTGAAAAAAAATTAAAATAAAAATATAAAATTAGTCAAAGCTTTGTGACGTTAGATTACTTTTACATAATTAACGTTAGCAAATGTGAAATCTAAGGACTCCCTGTCAGTCCAATGGTTAAGACTCTGCACTTCCCCCAAGATCCCAAATGCCCTACAGTGCAGCCAAAAAAAACGACATCTACAGGGGGAGAAGTGTAACAGTATAAATGGTTTCCTTTCCTATGGTTGGGTTGTGGAAGTGGATGAATTTGTGTGAGTGTGTGTGTGTACACCCACATGAATGCGCATGTTTATCCTTTTCTTTTTTTGCCTCATCTATCAAAGGCGGGGAGACTTGCTGTCTTCCAAGATGGAGTGAGACGCCCTCATCAGCCATTTCACCCTCCACATCTCTATTCCCAAGTGGGGTGTTCCTGTTTCCCAGGAGTGTGGCTTCAGCAGCTTGAGTGAAGCAGTAACAGCACAGAATCAAACATCGCCGGTTTAATCTGCTTCTTACTGTGACAGGGCCTCAGAAACTGAAACGGGGCTCTGATCTTTGGCTCCTCCACAGCTTGTGAAAGACAGGGATTTATTGATAAAATCCTCTCCCCCTCTGGGTTGTGAGAGCCTCAGGGACTTAGAACCCATTTTACTGCTATCTCTCTCCACTGCACCCAGTGTGAGCGACAGCAGACCTGAGGGACTCTGCCCCCAAGTCGTTGTTCATAGTCTAATGGAAACATTAAAGTGGTAACATGAGTGACCAAACTACAGCCCAGAGTGTCAGACTACTGGCGAAAGGGCTTTGGGATTTCAAAGAAGGAAGCACTTTTTCTCCAGCCGAATGGACAAGGTTTTTTTTACTAAGGAAGTAGCATTAGGAGTGGTAGCAGAAGGGCAGAGCTGAGGGCGGAAAATGCCGGGCAGAGGATCCCCCAGAAAAGAAGACACGAAGGGGATATTTTTGTCTTAATCACTCACACCAGAGTAGGAGAGAACACTCTTTGTTTGGAAAAGACTTTGATAAGCTACTAGAATTAAGGGTGAGAACTTCAAGTTCATGGGTGACTACATGCTTCAAGCAAATATCATATCACAATCCCTACCCTGTACTGGGTGAGGCAAAGGAGGGACTTGGACACACAGCCAGGTCAGAGGAACTATGCCCTGAGCCACACACCCTCCCATAGACCATGTGCTAAGCTTTGGGGAAATGGCCAAGATCTCAGAGGGGCTGCAATGCTGGGGTTCCTTAAGCATGTCGTGGAAGACTGCCTAAAAATATAAGTTGGGGCCATATCATAAAGTGCAAAATGCTGTATTATGAAATTTGGAGTTTACCCTGATATCAGTCGGTTCAGGCTAGGACTCTTTTCAGTAATATCCCCATTTCTCTTCTCTTTTTTTTTTTTCCTTCAGAGAGATCCTTCATACACTTTCCCCAGTTTCCTTTAATGGTGTGCATGCATGCTAAGCTGCTTCAGTCATGTCAGACTCTTTGCAACCCCATGGACTATAGCCGACCAGGCTCCTCTGTCCATGGGATTCTCCTGGCAAGAATACTGGAGTGGGTTGCCATGCCCTCCTCCAAGGGATCTTCCTGACCCAGGGATAGAATCCTCGTCTCTGGCAGCTCCTGCATTGCGGGCAAATTCTTTACCGCAGAGCCACCATGGAAGCCCCCTTTAATGGTAACATTTTGTGTAAAACTCTAATATAAAATCACACCCAGGATCTTAGCACTGATAACAATTTACCAGTCCTAGTCAGATTTTCCTAGTTTTATGCGTACTCTTTTGTATGTGTTTGTGTATTTTTTTCTATACAATTTTATCACGTGCGTAGGTTTATAGATCCACAGTCAAGAGATTGGAGTATCAGCATTTCAAACATACCTCATGTTATTCTTTTATAGCTACACCCACCATCCTGCCATGTCACATCACCTCCAACCCTCATCCCTAACCCCTGACAACCAACCATCTGTCCTCCATTTTTAAGATTTTTGTCATTTCAAAATGTTCCATAGGTGCAATATACAGTATGTTATTTTGGAGGATTAACTTTTCCCAGTCAACATGATTTCCTCTTGAGTCATCCAAGTTCTTACATGTGTCAATCGATTGTTCTTTTGTTGCTAAATAGTATTCCACAGTGAGTTTAGCCAGTTATCTGGGTTGTCACAGATAAAGCTATCATGACCATTTATGTACATGGTTTTGTGTGAACATAAGTTATCGTTTCTCTAAGTTAAATGCCGAGGTTCAATCTATGGGTTACCTGTCTGGGGTCTACACCCCTGTAACTGACCATGGGGAGAATATAATCTGTCTCTCTGAATGACTTCAAGTCCTAGGATATGTTTCCTTTGGGGTTGCAGTTTTCTGAAATAGTTTATCCATGCAACTTCATCCAGGAATCTACAGAAACAAAATGTCACAAATCATGAAATATATTTGTTTATTTTCCTTTAGATATAGCAAGACTGATGTTCACTTATGTGAAGGAACTCCTCTGGAAGCAGCATGTCGTGTCAAAATCCACATATTGAAATCTTAAAGCCTAACGTGATGGTATGCGGAGATGGGGTCTTTGGAAGATGCTTGATCATGAGGGCAGAACCCTCACAAATGGGACTAGAGCTCTTAGAGATCCAAAAGAGTTCCCATGCTTTTCTTACCGTGTGAAAAATCTGCACCCCAGAAAAGGGCTCCTGATCGTATCCCCATCTCAGACTTCCAGCTTCCAGATATGTGAGAAACACAGGGACTAAGGGACTAAGGCACTAAGGCAGCAACCTTTGAGTGTCTTTGACTTAATACATTCATACTGCTGAAGCATCTGCCTGAAATAGTCTTCCTACGTAAACCGGCCAGTGATAATTGGCCACCATCTATGAGCTACTTTCACTGTGGACTATCAGTCTTAGGCAAGATGTCACGGAAAGTTGCCTTCAGTTATGATCATTCAGTTTAGCATAGACGTTCCTTCTTCAGGTCTTATCATGGTCACATTCCTGTCTCTCCCTTACCTGAAGGGACCCACAAATTCCATCGTGCCTGACATTTGGAACCCTGGAGCTTACTCTCCCAGCCCCCACCCCACTGCGCTCTGAGGAGTCCACCTAGAATCATAGAGTCCAGCATCTCCCTTTCACCATCTGCCCTCTCCCTCCTCACCCCAGAAGCAGGTGTCCTGAAGCCTCTGACTGACTCATGCTCAGTTGCCTGTTTCCAAGGCAAGGAGCCCCTGCGTAAACTTGACCTGTTTCTAGTCTCTGGGAATGGAACGCTCTTTATCACAAGTGATCTGTCACTTTACTTTCAGGTACTCAGCTTAGAAGCACATTTCCAAGGACATGTGATATATGAAAGTAGAGACAGCCCATACTAGAAATGAAACTGACCAAGAGTAACATAATGGACACATTGGTTTGTTTGTAGGAGGAACCATCCCTGAAGGTATCAGAAGCAAATCTGAGAAAGCAAAATCCCTGAATATCATTTATAATGGTCAGTGCTGCTCTGATTTATACCTAAGGTGTGGAATGAAAAGATATGACTAGAAGAGTCATCTCAACTAAGCTTTTGAACATCCCTCTGACAAACACACTCACAAAATGCCAACACAATCATAAACTCTTAGCCAGGAAAAATAGAATGTCATACACATGCACACACAAGCATTTACACACTCACCTTTCATGTAAAATGACCACACAGCTTTATGGGTGAAATTTGGAATGGTCACGGTAAAAGGCATTGATCTGAAAAAAAAGAAAAATTAACAACCATCACTGTGCAGGCGTAGGAATCTGCTGCTAACTGAAATTTAGTCATCCTCTCTAAAAGAGCTCTGTGTTCATTATGAATGACAAGGCAATATGTATTTTTGAGCTGATCAAGCTGGAGACCCCTGTGAAAATCGCACTGGAAGTAACAGGTCTCATGCACATGGTTGGGGCCAGTGTGGTGGCTAGCGCGGTGGCAGGTGTGGTGGTAAGTGAGAGGAGAGTGAAGCCCAGTCCTTGACCTTGTTACCAAACCCAGCTTGGGTCCTCTCACCTGATGCGTAGTAAAGCCAAGCTTCTGACACCAGATGCTGGTAAAGGAGCGTACAGCATTTATTGTAAGATGCTCAACAAGAACAAAGCAAGGAGAATGTGCAATTCATGCTCAAAAGATACAAACTCCCCAGTGGCTTTCATGGAGGGGTTTCTAAAGGCAACATTAGGGGCAAGGGTTAAAATGTGCCCGATCAGCCTGTGGACATTCTCCTGATTGACTGATAATGAGGTAACAGGGTGATATTTGCAGAGTTAATGCTATCAGCTGAACTGGGGTCAACATGATTGTGGTCAGCATGCAGTTAACTTCTTCCAACTGGTGAGGGTTTTAATATCTGCAAAACAGCTCGAGGATATGGCTCAGGATATTATCTATAGCCCTTGAGTAGGAACGAAAAGGCCCTTGACTTTATTTTATGGCTAACCTGGTATAATTTTGTCTTGCTTGACTGTTTTCTTTTGTTTCTGCATTTCTCATTTCTCTGATTAAAATTGCTCTTTGGAACTCAGGGATGGCCTTAGAGGTTAAAGCTTTTCTACAAACAAGAGATGGGGAATATGGGTGGGAGCAGATAACGGGTGAGGGGAGTCGGGCGTGGAGAGTGTTGGGAATGGAGAGAGTCTGTCCCTGGGAAAACCCTGCAACATCCTGCTCAGTTTCAACCTCAAGACTCTTGAACATGAATAAGAATTCAAGAGAATTCCAAAGGGGGAAGAAGGAAAGCCCAGAGGACCCTCCCATAAAAGTGTGCTTGGGATGTGGACTCAGACAATAAATCACTTGAAAATATTTGGAGTTCGAGCAGTACAAATTGTAACATAAATGATTTTATTTTAAAGAAAAGGACAACCAGGCCATTGTGGAAGTGTGTCACAAGTCATAATGGGTGCCCAGGTAGGGCAGTGAAACTCTTTCCAGTTGCTAGCTTTGGATGAACTACAATTTCTCAGATGTTTCTTGCCAGTCTGCCTGCAATGCAGGAGACGTGGGTTCAATCCCTGGATCAGGAAAATCCCCTGGACAAGGAAGTGGCAGCCCACTCCAGTATTCTTGCCTGGGAAATTCCATGGACAAAGGAGCCTGGCTGGCTATAGTCCATGGGGTCAAAAAGAATCAGACACAACTGAAGTGACTTAGCATGCACACAATATTATACATGGGCTCAAATAATTTGCAGAAAAAGGAGAATGAACAAATAGTTTAAAATCAAACACAAGTCATATTTTCTTTATGAGGTCAAAAATAACCAATCATCAGACGATGAATGAGTTTCATAGATCATCTAGTCCGTGGCTCTCAACACAGTGTTCGGATTGATCAGGTTCTTCCTTCTTTTTTTTTTTTTTTAAGCTCCAAAGATTATTCTGTTAACTATCCAGGTTGTGAACGTTGTGAACCAGTAACCCTTTCCAATTATCTCACTTTATATGAGACTGGAAGGAGAAGGAATGTGCTATTACTGAATGCCTACCAAATTGGTACCTTGGTTAACAAGGAGTGACCTGAAGGGAAGGTTGTCAGGGAATTTGCCCAAAGCAATTTGCCCAGTGAACTAGGTCATGGTACACCCATGTTTCTTCTCTCCTACTTTCAAAATCTTTCCTCTACCTGACTAAAGATCAAAGTACTTAGTTAGCATAAGCCTACATGATCGTGTTTAATTTTTAAAAAGATATTGCAAAATAGGTACTATTACTATTCCTATTTTTTTTCATTTATTTTTATTAGTTGGAGGCTAATTACTTTACAATATTGTAGTGGGTTTTGTCATACATTGACATGAATCAGCCATGGATATACATGTATTCCCCATCCCGATCCCCCCTCCCACCTCCCTCTCTACCCAATCCCTCTGAGTCTTCCCAGTGCACCAGGTCCGAGCACTTGTCTCATGCATCCAACCTGGGCTGGTGATCTGTTTCACTATAGATAATATACATGTTTCGATGCTGTTCTCTCGAAACATCCCACCCCCGCCTTCTCCCACACAGTCCAAAAGTCTGTTCTGTACATCTGTGTCTCTTTTTCTGTTTTGCATATAGGGTTATCATTACCATCTTTCTAAATTCCATATATATGTGTTAGTATGCTGTAATGTTCTTTATCTTTCTGGCTTACTTCACTCTGTATAATAGGCTCCAATTTCATCCATCTCATTAGAACTGATTCAAATGAATTCTTTTTAATGGCTGAGTAATATTCCATGGTGTATATGTACCACAGCTTCCTCATCCATTCGTCTGAAGATGGACATCTAGGTTGCTTCCATGTCCTAGCTATTATAAACAGTGCTGTGATGAACATTGGGGTGCACGTGTCTCTTTCAGATCTGGTTTCCTCAGTGTGTATGCCCAGAAGTGGGATTGCTGGGTCATACGCCAGCTCTATTTCCAGTTTTTTAAGGAATCTCCACACTGTTCTCCATAGCGGCTGTACTAGTTTGCATTCCCACCAACAGTGTAAGAGGGTTCCCTTTTCTCCACACCCTCTCCAGCATTTATTGCTTGTAGACTTTTGGATAGCAGCCATCCTGACTGGCGTGTAATGGTACCTCATTGTGGTTTTGATTTGCATTTCTCTGATGATGAGTGATGTTGAGCATCTTTTCATGTGTTTGTTAGCCATCTGTATGTCTTCTTTGGAGAAATGTCTGTTTAGTTCTTTGGCCCATCTTTTGATTGGGTCATTTATTTTTCTGGAATTGAGCTGCAGGAGTTGCTTGTATATTTTTGAGATTAGTCCTTTGTCTGTTGCTTCATTTGCTATTATTTTCTCCCAATCTGAGGGCTGTCTTTTCACCTTGCTCAAAGTTTCCTTTGTTGTGTAAATGCTTTTAAGTTTCATTAGGTCCTATTTGTTTATTTTTGCTTTTATTTCCAATATTCTGGGAGATGGGTCATAGAGGATCCTGCTGTGATTTATGTCGGAGAGGGTTTTGCCTATGTTTTCCTCTAGGAGTTTTATAGTTTCTGGTCTTACATTTAGATCTTTAATCCATTTTGAGTTTATTTTTGTGTATGGTGTTAGAAAGTGTTCTAGTTTCATTCTTTTACAGGTGGTTGACCAGTTTTCCCAGCACCACTTGTTAAAGAGGTTGTCTTTTTTCCATTATATATCCTTGCCTCCTTTGTCAAAGATAAGGTGTCCATAGGTTCGTGGATTTATCTCTGGGCTTTCTATTCTGTTCCATTGATCTATATTTCTGTCTTTGTGCCAGTACCATACTGTCTTGATGACTGTGGCTTTGTAGTAGAGCCTGAAGTCAGGCAGGTTGATTCCTCCAGTTCCATTCTTCTTTCTCAAGATTACTTTGGCTATTTGAGGCTTTTTGTATTTCCATACAAATTGTGAAATTATTTGTTCTAGTTCTATGAAAAATACCGTTGGTAGCTTGATAGGGATTGCATTGAATCAATAGATTGCTTTGGGTAGAATGGCCATTTTGACAATATTGATTCTTCCAGTCCATGAACACGGTATATTTCTCCATCGGTTTGTGTCTTCTTTGATTTCTTTCATCAGTGTTTTATAGTTTTCTATGTATAGGTCTTTTGTTTCTTTAGGTAGATATACTCCTAAGTATTTTATTCTTTTTGTTGCAATGGTGAATGGTATTGTTTCCTTAATTTCTCTTTCTGTTTTCTCATTGTTAGTGTATAGGAATGCAAGAGATTTCTGTGTGTTAACTTTATATCCTGCAACTTTATTATATTCGTTGATAAGCTCTAGTAATTTTCTGGTAGAGTCTTTAGGGTTTTCTATGTAGAGGATCATGTCATCTGCAAACAGAGAGAGTTTCACTTCTTCTTTTCCTATCTGGATTCCTTTTACTTCTTTTTCTGCTCTGATTGCTGTGGCCAAAGCTTCCAAAACTATGTTGAATAGTAGTGGTGAGAGTGGGCCCCCTTGTCTTGTTCCTGATTTTAGGGGAAATGCTTTCAATTTTTCACCATTGAGGGTGATGCTTGCTGTGGGTTTGTCATATATAGCTTTTATTATGTTGGGGTATGTTCCTTATATTCCTGCTTTCTGGAGAGTTTTAATCATAAATGGGTGTTGAATTTTGTCAAAGGCTTTTTCTGCATCTGTTGAGATAATCATATGGTTTTTATCTTTCAATTCGTTAATGTGGTGTATTACATTGATTGATTTGTGGATATTAAAGAATCCTTGCATTCCTGGGATAAAGCCCACTTGGTCATGGTGTATGATTTTTTTAATATGTTGTTGGATTCTGTTTGCTAGAATTTTGTTAAGGATTTTTGCATCTATGTTCCCCAGTGATATTGGCCTGTAGTTTTCTTTTTTTGTGGCATCTTTGTCTGGTTTCGGAATTAGGGTGATGGTGGCCTCATAGAATGAGTTTGGAAGTTTACCTTCTTCTGCAATTTTCTGAGAGAGTTTGAGTAAGATAGGTGTTAGCTCTTCTCTAAATTTTTGGTAGAATTCAGCTGTGAAGCCGTCTGGTCCTGAGCTTTTGTTTGCTGGAAGATTTCTGATTACAGTTTCGATTTCCTGGCTTGTGATGGGTTTGTTAAGATCTTCTATTTCTCCCTGGTTCAGTTTTGGAAAGTTATACTTTTCTAAGAATTTGTCCATTTCTTCCAAGTTGTCCATTTCATTGGCATAGAGCTGCTCATAGTAGTCTCTTATGATCCTTTGTATTTTAGTGTTGTCTGCTGTGACTTCTCCATTTTCATTTCTAATTTTGTTAATTTGGTTCTTCTCCCTTTGTTTCTTAATGAGTCTTGCTAATGGTTTGTCAGTTTTGTTTTTCAAAAAACCAGCTTTTAGCTTTGTTGATTTTTGCTATGGTATCTTTAGTTTCTTTTGCATTTATTTCTGCCCTAATTTTTAAGATTTCTTTCCTTCCACTAACCCTGGGGTTCTTCATTTCTTCCTTCTCTAGTTGCTTTAGGTGTAGAGTTAGGTTATTTATTTGACTTTTTTCTTGTTTCTTGAGGTAAGCCTGTAATGCTATGAACCTTCCCCTTAGCACTTCTTTTACAGTGTCCCATAGGTTTTGGGTTGTTGTGTTTTCATTTTCATTCATTTCTATGCATATTTTGATTTCCTTTTTGATTTCTTCTATGATTTGTTGGTTATTCAGAAGCGTGTTATTTAGCCTCCATATGTTTGAATTTTTAACAATTTTTTTCCTGTAATTGAGATCTAATCTTACCACACTGTGCTCAGAAAAGATGACTGAAATTATTTCAATTTTTTTTAATTTACCAAGGCTAGATTTATGGCCCAGGATGTGATCTATTCTGGAGAAGGTTCCGTGTGCACTTGAGAAAAAGGTGAAGTTGATTGTTTTGGGGTGATTTGTCCTATAGATATCAATTAGGTCTAGCTGGTCCATTGTGTCATTTAAAGTTTGTGTTTCCTTGTTAATTTTCTGTTTAGTTGATCTATCCATAGTTGTGAGTGGGGTATTAAAGTCTCCCACTGTTATTGTGTTGCTATTAATTTCCTCTTTCATACTTGTTAGCGTTTGCCTTACATATTGTGGTGCTCCTATGTTGGGTGCATATATATTTATAATTGTTATATCTTCTTCTTGGATTGATCCTTTGATCATTATGTAGTGTCCTTCTTTGTCTCTTTTCACAGCCTTTATTTTAAAGTTTATTTTATCTGATGAGTATTGCAACTCCTGCTTTCTTTTGTTCTCCATTTGCGTGAAATATTTTTTTCCAGCCCTTCACTTTTAGTCTGTATGTGTCTCTTGTTTTGAGGTGGGTCTCTTGTAGACAGCATATATAGGGGTCTTGCTTTTGTATCCATTCAGCCAGTCTTTGTCTTTTGGTTGGGGCATTCAACCCATTTACATTTAAGGTAATTATTGATAGGTATGGTCCCGTTGCCATTTACTTTGTTGTTTTGGGTTCACGTTTATACAACCTTTCTGTGTTTCCTGTCTAGAGAAGATCCTTTAGCATTTGTTGAAGAGCTGGTTTGGTGGTGCTGAATTCTCTCAGCTTTTGCTTGTCTGTAAAGGTTTTGAATTCTCCTTCATATCTGAATGAGATCCTTGCTGTGTACAGTAATCTAGGTTGTAGGTTATTCTCTTTCATTACTTTAAGTATGTCCTGCTATTCAATTCTGGCCTGGAGGGTTTCTATTGATAGATCAGCTGTTATCCTTATGGGAATCCCTTTGTGTGTTATTTGTTGTTTCTCCCTTGCTGCTTTTAATATTTGTTCTTTGTGTTTGATCTTTGTTAATTTGATTACTATGTGTCTTGAGGTGTTTCGCCTTGGGTTCATCCTGTTTGGGACTCTCTGGGCTTCTTGGACTTGGGTGGCTATTTCCTTCCCCATTTTAGGGAAGTTTTCAGTTATTATCTCCTCAAGTATTTTCTCATGACCTTTCTTTTTGTCTTCTTCTTCTGGGACTCCTATGATTCAAATGTTGGGGCATTTCACATTGTCCCAGAGATCCCTGAGGTTGTCCTCACTTCTTTTGATACTTTTTTCTTTTTTCCTCTCTGCTTCATTTATTTCCACCATTTTATCTTCTACCTCACTTATCCTATCTTCTGTCTCCGTTATTCTACTCTTGGTTCCCTCCAGAGTGTTTTTTATCTCATTTATTGCATTATTCATTTTTAATTGACTCTTTCATTTCTTCTAGGTCTTTATTAAACATTTCTTGCATCTTCTCAATCTTTGTCTCCAGGCTATTTATCTGTAACTCCATTTTGTTTTCAAGATTTTGGATCATTTTTATTATCATTATTCTAAATTCTTTTTCAGGTAGATTCCCTATCTCCTCCTCTTTTGTTTGACTTGGTGGGCATTTTTCATGTTCCTTTACCTGTTGGGTATTTCTCTGTCTTTTCATCTTGTTTAGACTGCTGTGTCTGGAGTGGGCTTTCTGTATTCTTATGGTCTGTGGTTCCTTTTTATTGTGAAGGTTTCACCCAGTGGGTGGGTTTGGACAATTGGCTTGTCAAGGTTTCCTGGTTAGGGAAGTTTGCGGCGGTGTTCTGGTGCATGGAACTGAATTTCTTCTCTGGAGTGCAACAGAGTGCCCAGTAATGAGTTTTGAGATGGGTCTATGTGTTAGGTGTGACTATGGCAGCCTGTAAGTTGATGCTCAGGGCTATGTTCCTGCGTTGCTGGAGAATTTGCGTGGTATGTCTTGCTCTGAAACTTACTGGCTCTTGGGTGGTGGTTGGTTTCAGTGTAGGTATGGAGGCTTTTGAATGATCTCTTATTACTTAATGTTCCACGTAGTCAGGAGTTTTCTGGTGTTCTCAGGTTTTGGGCTTAAGTCTCCTGCCTCTGGGTTTCCGTTTTATTCTTCCAGTAGTCTCAAGACTTCTCCAACTATACAGCACTGATAATAAAACTTCTAGGTTAATGGTGAAAAGATTCTCCACCATGAGGGACACCCAGAGAGGTTCACAGAGTTACATGAAGAAGAGGAGAGGGAGGAGGGAGACAGAGATGAGCAGGAGGAGAAAAAGGCGGACTCAAGAGGAGAGAGACAGATCTACGCAGTTGTCTGTTCCCAGAGTGCTCTCCGTAGCCCAGACACCCACAAAGATTCACAGAATTGGATTGGGAAGAGAAGGGGAAAGGAGGAAACAGAGGTGTTCCGAGGTAGAAAACGGAGAGTCAAAAGTTCGAGAGAGTAATCAACACCCTCCTGAGTAAAAATGGGAACTGAATATTGGCTTCTTAAATGTCCAAAATTTATATCACATACTGAAAAACAAAGATTAAAAATCTAGAGTAGAGGTTAGACTCTTAAAAATACAATGTTAAAAACAAAAACACAAAAAATTTTAGAAATATATATTAAGTTTGGTTTAAAAATAGGGCTTCTCTTTTTTTTTTTTTGCAAGGTTATAGTGAAATGAAAATGAAACTTAAGGAGTAGCAGAGGAGTAATAGAGGACTTTAAAAGGAAATAAGAGAAAAAGAAAAAAAAGAAAAAAGAAAAAACAAGAAAAAACTTTTTTTTCTATTTAAAAAAATCATAAAAATATATGAAAATGAAAGTTAAGGAGTAATGGTGGAGTAATAGGGGATTTTAAAAGAAAATAAAAGAGAAAAAATAAAAAAGAAAAGAAAAATTTTTAATTTAATTTAAAAAAAAAGTAAAAATATATCTAGGAATTTCTCTGGAGCTGTTGCGGTCAGTGTGGGTTCGGTTCAGTTTCAGATAGCTCCTCGTTCCAGCTTACACTTCTCAATATCTATAGGCCCCTTCCGGTGTAGTCCGTGTTATCTACAGGGATTTTAATCTGTTGCACTGGTCCCTTCTGAAGCGGTTCCCTTTGCTTATTTGGCTTCTGTTTGCCGGTCTCTTCAGTGCCTAATTTCTGCCCCGACACAGGTGGGCGGAGGTGGTCTCTTGCTCAGTTTCGCTAGTTCCGTTGCGCTGCAGGAAGGGAGGGGCGCTGTTTTCCCGGTCTACGTTGCTCCGGCTCCCGGCTGCTCTATATGGAGCGGGCCCTGCGTTGCGTGCGATTCCAGTTTTCGGGTACTCCACAAAAGCGCAGACTCGGTTGCGCCTGCGTTTTGTGCCTTCCCCACGCGAGCAGCTCAGGCAGCGAGGAGCTTGATGGCGCACTCTCCCCGGATGCGATGCGCCTTCTCCCCTCCGCGGCCCCAGCCTTAGTCTCTGCGTGCGCCCTGTGTTTAGCCGCGACCCTCCCAGCGGATGTCGACCATCCAGAATCTCAGGAAGTCTTTGGTTAGAAACTGGAGGCCTGTTTGCAGTGTGGTAGGGGATGCTGTCTTTGGGGCTGAGTTTGCCCATTTCCCCTCCCCCCTGCGTCCTGCCTCCGGCGAGGCTGGGCCGGTTCGCAGCTAGCCAGCTCCTCTGGACTTGCACAGACCCTTTGTTCTGCAAACAGCCGGCAGCGTGTTCGGGCCGGTTAATTTTCTCTCTCTCTTTTGCTGTCCCACAGTTTAAGTTGGAATCTCACAAAAGCTCCCTCCGATTGCCCTCAGGGCACTCAGGCCCGGTCCTTACCCTAAGCAATGCCGCCCGCTCCTCTCCGTTCTGCCCCCACTTGCTGGTGGCGGATGCGGGCGTCTGGGGTACTTTTCTGCTGGGAGTTGCTTTTAGGCACGTAATCTGTGGGGTTTTTTTTATTTATTTGTTTGTTTGTTTTTTGTTTGTTTGTTTTCCTCCCAGTTAGGTTGCCCTCCGAGATTTGAAAACTTCCCCCAGACCCTCCAGTGCAAGGGTTTCCCGGTGTTTGGAAACTTCCTCTATTAAGACTCCCTTCCCGGGACGGGTCACCGTCCCTAGCTCTTTTGTCTCTCTTTTTATCTTTTATATTTTGTCCTACCTCCTTTCAAAGACAATGGGCTGCTTTTCTGGGCGCCCGATGTCCTCAGCTAGCGATCAGAAGTTGTTTTGTGAAGTTTGCTCTGTGTTGAATTGTTCTTTCGATGAATTTGTAGGGGAGAAAGTGGTCTCCCGGTCCTATTCCTCCACCATCTTGGCTTCTCCCCCCTTACTATTCCTATTTTATCTAAGTGAATAAACTGAGACTTCTACAGATGCAGTCAGCCTAAAGTCAGTTTGCTAGTACATGGTGAAGGTAGGGCCTGAATCCAGAATATTTTTTAATTTTAGAGCTAAATTTTAGTAGAACATGGAAGTTTGAACTCTTACACCTTAAACAAACAACACTGTAAAATTTCTGTTTGTTTCAGAATAGTTTTATGGGGAAGGTAGTCTGTAAGAGAAAGTGGGCATTTAGTGCAGAGATGCTAAGGTTTTTCAACAATGTGTACAAAAGTTCTTGTGGGGATTGGGCAAGGAGTGAGGGGCTCAGACAATTACAACAGCAAGTGTTCTCTCGTCCTCTTGATGGGAGGTGAGAGAGAACTCCTGTAAGAGCTTCATCAAACACCATGTAGCTGCCTCGCTGAATCACAGCCCAGCACTCCTGGTATCTCACAGCACAGAGCTCAACCATGACTCCACCGTAAGGATATATGACAGCAGTCACCCTCTCCTTCAGTTTCACAGTCTTGTCTTTATCATACCTAAGGTCAAGTTTAATTCCCAGTAGTGCAACAGGGGTGTTGAGACAATGATGTCACATTTCAGGATTTAACTTGCATGGACATTTTCACAAGATGCAGAATTCAGAAGGGAAAAGCAAATTGAGAATATGCCTATTTGCAAATCAAAACTATGTTGAGTTATCACCTCACACCAGTCTGAATGGCCATCATCAAAAATCCACAAACAGTAAATGATAGTGTGTGAAGAAAAGGTGGTGGTGGGAATGTAAATTGGTATAGCCACAATGGAAAACAGTATGGAGGCTCTTCAAAAAACTAAAAATAGAGCTATTGTATGATCCTGCAATCCCTCTGCTGGGCATATATCCAGAGAAGATATGTGCATCCCAGTGTTCATGGCAGCCCAGTTTACCAAGCCAAGACCTACATGGAAGCAACCTACATGTCCATTGGCAGATGAATGGATAAAGAAGATGTGGTACACATATACAATGAAATATTAGCCATTAAAAACATCTTGAACTCTCTTTCAGCAAAGATATCAGAGAAACCCATGCTGATTTTTGTAGTTTTCTCTGACTTTCCTAGTCATGTAACAAACACAGCTGGTGAAGCAGCTATCAGTTCAGTTCAGTCTCTCAGTCATGTCCGACTCTTTGCTACCCCATGGACTGCAGTACGCCAGGCTTCCCTGTCCCTCACCAACTCCTGGAGCTTGCTCAAACTCATGTCCATCGAGTTAGTGATGCCATCCAACCATCACATCCTCTGTCATCCCCTCTTCTTCCTGCCTTCAATCTTTCCCAGCATCAGGGTCTTTTCTAATGAGTCAGTTCTTTGCATCAGGTGACCAAAGTGTTGGAACTTCAGCTTCAACATCAGTCCTTCCAGTGAGTATTTCGGACTGATTTATTTTAAGATGGACTGGTTTGATCTCCGTGCAGTCCAAGGGACTCTCAAGAGTCTCCTCCAGAACCACAGTTCAAAAGCATCTGTTCTTCAGCACTCAACTTTCTTTATAGTCCAACTCTCACATCCACACATGACTACTGGAAAAACCAAAGCTTTGACTTTACGGACCTTGGTTGGCAAAGTAATGTCACTGAAACAGCTATAGTTCACTAGTAATAACAGCAACTTGACATCTTCCATCGTCATGTTCTGGATGCAACTGACTAAGAAAAACTCACATCAGAGCTGGATAATTACAAGATGCAAATGATGTAACTCAGTGCTTTGCCACTCTGCCCATGAAAATCACTTGGAAGCTTTTAAAAACATTGATGCCTGACTCTGCTCCAGAGATTCTGATTTATTTGATCCAAAGTAGGGCCCAGGCATTAATATCACTTAAGTTCTACAGATGACTCTAATGTGTAGCCAATGTCATATAACTGATTTATCTATACATATAAATGGGAAATCCATTTGAGCCAGTTAAATTATTATGTAGGGTGGAAAATCTGCCTCTCTGAATGTGATAACATTTAGACTAGAGCCAAATACTAGAGCATCATTCAGTAGCCATAGAGAGAAGCTGAAAAGAATCCATCAAAATCAACAAATACACAGCTGCCCCCTTGTGCCCACAATCATGGTTCTCTTCCCCACTCAGTCATGGTCTTGCATCCCTACCCAAGAGATGTGGTTGTTACATGAGATGGAGCTTGAAAGTGAAGGGGTTAGTCACTGAGTCCTGTCCCACTCTTTGTGACCACATGGACTGTAGCCCACCAGGTTCCCCTGTCCATGGAATTCTCCAGGCAAAAATACTGGAGTGGGTAGCCATTCCCTTCTCCAGGGAATTTTCCCAACTCAGGGATTAAACGTGGGTCTCCTGAGTGGCAGGCAGATTCTTTAGTTTTACATGAGTTAGACATACATTTAAAAAGCTGTCATAAAGCAGTATTTATCAATAAACCTTGATCAAGAACTTACTATGTTCCAGGACTTGGGTGTACTGCTAGCAATATGAAGATGGGTAAGATGTGGTTCCTGCCCTCATGAATTTGGTCTACCAGAGAAGAGAGGGTGTGGAATGTGCTTTTGTGGCATTTATGTATACAGAGATGTTGGAAGAAGGAGAACCAAGCAACTGTTTGTGCCTGGGAGAATTAGGAAAGACAAGGAGAGTTGCCAAGTGTATTAGATCACAAAAGATTGAGTAGGAGGACTTCACCAGGCCCTCTTCAATGGAAAGGGCATTCCACTGAGGGAAGAGTGTGTACCAGTGCAGTGACACATGAGCAACTGTTGAGTTTGGGTATATAAGTGGTACTATTAGTTGTGACTTCAGCCTAGAGGGAGCAGTAAGGACCAACAGAGGGTCAGGCTGGAAAGAAAAGCATTATGGCCTTTGTATGGCATTTTGTTGTTTGGATAACAGACAGCCAACACTGTCCAGTAGAACTTGATATTGGTGGAAATTAAGGAGGTGGTTCAAGTAAGAAAGTGGATGGGAATTTTAAGAGTATGCCCAAACTCAAAGAGAAAGTCTTCAATCTATATCAAAAGTTTGAGAAGTCAATGTATTCTCAAATGTTTTAAGTAGAACATTTTAATTATGCTTATCTTTTTTAAATGATTCTCAACTCTAACAAAATTTTGTGTTTATAGTCCAATCACCAACCCAGAAAGCTTCTTTTATATTTTTCAGAATAATCCTTTTTGTTTTAAATATGTTATTTATTTGGTTGCTCTGGGTCTTAGTTGCAGCATGAGGAATCTTAGTTTTGGCATGTGGAATCTAGCAGCTCCCTGACCAGGGATCAAATCCAGGCCCCCTGCATGGGGAGCTCTGAGTCTTAGCCGCTGTACTACAAGGGAAGTCCCAGGAAGTTTCTTTTAAATATCACAACTAAGGATGTAGAGGTACTATTTATGCCACTGTACCTACCCAGTAATACAGTTTGCCAGAATGAATGAATGAATGAAATCCCAGAATTCTCAAAGAATGATGGTAATGACTGATGGGAAGGTAGCAGATGAGAGCAACATGAAAGTGAAAATGAAAGAAAGTGAAGTCACTCAGTCATGTGCGACTCTTTGGGACCCCATGGATTGTAGCCTACCAGGCTCCTCCATCCATGGGATTTTCCACGCAAGGATACTGGAGTGGGTCGCCATTTCAGTTTACCATTACTTAAAAGAACAGCCAAGATCTTCTATCCACCGTTAAAAATCTCACTTCTGATCCACTTTTCTTAGCCTGATGTTCACTCTTAAGACTATCCTGATTTCAAACCTCCCAGCTATCAACCTTGATCTTGTTTCATTGCCATGAGCTTCAACCTCAGTGCTCAATCCTGTTTTCCTACTTGTAAACCAATTTCACTTGACAGACTCTATTTCTCCACTCAGCTATGTTGTCATGGGAAAAGACCCCTCTTGCTTTGACTGGGCTGGAGATCCACCTCTCCCAGTGCCACCCTCATGTGTGGTGATCCTAACAGGCTGGCTCCATCTTCTAAAGAAAGTCCGGGAGAAGGGGGAAAGGGAATCTAGACTGGTACCTAAGTTTCTGTCTCAGATAATCAGGTGGATGGAGCTGACAACAGATGATGGCTTTCCAGAAAGGAAACATGGGAGGACAGATTAAGAGAAGGAGATAATGATTTCAGTTTTAAGTGAGTTTGTTTTGGAGTGTTTCATAGCCTCCTCCTAAAATCTGCACAAAAATCTGGTACAAAACCTGATGAACTACAGTTCAGTCTTTCTCAAGGAAGTCGTCCCTTTCATCCCTTCTTCCACCTCAACTAACCCTCCTGTTTACTTCCAACTTCCCTGTTTCCTAGAATTTCTCAAAGTTTTGTGTGAGCTGCTTGAGGGCCTGTGCTTTGTCTTTTATCTTTGAACCCCACTGCAGCCATAATATGTAATAGATAGCACATGTTAAATAAAGTGTGATGGACATAAATGAAAATTTATTGAACTGGTTATTGTTCAGAGATCAGAAGTTGTGGGATTAAGCTTGAACAAGGAGGGATAAAAGGATGCCTTTTCCAAAGAAGGAAGGAAGGAAAGATAAATTATAGAAAAGTTGTCCCCAAGGAGTGGACATTGTTTCACGTCCTTGACCAAATCAAGTTGAGGGTTCATGATTCACTTTTATTGGGGGAAAAACAGCCCTCAATTGGCTAAGCAGAAGTTTGTGAAGTTGAATCAGAGTCAATTCCTTTGGACCTGTTTGAATGTATAAGTTCCATAAGTGCATTGCTTACTCCATTGTTAGCACTCATTGAGACATTCGACCTTCCATTTAGGAGGCTAGCCATAAACAATTGCTCTATGAATGCAGGGGGGAAAAAAAAAAAACCTGTGGTTTGCACTGGGAATATGGCCACCAATGGCAGAAAGTCAAAAGATAAACATTTTTAAAGTTAAATAGATTTACTTTAACCAATCCCAAGTGTTCACTTCTCTCAGAATCACTCCTAAAAATCTGGGTGCGAACGAGTACTCTATTAACTTACTGAAGCATTGAGGAGCCATTTAAATTTTAAAAGGATAAGATTCAGATGTTAGTAGATCATTTCTTATTTACAGAAGGAATAAAGAACACGACACAACAGGACCATCTATGCTGGGCATTTCAAAAATACCCGTGATAACACTTGCCTACTCTTTGCATGCATGAGTTGTGTCTGACTCTTTATGACCCCATGGACTGTAGCCTGCCAGATTCCTTTGTCCATGGGATTCTCCAGGCAAGAATATTGGAGTGGGTAGCCATTCCCTTCTCCAGGGGATCTTCCCAATCCAGGGATGGAACCTGGGTCTCCTGTATTGCAGGTGGATACTTTAACACCTCAGCTACCCGGGCAGTCTCTTTACATTTGGCTACTGTTTATATTTGGACAAATTGTGGAGTACACTTTATAATTATTTGCAGAGGGATTGTTGAACAATAACAATTGTTTGGCTATTTATAGTTTGGCTTTGATTATGTTATGCTTTGGGTCTTCTCTAGCTTGGTTCAAATTCTCCCTGTCATTGGTTCCATATAGCCAGTTAGGACAAGAACTTAATTTTCAAGATAATGAGACTGCATATTCAACAGAAAAGTCAACCCACCTATTCTCAGTTGCCCTCGGTTGCGACTATGGAAACAAATAAACCCACAGATACAAACAAACCATGTGCTTGCTCAGTTCAGTAATAAGAACTCCCTTCACAGTTCCTTTCTCTGAGTGTTTTGCTGATTTAATATCTTTAAATGTCACTGTCGAATGGATCAAACATTGCTTTTCTCTCATTAGCCTTTTTAAAATTAAAATAATCTTTTTTCTTACTATAAAAGCAATACATTGCATTGCAAAAAAAAAAAATCTGAAAATGCAGATAAAGAAAAAGAAGAAAAGAAAGTTATCCCTGAGGTAATTGGACTTTCAGCTAATAGGTCAATTGGGACTTGAGTGTTTAAATAAAACTTAGAGAAAAACATCTAGTGATGTTCTAGAACTACTACTTAATCTCACCGTCTATATTAGTGATTAGCATATTTTTCAAATTTGCAAAACCTTTTCATCAATGAATCTTATGTAGGAGATCAATACATAAGACAGATTAAAAAACAGAGAGAATGGTGGTCTGAAAGCCCAAGGGGTTGGCCCTCAAAAAACCCCCAAGATGAGCCGTGAAACACCTGTTGGCACCTTACAGTTCTTCAAAGAAAAGTTTAAAAATCCCTTGGAATTTATCATTCCAGACCTTTTTCCAATGAATAATATTCATATGTTTCAATTTATAAAATGAGGACCATAAGAAGTATGTATTCTAATCATCTTGTTTCATTTCACATTCTAAATCATGAAGAGCTTTCCCACATCAAGATATTCGCTTCTACAACATCATTTTCAACAGCTGCATTGTATTCCTTTGTTTTGATTTACCATATTTTTTTAACAGTCTCCAGATATTAGACAGGTCATTTGTTCCCAGTTTTCCCTATTTTTAAGCAACACTGCTGTCATGGTCTGTGCTTGGGTTGGAAATGAATTTCCAGACATGAGGCAGAATCAGGGGAGAATAAAGTTTATTAGAGGGGGAGACACTGTTAAAACAGCAGGCTGGCTCAAGGGAGAGCCAAACCCTTTCACAAGCTAGTAGCTAGATTTTTATAACCCCAAGACGGAGAAAACTCCTACTGGAATGGTGGCATTAGATGATTGGTTAGGATGCTGTAGGGTGGAAATTTTACCTATATGGGGTCAGGAAACTGGCTGGTTTAGATCTGGAAGCTTGTGGCAACAGTTGTTATAGGGCTTGGTCAGTTTCAGAGATTTTTATCCTGTGACCTTGGTACTGGGCTCCACACTGGTAACCTCGGTACTGGGCTCCACAACTGTGACTGGCATCATTGTAAGGAGTTAAATATGTGTGTGGATTCTTCATTATTTCCTAAAGATTCACATTTTAATGTTTTTCAAAATTTCTTTTAAGATATGTACATTGATTGACATGCACTGCACTGGTGAACCTGTGTATATGACTTGAAATAAACAGTGGTCCATGGAGAGGCAAACTGATGAGACGGGCACAGAGAAATACTGCTGACTGGTAGAGAGACCTGAAACATGTGTTAGGAATCTAGTCCTGACTCACATGTCAGGGTGGCTATGAGTCCCAAGACCAGTTTTGCCACATACAGTACTATTAGTTAAGAGATATCCAAATGAGTGTTCATCTCTTCTAGAACTTTGCAACTTGTTCCATACAGTGGATATGCAAAAAATGTTCACTGAATATTATCACAGGTGTTTGTTTCAGGGGACAATATACCATTTCTCATAACCTTATCACTATTCTACATTTAATTTTATTAATACCTCTTCAAGATAACCCCCTTCAAATTTTGTCTTTTATTTGCTAAGGATTATTCATTTTGGAAAAAGCCAAAAGTCACTCACAACTGATTTTAGAAAAGTTTGGCAGGGTCAAAAGTAATTTCAGAAAAGCCAGGCTATGAGCACTAGATGCCATCTTTGGTTTTTGGTTTGTTTTTTCTCAATACTGGCTTCTACTCACAAAACCAATGGGTTGATCCGTCCAGATGGTCTGATTGATTACTTCCGCTTACAGAGTGATTTCTTGATTATCATAGAAGCTCTTCAACTTGCATTATGCTATGATTTTTTATTCTCTGTTTTTTTTTCATTGAAGTATAGTTGATTTACAATGTTGTGCTAATTTCTGCTCTACGGCAAAGTGACTCAGTTGTACACATATATGCATTCTTTTTTCATATTCTTTTCAATTATGGTTTATCCCAGGACATTGAACACAGATGCCTGTGTCATACAGAAGGATCTTGGTGTTTGTCTTTTCTAAATGTAATAGTTTTCATCTCATACAAACTCTTTCACTTCATCCTTCTCCTTCCTCCCTCCCCTTGGCAACCACAAGTCTGTTCCCTATGTCTGTGGGTCTGTTTCTGTTTTGTAGATTGGTTTCATTTGTGCCATATTTTAGATTCTGCATCTAAGTGATATCGTATGGTTTTTGTCTTCACTCTTTCTGACTTACCTCACTTAGTATGGTAATCTCTAGGTCTATCCATGTTGCTGCAAATGATCCTGCCTGTGATTCTGACAACTTGGGCTTCTGGGGCAGTGTTCTGCTGTAGACTTTAATATGTGTTTTCCAGTTCAGGGCAGCAAATCAAGACTACTGCCTACTGCTAAAAAATAATAAAAACAAACAACCTTTTTCCAGTTTTCTTAATAGAAGAGGATATTCTAGGCTGCTCTGTTTATCAGCTGAATATTTTCTGACTCAAGTTTCTTTCTTTTTTTTCTCAGAACAAAAATTTCTTTAGCGAAATTTGGGTCTCGTGTTCATTTTGAAAGGTATCTCTTTAGGGTAGGGTAGGATAGGAAAAAACTTTTCCCTCTGCCCTCTTATGTTCTGTGAATTGCTGTTGTTCAGTTGCTAAGTCATGTCTGACTCTTCACGACTCCATGGACTGCAACACACCAGGCTTCCCTGTCCTTCACTATCTCCCTGAGTTGGCTCAAACTCATGTCCATTGAGTCAGTGATGCCATCCAATCATCTCATCCTCTATTGCCCGGTTCTCCTCCTGCCCTCAATCTTTCCCAGCATCAGGATCTTTTCCAATGAGTCAGCTTTTTGCATCAGATGGCCAAAGTATTGGAGGTTCAGCTTCAGCATTAGTCCTTCCAATGAATATTCAGAGTTGATTTCCTTTAGGACTATCTAGTTTGATCTCTTTGCTGTCCAAGGGACTCTCAAGAGTCTTCTCCAGCACCATGGTTTGAAAGCATGAATTCTTCAGCACTCAGCCTTCTAAGGGCTTCCTTTGTGACTCAGCTGGTAAAGAATCTGCCTGCAATGTGAGAGACCTGTGTTCAATTCCTAGGTTGGGAAGATCCCCTGGAGAAGGGAAAAGGTTACCCACTCCAGTATACTGACCTGTAGAATTCCATGGACTACATACAGTCCATGGGGTTGAAAAGACCCGGACATGACTGAGCGACTTTCACTTTCAGCTTTCTTTATGGTCCAACTCTCACAGTGAATGGGACCCTACAAATTAGGCTTACAAAAACCAGATTAACAGGAGGGGGAAAAAAATGATATCATGCGTGCATATGAGAAGTTTAAAGAAATAAATGAAAGCCCCAAAGAGGTGATCAGACTCAGAGGCTTATACATCATTTTAGCAAAGGGCAATAAATCTATGGAAGGTTTCCCAGGTGGTTCATTGGTAAAGAATCCACCTGCCAATGCAGGAGATGCTGGCTCGATCCCTGGGTTGGAAAGCTTCCTCAGAGAAGGAAATGGCAACCCACTCCAGTATTCTTGCCTGGGAAATCCCATGGACAGAGGAACCTGGCCTGCCACAGTCCATGGGGTCACAAAAGAGTCAAACATGATTTGGCGACTAAAGAACGACAACAATAAATTTGTGGAGAAGTGGTAAGACAAAAAGAAACAGTTTTTAGCTTCTAGGGGTAGTAAATTGTGAGAAGAAAATATATGGGGATATATGCGAGACAGCAAAAGAGACACAGATGTAAAGAACAGACTTTTGGACTCTGGGAGAAGATGAGGATGGGATGATTTGAGAGAATAGCATTGAAACATTTATATTATCATATGCGAAACAGATCGCCAGTCCAGGTTGGATGCATGAGACAGGGTGCTCAGGGCTGGTGCACTGGGATGACCCTGAGGGATGGGATGGGGAGGGAGGTGGGGGGTGGTTCAGGATGGGGAACACATGTACACCCATGGCTGATTCATGTCAATGTGTGGCAAAAACCACTACAATACTGTAAAGTAATTAGCCTCCAATTAAAATAATTAATTTTTAAAAAGAAAATATATAGGGAAACTAAAGGAAAATAAGTATTATTTACTTATTTATTGTTTGGCCATGCCACATGGTTTGCAGGATCTTAGTTCCACAACCAGGGATTGAACCTGGGGCCTCAGCAGTGGAAGCACCAACTCCTAACAACTGGCCTGCCAGGGGATTCCCAATCTACATGAAGGGGTTTTTGGGGTATTATTTTAATAACGTTTGTTTGTGCAGGTCCATCTTGGTGCCCACTTTCCATCTTCTTCATGGCCAGAAAATTCCCCAGGAGGGGGGATTTCTGGCAGTACTCATTTATCAGAAGTTTCTGCTTTTAGTCAGATCGGGATGTTCTAAGAGGACTTCTTTCGGCATCTGTTGATTCTCAGTCATCTTCAGTTCAAAACAAATATGCCAAAGTGCCATTTTAGCGGTGGCATACTCTGACACCTTTACTCTCATAATTAATCATCTATTTAAATACGCTAAACCTCTAGAGAAGAGCTTGCAGTATCGGAGACATCTTTCCCCCATCCTTTTGAAAAGAAGCTCCCTGTTTTCTTTCCATCACTTATGTTGGTTATAGACATTTACTTTTCATCTTAATTATCTTCTTTTAAAGTCCATATTCTTTAACTCCAATATCAGTAACTTGTAGGACTCAATTTATCCTATCAATTATGCATGCCTATTCACCATAGGAGATAGAACAAGCCTAAGCACCCAGGATATGTCACTTTCCCACCTTGACTACACCTCTCCTTGGTTTAAACCACCTAGGGAGCTGATGTCTTTAGACATATACCCTGAGTTGAGAAATTCCCGACTATGTCAATAATTCTCAAGAGCCTTTATTTACTTTCAAAATATCTTCATTCAATTTTATTCCTACTAATTATGTGACAAAAATAGCTACGAAGGATAAAATAGCAAGTCTAGCCTGGGATAAATTTGTATACAGCAAATAAGTTTAGAATCAAACTTTAGTAGAAGAAACAACTCCTGATTGCAGTGATCATTTGTTGGTGCATATTGTTCAGAGCAAGAAATATGGTAACAATACGGCTGCTCTTTAGATGGGAGCTTTAACAGTTGTGCTTGGAGGGCGGCAATGAGGAGAATGACGCTCTAAGTCAGCTTGTAAGTCAAAAGGCCTATGAAAATCTCCTACATGAAAAGAGACAATGAGGACAGTGTATACCTCTGTATGGGTGAAGAGCTACATGACGAGCTTCAGATGCATTATTAGCTTTTATTTCTTAAATTGGAGGAGAAGAGAGAGAAGGAAGTAGAAGGGGAGGAGTTTGATATGGCAATTAAAAAAAAAAAAAGCCCCAGTTGACTCCATCTCGGAGATTCTGACTCAGTTTTTCTGGATTGGAGCTGGACTCGGCTTTGTCGGCTTCTTCTTCTTTTTTTTAAATTATCCAAGCGCAGCCAAAGTTGAAACAACTCACTCACAGAACAGAAGAGCTGTTAACATAGGAGGGGGGAAAACTGGTCAATGGTGGACCATTTCAAAGTCATTTTAACCATCTGTAATTTTTTCAAAATCAAAGCAGTCAATGTAATGTTTGTTTTCCTGGTATTTTTTTTTTTTTTAAATAGCCCTTGAGGAGTGCATCACATGGAAAAAAGTATAAATTGGTTGCTTTATTGACTTGAGAATGTGGTTTAGTACAATAAAAGTTAAGTGCATACCCATTTGACAAAACAACTTAAATTGATGACAGATTAATCAATGCAATAAGCTGTTGTTCAAGCAGTATTTTATGCTTTATTTGTTGTTTAGTCGCTAGGTCGTGTCCAACTCTTGCAACACCATGGACTGTAGCTGGCCATGCTCCTCTGTCCATGGGATTTCCCAGGCAAGAATACTGGAGTAGGTTGCCATTTTTGTGCTTGGGAGGCTCCAAACTGGGAGCAGCTTCTATCATTGTTTTTATTTTCAGGTTTTCTTAGCTAATTTTTATGTGTGATTTAAGATCAAGTTTTCAAAACTAAAACACTTTCGAAAAAATAAATCTTTGTGGAAAGTGAATTAAATTTATGTTACTTTAAGAAGAATTAAGATATTCATAATGGTGACTTTTACCTTCCAAGAACATTATATGTCCTGCTATTTGGTCAAGATTTCTTTCACATCTTTAAGAGAAGTTCATCCTCATATGGGTCTTACAACATGTTTTGTTTAGTCTATTCCTAGGTATTTTACTTTTCTTGTCATTGTTGCTATTTTAAATGAGGTTTTCTTCCTTTTATCTGATTGTGATTTGTACATATATGTTATTAAGCTTGTACCTAACATTGATTTTATCAGGCAGTTTCTTGTTCAATTATTTTGTGTTTCCCAAGTTTTGCAGTCATAACTTCTGCCAATAGTGGTAGTTTCACTTTATAATTTTTATACCTCTAATTTCTTCCTCTTATCTAATTGCATTAGCTCACATCTCTAACACTCTGCTAAATAACAGTAGTGAAAATGGACATTTTTATCTTGTTTGTGACTTTATCAGAAATATTTTAAGTTCTGCCATAAAGCATGACATTGGGTTTCAAGCTGAAATCATTTTACAATGTTATCTGTATTTTTTCAGTATTTTCATCAAGCATAGTTGTTGAATTTGGTCAGATGTACTTTCAGCATCTATAGAGACACTTATATGATTTTCTTCATCCAATCTACTAATATGATAAAACTTATTAATGTATTTCCAGTCTTCAGATTTCTAGAATAAACTCCAGCCCATATTTCATTTCCTCCTGCTTCTGGCCATGTCCTCCTTTTTCTCATTATCTTGGGCATAAGTTCTTACATTTCTATGTTTGTGTTTTCCTTTAGAGAAGCAATGCTTTATATTTTTTAAAAAAATTCTTAGCATGTTTAGCGCTTCATCACTATTTTCAGCTGAATTTTCTCTGGTTAGTTTTGCTGCTCTTTCTTACTTTTTTTTTAGACATTTTATTTTATATTGGGTTGTAGCTGATTAACAAATAACGTTGTGATAGTTTCAGATGAACAGCAAAGGGACTCAGCCGTACGTATACATGTAACCACTCTCCCCCAAACTCCCCTCCCATCCAGGCTGCCACATAACATTGAGCAGGGTTCCCTGTGCTGTACAGTAGGTCCTTGTTGGTTATCAATTTTCAATATGCCAGTGTGTACATGCTCTTTCGCATTTTTTGCCTTTTAGGATTTTAGGATTGGTGTCATGCCAGTTCTCTTGTTATTTCTCATTGTGGAATGAGTTGAGATTTCCTGGCCTTGCTATTTGCAGTATTTACTCCCAGAGAGTATATTTTTGCTAGCATTTTTTTGAGGTCACTGGGCCACTGTGCTATTTTTATATATCCTTGTTGCATGCGCTGAACTCCTGCACCCCTCTCTAATTTTTTTCCTTCAGTCTTATACTTTTCGTATTTATAAAGGCTAAACTGCCTGGATTAGCTATGTTTATGTAAGTAAAACTTTTTTTTCACTCACATGATATCCATTATTTTCAAGTATTTAATGATTTGGTGTTGGATGCGGCAATAGAAAACAAGTCTTGTTTCTTTTAAAAAGTGGAAATAGATTTGTTTTTCAAATTAAAAAGCATCTTAATGGAAAGTGTTGGCTCTATAATCCTGCCATGAGTAAATAATTTACTACTGTTCCTAGTTTGTTGTTCTAAGCTTCCAAGATTTTTTCTAAATATACTCACAAAATATACACATTCACATGCATTTTTAAAAAATGAAATCACAACTCAATATTCTGCTTTGTGGCCTGTTTTTTCACTTATTATATCATGCCCACTTTCTGTGTTAATAAATATAGACCTATAGTTTTTAATGGATTGCTCAGTTGGTAAAGAATCCTCCTGCAATGCAGGAGACCCTGGTTCTATTCCTAGGTCACGAAGATCCTCTGGAGAAAAGATAGGCTACCCACTCCAGTATTCTTGGGCTTCCTTTGTGGCTCAGCTGGTAAAGAATCCGTCTGCAATGTGGGAGACATGGGTTCGATTCCTGGGTTGGGAAGATCCCCTGGAGAAAGAAAAGACTACCCACTCCAGTATTCTGGCCTAGAGAGTTCCACCCATGGGGTTGCAAAGAGTCGGACGTGACTTAAAAACAAATAAACACATTACTTATGTCACCCATCTTTTATAGATGATCATTTAGGTTACTCCTCATTTTTCACTGCTATAAACTAAATTTGCATGAATGTCCTGTACTCTGTCTGATTGTTTTCTTTGAATACACTACTAAGTAGAAAATCACTAGGTCACTGTATATAGCTATTTAAAAAGCAAATCTCTGTTTACCAAACATAACTTTGATTAAGTTTAAATATAACGTCCCATTCATATTTTTATTTTTTCCACTACATTAGTTACAAAATATTCCTATTCTAAAATAATCTATAAATAAATCTGAAATAAATGAGAATTTCTAGTTCACAGAAAATTTTGGTTATCCCAGAGAAAAAATTTTGTTATAGTCCATCAAGTACTTCTGAAAAATGTAATGATTTACTAGAACTCATTTTTTTCTACCACATCTTCTCACAAAATGTAAGATTACAAAAATGACCATAAAGGACTGAGGGTTTTTTAATGTGATATTCCTTAAGGTATAATTTGTATACAGTAAAATCATCCTTCCTAGTGTATAGATTTATGAATTTTGACAAGGACTTATGGTCTTATAACCATAATCAAGATGTAGAAAAGTTCCCTCACCCCAATCATTTCCTTCATGCTTCTCTGTTGTCATTCCTACCCCCAACTCCAGGCGCTGGCGACGACTGATCTGTTTTCTATTCCTACAGTTTTGCCTTCCTTAGAACCTCATTTAAAAAGATTCATGAAGACTTTTGAAATTGGTTTCTTTTTTCAGCATGATGCCTTTGAGATGTATCCAGGTTATTGTGTGTACCAATAGTCTTCCTTTTTTGTTGTTGCGTAATATTGCATTGCATGAATGAAATATAGTGTGTTTCTTCATTCACCAACTTGGAGCATATTTGGGCTGTTTCCATTCTTGGTGATTATGAATGAAGTAGATAGCAACACTCACATACAGGTTTTATTTCACCATAACTTTTCATTTCTCATAGGTAAATACCTAGGACTAGAATTGATGAATTTTATTTGTGCTATGCTAAGTCGCTTCAGCAAATTTGGAAAACTCAGCAGTGGCCACAGGACTGGAAAAGATCAGTTTTCATTCCAATCCCAAAGAAAGGCAATCCGAAAGAATGCTCAAACTACCACACAATTGCACTCATCTCACACGCTAGCAAAGTAATGCTCAAAATTCTCCAAGCCAGGCTTCAGCAATACGTGAACTGTGAACTTCCAGATGTTCAAGCTGGTTTTAGAAAAGGCAGAGGAACCAGAGATCAAATTGCCAACATCCACTGGATCATCAAAAAAGCAAGAGAGTTCCAGAAAAACATCTATTTCTGCTTTATTGACTACACCAAAGCCTTTGACTGTGTGAATCAAAATAAACTGTGGAAAATTCTGAAAGAGATGGGAATACCAGACCACCTGACCTGCCTCTTGAGAAACCTGTATGCAGGTCAGGAAGCCACAGTTAGAACTGGACATGGAACAACAGACTGGTTCCAAACTGGAAAAGGAATACGTCAAGGCTGAATATTGTCACCCTGCTTGTTTAACTTATATGCAGAGTACATCATCTGAAACACTGGGCTGGAAGAAGCACAAGCTGGAATCAAGATTGCTGGGAGAAATATCAATAACCTCAGATATGCAGATGACACCACTCTTATGGCAGAGACTGAAGAGGAACTAAAAAGCCTCTTGATGAAAGTGAAAGAGGAGAGTGAAAAAGTTGGCTTAAAGCTTAACGTTCAGAAAACTAAGATCATGGCATCTGGTCCCATCACTTCATGGGAAATAGATGGGGAGATAGTGGAAACAGTGTCAGACTTTATTTTTCTGAGCTCCAAATTCACTGCAGATGGTTATTGCAGCCATGCAATTAAAAGATGCTTACTCCTTGGAAGGAAAGTTATGACCAACCTAGATAGCATATTAAAAAGCAGAGACATTATTTTGCCAACAAAGGTCTGTCTAGTCAAGGCTATGGTTTTTCCAGTGGTCATGTATGGATGTGAGAGTTGGACTATAATGAAAGCTGAGTGCTGAAAAATTGATGCTTTTGAACTGTGGTGTTGGAGAAGACTCTTGAGAGTCCCTTGGACTGCAAGGAGATCCAACCAGTCCATCCTAAAGGAGATCAGTCCTGGGTGTTCACTGGAAGGACTGATGCTGAAGCTGAAACTCCAGTACTTTGGCCACCTCATGCAAAGAGTTGACTCATTGGAAAAGACCCTGATGCTGGGAGGGATTGGGGGCAGGAGGAGAAGGGGATGACAGAGGATGAAATGGCTGGATGGCATCACTGACTCGATGTGCATGAGTTTGAGTAAACTCCAGGAGTTTGTGATGGACAGGGAGGCCTGGCGTGCTGCGATTCATGGGGTCGCAAAGAGTCGGACATGACTGAGCGACTGAACTGAACTGACTGAAGGAATTATAAACTAAAGAATACTGGTGTGGGTTGCCATGCCTTCCTCCAGGGGATCTTCCCAACCCAGGAAGCAAATCCCATCTCTTGATTCTCCTTCATTGGCAGGGGGACTCTTTACCACTAGCACCAACTGGAAAGCCCATATGGTATATTAGGGTTCTCTAGAGAAATAGAACCAATAAGAAATTCTATTACATGTATGCACCTATCCTTCTTGAGAGAGAGTTAAGAGTTGATGTTGCAGTCCTGAGTCCCAAATCTTCAAGGCAGGCACTGGCAGGCTGGAGACTCAGGGAGTGTTTCTATGTTGCAATATTAATATGTTTTGTTTTCTTAATAGTAATTTATTTTTTGGCCACACCAGGTCTTAGTTGTGGCATGTGGGATCTAGTTCCCTGACCAGGGACCAAACCTGGGCCCCCTGCATTGGGAGCATGGAGTCTTAGCCAGTGGACTACCAGAGCAGGCCCCTATGTTGCAGTCTGTAAGCAGAATTACTTTTTCTTCAGTAAACCTCAGCCTTTGCTTCTAAGGCTTTCAGCTGGTCAGATTGAGGCCTACCCATAGTATGGAGGGCATTTGGCTTTACTCAAAGTCCCCTGATTATAAACGTTAATCATATCTAAAAAATATCTTCATAGCAACATCTAAGCTGGTATTTGACCAAATAACTGGGCATCATAACCTAGCCAAGTTGACACATAAAATTAACGATCACATACATATGTAAGTGTGGGTTTCCCTGGTGGCTCAGACAGTAAAAAACCTGCCTGCAGCTCAGGAGACCAGTTTTGAACCCTGGGTGAGGAAGATCCCCCGGAGAAGGGAATGGCTACCTACTCCAGTATTCTTGACTGGAGAATTCCTTGGATAGAAGAGACTGGTAGATAGAAGGCTACAATCCATGGGGTTGCAAATAGTCGGACACCACTGAGCCACTAACACTTTCTCTTTTATGGTAAGTGTATGTTTAATGACCAAATTGTTTTCCAAAGCGACTGTACCCCTCTGTATTCCCACCAGCAATGTATGAATATTCATGTAAGTGATTTATTAAAAGCATTTATTTTTTCAATACTTATTTTACAAATACTATTTGCCACAAACACTGGGGGTGTAAAGAAAATGTCAATACTATCGTAGGACTTTGTAAACAAACATCTAAAAAAGTGTCTTCTGTTTCCAAGAATCAACCTTAGAAGGAAATACATGTATTCCCACACAAGTTTAAAAGGTTGAGTATGCTCTTCAGTGTTACATAGCTAACAAACCCAGTTTACTAGCCAGTATATCCCATCCTTCAAATTTTGGCTGATATTTAAAAATTTAACCACTTTATACATCTCTTCAGCAGAAACCAATGTCTATCTTTCTTTGCAAGATTAGTATTCCAACAAAGTATCAAACCCGGCCCTCTACAGTTGAAGCACAGCGTCCTAACCATTGGACTGTCAGGGAATTCCCACCAATATCTTAGTTAGAATCTTACAACAGAAAACCAAGATGATGTTGGTTGAAGAACAACCCTTTGCAACCTTGACCATTGTTCTCACTTTCTTTCCCAGTAAACATCAACTTTTGGATTTAAAGTGGAGGAGTTATTTAAAACAGCTATGACTCATCATGGGAGAGAGTAAAGAACAACTTCTTCCTGCCCTTCTACAGGAGGGTGCTTAGCTTTGTGTTCAGTCAGTCATCTAATCACTATGGTAACACCCTCTCTCCCTCCCACTCTGGGGACCTCAGCAGATAGAAAGGGCACTGCTGAATTTGCATCGGAAGTCAAATAATACTTTGCAACAAAAACCTCAATGACTAATACATGCATGAGAACCAAGGCAAGGACAGTGGCCTGATAGAAATGAGCAAAACTAGCCCAACATTTACAATAGTCATGATTTCACCTGTTAGCAGCACGGGAAACCAATGACCCAGAACTCAGGAAGCTGGTAGATGAGCAGAAGTTAACACCAAATAAGAGAAGTCCCTCTTCTCCAAAGAAGTAACAAAGTACTGGAGCTTTGCACTGCAAGCCTGCCAGGTTTTCATTAAGACTGCTCCCAGCTGACCTGCCCAACACCACCCTGACATTGCCTCCATGCTTGTTCATGATCTCTCTTTCCCTCTTTTTCTGCCTCCCTCCACCTGTCCTCTCTTTTCTCTGCTTCATTCTCTTCTCTTTGCTTCCATTTCCTTTCAGGTTTGTGTGTGTGTGTGTGTTTGTGTGTGTGCATGTGTCTTGATATTCATTTGGCTGCACTGGGTCTTAGTTGCAGCAAGCAGGATCTTCGATCTCTGTTACAGCATGTGAACTCTTAGTTATGGCATGTGGGATCTAGTTCTCTGACCAGGGATTGAGCTGGGACCTCCTACATTGGGAATGTGTGGAGTCTTTGCCACTCACTGGACCACCAGGGAAGCCCCTCCTTTCAGGTTTCATTTTGAGTCACTGCTTGCCTGGATGATCTATCCATCCTGCAGGGGAATTTGGTCCCAGGACATCCGCCCAACCACAGTTCATGTCTCCTCCCCTCCTACCATGTCACTGGGGACAGACACTTGGACACTGCAGTGTCTGGAAAGGGGACCCGCTTATTCCTCATCCCGGCGTTTGTTTTCATAGTCTATCCAGCCATGTGTTATAGAATCACTGAGTCAGAATAACTTCATTACCCTGGTCTGGCTATGTTGGGGTCCTTTAATGGACCAGAACCTGGTGGTCTGGAGTTGACGATAAGCAAGTGAAAGAGAGAGCTGGAGGGAGGGGGAGAGAGAGAGGGAGAAAGAAAGAAAGACATGGGGACCCAAGCTCTGATGGAGCAAAGTGCTTTAATGATCTTTCTGTGAGTATATATAGGCTGTTGTACAAGAAATTTCTTTCGACAATGATAAAGATCAGAAAACCAAATGTACAGCAACTGTTACCAAGGGAACAAGGGATTAATAATGGTCACAAGGTCAGGAGAAAATTCATATCTCAAGAAAGGGGAAGGGGACTAAGCAGTTTCGTCATAAAGAGAATGTTTACTGAAGGAGATTCAAGCCTGTCTCACCAATGACCTCAGTCCTGG
The DNA here is from genome assembly GCF_023699985.2 of Odocoileus virginianus. Classification (NCBI taxonomy): domain Eukaryota; kingdom Metazoa; phylum Chordata; class Mammalia; order Artiodactyla; family Cervidae; genus Odocoileus; species Odocoileus virginianus. The sequence goes on from NC_069691.1 coordinate 31,710,084, forward strand.
GAGCAGCTTGCTGTTCCACTAGTTTCTAACAACAGAAACTGATAAGGAACAGAGGATTTATGAGAAACAGCACATAGGAATCCTCCTGTTAAACATTCCCTGACAATTCCCCCTTATTTATTTATAATATTTGTAAAAAGGGTTCTGACCATTTGAGTTTGTTTAGTTTTAACAATTTTTGCATGAAGGCAACAGTAAATGCAAATATAATTGTCAAGACAATCACCAAAATTATAGTTCCTGACCCGATGCTGTGAGTGATGCTTTGAAACTATCCATGTGGGTCTAGCCCAGATAATTGATCAGCTAGAATCTTCTCTAGACAGGAAACACAGAAAAGGTGTATAAACTTGAACCCAAAACAACAAAATAAATGGCAATGGGATCATACTTATCAATAATTACCTTAAATGTAAGTGGGTTGAATGCCCCAACCAAAAGACTGAATGGATACAAAAACAAGACCCCTGTATATGCTGTCTACAAGAGACCCACCTCAAAACAAGGGACACATACAGACTAAAAGTGAAGGGCTGGAAAAAAATATTCCATGCAAACGGAGACCAAAAGAAAGCAGGAGTCGCAATACTCATATCAGATAAAATAGACTTTGAAACAAAGGCTGTGAAAAGAGACAAAGAAGAACACTACATAATGATCGAAGGATCAATCCAAGAAACAGATATAACAATTATAAATATATATGCACCCAACATAGGAGCACCACAATATGAAAGGCAAATGCTAACAGGTATGAAAGGGGAAGTTAACAATAATACAATAATAGAGGGAGACCTTAATACCCCACTCACACCTATGTATAGATCAGCTAAACAGAAAATTATCAAGGAAACACAAACTTTAAATGATACAACGGACCAGTTAGACCTAATTGATATCTATAGGACATTACACCCCAAAACAATGAGTTTCATCTTTTTCTCAAGTGTACACGGAGCCTTCTCCAGGATAGATTGCATCCTGGGCCATAAATCTAGCCTTAGTAAATTCAAAAAAATTGAAATCATTCCAAGTGTCTTTTCTGATCACAATATGTTAAGATTAGATGTCAACTACAGGAAAAAAAAACTATTAAAAATATAAACATATGGAGGCTAAACAACACGCTTCTGAATAACCAACAAATCATAGAAGAAATCAAAAAAGAAATCAAAATATGCATAGAAATGAATGAAAATGAAAACAAAACCACCCAAACCTATGGGATTCCATAAAAACAGTGTTAAGGAGAAGGTTCATAGAAATACAAGCTTACCTCAAGAAACAAGAGAAAACTCAAATAAATAAATCTAATTCTACATCTAAAGCAACTAGGAAAAGAAGAAGTGAAGAACCCCAGGGTTAGAAGAAGGGAAGAAATCATAAAAAGTAGGGCAGAAATAAACAAAAAAAAAATCAAAAGAGACTATAGCAAAAATCAACAAAATTAAAAGCTGGTTCTTTGAGAACATAAATAAAATAGACAAACCATTAGTCAGTCTCATCAAGAAACAAAGGGAGGAGAATCAAATCAACAAAATTAGAAATGAAAATGGAGGAATCACAACAGACAACACATAAATACAAAGGATAATAAAAGACTACCATCAGCAACTATATGCCAATAAAATGGACAACTTGGAAGAAATGGAAAATTCTTAGAAAAGTATAACTTTCCAAAATTGAACCAGGAAGAAATAGAAAATCTTAACAGACCGATCACAAGCACAGAAATAAAAACTCTCCTAAAGTCAGGAGCAAGACAAGAGTGCCTACTCTAACCACTACTATTCAGCATAGTTTTGGAAGTTTTGGTCACAGCAATCAGAAAAGAAAAAGAAATAAAAGGAATCCAGATTGGAAAAGAAGAAGTAAAACTCTCACTGTTTGCAGATGACATGATCCTCTACATAGAAAACCCTGAAAACACCACCAGAAAATTACTAGAGCTAATCAATGGATATAGTAAAGTTTCAGGATATAGAATTAACACACAAAAATCCCTTGCATTCCTATACACTAACAATGAGAAAGAAAGAGAAATTAAGGAAACAATTCCATTTACCATTGCAATGAAAAAATAAAATGCTTAGGAATAAATCTACCTAAAGAAGCAAAAGACCTATCTATATATAGAAAACTATAAAACACTGATGAAAGAAATCAGAGCACACAAACAGATGGAGAAATATACCATGCTCCTGGATTGGAAGAGTCATTATAGTGAAAATGGGTATACAGCCCAAAGCAATCTATAGATTCAATGCAATCCCTATCAAGCTACCAATGGTATTTTTCACAGAACTAGAACAAATAATTTCACAATTTGTATGGAGATACAAAAAACCTCGTATAACCAAAGCAATCTTGAGAAAGAAGAATGGAACTGGAGGAATCAACCTTCCTGACTTCAGGCTATACCACAAAGCTACAGTCATCAAGACAGAAATATAGATCAATGCAACAAAATAGAAAGCCCAGAGAAAATCCATGCACCTATGGACACCTTATCTTTGACGAAGGAGGCAAGAATATACAATGGAGAAAAGACAATCTCTTTAACAAATGGGGCTGGGAAAACTGGTCAGCCACCTGTAAAAGAATGAAACTAGAACACTTTCTAATACCATACACAAAAATAAACTCAAAATGGATTAAAGCTTTTGCACAAGGAAGGAAACTATAAATAAGGTGAAAAAACAGCCTTCAGAATGGTAGAAAAAAACAGCAAATGAAGCAACTGACAAAGAATTAATCTCAAAAATATACAAGCAGCTCATGCAGCTCAATTCCAGAAAAATAAATGACCCAATCAAAAAATGGACCAAAGAACTCAACAGACATTTCTCCAAAGAAGACTTACAGATGGCTAACAAACACATAAAAAGATGCTCAACATCACTCATTATCAGAGAAATGGAAATCAAAATCACAAATGAGGTACTATATCATGCTGGTCAGAGTGGCTGCTATCAAAAAGTCTACAAACAATAAATGCTGGAGAGGATGTGGAGAAAAGGGAATCCTCTTACACTGTTGGTGGGAATGCAAACTAGTACAGCCACTGTGGAGAACAGTGTGGAGATTCCTTAAAAAACTGGAAATAGAACTGCAGTGTATCCCACTGCTGGGCATACACACCAAGGAAACCAGAATTGAAAGAGACATGGGTTCAATGTTCATCGCAGCACTGTTTACAATAGTCAGGACATGGGAGCAACCTAGATGTCCATTGGCAGATAAATGGATAAGAAAGCTGTGGTACATATACACAATGGAATATTACTCAGTCATTAAAAAGAATGCATTTGAATCAGTTCTAACGAGGTGGATGAAACTGGAGCCTATTATACAGATTGAAGTGAATCAGAAAGAAAAACACCAATACAGTATACTAACGCATATACATGGAATTTAGAAAGATGGTAACAATGACCCTATATGCAAGACAGCAAAAGAGACACAAATGTAAAGAATAGTCTTTTGGACTCTGTGAGAGAAGGCAAGGTGGGATGATTTGAGGGAATAGCATTGAAACATGTATATTATCCTATGTGAAACAGATCGCCAGCCCAGGTTCGATGCATTGAGACAGTGTGCTCAGGGCTGGTGCGCTGGGATGATCCTGAGGGATGGGATGGGGAGGGAGGTAGGAGGGGTGTTCAAGATGGGGAACACAGGTACACCCATGGCTGATTCATGTCAATGTATGGCAAAAGTCACTACAATATTGTAAAGTAAATAGCCTCTAATTAAAATAAATTAATTTTTAAAAAATAAATAAAATACCCCTTATATTCCTAGTTCCTGCTTCAACACTTACTACTCCCAGCCCAAACTCTTTTGTCTCATCAATTTCTTCACAAACTTATTGTTTCTTTGTCTAAAAGGTATAAAAGTTTCCTGCTCTAGTCACTTCTTTGGGTCATTGTTTTCTTTTTTTTTTTTTTTTTTTTGGGGGGGGGTCTTTGTTTTCTTGTGAAGCTTCTCACATACATGTAAAAATTCAGTAAGTTGTGTATGCTTCTCTCCTGTTCATCTGTCTTTGTCCATTCACTTTTCACACCCAGCCAGGGACCCTAAGAGGGCCAAGGAAAAGTTTTTTCTCCCCTGTAGTAGATGATTCCTGTGACCACTCAAGGGGGAAATTGATTAAATTTAGTCAATATATTCCCTATGTCCCAGCAATCCCACTCCTGGTAAACTGTACCAAAAACATTCTCACATAGGTGAGCATGAGGCCATGTATACAAAGACACACACTGCAACATTTCAGTGTCAAAGCATTAAGTCAGAGACCTGGTGTGGAAGCAAGTCCATATGGCCATTAAATGCAGCACACTAGATATACAGCAAAACAGATTTTCTAAAGTTTAGCACTGAGATTTTTTTAAAGGTACAGAAGAAAAAATTTCCAAGCAAAATACCATTTGTGTAAACTAAAAAACAGGCACACAAAACACTACATTTTATATAAGAACACATTCAAAGACATAGTTAATATTCTAGAATGATCACGACTTGGAGGAAGAAGGAAGTGGGAGTGGAGAATTCATCAGTCAAAGGTAGTCCTCAGTTCAAAGATGAAATGTCAGGGGTCAGAGCTCTTAGCTGTAAAGAGCAGAAACTATGATTTAAACATACAAGGGGAAAGACTTAAGGCTCTTGGGTAGCATATTAAACCAACTGGAAGGCCCAGAGGCTTTGCAATCAGAATCACAATCACAAATCACACCACAGAATTGGTTAGGGGAGGCCACCCCTAGTCTCTGCAGACTGGATGGCTTGAGATAAAAAAATGCTGAGAGCTTCAACCATATTCTCCATAATCAGTGAGAAGTCTACTGTCCCTGTTCTTTGCATCACTGCAGGATTCAACGTCTGAAGCAGATGCATCAGAATAACCAAGCTTACCTCACAGGCAGTGCCCTCTATCAAGGAGGCTAGCAATGACTCTATTTTTAGCATCCATCAAGAGAAGTAGTGTCTGCCTCCCCAGCGATCATGGAGTGAAGAAATCATTCAGCAGAAGAGGGCTCTGTGTTGGGCAGCCAAAATAATTACAAAAGCTCTCTAGTGAAAAGTGCCATCAACCTTCAACAACAGTGTGTATTGGGATCAAGTAAGAGTCACTGACTTTTCCAAGAAGGCCACTGATAACATTTTTGAGAAAAGTTTCAATGGACTACTGTGGACAGGAGACAGATGTTAGTAAGCTGGAGAAAGAATGGGAGATGAAGACACACAGGTGATGAGTGTAGATCTCCAAGGAACTTCACCGTGAGTGGAAGCATAGGAGGGTTCACAGGTAAAGGAAAATGTAGAATTCATGAAGCACTTTGGTTTTTGTTTTTGTTTTTAAGGGAAAACAGACTAGATCACATTGTTAGGCTGAGAAGGAGCTAGGAGAGAAAGGTCACCATGATTTTGCACTATATGCAAAACAGAAAAAGAGACTCAGATGTATAGAACAGACTTGTGGACTCTGGGAGAAGGCGAGGGTGGGATGTTTCAAGAGAACAGCATTGAAACATGTATACTATCTAGGGTGAAACAAATAACCAGCCCAGGTTGGGTACATGAGACAAGTGCTCGGGCCTGGTGCACTGGGAAGACCCAGAGGGATCGGGTGGAGAGGGAGGTGGGAGGGGGGACTGGGATGGGGAATACATGTAAATCCATGGCTAATTCATTTCAGTGTGTAACAAAAACTACTGTAATGATGTAAAGTAATTAGCCTCCAACTAATAAAAATAAATGGAAAAAAAAAAAAAGAAAGAAAATAGATGATTTTTTAAAAGTCACAACCTAATCAGAGCCTAAGCTGAAGGATTAACCTGAAAATGCTGTAGGGAAAGACAGCTGCTGTGAGTGAGAGAAAAGAAGTAAGAATGCATGTGGCTGTATATGTGAAGATGTGCAGATGGTAAGTTAATATCTGTTGGACCTCCATTCTATCTATAAAATAAATGAACAGGAACAACTGAGGGGGGCTTCCCAAGTGGCGCTAGTGGTAAAGAACGCGGCTGCCAATGCAGGAGACAAAAGAGACTCGGGTTCAGTCTCTGGGTTAGGAAGATCCCCTGGAGGAGGGCATGGCAACCCACTCCAGGATTCTTGCCTGGAGAATCCAATGGACAGAGGAGCCTGGAGGGCTATAGTCCAAGAGTCGGATGCGACAGAAGCGACGTAGCATGCATGCACACACAACTGAGGGAGGCAGGATTGGAGATGAATTAGAGGCCTGGAGGAGAATGCTGAAATTTTCTAACTGCTAAACAGGAGAGGAACTGATCACTATCAAATAAAGAAATTACTGAAAGATGAGGACAGGGAGTTTCCTAGCTGTCCAATATTTAGGACTTGGTGTCCTCAGTAGTCGGGCCCGGGTTTAAGCCCTGGTTGGGAAGCTAAGATTCCACCAGCCTCAGGGCCAAGAAAGAAAAAAACACAGTTGAAGATTTAAAATTGAAGATTTTAAACTTGAAGTGATTCCAATCTGCTTAATGATTGTTTTTCCTTCAGCAAAACTGCTGCCCCTGTGTGGAAGAAAAGTAGGTCAAAGTCAGGCTCATTGAAGTATGAAAGTGAAGTGAAAGTCACTCAGTCCAACTCTTTGCTATACAGTCCAGGGGATTCTCCAGGCCAGAATACTGGAGATCTTCCCAACCCAGGGATCGAACCCAGGTCTCCCACATTGCAGGCAGATTCTTTATCAACTGAACTATCAGGGAAGCCCTGGAGGTATAGAAACTAGGATGTAAGCCTTGAGCCTCCTAAAGAGAGAATGGTTACATGATGGCACATCAGGCTATGGATTAGATAAAGAGGGAAATGTAGCCAGGAGTGAGGAGATGAGGAGATTAAGGTGTTTAAAAGTTGCTCTGAGATTGAGAGTCAGGGTTTAGAGCTACAGTGAGAGCTGGAAGGATGGCAGTTTGTGGTCAGAGCGTGGGCTTTTATAGTTTTAGGTTTTAGAAATGAAGTTCATCAAGTCCAAGATCTGACCACTAAAAAGCGGTAAGCTTTGATATAAGGTCCAGAGGACAGAAACAATGTAGAGAAAAATCTACAGGAGATAACCATCTGACCCTCTGCTTGGAAGCCTGAAATTAAGAAGCATAATCCTCAGCAAAAACCAGTCCTAGAGATCATGCGTTCCCCTCTGGTAGCTGTAGGTGACCTGGAATGAGAATTTGATAAGAAGTTGGTGATAAAGAGGAAAAAACGGCCCTCTGTGAGCTGGATTATTCTATTGAGTTGGCCAAAAAGTTTGTTTGGGTTTTTAAAAACCCAAATGAACTCTCTGACCAACTCAGTATAAGCGAAGAATCAATCTCATCAGAAGTTGGCAAACTTAGTGTAAACAAAAGGATGCCAAGATTCCTAGGCCAGCCAAGGTAACCCTAACTTGAAGTATCTTTTTTAACACAGAGTGTCTGTCTGGTTATGGCTGGATTGGTAAATGAAGCATGAATGAGAGTCAGAGACAAAGACACTGACTTAATGCTTCTCACACCAAGCCAATGTGCACACTGCTGTCCCACCCCTGGGCCAGGATAGCCTAACAGCCAGATTCCTGCCACTTATCATTCCTAGATGACATGAGTCATTAAAGTCATCCAGTTTTTCTCCTTTGTGCTAATCCCGTGCCCTCTAAATAATCTTCTTATTGGATTCTGGCTTCCCACATGGATTTTGCATATAGGACAACAATGTGTTGATCAGCAACATAACTCTTTGACCATGATCAGTATCAATCTAATGGTTAACAGGCATTATATATATGTGGATACGGTCAAAGGGAGTCAGGCCCCCAAGCTCAAACACTTTTGGATGCCCTAACAATTATATTTCTGATTCTAAAACTCTAAGTACCATCCCTTGGAAAATAGCACAAAATATAGCCATGATATGAAGTTGGATTCAGAGGCAATTGTCCTTTCCTAGGTCATTCTTCTGTAATCTACTGCCCTCCTGCAAATCCACAACAGATTTCTGCACACAATCTAAGCAAGAACAACACTCATCTTCTTTTTCTAGCTAACCAGAGAGTACAGATCTATAGTTAAACTGATCAAGCTGTGCTGTTTATTACATGGTGCCATGCATGCATGCTAGGTCGCTTCAATTGTGTCCAACTCTTTGCAATCCTCCAGACTATAACTCACCAGGCTCTTCTGTCCATAGAATTCTCCAGGAAAGAATACCAGAATGGGTTGCCATGGCCTCCTCCAGGGGAAGGGATTGAACCCATGCCTCTTACATCGTCTGAGTCGTCTGAGCAGGTTCTTTACCACTAGCGCCATCTAGGAAGCCCTTATATGGTGCCATGAAGTGAAGTGAAGTGAAGTCACTCAGTTGTGTCTGACTCTTTGCGACCCCATGGACTGTGCCCTACCAGGCTCCCCTATCCATGGGATTTTCCAGGCAAGAATACTGGAGTGGTTTTGCCATTTCCTTCTCCAGGGATATGGTGCCATATAAGGATATAAATATTATATATCTGCAGGTCAGTGTGATATTTATAAAAGATTATATCGAGGCAAAGGAATAAGAAGAAAATGTCCTCTGGTCATAAAACGATAAAGAAATGAACAGGTGCTATCTTAGTGATGATAAGGTTGATAATTTGGTATCCTGTCTGCTGCCGCTGCTGCTGCTAAGTCACTTCAGTCGTGTCCAACTCTGCGACCCCATAGACTGCAGTCCACCAGGCTCCCCCACCACTGGGATTCTCCAGGCAAAAACACTGGAGTGGGTTGCCATTTCCTTCTCCAATGCATGAAAATGAAAATTGAAAGTCAAGTCGCTCAGTCGTGTCCAACTCTTAGCGACCTCATGGACTGCAGCCTACCAGGCTCCTCCATCCATGGGATTTTTCAGGCAAGAGTACTGGAGTGGGTTGCCATTGCCTTCTCCATGGTATCATATCTAGAGCTAAGTAAATAGGCAAGCAAAATCCAGGTTTGGTCCTGCCCGCATGACCTGTGCTGTGCGAGTAAATCTTTTTAGAGCTGTTATTTTGTAAGCATTATATTGAATAGCGTGCCCTTGTTGTTAAGCATTATACTGAATAGTGTGCCTTTAGTGTATGAGAAAAGCGAATTTATCTCCCACCTTCCTTTGAAATGTACTCATGGTGCCTTGTTCTTCCTCTTCCTCTGCATAGAAATGGAAGCAGACCTCATGATTTTTCTATTCACTGTCAGGTAATACAAGATTCCCTAGTCAATTTTTAGCATTTCAAGTCTCAGGTAATAGTCAAACTTTGAACTTCATGTTAAGCTGGAGCCTCTCCTCCCAGCTCTAGCTTACTGCCAGATGTTATCAGTTTCTTTCCTTCTATTTCTTTGAGTTTTTACTCTTCCAACTCTCTTTTGTTACCTGTGATCCTTATGTTTCCAGAAAAATTATTACCTGCATTGTTAGAGTTAACTGTGTGTTTGTGTGAGTCTCTCAGTGATGTCTGATTCCTTATAACCCCATGGACTGTAGCCCACCAGGCTCCTCTGTCCATGGGGATTCTCCAGGCAAGAACACTGGTGTGGGTTGTCATGCCCTCCTCAAGGGAATCTTCCCAACCCAGGAATTGAACCCAGGTCTCCCGCGTTGTGGGCAGATTCTTTACAGTCTGAGCCACCAGGGAATCCCATGGTTAACTAGTTGGCACTCTTTCAAACTGCCAGATAATCAAAGATTTATCTTTCTCCAGAGTGCATTTGTGAATCTTGGGGAGATCCCTGATCAGTCATGGTCCTAGCAGAAAATAACATTTGCCCCACATGGTAACAAAGAGACTCTAAGGAAGGGCCTTCTTATAGAGTTGGGCACAGGATTCATGGAACACAGAAGGGATAAGGTCATATACAGGTTTGTAACAGCGAAAGCCATTACCACTCCAAGCAGTAGAGGGAACGGTAGCACCAGAGCCCAGTGAGGGTGAGACTGCAAGGGAGGCCTGGCTACAGTGTAGTCCTGAAAGGATGCAAACACTGCCAAAGACACAATGCCTGTGCAAGGAGACAGCGGAAAGAAATGCCTGGAATTGCCCTTCTCTTGTTAGTGATTTCTGCCAGTGCCTCACACTGGCCAAACTCAACTGGTAGCTATCCAGCAAGGGAACTCAAATAATAGAGCTCTCAGAGATTAGCCTCCTGGGAAGAATAATGTATCTAGGAGGACACTCCTGCCAGTACACCCCTGCCACAGGGGACCTCTCCCCTCCATGTCTCCTGCCCAAGGCAAGTATATCTCTATTATGATGAGTTTCTTACTCTTTCCTAACCCTCTGGGATTTATTCCTGCGATGTTATCACTCTGTGTATGGAGGCCACAGAAAACACATAGGTCCTTTACATATCATGTTTACTATTTAATATTCAACTTGTGACATTTAACATCCTGTTACATGTAATATTTAGTAGTCATTGGACTACTTGGAGCCAGATGTTGTGCTAGGGCGTCCTGCATGTGTCCTCTTTGAACCTCAAGATTGCTCATCAAGACAGATATTAACTTTGAAGAGAATGACTGTGGGAGAGAATACAGAAAGAGAAAGGCCAACTCACAGTGATCAAGTGACTTAAGCTACAAAACCGTCTTTCTGTACCAGGTTGCCTCTGGGAACCTCAAAACACATATTCTCATCCTTTGTTTGCTTTTTGTTACTACTCCACCTCATCTTTGAAGTCAGTATTGGTATACCTAGCTTAGACATTGCAAACTGAGCTTGGCTTTGCACTCTGAGATTTCCCCTGGGAATTGCTTTGCATCAGACTGGTGAAAGAAACCAAATCCCATGGGTCCCCTCCTACACCATTGCTGGCTCCTGCTTTTAGCTCATTGGCTGTTTCATTTGGAGTCTTTTAAGAAACGATTGCCCTTCTTGTTCTTTATTGAGTAAAGTGTATTTCACTAGTTGAGGCATAACTTAAAGGGGATCCCTCAAGGGATATCAACAGCATATGGTACAGCTATTTCATTCTGGAAATTTCTGAAATGGCAATGTGCAGGTTTTGCTGGAAGGTTGGCTTTCATCACGAGCTGTCTCCTTTCCAGATCAGATATTTAGAGAAGCAGAATGTGAGCCTACGTGTTCAGCCCTGCGGGAACCCTCCGGGGTGAGCTCAGGACAGAACAAAGACTGCATTTCCACTTACAAGTGTGTTCCCTTTGGGCTATTCTGAGTGTGGGGTGAAGATACCTGGCAACCCTCTTCTGATACCTTAATTTAAGCAAAGTGTGAGTAGGAACAAGAGTAGGAACATGTGGGAATCTTTCTTGAGTAGGAAAAAGACAGCCTTACCTTGACTGCCAGGTGTTAATAAGGAATCCTCTATTCAAGATTCAAAGAATGCAGGTCTATTGTGTGGTGGTGTTAAACCTAGCTGATCTCTAAGCAACCTCTTTGGATGTCTCTTTTTTTTTTTTTCTAGTAAGCATTATAGAGTTTCACTCTGTGTATTATTAAATACAAATTAAAGTTTTTGAACTTGGTAGTCTATTTAATTGCTATATTTTCAGAAAAGCTATAAGCTTTATTTGATTTAATAAGTAAATAAAATAACTCTAAAGGCAATATTTTTTCCTAAAAATTAGTTTTATTGAGATGCAATTTGCATACAATAAAATTCACTCATTTTAAATGCAGACTTGATAGGTTTTGACAAATATAAACAGTCCTATAAACATGACTCCAAACAAGATGCAGAACATTCCATCACCCGCAAAAGTGACTCATGCCCATTTGTAGTCTTTCCCCTACTCCAGCCTCCAGGCCCGGGTGACCACTGATTTTCTGTCACAGTGATTTTAGAAATAGAAATTCTTCTTTCACTCAGCATGATGCATATGAGATTTATCACTGCGTTGGTATGTGTCAGCAGTCTGTTTCATCTTACTGATGAGTAACATTTCATTGTAGGGGACAGAATTGGTTTTTGTGATTTTTTTTTTTAAACATTACAATTTGTTTATCCATTTGACAGTTGCTGGACATTCAGATTATTTCCAGTTTTCACTATTGTGAACAAAGCTGCTATGAACATCTGAATAGAAGTCTTTGAGTGGACAAATGTTTTCATATCTCTTGCGAAAATATCTAGTGAGTTCCTGGGATGCATGGTAAGTGTATTTAACTTTACTTTTTAAAAGTCCAACCATTTTCCAGAGTAGCAGTTGCTTCAGATCCTTACTAAAAATTAGTATTGTCATTCATTAAATTTTATCATTCTAGTGGTTTGTAGTGTTTGTGTTACAGTGGGTTTTTTTTTTCCATTTATTTTTATTAGTTGGAGGCTAATTACTTTACAATATTGGACAGTGGTTTTAATTTACATTTCTCTGAGGTATAATGATGTTTAGCACCTTTTCATGTGCTTATTTGCCAGTTTTTAAAACATTATTCTGTGAAATGTCAGTTCTACTCTTTTGCCCATTTTAAATTGCATTGTTTATCTTATTATTGAATTGTGATGTATCTATTTTAAATATAAGTTTTTAATAAGGTATGAATTTTACAAATATTTTCCCTATGTGGCTTGCCATTAGTTTCCTTAATAGTGTTTTTGGAAGGGCCAAAGTTTTTCATTTTGATGTAGTCAAGTCTATTCATTTTTATCTTATGGTTATAATTTTGTTTCCTACCTAAGAAACTGGTGCCTAACCTAACACCATGAAGATTTTCTCATGTATTTTCATCTAGAAAGGTTATAGTTTGTGCTTTTATGTTTATATCTATGGGATTCCCTGGTAGCTCAAAGGGTGCAAAGCAGAAGAGCCAGGTTCAATCCCTGGGTGGAGAAGATCCCCTGGAGTGGGAAATGGCAACCCAATGCAATATTCTTACCTGGGAAATCCCATGGACAGAGGAGCCTGGCAGGCTGCAGTTCATGGGATCACGAAGAGTCGGACACGACTGAGCGACTAAGCATGTAGGCACAAAGATATAAAATAGATTACTAGTAAGAACCTGCTGTATAGTACAGGGAACTCTACTCAACCCTCTGTAATAGCCTATATGGGAAAAGAATCTAAAAAAAAAAAAAGTGATCTTTGTGTATGTATAACCGAATCACTTTGCTTACACCTGAAATTAACACAACATTGTAAATCAACTATACTCTAATAAAAATTAAAAAAAAAAAATAAAGATTAGTAATAGTACCTAGTTCCTATGGTGTTTAGATTAAATGTACCAAATATGTTTCCTTGACACCGAAAATACTTGATACATGATACTTCCTGCTTTCAGTGAATTAATTTTGTTTATATGGCACTCAGCCCTTTTCCTTATTTTTTGCCCTACTCACCTGCCCTACACACACAGATAAAGAACCCCTCTCACATAAGGGCGTTTATGTGTGTTGCGACGTTGCAGAGATGGACAGGATTTTCTTCTGTTGACCTCCTCCTATTGACAGGCATGCTGCTGGCTAGGAATGCCTGAGGTCCTCACCTGGGCCTGTCCTCCTTGTGGCAGCCCCCTCGGACATCTTCCCACCAGAGCCAATGCTGCGGTAGGACCAGTCCTTGTGGTTTTCCCTGTAATTGCAAGACGCGCCTAAGCAAAAGATCATCAGGGAACTTTCCAGAACAAGAGTTGCTATCCACCATTCCTGGAGGGTTCCAACATCTGAGGGTTACAGAGCAAGGTAGAGAGAGTGAGGGAGGGGTCTTGAACCTGGGGCTCTGCCTTTATTTGGATCAAAGGTGTGGTGCCTAGGGCTTTACAGGTTTACTCTGAATTGGCAAATTTAAAACGTAAGAGCAGAAATTAGGGTGCAGGAAGGGGAGAGCAGGATCTCTCAAGCTGTCAGTTATCTAGGTTTCCAGGGCTTTTCATACGGGGAAATCCATTGGTGTGGGCAGGCTGGTTCTTTTATCTAGGTTTTTAACTAGTGGCTGTGATATACCACTGGCAATGTGTATATTCAAGATAGGTATCTTTGAAATGGATGCCTCAACAACCAAAAACTTCATGTTAGGCACTTCACTCAGATTTCCATCACAGAAACCTGAGAATTCAAAATAAAATATTAGACATACTTCACTCCTAGAAAAGATCCTTCCATCAGTTTCTGGAGCCTTGAGTTCCAGCCTAATGCTATACAGCTGGGCCCTTTCTCTACTCTCTTATGCAATCCTTCCACCTCTAAATTTCTGTTCACTTCTGTTGCAGGAAGGTGGACCCCTTCCAGGGCCTGAAAGTGGCCTCTTGTCTAACACTCGGAAATGACTTTTCAAGGTGTCACATGCTGACAAGGCAAGAGATTTTATTGGAAAGGGGCACCCAGGCGCAGAGCAGGAGGGTGAGGAAACCCAGGAGAACTGCTCTGTCACATGGCTTGCAGTCTTGGGTTTTATGGTGATGGGATTAGTTTCTGGGTTGTCTTTAGACAATCATTCTGACTCAGAGTCCTTCCTGGTGGTGCACGCCTTGTTCAACCAAGATGGATGCCAGAGAGAAGGATTCTCGGAGGTGGTTGGACACATGGTGTCACTTTTTGACCTTTCCTGAACTCTCCCTGTTGGTGGTGGCTTATTAGTTCTGTATTCCTTACCAGGACCTCCTGTCTTAAAACAACTCATGCAAATGGTTACTATGATGCCTGGCCAGAGTGGGCAGTTTCAGTCAGTGTGCTTCCCTTAACACTTCTATTGCTTGAAAGTTTAAGCCTCATTTTCTATCCATAAATTTCTTTTCTAATCCGAAACCCCCCTTTCTCCTAGAAAGATTTTTTTCTCAGCTGTTGTTTCTTCCTTTTTTAAAAACAAAAAATCTTTTTATTTTGTATTGTTCGGTTCAGTTCAGTCACTCAGTCGTGTTCAACTCTTTGCGACCCCATGAACCACAGCATGCCAGGCCTCCCTGTCCATCACCAACTCCCGGAGTTTGCTCAAACTCATGTCTATCAAGTTGGTGATGCCATCCAACCATCTCATCCTCTGTCGTCCCCTTCTCCTCCTGCCCTCAATCTTTCCCAGCATCAGGGTCTTTTCCAATTAGTCAGCTCTTTGCATCAGGTGGCCAAAGTATTGGAGCTTCAGCTTCAACATCAGACCTTCCAATGAACACCCAGCCAATTAACAATGTTGTAATAGCTTCAGATGAACAACAAAGGAACTCAGCCATACATATACATGTATCCAGTCTCCCCTAAATTCCCCTCCCAACCAGGCTTCCACATAACACTGAGCAGAGTTCCATGCACTATACAGTACATACTTGTTGGTTATCCATTTTAAATATAGTGATATGAATCCAAGAGACAAGGTGTTGAGGCAAGGAACATTACTTTATTTAGAAAGCAGCGGATGGAGAAGATGACAGGCTAGCACCTCAAAATAACCATCTTATTGGGGTCTGGATGTCAGATTCTTTTTTAGATCAGAGAGAAAGAAGCAATGAGGAACTAAAGTCAAAAGGCAGAAGAGAGAGGGAGAAGCAGTGGACTAATAAAGTGAAAAGGTCCTCAGTCTTGTAAACATCTCTGAGACTGGCCTGCCTTTGGGAAGGGTGTGTTAATCTCTCTTATTCACAGGTGGTTTTGTTGATGGTTTATTTGCTGAGTCCTGTCTGACTCTTGTGACCCCATGGACTGTAGCCTGCCAGGCTGCTCTGTCCCTGGGATTCCCCAAGAATATTGGAGTCGATTGCCATTTCCTTCTCCAGAGGATCTTCCTGCCCTAGGAATTGAACCTGGGTCTCTCGCATTGCAGGCAGCTTCTTTACTGATTGAGTTACAAGGGAAGCCTTGTAGTTCACAGGTGGACAGGAACAAACTATCTTTCCATGGGTGAACAAAAGCACTTTAGTTTGCAGTCAAGCAGAGGGGCAGGGTCCTCCAGGTAAGCCATGAATTATGATTAGAATAACAAGAACAACGAAAGGCAAGTCAAAGAAACAGTTTCCAACATGGAGTCAGAATTGGCTTCCTCCCTGCAACATGTGTACATGCCCATTCTAAACTTTCTAACTACCCCTTCCCCTGCCCCCACTGCAACCATAAATTCATTCTCCAAGTCAGTGCAATAACTTATTTTACACATGCAGTTACATTTGGTTTACATTTTGGAGTTCTAAGTCATAATTTCATTTGAAAAATAATTTTTACTACTAAAACTACAGGAGAAAGTTTAAAAACAACTTTTATGGACCAGTCCTGAAAGTGAAGACAGCAATGTACCTTATCCCTGAGAAACCATATAGGTAAGTTCAAAGACTCTTTGGGAATTCCAGAGCACTCTGATGTGGTATACAAATCTGCTTCACTGAATCATATATGATACCACATGAGGAATAAAGAAAAACATGTGATTTAGTTGCTAAGTCGTGTCTGACTTGTGCAACCCCATGGACTGTAGCCTGCCAGGCTCTTCTGTCTATGGAATTCTCCAGACAAGAATACTCCAAGCAAGTGCTCCTCTCTGGATCTGAATAAATCCACATCTTACCTATTATTTTGTCCCTCACTGAATTCTGTCTGCAATGAGACATGAAGAACTCGAGCTTCATTAGGACCTGAAACCAGGTATGGTGGGTTTTGACTGGGTTTGAGTTCCAGCCATGTGGATTCAAGTTCCAATCTGAGGTAAACGGTTATAGCTCCCCAACCAAGGGTGAAATCCGGGACCCTTGCTTTGGGAGCATGGAATCTTACCTGCTGGACCACCAGGGAAGTCCTGAGACATGGCATAAAAGAGCCTTGATATCAGTTAGTTCAATCCCCTTACTTCACAGATGTGAAAACAAAGCTACCACCTAACTGATAGTACAACTGAGCCCAGAATTAGGGATTCCTTATTCCAAGTACATTCCATTGCCTATGACAATATGGCTGTCATACAGTCACTCTCAGGAAAACAGGTCGAGTGTGTGTATTTTGATGAGGTTCAAAAGAGTCTAGAGAGTGCTGTGAAGACGGAAATATGAGCCCTGGGGTCTGAGAGAACTTTGTTCAAATTACTAGGCCTTCTGCTCTGGTCTGAATGTCTGTGTTCCCCCAGTATTTGTATGTTTCTCCAGGTGATTCTATCAGGTGACAGGGCCTTTGAGGGGTGGCTAGGTCCTGAAAACAGAGCCCTTACGAGCAGGATTAGCACCCTTATAAGAGAAGCCTCAGAGAGAATGTTCCCTAGCACTTCTGCTATGTGAAGTTACAGCAAAAAATAGCCATCTAGGAAGTGGGCCCTTACCAGACGCCAAATCTGCCAGGGCCATGTTCTTGGACTTCTGAACCTATAGAACTGTAAGAAATAAACATTTGTGTGGTTTATAAGCTATCCAGTCTATGGTATTTCATTATAGCTGTCTGAACAAAGACACATTCCTTGCCTCCATTAATTTATCTATAGAAAGGAGCCTAATCCTTCCCTCGAAGGGCTATTCTGAGGATATTTTTTAAATGCAATAACATTCATTAGATCTCTATCACTCCCTGGTGGCTTAGTTGGTAAGGAATCCACCTTCAAGGCAGGAGACCCTGGTTCATTCCCTAGGTTGGAAAGATCCCCTGGAGAAGGAAAGGCAACCCACTCCAGTATTCTTGCCTGGGAAGTCCCATGGACAGAGGAGCCTGGCAGGCTACAGTCCTTGGGGTCCCAAGAGTCAGACATGACATAGTGATTAAAGCACAACCAACACCCACTATGTCTGGAACATAGTAGGCAAAAAATGAATGCTAGTACCCTCCCTTTTCTCAGGCACACCAGCACATAAGTTGGATTTAAGGCCAAATAACAACCAGAAAAAAATAATACATGTCAATAACAGAGAGACAATCAAATACATGAGCATTGCTGTTGGTACATTTCGCTGGGATTGAGGCAGGCTGGGCTGGTCCTTCACACTGCCAGCTGGCCCACCAGCGAAGGGAAACACATTTGAAGGAAGAGCTCTGTTCCAAGTTCTGTGTTATGGGATGGGCCATGCCAGGCCCCGCCTACACGTCCTTTCTACTGGCTCCCCTGCCCCTGGGGAGGCTCCATCCTCTTCTAGCTCCCAGATCCAATCCTGACCTGGGACTAGAAGCGCTCAGACGACTCCAGCTCCACGTGAGTCTGCCTGCCAGTCTACTTCTGACCTTTGCCGAGGGCTTGATGTCTAGGCCTCTGCTTGCTCTCCTACCCTGTTCTTACCCTCACTGACCTGACTTTTAGGTTTCCCTGGCTTCCTTATCATTCTGTCTGTCAGAATCATTCATATCATTCCGACATACACACCAGATAGGAAACTCATTACTTTATCACCTTGGTTCCTCCGGAGTCAAAAATGACAGTGGTGGCCTGGCACCTAATGGTTTCCCGAAAGGCTGAGCCTGAGTTACTCATTCTGTGCTTTAGTTATTCCTGAATGATCCAAAGGAAGAGATTCCTAACCTATCAGGTTCTTTTCTGGGACCTTTGAGAACTTAGTCAGGTTCAGAAATGTTAAGAGCTGAGTCATCTCTGCCAGTGTTCAGGAAAGAAACAGACTCTTCTTGTTTCTAAAGGATTGACTCTGTTACCACCCCTCCTGAGGGTTGGCTGTTCAGTTCTGCTTTCTACTACCAACTTCCACAGTAAATCCAATTTTTGCTTAAGTAATAGAAGATATGTTTCTGGCTCTTGTATCCATACGACCTTTATCTGGTACAGATCACAACTGCTGACTACTTATGTACTTATGAATTCAGTGGGTACTACTCCTAGTTCAGAACCTCTCTTTCTGTCAACTTATCAAGCCAAGCCTAATGCATAATTATGCACACTTGTATTTGACATTGATATTTGTCCCAGGTTCTCTACTGGATAATTTTTTGAACTTTCCCCAGTAATAGCAATTTCTTTGGTCATATTTATTTATTTAGCCATATCCATCCATCCATCTGTATTGAGTATCTGATAAACACTAGGCACTGTCTATGGTTCTAGAGTTACAGAAATGGACAGGCATCATCCCTTCGAACAGCATGTCTATAACAGTGACAGTCACTGCCACACCAATAAATAAACTCAGTACAAAAATCCAAGAGCTAGAGTGAGGGTACACATATGAGGCAGTGAGATCACTGATGTGGGAGCAAATGACAAACAATCTTTAGAGAGGGGATCAGGAAGTCTTCGCAGAGTAGCAAATGTTTAAAATGAATTTCAGAGAATAAGGTTAAATTCATGAAGGGAAGAATGGTAGGATTGCTTTAGGAACACACTGCAAGAATGACAATCTGTTAACTATTCAACCTTGCAATCTTATTTCTGGGGTTTATCCTATAGATGTGTTTGTACATGTAACAAATGAAATGTATAAGATAAATCATCGTAGAGTTACTTGTAAGAGACTAAAAAATATCCACATTTAAATTAATGAGCACTGATTAAACAAATATGGTGTATCCATTTGATGGGAGACTTGTGTTTGTGTTCAGTCACTAAGTCGTGTCCAGCTCTTTGGGACCCCACGGACTGTAGCCCACCAGGCTTCTCTGTCCATGGGATTTCCCTGTCAAGAATACCAGAGTGGGTTGCCATTTCCTTCTCCAGGAGATCTTCCTGAGCCAAGGATCAAACCCATGTCCCCTGCATTAGTAGGCAGATTCTTTACCACTGAGCCAATGGGTACCCTTAAAAACACATACATGAGAAGAGATTATGGCCTGTATGAAACCAAAATGTTCTTAACAGGAAAACCTACAGGTTTGGAAGCAAACCTTTTATCCCTTCTGACGTGGGTGTATTCTTTCAATTTAAGCAGCATTCCTTCTGCCTTATTCCTGAGAGGATGTGAAGGATTTTCATTTAAATACTTGGGGGGAGGGAAGGAAACAAATCAAACTTCTTACGCTGAAGTCATCTTCCAATTTTAAAAAATTCACTGATATTTTGAATTTTGGAAGCTTCCTTTGTGTAGGCTATAAGACACAAGGCTGAAAACTTTTGATTTAACCTCAGGCAATGTGCCAGTGTATGTCATTAGTTTTTTTTTTTTTTTTTTTTTCCTGTTCTTTCAAAACTAAATGTCTTCCTCTTGAAACAAAGGAGAATAATAATCCTTCCGAGACATTCCATGCCATCTATTATTATAAAATTCATTCAGGGAACTTCCCTGGTGATCCAGTGGTTAAGACTCCCCGCTTCCAGTGCAGGAGATGCAGATTAAATCCCTAGTCAGGAAACTAAAATTCCCATATGTCATGAGGCACAGCCAAAAAAAAAAAATTTCATTCAGATACTCAAGGGAAAGAAGGTATAATTAAGTAAAATCAGTTTCAGTCAAATTAGAGTGTCCTCTGATCTTTACCATTCCCTGAGAGTTCAGTCCTCAGTATAATAGCTGCAAATTTTTTTTCAATTTCCCAAAGGACGACCAGATTCGAGGGGATTGGTTTATTCTACCAAAAGTCAGAAGAATCTTGGTTTTTGTAGACAGCTCTTATATTTCTGTCTGCCCATGACTACCTTCCTTGCTTTGGGATACTGTTCTTCTCCCATCCACTTGCCAATTTTCATCCTGACAGACCTATTGGTCACAGTATTTAATCTCGTGGCCACAAAGTGATCTCAGTCCATTTCGATTCAGTTCAGTTCAGTGGCACCGTCGTGTCTGACTATTTGCAACCCCATGGATTGCAGCATGCTAGGCCTCCCTGTCCATCACCAACTCCTGGAGCTTATTCAAACTCATGTCCATTGAGTCAGTAATGCCATCCAACCATCTCATCCTCTGTCATCCCCTTTTCCTCCCTCCTTCAATCTTTCCTAGCATCAGGGTTTTTTTCCAATGAGTCAGTTTTTTGCATCAGGTGACCAAAGAATTTGAGTTTCAACTTCAGCATCAGTCCTTTCAATGAATATTCAGGACTGATTTTCTTTAGGATGGACTGGTTGGATCTCCTTGCAGTCCAAGGGACTCTCAAGAGTCTTCTCCAACACCACAGTTCAAAGGCATCAATTCTTTGGCGCTCAGCTTTCTTTACAATCCAACTCTCACATCCATACATGACTACTGGAAAAACCATAGCCTTGACTAGACGGACCTTTGTTGGTAGGGTAATGTCTCTTCTCTTTAATAAGCTGTTTAGGTCGGTCATAGCTTTTCTTCCAAGGAGTAAGAGTCTTTTAGTTCCATGGCTGCAGTCACCATCAGCAGTGATTTTGGAGCACCCCCACCAAATAAAGTCTGTCACTGTTTCCACTGTTTCCCCGTCTATTTGCCATGAAGTGATGGACCAGATGCCATGATCCTAGTTTTCTGAATGTTGAGCTTTAAGCCAACTTTTTCACTCTCCTCTTTCACTTTCAAGAGGCACTTTAGTTCTTTGCTTTCTGCCATAAGGTGGTGTCATCTGCATATCTGAGATTATTGATATTTCTCCTGGCACTCTTGATTCCAGCTTGTGCTTCATCCAGCCCAGCATTTCTCATGATATACTCTGCATATAAGGTAAATAAGCAGGGTGTCAATATACAGCCTTGATGGACTCTTTTCCCAATTTGGAACCAGTCTGTTGTTCCATGTCCAGTTCTAAGTGTTGCTTCTTGACCTGCATACAGGTTTCTCAGGAAGCAGGTCAGGTGGTCTGGTATTTCCATCTCTTTCAGAATTCTCCACAGTTTGTAGTGATCCACACAGTCAAAGACTTTGGCATAATCAATAAAGCAGAAGTAGATTTGTTTTGGAGCTCTCTTGCTTTATCAGAGTGATCAGAGTGATCTACAGTGATCTAGAGCTGATCACAGAGAGATCTAGAGCTAGCCAAACATATCAGCTCATTTCTCCAGCCATAGTCACTGATCAAAAGAAATGAGATAGTATGTGGCTGGGCATGTGCTCTATGCTGGGTTGATCATTCTCATGGTTTGTTACTCTTTGGAGCTAGGTGAGAGCGAGCCTTACCACTCAGGTCACAAAAGTTGGAAAGATTTAAGTATGGGACAGGAGTTAGCCCATATATGTGATATATGCATATTACAAAATTGGAAGGCTACTCAAAAATTTTAAAGTCATTTTAGGTTGGGATTTTTGGCATTGCAGGTACATGCGTCCTCAGTTGTGTCCGACTCTTTGCGACCCCATGGACTGTAGCCCACCAGCCTCCTCTGTCCATAGAATTTTCCAGGCATTAACATTGGAGTGGTTTGCCATTTCCTATTCCAGGGGATCTTCCTGACCCAGGGATCAAACCTGTGTCTCTTGTGTCTTCTGCATTGGCAGGAAGATTCTTTATCACTGTACCACCAGGAAAACATTGCTGACATTATGAGTGATTTAAAAGCTTTAGCCTATGAGTTTGATATTCAATTTTTAAAAAAGGAAACAGACTTAGGCCAATTAAGCTTTTGAGGTAATAAGGACAATGCACAAAGTTTGGACAGAACAGTACAGATTCAAGTGGAAAAGACTTGATGGAATGGAATGATTTTAGTTGAGCCTTAAATGATTTAGCTGAATAGAGTTTCGAAAATAGTGCAGGAAAAGAAGCAGGCTAGAAGGTCACCATGACAGGAGCAAGAGTGTCAGTAGACAGATAAGCAGGCCAAAAAACATCAGAGTCACATTTGAGAGTCTTCAGAGGAAGGGAGGAGAGGGGTCAGCACTGAGTTGAGGTAAGGGGTACTAGAAAAGGAGCCTCTTCTTGCCTGAGGTAGAGAAGTGGGGGAGGAGAAGGGCTGGAGTGAGGGAGCCTGCTGGCAGACAGAAGTGCCCTGGATATAATGACAAGCCTAGCTGCCTTCTATCTATATAAACAACTCTGTGTGTGCCCCCACCCCCCACCCCAATAGCCATGGCATGGCCAAAGTTGGTTAGACCAGAGCAGAGACATGACATTGGCCATCTGAGTGCTGACCAACAGCCCGGGGTGGCCTGGTACATAGGGCTTTTCCAAACAGGGAAAACTAGGCCACTCCTGTTCTCGTTCTGCCTCTGGCTTTTGGTCTCTTTCTCAAAAGATCCAGAGGGAAGTTTTCTTGTAGATCCGTGAGCTGATCTGAAAGGTTATGAAGCAGGCTATAGACCAGGCACAGCGTTGCCAGATTAAATAAAGAATAGTTAAATTTGAATAACAGATCCACAAAAACAACAAAAATTTTTTTTAGTGTATCCCAGATAGTACATGGGCTATACTTACACTAAAAAAGCTATTCGCTCATTATTTATCTCTGAAATTCAAATGTAAGTGAACGTCCTGCACTTTTCACTTGCTAAATCTGGCAACCTTATCACGTGTCCTTATGCATCACGTGCATATGAAGCATGTGGGGCAAAGCAGGGCACATCTCTTCTCTGCCTTTAGGAAGAACGCAGTCCAACTCCCTCTGGTGCTGGGAGGCACTGTCCCAACGCTGCACGCATGTCTCCTGTGCTCTCCTCGCTGGCGCCCCCCTAAAGCCATCAGAAGGTACTGCATATTCCTTCCTGACAATCCTCACCGCTCAGCCTCCCCTGACCAGACACACCGTATTAGGAGCAATGTACTGAAGGTCATCATCCAGGCTGTAACAGCCTCGGACTTTATTCTACTACACATCAGCACATGCCTTCAAGACTAGATCTTCAAAAACAGGGAATCTCATATAAATGCTCCATCTCTCCCTCCTTTGTCAACTCTTCTCTGGCTACGTGGCCTCTCTTTGAAGCCCTCAGTGAAGTGCCCCCACAGCCGCCCACTCCCTCAGTAAGCCCTTGCCCTCCCCGGAGGAAGAGGACAGTCCTCCTCTCTATCTTTGGCTGGGACTTGCAACCTTGAGCCCCTGAGAGGCTCTGCTCTGTTTAGTCACTGCTGACTCTGGGAGGGTGAGAGCAATCCCTGGTGTTTGATATGCTTGACGTGTTCAGAAACGTCCCTAAAAAGCAAGGTACTCTCTCCAAGGTGAGTGGTTTCTTCTCAGCTACCATGACCAATCACATACAAAGAAAACGCATGTGAAAATGGCATTTTTTTTTTTTTTAAAATGGCATTAATTTGACAAGTTGCAAAAGAGTAATTGTGTTGAGAAGGAATTGTTTTTTTCTTGTCTCCCTGAGACTAACTTTCATGACCAGAAGTGTACATTGGCTCTCCTTACCACCCTGGGGAGGGGGGTGGTGCCAACTTTAATTAAATCTTCTTTACTATCTCCTCCTTTCTAACCCAGCTAAAAGGGGAGATTCCCCCCACCATTTAGCAGTGTACATAAGGAGCTAGTGAGAACTACCTGATAGAGAGGAAAGGAATGGAGTGGATGTGCACAATGAAAGCCAGAAAGCCTTGGAAGAAAACGTAGTGTGGATTTCTGGTGTCAGATGCCATGAACACGTCAGTTCATGTTTTGGATTTCCATAAGACCTCTATTCTTAGACAAATAAGCAACATAGAGAACAGACTTGTGGTTGCCAAGAAGCTGGGGGAAGAATGGATTGGCAGTTTGGGATTAGTACATGCAAACTATTACATGTAGACTGGATAAACAACAAGGGAACTATATTCAATATCCTGTACTAAACCATAACAGAAAAGAATATGAAAAAGTATATATATATATACATATATATATGTATATATGTATAACTGAATCACTTCGCTGTACAACAGAAATAAATGCAATCTTGCAAAACAACTATACTTCAATAAAATAAATTTTAAAAAGAAGCACATCACCATCTAAAAAAGGAGTCAGCAAACATTTTGACTACAATTACATATTTTTTATTTTTATTGAGATATAATTGAGATATACTAGTTTCAGATGTACAACATAATGAATCAGTATTTGTATATATTGTGAAATGATCACACAGTAAGTCTAGTTAACATCTATAAAGGGCCAGATAGTAAATATTTCAGGCTTTTCAGACCATTCAGTCTCCTGAAACTACTAAACTCTGCTGTCGTAATGCAAAAACAGTCATAAACTATATGAAATCAAATAAACATGACTGTGTTCCAAAAAAAATTCTATTTCAAAAATCAGTGTTGACACCCTTCAAGTGAGGAAAGTAATGCTCAAACTTTGAGAGCTCATGTCTCCCTATTCCTACTTTCCAACCAAGAGCCATGATTTTGGTTTGTGCTACCACTATCCCATCTCTCAACTCTTTGCGACCCCATGACCTTGTAGCCCCCGCCAGGCTCCTCTGTCCGTGGGATGACCCAGACAAGAATATTGGAGTGGATTTTGCCCTTTTCCTTCTCAACTAATGCCACCATCTCAATTCAGTGGTTGGTTCCAACATCCACAATTGGGAAACCTTAGTTTTTTCATTTTTGTTTTTCTTTATCAGAAATCATACAAAGCTCACCCAGATTTATAAGGACTATATCCTGCGATGGTAGACTCTTTCTAACTCCTTTCTGCTTTTGTCTGATCCTAGTGTTAGGTCTAACAATAGTCCCATTTGCTGCCAAATTTGCCACAGGGCCAGAAGCTGCCTCTGTCCCAGCTTTGTTATCAGAGAAAAAACTTTTTCTACACACTTATATTGTCATTTGGGGCCTGTGAATTAAATGGACAAGACTGATTAACAAGAGTTCACAGAAAAATGTGACTCTAGGAGGCAGTTAGAATTTAGGCTTTTGCACTCTCTTAACAGGATAAGGGGAAGGGGAGCAGGCAGTTACAGGAAAGCAAATGACTTTCAAGTTCTCCTTAGGAGAACCGAAGGAAGATACAGCTTTATGACCATGTATGCCCGTGATGTCCTCCTTTAGCCCATCTTCTCTAGTTGTGAAAGTGAAAGTCACTCAGTCATGTCCAACTCTGTGACCCCATGGACTATACAGTCCATGGAATTCTCCAGGCCAGAATACTGGAGTGGGTAGCCTTTCCCTTCTCCAGGGGATCTTCCTAAACCAGGAATCTCTAGTTGTGGGAGGGGATTTATGAAAATGGAGTCCTTTGGGAAGGCTCCACATTTAGGTAGATAATGGAGTTCAGAAAAAAATTCAGTTCTCAAACGCTTTCAGCTTAAAATAATTTTTATGCTGCAGAGGCTCTTCCAGACTTCTTCAGCCTTATTCCACAGAGGGGCCTCTGATGAGAAGACTCAAGGGAAAGCTGCTGGTGCTCACCGCTGATCCTTCCCTACTGACCCTGAGAGCCACACAATTCAAGATGCTGTTCCAAAGTGAACCATCTTCCCCTGCTGTGTTCCACCTGGTCTCGCCCCTTCCCACTGCTTCTCAGGAACCACCCTGATTTTCACATCCAGAGAAAACGTTACTGAATCCTCAAATATATGTTAGAGTTCTTCTACCTGAAACTGTAACCTCATTCTCTGGAATAAAGGGATTTGGACCAAGGTTTACAGGCCCTGCAGAGACTAATTGTACTCAGATTGCAAGAATTCAACTCAAACTAGCTAAAGATTAAAGAAATCACAGGCTTATATCACAGCAAGTTTAGGGGAGAAGGTGGCCTTAGCCCCACTATTCCAAGTCATTCAACTTCTGTCTCATTTTCTGCCTTTGCTTACTTAAACCCTTGGTTTTTCACCCCTTCTAACCATTTCAGTGGCTGACACAAGCTTTGTCTAGGGTACCTCCTTAAGTCTTAAATATGGAGGGAGAGTTTTTTGTTTATAGATAAAAGCCCAGCGGCTCTGACCTCGCTTCTGTCAACTAGCAGTTATCTCTTTCCTCAAATAGCACAATGGGGATGATAAATACCTGCCTGGAAAGGGTGTTGTTGGATTTCTCCCCTACATTGCCAAGTGGATTTTTTTTTTTCCAACAGCTATCTGTATTCTTTTAATTGGAGGATAATTGCTTTACAATGTTGTGTTGATTTCTGTCATACATCAACATGACTCAGTGGTAAGTATACAAATGTCCCCTGACTTGAACCTCCCTCCCACTTTCCCCTTCATCCCACTGCTCCAGGCTGTCACAGAACAGGGGGTTTGAGCTCCCTGTGTCCGCAAATTCCCACCGGCTATCTATTTTGCATATGGTAATATATATGTTTCAATGGTAGTCTCCCAATTTGTCCCATCCTCTCCTCCCCCGTCCATAAGTCTGTTCTCTTTGTCAGGCAGGCGGATTCTTTACCACTGAGCCACCACTGAGCCAGCTGGGAAGCTCATGGGGCCGCTGGTGAGGTTCTAAAGGAACTGGATCTGGAGAGCTGGTTGTGTCCAGGGTCTCAGCCCTCAACCCCCCAAGTCTCTCAGACTCTGGGGCACTGAGGCAGCAGCGCAACTCATGAACCTTGGAATCAAGGAAAAGTCCTGAACCCTAGGGCCGAGAAAAAAGCCAAGAGCGAGACCAAAGGGCATGTCAGGGCCACCCTGCTCCGCAGGAGAGCGATGCTGCATAACCGTGGGGACTGAGAACACAGCCACTGGCCGCAGCGAAGAGAGCCGCAACAGCTCAGCTGTGCGAATGAAGCGGAGAACAATGCGCTCAAACCCTGCACGCGGAGGCTTGCAATGCCCCGCCCAGGGCGGGTCCGACTCAGAGCCTGCCGGGAAATGTAGTGTCTAAAGCTGCGCCAGTGCAGCGCGGCTGCCTGCCAGCCCGAGTCACGCGCAACTACAGGTCCCAGCACGCCCCGCGAGGCCTTGATCAGCCGCTGTTCTCAGGGAAGGGAGTGGGGCGAACATGGCTGAAGACAGCCGAGGCGACTCAGCGTGCGGTGGGATGGATGGCAGGCAGGATCCGGTCCCCAGCAGTGGCGGCTTCAACTTTCCAGAGTACGAGCTTCCTGAGCTAAACACGCACGCTTTCCATGTGGCCGCCTTCGGGGAGCTGTGGCGTGGCCGGCTGCGCGGGGAAGGGGACCTGTCGCTGAAGGAGCCGCTGGCACCGGCGCTGCCCGGGGCCGGAGGAGTCAGCGACTCCGGCAGCGAGGATGCCGCCGTGGCCCGCGATCTGGGCTGCAGCCTGGAAACGGCAGCCGAGCTGAGGGCGGTGTGCGGGTGAGTGCGGGGCCGAGGCGGCTCTTGTAGCTTGGAGTCATCCGGGGTGCAGCCTTGCTCCTTCCCTCCCCTGGACTCATCCTTGGGCGGGCCTGTGGTTTCCTCCCGGGGGTAGAAGGGCCGCCCTATCAAAGCTTTCCCGGAACAACGGGAGAAGTCCCGCGAGGGGAATGCACGATTTCTTCTAGTTGAGTGAAGGGACGAGGCAGCTGCAAGAAAGATTAATTTTTCTATTCACTAGTTTTTAAAGGGCTTATTAATATAAGAAAGTAGTCAGAGTAACAGGACGTGTATCTGTCATTGACAGACTTTAACGACGGAGGAACCTTAGTAATGAGACTGGAAGGAGATTTAACCAGAACAGTGTTAAAACCTTGATTGTCTGTGGTCTCTTGGGGATCTTCTGAGTATGCCGTTACTAAGATTTTCTTCAAAGTGTCTTATTTTGGATGAAAATATAAAAATCAGTAAGGATCTCTTTCTCCTTTAAACAATATTGGCGACTTCAGTCAGCCATGTATCCCTTTCATTAATTGAGTATGGGCGCATAATTTGCCTTTAATTCTCGCTCTCTGATTATTTAGTGAAGTATTTGGGACACAACCCAAATGGTTGCGTGATTGCTTTTTTTGTTTGTTTTTGTTTTAGCCTTGATAAACTGAAGTGCCTTGAGGAAGGGGAGGATCCAGAAGTCATCCCAGAAAATACTGACCTAGTGACTTTGGGGTATGGAGGACTTAACTTTTATTACAAGATAATTATTTAAATATTTTTTTCAACATTATATTATTCAGAAGTTGACAGCATGGTATTGTTATCATGTGTGTGCTTAGTCGCTCAGTCATGGCCTACACATTGCGACCCTCTTCCCCACCCCGTAAATTCAACCACTGTTGACATTTGGCCCTATTTGATTTAGTTGTATGTGTATGAGGTAGCTGCTGTGTGTCTTTATCTATTGCTGAACTGTTACAGTAAGTTGTAGACCTAATTCATGGCTAAATACATCAGTGTGAACTCCTAAAAGTGTCATTCTCCTACTAAATCAGAGAAGTATTATTATACTTAAGAAAATTAACAGTTAATGCATTCCCTCTAATATCTACTCCATATTCAAATTTGTGTTTATTTTTAAATGTTTACAAAAGTACAGTTAATCCATTTAGATTTTTGGGTGCAAGCTAAATACTCTGATGGTGTGGTAAAAACTAAGTTTTTAAAAAATTTTCTGTCAGATCTATACTTTTGTAAAATAGGATAAAAATGAATTACTAGAAAAATGAAATTAAAAGATAAGCACAGTAGAACTCCAAAATTTTTATTACTAAATTCAACAGTAAAATTATTATCCTTTAAGTGCGATCATTTCTAAACTCTTCCTCTTATTGTACGAATTGGATAACAGATGGTTCAGAGATCAGTTCTGGTCTTCCTGCCATATCTTGAGAAACGCTGCTCTATGATGATATTGTTATAGGGAAACTGCATGTAATAGTAAAATTTGTAATTTCCAGTTTGTAACCTGCTTACTTCACACCATCTCAGCTATGTTTTCATCCTTTGTCCTATCCTTTCTGTTGTCACCCTCAAAAATTTAGGCAGGTGATTTGACTATCTTGTTTTTTTATTTGTAATTGCCAAATCTGTTTCTTTTATGCCTGTTGCTGACATTAGCAACACTTGGAGCACTGTAAAAGGTTCCTGTCTTCCCTAGGTCCTGTCTTTTCTTCTGACTTACCCATCATGTTATCACCTCAGTATGCTCGTTTGCTGAGAAACTGTCAATGGCTCAGCCTCCTCTATGGACAGATTTCAGATTCTTCACTCAGATTCCTCATTTGAAACCTTCCACATAGCCCAAATATGCCTTTCTTGATACATTTTCAACCATTTTCTCTTTCAGTGGCTCAGGATGCACATGGCCCCTCTCCCAGAGGAACCCGATTCTTTCTTTGAGTCCCTAAGATTCTTTTCCACATCTCTGCAACCCATCTCTCTCCCTTAGGGAGTAGATGCTCTTGTAATGTCTAGAGCACTTCTAACATTTCTAAAGTATTTGAATACTCATTGAGAGTCCAGCTTCTTCATCTTTGAATTGCCCTTAAGCCTGTTGTACTGCTTTGCTTCATTTGGTGCCCTTAAACTGTTGCTGATTGATTAGTTGGGTTTTTTTTTTTAATAATGCACATCTGATTGTGTCACTCTCTTTTTTAAAACCTTTGTCCTTAAATAGATCACAGAGGCCTCTATAGAATGGATCTTGCTGACCTTTTCAGCCCTATGCGCTCCAGCCATGTTACACTTTTTATGTTCCTAGAATGTGCTGTCTCATCCTAGATCTTTGCCTAGAACACTCATGAGTCCTTATCCCCTGGTCTTGCTGACTTCTGCTCATTTTTCAAGTCTTAGCTGAAGGACTATGGACTCCATCTAGCTCCCCTGTTATGTTCATGTGGTCCCCAGTTCTTCTCTATCAAAATACTCATCCCACTTATTTAATTTTCTGTCTTCTAGCTAGGCTTAAAAGTTCCATAAACAATGTCTGTCACATGCATTGCCGTGTCCCCCATACCTAGAATTTTGGCATATAATAGGGAGTCAGAAGATATTTGTAGAATGAGTGGGATAAATGAAACTTGCATAAACCTAAGGAAGTGATTTTTTTTCCAAGATTGACTAAAAGAAGAAAGTTGATGGTAATTATAAAGCAGGGTTTTTTTTTTGCTATAATGACATGCCTATTGGCTTATAATGACTTTATTAAGCTATACGAAATGGTAATTTTCAGACTACTTTACACAGTGCTTCCCCTGGCTATTTTCTGTTATTAGATTCAACTGAATCTCCTTAGTTGTCTTCTAGTCCCTTCCATGGGAAATTTGAGTAGAATTATATGTATAATCTAATGCAAAAGGAGTTAGTGCAGCATTTCTTAGCTGGGTTTATTTTGATGTACTTTAAAACGTGTTTAAAATAGGACTAATATTAAACGGTACCACAAGCAAATTAGACTTGAAAAGCCAAAAATCTGTATCTAGGCTTTCTCTTCCCCTGCTAAACCTTCCTTTCTTCTCCCTACCAATAACTTAAATACAAAAAAGGAAAAACAGCACCTAAATACATGACCCCTTTATTATGGCATAAAATAAATTTCTAGCACTTCTTTTCCCCAAAGGAGCTACTGGACTCCTTTTTATGATATTAAGAGGAAAAAGGCAGTTGATAGACTGCTGCTCTCCCTGATCCATAGCAAGCTTATCTTCAGCATTTTTGAAATTTTTATTATTATGTGAAGAGATTTTAATTCCTAGGAATAAGAGAGTTGTTACTACATGGGTGCTTCTGAGACTTCTTTGTCACCCCAGAAGGTTAAGCAACACTGTTTTTAATTCAATAGCTTGTAAATAGAATATTTTAAAATATAATCTAAGAAAAATTTCCAGAATTGGGAAGAAAACCCAAATCTACAAATTAAAAGGTTTCACTGGTTACCTAGGAAAATTAACCCAGAATTATCAACTCCGTAACAAAAATGCCAGGACTTACTTCCCAATTTCTAAAAAACAAACAAGCAAAAAGACACATCTCATAATGAAAAAAACAGCTAATATAACAAAATATGTACAATTATGAAATGTAATAGAATTGAGGCCATAGGCATCAGTTTTTCTACAGCCTTAATAAAAGTAGTTTAGGTTCGGCTTCCAAAACAAAAACCTTGAAGAGACAACAAACACGTCTAAAATAAAGTAATCCAGAGAGACTAGAAATAAATGGTGGGACAAATGTACATCAGATAAATGGAAAGAAATTGAGCAGATGTAATTAACGGTCTTGATGGACTTCCCAGGTGGCACCAGCGGTAAAGAAACCGCCTGCCAATGCAGGAGACATAGAGATAGGGGTTCAATTCCTGGGTCGGGAAGATCCCCTGGAGAAGGGCATGGCAACCCACTCCAGTATTCTTGCCTGGAGAATCCCATGGACAGAGGAGCCTGGCGGGCTACAGTCCATAGGGTCACACAGAGTCAGACATGACTAAAGCAACTTAGCACATGCACACAGTAGTCTTGATATCAGAATAATAAAGTTTAAGCCTCAAAACATTACATCTGACAAAAGACACATTTTAATGCTAAAAACCACAAGCCACAGTTAAGAGAAAATACTTATATATACACCAAATAATATAAAACAACCATAGGGGATATAAGCCTTATAAAACAAACTATCGGGGATATAAGAAATAAGCTAGAAATGCATTAACAATAGGGCACCTTAATATACTAATCTCAGCAGAAGACAGATCATCTGAGAGCTCTAATCAGTAGGATATGTCTTATGGCTATGGGTATATATATATAATATATTCATAAAATTTATAACCTATATTAGAGACTACCTGGCTCATTTAGAAAAACTGGCTCTGTATTAGGTCACAGAGGAAACATCAGTACCATACATAGAGTAGAAATAATATAAACAACACTCTGATTACAACAAAATAAAGCTAAAATTTACTCAGAACAAAAAATGGGCCATTCCAACATGGAACTGTTCTAATAGGGCTACTGTTCTAACATGGTAAAATATGTATGCCTTAGTTGTAAAGCTAGTATCTTATTTAATAGAGAAACGTTAAAGCTGTACAGGTATTTTTACCAAGATCTGGAGTAAGGCAAGCATGCCTGGTATCTCCACTTACTTTGCAGCATTCATTGCTCTATAGGATTAGCCATGCAGTTTGACAAAAGAAATCAATTAGAAGCATAAGAGTAGATGAAGAGGAAAAATTAGCTCTATTTGTGAATGATAAAATGGTATTACCTGGAAAAGAAATAAGTGCTAAAACAGACCAAAAGCAAAAGAATTTAGTGTAAGAGCAGGATACAAAATTGATATATAAAAAATAATAGCCTTCATATAAACAATAAATAACTAGAAGACATAATGGTGGAGAAAATTCCTATTTACAATAGTCAGAAAGATTAAACACTTAAGAATAAATTTAACAGGAAATGTATAAAGCTGAGGGAAACAGAAAAATTGTAAACCTTCCTGAAAGACTCAGAAGAAGTCTTGGAAAAAATTGAAAGATATCCTCTGTGTTTAGATAGAAATACTCAGCTTTATGATGTTGTCAGTTCTTTCTAAGTTAATTTACAAATTAAGTACAATCCCAATAAAAATACCAAAAGTATTGGTTCCTTCATGGAGTTAGACAGTTGATAATAAACTTCATATGGAATATTTGCAAGAATAACTAGGAAAAATTGGGTAGGGGAAGAAAATTGTGACTTCCTAGTAATTTTGCTATATATTAAAATATACTAAAAAGTCTTTATAATTAAAATAGTTACTAGCTCATGAGTAGACAAATAGACGTTTAGAATAAAAGAAAAAGTCCAGTTAGATTCAAATGCATATGGAAATTTAGTGTGACACTATACACAAGAATAAGCTCCAAAGGGATTGGGATCAAAATGTAGAGAATGAAACATACCTATCTCGGTATAGTGAAAGGCTTTTTAACTATGATTTAAACCCAGAGATAATAAAAGGGAAAGACTGATAAAATTGACTACATAAACATGTAAATTTTTTACATGACAAAAAAAAAGCACCATAAAGTCAGAACGCTGCCAAACTTGGAGAAAATATATGCCCAGAGAGCTAATAACCCTAACACATAACCCTAACAAATACCAAAAGCCAAAAGGGAAAATGGGAAAAAGATACGAACTAATAATTCACACATACGAAAGGATCAAAATGATTCACAAACATGAAAAAATGTTCATGCATGTTCATTGTTAGAAAAATGAAAGTTAAAATGATCTTTTTTCTCTTATTGTTGTTATTTGCTAAGTTGTGTCTGACTCTTTGTGATCCCATGGACTATAGCCACCAGGCTCCTCTGTCCATGAGATTCTCCAGGCAAGAATACTGGAGTGGGTTGCCATTTCCTCTTCCAGGGGATCATGCCAACCCAGGTCTGCATTGGTAGGTGCATTCTTTATTACTGAGCCACGAAGGAAGCCCTTTGTCCTATTAGACTGGCACAAATTTTAAAATATACATTCTTTTGAGGAGGCTGAGGGGAAGCAGGCATTTTCATACATTCCTGATGGAAACGTAAATTAATAACAACGCTCCTCTAGGGAAATCTGGTAATACCCAACATAAAATTACCTAGGCACTTAACTTTTGACTCAGCAGTCCAACTTCTAGCATTCTCTGCTGAAGAGACACCTCCAACAATATGAAAATATATTATGCACAAGGTTATTCATTACAGCAGTGTTTGTAACTGCAAATATTTGAAATATTCTAAAAACACATATGTAGGAGAATGTTGAAGAAATTATATTGGACATCCACACAGTGGAGTATGGGACAGCTGTGCTAAAAGATGAGGAAAGATGAACCAATAGATTTCTAGGCAATACTGATTTGTGAAAAAAAAGTAAAGCCCTAAAGCATATGCTCCCTGTTATGTAAGAAATATTACTGGGTATCAATTTATTGGCTCTCATCTAAAAATGTACCCTTTTTGCCTTCTCTGTAAAAATGAGTCTCAGCTCTTTAAATATTTTTCCTTTCCCAGCTGGCGCAGTATTAAGTAAGCTTCGTCAGTAAAGGGCACAGGCGAGACTTTCATGAGAACAGAGTTTTGCTTCTTGGTCCAGTGTTTAGCAGGGACCTGCTGTGCTTCTCAAGCACCCAGCTCCTTGCATTACCAGGTGGCCTGTAACATAGCAGCTTTCTCCCCCACTCCACTCCGCTTGAAACCTCCCTATAAAAGCTTTTCCTGGCACCCTTGCTGGCAGATTTCCAGCAGTTTTCACTGATGTACCCTAGCAACTTCTCTGACATTCAGCAAGTCACAGCCATTCCCTCTTCCACAAGGCCTGGATCTGAGTCCTGGGGGAAGAAAAGGGAGCCGCCTTTGGCTTTTTTTTCTTAGCACAAGGAAGGATATGGCTTCTGTCTGCTATTCCTGTATTCTCTAGATTTCCCTGCTTCTTACTTGCCATTCCCTCATCCCTCCAGTCCTAAGTTAATAATTCATTAGATAAAGCTTTGTCTGGTTATTGTTTGGGCTTCCCTGGTGGTTCAGAGGGCAAGGAATCCACCCACAGTGGTGGAGACCTGGGTTTGATCCCTGGGTTGGGAAGATCCCCTGGAGAAGGGAATGGTTACCCACTCCCATATTCTGACCTGGAGAATTCCATGGACTTTTTAGTCCATGGGATCTAAAAGAGTTGGACACAACTGAGTGACTTTCACTTTCGCTTAGTTACTGTTTAATTTTTTTCTCCTAATTGAACTCAGACTGATAGAAAAAGTAATCTAAGAAAATTTGTAGGTATCTATGTATTTGAACAAAAACAATATAGAGGATAAATCATAACTATAGAGGTTTGTGGCCCACAGTGGGTAGATGGGAGAGGTTGGAAAGAAAGAAGGGAATAGGTACAGGTTAGTGGTCCAGACAAAGAAGGAATGATGCTTCTCTAAATACATATACTTTCCAAAACTCTTTTGTAACTCTCTTAGAACCATAGTTGTGCTTCACATATCTTTTACACACCTCAAAATAATTAGACAATTAAAACCAGCCAGGATGTTGGGGGAGACTAAAGTAGTTAGTCTAATTGTGTTACAAGTGAATAGCGTAACAACACTGAAGAGAATTAGGAAGAAAGATCTAATCTGATTCTGTACAAAAGCATACTTTGATTCAGTGTTGTAAGGCTGAAGACAAGAAGAACTGTTAATGATTAGTGGTTTTCACAGGGGTGTTAGCAGGTTAGCAGTTCTGAAGCCAGGTATTTTAAAGAACCAAACATTTAAGTGAATAGATTTAGATACAGGGAGCTGAGTTTCTCACTTGTGGAGAAAAGTTGTAAACAAGGAAAGGTTGAAGGCTACAATGAATCCTGTGATTCTTGGGATTAGAAGTATTAGTTTAAAACATGGATTTAAAAATACATAACAGAAAAATACAGAAACACAGATGTGTGTACATGTGTGGTTTAGTGTATTTTTCCTTTAAGGCTTTCCTGGTGGGTCAGTCGTAAAGAATCCACCTGCCAATGCAGGAGATGTGGGTTCGATCCCTGGGTCGGGAAGATTCTGTGGAGGAGGAAATGGTAACCCACTCCAGTATTCTTGCCTGGAAAATCTCATGGACCGAAGAGCCTGGCAGACGGCAGTCCATGGGGTCACAAAGAGTCAAACTTGACTGAATATACACACAGTATGTTTCCTACCTCTGCTGAGAGTCCTGGAAGCAGTGACTGCAAGAACAATGAGAATGCCTCATGCTCAGATACAGTAGGTCTCAAAGCCTCTTTCCAGGGAAGGAACTAGGTCTCCTAGGAGGAGTGGCTGATTTAGGGCTGAGACATGAAAATGCAGGGTGAGCCTTGAGCATTTAATGGTTCCAAAGTAAGGAAATGGTTAAATAGGAAAAACAAAAATTATTAGAACTTGTTGATAGAACAGGAGCTCCTAATGGCCAAAGCTTGAATAATTTGAGCAACAGAATAACAATACTGTTAGATTTTAACCTGTAGAATAAGGTAAGTATTTATGAATTTGTACTAATACAAGTAACCAAATAAATAAATGGGAAGAAGGAGGTAGGTTTTCCTCATAATACCAATGAATGAATGTTAAAGGAGAAAAATAGAGAATCAGTGTTAGGCATAAACCACAGTAATACATGTTGCAGACAAAATCTACTAGTGAATGATAAATTACTGGATGAAAGTTTCAAGAGAAACAAGACTTGCGTAGTCTCAAAGTATCCCCCCCCCCCTCCCCCGAAACACTCACCAGGTACAAAGGAAAAGAAAATATCTTTCTAGTGTGCGAACCTGGCAGATAGGAACTTAAACAAGATAAGTATCTCTAGGAATAAGATATAAATGAATAACATTGTTAACCTCATGATGATACACTGAGGACATCTTCTTGTGGTATTCTTGCCCAAAGTATATAAGCTTACTCCAATTATGAGGAAACAGTGATTAAGGACAGTCTACAAAAGCACATTAGGGCTTTTTGAAAGTGTCAAGATGATGAAAGACAGACTGAGGAAGTTTAAAAGACTGGAGGGGAAAGGAGAAATAAAAAAGTGTTTGCATAGGATCCTGAGACAGATAAAAGAAGCACTAAATTTAATAGTGAAATTTGAAAAAGTTTTGTAGTCTGTAATACTGTATTAATGTTAATTTCCTGGCCTTGATAATCTCTGAACAGGTAAGATGTTAACAGGGAAAACTGGGTAAGAGATATAAGGGAACTCTGTAATATTTTTGCAGCCTTTCTTTAAGTCTAAAATTAGTTCAGAATAAAAAACTAAATATTAAAGATATTTTTGAAGCCCCCCAAAATGTTGAAGTCTGATTTTTCTTGTAACAGGGTTAGAAAGAGGCTTCTGAAACACCGGGAAGAAACCTTAACGATAGATCGAGCCTGCAGACAAGAAACATTTGCTTATGAGATGGTAAAAGTCCTCTCTTTTCCACCTTTTCCCATGGAACAAAATCTGTTTATTGTCTGTTACCCATAACTGTATGGTAGTTTATATTGGATATGCTTAGCTGTAAACAACTGAGAGAACCTTCACTGGGACTGGGAACTAATAGGAGAAAAAGACCCATAAAATTCAGATGATGGGGGATTCCCTGATAGTCCAGTAGTTAGGACTCCACACATTCACTCCCTGGGGTGTGGGTTTGATCCCCTGTTGGCAGACTGAGATCCTGCTAGTCATGCAGCGCAGGCAAAAAAAAGAAAATTCACATGATGGCACATTTTCCTCTCAGCGCTCTGCCTTTGTTTTTGTTTTTACTTTGGTCTTGCTCTCTATGAGGCTGATTTCATGCCTTTCACCACTCTGTTTCTGATGCTTTTGTTCTGCTCCTGGTTTTGGTCTGTAGTGTGTGCTCAGTGGTGTCTGACTCTTTGCAACTCCATGGACTGTGGCCCACCAGACTCCTCTGTCCATGGAATTTTCCAGGCAAGAATACTGGAGTGGGTTGCCATCTCCTCTTCCAGGGGATCTTCCCAACCCAGGGACCGAACCCATGTCTCTCACATCTCCTGCACTGGCAGGTGGGTTCTTTACCACTGCACCACCCATTCTTCTCTAATCCATCATTTCTTAGGTAAAACCCTCAGAATGATTTAAGATGATGAATACCGAGGAATTTACATAACATGAAATTTAACATTTTAACCATTTTATTAGTTTAGCTGTGGGTTTTTCATATATGGCCTTTATCATGTTGAGTAAGTTCCCTTCAGTTCCTATTTATTTATTTATTTATTTATCAGGAAAGGGTATTGACTTTTGTAGAAATTTTTTTTTTTTTTTGGCATCAGCTGGGATGATGTGTTTTTTTCCATCATTCTATTAGTGTGGTTATTTGTTATGCTGAAATACCCTTGCATCCTCAGAATGAATCACCCTTGGCTTTGTGACATGCAGTCCCTTTTATATGCTGCTGAACTTGATTTGCTAGTATTTTGTTAAGTTTTATCTTTATATTCATAAGGGATATTGACCTGTAGTTTTCTCACAGTGTCTGTCTGACTTGGGTATCAGAGTGTGCTGATCTCATAGAGTAAGTTAGGAATTATTTTCTCCTTTTCAGATTTTTTGGAGGACTTTAGGAAGGATTGATAAATTCACATGAAGCCATCTAGTCCTAGGCTTTTCTTTGTTAGGAGGTTTTTAATTTTTGATTCAGTTTTCTTACTTGTTACAGTTCTATTCATACTTTATATATTTTCTTAAGTCAGTTTTTATTATTTCCTTCCCTCTGCTAGTGTTGGGCGGAACAGGCAATAGCAGCCCACTCCAGTACTCTTGCCTGGAGAATCCCAGGGATGGGGTAGCCTGGTGGGCCGCAGTCCCTGGGGTCGCACAAAGTCGGACATGACTGAAATGACGCAGCAGCAGCAGCAGCTAGCATTGGGTTGAGTTTTCTTTTTCAGGTTTCTTAGGGTATGCACTTGGGTTATTGGTTTGAGATTGTTCTTTCCCAGTGTAGATGTTTCGAGCTGAAAGTCTTCCTCTTTCTGCTGCTTTTGCTGCATCTTGTTAAGTTTCTGATGTTGTGTTTTTGTTTTCATTTGTCTCAAAGTATTTTGTTATTTCCCTTGTGTTTTCTTTTTTGACCTATTGGTTATTTAAGAATGTATTGTTTAACTTCCACATGGAAATGTTCAGTTTTCCATCTCAGCGTTTGGGGTTCCTCAGTGGTAGTTTCTGTCAAATTCTTTTTTTCTTGTGAATGGGGCATATTTTCCTGTTTCTTTGTGTGTTTTATAAGTTTTTGTTGAGAACTGGACATTCTGAGTGTGTTTTTTTCCTTGTGAGGGCTAGAGCTGTTTTGAATTTTCTAAACTATTTTTCCGGTGTGTAGTCCTTGTTGTGTACAGGCATATCTCATTTTCCTGCAGATATTATGCTTTGCAGGTAGTGTGGTGGTGGTTTTTTTGTGAAAATTATGAAGGTTTGTGGCAACCCTGTATTGAGTAAGTCTATTTGGCACCATCTTTCCAACAGCATTTGCTCTTTTAATGTCTCTGTCACATTTTGATTATTCCCACAATATTTCAAACTACTTCATTATTGTCATATTTATTGTGGTAATCTCTGATCATTAACATTACTACTACAGCTCATTGAAGGCAAAGAAAATAGCGTTTTTTATCAATAAAGTGTTTTTAATTACGGTTCCGGTCTGTACATTGTTTTTTGGGACATGATGCTATTATTACACACTAAACAGACTACAGCATAGTGTAAATATAACTTATGTGCATTGGGAAACCAAAAAATTCATATGACTCACTTTATTGAGATACTTGTTTTTGTGGCGGTCTGGAGCTGGACCCACAGTAGTTTAAGGTCTACCTATATGGTCGCTGATGTTTCTGATTCATTATCTTTAGTCAACCGGTGACCCGATCAAGATTTCCTTAAATGTCTGACTCTACAAAGGGTCCTGTGTCTTCAAATTTTTCCGGTTGGTGCTGCTGGGGGAAGCCACTGCTGGTAAGAGCATTGGAGAGAAGCAGCCAATTCTGACTCGGTGTTGAAACTGTTTCTTTCACTTGCTTTTCATTGCTTTTGTTATTATAATCATATGTAATGGATGCTTAAAAGGACCCTGTCCCTCAGTCTGACTGTTAAAGTGCCTTTTTTCAGAACCCTGTCCTCCTGTAGATGGCAGGAAGGAAGAAATGAACACATCCCCTGCCTAAGGCTTGCCGTTCTAGGAGATGTTTGCAAGATTAATGGCCTTTTTCTTTGCTTCCTCACCTCGCCCCATCTCTGATCTATAAAAGAACCTGGCATTTGGACCCCAATAAGATGGTTATTTTGAGGCACTAGCCTGCCCTCTTCTCAGTCTGCTAGCTTTCTGAATAAAGTCATTTTCCTTGTCTCAACACCTCATCTCTCAGATTCATCGGCTTGTCATGGGGTGAGCAGAGCAAGCTTGGACTCCATGACAAGAGGGCCAGAACCAAGGCAAGCTTCTGCACCAGGGCCTCAAAGCATTGCCAGACCAACCGCAGCATGGTTACCCCTGTTTTTGGAGAACGTGATCCCACACTGCTCATCATGGCACCAGCTCCCTTTTCTAGGACCACAGCCTGCTCTCTCTGCATCTGCAGTGGGGCCGAGAGTGGGGCGTGGTCTGGTTTGTGCCCTCTGTTTACCTGGGGAGCAGCAGCAGCGTGTTTCTGCCCTGGGCCTCACCGGTGATCGGGTTTGGTCAGAGTTCAATGTGCCAAGATAGTTCCAGTCTCTGTCCGTCTTCATGGTTGCTGTGCTGGAGGGGCTTAACCTCCTGTGCCTCTGTTTGCTGCTGTGCCATTTGGCATGATGTCACTCCCACCTCTTTTTAAAACGTCTTTTGCACCTTCTTAACCAGTCCAATCTGGTGGCCTCTATTTTATAGTTATTGGGGCTTCTCTGGTGGCTCAAATGGTAAAGAATCTTCCTACAATGCAGTAGACGGGTTTGATCCCTGGGTTGGAGAGAAACCCTGGAGAAGGGAATGGGCCACCCACTGCAGTATGCTTGCCTTGAGAACTCCATGGAAAGGGGAGCCTGGTGGGCTAAGCAAATATAAAGGAAAGTGTGATGTTGTGATGGATTAAATGTGATAGCAAATTTGGAAAACTCAGCAGTGGCCACAGGACTGGAAAAGGTCAGTTTTCATTCCAATCCCAAAGAAAGGCAATGCCAAAGAATGCTCAAACTACCACACAATTGCAATCATCTCACACACTAGTAAAGTAATGCTCAAAATTCTCCAAGCCAGGCTTCAACAGCAATACATGAACCATGAACTTCCAGATGTTCAAGCTGGTTTTAGAAAAGACAGAAGAAACAGAGATCAAATTGCCAACATGAGCTGGATCATCGAAAAAGCAAGAGAGTTCCAGAAAACATCTATTTCTGCTTTATTGACTATGCCAAAGCCTTTGACTGTGTGGATCACAGTAAACTGTGGAAACTTCTGAAAGAGATGGGAATACCAGACCACCTGACCTGCCTCTTGAGAAACCTGTATGCCGGTCAAGAAGCCACAGTTGGAACTGGACATGGAACAACAGACTGGTTCCAAATAGGAAAAGGAGTGCGTCAGGGCTGTATATTGTCACCCTACTTATTTAACTTACATGCAGAGTGAATCTTGAGAAATGCTGGGCTGGAAGAAGTACAAGCTGGAATCAAGATTGCTGGGAGAAATATCAATAAGCTCAGATATGCAGATAACACCACCCATATGGCAGAAAGTGAAGAACTAAAGAGCCTCTTGATGAAAGTGAAAGAGGAGAGTGACAAAGTTGGCTTAAAGCTCAACCTTCAGAAAACTAAGATCATGGCATCCAGTCCCATAACTTCATGGCAAATAGTGGAAACAGTGGGAACAGTGAGAGACTATTTTCTTGGGCTCCAAAATCAGTGCAGTTGGTGACTGCAGCCATGAAATTAAAAGACGCTTACTCCTTGAAGGAAATTTATGACCAACCTAGACAGCATATTAAAAAGCAGAGACATTACTTTGCCAACAAAGGTCCGTCTAGTCGAGGTTATGGTTTTTCCAGTAGTCATGTATGGATGTGAGATTGGGACCATAAAGAAAGCTGAGCACAGAAGAATTGATACTTTTGAATTGCGGTGTTGGAGAAGACTCTTGAGAGTCCCTTGGACTGCAAGGACATCGAACCAGTCCATCTTAAAGGAGATCAGTCCTGGGTGCTTTTTGGAAAAACTGATTCTGAAACTGAAACTCTAATAATTTGGCCACCTGGTGTGAAGAGTTGACTCATTGGAAAACATCCTGGTGCTGGGAAAGATTGAGGGCAGGAGGAAAAGAGGACGCCAGAGGATGAGATGGTTGGATGGCAACACCGACTCAATGGACATGAGTTTATGTAAACTCTGGGAGTTGGTGATGGACAGGGAGGCTTGGCATGCTGCAGTCCATGGGGT
Source organism: Odocoileus virginianus (assembly GCF_023699985.2). Classification (NCBI taxonomy): domain Eukaryota; kingdom Metazoa; phylum Chordata; class Mammalia; order Artiodactyla; family Cervidae; genus Odocoileus; species Odocoileus virginianus. The sequence continues at coordinate 31,752,494 of NC_069691.1, forward strand.
CGCCAAGAGTTGGACATGACTGAGCAACTGAACTGAAGTGACTGAAAGATATGATATGTAGTAAAAACAGGGTTTTAGAGTGAAACATATCTGTATTTGCATTCTAACTGTCTGATTTACCTTGGGTAAATTGGTAAAGCTGAGTTTCATTTGTCAAATAACTTTCTTGATAATATGGAAGTGAAATTGCTCAGTTGTATCTGGCTGTTTGTGACCTCATGGATTGCAGCCCGCCAGGCTCCTCTGTTCATGGAATTCTCTAGGCAAGAATACCGGAGTAGGTTGCCATTTCCTTCTTCAGGGGATCTTCCTGTCCCAGGGATCGAACCTTCGTCTTCTGTTTTGCAGGCATATTCTTCATTGTCTGAGCCACAAGGGAAGCCGTGATAATATGGAAGGAGATGCATAAAAGTGTTAATGACTGTAAATGTCAGTATTATACCAATGTTAGTGGATACTCCTATTTTATCATCAGTTGCTAAGCACTTAGTGCCGAGCATCTTATTAGGTGCTTTATTTTACATTCCCAGCAACTATTCTGTAAAATAAATATTTTCTTGTTTTTTACAGATGATGAAACTAAAGCTTAGTGAGGTTTTTTAAACAATTTTCTTGAAGTAGAATTAGGAGCTAAATTCAGGGCTGATTGAAGCCCTTGCTTATAGCCCTTATTCTACACTGCCTCTGATCTGGTTCACGGTGTCTGATTTTAATGTCCCGTATTGCTTTCCTTCTTCAGGAGTCACATGCTATTGGGAAAAAGCCTGAAAATTCAGCAGACATGATTGAAGAAGGAGAGCTTATCCTATCTGTAAATATCTTTTACCCTGTGATTTTTCATAAGGTCAGTAGTAAAACCTTTTGGACTTTACAGATTGTATGAGTGACTTTTGCCAAAGAGTTTATTTATTTAAACCTTATTTGAACCAAAATAAACACAAGCGTATGCTGTTTTATATGACATTCTGTTTATATTCTTGAGTTCTTTGTTTTACAAGGAATATCATAAAGTCAATTTTCATATAATCTCTTTAGTAATAGGATTACAGTTACAATGTTGGAATGTATACCTGATTTCTGTACTAGTAGCCACTGAAAGTGTGTAAATCTGCAGTGATTCTGATAGTATTATTTCTTGAGGGTTGTTTTTTTTTTTTTTTTTGTAGAAAAACTGGTTAAGCAGGGTTTTGTTTTGTTTTTACCAATTCAGAATTCTTGGGAAGTTATTGAACTAGCTAAGGACAGCTCTTCTTCGATGAAAATGCAGAAAGTTAGCATGTCAAGGGTATCCAGGAATTTCTTAGGCATCTCTAGTAAAAAGAATTCTATTGCAGTGAATATACTCTCAATTTCCCAAATAGATGTATCATAAACTTTAATAAGATTTCATTGAAATATTACTGTACATAAATTGCACTTGTGAATAAATAACCATACCACAGATGATATGAATCATCTGTGGTATAGTTAGCACTAATTATTAGATTGGTACAAAAATAATTGTGGTTTCAGACTGAATTTTACATCATTATAATTAGGCTCAAACATATCTTTATTAATCAAAATAGGAAACATTACAATCAACACATCTTGCCAATGAGAAATAAGTTTTTTTATTCCTGTAGCATATAAATCCATGCTTCAGGATTTGATGAACTCTTGGAAAGCATTTTCTCCCTCTTGCTGGTTGTGGAAGCATTTTGCCTTTAAGAAGTTGTCAAGATGCTTGAAGAAGTGGTAGTCAGTTGGTAGGTGAATATGGCAGGTGAGATAAAACCTTATGGCCCAGTTCACTCAACTTTTGAAGCATTGGTTGTGTGATGTGTAGTTAGGCATTGTCATGCATGAACATTGGGCCCTTCCTGTTGACCAGGCTGACTGCCAGTGCTGCAGTTGCATCTCGTCTGTTTGCTGAGCATACTTCTCAGATGAAGTGGTTTCACTGGGATTCAGAAAGTTGTGTGGTCAGACCAGCAGCAGAATACCAGTGACCATGATGTGTTTTTTTGTGCCCATTTGCTTTGGGAAGTTCTTTGGAGTTTTTTTCTCAGTCCAGCCACTTAGCTGGTTGTCACCAGTTCTCATATAAAATCTGCTTTTTGTCACAAATCACAATTCAATCGAGAAATGGTTCGTTGTTGTTGTATAGAATAAGGATGACAACACTTCAGAAAGGTTTTTTTGATTTTCAGTCAGCCCATGAGGCACCCACTTAACTTTTTCACCGTTTTCACCTTTCCAATTTGCTTCAAATGAGAAATAGCTGTAGAATGGTTGACGTTGAGTTCTTAGGAAACTTGTTTAGTTGTAAGAGGATCAGCTTTGATGATAACCCTCAACTGGTTTTTGTCAACTTTGGTGGCTGTCCACTACGCTCCTCATCTTCATGGTTCTCATCTCCTTTGCAAAACTTTTTGAAGTTTTGCACTGTACTGTAAGTTTGTTAGCAGTTCCTGGGCCAAACGCATTGTTGATGTTTCAAGTTGTTTCTGTTGCTTTACAACCCATTTTGAACTCGAATTAGAGAATCACTCAAATTTGCTTTTTGTCTAACATCATTTCCATAGTCTAAAACAAATATATAATAAACAGCAGGTAGTAAGTCATTAGCAAAGAAAAGTGAGAAATGTGCAATAAAGTGATGCATAACATAACCACATTTATTTACAAATATATTCCAGTATCAAACAAAAAATTTCAACAGTGTAAAGACTACAGTTACTTTTGCACCAATCTAATACCCTGTTTGATTAAGATCCTAAATTATCAATCAAAGAAAACAAAGCAAAACAAAACTAATAAAACCAAATGTGGGTAGTGTATAGATTCCTTGATTTCAGTGAGGTAGCTTTCAGGACAGTTTAAAAGTCAGTGAACTTATATTCCTAAGACTCTTCATATTAATGTCACTTTAGTAGCAATTTGGTTATAAATTTTCACTTATACTAAAAAAAGTTTTATTGCCAGGTGTATTAGTCCATTCTGGCTGCTATAACAAAATAGCACAAACTGGGTGGCTTATAGGCAACAGAAACTTGTTTCTCACAGTTCTGGAGGCTGGAAGTCTAAGATCATGGTACCAGCATCTGGTGAGCGCCCTCTCCCAAGTCACATCCTTTTTATAAAGGCACTAATCCCATTCATGAGGGGGTCCACCCTCATGACCTAATGACCCTCAAAGGCCCCGCCTCCTAACATCAGCACATTGGGCCTTAGGATTCCAGCATGATGTGAATTTTGGGCAAGGGTAAGCAGCACAGCACCAAGTGTCTGTTGTACTCATAGGATTTTAATTTATGGAGACCAGTGTCACTGAAAGATTTTCATTATTTACGTTTCCTGGGGGGAGAGTATGCCGTGTCATGCAGGACCAAAGGGGAAGTACCAGGATCAGTCAGGAGGCAAGGGGAAAGCACAGGCCACAGCCCTTATTGGTTTCCACAGGAAAGGCAAGGCAGAGCAGAGTACACAGTTTGGGATTGACTAGCTTGAATAATTCCTGGGGGCTCTGGGCTGTGGGGCTGTCCTAGTTGTCTGGTACCTGGCTGTGGTTTGACGTCAGACAGAGGAGAAATACTGACTTGGTATAATGAGAGTTAGATAGAGATAGTTTCAGAGTATGGGCTCTGGATACAGGGGAAAGGTAAATAACTGACAGTTAGTTTGGACCTATAATTAATCGATGCTGGGACTTCCCAGTGGTAAAGAAGCCGCCTTCCAATGCAGGGGGACATGGGTTCAGTCCCTGGTCCGGTAGCTAGGATCCCACATCCTGTGAGGCTACTTAGCCCACATGCTGCAACTAGAGAGAAGCCCTGCGTCACAATGAATGATCCCACATGTCAGTCACAGGGAGGATCCTACATGTCACAGCTAAGACCTGACACAGTCAAATAAATAAATGCATAAATATTTTTAAAAGATCAGTGCTGAGTAGACAAATGCAGAACCTAAGGAAACTCGGGGATACCATATTATGGGTATAACTTAAAATAACCAGTAACTTAATTTAGATCTGGCCATGACAGGATTTATAGATGAATTGCTTTGTCTCTAAGTGAACACTGATTTATTTACTGTCTGACTTGTAGCACAAAGAACATAAGCCCTACCAAACGGTGCTGGTATTGGGCAGTCAAAAGCTCACGGAACTGAGGGATTCCATTTGCTGTGTCAGTGACCTCCAGATTGGTGGGGAATTCAGCAACGCTCCTGACCAGGCTCCTGAGAACATCAGCAAGGTAAGGTGATTTTTTAAATTTCTAACCATCATAGAACAGGAGGAAATAATAATCATAAGCTAAGGAAATAGGATTACAGGCTCATAGGCATTCCAGTAAATGCTTTCTTCTGTGCTATTCCATCAAGCTTATCCCTTCTTTTTATCATCAAGACCTTTTCAAAGATGAGGCTACATTCAGTTTTGATTTCATCTCCCATTTATTTCTCAGCCATTCTTTGTACACTCTTCTTTTTAAGGGCACAGTACCACCTGATTATCTAGCCAATAGGTCTCTCTTCCATGTGCATACAACTTGACCTCACTGTAGCACTGGAATTTGCTGTTCACTCTCTCTTCTTGCAAACTCTGTGTGAGTTTGTCTGTCATAACTGACCCTAGCAGAGGGTTGGAGTCCACCCAAGAGCATCACTGGCCACAGAAGAACCTTTCAATGCAAGGACAGAAGCAAACAGGGACACACCCTGTGACATTGGGCCTTGCTGGTACTTCCCAGGGTGCTGCTCTCAAAACAACAGTGAAACCTTCCATACTCACTGAAACAGGATAGAAAGGCAGACTGGCCACCCACAATTTTCAGAAGGGATTGCTTACTCAATAATGTAGTAGGGCCTGGATCCTTTGAATTTCATCACAGAGCAAGCTTGACCCAATTCTATCAGCTTGTACAACTCTGGCAGAGGACCTCAGACTTACTGACATATTTAAGAGGGACAGCATCTCCTGTAGGTCACTAAAAAGCTGTTTGGAATGAATGGCAATAGAGTTTGGACGTGAGCCATCAGAATCTCTTTTTGCTCGTTCCTTTATCATCAGCCACATAAATGCCATTATAACTTAGATCTCGTCTTAACTCTTATTCTAAGTTCATCTCCTGGGCTTTCCCCCCATTTTAATTTTCATGGTTTTAAGTATACTCTAGTCTTTATGAATCTCTTTCTCTCTTGGTTTCCAAGCTCGTTCTTTTTAAGTGTCTACTGGACATTCTCACTTAGCCTCAGTGCTGCGTGGCATTTTTACCACCTCTCTATAGTTGGTACACCCTTCCACTTTTCAAGGTAACTGTTTTGTTCCTTCTGAAACTGCCAACATCTTTTCCTCATCGCTTCCCTTCAGCTGCTGTCCATTTCATTGAGCAAATAAGTTATCAGAAAAGAATTTTCCATCATCTCTCACCCACACTTACCCATCTGCCCATGCATTCTGCCCTCCCACCTGTTACACTGGATGGATTAAAACTGTTGCTGTCAAAGGCCAGTCTAGGTGTCTGCTAGATTCCAACCCCACTGTATAACCAAGGACTTTTTTCTTGTACTATCCCCTTTTTTTCCCTGCCTCATCAGCTTTTTCCCTTCTGTTGCCTATCCCATCAGTACACAAATAGCCTGTAATATTGCCTATCCTAAAACCTCTTACCATGTATCTTCCTCTGGCTACCATCTCATTTTTCTATTTTCTTTGCATTAAACTGACTCAAGAATTATGAATTAATAGTGCCTCAGCTCATTGTTTCTCTTTTTCTCTCCCCTTTGTCTTACACACACTCTTGTTCATCACCACGCCACCAAAATCACTTCATTGTTGTCACCACAGATTAATTTCTCATCTTACTTGATCTCTTATCAGCACATGACACAAGTGAATATTCCTTCTTCCTTGAACCACTTTCTTAACTTGGCTTTTAAGTCTTTACACCTGCCTCATTTTCTTCCTATCCGACTGACTTTTTACTCCTCTGCTGGATGCTTCTGATCCTCCTAACTGGTGAATGTTACTAAGCCCTTTGAATCAAGGTGAACTTGTCCAGATTCCTAGTCCAGATTTGTATCTCCAATCTCAGTATCTACAAACTCCAGATTTATTTTTTCCAACTGCCTACTTAACCATTGCTGAACGTCTAATAGCCACTTTAAACCTAGTATGTTCAGAAACAGACTCTAGTTCTCTCTTCCTCCTCAAATCTATACCTTTCCCAGTGTTTCCATCTCAGTAAATATGCTCATTCTACACCTGGTTACTTAAACCAACAACCTTGGAATCATCTTTGCCCCCTTTTCATCCCACATGGAAGGCGTCAGCAAGTGCTTTGGCTCTACTTTCAAATTATGTTTAGTATCTGCCCGTGTATCTGCTTCACAGGTAGCAGCCTGAAGAACCACCATCATCTCTTGCCTGAACTGTGGAGTTGCCTAGTGACCATTCCCGCTGCTCCTTTTCACCTTCTGTTTATCCTTTACACCAAGCCAGAATGATACTCTAAAGTATCAGGCAGACCCTGTTGCTTTTCAACTTGAAAGTCTATAGAGGCTTCCTCTTATATCTAAAATAAAATACAAAGTCCTTTCTGTGGCCCCGTCTGCCTCTGGACTTTATATGCTGACACCCTCTTTGTCCCTTGTTGCCTGCACACCACGTGCCATTCTTGCTCTTTCTCATATATGCTAAGCAGGGTCCTGCTCAGAGCCTTTGCTTCTCTTGTTTCCTCACCTTAGGTGTGTTATTCACCCAGGTATTCTGATGGCTCACTCCCTCATTTCTTCATCTTTCTGATGTTGCCTTGACAGATCTTTCCCTCTCTTCCCCAGCCTTGCTGATAACACTCCCTAATGTTAAGTTATATGTTTGTCTGTCTTCTCTTGAACCATGAGGGTAGGGACTTTGTTTTAGGAATTATAGGAATACAGAGCTGTATTTCTGTGATGATGTGTGGCACAAAGGAAGTGGTCAAGTCCTTGTTGAATAAATAAACGAACCAGAATACCTCAAGCTCAGTGTTTAGTCTTGAACTCATTACTCTACAATCTCCCTTTTTCTTCAGATGAAACTCTCCTTTTCCATTCCTCTTTATTCTGCCTGTATAGCTCCAGACTCTGTTTTTTTCCACTGCTGTGTGCTTTAGTTTAGGCCCTCAGCATCTTCTCCAGGAACTATTATAGAGACTTCTTAACTGATTTTCCCACCTTAAGAGTGTCCTATATACATGCTACTCAAGATGTCTTTTAAAAACAAATCGAACACCAAGAGGGAACTCTGGACATTAGGTGACTGTGATGTGCTGGTGCAGGTTTATCCTTGGTAACAAATGTACCGTCTGTTGAGTGGTGTTGATAATACAGGCAGGCCATGCATGTGTGTGGGGGCAAGGGCTGTATAGGAAACCTCTGCCTTCCTATTTTATTGTAAAGCTAAAACTGCTCTAAAAGAATAAAATGTTTAAAAAATTAATCCTGTGATTCTCCAATCTAAATATTTCAGTGGTTCTCCATTGTACGTAGTCCAGGCTCCTTAGGCTGACCAATAAGGCCTTCTGTGAAGATGTTTCTCAAGTTAACTTTCTATACTATTCACCCCCCTCCTTTTACACCTTAGGCTTCAACCACAGTGAATTTATCTTCCTCAAGCATACCATACTTCTTTATGCCTCTGAGTGTTTGAACGTGGGTGGGAAGCCCTTGCTCTCACTTATATGAGTTTCTTCTTGACACTCCTCTGTGTGCGACTCTGCCATGTTTCATGTGTCGATTCTAATGCTTTATAGTCATATATGATACTATTTGATATGTTTGTCTGCCCAATAAGACTGGCTGTGTTCCAGCCTTTTTGGTGATTGGCATGGAGAGCAGCATACTTTCTGAGTTACATTGAAAATGGTTATAAGATATTGGGGTTCTTCAGGTTTGTCAGCTTGCTGCTTTTGAAGGTAAACACTGAAGAGAAACAAATGGAATCTCAAGGCTGTATGCACACTAGGAGATAGAAGGTTTATTGTTTCTTTTAAAGGAGAAGCAATCTTTTGCAAAGTTTCTCTACCCTATGAGAAAAAAAGAACACGGTATAGCTATAAGTTTATAAGATCAGTTTAATAAAAATATGAATTCACCCTCCTTATTTCATCTGTGTGATAACTGCTTGAAGCAGTGAGTCAGATCTGAGAATCAGGCTTAGCTCCAGGAACCCTGGAGAGAGTTTTTAACCAGACTTGTTTAGTTTATTGTGTTTGTACATCAGCGCTCATACCTTCAGCAGCTTTCTAACCAGGAAACTAAATGACCCATAGTCCTATTTTTGACTATTTACACATCTGCTTTTACATTGTTTCTCCCTCTTCCATGTATCAAAATAATACCCTCTTATTATTTAGCACTTATCATGTGCCAGTTGTATAATACACTAGTTGATAGTTCAGTATCTTTGGAAAGAATATCACCATTTTACAGGTAAGAAAAAGGTGGTCAGAGCATTGTCATAAGTTAACCCTGTTCAGTAAAGCAGTGGTGGAGGCTAGATTCAGACCATTGTCAACTTGCCTTCAAAGCCCCATGTTTGTCCTTTGCCATGTTGGCACTATGCCTGGCTTTCGACATCTCTCCCCTACCCTTTTGTTTATTTGGTGAACAAGCACTACATGAAAACTTGAGCTGTGCTGGTTAAGGGCAAGATTCTAGTACATACAGTTTGTGGAATCTTTGCCTGTTCAGGGACCTGTTTCATTTGTTTCCTTGTTCTCCAACTATGTTTTTAGAAAGGTGAACTCAAAATTATAAGTGAAATTTTCCTGATACTAACAGTTGTTTGGTCTGTGGAAAAATTTTTATCGATTAACATTTGGATTTCATGATTTTTTTTTTTTAAGTTTTACCTTGGAAAATTCTAAATACACACACAAAAAAGACATGCATATATGCATAGCCGAGTCCACTTGCAGTTCACCTGAAACTCACAATATTAATTGGCTATACCCTCATATAAAATAAAAAGTTAAAAAAAAAGAGAGAATAGTATAATGAGCCTTTATGTACTCATTATCTACCTTCAGTAGTTCTCAGCATTTTGCCAGAATCATTTCATCTGTTTACCCCATGCCATTGTCACACCTAACAAACTGAAAATAAGTCCTTATGTTACAATGATTTTTTTTAACAGGGAGATGTTTGGCATGTATTCTACTGGTAATCATGGAATAAATTATTTACTTGCATGTGTCGTAGCTGAGAAAATAAGAATCTTTATTCCAGTCAATAAGCAGGACTTAAATAAAATACTTTCCTTGAGTAATTTGGTGTGTGAGAGGACTAGGAGAGCTGGACCAGGGTATTTAAATCTTTTTAAAAGCCATGTCTGAAATGTAATGTGTTTTGCTAATGTTTGTTTTAGACTCTAGCACTTCAGGAATGAAGTACATTTTAAAAATATGTGTATACCTAAAGCAACTAGAAAAGGAAGAAATGAAGAACCCCAGGGTTAGTAGAAGGAAAAGAAATCATAAAAATTAGGGCAGAAATAAATGCAAAAGAAACAAAAAAGACCATAGCAAAAATCAACAGAGCTAAAAGCTGGTTCTTTGAGAAGATAAATAAAATAGATAAACCATTAGCCAGCCTCATCAAGAAACAAAGGGAGAAGAATCAGATCAACATAATTAGAAATGAAAATAGAGAAATCACAACAGACAACACAGAAATACAAAGGATCATGAGAGACTAATATCAGCAACTATATGCGAATAAAATGGACAACTTGGAAGAAATGGACACATTCTTAGAAAAGTATAACTTTCTAAAACTGAACCAGGAAGAAGTATAAAATCTTAACAGACCCATCACAAGCACAGAAATCGAAACTGTAATCAGAAATCTTCCAGCAAACAAAAGCCCAGGACCAGACGGCTTCACAGCTGAATTCTACCAAAAATTTAGAGAAGAGCTAACACCTATCCTACTCAAACTCTTCCAGAAAATTGCAGAGGAAGGTAAACTTCCAAACTCATTCTATGAGGCCACCATCACCCTAATATCAAAACCAGACAAAGATGCCACAAAAAAAGAAAACTACAGGCCAATATCACTGATGAACGTAGATATAAAAATCCTTAACAAAATTCTAGCAAAACAGAATCCAACAGCATATTAAAAACTTCATACATCATGACCACGTGGGCTTTATCCCAAGTATGCAAGGATTCTTTAATACCACCAGAAAATTATTAGAGCTCATCAATGAATATAGTAAAGTTGCAGCATATAGAATTAACACACAGAAATCCCTTGCATTCCTATACACTAACGATGAGAAAACAGAGAAATTAAGGAAACAATTCCATTCACCATTGCAATGAAAAGAATGAAACACTTAGGAATAAATCTAACTAAAGAAACAAAAGACATACATATATATATATATATATAAACTATAAGACACTGATGAAAGAAATCAAAGATGATACAAATAGATGGAGAAAAATACCATGCTTATTGATTGGAAGAATCAATATAGTGAAAATGAGTATACTACTCAAAGCAATCTATAGATTCAATGCAATCCCTATCAAGCTACCAACGGTATTTTTCACAGAACTAGAACAAATAATTTCACAATTTGTATGGAAATACAAAAGACCTCGAATAGCCAAAGCAATCTTGAGAAAGAAGAATGGAACTGGAGGAATCAACCTGCCTGACTTCAGGCTATACCACAAAGCTACAGCCATCAAGACAGTATGATACTGGCACAAAGACAGAAATATAGATCAATGGAACAAAATAGAAAGCCCAGAGATAAACCTACACACCGATGGACACCTTACCTTTAACAAAGGAGGCAAGAATATACAGTGGAGAAAAGACAACCTCTTCAACAAGTGGTGCTGGGAAAACTGGTCAACCGATTGTAAAAGAATGAAACTAGAACACTTGCTAACGCCATACACAAAAATAAACTCTTAATGGATTAAAGATCTGAATATAACAGAAACCATAAAACTCCTAGAGGAAAACATAGGCAAAACACTCTCTGACATAAATCACAGCAGGATCCTCTATGACCCACCTCCCAGAATATTGTAAATAAAAGCAAAAATAAACAAATGGGACCTAATTAAACTTAAAAGCTTTTGCACAAGGAAGGAAACTATAAGCAAGGTGAACAGACAGCCTTCAGAATGGAAGACAATAATAGCAAACAAAGCAACTGGCAAAGAATTAATCTCAAAAATATACAAGCAGCTCATGCAGCTCAATTCCAGAAAATAACTGACCAAATCAAAAAATGGGCCAAAGTACCAAACAGACATGTCTACAATTGGCTAACAAATACATGAAAAGATGCTCAACATCACTCATCATCAGAGAAATGCAAATCAAAACGCAGTGAGGTACTATCTCATGCCAGTCAGAATGGCTACTATCCAAAAGTCTACAAACAATAAATGCTGGAGAGGGTGTGGAGAAAAGGTAACCCTCTTACACTGTTGGTGGGAATGCAAACTAGTACAGCCACTATGGAGAACGTGTGGAGATTCCTTAAAAAACTGGAAATAGAACTGCAGTATATCCCACTGCTGGGCATACACGCCAATGAAACCAGAATTGAAAGAGACACGTGTACCCTAATGTTCATCACAACACTGTTTACAATAGTCAGGACATGGGAGCAACCTAGATGTCCATCAGCAGACGAATGGATAAGAAAGCTGTGGTACATATACACAATGGAATTAAAAAGAATGCATTTGTATCAATTCTAATGAGATGGATGAAACCAGAGCCTGTTATGCAGAGTGAAGTAAGTCAGAAAGAAGAACACCAATACAGTATACTAGTGTAGATACATGGAATTTAGAAAGATGGTAACGATGACCCTATATCGAGACAGCAAAAGAGACACAGATAGATGTATAGAACAGTGTTTTGAACTCTGGGAGAAGGGAAGGGTGGGATGATTTGCGGGAATAGCATTGAAACATGTATATTATCATATGTGAAACAGATCTCCAGTCCAGGTTCTATGCATGAGACAGGATGCTCAGGGCTGGTGCACTGGGACGACCCTGAGGGATGGGATGTGAAGGGAGGTGGGAGGGGGGTTCAGGATGGGGAACACATGTACACCCATGGCTGATTCATGTCAATGTATGGCAAAAACCACTACAATATTGTAATTAGCCTCCAATTAAAATAAATTAATTAAATTAAAAATAAAAAAGTATTCCTTTTACTCACTTAATCCTATTGATAAAGATTTTAAGAGTAAAATAGTAAAATATGTGTATTAAATCAGAGTCATTTTCTGCTCAGGTTTTTTTTCCTTCAGATAGCTAGTTTGGGTTTATTTTTATTTGTCTTTTAATGGTTTTTCAGGTTTTAGTGTTGATCTATTGATCTTTTTAAATTGCTCAGATTAGAAGGTCTCTTTTTGTCAGTAATCCCTTAAAAGAACTCAGGCTTCCCTAGTGACTCAGTGGTAAAGAATCAACTTGCCAGTGCAGGAGATGCGAGTTCAGTCCCTGGCCAGGGAGAGCCACTGGAGAAGGAAATGGCACCCACCCCAGTATTCTTGGCTGGGAAATCCCATGGAGAGAGGAGCCTGGCGGGCTACAGTCTGTGGGGTTGCAAAGAGTCAGACATAACTTAGTGACTAAACAACAACAAAGAGGAACTTTGGGACAATATTTTATGCATATATTATTGTTCTTTATTATAAGTAAAGCCTTGGTATAGGAAGAATGGTAACATAAATTTAAATTGTAAAAACTTTCCTACCCAAGCTTATCTGACATTTCTTTCACCCATTACCATTTTCCTCCTAGCAGATCTTAGGAATGTTCCTGAGGTTCCGATGTTCCAGACTTGAATGTCAGCAAGAGAATAAATGACTGTTAGATACCGAAAATGACATATAAATAACAACTTTGTTAAATGATCATACTGGTTATCCATAGTTACTTTGATAGATCTTTAGGTTACCTTAGATTATTAGTGAAAGTGAGTTCTTGCACTAATTTTTCCGTATCAGTTAGTAATTTCCCTCCCTTGGAACTTGTTTTGCTTAAACTAGCTGACAAAATAGGGAAAGTAGTTAGGATCTCTGGTTACCATTAGAAATGAAAGTTAACTGTTATTGAGATTACTCCCACCTATCCATTTATGTAATAATATAAGGAAAAGATTTTTGTTCTTTTAGACTTCCCCTTTCTAATTAATAATTAGACCAAAGGTTTTAAGTTGCCTGAATCACTTAATGTGAAGTTCTATATGTTATGTATACTAAATTTTGTTATTTCCGAAATGAGGCAGCAGTGATTCTTTCAGAATCTTTATTTTGGATCGTAGCTTACTTACCTCTTTGAGGGTTTAGAAGTATGGTCAGTGGTGGATTTTGTGTTATAGTAGTTATGGCATTGTAGTATATCCTTTTATCTCTGCAGCCACTTGGGGAGAAGGTGTTGCCTTTATTAGGGTTTTACACGAGGAAACCGAAAGTCAGGAGTTTGAGTAGTCTGAGAAGAAACAGTGCAGCCAGTCTTAGAAGCGTATCTGACGCCAGTGCCAGGTGAGTTGTTAATAGGGGAATGAAGAAAAATAAGAGAGAAAAATCAAATCCTCAAAGTAGGAGAGAAATTAGGCCATCTTAGGATAATATTTCTTAATGCCTGAAGCTTACATAACTTTTATAAAGTTCCTAAAATGCTGTTGATTCTCACGACAGTCCTCATTGTACAGGCGAGGAAACGAAGGTCTGAGCATTAAGTGTAGGTTGAGGGGAAGGCCTCTTCTGACCCCCACCCCGGCGTGTAATTCCGAGCAGATGGCGAAGGACAGGCCTGACAGGGGTCCCCAGTGCTGCCTGCACACCTGACTTTCCTCAGGGGGTTGGGAAAATACTGGTGCCTGAGCCAGATCCTCAGAAATTTTCACTGGATGGATCTGAGGTGAGACTTGATCTATGGTGTTTTTGTGATTCTGTGAGGAGGTCAGAATTGAGACCACCGCCCTGATACAGAGTGTGGTAGTGTGAAAGGTGAAACCTGAGGGTTCTATGGTACTTTGGGCAAGGTTGCTTCAGTAAGAATGGATATTCACATTCTGCTTGCCTACAAGTTATTTGAAAATATAAGGAGAGAATTTTTATAAAAGCCCACTGAAAATACAAAAAAGGATAACATAACTCCATGATCATTGTCATTATCACTGGGGAAACATCAGCGAGGTGACTTTTGTTTAGTTTTCAGTTCTGGTATCTAAAATAATTGTCACTGCTGTGTATGCATATCATAAAATAATATTGACACTTATTTCTAATTGGGTTCCTTTCATGAATCTCAGGACAACATACAAATTTAAATCAAACCTAGAGATTAAAACATCAATAGGAAAGAATTGAAAATAGTAGCAAGGATTGTATCTGTGTCTTTATCCCTTGTAACCAAGGTAGTACCTTATCGCATAGGAGGTTCCTGTTAAATATTAATGAGCTGAGCATATTCTGTGAAGGTGCATGAAATTACTGTAAAATGTACTAGTGTGATTTTTATGACATACAAATTTGGAACTAATACTTAGAGCAATTTTATAATGGTTAATACTGAATTTTTTCTTAATACGATCTGTTTTCTTTTAGGACCTATACAAATCAGCCTTCTTTTATTTTGAAGGAACATTTTATAACGATAAAAGATACCCTGAGTGCAGAGATTTGAGCAGGTATAGTTTGCAAAAATCTTCTCAAAGTCTTTGCTATTTCTCATCAAAATAGTGTTATCTCCACAATTCCTATTATTGGTGTGTTAAGGATCTTTGCCAAGGAATTATTTTGTTAGATTGTTTTATTAGTTTTCAGATTAAAAAGTCTCTCTCAAATTTTTAAAATATTTTCAAAGTTATTTCATCCAGTTGGCCTAGGTTATAGTAAGTTAATCAAATTTTTACTGCTGTGAGAAAATTTTTTTTACCAAAGACATACATAGATCATTTCAAGATCTTTGTCAGCTATCTAAACTTAAAAAAAATATATATTATCTACTGTTTCAGAAATTATAGTTAATCTTGTGTTGAATCTTATAGATAACATCTGGAAAAAAGTAAATTCTACTTCAACACTTTATTAATCTCTGTTCTTCATATTTAGGTGGTAGTAAATTAATTCACTTTTTTTTTATACTTGTCAAGTATACTATTTGTCTTAGGTGAGTGGATATATATAAGTTGTTTATGTATGTAACATGAAAAATCTATGTCTGACATCATGCTATCTACATAAAAGTTTACCATACTTTAATCACTGGTGTCCTGACAACTAGAGTATGTATATATGTATAGTTTTTCTGAGTGTTTATATAAACTCATTCTCTTTCATTATAAATACTTGTATCTGTATTCTAATGCAGCAGTTCTCAAAACTTGGTCTCCACACTCCTTCATACTGTAAATAATTGACTCCAGAGAGCTTTTATGTGGGTTATAGCTGTAAATATTCACCATACTAGAAATCAAAACTAAGAAATATTTTTAAATATTAACTAATTTAAATAATCTGGGCTTCCCTGGTGTTCCAGTGGCTAAGACTCTGCCTTGCAGTGCAGGGGACACCAGTTCAATCCCTGGTCTGGGAAGATCCCACATGCCACAGGGCAACTAAGCCTGTGTGCCTCGGCTAGTGAACCTGCGCTCTGGGGTCCAAGGGCTGCACCTGCTGAGCGCACATGCCCTGGAACCCATGCTCTGCAACATCAGAAGCCACCAGAACGAGAAGCCCACACCACAACTGGAGTAGCCCCTGCTCTCTCCAACTAGAGAAAGCCTGTGTAGCAATGAGGACCCAGTGCAGCCAAAAATTAAAAAAAAAAAAAATAGTCCGATTACAGTTACCATTAATGACATATTTGTGAAAAATAACTTTCCCAAACAAGTAGAAGAGTGATGTTATACATTTTCCATTCAATCTTAAGTGATTACACATCAGTTAGCCTCCTGAAAACTGGTGTTTATGAGAGAAAAACCGGTTGAAAGGGCAAATAACATTTTAGGATTACTGCAAAGATATTTTTGACCTCCTCAACCTCTGGGGGGATTTCAGGACCTTACCTTGTTAACTGTTGTTCTCATGGATACAGAAAAATTCAGAGGTGGATACAAAAAAAAATCAGAGTTCCTTCCTACTTGGCAACATGTATAAACCACTTTGATTTTCACCTCAAGATGGTAATTGTCCAATTAATTGGGTGAGCCAGCTTATGTGAAATACTGCAGTTGCAAACTGTTTGGAGCAATGATACATCCTTGCCTTTTTCCTCCTCAGAACCATCATTGAGTGGTCAGAGTCCCATGATAGAGGCTATGGAAAGTTTCAGACTGCTAAGATGGAAGACTTCACCTTCAATGACTTGTATATTAAAGTGGGTTTTCCTTACTTATACTGTCACCAGGGAGACTGTGAACATGTTGTTGTCATTACTGACATAAGGTAAGTGGTAGCACTCAGAACATTTGTCCTGTTTTATTTCACAGTAGAAAACCATGGGTAGATTTGTTTGAAATAAGAGGAATAAAAGAAATGATCACTGCAGCTTGACTCAGGAGCAGCAAAAATGTTTGCTTTTTCTACAGTGACCCACTCTGCATCTGCATCTTGTCTTTTAGAAAATCTGTAATAATTACTGTTTAACCAGTGTGAGCCATTTGAAATGGTCCAACTCTTTGTAATGCCATGGTCTGTCCATGGAATTCTCCAAGCAAGAATATTAGAGTGGGTTCTCTGGAGAACCCCCATATTGTATTTCTGAAGAAGATCCCTTCTTCAGGGGATATTCTTGACCCAGGGATCAAACCCAGGTCTCCTGCATTGCAGGCAAATTCTTTACCATCTGAACTACCAGTGAAACCCTATTTGAAATGGTAGAATATGCCAAAAATCAAGAAAAATAACTGAAGCTTCTCCTCTGCCCAAAGACAGTGTATGACTTCTGTGAGTCTCCATGGGCCCCCTCCTCCATTAAACAATACTAAAAATTATATTTTATCACAGTGCTGGTATTAAGACAGATACAATACAGGCTAGATTTTTGCTATAAAAATATTTATTTAGGGGTTAGAAATTTGTAAATACTCTATTGTATCTTCATTTGTGTATTGGAAAGCTGTTATTCAAGTAGTAATCATCCATTTTGTATTTTATATAGACCCTTTGCTTTGCAAACCTGCACGTGCATTTCTAAGTTTCTTTTCTTTTTGCCAGATTTTGAAGGAAATAAAAGGGAACTGGAGAAAGAGAAGAATAATTCTAATGTTTGACAAATATGAAGACTTAGTGCTTTGATAAAGATTTAGAGTGGGAAGGACTTAAGTAGTCTTAAATGAGAGTTAGGGATTATAAAGTTTGTGTAGCTGGTATCTCTAGTGAATAAAGCTTTTCATTTCCTTATTAGGAAACCTTTGTTTATGAAAGACTACCATAGTATAGGAATAAGCTCTGCTTGACCCTTGGTCTTGGTTTGATTTCTTCTGAGAGATAGTGAAGATGTTCTTATGGAGCAGTGACTCATGCTGATGGCTTTCCCTGCCTCTACCTTTTTTTTTTGTTTTAGTGACCAGTCTCCAAAAATTTACTTCCCATGTCCTCATTCTTAGGAACGTAAAGAGTACACCTTGAAAAAGGAACACATGGAATGCAAAGCAGGACAGATAAGACATAAGGAACTCTCAGAATGATAGCTGTCGAGCAGACCTAGAGAACAGCTTAGTCCAGAGACTGGACCCGAGGACTCAGGAAGCACGTCCCAAGGCTGCTAGACCTCCCACTGGTGTGTGGCCCGTGTGAAGAGCACGATCCCATTCTGTCAGCAGATAGGGAACTGAACTAGTGACAGGTACACTGAAACCTAATAAGGAATGCAAACATGAGATAATCAGTAGCTAGAAAACAAGTGTTACATGAGGAAATGAACCTATAGTCACTTGTGTGGTTTAGGGACATGTTTAATTCATTAATCATAATGTAAACATTAAATATCTATTTAACCAAAGTTTAGTAGTTCTGTAGAGGGATGTTGAAAAGCGGTATTAAAAAGAGGCAGTTAAATGAATGGAAAACAGTTGCCTCTCAGGAAGAATTGCTGAAGCAAGAGCCAGAAGTGCTCATAAACCTCATAGATTTAAAGGACTTAAAATTATATATTTCTTTGATAATGTATTTCTTTTCTAAGTTTTATATAAGCTGTTCTGCTTGCTCTTTACTCAGATGAGGGGGAATATGCCTCAGAATAAGCATGAGATGGAAGACAATCCACTTTTCTCTGATGATCTAAGTGTCCTTACATTTCTCATAGTGTAGGCTGTACAGCATCATTCCTGAAATTCAAGGCAACTTAGAAGAGCAATTTTCACTTACTAAGCATTTGCTGTGTAGGACTTTCCTAAGGAGTTTTTTTAATGTAATTGACTACAAGTATTGAAAAAGACCCTGATGCTGGGAGGGATTGGGGGCAGGAGGAGAAGGGGATGACAGAGGATGAGATGGCTGGATGGCATCACCGACTCGATGGACAGTTTGAGTAAACTCCGGAAGTTTGTGATGGACAGGTGTGGTGTGCTGTGATTCATGGGGTCACAAAGGGTCAGACGTGACTGAGCGACTGAACTGAATTCTTCCCTCAGTTGGTAAAGAATCCACCTGCAATGCAGGATTCCTGGGCCGGGAAGATTCCCTGGAGAAGGGAAAGGCTACCCACTCCAGTATTCTGGCACAGAATTCCATGGACTGTAAAGTCCATGGGGTTGCAGAGTTGGACACAACTGTGTGACTTTCACAAGTAATTTTTATCTTACAGGAGGATTTAATCACTCATTGCTATCCCATAGTTTAATAGTTGGTAAGCTATCAAGTTTATTAATCATTTTCTGATGAAGAACGTGGAAGCCTTCATCTTGGAAGGACATGCTGCAGTCCATGGGGTCACAGTCAGACACGACTTAGTGACTGAACAACAAATCATTTTCTGATGGTGAAGTTAATATAGTGCTACCCTTTGTTACTGAAAAAAAGAAAAAACATTTTATACTTCTTAAGGGGTTTTCAGAGTACTATTGTGCATGCCCTTCATTTTTCAAATGAAGAATTGGGGGGTCCAGGGTGGTTAAGGATTTATCCAAACCCACTAAGCTGATTAGTGGTGTAAACTGACTTTCCATTTTTAAAATTTCTTAATTCTGACACCTAAAAGTAAAATCCTACCAATTCACATTATACCAAAGCCAGATTTGGATTTTTAGTAGAAGTTTTTTTAATTAAAAAGAGCCATGTTTGTAATTCAAAACCACTTAATCTATAGCACTGAGTACACTTTCTCAAACTGTGTTCCATAAAAAAAGTACTTAGTAAACAAAGCACGGATTTTTAAGAAATTCACCCAGGTAATGCTGCCTACAACATTTCCCTCTCAAAGAGTCACAGTGTACGTGGCCCTAAAGAGACTTGTGAAATTTCACAGAAAAGTGTTTAATCCCAAATGTCTTTTGGAGAAAGTGTTTTATGGAACATAACAAATTTAAAATATACCTACTGTGTTCTTCATTTTGAGGTAAGGATGTATTTCATTACAGCTCACAAAAATTTGCACATCATTTATTTTTTCATGTACAAAAGGCTTGTGCATCATGACGACTGCCTGGATAAGACACTTTATCCCCTTCTTATCAAGAAGCATTGGCTCTGGACCAGAAAATGTTTTGTTTGTAAAATGTTCACAGCTCGGTAAGTCATTCTACTTTTTTCCTTGGGAAGTATTGGTTTTCAATAGTGAAGCACTTTTGATCTTTGGTATTTGTTTTTTTCTGTTTTGAATTGAGGACTTATACTTTGGTATATATATAAAGAGTTTTATCCAGTTAGAAAGCACTACAAATAGTAGTACAAATTAGTTTAAGCTACAGCTGTGTTTTTAAACAATAAGCAATTGAATTTGGTATAACAGAAGTCTAGGGACTAGGTCAGACTTTATAGTTTGGTTGATAGCTTATGCTGGATGATGTCATCAGGGAGCCAGGTTTTCTTTCTGCCTCTTGGCAGCAGTTTCCAAAATGGCTTCATCCACAGCCTCTCCATGATAAAAATAACACTTGGTCTCATTTTTATTTTAATAAGGTCACAATATGGTTTTATACAATTCTGTGGTTTTGCATGTTTAGATTATGTTTAACTATGAATCACTCATAAAACCATCCAGAGGAAAAGGGAAGAATGTAATGTCATTAGTGTGTTTTGGGTTCCCCACCACAACATGCTTTTCTAAATGATTGATAGAAAACACGATAAATCAGTTATCAGATCAAAATGGCAATCAGGGAATGAGATGCATATTCCATGAGATGCACATTTCAGATACCATTTTCACTTAATGTGACATTCCTGGTTAAAAAACAAAATCTCAGTTGACTAATAGTTACCCATATTCCATTTGCATACCCTCTGTATTTAACATTTTATCCTAAACTCTAGGTTAATGTTTGAAGGCTAAGTGTCGTTCAAGCGATGATACTTTCAAATATGGATTTATATTCTTTTCTACTTACCTTTAAGGAGAAATCTTTCAGAGAAAAGTTGTCCTTTTTGCCTTGTAGAATACTGGTAGTGTTATGTCTGTACCTGTATATGTGTATACAGTATTATATAAAGGATCATACTGTATAAATAAGATAGAATAAGGAAATAGTGGGAATGTTACCTATACATATTACTACAGCACATTAAAGCATGAAAACGTTGATTGTAATGATATACATCTTTTTTAACTACAGATGGGTGACGAACAATGACAGTTTTGCACCACAGGACCCATGTTTCTTTTGTGATGTTTGCTTCCGAATGCTCCACTATGATGCAGAAGGCAACAAACTGGGGGAATTCCTCGCTTATCCCTATGTTGATCCTGGAACCTTTAATTAATATCCAAAAGTGTACCCTTGTGAAATAACTTGGTTACTTTACTTCCAAGAAATGCCAACCTGGAACAGGATCCACCAGAAACAAATCGGCTAAAGTTGTCATCCCCACAAAGAAAAGTTCAAATCACAGATCTTCGTAAGCAGTCTGAATGTATTTAAATATTTGAATTAAATTATTTTAATATTTATTCCAAAGTATAGTTTCTTGCCCATTTTTAAGTGAGTCGTCTATTGAATTGTAGGAGTGCTTTATGTATTCTGAATACAAATCCTTTGTCATACATTAAGTATTCTGGTTTTCTCCCAGTCTGTACTTTGCCTATTTGCTTTGTCCAGAGGGGTTTTTGCTCCTCTACCATTAGCAAAATTCTCCTAAAGATACATCAAGTGATAGAAGTGTTTTGAAAATTCTTTGAAGAATATGAGCGCTACACCTTGTACCATGAGGCTTCCAAGGTAAATATCCTTCAAATATCTGTAATAAAAATGGAGAGGTTAAGAATAAAAGTACTTAATAAATACAGTATTCAGAAGAGCTATTGTGTAATTTTACACTGAACTCTTTGTAATGTTAGGTTTTATTTTGGTAAAACCTAGGAACACTAAACATTTCAAGACTCACTACATGAATAATGAATGTATAAAGAGCTTGGGTATATACTCATAACTTCATAGAAGTAACACTTAAATTGAAGCTTTATTTCTTGACCAGAACTTTCTGGAATCACAAATGCTATTTAAAATGTATGATGATTTTAATATTTTTATGATTTAAAGAAATAGATTTTATCTAACATAACCACTGAGTGGAGATGGGAAATCAAGATCCCATGGATTGCTGGCTCTACATCACTACTGTTTGGCAACAATACCCAGCATTCTATGCAAAAGGAAAACAACTTGTTTTTCTAGCCCAGCTCTTCATTCTTCTGGTACCTTTGTTGTGATCATCTAGTTATCCAATTCTCATTTGGGGCCAGAGGACAACGTTGATAATTTTGAGGAAGATCTAGATCCATCAGAGAAAATTGTAGCTACTTACATTATTTTATTGAAATAATCTTGAAATCTTTTTTGGTGTAAAATATTTAATACTTTGCTGGGAAAGTATTAAGCAGAATTAAATTTTTAAACATTTCAAATGTTTAAAAATGTACTTAAATTTCACCTTCTCTCTTCTAGGTTGTATTTATATTCAGCTGAATTCCACTTTCCCTGGATGGCTGAGAACATTTACCATATAAATCAACTGATGAAGCCTGTAAGATGTGTGTTTAAAAAGTTAACAATAAAATGTTTTATGGACTTATATGCCACTTAAATCAGTTTAAGTCAACTGTGGTATGTAGAAGACAGTCACCTGTCACCTGTTTTTAGTGGCTGTAGTCACTGGTTCAGTCAGTACACCAGAGAGTCAGCATAAGAAACTAAGAGGTCCCTTCATGGCTGGCTGGCTGTTATTGCCTAAGTGTTTACTTTCATGTCTCCAGTGATGTTCAATTTAAACCAACTGAAAATCCTGCTGGAAAACCTGAGATTTATCTGATTCCTTAAAAGTTCCACAGGTAAAAATGAATTTTTGCTTCCTTTATTTTTAAACTGCATTCTACAAGGGTCTCTTTACTTCTGTTTTCATCATTTCATAATCTCAAAACAGCAAATTCCAGAAAGTGTATTGTCTTAAAGCAGCATTAATGTATGTGTTGACCAATCAACTCATTTTACTGGCAGAGAAATTAGAATGTCAGTTAAAACATTATATTGCTATTAAAATTCCTGTTTTATTATTTATTGAGATTATTACTCTGTGGTTCTTAAAGCTAACATTTCCATCAAAGTTACAAAGGCTTAGATACCTATCTTCATTTCCTAATGAGATCTAGAGGGAAAAGAGCCGTATTGTCTTAAAACTTGCCAATGTGCTGCAAATCAGTTATACATGTCTCCCACCTAAGTTCATGTTGAAACTCCTAATTTTGAAGCAGATATAAGAGATGCCTCGAATCAGGGATTTTGTAGCTGTAAAATTCAGTATTAAACACGTTAACTGTTAAACTACATATAACCCTTTATCTAATGAAGAGGGCAGATATGAAATGTCATGAACTTACTAATTAATATCCTATGTTAGAAATGAATCAATTTTGATACAGTAGTGGATGGACATGCACAAAATTATTATCCAGAATTCTAGATATTGAATTATTTTAGGCTCAGTAGCCTTTAAAGATTATTTGACCCTTCTCCTGATCAAACTGCAGTGTTTTTATCATCTCTAAAGTTAGAAAATTACACAGCAGATTATAAATAATTATAAACACATTTCTGCCTAATGTAACTATGGCTTTGTTATTTCCAGTAGATCTGGCCAACTGGACAAAATTAAGTTGTGTTAGTGAAGGCTTCAGAGCCTTGTGAAAGCCTTTGTACAGAATTAGATGGCACACCTCATCTTGACCTGACATCTTTAACCAGGTAAGTGTGTGTGGGTATGCGATGATCAATGCATCAGATGCGATGATCAGTGCATCAGCAAACTGGGTAAAATCTATCATCCTACTATTTGGAAGTCACAGGATATACTAGCAAATATGAGGCTTAAGGTATTCTAGTCAAGCTGTTTACACATACAGAGTGTTCAGCATCTTCAGTCTGGATGATACATCTGAAATTTTTCCAAAGCACCTGAGAAAACATGCAACAATGGATTCTGCTGGGTCACTGCATAATTTACTCTTTGTAAACTTATTTTTAAATGTTACCTGGTGGTTTAAAAAAAAAAAGCACAAAATAGATACTGCGTATACATTTAAAAAAACATGCTTGGTGGGGGGCACTAGCGATCTCATTTAAAATATCTCTTCCAGATTTATTCAGCTATGGAGTTTTGACCAAATACAAATTTAAATTGAACCAGTGCTCCTAAAGATTGGTAATTGTTCATAGGACTTTTCCTTAGAGTTCTTGAGAATGCTTTATCTGTCAATCAGCCTATGAAAAAATTTTCTTAGAGACTAAAGAGAAGGCAACTGTGTTTTTAATGCTACATAAATCAACTGCCTAGAGCAAAGTATCAGACATAAAGTTTCAGAATGACACTGTTATCTCCAGAATTTCAATTGTCTATGGTTTCCTGGTAAAACTATGTAGATCCCTTGGGTCACTAAAGGGCATTTCCTTAATTTTTGTCATTTTGAGCTTATGTTTTAGTAACCTGTGTTCCCAAATAATACAGTTTCTATGACCACGTTATACTCTCTTGGAAGCAAATCCAGAATTCCATCCCACTTTTTTATATGGCAAAGAAGTAATTTACTAGTGAAGTTTGATAGAAAAATTCTTTAATCAAAACAAGTTTACATGTTGACACTTATGGCTTAACTAGAATAAATTTGTCCAAGTTTAAATTGTGTAAGGACCAAACAGATTTAATATCCAGAGTTCCCTCAGAACAGTGGGTCCTAGTTCCATTGTAAGGCCTCTCAAAAGCAAAACTCCAATTACTGAAATGATTCCAAATTTTCATCTAAAGATGAAAAAAATTACCCGAGAGGTCAAAGCATACAATGCATGTCACATGCAAACACTGGTATTTAAGCCTTTTCCCCGTATTCCTAGTTTCCAAACATGAGAAGCATATTTTAAGCTACTGCAAACCACCAACTGACCTAGTATTCAAAATATCTTAGAAATGATGTTTGTTAAGGTTGTTCTTAAAATTTTGTGTTAACCTTTGTTCTGATTTAGTCCATATACATGAAAATACAGACAACTCTTTTACTTTTGTCTACTGCCTCGGAGTAACTAACTTTTTGCAGTCCTTTCACATGTATGCATTAGAAATAAAAATTCCCTTCTCATATAGTCATGTTTTCAAATAGGTTTGTTTCCTTATATAGTATTTACTTTTATTTACTGCAAAAAGCATTATGGATTGCATTTTTTCCAATTAAAAAAATACTTAATGACTTCTTTAATGAGTGGGACTTTTTAAAAAATTCAGAAACTCGAGACATTTCTCAAAAATAAACTTTTATCATTTAGTTTTGTTTCAGCTACTACTGCATGTAAAGGATCTTAAATGGTTGAACCCTAAAAGCCAGATTTATTCCTACATACACTCCTGCTTACTGCAGGAAACTCATGTGACTTTCACTGAATTCTCAGCCACAAAACTAAATTACCTTCAGAAGTTAACATGAGTTTTGCACCTCGTAGAATTGTCAGTTCAATGTCAGTTGGGTATCTAGTTGTCATACAAAAAGGCATACAGACTGCACATTACTACAAAGCAGCAGAATCATGTAGCACAAGGTAGATTGAGATTAAAGTCAACTTTTGATAAGAGAAAGGAAGGAGTGAGTACTTGTATAGAAGTAACATTTTATCAACCATAAAAATGCTTAACTTCTACAAAACCCACAACAGTGAAAAGACAGTCTGGTAAATCCAATTTTTGTAAAAACTATGCACAAAACCCACAGTATCTGGGAAAAGAGGAAAAGTTTTATACAAGTAGCAGTTTTAAAAATGTAACTTTTTTCTACTATCAATTACACATTAACATACACATACTAACTGAAAATATGCTACAACCAATGTCTGGAAAAGCAGTTGAACATTTCCTAAGTGAACCTCCCCTCACATTTACCATATAATGTAGCTGTTAATACTGCACAAGTACAATTAGCAATGTTTAGTCACTTTTAAACAAAGATAAGGAGATTTCTCCCTCAAAACAAGTTTTAAACATCAAAACCTATGTTTATAAAAATTTAAAACTTTCAGCAATCTAAATATTTCAAATGAAAACCATTACAAACTTCTCAAATGTTCTTTATATTCCAGGTATGTCAACCTAGTTATCTAGTGTAGAATCCTTCAGAGATATTTCAGTCTCTCTCTCTTCACTGGATGGCCTAAAGAAAAAGGGGGAAAAAAAGGTGTGACAACTGGGATTAGGGGGCTTTTGTTCCTCAGGAGAAAGAAAAAAAAGATACTATATCTGTGCATTATGTTTTTTAAAATGTTAATTATTTTTTTGTTGTAAATTTTATTTTACTATGTTGTGTTTTCTTCCCAAAATAATATGCAGATAAAACAAAATAACTAAAGGGAAGCATCATGGCCCAGGCCGTTTTCAGTCATTTCTAGCTTTAAAATGAGTTCTCTTTAAAGAACATGAAAATGTATCTATGGTACCAACCTATTATAAATCTTCAGAAGAGAAAAGATTTCCCTGATAATCAAAATTAGAAAGGATGCTTGGTTCCAAATCCTGGAAATGTACAGTGGACAAATCAAGATTTGGGTAACTATAGTTCCATACGTAGTTATTTTAGCATGGGTATCATAATATAGCCTACGATTCTACATCTAATTTCTGCATTATTCTGTCAAAAGTCAAAGTGTGAACATGAGTCATTAGTACAGGTATTATCAATGGAACAAGTTCAAGGAATAGTAATTTTTTTCTTAAACAGGATTCCTGCTTAGCTCTATTCCCTTGAATACAATGACACATTAGTTTTAAGTAGTTTCTTTATAGTTTGGCCATTTTGATATGTCTTGAATCCTTAATTCAGGAAGTGAGTCATGAAAATATAATCCCTACACAAACGATCTGGGATCAGCAATGTGATTTAAAAAGTAAAACATTACAATGCACTAAAGTATGTCCTCACTTTTTCTTACTGCTGGCCTCGTGGTTGTCTTTGCTTTCTTCATTGCTGTCTCCATTGTGTTGTGGTTGATTACTGTCTTGAGCATCCGATCCTCCATTTAGAGTCTTTGAACCTTTAGAAAGATACCAGTAGGAAAACTGTTAGAGCTTTGAGGACATCTTAAGTACTAGGAAGACCCAAATTCTAGAACTAAACATGGCTCCAAAGTTCCTAACACTGTATTTTATGTGACATTGCATTGTAATCCTTTGGGTAGACAAGGCACAGTAAGAAACAGGGTTACTACCTATATCTATTCACAAAAAAAATAGACTACTAATCTGATTATTCCAATTGTTACTGTTGTCAGAAAGTTACTAAAGGGTGGTACAATTCTTTAGAGCATAGTGATTTATTCCAGTTGTTAGAAAAAGCAATGTAAATCACAGTAAAATTTTGTATTTAAGAACAGAAGGTGGCAAAATAGTTAACATGATTTTTTCTTCTTACTTAGAAAATGATGAGGGTTTCCCTGTAAATATTATTTCATTATCAAACCTCTGGTTTGTTATCATTATCACTCCCTAGTAAATGAGTTAAGAAAATCCAACTCCTTTTGAACACTTTTTCTATGTTAGGGAGCTGCTGCTAACATGTTTAGTACCATGGAATCGGGGAAGCTCCCAATGGTGCAGGCACACTTCAGTTTATTGTGCTTCATTTTATGGTGCTTCGTAGATCCTGCATTTGTATTTTACAAACTCAGTGTTTATGGCAAGCCTGCATCAAGCATGTTTATCAGCACCATTTTCCCAACAGCATTCGCTCACTCTGTTTCTGCGTCACATTTTGGTAATTCTCACAGGATTTCACACTTAGATGTTTATTATATTCATATAGTGATTTGTCTTTGATGTTACTATAACTCATGAAAGGCTCACTTGATATAACATTTTTTTAGCAACATTCTAAAAATAAGGTATGTCATTTCTATAGCCATAACCCTCCTGCACACTTTAGACAGACTAACAGACTTTAGTATAGGGTAAATAAATCTGTATGCCATGTGACTGACTTTATTACAGCAGTCTGAAACTGAACCCACAGTATTCTTGGAGTATAAAGCATACCTGTATTATACGTTCTGTTTTAAACTTTGCTCATATATACACCTTAAAATGTTTATGATTGAAATAGCACAGGAATCTGCTTCAAAATAATCTTCAGGAGTGTCAGTGAAAAACTTGGGAGATATAATAAAAGACCAGTGATCATGTGTTAGCTGCTGAAGCTGACACAGGAAGTTCATTCCTGTGTAGGTTAGCAATTTTCCCTAATTTAAATGAAAACAATAGCAACCACTACTACTAGTAAATACTACTTGATAAAAACTTAAGAATGAAAAAAAAACCCAGAAGCTTAGATTGAGCAGACTCTGCTAAGTTCTTTTGGGACTCCCATCAACTACTGTAGGTTAAGGCATTAATAAGATTAAATATCAAAGCCATTTTTAAAAAGTAATTCCGACAAATTATTACCACATACCTGTTTGTTCCTTTTCTAGCTTTTTGTTTGGCCCTTTCTTCCCTTGATCTTTGGTTTTATTTGCTTCCTCATGCTGTCTTTGTTCGGCAAGAGATTTGTTCAGCACTTGTGTGATCACAGAATCTCCTTCACCAACCAAAAACATGTTCTTAAACTTGTTATACAACATTGTAGACTTTTCCATGATAACCTGACTAACTTTGAATCGCCGTATCTGGGAAAACAAAAGATAAGCTCAGAATTTTCCTAATTGGTTTCTGAATGTTATTTAATGAAGTGGTGATAATGAGGAAATTTTTAAAATCTGCATAACTAAAGATCACTTACTTTTTTCAGTGTTGTAATCATCTCTGTGTGTTTTTGAGCTTGTTGCATTGTGACCTGAAGTGAAGCCAGTTCATCCAAGGCCTCAATACATCTGTTGACATCCTTCATGACAAAACAGTAATTTCATAACTGTTAATTACTACAACTCATAGAATCCAAAGATTCAAAATCTCAAATAACAAGGCATACAAAATAGCCAGTAACATTCTTTTATCTCAGATTTACACACTTATCAAACCATGTTAGAAAAAAAATGAAGCTACAAAAGCACTGTATTTTTAAATGAGGTATTAAACACTTACAAGATTATCAATTTTGAGTGAATTTTTAATTTCAGCATGTATCCTTTGAAGTCGAGAATCCATTGATGTTTCTATAAATTAAAATGTGAAACACAGTAAATAGGTTTTCCAAAACCAGTGTTTTTGTATAATCTAAACAAAGTATAATGGAAAGAAGTGGTAATTTTTAAAAAATGTTCTTAGTAATCTGCTTACATCATTAAGAAATTATCTGCAATTTTTAGTCTTTAGTTTAGGAAACCAACATTCATCATATAAGCAAAGAATCACTGACTAACTGCATGTCTCTAAAATAAGTGGTCTTCATCCACTAACTCCTTCTCAATCCTTTAGCACCTGCCTTTTATTTAACCAAAACCAAAATATCCATCTGAAACCAAATTTGTCAGAAATGGGGAAACATCTTGCTTTAGGTAGTGTTACAATAAAATAAATCTGACTTCATCATATAAGGAGCAGTAAAATAAAAAACGTGACCACCTCTGCAAGTTCACCTGATAATACTTAAAAAGTGCAAAGCAGAACAGAATCCACTAGGGATTTAAAATGTGTACTTGTACTATAAGGATATCAAATGACTGATTCCAAAATGTATACAATTAAGTGTCTGTAAAACTGCCTTTCTGTGTGTAACATACATCTTAGAAAGTGAAATAACTAACCTCGCTTCTTCTCCACTTTCTTAACTTCTGGCTTCTTTCCTTCATCTTTATTCTGCCTATCAAATGTTAACACAAATATTTCAAAAACATTGGAACTCTGTGACTGATTACCAAATGCCCACAATCCCTTTTGTAAAAGTTTTCTTCTTTAAAATAGTTAAGTGACCTAGATCACAAGGAATTGACTATAATTTTTAGACCTTTGCAATGCCACATTAGTATTAAGTAGTATAAATATAAACAAAACAAAACATACTAAAATAATCTAACAATCTAATTTTTCAGTGGCATTAACAGATTTTAATAGCTGCTTTTGTGCAATTTTATTCCAACAGTAGTGTGTTAAAAGACTAATTGCAGGGTCAATGGATAAATAGGCCATAGTGGGAAGAGAATGCCTGTGTTTCATGAATTCTAAAATAGCATGTCAAATTAGACTGATTTAATTGTTCCCACATCTCCAAAAGGTAGGTAATTTGAGGGGTTCAAAGTTAGTTACAAGATTAAACAGACTATATTACAATAAAGTGGGATTTATTTTGCCACTATATGAAACTTAAATGATATTCACTAGTGTTTACATACCATTTCACAAATGAAAAGGTACCATTTTATTGTAAATCACAAAAATAACCATTTAAAAATGAATTCTTAATAATTTCTAGTACCTTAAGAGTTCGGGCCCTACTATAATAAACCAATTGAAATAGACAAGAACAAAAAATATCTAAAAATCAGGTTTTTTTTTTTAAAAAAACTTTATTTTAAAATTTTGGTTACAGTTTCATTTTTGTTTTCTTAACAAGTCTACTGTTTAATCTCTCAGGATTAAAAAAACAATTATTAATATTCTAAAGAATTAAACAACAAAGGTATGTCAAGGGGAGGGCACAACTGCCCCATTCTCTAGGGGTATAATATATAGCTACTCCAGTTTAACACCTAGCTTCAAAACAAAATGAATTTTTATATTTTCTAAATGAAATAATGTACAACCACCATCTTCATCTGAGCTTGTAACTTTCAAACACAAAGCTTCATTTTAAGCTTGGTAAAAAACAGGAATGATGGCCGACCTTAGTATGTAGTGTGTACCTTACAGGAAATGTTTTTTTAACAATCATAACACAGTAATATAATGCCATTAATGAAGTCCTCAATTTAGAATCTGGAACATTCTTCCATCAAAGGGGGGGAGGGGAAAATTCAGTCCAATGAGTCTGTCTCAAGATCTTCATCTCTTGTTTGCTCCACTTGTATTCTCTTTTCAGTAACTGGATTAATGCTTTGAGCCCAAAATGAGATATATTTTTTATTACTGTAGATTACATGTTGTTTGGCTGGGAATACAATACAATAAACTTTATTTTTGCATAATGCATTTCATACAAGCTGCATCTGAAATGCTTTACAGAGCAAAACTGTCCAAGTACAAAGTTTTGTAATAACAGAAGAAGGAAAGAAAACACAAATATTAGAATTTGAGAAAGTTACATTCGGAGGACATTCAAAAAGAAATTGAAACACATAAAGATTAACTTGAGATACTAAAGGGTTGGGCTAGATTTACTAAGCAACAACTAATTTTATATCTTAATTTGGGGAGCACAATAAAGTTAAAAGCAACAAACAGTCCAACAACTTTTCAGTGAAAGGACAGGAAAGGATAGGTAACAAAAAAATAACTAATATTTACATAAATGGTCCAAATCTAACAGATTAAAGGGAGTAACATTTCTGAGCTTTAAATCAATTTTTAAATTACTCCCTCTTATAGCTAAAACTGCTTATATATCCTCCAAAAAACTAAGGAGATGGTCAAATGCTATACTTAACAAGACTTTCAGCTTACAGATATATTATATAAAGAAAAGGTACAAAATTATTTAAGAATAGGTTTTTTTAAGAATTTCACTGCTTAAGTTTGTCTTAGTGACCTACAGCATGTTTTTAAAATCACCTCCTCACTAAAACAACAAAAAAACAGTTTAGTCAGAATAATGCAAGACGTTTCACAAAGAAAGAAACGTTTTTCAGAGAAAGACCTCAGAAGAGACAGTCTAAAGATAACTAAGAAAACAAATGTAATAA
Source organism: Odocoileus virginianus (assembly GCF_023699985.2). Taxonomy (NCBI): domain Eukaryota; kingdom Metazoa; phylum Chordata; class Mammalia; order Artiodactyla; family Cervidae; genus Odocoileus; species Odocoileus virginianus. Next base: position 31,784,036 of record NC_069691.1, read on the forward strand.
ACACATGAAGCCTAATCACATTGTCATTGCTATTTTCCTTATAAAATTATTTTATAGAATAAACTTAAAGGGGGAAGAAATTCCCCATGGTAAGTATATATTATCTCCAAGTATCAAAACTTATTATCTTGATTTATATTGCACACATCTAATGCAAACCCTGTCAGCCTTTTAAATTTACTTGTACTGGCTTCATGGGTTTCCAACTGTGCTTTTGGTATTTTTGCTGGTCTTCTGGGGGAGGCCTGCTGGTGGTATGACAAAGATAAATATTTCTTTCTTCCATTGTCCACTAATTTATCATCTTTCTGTATTTAATATTATACAAGAAAACAGCAGAGATGAGGACATTTTCTACAAAGCCTTGAAGCAGTTAAACCCTATCTGCACTTTCCGTTTAAATTCAAAATAATTCATAGGGTGATTGTCTCAGTGAATTTCATTCTCTTTACTCAGAAAAGAATGAAGCCTGAAATATGATTATCATATACTGAAGACATTTTTCTAACACATGGGCAAAGTCACTTCTTTAGAAGGCTTCAGAAAGTCTTGAAAATGAGATTCTATTTTGTAAAATTTTCATGCTGGCTTAAAAAAGAAATTGAAGTTTAGAATAAGAAAATACTTACTGCTCAGTTTCCATTTGTTCTTCTTGCTTGCGTTTTCTATCTGCAGCTTCTTTCTCATGTTGTCCTTTGAGCATATTCCTTCTATGAGCAGTCTGAAAGTTTCTTCCACCTTTTCTCTTCTGTTGTATTTGGGAATTAGGATGGTTTTAGTTAACTATCAAGTCAGTGACTAATGCAGAAATTCTATGGTTACAATTGTGGGAGAAAAGCAGCAACTAGTTTTCTTAAGGGACAAATACTTAAATTACTAATTTTAAAAAATCTTAGAATTACACGTTATTGCTATCTAAATTTAACTTTCCCCTTGATGAATTTGGGATTCATAATCTATTTACTGCATTGCTATAGGAATGACATGCTTTGGTTAATACGGATTAAAATGAAGTACATTAGGCTGTTTGCCTCTACACTGACTTCAGTACCTGTTTACTGATAAGTGCCTACTCAACCTATGTAATTTTAGGTCCGGGGCTTCTGAGGGTATTAATAAGTTAGATAAACATAAATTAAAGACCTACACAACCTGGGTCTGTAGATTTCCAAGGCTATACACAAAACTTTTGTTGCATCTAAATAAAGTACCACTAATAAAATGTACACTAAGTAGGTATGAAGTGTTCATTGAGGTCAATAATATAAATCTATGTACAAATTTACCTTTATACATCTGTTGTCACTGGTCACAACTTACTTGGCTTAATTCTTTACTTTCCTACCTTTTCTAGGTAGATGGGGTTATTGGAAGTTTATCATGCAACATTTAACTCCCATTTACTTATGAAAAGGTAAGATAAACTTAACGATGTACAATAAGGCTTCAAATTTGCTTTTTAACACAGCTAACTAAAGTTTATTCAGAAAGGTAAAGAAATTCATTTTAACTTTTAATCATATTTATAGACTTTCTTAAAGATACTGAAATCTTGATCTAAAGAACTACATAAGAAACTAAAAATAAAACAAAGGTTTTATTTGATATGCAAACATTCTACCTTTTCACCTTCTTGATCATCTCCTTCTTCTTCAGAATCAGAGGTTGATGTAACCCCTGTTTTGGCTAAATTTTTCCTTTTTGATTCAACTTCCTTTTTCCCCTCTTTTTTATCTGGCTCTTTTCTTGGCTTTTCTTCTTCCTTCTGGCCCTCTTCATCCTTTTTAAGCTGTTTTTTAGGTTGTTTTTCTTCTTGCCCCTTTTTTTTGCTTTTGTCTTCTTCAGTTATCCTATTTTACAGGTAAAACAATGAAAAAAATGATGAAAAATAAACTATGTATCTATAGATCTTGTCATTCAACCACAATCTCCAAGTTAATAGCTATTTTGGATAACAATAAGCTATAGTTTTTTATTTAAAAACAAATTTTAAGTATCTTCAAGGAAGGGTCATTATCAGCCTATCACACACAAAAAAGAACATCCTTTCAATATAAGTTAGAAGATAGAAAAATTACAGTGGCATTAGGGTAACAGAAGAGTGATTTTTTTCCGCCCATTTTCTAAGTTCTTTGTAACTCATTCACTTAAAAATAATACTGGGTACCATCTTAGATGCCATGGTACTATTCTTGACTCTGGGGAACAGCACTGTAATGAGGTGTGTGAGATCCCTAGATTTTAGCCACACTGGCAAAAATACAATTGCAGAATCAAACTAGTTATGGTAAAATAGTCATTTTAAAATTTGAAGAAATATTCCTTGCAATTTAAAAGGCTCAATTCATGCATATAATGGTTAGATATATGGCCAATTAATATTACACAGTGTTCAAGGAATTTTATTGAGAATTTCACATGTTATTTAAAAGCTGCAAGGAACCCCAGATCATTTAGTCCAACCCATTCCATTTAACAGATGAGAAAATGATGGTGCAAAAAGGTCAGTTAGCCCAATATCTCAATTCCAAATCAACTGACTTTCCAGACAACTGCTTCCTTGAACCCTTGAGATTATTAACTTGCCAAAGGAAAAAAGAAAAATCACATTTCTTTAGAAATTTTTGGTCATGTAACTGTCACTGGCTATGTTTATTTTCAAATGTTATATGGGTTTCACCCTTTAATCATGGAAGATAAAGCAGGCAAGCAAAATCACTTTAGTATCTCCATAAATTATTTTGATAATGATCATTTCGTGGAGACGCAGAATACAGGATCAAATATAAATGGCATTTTCATGGCTCTTAAAAGTTACTGACCAATTGCCTCCCCCAAAATGTTACCCCCTGTACAAAGAGGCAGGTATTAAAAATAAAACATCCTTTTAAAACCCCACAGATCTGCTTCTAGCAACATATTCTAAACAAGAAAAATGCATACATAACAAGGAATAAACATTTTAAGAACTATGACACACACACTGGAGAAACATGACTACTTTTCTTTTTTAAAAGTAGACTTATAACGTGTATCATATGCTCTTAAGAAATGGATTATTTCTAAGTTTTAAAAACAGTATTAAAGCAGAGAATTCCCATAAACGTAACTACAATTAAGTCTTTTGACCATAGTTCCCTCCTTACCATCCTCCATGAAAAATAGACCTCTTGGGGATAAGTTCTCTATTAACAGGTCAAGGTATGGGAGGAAAATTATACTAAAGGAAATTATAAATACAGTTTAATAAAAAAACAACCCCAAATATCTCAATGACTTGTAACAGACCTTTACACGAGGATTAGGAGATGGTTTCAGCTTCTCTGGACTCCATTCTATCGTCTTAACATTTCAGGACCCACTACAAAGAAGCTGTCACCACGAGAGATACCCATTGTTCTTATGGTGGACAGCTTACAATTTAGAAGGGTTTATATAGTTTTGCTCTGCACTCCACTGAGTTTTTGTTGAGATACAGAGCTAAGAGTAGCTGTAACAGCCAATGCCTAGCCTATATACAGCACAAATGAGAAATAAATATTGTAACCTACTGGAGTTGTCCATCATGGAAACCTAGAACGTGTGACACTTGCTTTGCATTTGAAACCCTACCATACAACACACAAAACTATCATCTGTGACAAGTGGAAAGAAAATTTATTCAGTGAATTTGTGGCTTTAGGGGAAGAGGTTTCAAGACAAAATACTGGCATCTTCAGTTGATTGTTATCAACATAAATTTGATCAGGAACTTCAAGAAAAGGTAAATTCAAAAAACAATAGGACAGCAAAGGAAGGAGAAAAAAATAACCATGCATCTCAGTGTTGAAAGTCGTTTCCAGCCTAAAAAAGATTTTTAAATTGAGACAAAGACAGGAGTCAAAGACACAGTCAAGGTAATGTATTAAGTTGCCAGCCTTTCCTTAAGAATTCAAAGGGAGATACCTTGATCCTTCTGATAAGCAAATGATTGTAGGAAAAAGAAACCAGGAAGTGGGTTTTCAAGAAAACATATAAACTCAAAGTACTTTTACTTAAGTGTAAAAAGATAAGCATGTCTGGTTAAGTCTTATGAGTTAGACCACTGCACATGAAGCTGACTAGAACGAAATGGACACACACACTAACAATATTGTTATACTACCAAAAGTGACACCAATCTGCATTAAGGGAAAGTAATGGAGATTTAAAAAGGAATCTTGGGTCAAACTCCCTAAAGCATGAAAGGAGACTCAGCTACTCAGCTAGTAAGGAGGGTAGCACTTTCCAGTGCGACTATGGATACTGAAAAAGATCAACTAAAGATGATACTGAGAAAGTAGAGAACTCTCCGAAGAATGGGCCAAAAGTCAAGGAGAGAAATGGACTAGGAAGATACTGTCAGGAAAAAGTGGGATGGACCTAATCAAGGAAATATCCTTATATATAAAATGGGGATCTCACAATATTTTCCCAACAGAATTTCTTATTTCCTAGGGAGCAATGACTGCTATATGCCTCATAATCTTGTCCTTGGGATTATTTATGGTTCCCTATTCCAGATCAATGTGCATATATAAAGGGGAGAAGGGAGCAGATGACCTGTGTTTTAGTTCCTATGTCTCTACATCAAGGCCTTAAGTTGATCATGAAATCCTAGACTTGATGCCTTGATTAGAGAAGACATCTTACAGAGGGGATGAGGGAGATTCATTTGAAATGTTTAACAACAAACTCACCTGCATGTACTTAATATTTTAATTTCACTATAGTAATTAAAACCATGTTGTAATTTTTTGCCACTATTTTTAAGAATATTTAAACAGTTGCCTTGGCAATAAAATAAAACTCTTTCAACATGTATTGGTTAAAAAGTACCAACAATCTTAAATTGTTCTGTAACTGAAATTTCCAATAAACTGTTTTCATTCAAAACATTGTAAATCCATTCTTATGTACCACAGCTTCCTCATCCATTCGTCTGCTGATGGGCATCTGGGTTGCTTCCATGTCCTGGCTATTATAAACAGTGCTGCGATGAACATTGGGGTGCACGTGTCTCTTTCAGATCTGGTTTCCTCGGTGTGTATGCCCAGAAGTGGGATTGCTGGGTCATATGGCAGTTCTATCTCCAGCTTTTTAAGAAATGTCCACACTGTTTTCCATAGTGGCTGTACTAATTTGCATTCCCACCAACAGTGTAAGAGGGTTCCCTTTTCTCCACACCCTCTCCAGCATTTATTGCTTGTAGACTTTTGGATAGCAGCCATCCTGACTGGCGTATAATGGTACCTCATTGTGGTTTTGATTTGCATTTCTCTGATAATGAGTGATGTTGAGCATCTTTTCATGTGTTTGTTAGCCATCTGTATGTCTTCCTTGGAGAAATGTCTGTTGGGTTCTTTGGCCCATTTTTTGATTGGGTCATTTATTTTTCTGGAGTTGAGCTGGAAGCTGTGGTACATATACACCATGGAATATTACTCAGCCATTAAAAAGAATTCATTTGAATCAGTTCTAATGAGATGGATGAAAATGGAGCCCATTATACAGAGCGAAGTAAGCCAGAAAGATAAAGACCATTACAGTATACTAACACATTTATATGGACTTTAGAAAGATGGTAATGATAACCCTATATGCAAAACAGAAAAAGAGACTCAGATGTATAGAACAGACTTGTGGACTCTGGGAGAAGGCAAGGGTGGGATGTTTCAAGAGAACAGCATTGAAACATGTATATTATATAGGGTGAAACAGATAACCAGCCCAGGTTGGGTACATGAGACAAGTGCTCGGGCCTGGTGCACTGGGAAGACCCAGAGGGATCGGGTGGAGAGGGAGGTGGGAGGGGGGACTGGGATGGGGAATACATGTAAATCCATGGCTAATTCATTTCAGTGTATGACAAAAACTACTGTAATGATGTAAAGTAATTAGCCTCCAACTAATAAAAATAAATGGAAAAAAAGAAAAAAACATTGTAAATCCATTCTTAAATGACATACCTGAGCCTTTTCCTATAAAATCTTCAAAGACAGTAGCTACAAAGTTTTGCCTTGTTCGTCTAGACATACATTCCTATTGGTGAAGTTTCTACCCAGAAAGCTGACACAAATAAGATCCACATAGAAAAGAAAGGTGGCAAAGAAGAACAGAGAATACTGACTGTTGCTAACTAAAAGCAGTTATCATTCCAAAAGACTTTAAAATTTTACATTTACAAAAATAATTTTAAGTGTTATTTTGAAATAAAGGCTATTCTAGAAGAGCAATATTTGTGGAAATTGTTTCAAAAATACTTTGTCTGGGGGGTGGGGTAAAAAACACTTTGTCTAAAAATTTCTTTTTTTTTTTTTAAAGTTTTTAAAAAAATTTCTTTAAATAAAGAGAACTATTATAAATTTTATCCTGCATTATCTGGGTATCTTACATCCTGCTATATAAGAAAATGTCTTAGATTAATGAAATGGTATCAGATTTTTCTTGATTCCCTATCAACCTTAACTTTTTTATATAATAAAACTATGTTTTAAAGAATTTCTCTTGTAATTCTAAGAAATACAAAACAGAATGCAAATAAGTTCATACATACTTAAAGTGAAATGTCTCATTTATTGCATCACTGATTATAATACTCACATGTCACTCTCTGAAGGACAAGGCTGTTTTACCATTTTGGGTCTGCCTCTTGGTTTTGGAATCTTGACCTCTGTAGCTAACATTCACAGGAAAAAAATTTTTATAACTACAAAGTTATAAATATACATACTAAGAATATTAATTAGTAGTTATTACAGATATAATTACTTTGGGATTTTCTTTTTACTTTAGGTTTTAAAAATCATCCTCATTCAAATGAGTAACAACAAACAATTTAGGGAAGTAAATCAAGGTTATTCAATTTACCCTTAGTATGGCTGAAGACTTAAAAGAACATCCTTCACTGTTGTTTTAACATGAATGTCACAAAATCCAACTTTATAGTAGGTAATAGTCCTTATAGTCAACATTCATATACATACCACAATATCATTTGTAAATCTATATTCATGACTTTGAAAATTCTTTATCAGAATTCACTAGATTTTCTAACAATACCATTAATTTGATCCATTACAATATTAAAATCCAAAGAAAAAGGTAAACAAATTTGGGGGGTATTACTCAGTTTAAATCTGTTTCATTAAGAATCCTATATTATGAAGTAGGAAAAAAATTTGTCTCTATCCTGGCTAACTTTCTTTGTTTTACTTTGTATTAGAGAGAGATCCTTCCAAACTATTTCCTATTTGTCAAATTAGGAAAATATTTTAAATAGGCTGAAGACATCTGCATACTGTATAGGTCCTAATAAAGAATGCAAAAATTTAAAAATTAGTAACTTTGATAACTCAAAATATTGTTTTCTCTTGCTTTAATTACAATTCCATTTGGAAAGCTTAAGTTTTCTAAAGTTAACAGGTAAAATAAACCCATTAGTCATGGAATATATATCTCACCACAGCCTCATTTGCTGCTTTTAACAGAAAATGGGGATAAACAGAAAATGAAAAAGTCTCAAGCAATTATTTCAAATTTAAATACCTTATCAGACAGCAGAAACCTTAATGTTTATCTTCTTTAAAATGTATATGTTACACATAACCAAATGTCTATTCACCTATTCCAAAGTAGCTAAGGTACAGCACTTAAATGGATTAGAATACTGATCACAAGCCAGATATTTAAACATTAACAATCCTACCTGCAGGTCGTCCTCTTTTAGGACTCACTTTTAGATTAGCAGATGCTGTTGCTGTAGTCACTACTCCAGCCTCCTCAGTTTCTACTTGTTTTTCTGCCTGAATAACAAAGATTTAAATTATTTAGCATGGTAGGCGTTCTAAGTTTATTAGTTTAATGGCAAAAACATGCACTGTAAGATAAGTTCAAATATAAGCATAACTTAGGGGGAAAAAATGCATTTATTTGGCCATGCTACATCTTAGTTGTGGCCTGTGGAATCTAGTTCCCTGGCCAGGGGTTGAACCTGGGCCCCCTGCACTGTATGTAGCGCAGTTTTAGCCACTGGACCACCGCCAGGGAAGTCTCTAAGCATTACGTCTGCACGATTTTCACTTTCCAACAGCTGACTCAGTGATATCCTCAAACGTAGCTATGATTCTAGGCAACAAACAATAAAACTTCACTTTTTAGATCTTCTCAATCTAAAAAGAGTCATTTGCAAAAATAAGTTGAATATTCTTGATGCAAAGTGTTGAATAAAGTATAATTACACTGAATAGCCCACACATTGCTTATAAATGTACTTTCATTAAATATCTCAAAATGCTAACACTTTACACTGTGTACTTATGATATACAACCTAAATAAATGTTAAAAAAGGCAATAAGTTGCTGATATTTCCATTTTTAACTTTGTTAATATACACATTTTATTTTTGAAATGAGACAGATCTGCTGTTCTTCCCTAGGAGTTATATTCCATGAAGAAGGGCTTACTGTAAAGAAATCCCAACAAACCTTTGCAAACTATAATGCCCTAAAGGTAATGAGACAACAGCCCCAAATGAGAATCCATTTAATCAAGTCAAGCATTAGATTCAAGCATTAGAGCAGAATCAAGGTTAATAACCACAATTAGAAAAGAAACGCAAGCATAACATCATAATGGAAGAGAGAAAAGAAACAGTGAAGAGATCAAAAAGAGCGATGAGGATTACTATGAGCTGCTTCCTCACCTTCAACTACTTAGAATTCAGCCCGATCTAACAAAATAAAGGCAATAAAGCATCACTTGCAAAAACTTGCATAATCCAATCTTACTGATAAAAAGTCTTAAATCTTTTAATCAACAATCTGATTTGCAAACACTTGAGATAATGACAAATACTGGTAAGGATATGGAGAAGTATTCATATGTTGATTAACAGTGATCAAATCAATAAACTGGCAAAACATTACTGATCATTATGAATATCAACAATATAGAATATGCAAATCTGACTCAGGAATCCCACTTAAGAATTTATCCAGTTTTTCATTATAAATAGTTTAATTTTAAGAACTTAAGAGACCATCTCTGCCCCACTCCTAATTTGATAGCTCTGGAGTAAGAAGCCGGGCATCTGTTTTTATAACAAAGGTTGAGAACCCAAGACTGTATGAAAGCTCCTATTAAGGAGTTAGGAGGGTGAGGGGTTAGGAGGGCCAAAGTTCTCCAAAATTCAGTTCAAACTGAAAAGCTCTTTCAGTGCCAGAAGAAAAACCTCTCTTCAATTACACTTTCAACTTTTGGAAATAACTCATGACACTGCATTAAGAATTAGAGGTATGAATCTTTTTGAGGAGATAGATACCACTTAGAGATAGCAAGTTCATCTATAATACCACAAATAAACACTTTAACAAGTAAAAGTACAGCCCCTTCCACAGACATATATTCTTGACTATTACAGCAAAATCATTTAAGTCAAAACCACTCCTCATGAAAATATTAATAAACTCAAAGAATAAGAAATATTTTACCTAGAGAAAGGACTATTATTTCAAACATATATCTAAATATCTTAAATGCAAATATTCTGACTAGATTAATTTCTTCCACATTTTATCTCACTGGGACCTCTACTGTTCAGTTGTTAAGTGGAGTCTGAGTCTGCGACCCCATGGACTGCAGCACACCAGGCTCCTCTGTCCTCCACTATCTCCTGTAGTTTACTCAAATTCATGGCCATTGAGTTGGCGATACTATCTAACCATCCCATTCTCTGCCGCCCCCTTCTCCTTTTTGTCTTCCATCCTTCCCAGCATCCAGGTTTTTTCAAATGAGATCTCATGAAATTAAAAGACACTTACTCCTTGGAAGGAAAGTTATGACCAACCTAGACAGCTTATTAAAGAGCAGAGACATTACTTGGCCAACAAAGGTCCATCTAGTCAAGGTTATAGTTTTTCCAGTGGTCATGTATGGATGTGAGAGTTGGACTGTGAAGAAAGCTGAGCACAGAAGAATTGATGCTTTTGAACTGTGGTGTTGGAGAAGACTCTTGAGAGTCCCTTGGACTGCAAGGAGATCCAACCAGTCCATCCTAAAGGAGATCAGTCCTGGGTATTCATTGGAAGGACTGATGTTGAAGCTGAAACTCCAATACTTTGGCCACCTGATGCGAAGAGCTGACTCATTGGAAAAGACCCTGATGCTGGGAAAGATTGAGGGCAGGAGGAGAAGGGGACGACAGAGGACGAGATGGTTGGATGGCATCACTGACTCAATGGACATGGGTTTGGGTGGACTCCGGGAGTTGGTGATGAACAGGGAGGTCTGGCGTGCTGCAGTTCGTGGGGTCGCAGAGTCGGACACAAGTGAGTGACTGAACTGGACTGAACTGAATCCTTTTAACAAATTTTCTCCCCATTTATTAGCCCATTTGCTAGCTCTACTCCATGACTTTACATAAAGGCCTCCCAACCCTACAAAAATCTCATGGGACTATTATTCATCTGCATTCTTGTTTTGCTGCACCTGTCCCACAAATCTCCAACAGAGGATTACCAAAAAACACTACCTTCCTTGTTTTATTATTCCCTACTGATCTGAGCCCTGCTGGAGGGGAAAAAAAATCTACAAACATGCATTCATCTTATGCAGCTTCATTTGTGGTCAAAGTTATCCATTAATCCTTTACTCTATCTTTTGTCATTCCCTTTTCTTCTCCTCCCCCCTAGCATAAACTTTCAATCCTTTCTTCTTGCCTTATACCATATATGCAGTCTTGCTTTGAATTCAGTGAGGGAGAAGGGAGAGACTGAGGCCAGCAGGAAGGGATTCCCTTAATTTCCAAGTGTCCCTAGAAACTTTTAATAGTCCATTCCCTTCAATGTTAAAAAAGATGAAAAATGTCTCTTTCCCATTAAGTCAGTTTCTTTAAATGTGTTCTCCCTTTTCTCTCACTCAGCATTATTCTTAACTTTCAATAATTTAAACTCTTTCAATATCTTTGCTATTTCCTGCTTTCACAAAGAAAAAGTGTTAAAGCCTCTATTATATGTTTTTTACTTTAACACCCTCCCTTAACCATGGCAAATCCTTGTTGCATTCTCTCTCCTCACTTCAAAGATTTCAAAACCACAGTGTAATTTTAACATTAAACATTTTATTCTTTAGTCTACTTCACCTGTTCTTACCATTTGACCTTAAATTATCCTGGCAGATCCTAACTGTCAAACCTTCCTGGACCCCCTCTGCATCAGGACACTACTAACCACTCCCTCATTCTTAGAATTCTCTCCTTCCTTGTTTATCTTGATAGCTTCTCTTAGATTTTCTCCTGACAGTTCATTCTCCACCACAACTTTACAAGGGAACCTTTCATGGCTACTATATATTACCCCCAGGATTCTGGTTTCTGTGTGGTTCTTGGTAAACATTCCCCCTTGACTAACCATGTAATAACCTGTATTTATATGAGACCACATCTGTAACTCCTACCTTTACCCCTTTTGGTGTCAGAAAAATACATATTTTCAGTCTAATTCTCAAAGGTGGTTCACCTCTTCAGCGTCTACTCCCAAGACATCTTCCGCATCTCAGTATATACCCAGTCATCCAAGCCAGCGCCCCAAGTCATCCTGGCTTCCTCCTTCTCCCTTCACACCCACTTTCAGTCAGCTGTTAACGTTACCCCATACAGGGCTCTTAGCGTCCCATCTTTCACCTACACTGCTAAAAATGTTAGGCTAACTCTTTAGAAAGGGTTTCACAATTTAGTTACCAAGTCACAATCGTAATTCCCCATTTTAATTGTCTTATGTATTTACTGTCTGTCTCAACAAAAATGTAATTCAGCAAGAACAAAGACATTATCTTCCTTATTCACTAATGATTTTCTGCCTGGGCCAGTGGAGTACCAAAATTCTGAATCAATTTATCAGGAAAATAGTCTCACTCTGCTTCAACTCAATTCCCATCATTTACACTGCTTTAAAAGGAGAAGTATCTGAAATTAAAAATGATTAAATGGCTATCCACCAGTTCTCTAAGTTGAAATTCTTCAGGATAACACATTGGTGTTTTTCATACTTGTTTCCCTCAAACATCATGGTCTGATAATACTGAAATGCGTACTAGAAATGCTTGAAGCAAAGTTTTCTCTTATGCCTCTGTCCTCCTCTACTCCTCCATCTGCCTGTCAAAATTCTGCCTAATTAAAATCTTGTTTTGTAAAGTAATTAGCCTCCAACTAATAAAAATAAATGAAAAAAAAAAAAAGTTATCATAGCCCCTTCATACACACATCCCCCACAGGGGATAAAAAGTCACTGGAAGTAAAATACGAAAACAAATAATTACAGTGGCTTTAATTAGACGCTGAACTCACACTACAGTACTACGAGAGAAAAAAAAAAACCCTTTTTAAAAGACTGAACCCTTGGAGTTCCCTGGTAGTGAAGCAGTTGAGAATTGCGAGAATCTGTGCTTCCACTGCAGGGGGCATGAGTTCAATCCCAGGTGAGGGAACTAAAATCCCATGTGCTGCATACTAAGATCCCATGTGCTGTGTGGCTTGGCCAAAACAATAAACTAATATCATAATTTGCCATTAAAAAAAAACAAACTGAACACAAGTTTTCTTTGTAGCTTTGTCATACAGTAATAGTTTTTCTGACCTATTCATAAGTAGGTGTGATGAACAAAACTTCACATAGGAAAGAAGAAAACATTAATTAAAATCCTAAGATGTACTTCATCCCAAACTGTCACGTCTTCTCATTTCATGCAACAATGTTGTAAAGTAGTAACAACAGCATAATAGTGGACATTTATAAAGCACTTACCCTGTATAAGGATTTATTATAGATATTTTATATGTCTTAACTGATTTAAACCTTTCAATAACCTTATAAGTATATATATTGTCCATTTTATAGAGAAAACTTAAGGCAGCAACATAAAAAGGAATGAAAATTAGTGCATTTTATTTTGTTTACCATTCAACTTAAGGAGGGAGAAGGAAATGGCAGCCCACTCCAGTGTTCTTGCCTGGAGAATCCCAGGGACGGGGGAGCCTGGTGGGCTGCCGTCTATGGGGTCAGAGTCAACACGACTGAAGCGACTTAGCAGCATCAGCAGCAACTTAAGGATGTTGTATCACTAAGAAAGTAACAGTTTTGATATGTAAACATAACCTATCCTTTACAATAAAGACTTAACAGTGAAACACTAGGTTTGAGCAGTACAGTTTTTTCACCATCTGTAGCTCCTCAATCCAGCTAAAATAAAGATTCTTCTAAGATCTCTGGTTAAGTAGAATTACCTTTCTCTTCCTCCCTCTTCTGGCAGCTTTTGGAGTGGTTATGTCAATTGCCTTAGTCACATCCTATAAAAAGAAAAAAAGATGAAACTGATCAATTATGCCACAACTGAAAGAAAGTTTCTTAAATTAAAAATCACAAACATGTTTCCCTGAAAGAACTAGGGGGCTTGCTTGAAATTATAGACTTTGAAAGTCTTAATATTATCATTACAAAACAAGAGGAATTACTGGTATCTCTGTTCAAAAAAAAAAATTTTGTCAGATCAAATATTAAAGTCACACTTGCCAGTACACTGGGAGGTTTGTCTATTTAAATTTACAAAACACGAATCTTTCTACAGCAGAATGTTCAGTTTTAGGCCTGTTAACGTTAAGAGGTGGTCAGGACTTGATCGTATAACAATTTTATGATGCCTAGAGGGCTGAATAAGTATTCTCATTCAGATAATCAAATACAGAGCTGGAAATAAATGTAGGTTTATAAAAATTTGGTTCAATGTCCTTTCCCATACATCCATCCATCTAGAGAAATTAAACACCTCACTTTAAAAATATTCCTAACAAACAGTAAGCCAGTCTTTTAGCTAGAGCTCATATTTTGCACAGCAAAATAACTTTACAACATCCAAGGACCTCCCTGGTAGTCCAGTAGCTAAGACTCCGCACTCCCAATACAGGGGGCCTGGAATGGATCCCTGATCAGGAAACTAGATTCCATGTGCTGCAACTAAAGATTCCTTTCCCAGGCTGCAACTAAGACCTGGAGCAGCCAGAAAGTATAAAGATGAAAAAAATACTTTATAACATTATATTTAATATTCACACAAGAAAATAAGTCTTCAATATTTTCCCATTCATTACTTGACTACTTTGAAGATTACTTTCTACTTTGCCATAATCAACTCATTTTACAATTCTTCCTTGCAACAAGATGGATTCAGAATGCAAGAGAAATTAAACACACCTCATTGCTGGCTTTTTCTTCATGGTCGGTATCTTCCTTTGAAACACTTGTTTCTTTTTCTTCAACTTCAACATCAGATGACGCATTTGACTGTTTAGCTGATGCCTATGAACAATCAAATCTATTAGTTTCACAAAATAATTTTATCTGAACTTTAAAATTTGTGCCCATAAAAAATCAAAGCCTGTTTGTAAGAAAGCTAGGAAAGTACTCTTATTTCTGTTGCACAGGACACTTCTCATATGCACAATTTATAAACAGTTTTAAATGCTATTATTCCTTCAACGGATGCATACAAGCTCAGCAGATAAAATGATGAAGCAGAAATTGAAAGTACAATTACAAAGAATACCACCCTGATGTTCTAACCAACACCCAGCAAGATACAATGTAAGGTGATTTAGAACAGCACAAACCTACACTATATTCAACTACTGTAATATTCTGGATAAGCTAATCTAAAAAAGGATATATATATCTATACAGATCACAACTTTATTTAAGGACCTTGACCGATCTATATTTCAAACTTAGTTTATATAAAATGCAGATTCCTGAAACCCAAACTTAAGTGATTCTGATTTAACAGACACTGAATGGGAGTCAATAATCATTAATTTTTAAAAGTACCCCAAGATGAGAAAATACTTGTAAGCAGGTGACTTAGAGTCCCTAGAGTTTCAAAATACCAACCAAATGATGACAACCAGAGGTGAGGGTAAGGCACGTATTTACAAGATGATGGCAATGCAATCCAAACTGTGCACCTTTCTAGTTTTTTCCTTTGGATAGTCTTCTACACTATTAACCCTTTTCCTTTTTTGTAAAAAAGGCAACGCTGATAATCCACAAATTTTATACAGGTATATTAAAAAAATGTACAAATGTGTCCAAAATTACTTATAGCACTATAGAGATATTTATAAATTAATGATGGCAAATTTTTGGTGTTTCTTTTCTGTAAGTTTGGGCTTGAATGCTTGCACCAAACCCCAGAAATGTGCCATTGAGGATGTCTGGGCTAGGAACACAGAGTACATCACACCAGCATCATCATTCACACTTATGTTAAGAACAGAAAACTGTTGGGTTTCATGCACACAACCAACCAAATATTTCATTGTGAAATAGCAAATTCCAAGTATCAACATGTATCATGAAAATTACCTGGAGATTAAGTAGGTAGATGGGAACAGAGAATAGAGTGACTATGCAAGACAATCTGGAGAATGAAAATGACTTTGAAGGCACAATCATAGGATGCATAATCCAAGTTAAATCACAAAAAGCCATTTTCAGGAAATAATCAACTCAGTCTCTTGGACTCCCATTACACAGTCAAGGCAATAAGGACAGGAAATCATTCATCAATTCTTACATTTGTGCAGCAAACATTTAGTGGATAACTATTCTCTCCACACATATATAACAATGCCAGGCACACAGGACACATACAACTTCTTTGTTTATAGAACAAGCCTGTGGCAGTTAAGACTAGTACAGAAGCAATTATGATATATGTACTGTAACAAATAACTTTTGGGTGGCTAATGAAGGCACTTATGCACTCATCTAATGCAGCCCAGTAACATCAATCAAAGATTTAAATATTCGGGACACAACAGCATCTGAAGGTTTCAAACAAGAGAAAAAAGCCTGGCACAGACAAATAACTAAAAAAACATATAGATTAAAAGATACAAACTTGCAAATTTTTCAGTGTGTTGCTATTTCCTTCAGGTTTACTCACGCTCATCCAGTTTTTAAAAATTCAAGTCTGAATACATACACACACATACACACACAAACCCAGAATAAAAAGGTTTAAAGGTTGCTCTTATAGAAACCAAAAAGAAATATAATGTGCACAGTGCTATAAGTATTTTTGTCACATATTTAATTTAACCCACATGAAGTTCATATTCTAATTTTATAGATTTAGAAATTAAAATAAGAAAAAACACATGCTTTGTTATTAAACCTAAATTTAAAAAAACAGTACATATGGCTTTAAATTCAGTACATTAAATAAACTTCCAATCAGGTTTAAATAACTGAATATTTCCTAGCTTTCTGAGATCTGTTTGACCACAAAGACAATATTTTCAGTTATTTAGATATCAAAGTCCAAGGTTCAACCTCACAAAAACGTAATCTGAAATTTACAAGGCTCTTCAATTATTTTCCTATAGCTAGAATAGTGATTATCCACCAAAACTGAGTAAGTAATACTAAACTAAGTTTTATGTAACATGACGCACCTGTTGACTTGAAAATTTCACTTTCGGATTGTTATCTATCTCCCATAAACCTTCATTAAAGCCTTTTCGTTTATTTGGTTTGCCGTACTTTTCCTTATTTTCTGAGTAAGGAAATATGTCCTTTGGGCCTAAAAAAGCACTAAAAAAGGAGGGGGGAAATATGAGTGTAACGCAATCTCAGATATAAGTAATTAAATACTACTACCCTATGAACACAATTATCAAAAATTATTAATCTAAATGCATTAAACATCATACATAAGTTAAAGGGTAGCCACAAATAACTTTAATTCCAAACACCTTTATTAAATTCAGTCAGAAATTTAATCCTAGATCCATAATTCTATTTAAAAAAAATTACTGAATGCCACTAAACAGTACATTTGAAAATGATTAAAATGGTAAATTTTGTGTAAGTTTACAAATTTTTCTATAAAAATAAAAAAATGTGACAAGACTGCATTAATCAATACATTTAAATGAATTCCAACTATAGTTTTACTTCAAAGTAATTTGGAGTATTATACAACTCAAAACACTGTCAATAAGGTATATGTATGTTTTAATATTTATGTGTGTAGATTTTTTGGAATAAATGTTCAGAATTTTATTGTATTCAATGAGGGAATCAGACGTTATCGCTAGTTCATTTATGTGTGTATACACATATATACACATGCGCATGTATACACATATATATTATAGTCAATCCTTTTATTCATGATAATTATATTCTAAAGTGTCACCATGAACACTGAATTAAGGAAATACCATACCACTGCTGCAGGAGAAATACAGGGTAGTGGTCATATTTTTGTCAACCAATCAATATATAATAATGTTTTATGCAGTTTTCTGTTTACAGACACCTTAACTGAACTTATAGATATAAACAGCTTATGTAACACTCATCTCCTCCATAAGGCACAGCAGTCTTCTTGCACTGAGGAACACTGGGCAGCACATCAGCACCGC
Source organism: Odocoileus virginianus (assembly GCF_023699985.2). Lineage (NCBI taxonomy): Eukaryota > Metazoa > Chordata > Mammalia > Artiodactyla > Cervidae > Odocoileus > Odocoileus virginianus. The sequence continues at coordinate 31,801,534 of NC_069691.1, forward strand.
TTTAGGGTGCTGTTATAAACAACAACAGGTTCTTGGCCACCTGATGCGAAGAACTGACTCATTTTGAAAAGACCCTGATGCTGGGAAAGATTGAAGGCAGGCAGAGAAGGGGATGACAGAGGAGGAGATGGTTGGATGGCATCACCTACTCAATGGACATGAGTTTGAGTAAACTCTGGGAGTTGGTGGTGGACAGGGAGAGGTGGCATGCTGCAGTCTATGGAGTCGCAAAGAGTTGGACGCGACTAAACTGACTGGTAAACAACAAAATGACCAAGGAAAAGGTACAAAAATGCAAAATCCATGACACTACACAGACTGCAAAAAGGACACTTGTTTACAGTATGACAGCTGAAACAAGATAAAGCACAGCCTTCCTTCAGCCTCAGCTAGGTATGCGTGCATCACGTTACTCCATTTTTTGCCACTGCACACAGTACCATGAAGACCCCACAGTTAATGACTTAGGATTACAAGTAAATTTCAGTAAGCAGGCAAATTCATAAATGTGGAACCTGTGAATGATGACAATCCATTATTTGTGTGTGTGTGTGTGTGTGTGTATGTCTTTAGATATAATCCCCAGAACAAACCCCTTGTTTATCTCCCTAGATCAGTCAGTTCTGCAGAAGTTTGTCAATCCTATAAAGGTAGATTCAGAGAATATGTAAGGTTTTTGCCATAATAGTTGATATATATGTATTCTCCAAAGCAAGAGAATCAAATTACTACTCATTTCCTCTAAAATATGCTACAATTTAAGATTATTAATTACTAATTATGTACCACAAATTCCGTATCCGCTGCAATTTTTTAAGAATTAGGAACCTATGACTATAGTTAACATTCTAGTTTAGAATATTTTAAAAGGCTTTAGAATAAAATTTCAACAAGAGACTAAGAGCTCTACTTAAATATGATCAATTATATAAGTTGGCTTTAATTATTATTTAAATTTTTCAGTTTACAAATACTCAAAGTATCCATGTATTTTAATTGCACATCAGTTAAGGCACACAAATTATCATGATTTCATCTGATCTAGAAATTCAGATTTTTACTAAGCATTATTCACTCCTACCCGCAATCTAAGCTTAGAAAATTTAACATATTTAGTTAAAACAGTAAAGCAATTCCTCCAGCATAATCATGCCCAAATTCCAAGTAAATGATTTGAATTAAAACTCCACCAAAAATACAATATATACTCCTGGTAAGAACAAAGTGATTCTCCCTCCTAAAACCTCACAACTTCTATAAGGCTAAGAGATGTTAACAGATTTGGAAGCTGTAAAGAATGAGAAAGTTGAGTACTAAACAGCAATGTGGAAAGTGAGACTAATTTATAGTTTGAAATCCCCAAAGGGTTCAAAACTGGTGGTACCAGGAACTTCAAGAAGTGGAAGGGACCTTAAAATATTAAATACTTAATTACAGAAAAATGTCTTAAAACCTCAAACATGGGGCATTTTTAAATGATCCTAAACTGAAACGCTATTCAAAAGGGAAAACTGATTCTTTCTTGTTGTTTAGTTGTCCAGTCATATCCAACTCTTGCAGCATACCACGCCTGCCTCCCTGTCCTTCACCATCTCCCAAAGTTTGCCCAAGTTCATGTCCACTGCATCAGGGATGCCATCCAGCCGTCTCATCTTCTGACACCCGCTTCTCCTTCTGCTCTCAATAAAAACTGATCCCACCATGATATTATCTAGTGTATAAAGGTTTCAGTCAAATTTATATGGATTATTTTTCTTTTCCCGGAACAGGTAGTCCCCACTTTGCATGACAAGAGACCACAAAACTGACCATGCAAGGCAATCTTATTGAAAAATAGGAAAACTTAAAATTGTTCCATAACCTACAAAAGTTGTCAAAATATTAAATGCACTATTACTGATAGTGTGTAAGGAAATTGGGTTGCCATGCCCTCCTCCAGGGGATCTTCCCAACCCAGGGATTGAACCCACATCTCTTACCTCTCCTGCCTTTTCTGATACATCTACACAAAAACTTGTACACAAGTGTTTACAGCGGCATAGCAGCAAAAGTCATTAAAGACCACACATTGTATAGTTCAATTTATATGAAATGCCCAGAATAGGCGAAATGATTATTGATTCCCAGGACTTCCCTGGTGGTCCAGCGGTTAAGACCCCACGGTCCCAAAGCAGGGAGCCCGGGATCTACCTCTAGTCAGGCAACCACATCCCATATACTGCAACTAAGAGTTTGCATGCCACAAGTAAAGAACCCAAGTGCTGTAACTAACACCCAGCAGAGTCAAATAAATATTTTTTTAAAAAAAAAAGATTAATGGTTCCCTATGGCAATACAGGGGAGACAGGAGAAACAAGAAGTAACTGCTAATGGGTACAAGGTTTCTTTTTGAGATGATGAAGATGTTCTAAAATTGTACAAACAGCTACATGATTCTGGATATACTAAGATCTATTATATGTTTTAACTGAATTGTTTGGGATATGAATTAACATCTTAATAAAGTTGTTAAAATATTTTTCAGTGAATACCACATTCCAAAGAAAACAAAAATGACCAAGAACTTTACCAACTACAGATAGCCACTGTTTTCACCCATCTGTTTGCAGTATATGTATCTATATAAACATGTAATTTTAATGTATACTACGCTGCTGCTAAGTCGCTTCAGTCGTGTCCAACTCTGTGCGACCCCATAGATGGCAGCCCACCAGGCTCCCCAGTCCCTGGGATTCTCCAGGAAAGAACACTGGAGTGGGTTGCCATTTCCTTCTCCAACGCATAAAAGTGAAAAGTCAAAGTTAAGTCGCTCAGTCATGTCCAACTCTGAGCGACCCCAAGGACTGCAGCCTACAAGGCTCCTCCATCCATGGGATTTGCCAGGCAAGAGTACTGGAGTGTGTATGTATATGCTACTGATCCATAAATACTTTTTCAAATTATAACGAACATCTTTTCACATCAACAGTTACGTAACAGCTAAATACTACTTCACTGAATAAATTTCCCAAAATTAATTTGTCTACTGTCGGACCATTTCCTGTATCAAATTTTCTATTATAAAATGTAGCTATAATAAATAATGTATTGCTCCACCTTTTCACATATTTTCCTAATAAATTCTAAGTAGAACTGCTGCCTCAAATGGTATATTCAAGACTACAGAGCTCCTTAATGAGATTCAAAAAATTATGGTGGATGAAAAAAGAATCCTTCCATGTTGTCACCACAAAAAAGAAATGACTAATTATAGGACCTGATGGAGGTTGGAGGTGTTAGCTATCACTATGGTGGTAGGTAAGCATAACGCAATATATAAATGTATCAAAATTAACATACCTTCAACTTGTGCAGTATGCATCAATTACATTTCAACTTCAAAAAAGAAGAAGAAAACACAGGCACACACAAAGCATCCTCCCCAGGGATGCAATCCCATAGGTTTGGTGAACAGGGATCAGATTAATTTTTCAGCAGCCATCACTAGTCCCCAAGGGCGCAACCTTCTGTAGCTGTAGCTTTGATTCATCCTTCAAAGCTGTCAATTTTTAAATGACATATAAATCTCAAAGAAAATACACTACAAACAGTAATAGGTTTAGGGGTTTTTTTACCCTAAAAAACAGTAAAAATGATGTGCTTCCTTTGTAGAGAACTTTCAATGCAAGTGCTCGGGCCTGGTGCACTGGGAAGACCCAGAGGGATCGGGTGGAGGGAGGTGGGAGGGGGGACTGGGATGGGGAATACATGTAAATCCATGGATAATTCATTTCAATGTATAACAAAAACTACTGTAATGATGTAAAATAATTAGCCTCCAACTAATAAAAATAAATGGAAAAAAAATTTTTTAATAAAGATATACATTAACTGAAAGCACATTACCCACCATATTCCAGAGCTGAAAGCAAACTTAGGGATCACCAAGATCCTCCTCGTTAAAGATTAGAAAACTGAAAGCCAGAGAGATTAAGAGATGCAAGCAAGATTATTGAGCTACTAAACAGCAGAGCCTTCACTCTGTACAATGTTCCCTTAAACAGGTTCCATTTAACCACTGTAATACAGTGTCTGAAACACTGATTTATCTATTAATAAAATATCCCTATACATATGAACTCAGTTCAAATACCAACTGTCAAAGCCCACAAGGATTAAAGCTAATGGCAAATGTCTTAAGAAAAAGCAAATCATTAACTACAGTATTAATTTTATAATTCTGAAGCAACTTAAATAATTCCAAAGCCTGCGTGTTTCTTACATAGCATATGCCTAAAGTGTGATCCGGTGTATCCCAATTTTTCAGAATCCAAGCATACAGAAAAGCAGTCATCTCTCTAAAGTCACTTTTCTGGAAACAATGTATATACCTACAAGAACATACACATACATGCCTCACAAAAACTCAATTACCACACACCTAAAAGCATCCTTTAAAGCAAACCAGAAGTTGCATATAAAAAAATGGGATAGGGAAGTTTATCACAGCTGAAGACTTGAAGCTCAAAACTCATTTAACTGTTGTCAATTTAATAATACAGAAACTTATACCTTTTAAAACACTGACTATAATTTGATGTTGCATTTCCCTATTATTAAATCACAAAATATGAAACATACTGTTTTAAACTATGTTTTGTAACAGCACACACTACTTTATAACAGAAAATGACTCAATAGACAATTGATACACCTACCATGCGCCAGGAACCTGACAATACAGAGATGAAGAAACAGTTCCTCTCATTATAAGAAATCATACAAACTCCACACCAACACATACAGCTATGTCTGTAGTACTGAAACTGTAGAGAACCCAGTGTAGAAGAAAATAAAATCCTATCCTTTGATTTCTCATTCCTTTCTCATGGACAGGTGATACAAAAAACTAACCAACCAGCAGAACTTTCCCATTCACCTTCAATCCTGATAACTGCATATCAGGCAGGTTTTGAAACAACCTGTGATGGCTATTTTCAAAGTTCCTAGAATTGAGCATCTAACATCTCTGAATTAAGTCAAGTAAGAGCAATAAAGAGATAAAGTGGCAAAAACACTATCTTCATTTAAAAATTTCTAGACTTTAAGAAATAAGTAGACCTGGATGAGAATATTCCCTCAATTAACAATGACAATTAGTCAGCAAAAAAAAAAAAAAAAAATGCATTGCAAGCAACCTAATAAGCATACTTACTAGTTGTAGAAAAATAATATGCAACATTGTTTTTAATTACTAATAGTTGGCATTTCGCATTTAATACATGCCAAGCACTTGTTTTAAGCATCTTTCATGTAGTATCTTATTTGCACCTCCAATTCTAAGAGTATTTTATTGCTCCCATTTTACAAGGAAGAGAAAGACAAGGCTAAGTAAACCTGCTCAAGGTCACAGAGCAGATAGATAAAAGGCAGGATTCAAAGACACTCTTCTGACCCAGCTGTCCTAAACACTGTGGAAATGCTAGCAAATGGACAGCAAAATCATCATCAACAAATTGATTTTATCTAGGTCATAGAGTTTTCAGTCTATTACCAAACATTTATTTAACAGCTACTATGTGCCCGGCCACTGCTGAGTTTAAAAGGTCAGTTTTCATTCCAATCCCAAAGAAAGGCAATCCCAAAGAACGCTCAAACTACTGCACAACTGCACTCATCTCACACTCTAGTAATGGTCAAAATTCTCCAAGCCAGGCTTCAGCAATACGTGAACTGTGAACTTCCAGATGTTCAAGCTGGTTTTAGAAAAGGCAGAGGAACCAGAGATCAAATTGCCAACATCCGCTGGGTTATCAAAAAAGCAAGAGAGTTCCAGAAAAACATCTGTTTCTGCTTTATTGACTATGCCAAGGCCTTCGACTGTGTGGATCACAATAAGCTGTGGAAAATTCTGAGAGAGATGGGAATACCAGACCACCTGACCTGCTTCTTGAGAAACCTGTATGCAGGTCAGGAAGCAACAGTTACAACTGGACATGGAACAACAGACTGGTTCCAAATAGGAAAAGGAGTACTTCAAGGCTGTATACTGTCA